>NC_080850.1:13713652-15085169 GCF_030435755.1 Ochotona princeps
GATAGCAGTCGAAGATCATTTTGGGTTTAGTATAAATAATAAAAAGAAGACATCCAAGGAAAGATCCTTTGTACCATGCCATTAGAGTTTGAAAAGAAAATAAAGATTCTGCAAAAGAGCATAATAGAAGGCAGGAATGAAAATAGAGGAAAAAATTCATATCATATTGAACAAAGTGAGAGTTTTTCTGGAAGACTGATCAGCTGCATCAAAATGCTGGTTGTAATTTAGAACGATTCAAGAGATAAATATAGATTAGCCATTGGATTCTTTTATGTGAAAGTTATGACTTCCTTGACAGAATTAATTTATATTGGCTGAAAAATAAGATGAAAGAGTGCTAAATGTTGACAACTTTGTAAATATTCATTCCATAAGAAATAGGCAAATTAATGCTGACTGGTGAGGGATGTTGAACAGAGATCAGTATTGAATGCTGCATTATTGCGAAAGTATTTCATGAAAGTTATTCAAAAGGAGATATTAAGGATGGATGAGATAGGAAAACTGTAGGAGTAATATTCTAGCATGATTATGAAGTGAAAGATGAGCAAAGAGAAATTGAACATTAAGAAGAGAGGTCAGGAATTTGTGGATTTCTGCAAAGAAATGACTGATTTGAAAGCTAAATTGAAGATAAGGTAATGAAAATGTAAGGAAATAGAATCAATACCTTAGAGGTGGTTTGTGTGGCATGAAAAACAGTGATATCAGGCTATTTGAGTGAAAAAAAAAAATCCCAGAGAAGTAACACCTAGGGTGTAAAAGAGACCCGGCATGTCACTTCCTTTTCCATTTTTATTGTTAAAATACCTATGTATTCCTTCTGTCGTGGATGCCTGCCTCCCATTCTTTTATAAAAATACACTGTTTTCTGCCCCATACTCCTAAAATGATAGCGTTGTGTTAAATGAAGATTCAGATGCTGTCAAGGAGGTGATAGCAGGATGCTAATTTGTCACCTCTGCCACACATTGAGTTCACTGTAAAAACTGTATTCTCATGCATTTGGATTTTTCACATCGTTTGAAGTGAGATAATTAAGGCATTGTTTGCCTCATTTGAGTGGGTAGCAGTACCAGTTTTAAGCAAATCGTATACACTACTACTAAAAACTGGAAGTTGTGTTGGGCAAAAGGGGAAGACATTTTTATTTGAATACAACATCTTAAGGCAATTTCATCATTTGTGCCACACCTGGCAGGGTGTGAGATATGGCAGTTCAAACAACTGATAATCAAGTGACCCTCAGAGAACTCCAGGGGAAAGATAATTTTTTTCAGTATAAAAACTTGAAGGAACTATTACATCGGTACTTTATATCTCATGGGATTTGACAATCCAAGACCATAGTGCTCAGTAAATATTTGTTATGTGATGAATGCTTTTTATTCAGATCAGTATTGTATGTTTACCACAGTGTCTTCGTTAAACTGGATTAATAAGTTATTTCAACATCTCTTCACCTTATTTATGTAATAAGTATTTATATTGTGTAATATCAACAAAATAATCTTATCGATTCTGAGTGCCAATACAATTTATTCATTCATTACTGATGCTAGTTTATGGGAATATGCTGATTTTCTATGGTTTGAATATCATATGAATGAGTTATGGGGTATACAAAGAAATAGTGACAATGAATGGCAACAAAACAATTTTCTATGCAATCTGCAATTGCTGGCCACAGTTTGCACAGCAACTGTCTAGGATTGGATAAAGAATTGCAAACTTGCCTGTAGTTTTATCCTGCTCCTAAATCAAGATTAACCAGACAAAGCCAAATGCTCTTTTCTTAAAACTTGTTGTGTACATAAGTTACTTGACTTTGTTGAATCAATTCCAGATCCCCTGGGCTAACAATTTACAATCAGTTAATGTTTGAAATCTCCTCTACTTATTATTTTTTTTAAGCTTAATGTTTCCACTGGCTGCTTTTGTGCAAAAATGTTAATGAATAGCTTTTATTCTCATTTGGGGTCCTGTGAAATAAATGTGTGCTCCTTACAAATTAATGTATTGAAAACCTGATAATAGCATTAGTTGATATAGAGGACCTGAGCATTAACTTGTTTGGTTAAAGCCATCATAAGTAAATAAATTAGTTCTGTTATTACAGAGGTCACAGAGAGCTGCTTCAGTGTCTCCACCATATGAGGACACAGTGAGATCCTCACCAGACATCAAGTCTGCCAGCCTCCTGATGTGGAGTTCCAAGCTAGCAGAACTACAAAAAATAAATCTCTGTTTCCTATTAGATCCCCAGTGTGTGGCATTTAGTTTGAGGAGCTAAAATGAATTAAAATAGTGGGCTGAATTTGTTTCATGTGAGATTTAAAATACGTGTAAATGATAAAATTAAAATATATGAAATAAAATATTTTGATGGAATTTCTTAAAGGTAGTTATGTTGATAGAGACTATTAACATTTGTTATTTTTATAAGGTTATAAGGGACAGGTAAAATTGTTAGATACTGATCTTATCCTTAATAAGAAAATTTGTTGGAAATAAATTTAGATGTTAAATTTCCTGTATTTAAATTTAAAATATTTTTTATTTCATAGAATATTTAAGTGTGGTTTATCAATGTGATAATTCATCTGTTTTTTAAGTGCACTTGTAATATTTTTCTTCAAAGATAATATTTAAGGCATAAATTATTATAACATAGTGCAAGAATTTGAATGAAATACATAGTTTTGAAGATGATCAATACTAAATCTAGTAAGTATATATGCATATGTGCACAAATTATTTTAAAGGTTTCTTTTTAAACACATGCAATTTTAAAAAAAGTACCCTCTGGGGCTTTTATAATATTTATAATTCTGTTTTATGGTCAATAAATTGATTATAAAAGCCCTTGTGTGTTCTTTTTACAAGCTATTGTGATGTTAGTATTTTTCCAAGTCTTTTTGCTAAACATACAGTAAAAATGCTTGTGCTATGCAAGCTCATACTGTATGTTAGCTGAGGACTCCTTTTACAAATATAGACATTGAGAGAAGTCCTCAAAGAAGCTTTATCTGTTATTGTGCTCTAATGCATATATCTAAAAGCACATTTCATGCAAAGTATTATTTGTGTTTATAATGCCAGTATTTTAAATGATCTTTGAATTTCAAAATGAAATATCACTTCAGAATTACTTGGTGATTTTCACTGATTATCACTGTGTGAAATCTGGGCTAATGATATTACCTTTGTATTTGGAATCCTGAAATCTCTTCTGGTCACATTCAAGATATGTTAAAGCAGAAACTTCAGGGCAGGATCCCAGTATTTATATTTTAGCAAATCTTCTAGGTGGTTTTATTGCATGCTAAAATTTGAGATACCCTGATCTATAAACAATACATAGTTAAGCTAATAAAATTTTCAGTAATAACAAAAATCATTTGATTTATACATTATGCACTATGTGCTTGAATGAAAGTTTGTGAAAATTACCAGACATTTTGCTGTTAAGGAAATATGGCTGTCAAAAATATTCTCAGTTTGATATGTGGGATCGTAGCCATTAAGAACTGCTAATGTTTGTTTTCTAGAGTTTTATACACATTTAGATGATTCAATTTAATAAAATAATGACTATTGGCAGCACTGTATTCTAGAATCCTTTGAGTATTAGAACATAAACCTCTGTGTTAAGTTAGTTATGTGCTTTACCCTAGCAGTTGTGTAAAACTACAAACTTAAAGTCAGATGCTGTCATGGAGCAGGCTGGCAACTTGATTGGAGCTGTTAAAATGGAATCTCAATTTCTACACAGAAAAAAAGTTTTATTTATGCTAAAATGGTCTAAATTTTATCATTAACTGTCCACTTTTTATAGGACACAAGAATATGTAACGCACCTCATTGTTTCTGATTCTAGGAAAACATCAATACAAGCTGAATAATTTGTATGAATCAATACTCCATGTTAGAGTTAAGAAGATAATCAGGACCAGTGGAAACTGTGATAAACCTAATGGCAGCACTTAGCAAGACTTGATAGCACATTGGTGGCGAGAGGAAATCTTTTCTTCCCTGTCAGTGGTGGCCATGAGTAAAAATGAGGTCTTCCACATTCTTCACTTCTACAGTCCAAGGAAGAGTGGCCCAGTAAAAAATTATAGCTAAAATGAATTGACTAGTAAGATGGGTATTTTTGCGGCTGGCACAGTAGCCTAGTGGCTAAAGTCCTCGTCTTGCATGTGCCAAGATCCCTTATGAGTGCCGGTTCATATCCCAGCTGCTTCCAGTTCCCATCCAGCTCCCTGCTGCAGCAGTAGGGGACAACCCAAAGCTTTGGGATCCTGCACTCTCATGGGAGACCTGGAGAAACTCCTGGCTGCTAGCTTCACATCGGCTCTCGCTATGGCAGCCACTTGGGGATTGAACCAGAGGATGGAAGATCTTTCTCTCTGTTTCCCCTTCTTTCTGTAAATTTGACTTTCTAATAAAATAAATATATTTTTTAAAAAAGATCAATATTTTCTGAAAATTGGTCATTTGTGCAAGGATCTACTAGGGTGGGTAGTGAGCTCTCGATCTTTTTGTGTTGGACAAAAGACTGTGGGTGTAGGTAGTTTCGTTTTTTTTCCGTGATCTGAACAATGCATATTTTGGAATGACAACTATAGAATATCCATAATAAGACAAAATGATGTTGGATCTTTTCATCACATGTTAATCTTTCGCTGCTTTTTAATCAGCTGGTATTTAGAGGTTACATCACCTTTAGATCACGAAGAAACTATTTTAGACAACATCTAATTATGTCCTAACAGCCGCATGGTGCCATCCAAAAATACCCGGTGTATGTCCTTAAGGAAGCTTAATCAAGGAAGCTTTTGTAAATTTCTTTTTTGTCCTCTCTCCCTACACTATGCTCTCATTTGTCCTTCCATTATAGACAGGCCTTATAACATGTTTAACATAATTTTCTCTGTATGCTTGGTAAATAGATATTCCTCATCTTTGTATCAGCAAGATCAACAGCATTTCAGAGTTATCGAAACCACTGGAGCAGAACCTTCAGTCATGCTCCATACTGGGGACCCAGGATGACATTGGGTGGCCATTCTCCATCCCTGGGTACTAAGACATTTGGGAGGCTAAATATGACTTCTCCTCTCCTCTCTTCCCTTACTGCACTCTGCAGAGTAGATGCTGGGACTTGTCACTCCTGGCCACCATGGTGAAGGGATGCTGTATTGTACATTGAATTGCATAAGACACACTTCCTTGTAACTGTTGATTTTATATTTGGGATATTATCCATTGAAACCCTTAATAGTTTTAGCAATAAACAAAGCATAACAAAATTGTTAGGGGATGCTATTACAGATCACTAGAAAGAATTAAACGCATATTCCTGAGGAGAACATATAAAAAATTTAAACTAGAAAGATTTTTTTTAAATTCACATGTAATCCCTTTATTAAATGAAAGGAAAATATCTAGTAGAGATAGTTCTACAAACATGTCATCTAAGACAAGGTTTCCTGTTGTCAACATGTTGTATAATATTGCTTTACAAATGCCAGCCTGTATAAGGAAAAATACTGTAAAGGACTTAAAATGGTGCATTTGTGATGCTGTAATTGACTTCTGTATATTTTTTATCCAGGTGAATTCTCCTTTTCATGAATGTATTCCCAAGATGACAGAAGTGGATGAAGTGATGAGATGCACAGCTATAGGATGTTAACCACTGGTGTGTTCCACTCCATTTGACATAAACAACGGATAAAATTCAAGACACTGACTGTAAGTTTTTATATATTTATATATGTTTTGTTCTCTTTGTCTCATGATTTAGTAATTTGGAGGAACTGAGTAGTCCCAGATTCTTTTTTTCTGTGACTTGAACAAGGTAAGTGTGACCAAACCATATATTGCTCTATTTTTCTTTATTTCCTTGTCTTTGTGTATGATAAGTGGAGAAGCCATTAGTGTGCATTCCATCCTTAGCCAGTAGGTTCATTCCATGACCAAACTCTGTGTTTCTGGTTTTGCTTGTTCCTGTTTTGCAAATAATATGTGCCACAGCTTGCAATTCATGTTTTGTTTTTCCTAAAATTTTGTTCGCAGACATGGATACTCAGATTTCAGAACTTTTCTGTTCTTTGTCTAAAGCTGTTCTTGAGATTGTTCTGTTGTTTTAAAAATGATTTATTTTTTAATATGACTGTTATCCAATCAGCAAGAGAGTCTTAAAATGACATTTTGTATATTTCTTACAAGCCAAGAAATCTCACATTGCATTTCCTACTTTTCTTGTTTAATATTATTTCTCTTTTAATGACAGATGGAAAAGTTATGACTTGGCAAAAACACTTACTATAACCCCACAAAGTGTGAAACAGAAAATCTAATCATTTTTCTTCGGTGTGAAAGAAAGTGAATATGTTTTAATAACTTTTATGCCACAAACCATTCTTTTTAAGAGAAAGTATAAATGTATTATGAGATATTTTGTTTATTTTTTCAAAACATCATTGAAACAGGGTGGGAGGATAAATAACAGAGATACGTAGCATCAAATTAAAATCTCTGTCATGGAAAGAGTGAGTATTGAAACAAACATACTTTTCCCCACAAATAGTAGTGCTTCTGATGAAATTTAAATCTGATCCTATATGTCTGTGATAAAAATGCTCTGAACTTTCCTGCCATGGAAGCATCTTTGGTATCTTTGTTGAAAAGCATGTGCTCGCTTCGGCAGCACATATACTACAATTGGAAAAGCAATACATATTGATCCTAAAATAACAGAAATGGTATATTCTCACAAAAATAAGTTCTAACAACTTAGAAAAATGAGAGGGTGGCTGTTTGAAGCATTAAGGAATAGTCTACTTGGTCAAACACTCCAGATGCAGAAATCAGAAAAAAAAATTGTATTTTGCCAATAAGTGGTCAGTAACAAGTTTTAAATGAATGTAGTGTGAATGGAAGACTAATTTTGAGTTATTAAGGTATGATAGCATGATATAAATATAATGCCTGTATTTTTAAATTAACATTTTCAAAAAGTGCCATTAGAGAGGCAATAAATCCTATAAAATATGCAAGCAATGTAGACTTTTAGGATTTTTTGGATCTAATGATATTATTCACAGGCTCATTTGGAAAATAGCGATTGCAAGTAAGTGGTATTCCATATTCTACCAGGATGTTATTTATTAAGACGTTGTATAGTCTGTGTAGTGATATAACGATGGAAGCAAAGAAAAATAATTTTATCTTAAAGATTATGTGTGACATTACTTTTTAAAAATTTTACTTCTTCTTCTTATCATTATTATAATTTATGATACAGTTCCATAGGCTCTGGGATTTACCTTACTCCCTCCACAATTCCCTTCTCCCTCACTGAGTTCCCCTATGTTATTAGTATAGCATACTTCTTCATACACAGTCATATGTCCATCATTGCGGGCATAGACAATGGCTGAGAGTCCAGCATCCTATTGTCAAGATATAGTAAACAGTTTCAATGCCAGTCCATCTTTGTCTGAAAGTAGAGATGCACGCTACATTGTATCCTCATATCTTCATGTGATAGTCTCTATCACACAGTTACTATACATCCCTTTAAATAAAAGTCACAATACAAAATCAACAACAGGAAAGAAAATAGAAATTTACAATGCCATGAAGTTAAATAACATATACTAGATATGATAGTCTCCGATACACAGTTCCATACATCCCCTTAAATGAAAAGCCAGAAAACAAGATTAATAACAGGAAGAAAAAGAAATTAACAGCATAATGAAGTTAAATAATGTTATGGCATGACTAATGTGTCACTGAAGAAATGAAAATCAATAACCTTCTTGAAGAAAATGATGCTACTGTATGATCTATGAGTCAGTGACTAATTTAATGAGAAAGAATGTTGAAGAGATGAAATTTTTAAAAAAGGCCAAAATATGTGAGTTATGATTTCCGCTGATCTTTGTTGGTGAGATATGTCTCTTGTAGGCAACAAATAGATGGGTTTGGTCATTTTAATCCAGTTTACTATTCTATGACATTTGATTGATGAGTTTAAGCCGTTTACATTCAGGGTTAATATGAATGGGTGGTAATTTGGTTCCTGTCATTTTAGCAAAAAATTGTTCATTGATTTAGTCTTCTGTTGTTATTTTACTGGGATGTTCTTCACATTTGCCTTTGGTTTTGGTTGACATTAATTAATTTACTCTGTCAAGAGAACATCTTTAAGTATCATTTGTAGGGTAGGCAAATTCTTTTAACTTTACTGTGGAAGAATTTTATTTCCTTTTTAAGGACAAAGGAAATCTTTGCTGGGTACATTATCCTGGGCCAACAATTTTTTGCTTTTAGAATCTGGAATATGTCACTCCATTCTCTTCTGGCCTGTAGAGTTTCCTGTGAGGAGTCATCTGGGACTCAATTGGCATTCCTTTATAAGTCACTTCATTTTTTCACATGCACATTTAAGGATCTTTTCCTTATGTTTGATTAAAGAGAGCTTTGTTACCATGTGTCATGTGAAGATCACTTTTGGTCAACCTGTTGGTAGTTCTGTGCTCCTCCTGGAAATTGTTTCCCAATTCTTTCTCCATATTAGGGAAATTTTCTCTTATTATTTCATGAAATACATTTGTAAACACAGCTTCTTTTTCTGCACCTTCTGGGACTCCCATAACTTTTATATTTGGCCTTTTAGTAGTGTCTTTCAATTCTTGAATACTTTTTTTGGCCTGATTGAGCTCTGCTTCCAGTGTTTTGTTTGTTTCCACTTGGTGACAGGAAATATCTTCTAACTTTGAGATTCTTTCTTCTGCCTCCTTCATTCTATTTTGGAGACTCTGCGTTGTACTTTTAGTTTGTTCCACTGTATTCTTCATTTCTGATATATCAACTTTCATTTGATTCATTTCCAGTGTGACGTATTCCTTAAATTCCTTTAATGCCTGCTTTACATGCTTCTCATTGTTGATAAGAAGCTTTATAACAAGAGTTTTGAAGTCTGTATCCCCCATTTTCTCAGTCTTTCTCATTTAACTCTGAAGTTGGCAAAGGGTTTTGCTCCTTTGCAGGGGAGTCTTCAGTAATATTCATTGTGTCTTTGTCTCTTCTTTTGCTCGTGGTCTTTGTACTTCTGGTTATCAGATTCTTCTCCTTGGGGCAGGTTTCTAAGTTGTGTCACTCACAGGTCTACAGTTTGATTTTCAAGCATGTTTTAACATTCTCTGTATGTAACATGAGATTGGGGTTTCCTAAATATACTGCTGTTGTCATGCTGGATTTTATCTTAGCTAGTGAACATATTTATTTATTTTGTTTTTGTTTTCACTTGAGCATTTTGTTTTCTCTAGAGCATTTGTAGCCAAGTAAAATTAGTACAACATTCCTGATCCAATTTGTGCTTCTGCTCTATTTTGTTGATAATTTTAAACATTGCAAAAAATGTCATTATATCTGTATGTAAAAACATGTACTAAAACAGTTTAGGTGATTTTTACAGTAATAATGGTCTTGATACTAAAATTCATGATCCATATCCATCAGTTGCATGTTTATCTCTTTGCCAGAACCATATAATATTTTTATTCCTAGCATGTAGGTGATATGTTATCATAGTCAATATTAATGATCTGAGAAAATGACCTCCCACAAGCTGAATAATCATTTACTTTAAAAAATTTTGCCATCTACATTCAGATTAACATTTTGAATATTTTGTCTTTCTCAGTGATTTTCTGTTAAAATTTCATGAAGAAATGTAAATGTATGCTAAAACAGAAGCAATAATAGGTTAAGAGCTAAATATGGGTAAGGGGGTTCCAATTTCAGAATAAAATGGGACTGCCAGTTAAATTTTCATTCTAGATCAACAACTATATATATATGTGTGTATGTAGTGCATAACAACTGTCTATCACAGAGATCTGTTAGATCTTACAGAGCTGTAAGAATGGGATAGGTGGCAGTAAGTAATTAGCATTTAGTTTACCACAGAATAGATGAACATTAAATGGGCAATTTTGATGTTTGAAATATGAGATCCTTAAAGTAAGTAAAATTAATTTCAAGACTATTTCTTGCCATATAGTAGCTAAAACCAGTGGATGAGGAAATTAAAAAGTTAGACAGTGAATTCTAAAATCAAGGTATTTTTAAACTAAAGACATATTTTCTATCATATTAAAAATAGCTCTTATCGCATGGATACTAAGGAGTAGCAGGTTGGGTCATGTGGTGCAGGAAGTTGCCTCTACCAGAGTGTTAATTGGAGTCCTAGATGCTCAACTTTAGGTACAGCTTCCTGCTAATGTACCTATCAGGACAACAGATGATGGCCCAAGTACTTGGGTGTACCCTGCAAACAATCTGGGTGACCAGGATGGGTTTCGGCTCCTGGCTTTGACCTGGCCCAACCGTGGTGATTGCATACGCTTAGTGAGGGGGAACTTGCGATGGGAAGATACTCTCTCTCTCTCTCTCTCTCTCTGTCTTTTTCTCTCACTTCATCTCTTTCTCTCTCCTCTGTCACTTGACAAAACATGGAAGAAAGAAAGAAGGAAAAAGATTTTTTAAAGAGTAGGAAAACTGATATGCCTGTAGTCAGGATTAATGTATAAGCCTCTTATATACACATTAAGAACTCTTACCCAAGTATCAAGCTTTCTGGCAAGAAATGTAACTGAAGTGTACTGAAAATATAAATGAATATTATATGTAATCATATATACATATGTATGGTTGAGTAGGCACAAGTCACAAAGTTTCAGGTTTTTTTTTTTAGCTTGAATGATATTTTGTTCTATTACTTAGTTGCAGCCCAATGGTAATTTACATAGTTTCTAAGTTAATAAAAACCACTCTTTTTAAACATTGTACTACAGTAATGAATCCAAGTGTATGTCGCATTTGCCTGTCTCCATCATCCACAGTGTGAATAATGTAGTGATTGTGCACACTTATTCTGCAAACTTTTTAGCTAAATTTGGCGTTTCACTTTTGAAGAAGAAAACAACTTACCTTAAAGGGTAATGTTATATCTTACTGTTTTATCTCAAACTGATGGTAAGATCATTTCTAGTCAAGGATGAGCATCTGAGTTTTGTTGATGCTGAGCTCTTGAGTTGGCACTTTGCAAAGTGAGGGTCATTTGCATTCAGCTACACATCACTCTGCAAAGTGTAATTTGCATTTCTTATCTTGAGTGTAATTTTCCATTAATTTTGTAGCTGTATTGAACATAAGTGCCAATATTTCTTTATTAACTTTAACATATGATATGATTTAAAAGATATCCAAAATTTAATCTGGGTGTTTTGAAGTGTTATTTTTGCAAATATTAGATGTTATCATGACTTGCAGAGCTATAATAATTTACTCTTATATTGTAGGGACTTGTGTTTTTATCCTAGTCCTGGTACAGCATGTATCACATTAGTCCATCTACTCTGAATATTCCAATTTCTGCATTTAACACACAAATAGTACTTGTAGCACAGAAATTTTGTGAGGGCAAATGAAACTGTCCATAGCACTTTGCCTAGCGACTGGTGCAGTCAGCAACAAAAGGATTCGGTGTTGTTTTATTTGTAGATCATTATCATCATGGTTAATATTTTCTATTTGTTTTCTTGATTATTGCCTCACTGCTTTTAGTTATTTTTCAATGTTTACATTAGAGATTATTTTCTGGAAACATATGCAAATCTTAGACAGGTAAGTATGGGCAGTGAATTCAGGAGCAGACTGCCCCTTACCAGGCCTGAGTACATAGAGAAGGTCATTGCAAACTAGTGAAGAAACTATGGGAGACTGATGATCTTGATCACATGAATGACTTCAGTTTACATGTGATTTGAAAAATGAGGACTGGTTTAGAAGGAAAGATACTTGATTTAGTGTCAGAGCCCAAATTTTTACTGATAATGTTCATTAAGAATGGTCATCAACAAGTCAAAATGATAAGTAAAGTAGTAAATGACCAGGAAGAAGGTATTTTATAGCAAACATGGAAACTCTCATTGAAGAGTTCAAAATATATTCAATTTTGGAAGGTAAGTGAACCTCAGCAAAGCCGTTCATCTGAGCATGTGTTTGGGTTGCTTTGAGGAAAATGAGTCTAGAAGAACTTACTTTGAATCAAAGAAACTCTGATGTTTATTTATTTTTTGTTAGGATTTATTTATTTTTATTACAAAGTTGGATATACAGAGAGGAGGAGAGACAGAGAGGAAGATCTTTCGTCCGGTGATTCACTACCCAAGTGAGCACAATGGCCAGTGCTGCGCCGATCCGAAGCCAAGGACCTCTTCCGGGTCTCCCATGCGGGTGCAGGGTCCCAAAGCTTTGGGCCATGACACCTCAACTGCTTTCCCAGGCCACAAGCAGGGAGCTGGATGGGAAGCAGGGCCACCGGGATTAGAACCGGCGCCCATATGGGATCCTGGTGCGTTCAAGGCGAGGACTTTAGCCGCTAGGCCACGCCCCTGGGCCTAAAACTGTGATGTTTAAATGCAATGAATTTTTGTTGAAAGAATTGTCACAGTGTAATTATATTAGACTCAGTGTTTTGATACATCTGTAGATGATAAGGTTTGAGAGAGTAGATTTCACTAAGAAGTATAGATATTTTGATTTACATAATTTAGCAGTTAATAGGTAATGAACAAGGTGGTTAAGTGTAAAGTTTACGTAAGTTTATATGCATTTCATAAAGGAGGCCTGAAAATATTGTTTGTTATTAGTTATAATTATGAAGCCTTAGGATTTTAGTGTGGAAACTAGAGTAAGTTTAAACCTTAAGTGTCACCACTTAGTTGCCATGGGACTCTTTTTCTCTTGACTTCTCTGTATCTCAGGCCTAAGATCTGCAACATAGGAATAATTATGTTTTCTAACTATATGACTGCTGAGAGGATTAGAGTAGTTAGTATATATAACATGACAGGAACCAAATGCATGATAATGATTCAGTTTTAACCATATGTCATTGAGTGAAATGGTATGTTACTTTTAAATTTAATTTGATAAATTTTGTTATTGTTTTATAATGTTTTCAATATTTTGTGATATTCACTTTAAATGCTATATAAATATATACTATTTACATGTAATATATATTGTGAAGAAGGGTTTGAATATCATCTTTATACACAATTTCATGAGAAGTTATATACAAGTAAGAGAGCCATGGAACAGCAGATCGATGATCCCTAGAAAGGGCTGTTGTTACCTACATACCTTTGTCATTTCTCCCTCTGTAATTATATATACATATATAAATATATACATACATATATAATTACACACATATATATATAATTATATATATATACACACACACACATAGGCAACTAGACCCCAATCTGGATAATGTCACTGCAGTAGTTACCTATATCCTTAACTGAAATTTCCCTCTCCAACTCCCTCGAGTCAAATATGAAGCCAAACACCCCAACCTCCTAGTTTCGAATCTTGGCTATGGCCTTAGATATGCTTAATGCCACATCTCTTTTACCTAACTTCACTGTTTCCTCTGTGCTTCACGGCAGCAACCCATTCTGGCTGCATTATATAAAGAAACAGTAGTGTAAGTTGCATTTGAGTATAACAGTATCAAAAGTACAAAATGGGTAATTTTTAGAAAATATCCTGATTGAAATAATATTTAGCAAATCACAGGTTTGAACTTAACTGCTACCACTTCATCCAATCCCCCAAATAGCTTCTCCTACTATTGATCTTTTATATAAACATCATAAAATTTTTTTATTAACTCAGTATATTGTGCATGAAAATACGAAATGTGAGGTTTTAGAATACCAACCTGCCAGGATACATTTTCTTAGTTGAACATCTAAATATGCATTATATATAGTGCTTAGCTCAGGAATAGGTACCAAAATTGTCATTCATAGGCAAAACTGTTAACTTTGATTTTGTTCTCTTTTTCATTCCCTGTCTCATACTAATTATCTCTCCATAAAATAGCAAGTTTAATATTAAGTGAGCCCAGAACTAAGAAAACACCCAATTCCTTAAAATTTTCTTTGTCAATGAATAGAGTAAGGCCTAACTTGTTGCAAGAATAAGTTGTATCACAATAGTTGGTGCAACTTCAACATTTCAAATCAAATGAATCATTCCAGTGAACAATTAAAATTCCTTAATTATTTCCCAACCACAAATTAGTCTTTCACAAATAGCCATACATAACCAGGATCATGAAAGCTGAACATGACAGCACTGTATTGTCAAAAAGAAAAATAAGGGGAAGGATGTTAAATTTCCTTACTGAATTTTTTAGCAGATATTCCTGGGTTTCCTGGAAAAAATAAAGGATAATGGACCATGATTTTATATTGTTCACAGCAGCAAGAGGCAGTGCAATTTCCTTATCTATTTCTGATGGGATAAAATGTGGCTGAATAAAATGTTTGAATTTCACATAGACTGTATAATTGCCAGTAACAGTTCTTTTAGTACAATGATCTTTGCACATGAAGATTCAAACGATGGGGGCAATCCACCACACTACTGTTTTTTTTTCTTTTTTTTTTTTTTTTTTTTGCTTATTTTGTGGTTTTGCTTCTTACTGCATTATTAAATTACCTGAAACCCAGTGACCTGTTTCAGCTGCACATGCTGATTGAATTAGTCTAGGGTGTACCTTGGGATTCTTTAAGCAAGCTCCTAGGCAATGCTGATAAATTGTTCATTCCCAGAACATATTCCTGATATGCAGGCATTGTGTATTTAGAAATGCTTTTGTATGATCTTAATATTAACATAAATTATTTTTCTCTGTTATTTCTATGCCAGAATGCTTTTTGTTTCTTTAATATCTTCTATATTAGAAATGTGGGGGCTGGGGTGGTGACATCGTGAGCTGAACCTTCGGCTGCAGGCACTGGCATCCCATTTGGCCAGTGGTTCATGTCTCAGCTGCTCCGTTCTGATCCAGCTCTCTGCTTCTGGCCTAGGAGGGTGGTAGAGGATGATGGCTCAGGTCCTGGGGATGCTGCGCCTGTGTAGGAGACCCAAAAGAGGCTCTTGACTCCTGGTTTTGGGTAGTCTTATCTCTGGCCTTTGTAGCCATTTGGGGAGTAAACTAGCAGATGGAAGACCTCAAATTCTCTGTTTCTCCTCCTGTTTGTAAAAATCTTTAAAAAAAACCTTAAAAAGTGTGTGAGAAATTAGTTGATGTGTTTTTATCTTCTTTTCTCTGGTTTGTGAATTCTGCAAAGTCAGTGATTGTGTTAGGTAGCTTCCAGTATCTCCAGGTGCCAGGCATGTTCAATAAACAGATTGACAGACATCAACAGCTACCTCTAGCTAAAGCCATATGTCATAATTTAACAATTTTTGTATCTGTTTATTAGAAAGCAGGGATGAGAGGAGCCAAAAGAGATAAAATCACAGTCTTCTCTCAGTGGATTTATTCCTCAAATGCCCATAAAATCCATGGATGGTTTAAGCTGAAATCAGGTGTTTAAAACTCAATCCAATTTTCCCATGTGGATGGCAGAGTTCCAAGTACTTGAATTGTCACCTGCTAGCTACAGGGTTCACATTAACTGGAAAGTGTAATTAGAAGTGGAGATGGTGCTTGAACCCAGGTATTCTGAGAGAGGATTGGGGTATTCACATCACTCTATGACATACCTGGCTAGTGTTATAATTTTAACTGTGTCACTGGCTCAGTTGTGGTGCACATGAATTCCTTGAAGGAATTGTTAAAATGCAGATCACTGGACTCTAGTTGATATTGAAGTTACCAGTCTAGGAAATATACTTTGAAAATAATTCATGTTTTAACAAAAGAGATAATTTTATAATTATAAATCTCAAAGTTTTATACTGAAAGATAATCTCCTGATGGTAAATCCAAACTAATTTGCCAATTTACTTGGTGCACTACAATTTAATTCTCAGTATTTATGTAACAACAAATCTGGAATTCATACATTTGTATTATTATTAATATTATTTACATTTGTTTTTGGCCATGGTAAGAGAAGAGGGAAGATGCTGCACCACATCTCTTTATGGGTTAAAGCCACACTGTAATCTTTGCAGATCTCACATGATGACCTTCAGTAACAGCTTTCTGACATTTTGTGAGCATTAAGGACGATCCTTCAAATCATTCAGTAGTTTTGACTTCCCTTATTACAGCTTAAAGTCCAACAGGAATTCTTTCCCTTTTCATTCCTTCTTCTTGAGGTTGCAAAATTGGTTCAATGGTATACTGTTCTCTTTGCAATAATGAAACATCGCATGAAAATGGAGGAGTGTGTTCAATTGCTGTATCAGCTTCCTTGTACCTGAGAAAACATTGAAGTAATTATTTCAAAGTGCCTTGTGATGTTCCAGAAGGACTATATGTCATTTCATCTTCTAAGTATCATTAGCCATGGCGATATGGGCAATGAAAATAGAAATTTTGGTCACAGTAAAGATTTTAATGTGAATTGGTACTTTAATTTAAATATTTATTAACAAAAAGAATTGTTATTAAGGTAAATTAGCATTAGTGTAATATAAAATTTAATATCAAGAAGCCTTTGAAATTTGTTATTTTCATAGGTGCTTAATTAAAAATTAAAAATTTCTGAAATGTATATAGATGGGAATTTATACAAATTCATAAAAAGATGTTGTATCTTCCACAATAAACACAGAAAAATGTAAAACATTTGTTTGTGTAATTTCCTTATGTTTTAGCTTTTCCTTGTAAATTTTTTCTTGAAAGTCTCCCTCCACATAAATATATGAAGATGAGAAGAAAATAATGGTTAAATTACACGTGAAATATGAAACTGTGAAAAATTGAATAAAAACCACTTTTAATAGCAGCTAGTTTCTGTGACATGTATTGTACTCTTGGTTCCGGCATTTATGCTCATATAATTTTTCAGGTTGTTATCTGGTAGTTTTATAACAAGTAAAGCCTGGATTGAGAGATCAGATTCTTAGGATTTAATGATTAAGGCTATCAGTTTCAGGAAGTATAACAAACATGCATTGACATTTGATGCTTATTATTATGGAACTAATCCATTCGGAGAAATTATCTCCAGTGACATGGGGAAAAATGTGGCACAGTGGTCATAAGATCAGCCATATCATTATGGTGGTAATTTTTAAAAATATCTGTAGTTTCATTATTTTGACAGAAACATATATTGAGACACAGACAGTCCTCTGTCTCCTGGTTTTCTCCCCAGATGACCGTAACAAGATGTTCTGCATCTAGGTCTCCCAAATGTGTGGCAGGGGGAAAAACGCTTGGACCATCTTCTGTTGTTTTTCCCAGGTCATAGCAGGGAGCATGACTGAACGCACAGCATCAGGACCCTAATAGGCAACCTTATAGAATGCTGGTATTGCAGGCAGTAGCTTTATACTGTGCCACAAGTACCCCTATTTAGAATTATCTGAGGTAATTGTAACAAATACCGCATTGGTTTTCAGCAGTTCATTTGCTGGAAGGTTTTCCAGGCAGTCAGGAGAAAGCTGCCAGAGACCATTTCAGCAAGGCTGACTCCAGTTAATCACTGGTTGATGCTTTGGAATATCTATTCAGAGCCTGCAAAATGAACAGTATCTATTTACAAAGCTCTTTCATCTTTAGGGTGAAGATTTTGAGTGTTTTAATACCACCAGTATACCAGCTTCCCCTAGGAAGGTAAACCAAGCAGTCTGAATTTATAGGAAGTACCTCTGCTTTTCTGCAGATGGGAATTTCATTGATTTGAATACTCAAAGGTTCCAATCTATCTTGGACTCCATCAGAATAATCCTATCTGTGAGGAGATAGTGAGAAAAAAAATGAAGACCCATTCTGTTAATGACAAAATCTTACCCACGCTTCATTTGTATGTCCATGTAATTATAAATTGATGAAGTTCATTAGAAATGATTTTTAGAGAAATCAATACTTCCTCAGTTTTAAACTTAATAATGGTCAGATTTGTTTGCATGTTTGTTTATACCTAATGGTGTTTCCCTGATTTTCCATCCTACTCAGCAGACTTGCCTGGGAAATGTTTAAGATGATTTAGAAATAATATATACTAGGAAGAAAAAGTGCAGTTTAAATAAGACCAAACAAGAGAGAAAAGATATGGAAATTACATCAGGTCAAGGACTTAGTATATGAACTATATACCGTGTATAAACACCACATATGTACTTTAACTGTCCCTTCATAGCAGGTTGTGTATACAGGAGAAATAAATACAAGTGCTATTGAACATTAGTAGACATTAGAGAAATGAGAACTAGATTGTGATATCATTTTATTGGTAAAATTACCAATGTCATGAACTTGTGAAAATGAACAACGGGCACATGCTAGTAGGAATGCAGAATGCTATTAAAAAGGCTTGGCAGTTGCTTACTTAGGTGAACACGCACTTTGCTTTTGATCCAGCCCTTTCTCCTCTGAGTGTTCACCCAAGAAAAACGGTTTTACAGTCACACAGAAGACTAAGTTTGCTATAGCCCTATTAACAATTACCCCAAACTGGGAAGACCCTCAGTTTCCTTGCATGAATGAATAGGCAAACCACAGAATTTTCATAAGATGTAATACTCCTCATAAATGGTGACTATTGACTTTAAAAGAAGCAAAAACCATATCACCATTATATGGAAAATTATGTATCTCAAGCACATTATGCTAAGTGAAAAAGCTGATTTCATGAGTTTACATACTTTATGATTCTGAAATAAAACAAAATAGTAGTATTGTAGAACAGTTTAGGTTTAAGAAGTGATCACAAAATGTAATCGCGATGTGTAAGGAAGTTCGCAAAATATAAAGGACTTTGTGATACAATTGTTACACATCTTGACTGGTTTTTGGAAAGACAGTAGTGTTAAAAATATGGAACTGTATGTACACTGAAATGTCAAGTTTAATTCGTGATTATGTGGTTTGGATATGGATTGAGTGAATCTTACCCTAAAGGTGTGTTTATTTTGTTTATTTCCTCCCCATATGTGCTTTCAAGTACAGACATTCTGCATTGTATCTTCCATCCTAATTTCTTTTAGCTCAAGCCTCTTGAGAAAATCTTTTTCAATATATTTACTTAACTTAAAATGTTTAATACCTCAATGCAGGCAATTTTAAATTTGTTCCTTTAGTTTTAAATTCCTTTTTACTGTTCTCTGTTTATATATATATATACTTGGCTATCCAAGTATGTATACACACACACACACACACACACATGCATACTTGCCTATCCCATTTGGTGCAAAAATTCAGCATATCATAAATGATTTGATTACTGCTTCTTTTAAAATCTAAGATTCTTCAGAAACCTTTGTCCTTTTGCAGCAACTAGAACAATCATTTTACCACTTCCTAAACTCACTTTACATCATAAACTGGTCATTGGATATGTTGACTATTTTAGTTTTTGCATTTTTTCCCATCTCGAAATCTTAACCTTCAGTTGGGGCTACATTGAAGTATTGTAAGTAGTCCTGTGATGGCCCCTATGACTTCTACCTGTTGTATCTAAATTTCATTTTCATAGCCTTGTTGGCATTATTTTAACATCTTGACCAAAAATCTTTCTCACAAAATACAATGAAAGCTTCCTTTGGTATTCTGAATCAACAACAATTGAAACCTGCCTAATTTTCAACATCCTTTAGTGCTGTAAATTCATCTCTGTCACTGGTACCCATGTGTGACGCCCTGGACGACTGTCACTTCATGTGTTTTGTTTCATTGAAACCATTGTGTTCCTGGCTTACTGCTTCACTGTACACAAGGAATGCCCTGTGTATATACTTTATCTTCTTTCATTCTCTCATTTGCCTATTAGAATTCTGAACATCTTTCACGATGCCTTCAGACATGGTATTGTTACCCCATATCTCTCATGAGGACTTCTTTAGGATGACACTTAGGAATTCAGGTTACTCTTCTCTAAGCTTTTACAGAATGGTTTTATGTCTCTTAATTATGATATTACATTTTTCATTTTTCTTTGTTTATCATGCATGCATATTTTCCTCAACTGGGATCATAACCTTCTTGGAATAAATATCTATTATTAATCACATTTCATTGCCTTAAATCTTTTGTGGAATATGGTGTAGCACAAGTTCATATATAAGTAATCTTTCTTTTATTGTTGTATCTGGAAAAATACCCCTCACAAATAAGTTTTTACAGTGAAGATTTGCTTTACGTGCAAATGGATGAAAGAATAGCAGACAGATTAAGCAGCCCAAGGAGTGTTAGAAATGTTACTTTGCACATTACAATTACAGAAAGATTATTATTAGCAATAATATGTTATTACAAATACCATTCTGCATGATCAGTTAATGTCAGCATTTGTTGTGCACCTGCATATACCCCGAAACCCAAATTGCATTTTCAACCTATAAGTCAACTGCTCAAAAATTCAGTGTCTGCCTGAATGTGCTTCAGAAGGATTTTAAAGTTTCCTGTTTTGCATGTATGGTGTTTTTATTAGCTGTGCTCTTTATCCAATATGCCAACACGTATCTGACTATATGAATACTGTGTTTCTAAATATTCTGTGATTCTCCCTCCCCTTTTTCCATTCCTCTTTTTGTTATTATTTCTTGCATTCCTATTCACCTTTCACTTATTTCATTCACTTTAGTGTTTCTCATTGCTTATTTTACCCTAATTGCTGTTCTGAAAATTCCACATCCTCATGCAGTGGTTGTTACAATTAGGAGGCCCACAGTCTACAAAGAACCACAAGAGGGTCCCCTCCTCCACCATATTCTCAGTAAGAATCATGTTGTTTTCATCTTGATACAGCCCATAAGTAATTTACACAGTCTTTCTATGATACCTAAAATAATATCAGTTTGCCTTAGCTTTACCCATGATTTTTCCAAAATGGAGAAAATTTTCATTACTCTCAGAGCAGACATTTCTGACACTCTGGATTTGATTTCTTTAGTTGTGTTCATTTTATAATATAACAGTGCCATTTATGCTTTTGTAGTTGATTATACGGTACATACTTTTCACTTGTTACTCGAGATTATTTTATAGTATATTTTGGTAGTTCGCACTGCTACTAATTTGCTTCTAATTTACATAACTATTTGAATATGTTCATTATTAATGATATTTTAACATATATTAGTTTAAAATGACTGGGAATATTTGTTACTGAAGGCTTTAACTAAAATGATGTGCAGTGAACTCTAAGGATAGCATTAAAAGCCAATAGTATTTGTCATTGGATACAGGATTTTGGGATACTTTAGTTGTCCACTTTGTTTTTTTTTTTTAAGATTTATTTATTTTTATTGGAAAGGTGGATATACAGAGAGGAAGAGAGATCTTCTGTCCGATGGTTCACTCCCCAAGTGACCGCAACGGGCGGAGCTGAGCCAATCCGAAGCCAGGAGCCAGGGGCTTCTTCCGGGTCTCCCATGTGGGTGCAAGGTCCCAGGGCTTTGGGCTGTCCTCAACTGCTTTCACAGGCCACAAACAGGGAGCTGGAAGGGAAGCAGGGCCGCCGGACTAGAACCGGCGACCATATGGGATCCCGGCATGTACAAGGAGAGGACTTTAACCACTACGCTATCGCGCTGGGCCCTAGTTGTCCACTTTGTACATTTCTATACTGCATCAGCTAAGTTTTAATTGTATGTATGTATTATTTTTATTTTAAAAAGTTAATAAATCTTAACGTGGTGTATGGAGTAGGAATGTAAAATATTTTCCAAGAGGTTTTGAATTTCCAAAGACAAATTCCAATGTTTAGAATCCTAGACAATACTCCATTTTATCACCGAACCTGTAGTGGATAGATATATATTACTGTTTTGTAAAAAATTTTTTGCTTTGTATTTTGTCCTGTGCAAGGACGTTATTATTCACTATGAAACAACAGAGGGCAGTAGAATAATGGTTCATGCAACTTATTTTAGACAAAAGTATTAAAAATCCATCATGCTAATATCTAGGGAAAATTTCAAAGTATACCTCGTATGTTTATCATAAGCTAAAAGCTAGTATTATGATTTTTGCTTTTTGTTTAGAAATATAAGGTTTGTGCCAAGAAAGAAAAGATAGCTTAGAGGTATTAAGATTCTAGAAGTCCTTTTTGACTGTTTGAAACTTTCCTGAGCTCTAAGTTTTTTTCAGAACATTAATAAATCATATTTATGTTATCCTGTAATAAATATATGGAAATTAACAAGACAGTTTAGAGAAAAGGAAAAACAGTTTAAGTGTAAGTACTCAATGGAGCCTACGAAGTAGTATCTTAGGTGACCAGATTAAACTGTATTCAAATATGCTTGTTTATATTGTTACATAAAAATGAACTTATTGTAAGCTAAATGTCCTGAGGTACAAATTGAGAGTGCAGCCCAGGGAACTTCTGATTCAACAAGCATCAACCAGTGCCATGCTGTGCTGCCTTGGAGCCTAAGGCAAAATGAAAACCAGTCCTGTCCCGATTGAAAATGTTGTTTTGCTCACCCTAGGTTTTCTTTACCTTGATTTTTACTTTCAAAATACTTTATTATTTTTTGCAGGGGGAGGGCATCTCCTTAAACTCGGCCTTTAAGATCAAATTCTGTCTTTTCTTCTCTCTGTCATCCTAATTAGCTGGCCCCAGTGACCACTCAAAGCAATGTAACCTTGAACAGATTAACAATAAAAAATGGCACAGGAGAAAATGCTACAAAAGAAAAGTTAAAGTAACCACTCCAAAAAATTGTAATGAATAGAGTGCCCTGTTATGCAGAATTCCTAATTTGAGGCAGAATAAAATGTGTTTTAATAATTACTGCTCCCAACTTTGAGATGCAAGTGTATGTTCTTTAAGAGCAGATATGATATGTTATTTTGATTCTGTATGGAAAACACTGGTTTGATTTCTAATTTGAGAAAGAAAACCTGAAGGACATGCTTTTGGCTTCAAATATAACCTTTAATTTATACCTTTCTGTAGCCATCCACCCTTCTGTTCGGAAAGTGGGTTACCAAATCAATTCATTTCTCACATAAAAAAACCTGTAGTGTCGATATTTGAATCTACCAGAAAAATTGTATTTGCCCAAATCTACAGAAAATGAGTGTTGTGTCACCATTCTTTCCAATATATATTATAAGCAAGAACAAGGGAATTAATATATAAACAGATAGGTACTGATTTTAAGTCAGCTCAGCCAGTATACAGCAGTTATGTGGATTTTAACCATTTTAGTATTAGGCAATGCACAAGATCCTTACCAGATTCTTTAGTTCAAAACACAAAATTACAGTGTTTTGTGATAAACTGACAGAAAAGAAATCCTGCATTAAAATTATTCATGTAATTGCTATGACCTCCAGTTGGAGAATCATATGAAAGTCTCAGAAAAGACCTGCGGATTTTCCCTAAGAGACTGACCCAGCACTTCCTAAACTTGTTTGGTAATCCAAAACAACAACCTGCTTTGTTAAATTAACCCTAAAAACATACTTCATACTTTCAGTATGCTGCAGACAGAGTGACCTTTGGGAAATGTTGTCTTGAATTTAAAATACAGAAATGGGGTTGACATTGTGGCTAGATGGGTAAGACCAATTCCTGCAACACCAATATTGTATATAGGCACCAGTACATGTCCCTGTCGCTTGACTTCCAATGAAGCTCCATGCTAAGGGCCTGGTAAAGCATCAGAAGATGGCCCCAGTACTTGGGCCTCTGCCATCCCAAGTAGGAAACATAAATGAAATTCCTGGCTTCTGGCTAGCCCAGCCCTGGTCCATTGTAGTCATCTGGGGAGTGACAATAGGATGGAAGATACTGCTCTGTGTGTGTGTGTGTGTGTGTGTGTGTGTGTGTGTCTTTTTAATTCTGATTCTGAAACAAATCAATAAGTCTTTAAAAGATAGAATACATGGAAATCTGGGTTATACTTTGGTGTAGCTTTGGGAGATGTTTCTTAATGTTAGTAGTGGCAGCGATAGTAATGATCATTTTAGCTGACTTTATAGAGTATTGACATTTTGGTTGGGCTGAAACCTTTATAGAAAACTTCACTCATTCTCCACGCTTGATATACTGTTTTCTTCCTTTTCAGTATTTATTTTTTCAGGTTTTTTTTTTTTTCATTTGAAAAGCAAAGTTACAAAGAGAGGGAGAGGGAGAGAGAAATCTTCCATAATTCTAATTTATTCCACAATGGCCGCAATGACTGGAGCTAGGCTGTTTGGAAGCCTTGAACCAGGAGCTTTTTCCAGGTCTCCACGTGGGTACAGGGGCCTAATGATATGAGCCGTCTTTTGATGTCATTCTAGGCCATTAACAGGGAGCTAGTTTAGAAATCAAGCCCTAGGCTTCAAACTGGAACCCATATGGGGTGCCAGCAATGCAGGTGAAGGACCTTCTGTGCCGCATTAGTAGGCCCAAAGAACTGTTTTTAAAATAAAACGTATACTCCACAAGCTTACTCTATCAGCCAAAGTGCAAATATGTAAAATTTTCATGATTTATGCTTTGAGCCTATGTGGACATTTTTTTCAAAGCTCATTCAGACAGCCTTTTCCATGACCTAAATTTGTGTTGAACTCTAAAGAACTCCCTCTGGATTATGAATATTTACATCTTCATGCCATAGTAGTTGTTCTGTATCTCTTATCTCTCCTACTAGGTGAATAGCCCCATGAATCCTACAGCTTTCCATTTCAAAAGCCTTGCACCTTTGCTACTATATTTCCTGGAGTTTTCCTTAGTGCCCAATAATTTAGGCCCATGGGCAGTAGCTATTGAATAGATACTTTACTAAAACCTCAGTCTATAAGATTTTAGATATTATTCTCATCTTTAGATCATTGTTTGAATTATTTTTTAAAATTTTCTATTATGGGGCCTGGCGCTGTGGCCTAGCGGCTAAAGTCCTCGCCTTGAACCCGCCAGGATTCCATATGGGCGCCGGTTCTTATCCCAGAAGCTCCACACCATATGGGATCCTGGTGTGTTCAAGGCAAGAACCTTTAGTTGCTATGCTATGGCACTGGGGCCCTAGCTGACCTTTTATTAAACATCTGCTTATGGACTTTAATTTGTTCTTTCCTTTGTCTAATTCAATCTTTCTCAATTTCTAGTATGTGAATAAATTTGTGAAATAGCATGGGTGGACAAAATTAATATATATAGATATTTTAAGAACAATTTCTACAAACTGATTTCTTACTTTCTGTGCTAGTTTGACTAAATTTTGTGTGATTCTTTTCCTGCTTTCCATTCTGAAACTTTTTTTTTTAACTTTTGGAATTATTTTCGCTCATGGTTGTGAAGCAAAATCAGTTCAGCATAGCTTCACTCATGTTTCAAAAACTTAAGTCTACTTTTCTGAATTGTGTACATGTGTGTATGCTCAAAAGCCCAATTGCAAGAGCAGAGTTTCAAATAACCCAATATACTATGAGCCTCTGAATGCTGAATGCTATTGTCCACTTTCTGTATTCTGGGCAAGCAGAAGCTCAGGATTTTTACATGTACAAAAAGGTTTTATTTGAAATTTTAATTACATAACAGTGAATATTTCATTTTTCAATCCTAGAATTTTCTAATTAAGCTTCTTAATATCTGCTTACTTAAAATTGTATCAGATAGCTTCTGATATATAAGCAATCATCTCTCTTTTTTTTGTACTTGGTAAGTTATTCAGGATCATGCTATGAGCTAATGAGCAAACAAAAGATATTTAATAATAACGTCCTTAATACAGCATTTTGTAATGTGATTGCTGTCACAGATTAACCATAGGTGAAATAGATACGTGTGATTATTGTTTTGTGCTTAGTTTATAAGTTTGCAACTGTTTTACAAATCCATTTTATCAAAGTATGTATACCAGTGATTTTTTTTCCGTAGTCATATTCTTGCTTTTTACAACTTTCCACAAATTTGCAGTATGTATTTTGCTTCTGAACATACACACAAGGAGACAGAATTAACACCTCTCAAATGGATTATTTTGTTTATATTCTTAAGTATGGAAGTTTACCAAATAAACTATGTATGAAAAAAGTACCGAAGATTTTAGTGAGAATATTCTGTTTTTCCATCTTTCTGGAACCCACAATCATAGTATACTTTTCTTCAATCAGTGATGTGTGAATCATTTGTTTGGCATTCTTGAATTCTTTGATAGTATTTTACTTAAGTGTGCTCGTTTAAAATAAAACTATGTTGTGTCTTACTTCTGGCACAATGTTGTAGCATACACAAAAGACTTAGTTCTTCATTGTTCCTGAAGAACTGTAACAATAGCAAGTACATGATACATTCTAGTTCTTCGCTGTTAATCATTAAAGACTTTTCTGAGTCATAATGTTTATTTTTTGATTGCCTTGCAGTTCATCAATTCACTTTTGTTTTTAGTAAGTATATATGTGTTGGAAACACAGTCCCCAACACACAGTGATGACATGTGGCCCTTTTGAGAGTTGAGTTCATCATGAGGTCTCTGCCCTCGAAATCATGGATTTATCATAAATGTAGTAGTCATCATACGTGTAGTAATACAGTTACTGCAGCAGAAGGATACCTTTTCTGTGGAAAAGTTCCTGATAAAAGGATGAGCTTATCATTTGCATTTCCTTGTCAGCTCTAGTACTTTGGCTGAATGATCAAGTGGAAATCTGCATGTAGAAAATACGTGAATTATTATTATATACAGATTTTGCCATCACATGAGAAAAAAATTCAACCCCTCTAAGGTACAAGAAAGAGAAAACATGAATGAATAGAGCATTATTTTTTTAAGCTCTCGGTTGTAGCACAGAAATATCAAACTGAACAGCATACTAACATCCTCAAATTTTTTTTTCTCACCCAGATAGATGCCACATAATCAGTCACCTCTTTATTGGACCCTTGCTGATCCTTGGATTAGATTTAATCTTTGTTGCTGGGATAAGTAGCCTTTCTTTGCTATAGCACAGAAATATTCTTAAAGAGGAACTCAAAGATAGCAATACCCTCTGTGATGGCTGAGAACAGTGCATAAATATGCATTTATGAAAGTATTTTAACAGATTGTCTTTGGTGTCGGTGCTGTGACAAAGTGGTTCAAGCCATTCTATACGGATGCAGGTTCTAGTCCCAGGGGCTCCATTTCTTATCTAGCTCCCTTCTTTTGTACCCGGGAAAGAAGTGAACAATGGCTTTGAGCTCATGTATCAACTTGGGAGATGTGGAAGAAGCTCCTGGCTTCAGCCTAGCCTCACCTTTCCACGGCAGCCATTTGCAAAGTAAATCAGTGCACGGCAGACTCTCTCCCTTATTTTCAAATAAAAGTAAGTCTTTAAATAAATAGTCTTTCGCATTTCAAGCTATGAGGCAAATCCAGTAGTCCATATAAATGAATTCTATAGCATATGGAAGAATCTGTGTCACGTGTACCTAATATTTTTCTACTAGGGAGTAATCCCATAATTTTTTTGTGTACTATTATCCAGTAAACTTTTTATTTACATCTGCAAGGACTGAAAATTGGAAATTTAATCCTTGTCCTTCATGCGTCCTCCGTATGTGTCTGAGAAGGTCACATGTGGCAGGGTTCCATAGACCTAACTCAGATTTAAATGATTTAAGGTTGGATTTGACCAGCCTCTAAAAATTATCAAATAATTATCAATTATCAGCATCTACTGATGTACAGAGGTAAAATTTCTAGAACTGTGTTAGCATTTGAGGTTTAAGCAGATATGCATTTGGCTGTCTCAGTATAGACTGCAGAGAGGAAATACAGTGATCGACCTGTTTCAGATCATATAGAAGATAGAAACAAACGGAATTAAATGGATTTCAGAAGAAATACTAGCTTCACAGGTATGTTGATTTGGGAGTAAAATTTGACTAGTATTGATGCGATCAAGAAAAAAAAATAATAGATGATTTTTTTGTTGGGGTGCCAATGGTTATTAGAACATGAATCACTTAGACACAAGTGACCCAAAGTACTTCACATTGTGCAGACAGAGATAAAGAGCATCTCATTTTATTGGAGATGGTTGAGTTCTCATGAATTATGAGAGCTACTGGATTAATGAACTTCATTAGCAGTATCAAATTCAAACATTATTTGCAAATGAATGCATGCATTTGGAGCTTCAGAAACATTACCTTAGAGCAATTTTGTAAGAAAATTGATTTCCTGTCGCAAAGTGGATTTGGAGCCAATTTGGACTTGGGTAGAATATTGAAGAACTTGTGGGATGTGGAAACATTAGTATAATATATGACAATGAAGTATAGTAAATTTCCGGTAGTGTTATTATTAGTGTTGTTATTTTCATATTAGTCCCTCTAAGTAGTTTTACTGTGAATTGGTCAATTTGGCAACCTTGACTCTGCCCCACTTCCTCTTAATTCATAGCACTTTCTTATATTACTTTCTAAATTATATACTGTAAACAGTTGGAACCACCCCCATTTCCCTGATCCACACCAAGAACCATGAAAAATTTAATATAAGGAGCAATAAAAGAGGACTTCCAATAATAGATGAGAATTCCAAATATACTGAACAGGAAGATTATATTAGTTATCTTACACATAAGAAAGATCAAGATGGAGTCGGAAAAGCAAAGACAAAACTAGACAAACCTGAATTTAAAAAAGACGTCTAAACTAATAGAGAATCTATTGAGCTTATAAAAAATTAATTCAGATAAGACACCAATTGATAACAAATTCATGGTACAAATTGTGTATAGTCATTTATTTAAATAAAAATGTTTAGGACATTTCAAGTATCTTCCACAAATAGATTTTGCTTTAAAGTAGTATTTGGAGTGTTACTCAGAAAATATCTGCAAGCATTGCCAAAAGGGAAATAATCATTATAACTTTAAAGAACTTAATTGGATATTATTTTTAGTTGTAGAATTGTATATAGCATTGCATCTCTGGAATGGAATGAGTGTCCCAACGAATTGATTAACGGAGATGAGATTGACTTTATAGACAATAAAGTTCCAGAGAAAGAAAAAAAAAACTGATTAAAGAATTCAAAGTGTTATTTTTTATGAGTTTAAAACAGGGTTAGACTTCTTTGCTACACTCAGGCTAGCAATCATCCCATAATACTTAGGAAAACTGGACTATTTGAAAGGTCAGTTTGATCATATGGCACTCAGCATACTTGGCAGCATTCTGGTTTGGTCTAGTTTGCTAAGGCTAGAGCAAGAGCCCAGTACAATACTATGGCCTCTGATAAAAGTTGTTTCACATTAAAAAAAAAAATAAAAACAACCCCATTGTGAAGTCAGATATGTATATTAAATGAACTTATTGGTTCTCCTAGTGCTAGGAATCCTTACCTGTAGCTCTGAACTGAAGGATACTGTGGTGAAATCTGATCTCTTTGAAGATTCTGTCTTGTCTTTCTCTATCGTCTGCTTAATATATCTTGCAAAATTAATCAGAATGTATCATCTAACAAAATATTTATGAGAAATTTTACTACTGTAACTTGTGACACATCTGTATTATGTTTGGAATAAATTTTAATTCTCTTCACACCAAATATGGGACTATAAAACTACTGTGTTTGGAGGGACATATTTGCGTGTATGTATGTGAATGAATATGTAATATATGTCAAGAACAAAAATACTCCACTACTGCTATGCATTTGCTGCACCTGTGAGATCTTGATACCTCATTTTTGGCAAATCTAATCACATAGTATGGGGTTAGTGGAAAATTTTAAGAAGAGCTTATAGAAGAGAGGAGCTTAAAAGCTTCAAATATAAATTAATGATAAGATCATGGAAATATTAATCACCCAGATTTCATCATTAACTATATATAGGGTGAAATATCATGCTATACTCATAAATATGTGCAATTATTACCTTGAAAGTGATGTTCTTATTTTATAAATTGAGAAATGTTGCAAGCATGTGGGCTCTTGTTCCTAAATTATCTCTTCAAAATCTACTACGATTTACTAGAGCTCTTCAAGACTTATTTTCTTGGAAAGCGATTACCTTCATATTGATACAAACCAGTAGAAGAAATTGATAGAATAAATGCAAATTGCTAATTAGAAAAGCAGATGGGTAGTATAGATGAGAACACAAAGTAAATGTCATAAAGAAGAATTTTCTAAGTATAGCGACAGAAACATTTACAATTAATATGATTTCTGCGTCTGATTTTTAAATACATTCCCTAATCACTTCTTTTCTTAATACCTGATTACACTTGACTTTTTAGTGCGCTGTGGCTGATTAGCAAACTGGCTTCATTAAGATGGGGGATGTATGTGTTTTGCAGGAGAAGAGGAGTTGCAAGATCCTTTGGGAAAAATAAAATGTTTTCTGTGTTCATTTTTTCTTCTTCTTTTTTAATTACACAGTGAGTTAAAAAGCATGGTCATTCTTTTTAGGATCTTTACTCATGCCAAATTCTCATGGGATCCCAAAGAAGTCAACTGCCCTCTTCAGATTATTCTCTTGGGATCGTGACTTTTCATAGGAACACTTAGAATGCAGCTCTCAACTGCAGCAGCAGGAATTCGAATCCCAGTCAGGTTATAAAAACTTCATTATTAGACTACAGACAAGGAGATCACTATTTTAGGAGGTGTGAAATAAATCTCCCTGAAGAATCATCAAGCAATTTACCGAAGTTTAATACACCTATTATTGTGTTTTAAATAAGCTCCACTGTTTTGTTATCCATAATAATAAATGTTAGAATTTATTTAGTTAGCCTGAAGGGCTGCTCTGGGATTAGAAGTAATTCTTCAAGTAAGAAGACTGTGTACTTTGTTACACTATAACAGTTAGATCTGAATTATGAGTATTTGCTCATAACATACCATAAAGAAATACATTTTGAAACATTTCATAAATTCATAACTTTGATTTTGCTACTGCTTTTGAAGAATGATATAGATAGAACTCTTTACAAAAGCTGAGGAGAATATTTTATATATGGGAAAGTTATTCCTGACCCTGCCATGAATAAACACATTATAATAGCTTGAATAGTTTTCAGTGTTATCTGGCGTTCAAGACAGTTTTTCCCACACCCATTCTTCATGTTTTAATAGTCAAGTAAATCTGTTTTCTGTGAAAGGAAAAGAGAATGATCACAAAAATAGAATGAATATACCAGGAATATGCTGAAAAAAGAAGGCAGTCATCCCTAAATTTAAGTTTATGGTATTTAATGGTAGTTTTGCTTTCCAAGAGTGAATAAACTTGCATAAGTGTTGAACCCTTTAGTATTCCACTGCTTAAACGTCTGGTTTTCCGTTTTTATGTAATATGAAAAATGGATTCATCAAAAATGTCATTAGTGACAGATATCTAATGTTTCTCTTACTGTCTTGCAAGTTTCTTTGCCTTTTCTTCTTATATTACTACATCTTGATTTTAATAACAAATTTTAATTTCTCAATTTATACTTGATAGGACATAAATATACATTCTGATATTGCTCTTATGAATAGATTAGCCAGTCTTTGAAATAGCAAGAAACAGAAACTATGGAGGATTGCATTAGGATTTGAGCATACTGTTCATTCACAGAGCACATAACCAATGATTATTTTCCCTATTGCTTTGTAGCTTCATCGGGGGTAACCTGTATCTAATCTACAAAGAAGTGGCATGAAAGCCAAGGCCAGGACTTTATTTGGGGAAGCTAGGTCTTGAGCAGTTCCTAGAAAAATGCCTAATGATTCCCCAGATGTCCCTTCTGCTTAGCTTTTATGAAATTTATTGTTTCACATATTTTTGCATTTTTGTAATCTTCAGCATAAATCTGCTTTCTTTCTACTGAAATTTTAGTTTCTTTCCAAATGTAGTTAAATATATAGCTATAAACTTTTGAAGCCAAATATCACTGATTTCTGAATCCTTTTTCTTCAAAACTAAACCAAACCAACAACAAAATAATAATTAAGTAGATTACTCTTGTAAGATCACTTAGACCAATTTGGTTCTGGAAGGTGACTTGCCAAAAAATATAGCAATTATCTTTTGCTTTGTTATCCTTATACATCTGGCTCATTTGATCTTGATGACTTATTTCTTTAGCTGATGGAACTTTATTTCCAGAAAAATTGCTGCATCTGCTTTTGAATTTCACTCTTGTTAATCAAAGCCGTGACTCTTTGGAGAAGTATATGATAAGCTCAGTGTGACATTTAGAAAAAGACAGCAGCTGAGAGTAAAGCCTGACCAAGTTGCTGTGTTAAGGTCAAGTCTCCACATTCAAAACTAAATGGAAGATGATTACAAGAATTTGTGTAGCTCTCCTAAAACTTTCGATTTAATTATGGGAATTGTGGTTTGATTTCCATGCATGGGTTGACATTTTGTAGATTGTTTGCAGACCCTGTCAGAAAAGAATAGTATTAAAGTGCAACTTCATTAGCCAGATGCTTGGTGCAGTTTTCTTAGATTTTTTTTTTTCATATCACAAATAACTTAAGCACAAATAGAAGCAGCTTACACTGAAAACAAATGGATTTACACAAGGCAAAAGTATTTATAGCCTCAGACATTGAAAATATAGAGTGTATGGGTCAAGTAATATCAAGAGTGATTTCTAAGAGTGATTTCTCTTTCATTTAGCTCTGATTTTGCTTTCCTAGAATTCAATTTATGTTTACTTACTTGAGAAGAGGAGAGATGGATAGAGTAAGAACAAAGCAGATAGATCTAGATCTTCCATCTGCTGTTCACTCCCCAAATGCTCACAGCACAGCACCTTGGTTTCCTACCAGGCCCAAGTCAAAAGCCAATGACTAATTTCAGTCTCCAAGGTTGGTGACAGTTTCCCGAATAACCAAACCACCACCTGCTGCCTACCAGGGTGGGCCTTACCAGGAAGCTAGAATGAGAAGGAGAGCAAGGAGTCAAACTCAGGAACCCGGTATGTGATGAGAGTACTGCAAGCAAAGTCCTAACCAATACATCAAACTCTGATTCCTTAGTTCTTCTTTTTGTGTGCATGTTTTGAGTTTACTCTTGGGAAAACCATTCTTCAAGTTCTGTTTTTTTTTTAATGCCAATACATGTTCTGGAATTAAACTTGGTTGGTTTCATTTGGGTGTTCCTGCTATCCGATCAGTTAAACTCTGAGATATGACTTATAGTCCCTGATCAACTATCCCCTATATGAAGAGGTACTGTTTAACAAATCAGGTTACAAGCACTGAGGATGGAAGAAGATGATTTCCAAATAAAGTGTTACCTAATGATCTTTTTAGTCAATGTGTTAGTTATCTATGATTGCGAAGCAACTGCAAAATATAATGGCTTAAAATGACATTAAACTTTTTAACCATCCTTGCCTGACCTTCCATACCAAAATATATCCTATTCCCAGGTGTATTAGGATTGAATTCTTTATAGGCAGAATTGGTAAATAAGTCACATATCAATGGGACTGCATTGTTATGTTCTTGATTTAATGTCCTATACATGCAGATGGAAGTTTTTGAATTTTTAAGCTAGTGCTGATCTCTTCATCAGCATTGGAAGAGTATGATTTGAGTTTTTAATGATTCATTTAATGAATATAAATTTATATCTCACCAAACATTTTTATGAGGACTCTACATGAAGAATTTCTGTCTTGGCTTTTAAATTATTTTATTTGGGGCCTGGCACCATGGCCTAGCGGCTAAAGTCTTCACCTTGAAAGCACCAGAATCCCATATGGGCACCTGTTCTAATCCCAGAAGCTCCACTTACCATCCAGCTCCCTGCGTATAGCCTGGGAAAGTAGTTGAGGACAGCCCAAAGCCTTGGGATCCTGTACCTGTGTGGGAGACCGGGAAGAGACTCCTGGTTCCTGGCTTCGGATTGGCCCAGCACCGGCTGTTGCGCTCACTTGGGGACTGAATCATCGGACAGAGGATCTTCCTCTCTGTTTCTCCTCCTCTCTGTATATATGACTTTATAATAAAAAATAAATAAATCTTTTAAAAATTTATTTTATTTGATCTGTAAATGGAGAAGAGAGAGGTTGAGAGATGGAGAAAAGAGAGAGAGATTTGTAAATGGAGAAGAGAAAGGTAGATGGAGAAAAGTAGAGAGAGAGAGAGATCTGTAAATGGAGAAGAGAGAGGTAGAGAGATGGAGAAAAGTAAGAGAGAGAGAGAGAGGGAGAAAGAGAGAGGGATCACTTATCAAATACTTAAAACAGTGAGGGCAGACAGGAGCCCAGATCACAACCCAGGTCTCCCCATGCTTAGAACAGCCACATGTAATAGTAGTAAAATGAAATTGTGTGCAAAATTGAGACTTGGGCTGATGCACATCAATCGTCAATATGAGATTCAGGTGTCTTAATCAATGTGTCTAATACTCACCCGAAGTAGATGTTTTAGGAAACCAGATGCTATTCATTAGAAGTTGAAGAATATACTTATAATATACATTTTAGCTCACCTTGGCTTATAAATGTTTAGTTTTCCTTTCTCTCAATTTTTTTCAATTAAGCAGTGGCATATCTAAAACAATAAAAATCACATGACAATAGTACTTGCAAGTCCACTACGTAGTCATTGTTTTAAAAGACTTATTTGTAATACAGAGTTACAGAGGAAGAGCTAGTGTGTGTGTGTGTGTGTGTGTGTGTGAGTGTGTGTGTGTGTGTGAGAGAGAGAGAGAGAAAGAGAAAGAGAGAGAGAAAGAGAGAAAAGAGAAGAGAAATCTTACGTATGTTGATTCACTTTTCAAATGGTGTTCTGGAGCCAGGAGCAAAGGAACTTCTTTTGCTTCTTCCAAGTGTGTGCAGTACTCGTAACACTTGGGCTGCCTTCTTCTGCTGTTCCTAGGCATATTAGCAGGGAGCTGGATCAGAATTGGAGCAACCAGGTATCATAATGGTGCATATATAGGACACTGATGCTGCAGGTCTAGGCTTAACCTGATATGTCACAGCACCAACCTCCTGTAATCATTTCTGAAAGTTACAAAGCATATTAAGTGAAATCTACTTTTGGATATAAGATGTTTATATACATAGCTTAGGCAATGCAAAGTTAACTACAAGGGCATTTCTCCCTTATCATGGAAAACAGCGATTAGTATGCTCAAAAGATCCTGTCTTTATGGGTATTTAAATTTCAAACTTCTTGCGTTGAAATCTGTCTTTTTAAAGATAAATAGGGTTTTCTTATGAAAAGATAAAGCACTGATCCTTTTAGTTTCTGATGTAAATATTCATATACCCAAACACATAACACCTGGACTTGGAAATTAGAAAAAATAACATAATTCTTAACATTTATGAATCTACTTATTACTATTTCTCCAACTATTCATAAATTGATGCTTATTTTAGGGATGTAACTGAAAAAGCATTGTATTAGGTATCTTAGAAAGGTTATTGTGAAATCATTTTAAGATGCACTTATCGGGCCCGGCACCATGGCCTAGCGGCTAAAGTCCTCGCCTTGAAAGCCCCGGGATCCCATATGGGCGCCGGTTCTAATCCCGGCAGCTCCACTTCCCATCCAGCTCCCTGATTGTGGCCTGGGAAAGCAGTCGAGGACGGCCCAAGGCTTTGGGACCCTGCACCCGCGTGGGAGACCCGGAAGAGGTTCCAGGTTCCTGGCTTCGGATCGGCGCACACCGGCCCGTTGCGGCTCATTTGGGGAGTGAATCATCGGACGGAAGATCTTCCTCTCTGTCTCTCCTCCTCTGTGTATATCTGGCTGTAATAAAATGAATAAATCTTTTAAAAAAAAAGATGCAATTATCTTGGACTATGATTTTGTTGGATATTTAGATGAAAGAACATACCATTGTTATATCAGACTTTAAAAACATATTTTAAAAAGGACTGGCATGGTAGCCTAGTGGCTAATGTCCTCACCTTGCATGTACCAGGATCCTATGTGGGCACCTGTTTGTGTCCTGGCAGTCCCACTTCCCATCCAGATCCCTGCTTATAGCCTGGGAAAACAGTGAAGGATGGCCCAAAGCCTTGGGATTCTGAACCCACGTGGGAGACCTGGAAGAAGCTCCTGGTTCCTGGCTTCAGATCTGCTCCGCTCTGGCCATTGTGGCCACTTGGGGAGTGAACCAGTAGATCTTTCTCTCTGTATCTCCTTCTTTATGTAAATCTTCCTTTCAATAAAAATAAATAAACCTTAAAAAAAAAGAAATGGATATTTTTATAACTGCTTTGTATTTTCCAAGAAGACAAAAGATCAGGTTATCTTTATTGCTGTGGGTTTCTTACAAGGTTACATAGAAAATGAAACAGCAAGGCAAACAGCATTTCCACATTGGTTTTTATTCTGGATCTCAGACTTAACAAGATTACAAAACGGTTTCATAAAAGAGAAAGGAATCTGAACTAGCTCTATTCAGAGAATTCATCTTGTGCTCTAGCCTGCTTTTTTTCTGCATACCCAGGATTTACACTTCTTAGAGAACGAATCCGATTAAGATAAGATCCATTTAAGAGCTCACCACAGCGTCCTTGGTTTTGGTGCATTCACTGCTGTCAACAAAGAAATTCAAGGTGTTTTGCTGTTACTGTACAGGTGAAATGAGCAAACACATTTTTGAAGAACTACTTTGAACCGGTTTTTCTTTAAGTAATCACTGTGTAAGATTGTAAGATCAGGTATCCAATGAAACTTTTCTCAAAATTACTCAACAATTTTTCTCCAAACTACAAAGTATGTGCAGCCTCAGAATACTCAACAATTTAGATTAGTTTATGCTGTGGTGGTTTATTTAAGCCTCAAATTCTAGTGGCTTAACACAACAGAGTTGCATTGTGTGTTTGTTTAATCTGATACAGTACAGTGACTGTTCTAGGCATCTGGACTCTAAATATACTTTAGAGTCAGGATGATTCAGTTTGTAACATTATCATTTCCACAGATAGCTTCAAGGCGGAGACAGAATTTACAAACTAGCACCCAGGCTAAGTAATTGTATCTGGGGTTGTATCTCTCATTATACATTCCTTCTCTTGCTTAAAACTACCTGCACAGCATTGGGAAGTATTGAGAAACATATCCAGTGACTAATATTTTGTCAAATTTATTTTCCACATCTGCAAATTTGGAGGTTTATAATAATACAGAAGCTTAGCATTATTTGTTAATCTAGGACTATTATTGAGAAAATGGGATGGTAATTACTGATTAGCATAATGTACCACATTACAAATTCTAAAGATATAATAGGAATTATTATTCTGTAGAAAGTGAACTACTGACATGGCGGTATGTGAGAATTTTGTACTTAAATTTTTATTAATAGAGAAAACATTTCTTGTGATTCGTATATTTAATTCTAAGAATATACTTCCCGACCTTTTATTTTTTCTTTTAAAATTTTTCTGATAACATTTTAATACTCTTTAAATATAAATGAAGACTTTTCAATAGTATATTATAATCAAGATAATTGGATAACTTGATAAAACACAGAGGTGTTTTGTTCTTCTTTTATTGTCTTGATGAGTCAGCTTTACACTGATTGAACATTTTCACAGTGATTTGAGATAGCTTAGTGTTTAATTTTATTACAGATTTTTTTTTTTTACATAAGGGAGCTTAGTTTAAAACTGTAAGTACTCTAATATTCACATTGGATCTGGCTGTTGAAGTCAGATTTCCTTTAATGAAAATTCCATGAGCTTTCCATGGATTTAGCAAGACATACCCACTCAAATACAATCAACACAACATGCTTATTTTGTGCATATAATTGGGTTCTAGTAGGTACAATAATGACCCAGATACATCTGTGACATCAAAAACTTAAAATATTGATGGAGAAGCAGAACAGATATATACACAATATTAATGCAAGTAGATTAAACTTTAGCAGTCAGTAGGAATATATAATATCAAGTCAGACAGCCCTCAAGGTGACCCAATGGAGAAGGGTGGTTAAGATGATGTCTGTTTCTATGGAAGCTTTTAAAAGAATGGGAGAGAAATTTCTAGAAAAACGCAAAGGATATTATTAAAAATGAGATTTTATATCTCCAAAAATCTTAATAATCTTGTACTGTCACTCTTCTTATGGAATCTTTTCGCAATTAGCTTTCAACTCATTCTGGACCTGATAAAAGAGTATTCCCAAATGTAGATAGTAACAGTTGATATTCATATACGTTAGTGCATTAAGTTTCCACTTTCCGTGCTCCAGCTTTTCAGATTTTTTGCAAAGTTAATAAAAATTTAAATATAGAAGAAATGTATTTTGCAAATTTTTAAAATGGAATGTGAAAATGGTTATAAATAGAAGGTTTGATAATTTTGTATGTATAAATCAATGTCCAATAAAATAAAATTATATAGTCAACCTTTTTAACGTACGATGTGAAGACTAAGATGAACCGTACTGAAATCATGTTGCCCTGTGAAGAACATATTAACTATTTAGTCCTCATCCACCTGATGGAAAGTTGGGGTTCATGGCATTGTTACATTGCCATATTGAAATGCTTTATAATTAAGAGTCTGAAAATATTTTCTCATTGTGTAAAGTGGTGAGGATTCTTAAAGCTTACCTTTAAAATATATATTTTTGTATTTTATTATTATTATTATTATTATTATTATTATTGTCATTTTATAATACAGTTCCATAGGCTCCTGGCATTTCCCTTATCCAAGCCCCAATTCCCCCCCGCCAGTTCCTCTATATCATTACTAAAGTATAGTTCTTTATACACAGTCATATATCCATCATTGCGGGCATGGACAATGGCAGAGAGTCCAGCATCCTATTGTCAAGATATAGTAAACAGTTTCATTGTAAGTCCATCTTTGTCTGGAAGTAGAAATGCATGCTACATTGTATCCTCACATCTGGCCATGTTAGTCTTCGTTTCACAGCTACTGTACATCCCCTCAAATGAAAAGCCATAATACAAAATCAACAATAGAAAGAAAAATAGAAATTTGCAATGCCATGAAGTTAAATAACATATTACTAGATATGACAGTCTCCATTACACAACTGCTATACATCCCCTTAAATGAAACGCCACAAACCAAAATCAACATCAGGAAGAAAAAAGAAATTAACAACACCATGAAGTTAAATAGCATGCTACTAAATGACTAATGTGTCATTGAAGAAATGAAAATCAAGAACCTTCTTGAAGAAAATGATAGTACTGTATGATCTATGAGTCATTGTAGAATTTAATCAGAAGAAAGTGTTTTGAAGAGATGTAACTAACAGAAAACATCAAAACCCAGGTGATACAGTTTCTGCTGATTTTTGTTGGTGAAGTGTGTCTTTTCTAGACAATAAATAGATGGGTTTTGGTTTTTTAATCCAGTCTACTAATCTATGACGTTTGATTGAGCTTAAGCCATTTACATTCAGAGTTTAATATGTATGGATGATACTTTGGTCCTGTCATTTTAGGAATGGGTTGTTCATTGGTTTAGTCTTCTGTTGTCATTTTACTGGGATGTTCTTCCTGTTTGCCTTTGGTTTTGGTAGGTGCTATTCCTCTTCTCTGTCAAGAGAACATCTTGAAGTATCCTTTGTAGGGCAGTTTTGGAAGAGGCAAATTCTTTTAACTTTTCTTTACTGTGGAAGAATTTTATTTCATTTTCAAAGACAAAAGAAAGCTTTGCTGGATATGTTATCCTAGGCCGACAATTTTTTTTCTTTTACAATCTAGAATATGTCACTCCATTCTCCTCTGGCCTGTAGAGTTTCCTGTGAGAGATCTCCTGTGAGTTTAATTGGCATTCCTTTATAAGTCAATTGATTTTTTTCATGTGCACATTTAAGGATCATTTCCTTATGTTCAATTGAAGAGAGCTTGATTATCATGTGTTTTGGTGAAGATTGCTTTTGATCAGGCCTAAGACTACTTTGATTTGTCTTTCCTGTCTTTTGGATTGAAGAGTGTGTTTCAAAGATATCAAGCGTAGGCGTTTCTGGGCATCCCAGCCAAGCCATTATATGCAGTGTGCTGTGTAGAGGAACTCAGGAGTATAGGATGCGTTCATCGCTTTTCATTTATATGTTTTTCCACTGTCACTCCTATCTACTGTGCTAACTTTGTAGTCCAGGTAGTATTCTCGGTCTTTTCTGGTGAGAGAGGGAAATAATAATGATACATACAGAGCAGTCTGATAAATGCTAAGATTGTGGTATACACAAATGTCTCTGATGCAGAGAAGGTGCATGTAGGCTTGTGCTATCAAGGATGGATCCTGGAATTATAGGTACCCATATGGAATCTTGAGATTGAGTAGCATTCATTCATTCCACAGGTGTTTGTGAAATATCTTATCTGGATGTAGGATTAGTTTTTATATATTATCAGGGAATAAAACATAAGAACACAGATCACATGGTGTTTACATTGGGCAAGGCAGAAGGCATAAATATTATCCAAGTAAAAAATTGTGATAGGTGAGGAAAATGCACGAGTCATTAAAAAACAGTGCAGATGGTTAGACATTTGTATAAAGTGGGTAGAGAAACCCCATTTTTAAAAGAGTAGCATTTGACAATACCTTATATTCAAGCATAGACAGGGCACGTTAGCATGCCAGATAGTAGAAAGCAAGAAAACAGGATTAGCTTTATTTTATTCAAAGAACTTTGCACTTAAAGTAGTGCCATCTTCCCAAAAATCTTCACAGCTGATCGCTGCATTCACTGAACATTATGCTGATTTAGGATGATTTGTTTCAACGAAGAATGGTGTTTGGGAAATTCCCAATAAAAGAGAGCTCTTTTTAGTTTAGTTGTCCAAAAAGAGTATGAAATGTTTTGGAGAATCGTAAGAATGCTGTTTGAATTTAATTTATGTTGTTTTTGTCAGATATATGGTCACATTTGTTGTCATTTTTTCCAGTATCAGCTTATACTTCTCCATAGAACACAGTAGTGTATGCACAGTCACTACTTAATGCGAAATTGCTACTTTCTGTATTTTTACTCAGCAGAAAACTTTTCTGTTTGTTGCCTTCCAGCCATAATAATTTGCTCTTTTCAGACTGTAGTTCTCTATGTCCATTATCATTTTTAGCCCATCTCTGTTCTGATTCTATTGGCCATCCTACAGCACAGCACAGCACACCTGTGAGGTCTCTGAATCTGGTCTCCAGGAATGCAAATGCTTTCTTGTGAAAAGTATACTGAATGATTCCATTTGGCTCTTGATCTATCAGGGCAGCAGGGAAATTAAAGTTTCAAGACCTTTACTATGAGTTTTCCTTAAGCCTTAGATATCTAAACTGATCATAACAGACTTGATAGTGCAATAAAAAGAAGGAAGGATCATACAGGTGAATACGGGAGAGACAGATAATTCAGGCCATGTTGCCTGGCAAGGGCAGATGCAATATTGAAACACTCTGTTCCTTTTAAGGAACTGCACTTGATGTACAGACAGAGAAGAAAATGAAACATTTGCTTTATTAGAGGAAGAACATAGAAGAAAGGTAAAGGAAAGTTATGTGTGCATATAGAGAATAATGCTAGTTTGGCTTCTCCATTCTAATTTGCCTAGCAATAGGGCTTTCATTTCCATAAATTCTGTTTCTCCCTTAACCCAGCTGCTTTTGTGGAGAAATTAGATCCACTCTGACTCTAAGACCACCTGTCAATCTGACAATTATAATTACTTGATCAATTATTGGTCTCACATTTAAATTATTACTCAATCAGGAGAAATAATCTCCATTCCAAAAATACTGCTCCAAATTTTGAGTGAATTATATCATACTTCTAGTTGTAGAGTTGGAAGCATGCAAAATGTGATGAAAGCTAACTCTGAGAGCAGTGCAGAGATTTAACATGGCGAGACAGTTACTAGCATAATGAGACATTGTTTTGCCCTCTTTGCTAAATCCTATGACAAGCTTTGGCTCTTTCTTACATATAAGCCAGTAAATTCACATTTAATGTAAGCTAAGGTGATGTTGAGTTTCTGTTACTGTCATTAAAACGGTATGAATAGTATAAACTTTCAAATCTGAAACTTCAACATTTACAGGGCTTTTCTGCTCTGTTCCAACAGTATATCACAGACATTTGTGACAGAATGAACAAGCTGAGCATTTTTTTCATTGTATTATACGCAATTTTTAAAGTAGTACTGACCTTTCTCATTTTTATAACTGATGTCACCTTCAGAGTAAGCTGTATATATATCCCAAATCAATGTTCTTTCTCTGTCTAGAAATACTATGTAATAGAATGTTTACCTTCATTTTTGTTAAATTTCTTGCTGATGAAAAATTTGATCTTAAGCTATTTTTGTCCTATAGTAAATGTTTTATTTTAAGGATAACCTTTTTGGTTGTTCTCCAAAGAGTGTATGTCATTCAACTGATGGTCTAGAATGTTAATCAAATTTTGTGTCTTTCCAATGCCACTGATCTTTTAGGTCCCTCTCTTAATAGGTATAGGCTACTTGATCTGCCATTTTAAATACATCAACATTTAAAAAAATGTGTTAATCTTATAAATTAACTACACTGAACACCAGTGTAATTAAAATGTGGTTTCTAGAGAAACGAAGTCTATATTTAGAGTTCATATTCATTTAGAAAGGAGCTGCTATATCATAATCAAAACAATGGAGCAAACCTGTTTTTTCTATTTTCATAGCATTTTATGGCATCTCACAAGATATATAAACCTGATTTTTCTTAATTCCATACAGTTTGACACATGTTAAAGAAGTCCAAATTTTATGTGACTATTTTGAGTATATGTAGAGGTGGTAACTTTGATTAAGGGAAACTAAATGAGCGTTAGACTCACTGAAGAGAGGAGTTGATGAGGGACAGTGTGGCACTAATGTACCTTGTCAAGAAGATATTAGTCCTTGTTTGTTTGTTTTTTCCTTATGTTTTTTTTTTTTTTTTTTTTTTGGAAAAGCAGAGTTGCAGAGAGAGGATCATCCATCCACTGATTCACTTCCCAAACGGCAACAATGGCTGAAATTGAGCTGACCCCACGCCAGGGGCCTGGGCTTCTCCACCCTCCTGCTTTCCCACACCTTAAGCAAAGAGCCAGATCAGAATTGGAGCAGCCAGGTCAGGAACCAGTGGAGCAGCAGGGACAGTGCCTATAGAAAGTGCTGATATCACAGGCAGAGATCTAGTGTACAAAGCCATGGTGCTTGACGCAAGTCTTTGCTAACTCAGAGAAAAATTGGCTTGGAAATCAGGAGGATATGTCAGTTGATGGAAAGCATTTGGAAACCAGAGAATAAGCAGAAAATATTATTTAAGATACTTAGTTTGGCTGAATTAAATCTTGAACTACAGGGATTAGCTCAGAGATTTTGTCTAAGAAACTTCACTTTGAATTTGAACAAGTAACTTAGGGGTAGCCTGTGTTCTCTCATACTAGCTAGTGGTTTAACTGAATATTTATTCATGTGTGGTGGAATATGTCAACAACATTAGACTATCGTGAAAGGCTATGTGAAAATTTCTATAAAGTTTGGAGTAGTGTACCAGATATATGAAAATAATTTAGTAAATATTATAATAATTATAATACTATAATATATGCTATAATAATTATGCTTAAGATTGTACCAGAAAATTCTGGTACAAGATTCAGGGAGTTCAGATAATATGAGGAATTAGGTCCTATTATTTGGGAAAGAATTCATACTTGCTTGTACACAGAAATTTTGGTTGACAAGGATGTTGAATTTCTCAAATAATTCTGCTGTTAGCAGAGAAAGGACCATAAAGACACCAGGCCATAAGGGAGTGGGGCATCATGAAGATAATAGGAAGATTGGTTTTATTCTGTCATGCAACAAACCCTCAGCAATGCAAATCTCAGGGATTGTTTAGAGTGTAAGTCCATTTCAGTACTCCAATTGCTAATGGGGTAGAAGTTATTTGGATTGTTTCAGTTTTGGCAAGGGAAAATTATTTAGGAAACACCAGTCAGGGCGCAGTACTCCATAGATCCCACTGTGTTAACCAGAACCAGAACCCATGCTAGACTTTTAGCGTGGCATATCACAGCTGCTAGTCACTGGTGTGATCTTTTTCTTGAAATGATTTCTACTCTTGACTTACCTGATGACTACGGGTGTCATGTGTATCAGACAAGAAATACTGAATATTTAATTACAGTTTAGTCAGTCAATGTCTTTATTGTGTTTCCAGAGTTTCGATAAAGTAGATGTGGATGCATGTTATGTTAGTTTTATAATACATAATTTTACACTTTTTTCTCCTCTGGTGGTTTGGTTCCTCCTCTAATTAGCTCCAATGAACATTGTGCCCAGATCTCTTCCTACTTTTTAACTTTGCGTATGATATTCCCTTTTCCTGGGGGGAAAATATACCCTGTTTGGTTGTGGTATTTTCATGCTTCAAGTTTTGTCATATTCAGACTGATAAAATGAGCCTTTTATCATACAGGTTCACAACATATTTTTCAGCATGTATTATATTTATCATTGATGAATATTGTGCTCCATTTTGAACTAAATTTGATGCGGCAAGAATTAATGATTTTAATTATTTTAATGATTTTCCTCATTCAGCACAGGGAGCTTAGTCAATAGACATTTATAAAATATGGAAATAACAATGATTCTTGTATGCACAATTACTATTAACAAGTATTAATTTTCTGATTGGCATGTCATAGTTTTCTGAATGTGTTTTAAAGACAGTAAGAAGCATCCTCCTATTACATACTTATGAAATGCCAGTCAGCAAGATTTTGTAAGATTGCAGTTAGTTCTGGTTTATATTATAATAAACATTCACTATTTAGTGTCTTAGATGCCATTTAGAACTCTTAAAAGATCTAATTTTATCTACAGTCAACCATACCAAGATCAATATTCACTGATAGGATAATAATTAATAATCTACAATGTCAGCTTGTTAACTTAATGGTTTAATGTTTGGCAGGATATTGATATTTGCAACAAATTAATTATTAACAAAGATCCATGCTCTATACGGGCAGAACCATTGAATACATGAAGTACAAAGCACAAAGGATTTTTAATGAGTAAATGAAGTTAGCTAATTTTATTTATTTATTTATTTATTTTAACTTAAGGAAATTCATTTATTTAACTGGTTAGGATTTTGACTTTAGTAACTGCATGCAATTTGTTAGTAGGTTGTGAGTTTTCTAGGTTGCATTTTTAAACGGTTACACTGACAGTTCAACATTATAGGACTAGCACTAGTTCTTCCATGAATTTCTTTTTTTTTTTTTTATAATCTATTTTATTGTGTTGTTGTTGACAATCTTTACATAGTTAATTACAGTTAAAGAAAGAAAAAGAAAGAAAAAAAAAAAAGGGTTCAAGGGATAGGGAAGTGGGCAATACTATTATGTCCATATTGTTTCCATCTTGTATCTGAGGTAAAGGAGGATATTGAGGGAGAAGCCCCACCCGGTTTCCCGCCCACCCCGAGTCCCGGATGTGGGGCATGCTCTGAGATATGTGCTCAAGTGGTGTCAATAGTTCTCCAGTTATGAATCGCTGCCAGTTTTGCTCAATGAGGTCGTCCACTGATTGATATGGTCCATCATAAAGTCTCCGTTTGCCCCATTTTTCGCTGCTAACATGTAGCTGAGATGAATGATTGATCTGCTCTGTCTTCTGTCTTTTCTTGATTAGAGTTCTGAGTCCAGCAGTTCGATTGGGGAGATCTCCAAAGAAACTTTGAGGTATTCCCAGACTAGTTTCTTGTATGTTCTAGCAAGCACAGGGCCCGGCACAGTCCATCACCCCGATCAGCTGGTGGTTTCAATTGCTGGGTTGTTTCTGTTTTCAGTCCCGAGTTGCACTGGAACCAATGGGTGTTGCAGTCCAGTCTGGTTCTGCCCTGCACGTACTCGGCCCTCACACAAACCAGTGGGAGCTGCAGCCTAGTTGGGGCGACCCACAATAACCCCCACCAGGCCTGGTTTGCCAGTATGTGTAGCAGAAGACCAGTCTGTCCCCCATCCCATTTGGCTCTGGCACTTGTCAATGGGTATTAAAGCTTAGTTCTATCTAACCAACTCAACCATCCAGCCCTCATGGGTGTTGTTGAGTGCCTGTCTATCTAGCCATCCCAGCCCCCATCTTAGTTTTCATGCCCTCCCGCGGGACTAGTGACCCAAGAAGGGGGAACCCACTTTTTCCCTCCCAGGTCTCTCTGTCCCGGTTTATGCACTCTTTAGGTGGTTCTGTGATTTGACTTGACAGAATTAGTCCCCAGTGCCAGCTTCTGCGGCTATGCCCAAACATCCCTCACCCACTCTAATTTATGCTTGCACCGGCAGGAATAATCAGCCCAGCCTGGCTTTTCCCTGATCTTTTCCACATGCAGCGCACAGGTGTTGTAGCCTTGCATAGTCTAGTCTGTCTCTATCCCAGCCCACGCTCTCCTTCCGGTGGGAGTAGCTGTCCGGCGAGGGAACCAGCCCCTTAATCCCCCCGCCAGTTCTGCCCCTCCCTTCCTTCCTGGATCTCACGTGTGCTGATTGGGTTTTGCATTCATATCCAGTACAGGCAACCATGCCCTGGCATTCCATAATGTGTACTGGTTTTGTCGCGACCAAACCCGGCTCATCCCACACTCTGATCTGGTGTTCGGATTTGCCAGTGGGTGATATGGACTGATTCAGCCTGGTCTGCTCCTGACCCATGCTGAATGTGTGCCAGTGGGAAACTTCCCATGGCCTATTCTGGACTGTTTCCTATCATGCTTCTTGCGCTTACCTGCAGGAACTGTGTCCTGCCAGAGGAGTTGCCCAGGCTCCTCCATCAGAACCCCTCCCAATGGCAGGTTTTGCGCATGCCAGGGGGTCCTTGAGCCAACCCAACTCAGTTCACGTCCTGTCCTAGCAGGGACAGTGGCTTTTCCTGGCTGGCTTTCACCCCATTTTGGTTCTTGTTGTTGGATGTTTCAGCCCGGCCATGGCTCGTCCATACCCACATACAGCTCACGCATGGCTCAGTAGGGGGTTGAGACCCAGCCTAGTCAGTCCCACATCTACCCCCTGGTTCTCCATGACACCAGATGGTGTTGGGGTCTGAACTGGCCTGGTGCATCCAATCCCAGCCCACACTAGTGCCTCGGGTGACTGCAACTGTTTCCTAGATAGAACGCAGCTCCAATTCTAGCACATACGCCCCTTGGTGGGAACCTCAACCTAGTTAGGGTGTCCCATTACCTCCCCGATTGGGCTTGTTCATAGCTGTAAATCATGCACCTGCCCGTGGTTGTTCTGAGGACCAGTAGGTGCAAGAGCCTAGCTCGGTATGACCTGTGTTCCATGCTGGTTTCCAGTTGTGCTTGTAAACAAAGGTTTGCTCAGTCCTGCCCAGTACATTACGTTCCATTACCAATTTACACATTTTGGAGCTACTATGCCTTGCTAGTCCGACCCCCAGATGTGGACGGCGTGTTCACCAGCGAGAGCTATGACTCGCCAGGGGAGCTTCCTGAGTACCTCCACTTGATCCACTCCCAAACCCAGTTTACATACATGCCATTGGTTTTTAGGCCAGTACCCGGTGTACTCTGGCCTCCCATTTGGCCTTGTATGAGCTGGTGAATGTTGCAGCCCAGCCCACCCCACAACCTATTCAGGATGCACATTTGGGTGCTGCTGCCTTGCCCAGTCCAGTCTATGGCGGATCCCTTTACCTGTGATTGATGGCAGGCTCCTTGGTCACACCTAGCTTAGTCCATAATCACCTAAAATTTAGGTTTACCAGTGGGGCCAAACTTTCTACAGGGTGTGGCCCACACATCCTGCACAGAGTCCACCCCAGGATAAGGTTCTAGAGTGCTAGTTAAAATTATGGACCTGCCTAATGTGACCAGTCTCCTGAGCCAACATCATGTCAGGCAAAAAAATATCCTGCTAGACAATCTGGGGGTTATCTTCTGCATTATAGGTGTTCAAAGCTCAGCATTATTGAGTGATTAGAAGTTCTCCAAAAGAAGAGCCATTGGCGTTGGGAATCTTTAGGATTGACTCAGAACCCAGAAACAGTGGGGTCACCCTAGAGCTATCTAAGCAGCAATTCGGACATCCATTACCCTAGAGCTTCCCGGCCGGGCGCCAGCAGGCAAAGCCTGGCACCACATGGTGCACTGGCCGCCCTGGATGAGGCCGAGGACTCGTTCACTACCTTGCAGCAGTGTCTTTGGCGTGAGCCCCCAGCATTGGGTCCGACCCGGCAGGGGCACCCCCCACAGCCGCCACACTGTGAGGGGCGGCAGTTGCCCCCGAATCCCAAGGCCCGAACCCCTCCCAAACTCACCTAGCTGCCAGATATTAGCAGCTGGGTGGAGCTAGGAATTTTAAGCCAGTTCCCAAGTTCCCTCATGGTGCACTTACCCGAGGAATGAGCTCTCTTGGGTCCTGGATGAGGCCGAGGACTCGTTCACTACCTTGCGGCAGTGTCTTTGGCGTGAGCCCCCAGCATTGGGTCCGACCCGGCAGGGGCACCCCCCACAGCCGCCACACTGTGAGGAGCGGCAGTTGCCCCCGAATCCCAAGGCCCGAACCCCTCCCAAACTCACCTAGCTGCCAGATATTAGCAGCTGGGTGGAGCTAGGAATTTTAAGCCAGTTCCCAAGTTCCCTCATGGTGCACTTACCCGAGGAATGAGCTCTCTTGGGTCCTGGATGAGGCCGAGGACTCGTTCACTACCTTGCGGCAGTGTCTTTGGCATGAGCCCCCAGCATTGGGTCCGACCCGGCAGGGGCACCCCCCACAGCCGCCACACTGTGAGGAGCGGCAGTTGCCCCCGAATCCCAAGGCCCGAACCCCTCCCAAACTCACCTAGCTGCCAGATATTAGCAGCTGGGTGGAGCTAGGAATTTTAAGCCAGTTCCCAAGTTCCCTCATGGTGCACTTACCCGAGGAATGAGCTCTCTTGGGTCCTGGATGAGGCCGAGGACTCGTTCACTACCTTGCGGCAGTGTCTTTGGCGTGAGCCCCCAGCATTGGGTCCGACCCGGCAGGGGCACCCCCCACAGCCGCCACACTGTGAGGAGCGGCAGTTGCCCCCGAATCCCAAGGCCCGAACCCCTCCCAAACTCCGAAGTTAGCTAATTTTAAAAGGACAATGCTTAAGCTGCAAAATGTTGATGTTTCCTTCCAATAGTACATTTATTTTATTTTATTTTGCAGCCAATTGTTTTTATTTTTATTTTTTCATCCTGTCCATTTTTTTTTTTTTTTTACAATTTTGTATAGGCTGGGATTTTCCCCCTTGAAACTCACACCCCATCAGATTTTTCCCATTTTATTACATTAGTGTAGTCCTTTATAAGGAATCCTAATTCTATCAGTCTCTTATTTAAGTGTACCCTGACATTGTTGGTACAGACAATGTCAGACAGTCCAACATCCCATTGTCTGCACATTTCCAACAGTTTCATTGGGAATCCATCTTTTGTCTGGATGCAGGGATGCATGTTCCATTATATCCCCATGTCTGTATATGATAGACCCCAGTACTCCATCACTATACATTACCATAAGTGAGAATCCATGAAACAAGGTCAACAACTGGTATGAGTTAGAACAGCCACAACAACAGCAACATCAATAACAAATTACAGTACCATGAAATTTGAAATCCACAGCCTGGCTACGTAAAGACTAGAGTATGATATTTGATAAACAATAACAACATTATGGCCAACCAACCTTTTTACTGAGCAGATTCATGGATAGAAGGGAGACAGGCAATAACTGTCATCAGAATGGAAGAAATAGCATCAGGCTTATCACACACGTCCTTTTTGGTCCCTCCCATCGCAGACTCAGAGTTCTGGGAGGGTAGAATGATTTGGGGAGGTGGACTCAGGATGTCATCATCGATGTCATGAAAGTATATTATGAAATTGAATTGTGAGGCTGACTTTTTGCCTGGCATTTACACCACCATTTAAGATGCCTATGTTCCAATTCAGAACATGTGGGTGCAAGTTCTTGCTGTGTCTCCTGATTCCAGCTTTTGTTCATGCAGACTCTAGGAAGCTGCAGGCTAAGCAAATGGCTCAGTGTTGGGTCCCTGCCATCAATGTGGAAGACTGAGATTGAGTTCCTGCTTCCTGACTTTGTTGTAGGCATTTGGTAGTTGATCAAATGGAGGGAGAATACTTCGGTTCCGTCTGTCTGTTTTGTCTTTTTCTGCCTCTAGCCACCTATAATCTGTAAATATTTTTAAGTGAGTTGGTCTGATTTTGCTGTCTTCTGCATTTGTTTTGGACTTCCGACATGTGTTAATGGACCATAGAGGCTCTTGCCAGATGTCAGAGTTGACCAGCCGGCTGGCGTCCTTCCTTCCTTCCTTCCTTTCTCCTTTCCTTCTTTCCTGGCTTCCTCTGTTCCTTCCTCTCTTCCTCCTTTCCTTCTTTCTTTCTTTTCTCCCTCTCCCTCTCTCCTTTCCTTTTTAACCTTTAAGAAAAATTTTTAAATAAACTACCCAGTATATGAGACTGCATTATGCCAGCATAAAACAGATCAAGTTATTGATAAAATCAAGGCCAGATACAATAAAATTTTTATTTATTTTATTGTTGATACGACTTTGATTTAAGTTTAATATGGTCACATAAAAAAAGTATGCAAGTTGGCACGGCACAAAGGTCCAGCAGCTAAATCCACATCTTGTATGGGCACCCATACTTGTCCCAGCTGCTCTACTTCCCTTCTTGTGACCTGGGAAAACATTACAGGATAGCCCAAACCCTTGAGACCCTTGGGACCCTTGGGACCCTTGGGACCTTGCACCTACATGCAAAGCCTGAAAGTAGCTTTTGGCTCCTGGCTTCGGATTGGTATTGAAATCATAAACATAGAATTTACTGAGCTATCACAATAGAGACTCACTTTAGTAACTCACTGTACAGATCAAGTGTAGAATTGTTCAACATACCAAAAGCTGTTCAGTGGCTTTTTTACCATCCCCACTTTAGTTACCAAAGATAAAACTCTTGTTATTTTTAACATGTTAGTTTAAGTAAGTTGTATTTTGTGTAGTAGTTGTTTTTATCCTAAGATTAATTTTAAATGAGTTACAGAGGAGAAGGAGATACAAAGAGATCTCCAATCTATTTCCTCACCACCCCCCCAAATGTTTGCAAAGGCGTTAACTCAGTCTGAAGCCAGGAGCCTAGACTTTCTTCCAGTCTTCCCATGTGGGAGTAGGGACCCAATGACTTGGACAATGTTCAGCTGTTTTTCCAGGTGAGTTAGCAGGGAGCTGAATCAGCAGTGGAGCAGCAGGAACTTGAATTGGCACCCCAGGCTAAGGCTTAACTTACTACACCATGACATGAGCACTAGCAGTTGCCTTTATATAAGTGACACCAAAAAGAATATACTTACATGTTTTGCTCTACAAACTGCAGTATTTGTTTCTCTGGCTATGTGGGAAGGCATAGACAATATATATGTCTTTTCAGAATCTGAACCACATTTTAAAATCATATTCTCAACTGATGCTTTGGAATTTATAGATTCTGGTGAGTGAAAAAGTGGCTCAGTTTTCTCTGCTTTCTTTCTCTCCATGATCTTCACTCTCAAAAACTCACTATCTTGGAAACTATCCCTTATCTTCAAATGTAAGTTCATATTTTGACCATACATGTTGTACTGGAGGTGTTGATCAGAAACAAACTAACTCTTCATTAAAATAAGCAGAAATTAAAGCAACAAATTTTTATGTTTTTGAATTGATCTTCTGGGTTTATGGGATAGAAGTTTCATTTTCCTTCTGTGATTTGTAATCCCATAGGAGTGACCAACTCTTCATGCAGCATTCACTTCCTTACGAACACATTACTTTCCACAGGACAATGTTGGCCTCCAGCAAAAGACTGGCTTTGTTGTCTGTCATTATTCATTTTATAATCTTGATTACTATCTCATGCAAGACAGTTCAAAAAGCTCACTGAAAGTGTGCTTTATCTTTTAATTCTGTCCATACACAAAGTTTTTGAAGCCACTTTATATTTCAGAAATGTATCCAACACTCTCTCTACCTTATTTGAAATAGAGAAAAGCAAGGTAAGAAGTTTTATTTCTAGGAGTAACAGTTATTTGTTCAATTTCAGGCACCCAACAGTTATCACCTCTATAGATTAACTATGCCTCTATAAACATGGGCAATGGAATAACATGTATCTCTGAAATACATTTTTACCTGAAGTAAAACGTTGCATTTTGTGTCAAATAAATATTGTTTTCCCTATTCCTAATGTTGTAGTCCTAGTTGTGACTTTTGAGTCTAATAGGATCTTTGGTGGAACTGATAACTTAGAGCTTGGTCATAAACATGATTGTGTGTGTGTGTGTGTGTGTGTGTGTGTGTACGCGCACGAGAGAGAGAGAGAGAGAGAGAGAGAGAGAGAGAGAGAGAGAGAGAGAGAAAGAGAGAGAGAGATGCAGATAGAGAGAGAGAGGGAGAGAGATGAATTCCTCTCATTACATACTGAACAAACAGTTTTATTAGATGGCTGTTGAAGCTTGGCCACTTGCATCCAATCTCTTTCTCCAACCCTAATTTTAACCTCTTTGTATAAATTATCCTTTTTTCATTTTGTGCAGCCATTTGTAGCCTGCTCACCAAATTACCCTTTGGGCCAGTAGGCAGGTACAATGGTTCAGGAAGGTGAACTTTTATTAGGGAACTGAAACAAAAGAGAAAAGAGAGCTTATTAACTGTAGTGGCGATCTCAACTATCTGTCTAGCCACTTGAATCTGCCAAATAATGCTGGCTTCTGTCTTAATACCAGTCCTTTTCTTCCCCTGATAATGAGTCAGTCTTCAAATGTTTGCTAAACTATCTTGACTTGCCTCTAATATTTTCAGGTTTTGCATAGGTGTTCAAATTTTCATTTGGTACCTGTAATTAGTAAAACTAATGAAGGAGAACAGGGAGAACAAAACATCTGGATGAGTCTTATCAGTATAACTGGAATGACAGTTGTTCTTCCTTCTATCATTGTCTCCTTCTAGAGTCACACAGTCTATTTTCTCTCCTTCTCCAGAATGCTATCCACTTTCTTTAGACTTGCTTTTCTGATTCATGTACATCTGTTCCTAAATTGTCTGCTTTAATCCTTGTTCAAAGTGCTATTCAAATGGAAGGACTTATAGACTCAATTGAATCCCTGTCTAAAACTGATTTGAATTCTAGAAGGAGAGGTGTGATTTCCCAGATTTTTATCTATGTCTGACCTGACCAGTTCAGCTGAGACCGATGTAGTACTTCATATAAAGCACCATTCTCTAGGATTCTGAACTAAGCACCTTCTATAAAAATGGGATGTGTTGGCAGGGGAAAAGAAGGAAAAAACGGTTTTTGGTTTTTTTTTGTTGTTGTTGTTAAATATTCTGTATTTGTCTAGTACTCCATCCAGGCTGTTATGTGCTTTGTTCAAATAGGTCTATGAAAAATATGTGTGACTTTCCATTTCTGTGCCTTTTCCTCAAGACTCACAAGGTTAAAATCATGACGTGGTCCCGGCGTGGTGGCTTAGTGGATAAAGTCCTGGCCTTGAACACCCCAAGATCTCATATGGGTGCCTATTCTAATCGCTTCAGCCCTGCTTCCCATCCAGCTCCCTGCTTGCTGCCTGGTAAAGAGGTTAAGAATGGCCCAAAGCCTTGGGACCTTACACCAGAGTGGGAGCCCTACAAGAAGCTCCTGGTTTCCTGGCTTTGGATGGGCTCAGCTCTAGCCATCACAGCCATTTGGGGAGTGAACCAGTGGATGGCAAATCTTTCTCACTTTATCTCTCTTTCTTTGTGTATATTTGTGTATATATTTGTATATATTTTCTGTGTGTATAGTTGTTTTTCCAATAAAATTTAAGACATCTTTAAAAATTATTTAAAAATAAATTATTTTGTATTTGTACAAATTTTATTTATATTTATTTGAAAGGAAGGAGCGGGAAAAGAAGTGAGGGGACAGAAATGGGAGTAAGAGACCGTTCATCCAGTGTTTCAGTCCCTGGAAGCCTTCAGCAGTTGGGGGTAGGCAGGGTCAGAGAGAAGCATGAAGCTCATGTGTCTACCATGTGGATGACCGTGACTGAAATGCCGGGGTCGTGAACTGCCCTCACCCAGGGTGTACATGAGCAGGAAGGTCAAATTAGAAGCACTACTGAGACTTGGACCCAGTTCACTCTGAAGTAGGATGTGGGCATATCACATGGTGACCTTAATTAGTGTTCCAAAGGCCTGCCATCATAAGTTGCATTAAAATTTATTTTGTGGATGTTTTACCAGTACTTTCAGCTTGAAACCTATGTTCAAGTATCCATTTAATTTTATTATCAACAGTGCATTTAAATTCATATATATTTATATGTTCATGTATATTCTGAAAGAGATAAATGCTATTTTTAAATAAAATTCCAAATGAAGGCATTTTATGTTCTATAAACAAAGTATTTTTGATACTAAGTTTAAACTGATTCATAAACACTCCAGTTTTTATTTATTTCCTTAAATATTAACAGAATAGTTTTAATGTTGTTCATAGGTATATTCTTATTCTTAGCATGTAATATTAGCTTCATCCCTCCTACCTCCCTTTTTTCCTTCATTTCTTCTTTCTTTCATTCCCTCCCTCCCTTCTTAATCATTGAGATAACGTATCGAGCATCAGAAAATAAACATGCTTCATATGTCATTGTGAAGTTTAAAGCATGAAGAATATTTGATGTTCTTATGTGCAGATGCAACCAGAGGTCTATATCAAATAATTGTTATTGGCTAGGTCTCTAATCGTACATGTTCACTCTTTAACATGGATTGCATTATATATAGTAGATGAGATGTGTATTTTTGTATAATAATTCTAAGTAATGTGATGTTTTATTTATGATTAGCATGACTATGGTTGCATTGATGCCATTTTGTGCTTTTTCTTTTTTTCTTTTTTTTAAATCTATTTTATTGTATTGTTGTTGACAATCTTTACATGGTTAATTACAGTTAAAAAAAGAAAAAGAAAAAAAAAGTTCAGGGGGATAGGGAAGTGGGTAATACTATTATGTCCATATTGTTTCCATCATGTATCTGAGGTAAAGGGGGATATTGAGGGAGAAGCCCCACCCGGTTTCCCGCCCACCCCAAGTCCCGGATGTGCGGCATGCTCTGAGATATGTGCTCGAGTGGTGTTAATAGTTCTCCAGTTATGAATCGCTGCCAGTTTCGCTCGATGAGGTCGTCCACTGATTGATATGGTCCATTATAAAGTCTCCGTTTGCCCCATATTTCGCTGCCAACATATAGCTGAGATGAATGATTGATCTGCTCTGTCTTCTGTCTTTTCTTGATTAGAGTTCTGAGTCCAGCAGTTCGATTGGGGAGATCTCCAAAGAAACTTTGAGGTATTCCCAGACTAGTTTCTTGTATGTTCTAGCAAGCACAGGGCCCGGCACAGTGCATCACCCCGATCAGCTGGTGGTTTCAATTGCTGGGTTGGTTCTGTTTTCTGTCCCGAGTTGCACTGGAACCAATGGGTGTTGCAGTCCAGTCTGGTTCAGCCCTTACATCAACCAGTGGGAGCTGCAGCCTAGTTGGGGCGACCCACAATAACCCCCACCAGGCCCGCCCCCTACCCTGGTTTGCCAGTATGTGTAGCAGAAGACCAGTCTGTCCTCCATCCCATTTGGCTCTTGTACTTGTCAATGGGTATTAAAGCTTAGTTCTATCTAACCAACTCAACCATCCAGCCCTCACGGGTGTTGTTGAGTGCCTCTCTGTCTAGCCATCCCAGCCCCCGTCCTAGTCTTCATGCCCTCCCACGGGAATAGTGACCCAAGAAGGGGGAACCCACTTTTTCCCTCTCAGGTCTCTCTGTCCCGGTTTATGCACTCTTTAGGTGGTTCTGTGATTTGACTTGACAGAATTAGTCCCCAGTGCCAGCTTCTGCGGCTATGCCCATACATCCTTCACCCACTCTAATTTATGCTTGCACCAGCAGGAATAATCAGCCCAGCCTGGCTTTTCCCTGATCTAATCCACATGCAGCACACAGGTGATGTAGCCTTGCTTAGTCTGGTTTGTCTCTATCCCAGCCCACGCTCTCCAGTGGGAGTAGCTGTCCGGCGAGGGGACCAGCTCCTTAATCCCCCTGCCGGATCTGTCCCTCCCTTCCTGGATCTCGCGTGTGCTGGTTGGATGCTGCATTCATATCCAGTACAGGCAGCCACGCCCTGGCATTCCATAATGTGTACTGGTTTTGTCGCGACCAAACCCGGCTCATCCCACACTCTGTTCTGGTGATCGGATTTGCCAGTGGGTGACATGAACTGATTCAGCCTGGTCTGCTCCTGACCCATGCTGAATGTGTGCCAGTGGGAAACTTTCCATGGCCTATTCTGGGCTGTTTCCTATCATGCTTCTTGCGCTAACCTGCAGGGACTGTGTCCTGCCAGAGGAGTTGCCCACGCTCCTCCATCAGAACCCCTCCCAATGGCAGATTTTGCGCATGCCAGGGGGTCCTTGAGCCAACCCTACCCAGTTCACCTCCTGTCCTAGCAGGAACAGTGGCTTTTCCTGGTTGGCTTTCACCCCATTCTGGTTCTTGTTGTTGGATGTTTCAGCCCTGCCATGGCTCGTCCATACCCACATACAGCTCACGCATGGCTCAAGAGGGGATTGAGACCCAGCCTAGTCAGTCCCACATCTACCCTCTGGTTCTTCATGACATCAGATGGTGTTAGGATCTGAACTGGCCTGGTGCATCCAATCCCAGCCCACATTAGTGCCTCGGGTGACTACAACTGTTTCCTAGATAGAATGCAGCCCCCATTCCAGCACACGCACCCCTTGGTGGGAACCTCAACCCAGTTAAGGTGTCCCCATGCCTCCCCAACTGGGCCTGTTCCTAGCTGTAGATCATGCGCCTGCCAGTGGTTGCTCTGACTCAGCTAATCTCAGCTAATCTCAGCTAATCTCAATCCCTCACTTGTCCTGGCCTCTGCCTTAGACAGTGTGACTTAGCGTCCTTGACTCAAGTAGCTACCTAAGCAGCGATTCAGACAACCAATACCACAGAGCTCCCTGGCCCTGGGGGAGGCCGAGGACTCGTTCACTGCCTTGCGGCAGTGTCTTTGGCGTGAGCCCCCAGCATTGGGTCCAACCCGGCAGGGGCACCCCCCACAGCCGCCACACTGTGAGGAGCGGCACTTGCCCCCGAATCCCAAGACCCGAACCCCTCCCCGTGCTTTTTCTTTTAACGTTAAGTTGTTATGGAGCTGAGTGATTGGCTAATAGCAAGGAGACCATTTGCTTCATGCTCTGCTGCTAAATAACAAGCCTGACCATTGTGTGCCCATATGGAAAGGAAATGATTGAATCTAGTTCTTTTCCTTCATGGAGGATGTATTTTTATATAAACTTCTTTATTTTTATTGGATAGACAGATTTTATAGAGACATAAGAGAAAATAAAAAACAAGGTTTTCCATCTGCTGATTCACTCCCCAAATGACTGCAACTGCTGGAGCTGAGCCAATCCAAAGCCAGGAACTTCAGGTTTTTTCCTGGGTCTCCCATGCAGTTTCGGTGGCCCAAGGACTAGAGCTATCCTCCATTGCTTTTCCCGGTCATAAGCATGGAGCTGGATGGGAAGTGGAACAGCTGAGACATTAACTGACAAGTACATGGGATACTGGTGCTTAGAGGTGGAGCTTTAGCCAGTTGACCTATTGTGCTGTCCTCCGTGAGTGATATCATGAAGCAAAGACATTATATATTAACTATGACGGTCTTAAAATAACATTTGAGACACATCTTGCTATGACTTAACTCTACAGGAATTTGCTCTGAAAAGACACTGATTCACAAAGCCTCTGCCAGGGGTAATGTACTCTTTTCTTTGGTGTGATGGTTTGACAGCCTTTCAGAACAATTGAGATCACCTGGGAGAGGTGTGCTGTCCTGGAGAATTTGGAAAAGTTCCTTTGTAGACACATGGTCTGTCCTTTGGTAGTACTCTCAGTTCACACATTTACTTATTTTTTTTGCTATATTTCCTATACTGCTTGCTGGTCAAATGATTGAAGGGTTATCAATCCTAATAAGCTGGTTTGAAGGTTGACGTTGGGTATTAGAGAAGCTGTTTCTATTCCCTGCTGCCCTGCTTCCCATTCAGTTCCTTGCTTCTGGCCTGGGATAGCAGTAGAGGATGGCCCAAAAACTTGGGACCCTACACCCACATGGGAGACCCGAAAAAACTCCTGGCTCCTGGCTTCAGTTTGGCTGAGCTTCGGGTGTTGCGGCTGCTTGGGGAGTGACTCAGTGGGTGGATGGTCTTCTTCTCTGTCTCTCCTCTTCTCTGTAGATCTGGGTTTACAATAAATATAAATAAATTTTTTTGAAAAGCAAACAAACTAATCACGGGCCCAGTGTGATGGCCTAGCAGCTAAAGTCCTTGCCTTAAATGCACCGGGATCTCATATAGCCACTGGTTCTAATCCCAGCAGCTCCACTTCCCATCCATCTCCCTGCTTGTGGCCTGCTAAAGCAGTAGAGGATGGTCCAAAGCCTTAGGACCCTGCACCCACGTGGGAGACCTGGAGGAAGGTCCTGGCTCCTGGCTTTGGATCGTGCAGCACCAGCCGTTGCAGTCACTTGGGGAGTGAATCATCGGATGGAAGATCTTCCTCTCTGTATATCTGGCTTTGCAATAAAAATAAGTATTTTTTTTTAAAAAGACTTATCACTCAAACAGTAGTAGCGAAATAGCCATGACATATGATATATGAGGCAACACACATTTCTAATAGCATGCTACAGCCAGAGGGTGTAGTGATCATTGAGCTGTGACTCCTTCAATAATACTGTTTCTAGTTCTCCAAATTTTGGGACAAAGAGAAAAGGAACTATCGCCCTCTTTGATACAGAGGAAATGTGTGAACTTCCACAATCGTTTAGCCTCTGTATGTTTTCCTACCTTGACAATGATAATGTCATAATCCAGACTCCTGTGTGAGACAATGGACATTTTGTTTCTCACTCTGAAAGTTGTTTGATGTAAAGCAGTGTGAACTCTTTTTTTTTTTTTAAAGATTTATTCATTTTGTTACAGCCAGATATACACAGAGGAGAGACAGAGAGGAAGATCTTCCGTCCGATGATTCACTCCCCAAGTGAGCCGCAACGGGCTGATGCGCACCGATCCGAAGCCGGGAACCTGGAACCTCTTCCGGGTCTCCCACGCGGGTGCAGTGTCCCAAAGCTGTGGGCCGTCCTCAACTGCTTTCCCAGGCCACAAGCAGGGAGCTGGATGGGAAGTGGAGCTGCCGGGATTAGAACCGGCGCCCATATGGGATCCCGGGGCTTTCAAGGCGAGGACTCTAGCCGCTAGGCCACGCCGCTGGGCCCAGTGTGAACTCTTCAAAGCACACTGTGGTATAACGAGAATTTTTTATGAGAAGTCATGGTGAGAGGCTTGTTAGCTGACTTCAAGAATTTGAATTGTGGGCTACAGTCTTATGTGAGCAGACACTTCTATTGTGTTCTATTCATCTTGACCTGCTCTCTCACCTCAGAAAGACTTTACAAGTGATTGCCATTGGTCAAAATGGTTAAGAAATGCCAGAAATTTTAAAAGGAATACTAGAAAGAAAATCTGCAAATCACTGTCCACTCTCCCTTAGTTCTTTGCTTTGTCATATTGCAGTATTGTACTTACAAAAATGCAATTTAGAGATCATGACTTACACTTAAAATATTAACAAAAAATCCTCAAGTCTGCAACAAAATACTAATAATGAACTATTCTAGCACTTCTTTTCTGAGAGGTTGAACCATTATAACATGATCTTCAGGGAGCTCAGGCTTCTAATTTGCTGTATCTCTGAAGTGCTTGATATGAATGCACAGACCTGAAATTGAAGAGAGAATTTTTAAAAAAAAAAATAAAAACTGTTATAATTTCACTTGTTGCATTACTGTGATCTGAATTCTAGAGAATGGTGAAGAATATGCAGCCCCTAATTTTTATTTTTATTGGAAGTTATCTCATTGATGATGTTAGTGTGGTAAATTTTTAAAGAGTAAATAGCAGCTAGGTATTGTTGAATGTAAATTTTAGTGCTATTTGGATTCCAGTGTAATTATTTGTAGGGTGAGGTAAAAACATCCATTTAGTTCTCTCCAGGTAATTGCTTCCCTAGTTTCCTTTGTACCTTTTCCTTAGATTCAATGCTTAGGCTTCAGGTGGGGCTGGTCCTCTTCTGTGAACTCAGAAGTTGGCACATGAGCATCAATGAGAAACAGCTCTAGATTCTTACTGAAGTAACTGGAAACCCAGTGGGATGGCAAGTATGGAAGGAAACATGATGTTTTAAGTAATTTGCTTCTACATAAAGTAAATCCAAAGAAGAAAGATCAACTGGAATGGATAAAATATTCCATAAAATATGATATAGGCCCCTTAATTCTGACTGATCATGAATCTAAATCACTGTCTTAAATTTTTCATCCTAGAAACATCTAAATCTCTATTATCTTTACGTTGCAAAAGCAGTGTAGAGTAACATGGAGTAAAAGTAGACTATTAGGTTCTTATTATGGGAAATGTGTTGATATAAAGGCTGTAGATCTGTCCAAGTCAGTTCTGAACCTCACTGCTGATTTATAGTAGTAGCACGAAAACCTCGTACAAAATGCTTTCCTAACATTAAGAAGAACTTTTTGAAAAAAAAAAAAACAGGCAGTTTTCACAAACTTTACTGTCTGTATTTATGGAGTATAGCCCTTATATCAGATTTGCAGTCATGAATTACATACCTATGTGTTGATTGATGATAGATTGCACATATTTGTGGTAACCTAGATTATATCACCTAGTGTTACAATTGCCATCTTGACTCTATTTCTATGTTCTTAAGCATCATCCATCACTCTGTAAAGCCAGGTTCCTTTAGAAAAAGGGGGAAAGTGGTTCTGTGGGAATAACAATAGGAGCTATAAAATAATGATAACATACATAAAAAAGCATAAAAACAAAAATAACATGCACAAATATTATTAAAGAATACCTCAAAATGTATGTGAAAATATCCAAAATCCTATCTAATGGTTGTTAATAAATATACTGTACATTATTCTCAGTCACTCTGCTGTGCAATAAGATTCCATAATGTCCTATTCCAATTTAGCTATAACTTAGTGCTCATTCATCAGACTTCCTTTCAACCTTGCCTTCTCATCCTCTGATAGCCAGTATTACACTTTTAACTTCTGCTTTTCACCATGTAGAGATACTGTGTTTGAAGAGAGAGGTTTATTTGCACTTATTGAACATTACACAGTATGTATTGAAACATTACATAGTACCTCATAAACATGCACAATTACTAGTGTCTGTTAATGTTTTAAAAATTCAGCTTGCTGAAAATGAAATTGAATGATTTAGAATTTGCTGCAAAACTTTTAGATCCATGCTTTGTTTATTCATGATAGGTATTTTGCATGGGCTTTTTGATGATACTCTCATGTAATACATAAAAAAAAATCTAGACTATGCAGGATCTAGAAACACTTTGAGTTATGTATGACCAAACATTTTCACCAGTGTCTTTGGAAAGAGGAATTAAAACAATCAAATGCCATTATTTGAATTAAATCATATTTAATATTTTGAAACCTACATCATTCTAAGAAACTTGTGCATTGAGAGTACATTTAGTTTTACTGTATGTATATCTGGACAGAGAAACAGAGATACTGTTTTAATAAGCATTCTGGTTCCCCACATGGTAAAACTGGAGTAAGAATGTAAGACTATTCATCCATCTGAACGTTTTACACCTCTGTAAACATCTACATCTAGAGAGTTTATAGGCTTCTCAGCATCTATCCCAACATTTCTCTACAGTATTTCTTTAACATGGAGAAATTGTCTTCGCAAATGGTATTAAAACTACATTTTGAGAGTCTTATAATAGAGTTGTTAACATATTAGCAATCTGTTGGCAGTCTGCACTGTCAGGAGAAAGAACCTACGCACAATATGAGCCATAGTTTATTTTTGGTCACACTAACAAAGTACAACATTTACTTTAATAAACCAGAACATTAGAAAAAATCCGCCAGGTTGAGATGCATCAAATGGGTTACTGAGCGACAATAAAATATCTTTGATTCTTCATAAATACTGAAGACAGCTTGCAACTTGGGTTTAAGTGACACAGAACTAGGCAAACTATGCTCCTGGTCACTCTAGGAAAAAAATCCCAGTTACTGTGTTAGCTCTTTTTCAAGTGCTGGTTATTTAGTGCCATTATTTACAACCTACAAGGATTGTTTTCTACAGAGATACTCTGTTGGAAAAATGCCCCAATGTGCTCTGAGCTAGCAGCCAAACACTTCAGTTATATTTATTCCCTGTTGAGGACAGAGAGGTATGAATCTGCATATATAGTACATGATTCTAGCAATATATTTTAGATGGAAAACTTTTTGGTGTGAATATATGTCTATGCTGTGGAGAAAATTAAGCACTTAATTCATATTACCATATCCCTGGCAGTTGATACTCTGAAGGAGAAAAATCCATAATCTTCTTCATATATATATAGCACATTCATCATAATCTTATTATATATATTCACCATAATCTTATTATATGTAATATATATATAATATATAATATATAATATATATTGCACATTCATTAATAGAGATGACTTACATTTGATTTTGAAATTTTGTTCTTTTGCTTGGAACCAGAGAAGGAAAATCACTGACTTGTGAATCAGATACAGAAAATAAAATAGAACTAGGACTTTGGTGTGAAAGCATAGGCTTAATGTGAGTGCACAGATTTTACTTTGCATAAGGGTTGCATATTTTGAGTGGGTTTTTCCAAACCCCTGAAATAATGGAATTTCTGTGTGAGACTGGCCATCATAGGTAGAAAACAGCTTCAACTACACCATCTTACAGAAGACCTGATATTAGAGTAAAGTGCATTGTCAGGGTAGCAATGTGTTGTGCAAGGTGAAAATCCTAGCCACAATGGACATGATCATGTATGTTCCCTTTTCCTTTTCTTTTGATTAGCCTTTTCCACAGAAATCCATAAGAAGTCCCCCACAACAATACCTGACTAGGTTTCCTGAGCAACAGCTATATATCCTGTTCCCTGTGGTTGGCATGAAATTTTGTTGAGCTGTCCTGGTTAGGATGAGTAATGCAGATGTGAGGCAGACTGTGGAGTGTTTGTGACCTACACTGGCAAATATAAAGATGTATAGATATCCGGTCATGGCATAATCGTATGTATCTCAGGACTGAATGTTACGGCTGCATTGATAAATTGTTGGCCTGCAATGCCGGTATCCCGTGTGAACTGTGGTTCATGTCCTGCATGGGAAAAGCAGCAGAAGTTTGTCCAAGTGTTTGGGCTCCTGTTACAGGTGTAGGAGACTCAGATGAAGCTCCAGGCTCCTCACTTCAGCCTGACGCAGTAAGAGCCATTGAGGACAGCTGGAGAGTGAACTACTGGATGGAAAAATTGGAAAAATTGATCTCTCTGTTTATGTGTCTGCCTGTCTGTGGTGCTGAATTTCTCTTCAACTTTCTCTTTCTCTCTCTCTTGCTGTATGTGTTTGTATGTCTTCCTCTAGAACTCTTTCAAATGAGTACATTTTTGAAAAAAATTAACTTCCTCATTTAACATTTCTTTATGATGAAAGTACCAAAAAGTCATATCTTTCAGTGTTTTTTTTAAACAGATCAATATACTGTACATTATCTATACTTACTCTACTTGCACAAAACAACTTGTATTTAACACTTAGTTGCAGATAATTTAGTTATAATTTAGTTTTTGTTAATCAGCCTTTTTCATTTTTTCCTCCCCACTATCTGCCCTGCCTCTGTTAGCCACCATCATACTTTTAACTTCTGTTAGATTACATTTTTATACTCCACATCACCTTTTTATGGACTCTACATTAGAGTGAAAGCATGTGATACTTGCTTTATTTGAATTAGCATAATTACCTCCAGTTCACCCTTTTTTATTGCTAAATAATGATCTGTTGTATATATGTACCACATTTTCTTTATCCATTCATCCATAGACAGTCATTTAGTTTGTTTCCATTTCTAGGCTATTCTGACTAGTAGTGTCATAAATATGGGAGTACAGATGTTTCTTTGGCTGATTTAACTTTTTTTTGGATATTAGCTATATTAGATCCCACTTAGAATTATTTGATCCCTTCTGAGGAAGTGAAGGGAAAAGACAGATATCTTCCGCATGAAAAGAGTGTCTTTAGCATTTGTAAAATGTTTTTCTAACTTTCTTTTCATTATTGGTATACCTATGAATTCAGTGAACAGTGTGATAAAACTGGTGAAACAGGATACAAAACAAACCTCAAAATAAGGAACTATTTATTCTTTGCTCAGCTAAAGATTGTTATCACAAATTTAAATAGTATGTTATGTTGAGTGTCCTATTATCCAGGTGATTTTCTTACATTTTAAATTATTGCTTGTTTTCTTATATGAGTTACATTAAAATGTAACCTTTTCGTTACATTAAAAAATTAAAATATAATTTTAAAAATTCCATTAAAATTTTTTTAAAATTAAAAATGTAATTTTTCCCTTATATTGCAGATCTGAAGAAGAAAGAGCTGTCAGAGTTAAGATGGGACCAGGGAAAGACATTAGAGTCTAAAATGTATCCATGGGGTTTTAACAAAACCTTGGCTAGAAGAAAGGTCTAGGATTTGAACTTTCATGGAAAATGTGGAATAGAAAGCCATGAGAATATAGCTTCCTAATTCACAGCTTGTCATTTCCATATTGAACTATATCAAGTCTCTGATCAATAAAATATGGAAGCACATGTCCAAAAGGGATGCTGCACTTCAACACCATTGATAGTTTAAGTTTACACTGAAAAATAAGGTGAGACATCTATGATGATTTTGGCTTAAGGGCCTTGCTGAATAATGAGAAATAGAAAAACACTTTGAAGAAAAGCACCCTAAGCTGTGCTCTGAAAGCTTGCTTTGATGAATGATTAATTTAATAGACTGTACTTATTCCCAGAATTAAAGAAATACATGATTTCTTCCAAATTTTCTACAGTGAAAAGTTTTTCGAAGATGCTCAAGCTCAGGTGTTATATGCCTCAGGATTTATGTGTATCACCTCTCCTACCAGAACCTTTGGTGGGTCTCTCTATCAACCTCTGACTTGAGCAGTGTTGATGTGATTCTGCTATTTAGTTGTTTTGTCCTCACAATCAAAATAATGACATCATTCTCTAGATTTCTACACTCTTGAAAGCCAAATTATTTTTTAAGCATTAAGAAAAGCACTTTCGTGTTTCATTTCTCTCTGTAGAAAATCAGCCCTTTTATGCCTTTAATTTTTCTACAAGCTCAGAGTGCCTTTGTGAATGCTTTGAAATGCCTAATCATTAAAGTTCAGTTATTCAAGGGATCCAAAGCTGGATATTCTAGTTATGGCATAATTCTGATGCCATAGGAACAAATTAAACAAGCTCTCTACTCTTGTGAAATAAAGCAAATTATTGTGTATATTAACAAGTGCCCAAGCAGAACAAAAGAAACCACACTTGGTCAGAATAATTTATGAAGCCGTTGGTAACACATTCTTGATTATAGAGGGGTTTCAATTTTTTATTAAATACTAAATGTTTGGACATTGACATTGATCTCATGGGTATTTTGATGATCAATATAGTATGGAAGTAAAACGTAGCCAACAGTTTTGGAGGACTGATCACTGGTCAAGTGTGGTGCTAGGATTTTATTTCAATGTATTTATTTACTGTTTACAATGGCCCTTTGTCTAGAGCTTTTTTGAGGGCTAAATGAAATTGATTAGGAAGTACTTAAAATAACTGGATTCCAACATATAGTAATATTAGCAAAATTATTTTATCATTTATTGTAATCCTATGGAAATTAAACATGTGAGAGGATCCTATATATATTTTAAAATACTGTAATAGTTTCAGCAATAAAATGTTGAGAATGCATTTGAAATATAGATTAAGCAGGAGTTTGATCTGGCCATTTCAGTGGTCAGATGAGTAGGTTTTCAGTCATCAGTACAGTTTGACAGTGTCCTTTGTAAAATATATAGTTAAAATGGTAAGTAAATAATCAAATGTAAATGGTGAAATACAATGAGCATGATTTGAAAAATGCTTAAGAAATTTTCCTAGCTAGATGAAGATCGGGTGCATTACAAATTTGAATGGAATTTAGGTGATTTAATTTGAAACAGGAAAGATCTTGCAAAATGTAAGCAGTATCCAAGGGTTGTTTTCATGATGAACAATAGGAGACGGTTCCTGGAAGATACCTAACACTACCTATGGTTATAATGGTCTCTCCATGAAGGGTTCTGAAAAATCTAAGGTCTGTTACAATTATAATTCCAAATTATTCCCCTTAGAATCTCACATTGCATTTCTGGACTCCAGACAAAAAGTCTTAACTAAATTCTAAAGTAATTGCAGCATCAAGAGAGCTAAAAGGAATTTCACTAAGCAGCTCACCCAAGGATCCACCCCTACTCTTGAGCATTATATTCAGTGTCTGTGCTGACATTTGGGGAGTGAACCGGTGGTTCTCTCACCCTTCCTTTCTCCCCAACCCCTTCCCCTCTTATCCTCTCTATTCTCCTTCCTCAATCCCTCTCCCAAATATATAAACAGAATATTTTCATCTCTTTCTTTCATCTCTTTCAGGTTCTTTGATAATCAAAATAATGGCTGCTAAGAGATGTCTTTATTTAGTCCCTGAAATCTATAGTTATGTTATATTGTATGGCAAAAGGAAACTACGATTGTTGGTGGAATTAAAGTGTTGAACAGTTTACCTTAAAGTAGGAGAGTATTTTGGGGCTATCCAGGTGACTCTAATATATAATCATAAAGAATAATGAATGTGGAAGTGAGATATTGAAGCAGAGTCATACAGAAGGTGTGAATAATTTATAACAGTTATGAGAGATAGAATATAGGTGGAATTGCTAGTCTATACTTAGAAGGGAATGTACAGCAGAGAAACAACAAAGAGATCCTGTACGGATATGGCAAATTGAATGATAGATGGCATGACCAAAATATGATATTCCAAGACAGTGGAAATAATAGTAATAAGAAGCTATCCAAAAAGGGAAAAAAACTTTTCTGATTGTGAAATTGCCATCTACCTGAATGAACTTTGCATATGAAGTAATCTTATGCTGAGGGATAACTTTGGACTATCTTCAGTCAGTCACTGCACTTTGTTGTTGCTACTGCCCTACTTGACAAGGTAATTAAATATTTTGATATATAAAATTTGGAATAGATGAGTACCGCTTCTGAATTGTTTACTATGTTATGTGGGCCTCAATTTCCTCAGTTTAATATACTTATATTAGTGTAATATACTTAGTGTGCATACTTATTTACCTTAATATATACCTCAGTGTAATATACTATTTCAGAATCATCAAGAGGATTATGTGGCATAGATTAGGATCACAGTGTTAAATGTCTAACATCTGATAAGGATATCAACAAAATGTAACTTTTGTTATTATAGTACTTATTATGTAATGCCCAGAATATTTTGGAACACCTATGGTGTTTGGTACACTATAGATGCCCCATCAATTAAAGCTAAAAACTAGTTTCAAGGAGAATCTAAAAGTGGAAAATACTATATTCCACTTCAGTGCAACATTACAGCACATTTCATTTAATACTGCAGGAGTTGCATTAATTTTAGCTCTCACAGCTTGATATTTATTCAATGCAAGCTTTTCATCAGCAAGAGCAGATATTTCAAAACACACACAGGCACATTGTTACATAATCAGGAAACATGCTTGTTGACACCACTGTTCTCCGTGGTTTATAAAATTTTGAAATTTATTACTAGATACATAAGGCACGTTCTGTGTGAATTAAAACATGTATAGTGCAGCCTGTAGCTCTTATAGAAATGCCATGATAGTCATAAGAAATGATTGTTATGGATACATCATACGTAATAAACACCTGGTGTTATGCTACTGACAACTGTAAAATAGCTAGTGAATAATTAAATGCTAAGAGTGTGACTGAGAAACTGATATGGGAAAACACAAGACAAAAGAGACGCATGCTGGGTGGAACAAGCTAGGAATTGTTTATGGAAAGGTGGAACTTGAGTTTGGATTTGAAGCACCAATATTCAGAAAGAAATGGAGTAGCGATTTCCTTTAGGAGATATGGCATCAGGAAAGGGGAAGAGGAAGCATGACTGTATCATATGATTACTGATACTTAAAGCTAAGGGCAAGTGGAGTGAAGGAAAGATCTGGACATGTTTCCGATTGCTGAAGTTTTATTCCAGTTTCCTACATCAGATGAGAGGAATATTGGTATCAGTGAATGTACTATGAAATAAGTGCTGTTATTTTTATAATAACCTTACCTTGCAAGATATGTCTCTTAGACACTGTATTTTGATTTACAGTAGAAAAACAGAAATGGGAACAGGTGAAAACAAGAAAAAAAAATTCTGGTTTAATCTCAAGCCAACGATGTATTCCCCTGTCTTCCCTGAAGAAATTCAGGCTCCTTCTTTGAAAATTGGCCCTAATATATGTGACTGAATGAGCAAGGATGAAATGCAGATGTTCAAGTATTAAGTCTCCTTAATTAGATATATAGTAAGAAACCCTAATAGCCCACTTACTGTGCTTCAAAGAAGTAATGAAGAACTTAAAGAGATCTCCTTTCATGTTAAACTTTCTGTTCACTGAAATTTTGCAAGTTTACGACAATATTATTCTGTAAATGTTACAATCAAGGCTGAATAAAATTTCATCAGTTTTTAAAATTTAACCACTTCCTTATCCAAGTGAAGTTTTAAAATAAGTATTTTATCTTGCATGGACTTCATTATTTTGACCTACTTTTAAATCAAAAAATTATTAGTCAATATTCCTCTATAAACAAATTTAGGGGTTTATTAAATAAACATTTTTGAAAATGCATTTTTCTCTGAGTGTAAAATATCTCAACGTTTAATACAGTTATTAACTCCTATATATTAATATGAAGGCTTGTTAAAGATAATTAACCATAATTCCTCACTCTATTCTTCAGCAAGATTTTTTTTTTAAGATTTTGGTTATTTTTTATTTTCTTATTGAAAAGCCAGATATACAGAGATGAGAAGAGACAGATAGGAAGATCTTCCATCTGCTGATTCACTCCCCAAGTGGCCGCAACAGCCGGAGCTGTGCTAATCCGAAGCCAGGAGTCAGGAGCCTCCTCCGGGTCTCTCATGTGGGTGCAGGGTCCCAAGGCCTTGGGCCGTCCTCAACTGCTTTCCCAGGCTGTGAGCAGAGAGCTGAAAGGGAAGTGGGGCCACCGGGATACGAAGCAGCGTCCATATGGGATCGTGGTGCGTACAAGGTGTCGGGCCCACAAAGCAAGTGTTTTTAAAAGGAGGATTCAAAGAGAACGAAAGGGAAGAATTTTCTGATAATATGATCCAATGTTACTTAACACTAGATGCACCAGGTGGCATGTTAAACAATCTGGTTCACTACTGCTGTGGTAGTGTGACGGTTGTGATATCAGAGGTAGACAGATAGACACACATACATGAGATAAGCTCAGTTGCCTAATGGAGCAATGGAGCAGTGACATGTTTCTCTTTCCTGTATGCTGCATGTTCTGTACCAGTTTTAAAATCCCTGCTCTTGAGACTGTTCTGATACAGCAGGTTGACTGCAGTGCTGGCATCCCATATAGGTACTTGCTTGTGTCCCAGCTGCTCCATTTCTAGTCCAGCTCCCTACTGACGGCTTGGGAAAAAGCAGCGGAAGGTGGCCCAAACGTTTGGGCCCCTGCCACCCGTGTGGGAGACCTGAAAATCTCTTGGCTTCCATCTAGCCCTTGCCACTGTGCCCATCACAGGAGTCATTCAGTGGATGGAGGATTTCTCTCTCTGTCTGAACGTCTTTCCTTCCCTCCCATCTTTCTTTTCCTCTCTCTCTCTAATTCTTTCATAAATCTTTAAAAATAGTCCCCGTCCTCCACTTTGATATAGGTTATTTACACATAAACAATTCATATAATAATAATATAGTTTTTCACTTGAATGAAGTGTTGCAAAAGTTCACAGGCGTGTGCAGCATTAAAAAAAAGCTATTCACAAGTTTTAAGAAATTTTTACAACAAAATGAACATTCATTTTAATTATGTTTTCTGGATACTGTTAGAAAGTTCCTCTTGTCCTGTGTAGTAGTTCAACTTTATTATAAGTGAGCATGTACTTATTCCTTGTCACATTAAAAATATTTATGGAGTAATTATCAGGTGCCATTATTCTACATATTGGATTTAATAGTAAGTATAATTGACAAAAGAAATTCCACCCTCACTATAATAATGCCCAATTGATTGGGGCAAAAAATAATCTCAGATTAATCATAATCTAAAACCCCAGATTAAGTTTTAGTTTGTAGTTATATTCTCCTTTGGGGAAAATGCTAATATATTTCCTTAAATCTGGTGAGTTAACAGAAGAAAAACAAACAAAATAAGCCCCCAAATTATCATGTTTATTATTTTACATTTCCTGTGGCATGAGATTTGTTTGATGAAATATAAGAATAAATATGTAACTTAAAAATTATAGAAGTTGCACTGCCTAAGACTATAGGAGTTACAGAATCAGAGAGATTTAAGTGTATGCCTAACGTATAGAACATAGGGATATTATCCAAATATCCAAATAATATTTTCTTATAATTATTTTTTGTTATTATCTCCCATGATACAGTTTCTGTAGATATAAAGATTTCTCCCTCCCACTATTTTGCCAGTAGTATAGTCTTTTATAATAGTTACAAGTTTAATACCCTGCTATCTAAGTGTATCATGGCAATATAGGTAGGCAAGGGTGGAAAATCTAGTATTACACCATCAAGGTGTATTAGCTGATTTGTTGAGAGTCCTGCTTTTATTTGGTAGTAAGGATGTGTACTGCAACATATCTTCATTTCCCAGTATGCTAGTCTCTATTATACAGTTCATCTAAGAGAATATTTATCTTTTTGTTTTGTATTTTACATGAAGAATGTCTTATATCAGAGTGAACATAATTACAATTTCTTATATGGTGTAAGGGAGGAGTCTTTTTTATTCTGTTGCATGCATAGATTCAATTTTCTCAACATTATTTTCTGGAGATTCTTTCAGACTGATTTTTAGCTTGTTTGTCAAAGATTACTTGGTAGTAGCTACACAGATTAATTCCTGGGGTTTCTATTTGTTCCATTGATCTACGTGTCTGTTTTTGTACCAGTACCAGTCTCAGATGATAGCTGCTATATAGTGCGGTATCACAGTATCTGACTTTGCTTGTTTATGATTGCTTTAGCTATTCAGGTTCTTTTGTGTTTCCATTGAATTTTGGCATTATTTTGTCACATTTATTGATGTGGGTATGTTGAAATATTCCTGTAAACCATAGATAAATCCCATGTGAGTGAAGGATCTTCAGATGTATTCTTGGATTCAAATAACCAGTATTTTCTTGAGCGTTTTTGCATGTATAATCATCAGTGGTATTGTTCTATGGTTATCTTTTTATTGTTGTATTCCTTCTGTTTTTGGAATTAATGTGATGCTTGCTTCATAAAAGGAGTTTGGGAGAATTTGCTCCCATTCAATAGTTTTGAGTAGTTTGAGAAGCAATGGGGTTGGTTCTTTTTAAAACATGTATTTGAATTCAGGAATGAAGCCATCCAGGCCTGGGTTTTGCTTAGTTGGGAGGGCCTTTATTACTGACTCAATTTCAATTTTGTGTATTGCTAAATGCAATTTTTCTGAGTCTTCATGACTCAATTTTGTTAGCTTCTGTATGTCCACTTATCTATCAGTTTTGTCTAGATTATAAAAAAATTTTTGTCATATGGTTGTTTGTACCAATATGGACCACATGGACCTAATGAATGTCTATAGAACATTTCATCCCACAGCTGAAAAATGCACATTCTTTCCATCAATGTATGGGACTCAATCTAGGATGGACCATATGCTAGTCCATAGAAAAAGTTTCAATACATTTTTAGAAGATTAATTAACACTTAATTAATTACTGGAAAGTCAGATTTATAGAGAGAAGGAGATAGAGAGAAAGTGCTTCCATCTGCTAGTTCACTCCCCAAGTGGTTTCTACGGTCAGAGCTGAGCCAATTGTAAGCCAGGAGTAAGGAGCCAGGAGATTTCCTCTGGGTATCTCAAGAAGGTGCAGGATGGCTTTGGACCATATTTGACTGCTTTCCCAGACCACGAACAGGGAGCTAGCTGGATGGGTAGTGTGGAGAAGCCATGTGGGATCTCAGTGAATGCAAGCTGAGAACTTTAACCATTAGGCTACAACACTGGGTCCAATTAACAGTCTTGAAATTATACCTTGTGCCTTTTTCTAACATAAAAACCTCTCAAAAATAACCTAACAGAATAATATGTTCTAGGATAAGTTATGGGTCATTGAAGAAATCAAACAGGAAATGTGGAAATTTCTAGAAATGAATAAAGATAACAATACAGCATTAAAATTAATGATAAACAGTAAAAGCAAGGTTAAAAATTTATGGAAAATAGTGCCTAAATCAGAAAAGTTATCAAATAAATTATCTAGCAGCACATCTTAAGGACCTAGAAAAACAAGTATAAATGAAACCCAAAATTAGTAGGAGGAAGGAAATAGTTAAAATTAGGGATGAAATAAAATTGAAAACAAGGAAAAAATGGTACAAAGGATCAGTGAAAGAAAGGGCTGATTGCTAGAAAAAACAAACTTGATACAGCATCAGTTCAACCAGCCAATAATAAGGAAAAAATAGAGAACATCCAAATTATAAAATAATAGATGATTAAGGAGATGTAACAATAGATACTGTAGAAAAGTGCATTTTTTGCACTTAATGTCCATTGTTAATTTATGGCACTGAATTGCTGGATACCCTGACTGTGAATTTACACCTAAATACCTTGTTATCAAACAGAAAAAATGACTTATGTCTATTTAAATATGATGAGCTATACCTGCACTTAGTGGTTGTAGAAACTATAATTGAATCATTATTCTCTCATTATTCTTTGTAAATAAATTTTGAGGAATGGTTTTCAAATATACTTATGAAAACTCAAGATATATATTCATTTATGGATGATTTAATCTTTCATAGATATTAAAAAGTGAGAGCTACTCGTAAATCATTCTAATTCAGTGACAAAAGATTTATTTTATAACTAATTCACTAGTTATAAATATATTAACATCATATTTATATCCTTAGCAGCATAGTTATGCATAGCTTAATGAAAAGGATACATTCTGATAAATATGGGTAGATGTTTTTACTCTGTAAAATCAGAGCCTGCTGTACAAATCTAGCTGGCATAGTTATCTTATGTAATGGGCAGAGAGTGCAGATATCAAGAGACGGCCTTGAGTGGGCTCATTTCTAGCTAATCACACTGAGCTGAGCCCACAGGGAAAACAACGCCAACTTAGCATCCTGCAGTGTCTGTGAGGTCCCCGGATCTGATGGCCGACAGCCCTAGATGTATGTTGGTGCCCCGTCAGTTGCCATCTTGCACAGAGGGCCGAGGGCTCAGAGATCAGGAGGAGCAATAGTAGACTGTGTATACACTACCTATGTCTGGCTCAGATCCCATTTTCACAGGACCAAGCAATGTTAAACTCAAGGGAGGACAGCTGAGCTGTGCAAGAGCTTAGCTGGGAACAAAATCACTTCTACCTCAGAGCACTGCATAGGCTCCGCAGAAAAAACAGTCCCTACAGACTTCACCCAAAATAACTCCAGGTGGCACTCAGACTTAATGGCCACCATGTATCAACAAGATCAGCGCTGGCAACAAACCAGTTATTTAGGAAAACAAGCATCTTCCTAATCTGGGACACTGACTGAACTTAAAATTGACTTGTAGACCTGTAAATAATACATCCTCGAAACCTATACTAAGAAGACAAATCTACCAACCAGACTTACAATGACAGAAGATAAAGGAATAGACAGAGGAACAATTAATGTTACTGAAAACTCTCCAGCAAAGGAACAAAGGCCTCAAACACCTCCAGAGTTAACTGATGAAGACATTGAGAAAATGGAGGACACAGAATTCAGAAAACTCATTATAAAGCTTCTGATAAACAATGAGAAACACGTAATACAGGAGTTCAAGGAATTTAAGCAATATGTCACATGGGAAATAAATCAAATGAAGGCTTAGATTTCAGAATTTAAGAACACAATGGAGCAAATTGAAAGTACAGTGGAGAGCATCAATAATAGAATGAATGAAGCAAAATAAAGAATCTCAGAATTGAAAGATATTTCCTGTCACCAAGGGGGAAACAAACAAAAAGCTGGAAGCAGAGCTGGGTCAAGCTAAAAAAGTTATCCAAGAATTAAACAATAAGATTAAAAGGTCCAACATAAGAATTATGGGAGTTCCAGAAGGTGCAGAAAGAGACAAAGGGATTAGAGGTATTCAATGAAATAATATGCGAAAACTTCCCTAACCTTGAGAAAGAACTGAAAAACAATATACAAGAGGGGCACAGAACTCCCAACAGGGTTGATCAAAAGTGAATTTCACCATGACACTTGATAATCAAGCTCTCTTCAGTTGAACATAAGGAAAAAAATCCTTAAATGTACATGTGAAAAAAAAATCAAGTGACCTACAGAGAAAGCCCAATCAAACTCACAGCTGACTTCTCAGAGGAAACATAACAGGCCAGAGGAGAATGGAGTGACATATTCCAGATTATAAAAGGGAAAAAAATTCAACCCAGAGTAGTATATCCTGCAAAGCTCTCCTTTGTCTTTGAAAATGAAATGAAATATTCCCCAGTAAAGAAAAGCTCCAAGAATTCACCTCTTCTAAACCTGCCCTACAAATAGTACTCAAAGATGTTCTTATAGAATATAGAGATGTTCTCATGAAATAGAAAAGGAATAACAACTACCAAAACCAAAGGCAAATGTGGAGAACATCCCACTGAAAGGCTAATGGAAGACTCAATCAAAGAACAACCCATTGCTCAAATGACAGGACCAAGCTGCCACCTATCCATATTAACATTGAATGTAAATAACTTAGCTCATCAATCAAATGCCATAGCTTAAAGGACTGGATCAAAAAACAAAACCCATCTATTTGCTGCTTCCAGAAGACACATCTCAGTAACAACGATTAGAGGAAACTGAAAATGAAAAGATGGAAAAAGATATTCCAAGTGAATGGTAAGGATGGTCCAACATTTGCAAATCAATAAAGGTGATACATCACATGAACAAATTGAAAAAATAAAAATCGTATGATTATCTCTATAGATGCAGAGAAGGCATTTGATAAAATCCAGCACCACTTCATGCTGAAAATCTTCAGCAAGGTAGGCATAGAAGGAACATTCTACAACACATTCAGAACAATTTACGAAATACTCAATGCCAGCATCGTACTGAATGGGGTAAGATTGGAAACCTTTCCACTAAAATCGCAACTAGACAGGGATGTCCGCTGTCACCACTATTCTCCAATATAGTATTTTAAGTACTTGCCAGAGCTATTAGGCAAGAAAAAGGAATTAAAGGAATACAAGTTGGAAAAAGAGGAACTGAAATTATCTCTATTTACAGATGACATGATTTTCTACATAGAAGAACCAAGAGACTCAGTCAAGAGACTATTGGAACTCATAGGAGACTTTGGCAGGGTAGCAGCATACAAAATTGATGAACACAAATTAATAGCACTAGTGGACACACAAATAATTCCATAGCTGAGAAAGAAACAGTAAGTACAATCCCCTTTAAAATAGCAGAGAGGAATCTTAAATACCTAGGAATTAAGCTAACTAAATATGTTGAAAACTTCTATATGAAAACTTATAAAGCATTAAAAAAGGAAATAGACGAAGACATTAAAAAAATTGAAAAAACTAATCACGTTCCTGGATTGACAGGATCAACATCATCAAAATGTCCATATTACTGAAAGTAATATACAGATTCAAAGCAATCCCAATCAAAATCCCAATAGCATTCTTCTCAGAAATAGAAAAGAAGATACAAAAGCTCATCTGGAAACTCAAGAGACCATGAATAGCCAAAGCTATCCTGAAGAATAAGAATCAAGCTGGAGGAATCACAATTCCAGACCTCAAGACATACTACAGAGCGGTGGTCATCAAAAGAGTCTGATACTGGTACAGAAACAGTGAAGAAGATCAGTGCAACAGTTTAGAAACACCAGAAGGGAGCCCACACATGTATAGCTAACTAATCTTTGACAAGAAAATTGAAAACAATCCAGGGACAAAAAGCCTGATCTCTTCAACAAATGCTGTTGGGACAACTGGATCACAGCTTGCAGAATTAAGAAGCAAGACCCAGACCTGTTACATTATATAAAAATTAGCTCTAAATGGTTCATGGACCTAAATCTACACCCAGAAACCATCAAACCATTAAAGGAACATACTGGAAGCACTCTTCAAGAAATAGGAACATGGAAAGACTTCTCAGGAAAGAGACCAAGAGCATAGGCAGTTGAAGACAAATAAATGGGACTACGCCAAACTAAAAAGCTTCTGTACAGCAGAGGAAATAATTAACAAAGTGAAGAAGCAACCAACAGAATGAGAGAAAATGTTTGCACACTACACAAGTGATAGGGAACTAATATCCAGGATCTACAAAGAGTTTCAGAAACCCAGGGACAATGAGAAAGTACAACCCTGTGAAAAAATGGGCAAAGGAAATGAAAAGACATTTTCAAAAGAAGATATTAGGTTGGCTAACAGAGATGTGAACAGATGCTCAGGCTCCGCAGCCGTCAGGGAGTTACAAATGAGGAAACCACATTGAGGTTCCACCTAACTCCAGTGGAATTGGCCTGCATTCAGAACTCACTAACAACACCTGCTCTCGGGGATGTGAGAAGAAAAGTTACCCTCCTTCACTGCTGGTGAGAGTGCATGCTAGTACAACCAACATGGAAATCAGTATCAAGAATGCTTAAAGAATTGCAAATAAACCTGACATATGACCCAGCTATCTCAAAAGAATATACCCGGGCCCGTGGTGTGGCCTAGTGGCTAAAGTCCTCGCCTTGAAAGCTCCGGGATCCCATGTGGGCGCCGGTTCTAATCCCGGCAGCTCCACTTCCCATCCAGCTCCCTGCTTGTGTCCTGGGACAGTAGTCGAGGATGGCCCAATGCTTTGGGACCCTGCACCCGTGTGGGAGACCTGGAGGAGGCTCCTGGTTCCCGGCATCGGATTGGCACAGCACCGGCCATTGCGGCTCACTTGGGGAGTGAATCATCGGACGGAAGATCTTCCTCTCTGTCTCTCCTCCTCTCTGTATATCTAACTTTGTAATAAAAGTAAATAAATCTTTAAAAAATATTAGCTTTTTTTTAATAGTTCTGTGTTCTACAACAAATCAGGCAAATTCTAGATTCTTATTTTATTGATTTGTATAATTAATAGATAGTGCTGTTTGCCTTTAAATGTTTTTTGTGAAGAGTAAATGAGTTAAATGAAGAAAAAGTTATAGCTAAATGCCTGAGCTAACATCAAAGTTTTTGAAATTTTTGTTGGTGGTGTGGGCATTTGACCTAGTGTTTAACATGGCACATCACCGTGTCAGTTTGATTTGTAGCTCTAGATCTTGACTCTAACCTTCCAGTAATACAGACTGGGGAAAGCAGCAATGATACTTAAATAATTAGACTGCTGACACTCATGTGGGAGACCTGGATTGAGTTCTGTATTCTGGCTCCAGCCCTGACCTATTCCTGATCCTTGCATACATTTGAGGATTGAACCAGTAAATTGGATCTCTCTCCCTCTGTTGATCTCTCTCTCTCTCTCTTTCTCTCTCTCTGTCTCTCTCTCTCTCTGTGTGTTTCCTTATTTGCAAAATGAGCATATTAACAGAATGTGTTTCATTGCATTTTTCTGAAAAGTAGATGATATCTTTTTTAATATAACGCTTCAGATATAATGGGTACTCATTAGATATTCTGCATTTCTATTACTTCTACTTAGTGAAAAAAAAAAGATTCAATTAAGTGTCATTCCTATAACCTCACGTTAAAAATGAGCTGATCAGGATCTGAGTTACGTTGGGCCTAGGTCTAAAATTCATATTCTTTATCCTACCATGTTTAGCCTTTCACATCCATGAAGTTTTCTCTCTGTGCCTTTACATGTCTGATGCCAATAAAAATAGTTTAACTGTGACTTACAAAATGCTTGATGAAAGATTAAAATGCATTTTTAGTTGCCTCATTGAAAATAAAACTTCAAACTTTTGTAAGGGTTCAATATGATGATGACATAGTGGAGGGATGATGTTAATATAATTATTTGCAGCACAGTTTTTAGGATCTATGGTGAAATGTTTATCAAGTTTCCATATCCATGATTTTCATAAAAAATATCTACGTGGGACTTAGCATGGTATCCTAGTAGTTAAAGTCTTCGCCTTGCATGTACCAGGGTCCGTTATGGATGCTGGTTCATATCCTGGCTGCTCCACTTCCCTTCCAACTTTCTGCTTGTGGTCTGGGAAATCTATTGAGGATGGCCCAAAGCCTTGGGACCCAGAAGAAGTTCCTGGCTCCTGGCTTTGGATCAGCTCTACTCCAGCCATTGTGGCTGCTGGGGGAGTGAACCAGCAGATAGAAGATCTCTCTCTCTCTGTGTCTCTCTGTCTCTCTGTCTCTCTCTCTCTCTCTCCGTCCCTCCTTTTCTCTATAAATCTGCCTTTCCATTTAAAAAACCTTTAAAAATATCTAAATAATGAATTTACAAATATGTATCGTATTATCTTCACCAAAAATGTTTAAGTTGAAGAACAGTTATTGCAGACACTAATGAACAAAGAATCAAGAGTTAGTATTGCAGAACAAATTATGTAATAGAGCTGAATATGAACTCAAGCTGCCTAACTGTAAAGCAGGTACTCTTGTGGGCATTACTGCCTAGTCTAAGTACTTCTATGAAATCAATTTCAAAGTAAGTGCCTTTTTTCCCCCTTCCAGCTGACATTTACTTAGAAACCAGTAGTGGATCAGTGACATTTGAAATAAAGAGTTATCATTGTTTTTATGCCAGACATAATGGTTATTTAATGTTGACATTATGGAAACAGACTAGTGTAGGGCAAACAACCCTTACTGCAAGGGACCCAAAGCATATGTGCATATGTCAATCAATGCTTCATTTTATGAGCTCTGTGTTGCCACTGATAGAAATATACTGTGATATAAACACATTAAGTAGGATTATTGTTTCCCTGTGTTTTATCCACGTCCATGAGAAATGTTTTCATGTCATAACCCTGACTTTTCACAATGGCTGTTCTTTTCATTACTCCAGCAATAGCTTTTCTACACATCAATATGTCTCGCTAAAAGAAAGGAGAAGAAAATACTACTTGACATATCCTCAATTCATTGTTAGGGAAATGTAAATACGATTTGCTTCTCAGTATACCAAGGATTCTGCTTCTCAAAAAAAAAAAATGATCTAGACATCTGACTTTGGATGCTTCATAAATTCTGACCGCCCCTGAAGGGAAAGAAAAATGCACTTTATCTAAATGACAACCAGACAGATCATTTTATATTTTTCTCCCTTATTTCTATGTCATACCCTTTCGCTTTCCTAATCAACGGTATCTTTGGTATGTTTCCTTCTATTCTTCAAATTCTTGTTCAGTTTACACCTATACATTATCCACTTAGGCACAGGTCTGATATTGATGACAACAAATTATTAGATAAATTAAAAATTGAAGTCTCCTCTAAATATCTGAATATGTGTTACAATGTAGAATTTCATTGCCATAATACTTTATTTTCATAGTTGTAATATGGCTGATACAGAAAGGGAATTAACATTTCAGGCTCTGAATTTAGATTCTCATCAGTTTGTATGTTGTGTGTCCTTGGACGATTTATTTTTCAAATTCTTTTCCATTTCATTCTCTAAAATAAATAGGGTATATAAGCATCCAATTTTTTTGAGAATTAAATAAAGTAACATATTTATACTTCCCAGCATATTCCAGATATCAAAAAAGTTATGTAAAAATCCTATTAAAACTATAGATATTTCATTGGAGTTTCAACAGAAATTCTGTAGAATTGGTACAGCTTACAGCATCATGCCTTTTTCATAAATGAAGAAAATTGTCACATGGAAGGAGCTGCCCTGGCATGTCAGAGGAGGTGGCTAGCAGTTGCTCAAAAGTAATTTGTAGAGTTGAATAAAATTGTAAAAATTAACTCAGGAAACCTCCATACTGTTGGATTAAAACAAAACATAACAGGGAAGTGAAATCTATTTTTTCTCATGAGAGAGTATGAAATTTGAGACAGGAATAGTTGAAGTCTGTAACATGCTTACCCAAAGCTACTCCCTTTACTTAGTTCCCAACTAGAGGGTCAAGGTGATCTGCCAGAAATGGCCATCTGAGAAATGCTGTGACTATGAAGCTCTCAACTTCTTTGAAGCAAAAGAGCATAATCACACAGAGTAGGGAATGGGGAAGGCCCAATAGTATAATAGACTGAGTTCCTAATTCCAGTTATCTCCACTGTAGAGCAGTAGACTAACCAAAGATTTTATTACAAAGATCTGGGGGATGAGATGTGTGTACACAAACTTGGTATACCCTCTAATTATGTGTAGCTGAACAGAGCTGGACTTACATTTGCATCATAGTCTGGAGGTAGTTTAAGGCATCTGCATATTTTTGGTTAACAGCAGGCAATTCACTCATGTAAGGACCACAGGAGAGTTTTCAGCTAGAAATAAAGCTGGAAGCTGTCACTGTGGCATAATAGATTAGGCCTCTGACTATGATGCTGACATCACATATGTGTATGTCTGAGTCTGAATCACAGTTGCTCCACTTCTGAGCCAGCATCCTGAAGCAGCAGGTGCTTATGTTAGGGCCACTGGCAAACCAGTGGATTGTCTGGACAGAGTTCTAGGCTCTTGGTTTTAGCCTGGCTTAGCTCCTCCCATTGTGACCATTTAGGGAATGAATTTGTGGATGAAAGAGTACCTCTCTCTCCTTTTCTCCCTCTCTTTGTCTCTTCTCCTGTTTTGGTAATTCTTGCTTTAAAGAAAAAGAGGCCCCAACATGATGGTTTAGTTGCTAAATCCTCAACTCGCAAGCGCCTGACTCCCATATGGATGCTGGTTTGTGTTCTGGCTGCTCTAGTTCCCTTCCAGTTTCCTGCGTGTGGCCTGGGAAAGCAGTAGAAGATGGCCCAAAGCCTTGGGAGCCTGCACCCAAGCACGTGGGAGACCTAGAAGGGATTCTTGGCTCCTGGGTTGGTTCAGCTCTGGCTATTGTGGCCACCTGAGGAGTGAACCAGTGGAGGAAAGATCTTTCTTTCTCTCTCCTTTTGTATGTAAATCTGCCTTTCCAATAAAAATTTCAAAAAACTTTTTAAAAAAAGCTATAAAAAGAATAAGAAAGAAAAACAAAGAAAAAACAGGCTCCACACCTAGCCTCTGCTGTTGTAGCCATTTAGGAAATGTACAAGACCTGTGTGCCTCTGCCTCCTCTTTCTTTGTAACTGAAACAACAAAGGTGGATATTGCAGTACAGTGGGTTAGACCACCTCTGAGGAGACTCAAAATCCATATTGAGATCTCTGGAATTGAAGCTCTCTGCTTCTGCCCTAGCCTCCGGCAACTGTGCCTAGAGAGTGGCGAATGATACCTCAAGTGTATAGTTTCCTGCCACCAAATTGAGAAACCTCAGTGAGTTCTGTACTTCTGGTAAGCCTTCCTCCAGTTTGCTACCAACTATTGTGTGCATGTGGGGAGAGTTCCAGTGGAAGGAAGATCTCTCTCGTCTCTGTATCTTATCAGTCCATCAATTCTCCTCTGACTTTCAAACGAATTGTCAGTCTTTTTCAAAGGCAAAATACGGCATCTCTGCTCTGTTGATTATTGTTGTTAGTATTTTGCTTTTAATAAATGGAATGTAGACAACAGCTAATATAGTGTTTAAAGAAACAAAGTAAAGTAAAAATCAAAGTTAAATCTTGGCTTTTAACACTTTATTATCCTTAATTAATGCTCTCTGTTCAGATCTCCTTGAAAGATAATTTTGTCAAAAATACATTTTGTCTTGTCTATAATGACTGTTTTCATGTTACTTCTGAAAAACATTATTTGACTTTTCTTCTGATATTGTAATTCTTTCATCTTTTCCTTCTGAGTCATGTACCTAAATGTAGAAATCTTCCTCTTTCAGTCATATCACTGCCTTCTGGTCTACATTGCATCAGGCTAGAAGGTTATCGTTGATAATATTCCTGTTCAGATACACAGAGGGTTATTCTTGGTGTGTGTAACCTAATATCACATTAGTTTTTTTCTCTGTTTATTTAAAAATTTTGTTAGTCTTATTGAAGTTGTAGATTTGGATTATGCCTACTATGAGTTTAATTGTATATATCACATAAGCAATATAATTAATTTTCTTTTCTGAATTTTTTATCTAAATGGATCCGGTTGCTTTGCCAACACTTAACTCAAATTGAGAGTAAATTCATGAATAAAAACTATTTGTTAGTTTTAAAGTTAGGGAAAATATGGCTTCCTTTCAAAGTTTTAACTGAAATTCTTAGAAATTCAAAATTAATATATCTCAGAAACTATATAATGTAGTCTGACTTATTAAAATGTTTTCAAAAGTACTTTTAAATAGCTATAATGAGAAAAGTCATCTTGTTTTCTCTTACTCATATCTGTTATTGTACCCTCCTAACTGCAAAGCTTAACTTTTTAGATTCAAATGTCCTGTCACAATATATTTGTCATTCTTTTATTTTCTATTATTAATCATAACTCTGCACTACAATACACTATACTACAATAAATGATTGTTCTCAATAAATTGATCATGGGAAATTTGCAGATTCAATGATGTTAAAGAAACCAGGAAATCTAATCAGAACAACTAACAATGAATTAGAATAATCTAATAAAACAGTAAATTACACTTAAATCCAACATGTAATGTAATAGAAATGTTTACATTCTAGACTGAAAACTATGATATGTTTTATAAAACTTTGAATGGATTAAGCAAACCTAATAAGTTTCTACGGTTTTTCAAATCATAAATGCAGATATCAAAAAAAACTGAACAAATCAAATTAGTGCATCCTGATCATGATTAAGGATTGTCTAAATCAAGAAAAATTTTTAGGTGCGAATTGATGGTTTTTTTTTTAGTATGTGTTTTCTTTTTATTGTTATTTTCCATGATATGTTTTGTAGGTAGAGGACTCCCCCCCTCCACGTTCCCATTCTCCCTCTGCCATCTCTCCTGCCCTCATATTTCCCCCCATATTATTACAGTAGTATTATTGTTCAGCAATAGTCAGAAATCCAAATTCTGCTATTTAAGAGTATCATGGCTTTTTAGGTACAAACAATGATAGAAAATACAGTATCATCTTGTCAAGGTATATTTAACAGTTTAATTGAGAGGTCATGTATTATTATGGGAGTAGAAATGCATACTGCAATGTATCTTCACTTCCAGGTATGCCAGGCTGCTTTGTACAGTTCAGCCAGGAGACTACATGTATATACAGCTTCTCTATATATCTATTTTTTTTTGTATTTTGCATAAAAGTTGCTTTATATCAGAGAGAACTCAGAGAGAACATATTATATTTGTCATTTTGGGACTGGCTTATTTCACTAAGCATAATGGTGTCAAGTTGGTATCATTTTGTTGCAAATGGTAGAATTTCATTCTTTTTAATGGCTGAGTAGTATTTTATAGAGTGCATGTATGACTCTTTCTCCAGAAAACTTTCTTTTTTATAAGTTTTTTTGTGTGTGATATAGTTCCATTGGCTCGTAGATTTCCCCTTCTACTCGCCCCACTTACCATCCCCCGACTGAGCTTACTCATATTATTGCATTAATATATTCCTTCAGCAAGAGTCATATATCCATCATGCTGCTATTTAAGTGCATCATTACATTGTAGGTATAGACAATGGTAGAAATTCCAGCATCCTATTATCAAGAGATCTTTAACAGTTTCATTGGGAGTCTATCTTTTACTAGGGAGTAGAGATACATATTGGCATGTATTTTTACATCTTGAAAGAATGATCTCTATTATACAGTTCCTCTAGATGGATATATGTATATAAATGTTTACCTATATATCTACTGATCTTGTATTCTGCAATAGGGTTCCCTTATATCAGAGAACATACGATATATGTTGTTTGAGATTGTTATATTTCCATGAGCATGATGGTCTCTAGTTGGAACAATTTTGTTGCCAATGGTAAAATTTTATTTTTTCAAAATGCTGAGTAGTATTCCATGAAGTAAATGTACCACAGTTTCTTTATCCATTCAACCATTCATGGGCATCTGAGTTGTTTCCATGTCTTTGCTACTATAAATTATGCTATTGTAAATATAAGATTGCAGGTCACTTTTTTCTATTCAAATTTCATTCCTTTGAATATGTTCCCTGAAATGGGATAACTGCATCATGAGGTAGGCATTCAGCTGTCTGAGCACTCTCTAAACTGATTGCTATAATGACTGTACTAGTCTACATTCCCACCAACAGTGGAGTAGGGTACTATTCTCCCCACATCCACACCAGGAGGTGTTGTTAGTGGCTCTCTGAATGTAGGCTAATCTTGCTGGAGTTACGAGCAAAATTCGATGTGAATTTTAAAAAATTATTTTATTTTATAATAGAATTCCATAGTCTTTGGGATTTCCCTTTCCCCTCCCCAAATTCTCTCCCCCTTCCACATACACATGCACTTGAGCACACACACACACTGATTTACCTAATGTTTTTATCATAATATGGTCCTTCACAAACAGTCTTTAAGTCCATCATTAACTGTAGCATCATTTACTTCAAGAAGGTTTTTGGTTTTCTTTTTCATTTCTTCAGTGACACACTGGTCATTCAGTTTCATGTTATTTAACTTCATGGCATTGTAAATTTTTAAATTTTATTCCTGTTGTTGATTTTGTTTTATGCCTTTTAGTTTAAAGGAATGTATAGTAACTGTGTAATAGAGACTGTCAAATCCAGATGTGAAGATACAATGAAGTATGCATCTCTACTTCCAAATCAAAGATGGACTTCCAATGGAACTGTTGGATATATATAAACAGTAGGGTGCTGAACTCTCTGCCATTGTCCATACCGGCAATGGCAGAATACACTTAAATAGCAGAATGATGGACTTTTCATAACTATTTATTAAGGACCATATTATCATAATAATATTGGGAAATCAGTGTGTTTGTGTGTGTGTGTGGGTGGGTGGGTGGAAATAGGGAGGGGAAAGGGAAATCTCAGAAGGTATGGAATTTTATATTAAAATAATAACAAAAATGGTAATGAAAAGAATAATCAAAATAAACACAAAGATGTGCATCTTCTAAATATTTTATTATGTACCTCCAAGGTGTATGGATCATATTAGTTTCAACTGATAGGCATAGGTTACCTTAAATATTTTACTTCTTAACTTTTAAAAGTCTTTATGACATTTGTGCCACTTCATTTTCAGTACTGTCCATGCAGATTTAGAATCTTTCTTTAAGGTTCATTTCATTGATCTGTGCTTTGACTTTTCCCTGTGAAATGTATCATCTATATCAACATTGTTCAACCTCTGTCATATATTTAGACTGTAGCATTCCATTTTTCATAGAGTTTCTGTTAAATTTTATAAAAGGAAATTGAATTTTTATCGCATTTAATTTTGTCATGAGATGTTATTTTATGATAAACATTTCTTCACTTGATAAAGTGGGTCTTTATCTGCTGAACACCGTAATTATAGAATTATCTCTTAAACTCAGCTAGTTGTGTAATTAGCAAATGAAAACTTTTACTTTCCATTTAGATTATTTCCATAAACTATTTTCAGTACTAATTAACATATATAGAAAAGAGGATTCTGATATTGATGCTTTAGAAATGAGTTTACTGAATGCTGAAAAGTTGTGCTAAGTGATCAGTGATGCTTTAAATACATGTCAAAAACTCATTTTGCTTCTGAATTGAAATCATATCATATGCTTTCCATTGACGTCAATATTTTTAATTTGTATATACTCTTTCCTTAGTGTTGAAATCCCTTCATTCAAGTTTGTTTATTGAAGTATACTGAAACATGTAGTGTTAAATGCTGATGATGGAAACCAAATATGAGAATTTCAAGGCAATTTGTTAGAATGTGGCTTCTGCTGTTATTAATCCTACTGTTGTTGATAAACAGCTTTCAAGAGCCTAAAGGATTTCCACATATTTGGAAATCCCATATACCTCAAAGTGATGCTTCCAGATCCACAGACACTTCTAGGCTAAAAAACTGTGCTATTCATAGACACTGCTGAAACGGATAATAGCTCAAGTCATACCTCAGTATGTACATTTTGGGTTCCTCCAAAATATAAAGGACATATAAATATAAAATTTTACATAAAATATAAAATAAAATAAATATAATAAATAAAATGTAAAATATAAATAAAATATAAATACAAAAACTTTTTTCCTTGTCACCATTTTTTCGAAACCTTTGTTTTTCTAGTTTCTTGGTAGATGTTTTTCATGTGTGAATGCTTCTTGTGAATGGAGTTTGAGTTCATGAGTTCATTGAGAATGTCTAGAACATCTGGAGACATTTCTTCAACTATTTTTCATTGCACTGCATTTATTCTCTTTAAGATACACAGTTATATGTAATACATACATATGGTCCCGTGTGTGTGTGTGTGTGTGTGTGTGTGAAGAAAGCGTACATATATGTGGTTTCTTGAAGTTGCCCTTTAGTTCACAGATATACATTTTAACTTTAAATTCTGTTTTGCCTTTATGTTACATTTGAAGTCATATATTTTACTATGCAATCAAATCTCGAGTTGTTTCTAATGTAATATGTAATGTACTAGTAACCTAATGCCATAAAAATTCATCTCACATTGTGATCCTTATTTCTGGCAATTCAATATAGGCCTATTATTTATCACCCATACCTCATGTCTCTAAATTCCTGAGCATATAGTGGTGGTTATAATAACCATTAAATAATTACTGTCTGATAATTCAAGTGTTAGTGTCAATTTCAGCATTATTAGCCACGATGCTAGCCCCTTGATCAAATGTTATAAATTGAGAACCAGCTAGTTCCTTTGCTAATTTTACCATGATTGTTTAGCAGATGGCATGTGCCTGGTGTATTCTTAGATTGTTTCTCAGTACATGAAGCTGCCTTTGGAATATATTTTACTATTAATATGTGCTTAGTCATAGTTTGTTGTGCTTGGCTTGTGGAATGTCTGAAGGGAGTCAGGCAAAAATGTAGCATGAAAACTGCTAACAACATTGCGCTGGAATCTTGTCTAACCAGGATAATTCTCTCTCTCGTCCTGGCCATTATTCAACAGCCATGCAAAGAAGGGAGAAATGAACCTGCGCCATACAAGAATGCTTTCGGTGTCTGAACATCCCTGCCAAAATCTGCCAACTTTCCATAGTAAACACTTTAAAATAAGAATGAAGGTAGCTAGACTTCCCAAGAGTCAAGTGTAGATACAGAAAGCAGCTTATTCTAAATGCAGTGTGTGATGTGTGTGCACATGTGTGTCTGTATTCGTGCGAATAACCCACTAGTTAATCCTATCAATTTAGTAGCTGATGGTATCTATTCTGAACATAAGTAGTCAAAATAAGATGTAAAAAGAGATATGAAGTAGAAGGCAAAATGCTGTTATTAAAAGATAGTAGCAAAAAAAGTACAAACATGAAGAGAAATCAAGTTACTGGATATTTTTCTTAGAAGAATGCATTAAATAAATGGTGTTTTGATGTTTGATGTATGTGTCTCACAGTATGTAATTCTATTCCTAGAAATAAATGAGCAGCATAATTTTATAGAGAGCAGTCCATGTTCATAGAAAAAATACTGCCAGTAGAACTTTAGGAGGAGTCTGCTGAAGTATCTGCCAGCAGGATAATTAAGTTTAGGCGTTCTGTTTTAATAAGAGTACATGAAGTGTAACGGTTACAATCTCTAATCTCTTTTAAACTGTAAGGATGGGAAAAGCTAAAGCATCAGTCTAAAAGCCCTCTAAAGAATCAGAATTTATTTTTAAACTATGAAATATGCTCTTCTGCTTATTGTGATGTTGTGATTGGAAACAAAAACAGAGAGAACGAACTAAAAAAAAAAAAAGGAATAAGTGCTAGAAGCCAAGGTGCATTTTTTTACTACATAAGGAATAATTACAAAGAGCCATTTCAAATAAACCCATTTAAATCACAGTAGTAAACTTCAATGAGTCTTTACATAAGCTTCAAAGTATTATTTACTAAAAAAGGTCAAGGGCTTCTGAGTCCTGCTGCAGGCTGTTACCACTTTAGATGTTGGAATACTTTATCTTTGAATCCATTACAGCTGTCTGCTTGGGAAGGCATTGCAAGATGGCTCAAGTGCTTGAGCCCCTGCCACCTATGTGGGACATATCCATTATATTCCTACATCCTGATTTAGCTTGTTCCAGCCTTGTGGCAATTTGATGTGCCAAGTAGTGGATGGAAGATCTCTCTGAAGTTATGTTACAAACAAACAAACTTAAAAAATTACAAACACCGTACATACATATTGGTCTTTCTTCTTTGGCTTAATATAGTGGTTGAAAACTAAACAAAGATAGTGTTAAAAGTAAAACCCAAGCATTGTGTTGTATGGCACTGGTGAATTTAAAAAGAGACTCCCTGATCATTCTGGTCAGTTCAAATTTCCCCAAAAGCAGAACAGAGACACATATTAGTTTACCACATAGATTTTGATACCAAAGGGACTTTTAATATAACCACTCCTAAACCACGCCAAAATACAAGTGTGCTTCCAAATTAGGGAATTGTAAAATGTTAACCTACGAAACAACCATACTTAAAGATGCAATGATAGTTTGGGAGGCTGGTTCACCAATCCATTTTGAAAATCTTAAAAAAAAAATACCAGGGCACACCCTCTATATCTCCTCCTGGCATTCACTTTGAAGCTTTGAGTCTCTGCTTTTCCTCCTCCTCCAAGTAAAATTTTGATACTGTTTGAAAAACAGAAAGTGAAAATATTCCTGAATATATCGACTCAGCTGTTTGAAAATACATATCATATCATACCTATTATTTTGAAATTTCTTTTCCATTAATCAGCTTATTAACTCCAAATTAAGAAGTCATGTGATATTACTTGCATGAAAATATTTTATCCATTTGAGAACACTTAAGTCACTTAATATTTTGTATTCTTGCATTGTTAAATATGGACACAATAGACATGTGTGAGATTACTCTAAGACAATTTTATTTGAGCTATACTTTAATTTAAATAAAAATAAAAATGATTCTTTTCACTCTATTTTAAGAACTCCCTAGGGAAAAAATATCAGTTGCATGCATAGAAATATTCATGCCTCACTTGACATTCTGTAAACATAACAGATGGTAAGAGCTGCATAAATTTAACACATTTCAGGTTTCTGCAGCATGTTAGGTATTAAAACTTTATATCCTCTCGTCTTTTTCAAACACATTAAATTTAAGCTTCTTAAATTTTCAAACACATACAGTATGGTTTATAATAGAAAACAGAAAAATGAAACCTTCATCTGTAATCCAATATTAGTCTAATAAAAATGCATGCAACCTCCTCTATTCTGTAAATATTTCGTGCTATGATCCTGAATACAGTTCACTTTTTTTTTTGATGCTTTTGTTCAAAGTTCCAGTTTCCTATTTGGAAATGTCCCTGCTAATTTATGAACTTAATATGGAATGCTATGTGAGTAATAGCAACAGATACCTTCGTACACCTAATTTGTCTAGAAGATCAGAATATCTAAGGTATTTATGAAGTTTTATAAACTTTGTATTTTCTTTTGCACAAGGGAGTTACTGAATGTATTATAGTCCTAAATGTATTTATAATAAGAATAGGAGAAAAATAGAAGACTTAATATGTCAATTTTCTGATAAAAGATGAAAATTTTAATTGATTGTTTCTGTTAATTATAGACATAGATTTAATTATCTAGCTTATCAAGTATTGTCTTTTTAAAAAATTATTTTATGGTACAGTTCCATAGGCTCTGGAATTTTCCTTATACCCTCCCCAAGGCTTTTCTGCCCGCCTGATTCCCCCCATATTATTACAGTAGTTTAGTCCTTCATAAACAGTCCCGAGAGTGTCATTCTCTTTGTCCTGACAGTGTAGGTATGAACAATGCTAGAGAGTCCATTATCCTATTGTAAATATATATTTAACTGTTTCATTGAGAGTCCGTCATTGCTTTGGAAGTAGAGATGCACACTGCATTAGATCTTCACCTCTGAATATGATAGTCCCTACTGCACAGTTACATCCCCTTGAATGAAAAGGCGTTAAACAAAATCAACAATAGGAAGAAAACTAGAAACTTTACAATGCCATGAAGGCAGATAACACGCTACTGAATATGAGTCAGTGAAGAAACTAATAACAAAAAAATTGATTTTATATTTTGCATGATGGATTCCTTATATCAAAGAGAACATACAATATTTGTCTTGTTGGAAATCGATTTCCTTCATCCATTTCCTCAAGGGTTGTTTGTTTTGCTGTCATTGATGAGTTCCTGAAGCTATTTGCAAATGCTGGATATGAGCTCCTATCTGTTGGTGGCTTCTTGACTTGATAGTTTCCTCTACTCCATGGGATACTACTTAACCATTAAAAAGAATGAAATTCTACCATCTGCACCCAAATGGTCCCAACTTGAGACCATTACGCTCATTGAAATAAGTCAATCCCAAAAAGACAATATTTGTATGTTCTCTTTGATATAAGGAATCAATCATGCAAAATATAAAATCAATAGCCTTTTCAATATGATTTTTGCTACATCTCATGAGTTTGATTTTTAAAAATTTTTCATTTTTTCAAAATATTTTTTTGTTATTAGTTTCTTCACTTACTCATAGGTCATATAGTAACATTGTTGGCTTTAAAAAGGTTTTAGATTTTCTTTTTCATTTGTTCAACAACACATTGGATATTCAGTAGCGTGTTATGTACCTTCAAGTGGGGTCACACTGCACAGCCAGTCCCCCATTTAAAAGGTATTTATTTGTTTGAAATTCAGCATGACAGAGGACTAAGACACACGCACCAAGTATAAAAGTAATTATTGGTGTGTGTGTTTTCAGTCATGTAAACATTCAGCACTCTCATGATCAGCTTCAGCTCTTCAGACTCTAGAATAAATTGGGTCTTCAACATAACTCATACTGTAAGGATAAGCTTATCTTATAAAATTGGTACAGCACAGCTGAATGTCTTGTTCTTACAGAAAAATTCTGATCAGGTGGGGTACTTGTAGAGCGCAGAGATCATCTCCCAGTAGTGATTAATGGGGTGAGAAAAGTAGGAAGTTGCAAAAACATCCTGAGATAGTAAGTAGCGCTCAAGAAAGATTTAAGTGTATAGCATATTCATGCATCAGTTGGTCCCTCTTTTCTTCAGCAAGGACCTTTGATTCCATGTATTTCCAGCTGTGTTGACATTAAAATTCCCTAAATCACTTGTTTGAAGGAAAATGGAAATATGATCAGTCTGTAGCTACTGAGTGACTGCTGAATGTGCAGATCAACTGGAAAACAGAATATTGTTGACATGAACAAAGAAGAATAATAGCAGAAATAGACTGACTTAAACTCACCAGGAAACATTCACTATATCTTGTATTTTTACTCATATACTGCTTTTTTAAAAAGATATTTTATTTAAAAGGCACTGTTGGAGAGGAGGAAGAGAAAGAGAAGAGAAGAGGACAGGAAGGGAAGGGAAGGGAGAGGAGGAGGAGGGGAGGGGAGGGGAGAATGAGAAGAGAGAAGAGAAAAGAGACGGGAGGAGAGGAGAGGGGAAGAGAGGAGAAGAGAGGAGAGGAGAGGAGAGGAGAGGGGAGGAGAGGAAAGGAAAGGAGAAGAGAGGAAGACGTTTGTAAAATTTTTGTAAAATTGTTTGTAAAAATTTGTAGACATGGAATACATATGAATAAACAGACTGTATATAGAATAATGCTGTAAAATAATGATTTAATCTGTTGTATTAAAATAATGTAGCTCAAATTTTGATCACAAATTACACAGACAGCGGAAAGGCAGCATTAACTGTTTTGAAACGTTTCATTTGAATGAAATGCATGGATACCAGCCAGTGTTAGACTTTGTGAAATGTGCATGTAAAGATTCATATATGCACTTGAATAGTTAGTATGGAAACCGATAACTAGATAAAATTGGAATAGTGGCATTAATATCAGAACATAAAGAGACTGTAAATATATTTAATATCTGCTTTTTAAAAAACTTGGAGTGAATATATTTCACATTCTTTTTTATGGTATAAGAGTATCCCATTTTGTGAAAATAGTGGATTTGCAACTGTTTTTTTCAACAATTCTGGATCTTGACCCTATTAATGTGTGTTTTCATAATAATTTTTCCCTCTGTCAGTGTAATAGGATTCCAAAAGCCTCCTGCTTTATGAGGTGATAGTTAAAGACCAAAGGGATTCTCTTTCCCCAAGTATCTCTCACTAGCAGTCCATTGATTCTGCATATCCTCCTGGTATTTTTTTTAAGGGTAGAGAATCATTCCTTGTCAGAGAAGAATTGGTGATGTTGTTTTCCTTCATCACTCATTGAAATATCCATCTTTCTAACCTTCTTAAAATCCAGTCTTTGCAAGAGATATTAATTGTCAGTTGTTTCTAGTCATGGGTAATTCCCTCTGAACTGTCTTTCAAGTTGTATCTTCTACTGCTGACATGATGCTATGATGATGCAGGAAGTGTTCACCTTTAGATACAAGGAGCATTGCAGGTACATGTGAGCATCACTCACACAGTTTCAACATTGTATTTATTTGCCACAGTAACAACAATTGGGTGTGTTTGTTTTTCTTCAGAGGCTATGTAGGTGCACACTGAGATGCTGGTAATGATTACCATAAAACACTATGAAGTCATGTTATCCCATCTGTACTGTGCAGTGATATTGCATGCTTAATTGTAAGAAACATTTGAATGATAAACTTCATCAAGCTGAAGTCCAACCTCAGCTCAAAGAAATGGCTGGTGTTCAACTTTATTTTGTTCTTCTGGTCAAAATTTTGAGGATTTAATTACTCTTCTAGTGGCCATTTATATTTTGCTTTGTTCTGCTCCTTTATAAAGGATATTTTGGCATAGACAGGACCTGGAAATAGGTACTGAAGGGAGGGATAGACTGTTAGAACTGATGGTATTGGGTTGAAAAAGATTTTTTGCTGAGAGCATTGACAGTTTCGTCAAAAGAATTTTTGTCCTCTTTGAGGGAGATAAAGATACATTGTGTGTATAATATTAGCTACTCTTGTTAAAACCTGTACTTTCAGAAATGAGAATCAGAATGATCACAAAATTCTATAACAAATGTTTATTCACTGCTTGAATAAATAATCCTCTTCGGTTGAAAAAACATTATGCTAGAGGTCTTTTAAAAATTGATGGAAATACATATTTTGAAAAAGTGCATGCATTTCAATTTTTTGCCAAGACAAAATCTTTAATTTTATTTCTATTATTTCTCTGAAGTAGCTGCATATAATAAGCTGCATTTTTCAATTATTCTAGTTAATTGAAATCAATCATTTTTACTTGCTGAATACCTCTTTTATGAAGTAATTCAAATTGATTATATTGTGAAAATTTAACTTGAATGTTGATTTATTTCTAGCTGTATAGTATTTATATTACTTATCTCAGCATCCTAGAGCTGAAGCATGCTTGATAACATGCATCTCAAAATATGGAATTGGCAAAAGTCTTCAATTTCAAGGGACTCTGAATCCAAGAGAAAAAATAAAGGGAGGTGTGGATTTGGGACTTAATCCACAAGAGAACACTATGAGAGAAAAATGTAAATACCCTTATAGAGCCAACAGACTAGTAGCGTTTCAGAACATCTTTTAACAATATCTTAAATTATAAACTGCATAGAATTTTTATCCTGTGGATTTGGGCAGACTAATTGACCCTGGCAGTAACTGTCTCTGTGGACGGAATGAAGTCAAAAGTAAAAGTTGCACCACTTAGCCATCCGTTTCAGACAAATTCCTTTTGAACAGTGTGGAAAAATAATGAGACTTGCTTGATTCCAAAGGACCATCTTGTTATTGTCAACACTCCAGTGTTTCCCATTTGAGACTCAAATTTATTTCAATTCCTTATATGCTCTGTGTTATCTGACTGTATTACCATAAATTATTTCCACCAGAAATGTTGGATGGAAAAAGAAAAAAAGCACCGGATGTTTTCATGCAAAAGAAATGAATCTTACCCAAAGGAAATAATGGCCCCATTCCTCTCTGCTGCACAGCTTTGTGTGTTCATAGTCTTTGTCTACACCTCATATGGAGGTCGCATGCATTGTTGTAATACAGTTGCTACAAATGATTAAACACAGTGCTAATCTAAACGGAGCAAAGGGTTTCTAACCTTCCCATCTCAACACATTGGAACAATATCCACTACCGCATTCATTTTTTGTTGTTCAGCTGAAATTGAATTGAACTTCTGAGCTTTTCTTTCACACGCTTTTGTGCACTGCTTCAGAAACACTGCACTCCTTAGTCCCATTTCCAAATGCAAATGCAGGTATTTTGTTGAAAGTGTTTTCTTAGACAATAATTGTTCAGGGTCAGTTGTATTATTCTCATCAATCGATAATAATAGTTTAGACAAAAGGGAAAAAATTTTCATCTTACTGAGTGCACTGTATATGAGAGAATTTGTGTGAAGTCACTTACTAACATCCTGTCCTTGAAATCTCACAGTACTCTTGCCTTTACAGGTCATGAATAATTCCAGTATACAATCAATTAATCTAGTGGTTAATAATTTTGTAAGAGCTCTGTGGCTCATAATTAGTTAGCAGAGACTTTAGTATGGTTTTGGCTGATTTTAAGTGTAGCCCCTCCCCCCCATTGATTTCTGTATGGTCATATTGTAAGTATCTTTTAAGATTCAACTTAAATCAACCATCTACCCATAAAAATCTTCCTTAGCACTCTGAGATGCCATCAGAGCAGTTCTCTAACTTAAATGGGATGTGCAATTGCCACTATGAACAGTATCACGCAATTTTTATCATTCCGGTTTGCTGCTATTTTTCACATGCCATTTTTCTGTCACTAAATTGTTATTTTCTGCATTTTTTGACATGAAATATGACATCATTTGTTCGAAGCAGAACGGCATGAGAGAGAAAAGGGGAATGCAGAAACATTCACAGAGCAGTGGGAAGGATGGACGTGGGAGAGAGCTGGAGAAAGGGCCAGAGCCTGTCCATCTGATGACCATTCTCAATGATGTCCATAAAAGCCAAGGTTAGTTCAGGCAGACATCAATATCCAGGGTCTCCATGGAAGGGAGAAACCCAAGTATTTGGGCCATCATCTGCTGTTCCCCAAGCATGTACCAGAATGTTGGATTGGAAGAATGGGGTAGCCTGGACTTGAAGCCTAATTTGAGATAGGGTGTCCCAAACACTGGTTTAACTTGCTGCTCTGCAACTCCAGTACTTCACCTTTATGTTAAACCTGGAGTCTTGTTGCTTCTTTCTTCATAATGCCCGGACCACCCAGCGTTGGAGGACTTCTTTGTTAGTGATTTTTTTTTTTAAGTAAGCCGGTTGAGGAGGAGTAGAGGAGAGTTTGGTTAAATGTATTAACCTTCCGACTGCCACTGTTTGACCTCATGCTTTGTGCCAATGGAGTTTCTGGTCTTGCTTATTTTCTCTCTTTTAAGATATCCATTGCTTTCAGTGATTCAGGTGTAGAGTTATCCGTACTTTATGATGATGTTGTTGATGATAATGAAGAGAATGATGAGGAAGATGATTATAATAATGGTATACTCTCATGCAGTGCTCTAATGGATAGAAACTAGGGGATGGGACCAGGGGAGGAGCCTTGTGTCTCCAGCTTCATGGAACAATTTGCAATGGTGCTGCCTTCATGTTGGGGTAGAAGAGGAGAGAAAGGGAGTGGATTGTGTTTCTAATACTACAGATTCTCAGTGTTCTTACCAATACTTAGGAGTTCTTAAGAGTTTTCATTTATTGTATGCTCTGAGGCAGTTTGTATAGATGTTATTTTTTTAGGACTTTAAATAATAAAATCTTCATTTTGTTGCTGAGCGTCCTCCAAGCATCTTGTTGTGTCATTTTGAAAGCCTTACATCAATCTTTTCACTGTAAGTCATGCATAGAAATATATTTATACTGTATAAGTACCCACATACACTTGCAAATTAAATAGAAAATTCTAGCATCCTAGTGATACTATTGTTAGCACAATTGGAGATTTATGTTTGATTTTATACTGACTTGGCTTTTATTTTATTGGTTATTTATATTGACAGACTTCTGCCACTCTTTTGCTTTATAAACTTACCAAGTTCTGACAATCAAGGCATTACATACTGAAATGATGCCAAGTCTTCCTTGATTTCCTTCCAAGTACTTTGGCTAATGTTTTCCTTACTCTCCTGTCATGCCATTAAAATTTTACTTAATATAGCCAGTTTGGCACAGTTGTACGGGCACCACCTTGGGCACAGCAGAATACCTGAGCTTGTTTCTTGGCTCTACTTCTGATAAAATCTCCTTCTTCCTGCATACTCCAGCCGACATCAGATAAAGGCTCAGGGATTTGATCACTGCCACCCATGTGGGAGACATGGAATGAATTGACTCAGCCTTCATTGCTAAGGGCATTTGGCAAGTGAACTATCAGATAGGCAATCTCTCTCTCTCTCTCTCTCTCTCTCTCTCTCTCTCTCTCTCTCTCTCCCTCTGTCTACCTTTCAAATAAATAAGACAATTAAATTATTGTTAAGACCCATTTGAACTATAACCTTTATCACTATTCACTTCCTAAACATGATTCTGTGTTCCACCTTCTTTTTCATTTAAGTTTTTGAGATAAAATGTTTATTTATCTGATTTTTCCTGCTTTAATGTGAGTGCTTCAGGAACTCTATATCTAAGTTTACACACATACACACAGTAAAATCTCAGTAGAAGCTAGGCATTCTTTAATAGATATATTTCATTATAGTATGAGACAAAAGGCAATTGTTTCAGACAATAACTGTCAATACTAAACATAAATGAGAGTATATTCTTCATAACAAACTCAGTAAAAGAGCATTAGCTTGAACAACAAACTTATAGGACATGAAGTGTATTCAATTGATGGTAAGACAGAGATTATGGGAAAGTCTAATATATTCATTTTTATATTAATCCTGAAATGAGGTATTATTCACATTTTTGGTAAAAGAATTTGAAGCACAGAGCTGCTAAATTACTTGCCCAGTAAAGAAGTGATTGCTGAAGCCAGACTCAAACTGAGGCTGGTTCAAAGTTTGGTGCCAGGGCATTAATTTCTGTTTCTGCAATAAAACAATTTTAATTAATTATTTTGTAACTGGCAATGATTTTTAACTTCTGTCTTCCCTGTTTGGCAATCCTAGAAATCAGTGGCATATTGGACCAACTAGATCTTTCTGTCTCATCAGATATTGTCACATGTGCATAGACACAGTTGGGGTGTGACTTGGAACACCTGATGGCTTTAAGGAAGACCAAAAAGCCTCCCTGGCGTTTCCTGTAAAAACAACATTTCAGATGTCTACTTGGTGGGGAATGCAGGACATTGCCAGAGAGCTAATAGATTTATCGTTGAGGGGTAGTGCTGAATAAAAATCTCAAAGCTGAAGCCTTTTATTTATCAGTAGTTGTATGCAACGTGTTATCTCGTTTTCTTGGTTTTTTTCAAACTTACCTGATAAAATGAATTTAAATTTAATATAAGCAAGAGAATGGAATTAAAGATGTATTTATTTTGGCACAAAAACATTTTGGAAATCCATTGGTAACTTTTTGATATTATGACTTTTCCATAAACTTGTTAAAGACTTCCAGTATACATGAATTTGGAAGTTGTGTAGCACCAAATAAATATGTTTTACTGCCATTTTCTGCTTAATTTTTGATACTTGCATATATTTTATCTAGCTCAGATTCATTAGAGATTTGTCTGCTAATAGAAATTACTGAATTTAATATTTTAATGATCAGTTTAGTTGATAAATACTTTAATTACCCAGCTGTTAGTCAGAAATCTTAGATTACTAATTAAAGTTTATTTCCAAAACACCTGTCATTATCTCTAAACTTCTGTAATGTGGAAAAAATCTTCTTCTTCTTTTTCACATCTGTTTTGCTTAGAATTAATCATAGGCTACTTTGCCTTTTTATAAAGTACCTAACAAATAGTGTTGGCAATGCTGTCACTGGTGTAGATAGTTTCTTTTTCTTTTTTTTCTTTTTAAAAGATTTATTTATTTTTATTACAAAGTCAGATATACACAGAGGAGGAGAGACAGAAAGGAAGATCTTCCGTCCGATGATTCACTCCCCAAGTGACTGCAATGGCCGGTGCTGTGCCGATCCAAAGCCAGGAACCTGGAACCTCTTCCGGGTCTCCCATGCAGGTGCAGGGTCCCAAGGCTTTGGGCCATCCTCAGCTGCTTTCCCAGGCCACAAGCATGGAGCTGGATGGGAAGTGGAGCTGCCGGGATTAGAACCGGTGCCCATATGGGATCCCGGGACGTTCAAGGCGAGGACTTTAGCAGCTAGGCCACGGTGCCAGGCCCTGTAGGTAGTTTCTTTGAAGATTTGTGATGGGTTAAAGTTCAGTGTTCCTAAATTATATAATTTGGATCTCAACTAGCACAAATGTACACACTGAAATACAGTTTTTGAGAAACTTCCCTTTATCCCAGCAGAAACAGCCATATCATAGGGAAGTTTCCCTGAATAAATTAGTCAGAAAGTTCTCTTGAACATAATCTTTATTCTGTTATAGTTAAATGAAGTTCTACAGTGGTCCCTATTCCAAACATAGAACTGAAATAGTCAGAGTTTGCTTATCATAATTATATTTTCATAAAAAATTCATTTTTATTTGAAAGCCGTATTTACAGAGATAAAAGGAAAGAGAGAGAGAGATCTTCTCTCCTCTGATTCATTCAAATGGATGGCAATGGCTGAAGTTGTGCCAGTGTGAAGCAGAAGCCAAGAGCTTCTTTTGGGGTCTTCAATGTGGGGATAGGGGAACAAGGACTTTAATACTCTTCTGATTTCCCAGGTACATGAGCAGAGAGTTGGATTAAAAGTGGAGCAGTCATGACTCAAACTGGTCTGCAGTGCAGACAGGGACTTAACCTATTATGCCAAGGTGCTCGCTCCCTAATAACTTTTAATAAGAATGGACTGATAGTATAACATTAGGGTATTGTCCAACATTTGTATGATTGTATGTTTGCAATAAGTTAAAACCATGTATTTTCAAAGCACAATCCTCAGAACCCTTATTTTTATTCGCATGTATTTGTAGAGGACAGTGCAGAGAGACTCAGAGGTCAAGTAAATTTGGTTAATTACTTTCTTGCAGAGCATAGATTAATTAACACGTTAAAAACTCTAATATAGTCAGATTTGTATAATGTAATGCCTAATAAATTTTGCATGAGTACTTTTGTTTTGAAAGTAACTGGTCTTGATAGCCTAATGGCCAAATACTCAGCTTGCATGCACAGCATCTCAAACGGGTGCTGGTTCATGTCCTAGCTGCTCCACTTCCCTTCCAGCTCCATGCTTATGGCCTAGGAAAACAACAGAGGATGACCCAAAGCCTTGGGACCCTGCATCGATGTGAGAGACCCAGAAAAAGCTGCTGGCCTTGAATTGACTCAGTTTGGGCCATTTGCAGTCACTTGAAGAGTGAACCAGCAGAGAGATCTTTCTGTCTGTATCTTTCTCTCTCTCTAAATCTGACTTTCCAATAAAAATAAAATAATTCTTTAAAAGTAACTGGCATAAGAACACTTTTAAAATATTCTTCTAGAAGGATTTCCATTACTATGTTTTTTCATAGCTATTGTAGAAAAGATCATCCACTGTTCTAGGCTAAAGTGTCTTCATGAGTTTTCTAGGCATATGTGTATTTTGTGTTTTGTATAAAATACTCCTGAAATATTCTGTCACAAAATATACTGCTCACAAATATTACAACTACTCCCAATCTTAGTTTCTGTGCTAAGCACGAAATATTACATCAACGTGCTCTCCACACATTCAAGGGGGCACTCTTATGGCAGGTGAAGCTGCACCTGCAATCTTGGCATCTCACATGGGCAACAGGAGTATCAACTGTTCCACTTCTGACCAGCTCCCTGCTGATGTGCTTGACCGAGGCTTAGGCTCATGGGAGAACTGCAGGAAGGCCTTGGCTCCTCACTCTAGTTTAGTCCAGCTCTTACTGTTGTGGTTAATTGGGAACCAGTAGATGGAAGATATCGACCCACTCCTGTTCTCTCTGACTTTGCTTTTCCAATAAATAGATAAATAAACCTTTAAAGTATATGAAAAAGAAGACCATTATTTTCCTAAAAAGTGGAGAAATTCATGAGAGATCCCTTTTCTGTGAGATGCTGTATTAAACAAAAAAAGAAGGGGATTTTAACATTTTGAGGAAGAGTCATAAAATGTATCAATGAAAGAAGTACATAAAATAAGTGAGATAATATTATATGAGATAGTTATAATTTTTTGACTTTTTATATTTTACTAATACTTAAGATTCAATTTTCAAAATAACATTTTTCAAAAGAGACATTTATGTATAGTCTGGCTAATTACAGTGGTGTTTGTTTTTAACACACCTATTATAATACTGCATTCATAGCATGATTTGAAGTGTTCTGAATGTTCTGCAACTATAATCTGGTGATTATAGCCATACAGTGTCTTTTAGAAATTATTCCATGTGACATTACAATAACTATAATAAAAGAATCATTTATAATATTGCATAACTTTTGGGAAAGCCCTGTTTATATTTTAGAAATTATATATATACTGAAGTACAACTAAGCTACTTATGTATGCGTATATGCTTCTTTTATATGCGAGATGAATTATTTTTACAAGGCTTGTACCAAAATATCACTGATTTTGTAAAAATAATTCAAAACAATTACATTTCAAGAGTCAAAAATGTTAACCTAGTAATTACAGGAAATATAACTGTTAAAGAGGAATCTCCTTGAAAATAACAAAATATTAAAGGTGCATATCTTTATGTTTGGTTACCATTTGTCCAATGACTATAAAACACATACTACATGCCTGCCACTCTTCCAGGCTCTATATAAAAATAAATTAAAGAGTTCAAATATTGTGACCTCATGAATCCCAAGAAAAGGGGAAAGATAAAAGGGATAAATGGCATAGTATTTGTGCTAGTTTGTGTATTTCATTTTTCATATGCTTAGCAAACAAGTTCATTTCTTTTCTGAAGTAATTATCCATGCCCTTGGCTTATATTCAACATTACCTGCTAAATACTTCTTTATTCATTAATGTAGGAATTTTAATCCATTAAATACATTATATTTTTACTTCTGATCTTATTTTGCTTTTGAATTTTGTTATTAGTTTAAGTTTCAGAATTATAATTTTAATTCAATCCAATTGACCTTTCTTTGCTTTATATGCTCACTGTATCATGATTGGATATTCTTTGTCTCCCAAAATAATAGAATAACATCTGTTTAATTAATTCTAATTTTTTGTTTAAATGTGTAAGTGTGCATTTGGAAGTATATTTGAAGTACATTAGGAGAAGAAGAAATAAATGAATACCTGCAAAACTAATTAGATAATATTTAACTCTCTCCCTTGTGGCCATAAGATTAAATCTCCTCACTGGGACCTCGGTAAAAATATTATTAGCTATTTTTGACTCAATGTAGTTAGGAAAGTTTTCTATTTGCCAGGAGAGTACAGTGATAATGACAGCCTGTGGCGGGTTGAAGGTTTATCATTGGTTGAAGCTGTTTGGTGGAAAGGACTTCAGGCTTCACATGGCTCTTCATTATTAGGAAAGAAAATTTTCTTCTTATTTATCTAGAATTATCTTGGCCTATAATGAAGGTTAAATTTTATCAACTGCTTTATTAGCATTTATCAAAATCATAACATTCTCCTTGCTTATGAATGACATTAGTAATCTCATCCTGTTGAATTATCCTTTCAGTTCTAAGATGACTCAACTTTTCTTAAAAATTAACTTTCTGAAAACGTTGGAGGTTGTCTTACCTTTTGATGTTTTATTTGAAAATTTTTCAGTTTTTTCATGAATTTATCACTCTTATTCAAGACAAGAATGGTCTCTGTGTGCATGTGTGCATCTGTTTTGGCTCTGAGTATGTGTGACATCTGCCAAGTTTCTTTATCTAGTTTAAGATGAATGAACTAACTTCATTAGCATCAATATTATCTTTGTATCATTGTATTTTCTAGATTAAGATAATTTTATAAAATAAATTTAAAAGTGTGTCAGCTTTCTGTATTCTCTCTCTACATATAGTCTCACTGATCAGTTCGAAATGGGTTGCCTAAGGGTAGGCAATTGGTGTAGCATTTAAGATTCTGCTTGAAAGAACTACAACACATCAGAGTTCCTGGACTCAAGTCCTTGCTGTGCTTTCAGGTCTAGGTCTCTGCTGTTGCGTGCCCAGGTGATGATTCCAGGAAACCATATAAGAGAACTCGATTGAGTTATAGGCTCCTTGCTTTGGGCAACCCAAACGTGGCTGTTGCAGGTTTTGGGAGTCTCAGTCTGTAGAAGATAAAAATCAAAGTTTGAAATTATATTCACACAATGCAAGTTCTTAACCTCATCCTGTGACTTCTTCATTGACATTTCAAGTTTAGTTTATACACAACCAACTGCTCTACATCTCATGTCTATTTTAATTTTTGTATTTAGCAGCTTATAGAATTGAAGCATGCTTTTTACTGAACTTGGCGAATTTAGGATGGTCCAAACAGGCTTATAACTCTAACAAGGCATATGTTAATGACTCGGGCGCAGAACAGTGTTAGGAGGGGTGTGCAGAGAAATCTTCAATGCCTTGGTGAGGTGTAACTAATCTTTGTGTCCTACCTAGTAAGGTATATATGAGTCCAAGCTGACCGTTTCCTGTCTGTTCTAAGCTTTCCTTATTGGTCTCTCTATCTAATCTAATTTTTTTTTTTGGGGGGTGCCTCCAGACCTACCCTGATAGTCATTGCAAGAGAGGATGGGGAGCCAAAGTTGGAACTAAGTAAGGACCAGAGAAAGCTCCTCTCCTGAGTCCCAAAGAATGTTTACCTTTCTGTTTCTGCAGACTGCTCAGGGCTCCCAGCTATTGTTCTGATGACATTAGATCCTGTGATCCTGTGAGGAAGGATCTGGGCATCTTCCATCCAATGTGGGAGATCCGAAAGGGAGTGGATAACCTCAGAGTTCTTGGCCTACGAGGGCATTCCATTTCCCAGTAGTCTCCTTGGCAGTTGGGTTATAGCCCTTGGTGCCCGTGCTGATAGTCCTAGGTGAGGATCTGGGAGTCTCCAGGATTGGGATACAAGCCTCCTCCTGTCCTCCTACTCCACTCTGGGGTCCCCACCTGCCCCGTGCACATGACCTCCTGTTAAACAGCTGTCAGGATCAGTCCTGATTCCCACTGTATGTTTTTATAGTTTTGCTAATGTCTAATACAGATTCGATTTTGCTAGAACCTACTAGTTTAAAAGCTATTAAGATTATCTGGATCCAGAGTAAACTAATGATTTTACACTTGAATATTTTCATTTTGTGCAGTTGTCTCACAGCCTCCTGGGTATATTTATGTCTCAGTAAGATTGCATACCCCTGATGCTGCTTCTCTCATATATCCTTGCTACTCTAAATTCCAATATACTATGCTTGTCCCATACATATATCCACTGAGATAAATAACTTTATGTAATTTAAAGCATATTTTATCAAGAGAATAGTAACACAACATCATCAAATGAAAAAATGTGATTTGAAGTTTGAAAAGTGATTTAACTGTTCTCTGGATAGAATGGAATACATTTGAGTTTTCAAAATTAAACATCAGAGTAAACAAACTCAGTTATGCTATACAATGCTGGAGAAGGGATCTATTATAGTTAATAAAAGAATAGACAGATAGAAATAGATTTTCATGTCCAAAATGGTATACAGTTACAAATGATATCATTAGTAATCTCTTCAATCTTTTTGCTGGTCTCTTCCCATAAGAACATTTCTCCCTACCTGATTGAAAGATAGTTTACAGCAATTCTAGTAGAGAACTGAAAATCTAGAGAATTTATTTTTCCAATCTCAATACAAAGTCTGAGTTTCACTGTGACTGGAATAGCTCAAGTCTTAAGCCTGTCCTTGAACTACTGTTGTTATCTGTTGAAATATATCTACAGTTATGAATGCCCATATATTGCTTCCTAAGTGTTCACTGTGGCACATCACAAACTCCTGTGGGGTTCTTTTAAGCCACAACCCCCCCACCTTGTGGGGTTATTGTAAAGGCCTTTATCACAGTGCACTGCCTTTAACTCTCAAATATCTCTAAAAAATACCTCATAAAGGAGAAATCTGTAGATTAAAAGTCACCAGTTAATAAGTGGTGATTAAGTGTCTTTGCCACTCAGCGATTAGTCACATATTTTCCCTTTGGTTAGTAAAAATCGAAAATTTCCCTGAAAATTATTAGTGACATTTAACTAAAATAATTACCTCCCTCATAGGATTGTGTTAGCAGTTGGAAGTTCTATTTTAGTGCATTTCTGTGAAACCAACAGAACAGCATCTTAATTTCTGTGAACCAGATTGCCTCAGCCTTGCCAAATAGAGCACATTTACATTTTCATTAATAAAATAAGGGCATGTGTTGTTAAGATAGGAGCATGGGTGACTCTGTTCACTTTTCTTTTCTTTTCTGTGGCTTAAAGTTTTCCATGTTCTGAGTTACCATGCTGGAGCACTTTCTTGAGCCTCTTGACAGGTAGTTGAATCACTCATGTCACATGTCACTGATTCAAAGCAGAATTCACAGGTCAAGATTGAGTCCTATCTCTGTCAAACACAGACAGCCAGAAGAACCTTGGAACAATCTCATGACCTCTCTGAGCTTAGTGTTTTTTTTCTTTCTCTTATATTTATAAAATTGTCTTAATCACAGTATCCCATCTGTCATATAAAAAAGGCTCAAGATGATTAGCTGTCAGTATTCAGCACATATGCATTCTTCCTAATGCTATGTAATGACAGGTTTTAAATAATGATTATTCTAAAGAATCAGGTACAGATTTGCTTTGAAAATACATATTACTCATTAACCACTGACCCAGGAGACATAAAGAGACAAACATAGTCTGCCTTTGAAAGATCCAGTCTATTAGCAGAGATATATGGATAACCAGATTGTTATCATATGGTAATGCTTGATGTAGTGGTCAAATAAACGAGCCAGTGATTCCTTTTATAAGGATGTCAAAAAAAGATTTTAAAAAACAAAAGCCATTTGTATAAGAAGAAGGTGAACAGAGGCTTTCCAGGTGACTAATACAAAGACACTTTAGGAAGAATGAACAACACAAGGAGCTGGCAGAATGAAAACAGGGGGAAGTAGGGATTTGTTTGTCATCTCACTGTCCAGTATGACTCCCAGGGTAGAGCAGGGTGAGGCACAATATGAGTAAACTTGAAGCACTTTAAGCATTGGAGACACTGGATTTGCTAACACTTACTGATAAGCTTTTGTGGAGAACACCCCTCTATCTTTTTTCCAGGTTAAGTAGAGAAAAGGGTTAAAACAGCAGAATGTAGAAAGCTAAACTCTAGTCCTCAATGTTATGTTTTAGGAATGAACTCTGTACCAATAGATGATTTTTGTAATGAATACTTTTGGGAACACACTATATTTAATCTGTACATAAACACTTGTTATTTGTTTTAATCACTTGGTTTTTGTTGTATACGACCGTATGACATAATCGACATTTGTAAAAACACTTAATTTGAAATCTAATACCATGTGTAGACATATTCACATATGCATGAATTGACCTCAAAAATCTCATAGAAAATGCACATTATTTCTGTCTATCTGTTCATCCATCAGTCCAATCATCTGAAAAACAATATGATAGAGGGAGAAAGGAAGAGACAGAGAAAGAGTCCTTCTTTCTGCTGATTCATTCTCCAAAATGGCCACAACAGCCAGGTCTGGGAGATTCTAAAACCAATGGCCAAGAACTTCATCTTGGCCTCCCAGTTAGGTGGTAGGGTCCCAAGTACTTGGTTCAGCTTTTTTTGTTTTCCAAGACACCTTAGCAGGAAGGTGTAGGGAGCCAAGCAGCCAGAGTTGAACCTTCAGCCAAGCAGCCAGAGTTGAACCTTCAGTTCATTGTGATGTGCCTGTTTTAAGATTGGTAGCTTAGCCCAATATGCCACAATGCTTGTCCCTTAATTCTACTTTTCTGAAATTTTAAATGACTGTGCATTATTTATGTTTGTAGAATAAATAGCAGATGCATATATATTGTACGATATACAATTGCATATATATGCAAATGCAAATTGTATCTATCTATATTGTTGCCTCTCTGTAAGGATGATGGGTAACATTCTTTTGTGTTCCCCACAGTATTGTGTATTTTAATACACAAATATATGGTAAGTAATCTGTATTTAGTAGAAAAAGTCTTCCAAATGTGCCATGCTTTTGCACTTAGTTCTTACTGAATATTTCTGGTATTAACTTTTTTAACTTTCCATTATGAAAATCCTATTGCCACATTATCTTTTAAGGTTGTGTTAGAGTAATGTTTGAAGGACTATATTATTGTAACAATACAGGGGGAAACATTAGGGGTGTAGGGAGAGGAAAGGGAGGGTGGGATGGAAAATCCCAGAGCCTAAGGAACTGTATCATGGAAAAAAAGAGTAACATCAGCATAAAAGTAATAGTGTCACTTTTTTTTTTACTTTTTTTTTATTAATTATTATGCATTATGTGACAGTTTCATAGGCTCTGGGAATCCCCCCACCCCTCCCCACGCCCCTCCCCCATGGTGGATTCCTCCACCTTGGTGCAGTATTACAGTTCAAATTCCATCAAGATTCTTTCCTTGCAAACATATACCAAACATAGAGTCCAGCTGCTTATTGTCCAGATGGGTTGAACAGTTTCTTGGGGAGACCATTTCTGGTCCAAAGTTAGAGCTGGTAGAATATCATCCCAGTCAATTAAGAGTCCCAATATAACATTAACAGCAATTTGTAACATTATGGAATTGACATGGTTTTGCGTAACCAGTATGTTAAAAAAAAAAAACAAAAAACAAGTTCTTAACCACAACCTATGATTTGCTCATTGACATTTCAATTTTAGTTTGTATACAGGACCGGCTGCTATATACCTTAAAATGGCTATAAGGTACCATTCAGCTGTCTCATGTCTATTTCATTTTAGTATTTAGCCATTTGTTGTGTTGAAGTATAATTTTACTGATCTTGGCAGATTTTAGGATAATCTAGACTGGCTTATAACTCTAACAAGACATTTGTCAACAATTAAGGTGCAGAACATTTTATTTTTTTGGGGGGGGGTGTGCAGGAAAGTCCCCAACACCACGGTGACGAGTGACCAATCTTCGTGTCCCACCCAGCGAGGCATGAGCAAATCCATGCCAGCTCTTTCCTGTCAGATTCCAAGCTCTACTTTTTGTTGTTTGTCTATTTATTTTAGGTTTTTTTAGTTTGTATGATTGTTTGCTATAAGGGGTTTTCGGAGCGATCCTGATGGTCATTGCAAGGGAGGGTGGGGGTCCAGAGGTGGAGACAGGCTCGGACCAGAGAAAGCTCTCCTCCCTGGTCCCGAAGGACGTTTATTGTTCTTCTGTTTCTGCGGACCGCTCAGGGCTTCTGGTTGTCTTTCCGATAACGTTGGTTTCTGTACGGTACTGTTTGGACTTCTTCCATCCCCAGCGGAAGCTCCGGTTGGGGGTAATAGTGTCACTTTTATCATGATCTAGTTATATGTTATATTTGGTTTTTTGCTACTGTTTTACTGAAACAACTGTTAGCATATTGTGGATTGCATATCATATATGTAGAGAAGTTTCTGTCTTTTTTACTAAAGGTGACACAAGCAACATGCTGAAGGGAGAATTATTTGAATTTGTAGTTCTCTAATTCAAAAACATCATTAGAAAAACTTTAGAAATTATGAAACATTCATGTGGATCATCTTATCTCAGATTTATGAATTCCCTGTGTGTTGGTTACCAGAATTTACACATGAGAGACCCAAACTTCAAAGAGGGAAAGTGGCTCTCCCATGAATGGCAAATGGAAGCTGATAGGAACTGCGTTTGGATATAGATTTTTGTTAGCTACACTCTAGCTGCTCTACGAAGTTCAATCTGATGCTCTATTTGTTATCAGAATGTTGTAGGTAACTGTTAGCAATTTTTTGAGTAAATAAACCTGAGCACAGAGTTTAAGAAAAAAAAAGGCAATGAGAGAAAACACTAAAAAGTTATTTCCATCAAATTAGGACTCTCTTTTAAAGTTAAATATTTTTTAAACATCTGGTTTGTTTTACTAAACTCTTATTTAAACATCAGTGCGCTGTGACCATCCACACTGCCTCTTAATGAGAAACCAATTAAGTTGTTTGAAAACACATTCAGTTAGCTCTGTTTTTCCATGGACCAGTGGCAAATGGAAGAGAAAGTGATTGTGCCAAGCTTTTCCTGAGTAGAGCTAATGTCATTCAGTCTTGTGAAATGGATATTAATGATTCTACAGTGTTTAACTTGGTTGGTTCTTGATGGATTTTTCCTTCTGAATTAATGTTTGCTCTTGATTAATTTAGAGTGATTGTACTGCGAGTCACTTAATTACATTTTCTTTCTAAAGTCAAAAATCATTCATTGTGATGAAGGGAGTTATTTGGGTTTCTCACAAAATAATGTGTAAGTATTTGAAGCATGTATCCTTGAGTGTTATTAGAGCAAATTCTTTATTTGGAATGCAGAACTACATCTAAAACCAAGCTGTGGTTTCATTTAAGGATTTAACCTATAATTTCTCAAGCCCACCTATTTGAAGTACATACGTTGGTTTCTCAAATAAGAGATTTTACCTATCTGAAATATAAAATATAAAATAAATGTCCTATAAATTATCAAGGACTAGCGCAATGCCTTAATACCTAAATCCTCACCTTGCATGTGGTGGCATTCCATATAAGCACCAGTTTGTGTCTCAGCTGCTCCACTTCCCATCCAGTTCCCTGCTTTAAGTCTGGGAAAACAATAGAGGATAGTCCAAAGCCTTGGGATCCTGGAACCACTTGAGAGCCTTGGAAGAAGCTCCTGACTCCTGGTTTCGGATTAGCTCAGTTGGTCACTGTGGTCATTTAAAACAGTGGGTGGAAGATCAATCTCTTTGACTCTTTTTCTCTCTCTAAATCTGATCTGCCTTTCCAATACAAGTAAATAATCTTTTAAAAATGATTTTAGTTCAAAAAAGAATTCCGAAATCCTTTGAAGTTATTGCATGAAGACATAAAGCATTCTAAAAAAATTAATGAGTTAAATCCAGTAAGCTTATGCCTACAACCAGTATTAATAAATCAGTAATGTAATCCTAAGTACCAGTAAGATATATATTATAATATTTATCTCCCATATTTAAATTTGTTGCAAAAGACAGTGGGACATCGAAAGAGTATACCATTTAGAAGAACAGTATACTTGCCACTATTTACTGAATGATGCATCAAAAGTGATGAGCTGTGAGAATTCTTTTGATTCTTCCACATATAAATTTACTTAGATCACTTTAGGGATAAGTTTATCCCTAGCTCTTCATGCATGCACAATTTGTTGTATAACAGATAAATAAATAAATAAATAAATAAATAAATAAATAAATAAATAAATAAATAAAGTATCCTTCCAGATTTTAAAATCATCGTCTGTTACATATCCTGTTTTACTCCCAACTGTTGTGGCCAATGGGGTATGAACCAGATTTGGAAAATCTCTTTGTCTCTTTCTCTCTCTCAATAATTCTTACAAGTAAAGTAAACAAAATGTATATATTTTTAAGATTTACTTGTTTTTGTTGAAAAGGCAGATTTTTAGAAAGAAAGAGATACAGAGAGGAAGATCTTCTGTCCTTGGGGATGCAACATATAAAACTCCTGCACATGCAAGTTCAGGACTTTAGCCACTAGGCTACCACGCCATTCCCAGTAAATAAAATCTTTGAAAAGTTTAAGTCTCTGCACCCACTAGCAATGAGTTAAAATCAGCTGAATCCATTCTCCTTGCTCTTCACACTATAGTTTGTCCTTGAATGCGTCCCTCACTTTTTTTCTGTTTCTTGTGTGCATCATGATTGAATTACATCATTACCATAAATTCCTCACTGGGAAAATGAAATTATATTTTTCCTTTGATGCATGCATATTTCTGATGTTATACCTAGTCTTTGCATACATATCTCATTTTGTCTTTATAGTTTCTATAAAAAAAATACTGGGCCCAGAACAATGGCTCAGTGGATAAATCCTTGCCTTACAACCTTCTGGATCCTATATGGCTGCCAGTTCATGTCCCGGCTGCTCCACTTCCCATCCCATCCCTTCGGACCCTGCATCCATGTGGGAAACCCAAATGAAGCTCCTGGCTTCAGATCAGCTCTGGCAATTGTGGCCACTTGGGGAGTAAACCAGGAGACAGACGCTCTTTCAATACAAATAATTTGCAGCAAATACTGGCAGAGTTTTCAAGTGAAGAAAGTAAAGACTAAAGAAGTTTAGTAAGTCTTCAGGATTATACAGATGATAGATGTCAGAGTTAATATTCATACCCAGGAATCTTGACACCAGCATTGCACAATTCGATTTTGGGTTGTACATCTTGGAAAACAATGAATTCCATAAAGATATGATTATTGAGGGATTTGAAAATGTTTTGAGTGTATTGAGATTATTGAAAGTGTATTCCCAAGCATTACTATAATTATATGTAGGAAATATATTTTAAAGAAAACAGTTTTCATGTGTGTTTTTATTATTGTTTTAAATTTATTTTGCAAAAATTATAGTTTTAATTTCAAAAAACATAATTTCCCTATTGACTGCCTCTAGTGATCGCCTCCTAAGAAGTGATCCACAGAAAGAAACATTATTCACTCAACCAAGGCTGATGTTCAGCCTTACTGAGTATCAGGCTGGACTGATAATTATTGCTCATGCAAATCTCTGTTTTTAGACAGGGTGACTCATTACGAAGTATTGTGACTTGTCTGTCCCGAGAGTATTAAAATAAATTGCAGGGATGACAGAAGTTACAGAGGAAACACTTGTTTTGTCCTCAAAGTTGAAAACTGTCTGCTGACGTCTTTTGAGTTGATGTGTATCAAAAGATCCACAGGTCCAAAGGATTGATGGGCCTATGAAAGTAGAGGGCAAATTCTGCCTCTTTTTCTCCTGACAGTAAAAGCTTTCTGTGAGGTGTTTCCAGAAGGCACTGCCCTTTTATAAATTTAACCTGCTAAAAGAGCAGTGAAAAAACAACCAAAGTTAGAGTCACAAGATCAGAGTAGGAGCCCTGTTTTGTTTTGTTTTGTTTTTTTCCTAAATAATTGTTTAATCACAGATTACAGCCTCTGAACATAAAGGGCTTTATAATTCATTTATTCATTTAACAGATTTATTTGCATTATGTATACGTTATATTTGTATGTACTCAAAAGACAATGGTGAGCAAAAATCAATACATTTCATGATCTCTGAATAGGCAAGCCTTACCTCTATAGTCACATTAAGGAAGATCAGAATCCTCTCAAGGAAGCATTCTTATAGCAATTTTTTGGAGAGTTGTGGTTTGGCAGGTGGAGTGTTTGCTGAGACAGTGGTATTTAGCAAGACAGAGAAGAAAAGCAAATATTTGTAGGTAGACACACTGGCTGAGGGTATGTAAATCAGAATATCCCATCTCCCCCTCCTGAGAAATAAAGGGAAATGCAGCTTCCATGTGGGAGGAGAGAGCAGAGCTCTTTGAAAGAACAGAGTACAACTGGGATCCCCTAACAGGTGGGCATATAGCATAGGTACTTACAGATAGGTACGTAGGTGAGGAACCACCTATTTATGGTTGCTTACCTATATACATGCTCCATAGCTCTTATAGTGTGGGAGCTGTGTGAATAATGTCACATTTGGGCTGAGGGAATGAAAATCCATGCATAACTCTCTAGCTCTGTTTTTAGCCTCTGTGTGTTTAAAAACGAAACTTTACATTGATAGTAAAAGCAAACCTAATAGCTAAGTAGGTTGTGTGTAAGTCACTATTTGGAGAACAATTGGCCATAAGACGTGAATGGTGCTATGACATATTTGTATTTGTATTGTATGTATGTTAGACCAGTGATCATTTGGGGTTGTTATCTATGGTAATATAGCATAGTCTAGTGTGACTATTGCCAACAAAGAGAATACACAGGGCCTTATTTTTTTTTTTCTGAATGAATAGGAAGACATTTAATTATCTTTTAAAAAGCAGAGATGTTCAGCTATTTTCCTGTGGGGACAAAGCAGTCATATGCCAAACACTTCGATGAATAATGGACAAATTATGCAATTAGTTATAGTTTTGTTAACTATAAATTAAGAATTATAGCTGTGGTTGCCATTCTCACAGAAGCATTAGAAGCCAAATATGAAAAATTAGATCCAACATTTTCCAAAATGCAGACTATCACACAATAATGTGACTTGCTGCCATGAAAACTGTCCCAGCTGTCTTGTTTCTCCTTTGTTCTAGAAGTCAGTATCCTTAATAAATCTACTGTCTTGTGTGTTGTCGTAATGTATAGATTAAAAAGTGACTCTATGAAACTGCTTAGCTTGTTCTGTCCTGCAGTCAATAGCAATTTGGTATATATGGATCTGAGAGTGAGAAATTGCTTAATGAGAAAATTCTCAAATGTTTTGGGATCAACTTTTCAATCTGCGCCCTTGTTGAGATGCCAGTATGTGTTATATTATCTTGCTCAGAAATAAGATGATCTCATTTATTGGTGTTTTGCTAACCAATGGGGAAGTTAGGATTGAAAAGCCTTAGACAAAGCTGAGAAATGTATTAGAACTATTAGAAAATGAGTTTTATGTGATACACTGTTCTGAGTAAATTCCCAGGGAAGATGGGATAGTTCCATTCTGTGCTCTATCAAGATAGTAAAGATAGTGGGAGCATTTGTGAAACAATGCAAAAGGAAAAAAAACACAACAACACCCTATTATGTTTGAGTGTTCAGTCAGGGAAGGATAGACTGAACAAAAATTGTTTTGCCATTCTCCCTATCTCACTTCCCACGTAACAACTAGGTGATTCCAATTGTCGTATTTATTCTAATTAATTCTAGTGAGAAAGGTAATTTATCATGCGATGGTTTATTGTGCACATCTTATGTGGTAGGTTTTTAGTAATCTGCCATTTTCACACATTAAATAATTTAATTTATAAAAATTAATTTGATATTTGTTATACTTATATCTCCACTTCTAGACATTGTAGTATATGGTTCTGTACATTAATTCTGGGTGTACACACAATAAATGTATTCAGAAGAATCTTAACAATGGAGTAATTTTGTCTTCTCAAAGAGAGTTACACTGACCTTTTATGTTGGTATCATTTTTCTGTTATGGAAGAGTTAGAAATGTCTGCTTTCTAAAGATATGGAAAAATGCTAGCAAAATCACATATGAGTAACAAGGTTTTCTTGTAATTTTTGTAACTAGGCTAAAATCAATAAAAAGAATGAATCACTTGATAAATCAGTGATTGGGCATGAATTAGTTCATTAGATACAGAGGATAAAAAATACCGAAAACCCCAGAATTCTGGGTAATTAACACAGAACATAATTGTTTGAGCAGAATGTGTGAATTTTTAAGTAATATATTTAAAATATAACTAGAATGCTAACAATGACTAGAATGCTAAGATCGGTATGTCTATCTTAAGATACCTAAAAAGCAAACAAAGTGGTTCCCAAGAGTTTTTTCTCCATGTAAGAGATTCAAAATATTCTAAAGTGGTTTACAATATCCCTGATTGTCAGCTTGTTGGAATTTAGGGCTGCATTTCTTCAACACGTGGCAACTCTCCTTTTATGCACAGGAATTGCGTTATTTCGATTCATCATGTGGCAGTACACTGTGGTGGTTCAGCTGGTTCAAAACTGACAATCTCTAGCCTGAAAGTGATCTTTGCTACTCTCTCCCCCCACATAGTTATTTTTCAAGCATTTTGAAGCTTTACGTAGGTTCTAACCCTAACTTTCCACATTCACTTCAAAATATGCATTTATGATACCCCCTGGACTCCAACTAATTGAATCTGCTCTAAGTGTTTTTTTTTTTTTTTAAAGATTTTATTGTTATTGGAAAGCCGGATATACAGAGAGGAGGAGAGACAGAGAGGAAGATCTTCCATCCCTTGTTTCACTCCCCAAGTGAGCCGCAACGGGCCGGTGCACGCCGATCCGATGCCAGGAACCAGGAACCTCTTCCGGGTCTCCCACACTGGTGCAGGGTCCCAAAGCCTTGGGCCGTCCTCGATTGCTTTCCCAGGCCACAAGCAGGGAGCTGGATGGGAAGTGGAGCTGCTGGGATTAGAACCGGCACCCATATGGGATCCCGGGGCTTTCAAGGCGAGGACTTTAGCCGCTAGGCCACGCCGCCGGGCCCTCTAAGTGTTTTTAGATATCCCTCCATTTATTTAAGAAATGGCAATGCTGGATATCCAATGGGTTAGCTCACTTGGTTTAATGAACATGTGGAAATTTTTCCAGAATCAATCACTGATTTTTGATCCATGCCCTTGCATTATGTTCCTAAAATATCAATATCATAAATGCAAGAGCTTCTTCAAAATAATTCCATTGTTAATAGTGAACAATTGTACTAATTGGTTAAAAAAAAGGAAATGAACATGAACAGAAAAAATTTGTGATGTTGATAATGCTCTCTCCTTTAGAAATATGACAATACTCTTGGAGATGAACTTTCTCCTGAGGAAACACACCCAACATTGGGTTACAAAATAGTGATACATTCTTTATAGTGGACACTCCATTGAATTCAGAGTTTTCTCCTCTCTGGGGAGATATAAAGTCCCTCAAACTGCATATTCTACTCACACCTGTAAAGATTCGTTTCTTTTCCCCGAGTGAGCTGGGTGATTTTACCCACTGGGGATGTAGCACAGCTGAACAGCAATGGTGGCGCTATGGTGGTCAATTTGCATCACCATTATGATTGTCCACATGATTTCTGAGACCTCATTATGTCCTAGTAGTTACTACTTAGTTAATAATTAGCTTATATTAACTTTAATTAACTGTGTGTAGTAATATTAATTCTTTTTTTGGATTTGTTAACGTTTTTTCCATGATACAGATTTACAAGCATAGGGGTACATCCTGCTCTCTCATTGTATCCTCCTCCTATTACTTGTCCCAACTTGCTTTAATTATAGTTCCAAGTCTTTGGATGGAGTTCCGCTGTTCCAGCCAGCAGATAGATGTACATGACTTAAGCCAAATTGCTTTAAATCTAAGAAAGTATTAAGGTTTTACAGAAATCAGTGTTCTTCCCTTTGAAACTTCTATGTTCTTTGTTGTTTTCAGAAGGATGATGAAATGTTGGATATTGTAGCATAATGTGTTAATTCTCAAAATATGTACAACTACCCACACAAACATGACTGCATCAAGAAATGGCATTAAAAATAAAATTATGGAATTGTTTTGGTGAAAAATGTTTCTGAATTCCATGAATGATTTTCAAGTATGCAATTTTTGTAGTATTTTGAATGGAGATAAGGGAAAGGGAAGACACAGTGAATGAGAGAAAGAGAGAGAGAGAGAGAGAGAGAGAGATTTAACCTGCTGGCTCACTCACTAAATGGCTGTAGAAAGTAGAAGCATGCAATCCATCTGCATTTCCCTGGTGGGCTCAGGGGCCCAAGCATTGGATCATCTTCTACTGCTATACATTGCACATTAGCAGGAATCGTACCGGAAAGTGGAGCACTCCCACTGGCTGCCGAACTGGCGATCACAGGGAATGCTGACCTTGCAAGTAGTGGCTTGGGCCACTGCATCACACCACCAGTCTTAAAAAATTATTTGTTTAAAGGGCCACGTTTCCTTTGACTTGATGATGATTCACCATTTCTAACTATTGATAGTATTCCTGTTTCAAATTAAACCAGTGTGTTCCTTAGCCTAGTGCTTAGGATTCTTGCTTTTTTAAATTTAGCTTTTCCAAATATACCTCCTGTATGTGATGCTATATAGTTTTAAAAATTAGCCAAAATAAGCATTATGATTTTTTAAAGTGCTTTCCTTTTTTTTATTAATTACATTGTATTATGTGACACAGTTTTATAGGCACTGGAATTCCCCCCGCCCCTCCCCAATCCCTTCCCCCATGGTGGATTCCTCCACCTTGTTGCATTACCCACAGTTCAAGTTCAGTTGAGATTCTTTCATTGCAAGCATATACCTAGCATAGAGTCCAGCATCTTATTGTCCAGATAAGTTCAATGGCTTCTTGGGGAGACCATCTCTGGTCTGAAGGTAGAGCCGGCAGAGTGCCACCCCGATCAACTAAAAGCCCCGACGTAACATCAACAACAATTTATAATGTTTATATACAATGGGTTCTATACACCTTGAAATGGCTATAGATTACTATTCAGCTGTCTCGTGTCTATTTTCATTATAGTATTTAGCATTTTATAGCGTTGAAGCATAATTTTGCTGAACCTGGCTGTTTTTCGGGTAGTCTAGACTGGCTTATAACTCTAACAAGACATATGTCAACAGTTGAGGTGCAGAACAGTTTTAGGAGGGGTGTGCAGAGAAATCTTCAATACCCTAGTGAGGAGTAACTGATCTTTGTGTCCCACCTAGTAAGTTATAAGTGGATCCAAAGCGTTATGATTTGTTTCATGTAACCAGCAAGGAATAAATATTTCTTTTCCTCTTTCCATCTCCTATAGAGAGGGAATGGAAACAATGTTGCCCTATTCTGAAAGGCCCATCTGTAATGTAATCAAATCATGTTGAGTCTGATTCTTCACACACAACAAGGTTTGTTATAAGATATCCTACAATATTTAACATAAAAAATATTCTCTTACAGTTACATCTGTTCAGAGATACAGAGAAAGAGGAAGAGAGATAGACTTAAGAGATCATAGAATTACCCAGTTTTTTATTTGTACTTAATTCTAAATTAGTTGATACACAGTTGGACCGAAAAGTAGCTTAAAAATTTTAATCAGTTTTTCATGTATCAAGACTTAAATGCCAGTTGTAATGTGACACACATTGGAGTCAAGAGTTAACATCGAAGCATTTACTTAGGCATAGTTAAGATGATCATGATTATATAAAAATGTTTTTAAACTAAATGAAGAATTATGGAACAATATCCTATCTGTGATAATTAACATAACCACAGTTTAAGTGAATGCTAAATATAAGCATTCTGGTCAGTATAGGCAAGAACTGTAATATATTTGGCATCATCTCTGATTTCCTTTTTTGATCTTGAGTCATTTATAGTAGGTAACTTGGATATATATTTCATGCATTTTTTGAGCAGATATAGCATCAAAATGTTATTACTATCTATTTCCAGGCAACAAAGGTATACATGAGCCCTGCAGCACAAATTGTTGATAGTTGTAATACAGTATCCATTTTGTAATTTTGTAGCTTTCAACTTTTTATATACTTTCCCATTAATATGCATTTATCTTGCCGTTAACTTTCCATTATGGTCAGATACACAATGATGTAATGACAAAAAAAACCACTAAAAGTCAAAGTGGTAGATTGAAAACAGTGCACATTATTTAAATTCTTTATATGTTGGATGAAGTATATTCCAAATTTGTTTAACCTTTCAGGAATTCATTTTGGTATTTGTTGCAATACATGAAAATGACTAATTTTTTAAAGATTTATTTTTTTATTGGAAATTCATATATACATAAAGAGGAGAGACAGGGAGATCTTCCATCTGCTGATCACTTCCCAGGTGGCCTCAATAACTGGAGCTGAACCAATCCGAATCCAGGAGCCTGGAGCCTTTTCTGGTTCTCCCATGCAGGTGCAGGATCCCAAAGAAGGTTTTGGACCATCCTTGACTACTTCCCAGGCCACAGTCAGGGAGCTGGGTTGGAAGCAGGACTTCTGGGACTAGAACCGGCACCCTTATGAAATCCTGGCATGTGCAAGGCAAGGACTTTAGCTGCTAGGCTTCTGCGCCGGGCCCAGAAAATGACTAATTTTTTAATAACCAGACAATTAATGTGAAACCACTTAGAAGTTCATATTTCCATTGATAACCTAAAAAGTCACCTTACACTAATTTAAATCCTACAACTACTGGAATTGAAATTTTCTACTTTGTTTCATTAATCAACTTATCTATTCTAGTACTCTGTTGTTTTAATTTTTGTAGCTTCAAGTCCAGTTAATATTGAATAAATTACAGCATGCATTAAAGTATCATTTTTAATTTCATGCTTGGTCCAGATCTTTGTTTAAATTATACAAGAGGTCAATTTATTGGTGCAGTTTTCATTACTATAACTTAAATATCCGCAAGGAACTACTTCAAAATGAATAGGTTTTTTTAAGCTTACAGTTTTGAATTTATAGTGTAGGATCATATAGCAGCAGAGTGCATTGTCTGATGGAAAATGGTCGTGGTGGGGGCCACTGAATGTTCACATAGCGAGGCAGAAATCTAGGCTTTGTGTAAACTCAAAGAATCAAAATTCTTATGACAGCTACCCTCCCAGGGCATATTCCCAGTGATTCAAAGACCTTCCACTTCTTACATCTCAGATGCTAGCATTGGATCTAAAGTTATTCTTAATTATAAACCATTAGCAATAAGACAACGAAGCATAAACTTTTTGCATGAGTTTTGGGGAAATAAGTTCTACTCAACCCACAATAGTCAGAAAGCGGTATGTAGGACATACTTAATTTGTGGCAACTGTGGCAAATCCCAAAGATAGAAAGTGCAATTTTCATAAGAATTTTACCTGCTTCGTTCTAAGTACAACAAAATTAATTTTAAAAATATACAGAAAATTAAAATGTTGGTGACAAACTTAATCTGTTGCAGAGAATAAAAGTGAGACGAGTAATAAAGATCCTATGTAAGATTCTATTTGCCAGCTCTTAATTTTGTTTGAAACAAAAAATAATATGACATGGCTGAATGGAGTAGTTGGGTTTTAGTTTAGCCAATTCCTGATGCATGATTTTGATTAAACTTAACCTCTGGTACTTTGACTCTTGGTAAAGCAAGACTATATTCATTACTACACTGTACTGTTTTTCAAAGTAATCATTCAAAAGGTTTTTATTTATGTTATTATTATTCCAGTATTTGTACACAGCCTTGACTTATAAAGTTAACACAGAAAACAACGAATTTATGCATAAAGAATATGTTAGTGATGGCTTCACAGTAGAAGCTCAGGAATCAACACAGAAAAAAGCTGATTTTGTTTTTTCTCAAGTTTTATGTGTGTTTTCTAATTCGTTGTGTAAATAAGTTCACATGAAATCATTTCTAAAATATATGTATGTCTCTACATACTGTGATGAAAATATTATAGTGATTTTCGTGGGGGGAAGTAATGACATTTATGTATGGAAGGTTGCTAAAAGAACATAGCATATAAATTTATGCTACACTTACAACATGTCATATTTTGCCCTAAATCTTTATATTCAAATATTATAATAATGCAGTTATATTTTAACTTCCAGTAATGCAGTTATATTTTAATAGGGGCTGGAGACTTAAAGAAAGAAGGAATCAAAGGAAAAGTAAAAGCATGAGTGCCTGCGTATTTATTTGCTTAGGAGTGTCAGACTGCGTGGGGCTCCAGAGAAGGTCTCAGCTTCTATTGAGAGAAGCTGGGATTTGGTTTCTCTTTTTGTCAAGGAGTTTTCAAATCCCATCCCTCTGGAGCCCTGACATGGGATGATAAAAAAAAAATCTGAAATGTACCCTCTGTCTGTGGTGTGAAAAATAAACCCTGGGCCAATGGTACGCGCTACAAGCTCACAAGCTCCACGCCGGCTCTTCAGAGCTCCTGTCAGCTTTGATTAGCTTTACTGCTTTTAGACTTCTGGACTCTTTAAGCGGTTCTATCCCCTCAGCCCTGCTACTGCTATAGTTGGCTTCCTTTATTGTCTGCTGAGCTGTTGCAACTAGCTGATCAGAATGCTGCCCAATCAGCTTCCCTTTTACCCAGACTTCTAGCTGACCTTGGTTTGTCTTTGCGCTTCCTCTTGCTCTGATCCTCTTGCCGTTCAGTCTCTTACCCCTGCTGTCTGATCCCACGCTTGTCTAATCAGCCCGCTAGACAGTTTGATTAGCTGCTCCTTTCTTTGACCCTGCCAGCTCTTCCTGCTGCTACCAGCTGTGCTCAGGGCCTGCAAGTAACTCACCATCAATTTCTTCTGACCTTCCATTAGTGCTATCAGCTGATTGACTTAATATTTTCTGATATTCTATTGTCTGCCTTCTCCACGGGTCTTCTGATCTGCCCTGTGTCTCCTCTTTTGATTCTCTTCTTCCTACCCTGATTCCTGTCCTCCTCCCTTTCTGTCACTTACATAAATCTGTTGGTGTTATTGATAATCATTCCATGGTCCTATGGAAGGTGCTGATTCATTATTGTTTTGAGGCTGAAGTTCCCTGGGTGGCTACCTTTGGCAAGTGATGTAATTTTAGTGAAGTCAAAATTTAAATACCCATCTCACAGTTTCCCCCAAGATGGCAACAGCCAGTGTTGCTTTGTCACTCTGTATAATATGCACTGAATCCGTGCATCCAGTCACTCTTTGCAATAGCCTAAATTCTAGCATTTTATAAGTAGGCTTTAAGGCATTTTCCCAACATCATCTTCCTCCTGAAATTTCTTCTGTGTAACATGCCCTTACTTTGTTGCAGTCACAGTAACAGAGTGAGAAACTATTTGGGGTCCAATTCCATAGATCACCATTTATGTGTGTGGTCTCCAGCAAGTCACTTAACCTCTCTGGGGCTCAGCTTTCCCAATTCTGAAAGTATTGTCTGTGTTTTTTTTTAACTAACAGTTACTGAATAACTACTGTGTGCAGTCATTAAGCTTAATAATGAGGATACACCTGTGAGGAAGAAAATCCATCTCCCTGAATATATAAACAATAAACACAAAACAAAAACATAAATTAGGATATACAAATAGTGATAAATACAAGAAATAAAGAAAAAAATGGAGGGGGATAATAAAAGAGAAAGGAGCAGGGAGTTGAAGGGTTAATTCAGATGCAGTAATGGAAACAGACCTCGGGTAAGACAACATCTGACCAGTACCTGACGAATAAGAAGCCATGTATGCAATGATCTGGGGAAAGAAAATATGGGGGACCTGTCTCAACAGAAGCAAAGACTTCAAAAAACTTAAGGTATCAAAAGGATTTGGGGAAGGCTTGTATGGTTGGAGCGCAGTGAACCACAAAGATTGCTATATGATCAGGTCAAGAAAATAGGTAAGGGCCAGACCACATCACAAAAGGAATACTCTGAACAGTACTGCACAGTTTTAGTGTACTGCAATCAGCACGGTTCCAAAGAATTTCCATGGTGCTGAAAATATTCAGTATCTGTGTTTATCTGATAGAGTAGCTACTAGCCATATGTAGCCATTATTCACTCAAACTGGGTATGACTAACAACGGAATTTATTTTAAATGCAATAAAATACAAATGAACATTCAATCTAAATTTGTTTAATAATAATTAACAATAATTTATTTGATTAAATTATTAATAAGATTAAATTAGTGTGGAGCTTAAGGTAAGGGTTACTCTAGAGAGTAAAAAGTTGACAGAGATAAAACAACTTTCAGTAGTTCCTTGGTTATCTCCTGGTCCATAGAAAGCCCACAAGAGCAGTTAGATTTGATACCCTGTCAGTTTTTACTAAATAATAGAAACCTTGCCTTTATCTGCTTTACTTATTAGATGTTCGAAGAAATTCGATTTGAAAAAAATATAACCCACTTTTTAAAATTTTGAAATCATTCAATATTAGTTAGCAATAACAGTATAATAGACAAATTTATACACATTTGAATACCTGAATCCCTTGTTAACTATATAAAACATTAGTAGAATGCTTTCTTTTCCTGACCTTAAAGAGTGGTAAAAAAAAAAATAGCACAAATCTTTTCAGTCATTTGGATTGAGTAGATAAGGGAATTAGATAATTTGGCTATGTTTTACAGAATGCTCCATGAGAATCAACATTATAATGGCTATTTTACTAACCAGTCCATAGAAGCTATGCCCCTACTCAAGTAACTGAGCAAACAGCTTGATGATTTGAATATGTCAAAGACCTTATTGTTACGTTATCCAAGGTCACATGTATATAAAAGATATGTGATTTGAATCTAGGTTTTGTATCTCTAGAGTTAGAGATATTAAACTCTAGGCATCTATCTAGGTTCTGTGCAGTTATTCTATGAACTCTGTTCTTTTAAATTAGTAAATATTTAATCTAGTAAGTGCAGATGGCAAAGCAAGCATTGTGAATGCTTTTTATGAGTGGATCTTCATCAGAATGACAGTATATTGGTATTTGAATAATTTAAATGTCCTTAAACTTGTCCCTAAAACAACTACTCCATATTCTAAAACTTACTTCTTTCTAAAGTCTCAGCTAAAGCTAAGACTGGTTGAAATGCGATGTTCTTCAGACAGTTCTCATAATTTGCACTAAAAAGTTTCTGCTACTCTTGCTGATTGCATGTCTAACTCCCAGGAATATTCATTTGTTAAAGCATTAAGTCTATCTTGTGGATGTTATTCTATTTAATGAGATAATGAGCAATAGAAATGATGTCATCTCTAAAGTTAAAATAGGACAACTACCATGTGGGGACTGACATCATGGTGTAGTAAGTTAAGCTTTCACCTGCAGTGCTAAATTTCAGGCTTCAGGCTTCAAACAGACTCATCTCTCTCTCTCTCTCTCTCTCTCTCTCTCTCTCCCATGCAAACAAAAATAAATAAATCTTTAAAAAAAAAAAGCCCTATCCTGTGGAGCCACTTCTCCTGAATCTTGAATCTGACAACAAAATTACCCAAGAAACTTCTTGAAACTAGTTTGTGAAGACTTGTTAGATTCAGAAGAGAAACTATTCCACCGCCTCCCAGTTGCTAACATAAGCTAAATTGTAATTTTATGGCTTTAACGTTTGCATTAATGCTCTTAACCAGTTATCATGAACGAAGTCACCATAATCCTAATAAATTCAGATTACATGACGTATGTATAAACTCTCCCAGTCTTAGCTGGATTTCTGCTAAGGTCTGATGATTTAAGGCAAAGATACTTAACAGAAAAAGATAATAGATAATGTCCAAACCTTGCAAATAATACCTGGCGAACATAAGTGTATTATTACCAATTAATATTTGTTTCATTAATATTCATGGAAGTCCTTATGTTCCAAGCAATAGGAACTTTGGGGGACATATTCAGTATATACCAAGCATCTGGCAGGATACCCCTTCCACCTTCCACAGATGCATCTGTAAAAGTAAGAGGGGTTTTTTGTAACTCTTCCATTTAAAGTCCCAGCAATCCGAACATTTTTAATGACACAATCACATAGATTGTTTATATTTAAAGACCTCTACCAAGCACAGGAACCTTGCTTTGGACAGTTGGTTTCTGGAAAATTCTAAAATAGACCCAAAATTATCATTCCACAAAGATATAACTAGCATTTTTCAGTATTCGTCTTTGATTTTCTTTTTTCCTATGTGGATTGCTAGGGTGCACCAGTTCTTTTTCTATTTTTTTGATTATTATTCTGCCACACACATTGTTTTCCTGTTTCTAGAATATGTATTGGTCCTTTATCCCGATTAAATCAAAGAAAGAGGAAAGGAGGGAGCTACAGTATTAATTCTGATCTTTCTCCACCATTGAGAAAATATTTCTGTGTTGCTGATTTTTTAAAACTCTGAGGATATGTATCAAATAAATAAAGACTCAGCTTCTGATTCAGGGGAAAAAATTAAAATTTTTAGATACTGCCTTTCATAATATAATTCATAAATTGTATATATAACTGATACTTTTAAAATATATATGAATTTACTCTAGGCAAGTCTTAATATCAAAATAGATATATTAAAATTTGTGATAATGTGCTGTACATTGCTAATTAGATGGTGGAGAAGAAGATATCAGCCACACGTAGTTCCTGCATTTGTAACATGTGAATCCATGTTATATACATAGATAGTAATATGAAAGAATAATCCAAATACTTGTGTGTATGTGTGTATGTGACATGTGTATAACCATAAAATGCAGGTTGCAATGAAAGCATGCTCAGAAAAATTTAGATTTTATACAGGTCATCTTACATAAAGGAACCTGGAACTGAATGTTAAAAGTTAAAAAGACTTAGATGTAAAATGGCATTCAGATTTATTGTGTCCTGACTTGATATCATCTTATCATATTGCCCATAGGAAGAAAAATCAATGCTTTTTGAAATTTTGTCATATTTCATACATTTCAAATCTTTACTGCCTTCCTTACTATTCAGAATTATTCATGAAAATGATATATGCTATCTAAAAATGAAAGCTTCCCCATAAGTCTGGTTTACAATTCGCATCTGAATTCTAGTGGTATTTAGAATAGTGCCTTTTGGGTGTTAAAACATCTCAGAAAGATCAGGTGGAGGCAGCTGCTTCACAGTTGATTTATCATCATCATCACAGTTCATTATCAGCTCTTGTGCACTGTACTCTGCCCATCGAGAAAATAGGTCAAAAATATACAATCTCAAGAGGATATACAAATAAGTCCACTAAATCTCTAAGACACAAGTTGAAAACTCCTCACCTTCCCGTTAGTCAAGGCCTTTATTTGAGGTTGTAAGCAAGCTAACAGGTTGGGTTATAAATGACCTAAAAGTGTGTGGTGCAGAATTTAAGGAGCCACTGTGATGCCTGAATCACAGATGAACAATATTTTGAGTCCTGGGTGCTTCACTCCATTTTTATAATTATTTTTATTCATATGAATTGACCAGTATATATTTAAGAGCGCAGTGATACTTCCTACACTACCCTCCTTTCTACCCATGTTTTCTACTCACCCTCCTCCTTCGTTATTTCTTGTTATTATTGTTGTTTTTGAATTTTATAATGACTTTTAAAAAAAATTTCATCCTAAAATAAAATATCAAATATGGTGAGGATGTGGCAAAACAAAAACAACAAAAAAAGCTTTTTTTTTTTTGGTGTGTGTTTGCGTGATCGATTGCTGGAGGGAATATAAATCAATACCGATATAGGAGAACAGGTGAAATTTCAATCTTGGCTTCAACCTGGCCCATATCCAAGTGTTGTGGCCATCTGAGGAGTGAATCAGTGGAAGGGATAGTTCTCTGTCTCTGTCTTTGTCTCTTACTTCCTCTCTCTGTAACTCTAACTTTCAAATAAATAAATGAATTTTTTGATTCAGAAAAGTTTGAATTGGGAAAAATGTAAAAGCATTTTCATTTTCTGTGGTATACTTTTACTTATAAATCCATTCATTCAAGAAATATTTGTGAATCATCTTTCTGTAGATTGCTAGTATTTGGAGTATAAACTATCTTTATATCTTGAAATGTCTATTACCTATTGGGCCTCTTTTTAATTAGTTGGTGCCACCAGTTCCAACATTTGTTTTCTTGATTGTATCTAGATACATCCTTGGCTTCCTTCATACATGTAACCTCGACATTTGGCATATTGTAATCTACTATTTGCCTTCGTGTCCTGAAGGTCTATTTGAGGTACTATAACTTGAGGTATTACATCATGACACAGTGGCTTGTACCATATAGCATTAACTTAATCAAGTAAAAGTCCTGAATTAACAAAGAACTCTTCACTTAGTACACAGCATTGACTTTGTTGAGTCAACCCACTGGGGCTTGGGTTTCTTTGGTGGCAGATATTAGAAATTGTTTGTTGTGGTTCTAACTCTTGGGTATTTACTGTCAGGCATATAGTAATATTCCATGCAGCAAGCTGCCATAATATCAACAACACACTTAGTGGTCACAAACATAGTCACAAACCCCTGAAATGGCCCGAAGAGCCCCACCAAAGGCAGTTAACACTCTGGGTAACTGCATTCGTCTGAAGACCATCGCATGTTCTCAGGTTAAGCTTTTCCCTCTTTTGTCTCTTTTATTATGGCAGAAACAAAAGATTATTGGAGACGTAGAGATTTTGGCCAATCCATATTGCACAATTTTGTCCAAGATATTTAGGTCTGCAATGTCCTCTTACCAACCAACCACAGTACACAAGCTGTGTAAAAATTCCATGGCTTTTCTCCGTATCTTTTAGATCATGAATTTTTGTCTATGAAAATCCATGTTATTCATATAACTTCCTTCTTAGTTGTCTTATGGATCATCTAATATGTGTTTTTCATCTCTCTCAGGTATTTTAGAGTCCATCTATATGTTTACATTCTGAGCTCTCTGGTATTTTGAATAAGTGATCAAATAACAACCATGAAATTATGCACTAGACTCTCCTGCCTGCGTGTTTCCTTTACTCTGCTTCAGTGCATGCAGTTTGTTCACTCACATTAGCACAGATGGGATGTTGATCCATGTCCCATTGATTACCCCTACCTCTCTTTTCCCATAACTCATTCAACTGCAGGTTAAGTCCATGCAATCCTGAGTTGACATCTTACCTTGGGTCAGATCGTACACACACACACACACACACACACACACACACATTCTGGTTTGGTAGAAAACTATAACCGTGATTTTCATGGACCAGATACTGACAATTGTGTCTAACCTCTTTGTCAGGCACCTTTGCTTTACAATAATTACTAAATATCTGAATCCTTTGAAATATGACAACCATATACCCAACACGTTACATGAAGCAGATTGGATTTATTACTAACAGACAAGAGAACAGTAGGAACCTGTGATTTGAGGCAAGCAAGCCCCCAATGTTCAGGGACACTGCCACGACATGGATGAGACTGTCTTTATGCATGCCTCACTTGTAGTGCAGCTGGGGCACCCTAGCAAGCAGCCTGCCCCTGATTTTATGCAGGAGAATCCAGTGGACATGTGATACCTTAACTGATGGTGAAGGTCAGCTGCTTTTACCATTTAAGATGTATCTCATATCATGGATCCCTCTTGCTCTGATAATGAAAATTACTTTCTGGTAGGGTTGCTGAATTTCACTTACTTAAATCGTGCAGGAAAGCTATCTAGCTCAAAACACTTACTTTTGCATCTCTGAGAAATTATTTACTGAAAAAGATCATTTGAACAGCAGGGATATTTTGGCGTGGGAACATGAAGATATGTTTTCATTCCCTTTAAAAGTGAAGATAAAAATAATACCTTTGCTCTTTTTATAATTTGAAACTAAGAAAAATAGATATTCAGTAGATTTGTCTAAGAAGTAACTGGGTTATGTCTGTATCTTCAGCAGTTTTTTGAGCTGTAGTGCAAGAGAAAAAAATATTTAGATTTTTTTTGTGTCACCCCAGTACTTAGACATTTGTATAATACTACACTTTATGTATCTTAAGGTTTTGCATTTCAGATATATAAATTTAGTAAAATTATACTGTGCTATTCTTTATTAATATTATGATAGAAGCCTGTTAAGTATCATCCCTAGTAAGTGGTCTATATCTTGTAGACAATAGATCATCTAATTTTAGTTTCACTATAGTAAGCAATTGCAGTAGACTTTTTAGGCATTGCTGAAATTATGCACTCTAGAAAGAACACAAAAGTAAAATATAAAACACCTTGACAATATTTTTGAGGAGTTTAATTATTTTTAAAGATCTCGAAGTCAAAGCAGGTTAACTGTCAGAAGGAAAGGTCATGGGTATCTATGCATGTGTTTTATATAAGCAGTGTAATTAAATATATATTGTATTTCAGAATGCCAATCTTTATATTGAAAATGTTTTGACCTTTTGTAAAACAATCATAAAACCACAATACATAATTCAATTTGGAATAATGCAAGAGTCATTTTCTTCTTACTATTTGAAAGAGAATGGAAGGACTTCTAGAAAATAAAAGTATTTTATGAGATTAAATAGAAATGCAGTACAGTAATTTTCTTTTCGGATAGGATGTTTACCTTTTGTTTCCTGTTCCTACTTGATTCGTTAGTATACCAAAATAACACAAGTTACAAATTTAAGATGGATGGCTCATCTGTAGCAAAAGGTAGTCTTTGGGTACTGATAAATATGAAAAGGAAATTGTTTTAAAGGCCTGCATCTGTCGTGTGGGAGCAGTTGTTATTGGCAGTACAATGAAATGAAAGTTATAGAACTCGGATAGTACTGCTGTACTCTATTGGATTTATTTCGGTTGAAATCCAAAGTATCCTTGACTTGTGTGTAATTTGGAAATAATACTGACACATAAAGAACATTTATGAACATTGATGGTGCTTGCCAAATCCAGTGAATGTCTAATACGCTTTTGTTTTGCTCCACCCAGAATACATCACAGATAAAGCAGTGCTTATCCTCAGAGTTGACAAAATGGATCACCAGTTGACTGATGAAAGCTAGTTTGTTGACTTTGGCAAATGCAACAATTTATTACTAATGTTCTTGCTGTCAAGAATTTATGATCCTCATTGTGTTTCATTTTAGTTTTAGCCAACAGTATATGCTTCCAAGAAGTTAACACATATTTATTAAATGAAGTAATGAATGTGTGTTAAAATCAGTTCCTAGTTTCTGGATTTATCTGTCAAGAGGATCTAGGGGGAAAAAGGAACGAGATTCCTTAAGTATGTGAAAATATGGGAATGCTAGCATGGTATAGTGTAATGGAAAAAGTAGTATGCATACATCTGATGGGTGTATTCTCAGTTCACATGTTTTAGAGAGCTAGCATGAAGGAGAGCTGATTTGTTTGGTTTTGTGTGGTAATTCTGGATTGCTCCTGACATTTCCGTGTGGCATAGGGTTAAAAACTTTATCTGCATGTTGCTTGTGTTTTCGTATCTATATTTGGCAAGGTGGATGAAGCAGACATAAACACTGTATTGCTAAAGGGTTCAAAACTCAAAAAAGATTGTCAAGCAAGGCAACACACATTAAGAGACTTTAAAATGTTACTTACCTATCTTTATTTGAATGGTGGGGAAATAGGGAAACAGAGATCTTGTATTCTCTGCTTTGCTTCCTAAATTATGCCAACAACACCCAGGACTGGGCCATACAGAAGCTGGCAAGGACCCAAATGCTTGAGACATCATCTGCTGTCTCCCAGGGTGCACATGAATGGGAAAATGGAATCTGGAACAAAGTTGGTAACAGAACCTCCCCACTCTGATATGAGACATGGAAGTTGCAAATGAAGTTTTCAGCACTGCATCAGATGCCTGTTCATTGTGAGGCACTTTAAAAACAAAATTACTTTTATGCCAGTGCCATACATATGCCAAGCATTTAATCTCAAGTTGTCCTGTTAGTAATGTTTACTGGAGTATAGGACAAGCATTGCTTGTGAGGGGACCCACTCAGGCAGAGTGTTCAGTCATAATTCTTTTCTCAGAAGTAAGTAAGTCTGTATAAATGAGTCATATCATCAAGGAGTGTATTCTGGTAACCTCTTTTAATTAAAGAAATAATGAACAGAAGGCCAGACCAAATACAACCTTCAGATAAGCTCAATAATTTTGTATAGTCCCCTGTGTACTGTATATATGAAAATCTACATGAAATTCCCATTTCAGTCTTTGTTTCCTCATTCATCCCAACTCAAATTCAATAGTCATGCTCATCAGTAGATCAATAGTGTTTGTCCAGTGACTAAATATTGCTCATTTTAGTATTCTGTTCTTTCTTAGGGATCTAGCCATCTTTTAACATAGTTTTCAGTTATAGTTTTATAGATGTATGTTCTTTTGGGTTGGGGTTTGGAAATGATATTCAAACAAATTTTATAAAGTAAACGCAGTTATAACAAAAAGCTTGTCAGAATGATTACATTTATGAAACACAAGTGTGCACTCTTTATCATCCCAACCATTAAGTAGGAGTTATTTGTGACTCTTTTTGTGGCACTGTAGGTTAAGCCTCCACTTGCAACTCAGGCATCCCATGTGAGCATAGTTCAAGTCCTTGCTGTTGTATGTTCTGCTTCCAACCCATCTCCTGCTAATGCTCCTGGGAAAGCAGTGCAAGGTAATTGCATAGATCTTTGGCACATACCATCCGTATGGTCGCCATAGATGGAATTCCAGGATCCTGGCCTCAGGCTGACCCTAATTAAGCTATTGTGGCCATTTGGGGAGCAAACCAGGAAATGGACATACATATTTATATATCCTTCTTTCCATTTCTCTATAATACTGGGTTTCAAGTAAATAAATAAATCTATAATAAAGTAAAAACAAAGGAAGGTTATTTAGCGTAAGAAGAGGAAAACCTGCATAAATTTAGGAAAACATGATTTTTTTTTAATATTTATTTTATTTACATAAGACGAACAAATTTCATGTCTCATGTAAACAGATTCAGATGCATAATATTTCCTACCCTATTCAAATGGAATTGTTAAATTACTTTGTTTTATATATATATATATATATATATCATTGATAAGTCGCAGAAAACATAGCTATTTTATTAAAGCAAAATTATTAACTAACCTGATTTACCAAAACATTGCCTAAATTATATGACCTTGGATTGATATCTTTAGAATGACCAATATAGCATATTTAAATGAATGGCCAATATAGCATACTTATATAACTCCTTTTCCTTTCGAAAAACTACCATTCATGGTTTTCTCCTCATTTACCAGGCATTTTCCATATCAGTTCCAGTTCACGACTTTTATAAAACCTTTCAACTAATTTCAGAATAGACTTTGCAATTATTATTTTTATTGAAGCAAGTGACTTTGTAGTATAATTATCCTAACAAGACCACACAGCTGTTGGCAAGAGAATTGTGCTTCTAGTTTTATTTTGAGTTACTCTAAATAGCATGCACTTAGCCTCCATATTCTCTTGCTATAATTCAAAATGTCTTTGAAGGATATTGCAAAAATAAATTGGTGATTACTACCTTCTAAAGGTATTTTGAAGAAGCAGGAGGGTGGGAGGATTGGAAAGAATCATTTGACTCCTAAATCTGTATTGTGAAATGTATTAAGTTTTTAGTGTTATCTAAATAATGTAGTTTTTAATAATGTGAAATTATGGAAGGGTATGAGCCAGTTAATATTTCCATAGCAGGGGCCCTCAGAAATTCTGTAGAAGACAGATCAAGTATCTGTTTCTTTTTTATGTTTTTAAAGATTTATGTATTTTTTATTCTAAAATGAGATTTATAGAGAGAAGGAGAGACAGAAAGATCTTCTATCTGCTGGTTCAATCCCCAAGTGGTTACAACAGCAAGAGCTGAGCTGATTCAAAGCCAAGAGCTTCCTCTGGGTTTCCCTTGTGGATGCAGGGTCCCAAAGCGTTGGGACATCCTTTACTGCTTCCCCAGAGCACAAGCAGGGAAAAGAATGGGAAGTGAGACCGCCAGTCATGCTCTTTCCTGTTCATCTCAGCTAATGAATCAACATGGTCATTGAGATGGTCAACAGAATACTGAAAATGGCCTATGTTGACGTCAATGGCTTCTATTAGGTGAGTGTTATTTTTCTCGGTCAAAGACATCTGTGTGCAGAGAGAGAGAGAGAGAGAGAGAGAGAGTGAGGCCAGTCCTAAACCTATTAGTACAATGGCAACTAAAGGAACAGCTCTTTTTATTCTAGTGGACACAGAGAGAGTAATGGAGAGAAGTGAATCTCCTTCACTTGACATAGACTTGGGGAAGTAAGCATTAACCAGGACCTGACATAGACTTGGGGAAGTAAGCATTAACCAGAGATGAGTTACAGGAATATCACAATAGTAACAGTTTTAGAATTGAGGCAGTTTTAGCTTGAGCAGATAAGATCCAGGTGTAATAATGCATTTCCATTCTGGAATTTCAACAGCTTTAACACAAGAATGATAAAACCACTCTCTCTGTTGACTTTAACAGTCATTGAAGATGATGATGTAAGGTCTCTTCTAGGCCAGAGTTAGTCCTCTTTGGAGCTTTCTGATATACAACGTATCCGCAATTTGGAAGTAATGAGAAAGTGAGGTGGACAGAGCAGGCAGTGCCCCTGGACACAGTAATATGCTATTCCTTGGATCTCTTGTAGAGACTGTGGATTTTAAAGAGATTGATTGGTAAGATATCCCAGAATCTTATTCTTTAATCTGGGAAGAAATGGAGGTGTGAACCTTCTTAGGGGATACACCCTGTTGACTTTCATTACCTGGAATGACATGAGGAAAATAAGAGGTCTGGATTGAGGCTTGTATAGAATAAGCAGTCTCTAAATGGAAATTTAGAGCTTTACCTGCAGTTTCACTGACCATAGGTCATCCCTTCCATAGCAATGGTTGTTTTGGAATCTGGGTTGAGTGAATGGCTCTTTTGCAGGGGGGTGGGAGAAGGTGGGGAGGCATGAGGTGTACAAACTCTTTGGTTACAATCCAGGAGTCCTTCAACCCCCAAGGCAGTTCAGTTTCCAGTTGCCTGCCTCTTGGCAGAGCTGACAGAGTTCTTTGGAATACAGCTTCTGTCACAGTCAGCTGTCTGTATCCTGGTTTCTCGTATCTCAAGCAGGTGCTATTTGAGGGTGGATGAGTCTTATTTGGTCTCTGACAACAGAGCAGTGCATAAAGCGTTATTAAGAATCCTGCTGCCTAACTCACTTCTATTCCTGATGGTATCTGGCAAAGTAGACCACAGAGACAGCCTTTAGGAGTTCTCCTAACAGCCATGGGAGTTCTCAGTCCCACTCCCAAATCCTCATTGGTCTGCATGTTCTGACACTGTCTTTCTTATGAGATAAGACAATGCCCATAAGGTGAGCTGTTTCATTCCAGGTAGGATAAAGACATGATAACAACCACCTTATCCAGTGTGTCAGTGAAGTTTGAAGTTAGTTTATATCTCTCTTAGTTCGTTTTGAAAAAGGGAAGGATGCCTATTTATTGTGCCAATGACAAAATAAATCTAGCTCTGAAATTATTCAAACTCTCGTGTTTGGCAGTTTGGTCCTTTATATGCAAACAGGTACAATTACACACAAAGGTTAGCCATCCCTTTTATAAAGTTTGGATATCCAGGTTCACAATGAGAGTCCTGAGCAGAATTAGGTTTATCTTAGGGAGAAAGGAGGAGAAATGGAGGAAGAAGCCGTGACCCTGATTGTTTACTCTCAGAATCATAGGAAGTGAAGACAGTAGTTTTAGCTGTTCAGTAACGGTTAACTTTAGGAAAATGTTTAGTAAAAGGCACAGTGTCTTCTATATATTTTAAAACAAGAGTGCATGTATTGGAATAATTTATCTTTCACATTTACTAACTTAAATTATACATAATTTACCTAAGAAACTAAAATATTAAACATGTTTTTGTTATAAATTTTTCACATCAGAAGCTAAATTAGATGTTAAAGGAAGCAATGAACATCTTAAGAAAGAGTAACTTCTTTGACCAGCAAACGTTAATAAAACTGTGTCAACAACTTAGATACATTGAGTTTTTTTTTTTGCCGACAAATTTAAAACAGCCTATACGTTACTTGAACCAATTAAATTATCATAACTTAAAATTTTTTGCCACTTGGCATATGGGCATCACTTTTGATATAATCCAAAGAGCCTAAGCAATTGTTATCTCTATAAGATGAGAGATATACCTTTGTATATTTCCAGGAGGCCTTAACTAGAAATGTCAAAGAATAATAATGTGGAACTTTGAGCTTTTTAGTGTCTGTTAAGGAAGCGAAGAAGTCTTAAAAGTATCTGGTTGCAACAGCCTTAACATGGCACAATGTATATTAGATTCAGTCATTGACATAAGGTGACTAAATACTGTAAAATAAGTACATATTTAAGCAAATTGTAACATATAAAACTTAGTTGTTTTTAGATAATAACGGTTACAGAATACACAAAAATAACCACGATAGGATATAAAATCTGATTGCTCTTTCATCAAGCTTGAAATAAAAACCTTGAAGCCAAGAGTTAGTGCACAGAAACATTCCGTAAGTTTGATCAACTTAGCAGAATCACAGTTAGAGCTTACTGCTTAGTTAGAAAACTGACAGAATTTTAATTAGACAAAAAAAAAGTAAAAGAAGATGCAGTTTCTAAACAGATTTCAAAATTAGAGATCTACAGTATTTTTATGTTTACTGACATGTATTTTTAAAATGTTGTTGCTTTAGCGAATGTTGCTTTAGCAATCAGATTAACAGAGAATTCAATTTTACATTAGTGTATCTTTGATATCAACATCAAACTTTTAGAAAATACTAAACATCATGTATTAGTAGGCAGTGGTGGTGGGTGAGTTCATATAACTTCATAAAAAATCCTTAGAACAGTTCCATGAAAAAAAAAGATATTGCTCCATTTTAGGAGTGAGATACCTAACACATAGAAACACAGACTAGTTTGCCTATGTTTGCATACTCAGCAGAGAGGGAAAGCAAAAAGCACTATTAAAACTTTTAAGCAAAGTGGCACCAATAAATATGAAGCTACTCAGTGTTTGCCAAAGAATTCACACTTGCTATGAAAATGTTATATAATTCTGGGATAAGGGTTTGGTACAATTCTTAAGATCCTAGTTGGAGGACCCGGCGCCGTGGCCTAGTGGCTTAAGTCCTCGCCTTGAACACCCCGGGATCCCATATGGGTGCTGGTTCTAATCCCAGCAGCTCCACTTCCCATCCAGCTCCCTGCTTGTGGCCTGGGAAAGCAGTCGATGACGGCCCAAAGCCTTGGGAACCTACACCCACGTGGGAGACCCTGAAGAGGTTCCTGGTTCCCAGTTTCGGATTAATGCAGCACCAGCTGTTGCGCTCACTTGGGGAGTAAATCATCAGACGGAAGATCTTCCTCTCTGTCTCCTTCTCTCTGTATATCTGACTTTGTAATAAAATTAATAAATCTTTTTTTTAAAAAAAAAGCCTAGTTGAAGCAACTACATCTAAAGATTTGGATTCAAGACCAGCTGTGCCAGCTTTCTAATTATACCTTGATAGACATTGGGTAAAGGCTCAAGTGTTTGGCTTCCTGTCAGCAAATTCAGAGTCCCCTATTGAGGTCCAGGCTCTTGGTTTCAGCCTAGTCCAACTCTGGCTATAGTGAACATTTGTAAAGTGAAGCAGTGGATGGGAGATGATCTCTCTCACGCCTCCTCTCTCCCACTATCTGCCTCCCAGATGTTCTAAAAATGTTATCATGCTACAATTTCAATAATGTCTTCATTAGCTTGAAGGAAAATGAAACTATTGTTCTTGAAAAGTGTCTATTACAATCGATTTCCTATTTTCAGTTGGATTGTTTTGTGATATCGCATTAAGTGGATTCCTTAAATATTATGGATATTAATCCCTTGTCAATACCCAGCTTATAAATATTTTCTCCCAAATGTAGGTTGTCTCCTGGCTCTGTTGATTTTTTTTTTTTTTTTTTGCTATGTAGAAGCACATCAGTTTGATGAAATCTAATTTGTTTATTTTTGCTTCTGTTTACTGCACTTTTTATGGTCTAATCCATAATATCTCTGCCAATTTCAGTTTCCTAAAATGTTATTACCATGTTTCCCTGAAGTAGTTCCAATGTTTTAAGAATCAAAATTGGTATTTAATTTATTTTGGGTTGATTATTGCACATGGTGAGAGTCAGGGATCTAGTTCATTCTTCTGCATATGGATATTTAATTTTTCCTCTACTTTTGGAAAAGATTGTTCCTTTACCAACGCATGTTCCTAATATCTGCCAAAGAGCAGTTAACTGGGTTCACTTCTAGGATCACTTTTCCATTCCACTATGTGTCTGGCTTTATACCAATACCATACTGTTTCGATTATAGTAACTTTATAATACGTGTTCATGTCTGGTAGAGTAAGGCCTTCTGCTTTGTTGTTTTTCCTTGCAATTCCTTTACATGGCAAGGTCTTTTGTGGTAGCTTATTTATGAATGTTCTGCAAAAGAAGGCACGCATACTAGATGTCAAAGACTTAATATCAAGCATGTAAACATTTTTATTTTACATAGATTGGAACTACATATATGTGTGTGTGTGTGTGTGTATTTTTTCTGTAAAGACAGATTTATAGAGAGAAAGGGAGGCAGAAAGATTTTCTGTCTGCTGGTTCACTCTCCAAGTGGCACAACAGTTGGAGCTGAGCTGAGTTGAGCCCATCCAAAGCCAGGAGCCAGGAGTTTCTTCGGGTCTCCCATGTGGTTGTAGGGTCCCAAGGCTTTGGGCCATTATCTGCTGCTTTCTCAGGCCATAAGCAGGGAGCTGAATGGGAAGTAGAGCAGTTGGGACATGAACCAGTATTCATATGGGATGCCATGTGCGAGGTGAGAATTTAGCCTCTAGGCTACTATGCTGGGCCTGAAACCATAATTTTTGAGATGCTAGGCTGGATAAAATATATTATTAAAGTTATTATTACATGTTTCCTTTCAGTTATATTTAATGAACTACCATAAGATATAAAATGCTCACATGATTAGTTGGTATTACATTTTTGGGTTTTTGTTTTGTTTTATTTTGTTTTTTAAGGTGCATTTATTTATTTGAAAGGCCATTACAAAGGGAGATGGAAAGACAAATCTTCCATTACCTGGCTCAGTTCCTGAATGTGTTAGTCACTAGTGACCCCATGTTGGGCCCAGGCACATGTCAGGACCCAGGAACTCCATGCAGGTATCCTACTTAGGCGAAAGGGTCCAAGTATGTCATCTTATGCTGCTTTCCTGGATTAACATTAACTGAATTTGAAGCAGTGTTACTGGGACTCCAAATGGCACCATGATGTGATATGCTGCTGTTATAGACGGCATCTTAACTTCCAGCACCCCAATACTGACTCCAGCATTATTTTTCTGAAGAGTGGTGCAGGTCTAGAGGTTTTTTTCCTTTATTCTATTCAGAGCATGAGCTTTTGTTAAAACTGACAGAAAATTATTTCCTGCTTATAATAGATGTACTTAATGATGCAGAGTACCCTACGTGTTCCAGCATATTGATTCACATTTTCTACAGTTCCCATGACACTGAATAAATTGTATTTATATAATATCATGAGGCAGTAATGTATTTTGTAGTGATGAATATTTATGGTATTTACAGGTAAACTAAATTTTATTTACATTTCAATGTCAGAGATCATTTATGAAAAGGAAAGCTTAATTTTTTAGTGAGATTTCTTGATCTTGCAATGTTACAAAATTAATATTTTTCTTGGAAAAGAACCGAGAGCTTAAAATCCAGAAGGAAAAAAATGACATATTGCCTTCTTGAAATTATTGCCAAATTAGAAATTTCATTTTGCTTTTGTTAGAAATTGCATGCAAACTTTTTCAAATAGGTATCATATTTCATCTGTAAGACCTAACACAGTGGTTATTTTTCACTGACTAAATCGATAACTGGTGTTGTCACCTTACCTAGTGAACCCAAACTTGGGGAAAGAAATGATGTAAAATTGTAGCTAGTGACTGTGATTCAGAAACTTAACATTTAATTTCTTGCAGTGAGGATTCCTAAATTTCAGCCTCATGTTTCCTTCAGATCTAATTCAGGGTAGGTTTGCCTTGAAAAATAACATGTAGAGTTTTTGGAAGTAACAAATATGCTGTTGAGGGATATTAATCAGTTGAAATTTAAAAGACAATTGCCTTTGGGCTTAAAATCTTTGGTCTGGAACAAATGGCATCAAAATCATTCAGTCTGATGTCTTGGAAAATGATCATGACTTGTAGGATTGATCAGGCTTCTGGTGCGTGTGAATCCCTGTTTATGTCATTTGGAAGAGGAGCAAGTTTTAATTTCTGTGGAACTCTCACTCAGATACAGTACACTGTTTCATTGGTAGATCATATCAATGACAGTGACATAATTTGTGTCCTATAGACAATTCCAACACTGTAGAGAAAAAACATACAGCTGTCATTTCTGAATTTTATTTTTAATTGGGGCATCAGTTTTGGATTTGTGGTCAATTCTTGGCAATAGAAACCTGGAATAAAAAATAGATTTGGCCCTTTGAAAGTCCTTTAAAGTTTGAAGTAATTAAAAAGTTTTATCAAATGCTGAACATAAGAGAGTTTATATTCTTAAAACTTTGTAGAATATGTAATTTTAAGATATTCATGACTTGAAGAATGAAATCTCAGAAATGTGCATAAAAATAACCAAAATCTAGGACACATTCATGGCAGGTAAGATAGACAAAAAAACAGTCGATAGGTGAGAAAAAAAAACTCAAGCCTGTATGTTGCTGTTGAAACTATAAAATTTAATTCAGTTTGACAAATGTTATCATTATAGCAATTAAATCTAAGTATGTATATTGCATACACTGTGTTAGCCTGACCCGTAAGTATCTATCCACTGAAGTGCATATATAAGCTTTTCAAAATAAGATTAATCATAGAAATAATATTTATAACTAAGTAGAAATAATTTAGATAAGTTTCAAAAGATAATTATAGTTAAATAATGGTACGTGTGTGAGTGTGTGTGAACAATACTTACATAAATAATAGAAAGGCATTCGGAAGTACTGGGTAAAGTGGAAAATCCCGTCATGAACTCAAGGTAATTTATGGTTTCTTCAGGCAGGCATTTGACCTAGCGCTTTAACATGCCCATGTCACATGTTAGAGCAATTGGATTCTAGTCCTGGGTCCCCATTTCAGCTTCCTTCTAGTGAAGGTCTTGGAAGACAGTAGGTGACAACTCAGTAAAATTATTGAGTCCCCATCACATACCTGAGAGACCCTTGTGGAGTTACTTATTTCGGCCTTCAGCTGACCCAGGCCTGCTCATTACAGTGTTTGAGAAATGGCCAGTAAAGAGTAGAGCTCTCTGTCTCTGTCTCTCTTTTAGTCTCTCTACCTATAAAGTTAAAGAAAAAATGTGATTTTATTTATGCAATGATTTAGGGTTAATTTTACATGATTGCATAAACAAAATTAGATATTGATGCATAAAAATCAATTTTAGATGTGTAGTGGTTCAAATAAGAATATTCTTAAAAGCAGTAATGGTATAATTTGCTCATCATCTAAATAAATGTTTATTAACAGTTTGCTAAAAAGATGCCTCCCTTAAAGGAAGATAAGTATTTAGAGTATATTGAATAAAACCTTCTGTTTATTAAGAGACATTATTTAAGGAGTGAAAATTCATGATGCATAGTGAAGAAAATATTTGCTTTAATTTTATGCAAAGAAGGACATGTATCTGGAATATATTTATAAGGCTATTTCATAGAAGTTTATGAAAAATTCTAATGGCCCTACAGTTCCATTCTTAAGTGTATTTCTACTAGAAATCTATTTTAAGACATATAAATATACATATGGCCAATGTGGTGGCTCCACAGACTAATCCTCCATCTACAAGTGTTCACATCCCTCATGGGTGCTGGATCATGTCCTGACTGCTCCACTTCCCAGCCAGTTCTCGACTGGCTTGAGGAAACAACGTAGGATGATGCAGGGAGTTAGGCCTCTACACTGATGTGAAAGGCCCAGAAGAGGCTGGTGGCACCTGGTTTCAGAATGCCTCAACTCTGGCCATTGCATTCATTTGGGGAGTGAATCAGCAGATGGAAGATCTTTCCTCCTCTGTCTTTCCTTGTCTCTATAAATTCCCTTTTCAAAGATTAAAGACGTGTGTGTGTGTGTGTGTGTGTGTGTGTGCATGTTTCATGTGGCCAAGGATTCCTCACCCTATCCAAGAAATCTTTAGTACACAGGGCAACATTCTGATAGAGAAATAATTAAAACAAACAAGCAAATAAGCAAGCAACAAAAACATCATGCATTAATTTATATGCATTCTAAGTCCTAAAATGTTTCTGCTGCTTTATTCTGTTTCTCAAGGCAGTCAGAATGATTCAGCTAGGTTCAAGAGGAGATGACATCGCTGCCCTACCACTGTGATGTGGAGGGTTCAGGAAGAGCATGTGAGACATATTGTTGTAGCTCATTGTGGGGCAGTAGAGTTTGCCACAGCTGGCTCTGAAACGGTGCTATTCAAGTCCTGTGTACCTCAGCATGTCAAGAATGCTGTGATTGCCGTGACCTTTTTCTGTTTCTCTGACTTCTCAAAAACAATTTAAGCCCCACACTTGCTGTTTTTAATATTTGAAAGAAGAGAGGAAGTGTGATGCTTTATTACAGATCTTTATCTCACTGTCTCATTCTCACGGTTCAAATCCTCAAATACCCTCGGCTACATCTGAAATTCTCCACCATGACTGCCGAGCCAAAGGAGACTCGCAAGCACTCGCTGAATCGTGTTAGTTCTTTTTATTTTTTTATGTAACACTTTTAACTTATAATTGCAAAATATTTGTTTCCTTGTACGTTTCTTTTCCTATCAGAAAAACTACCATGCCTGTATTTTTAGTAGACACTATTACAAATAATACCTTTTCATTAGTTCTGAAAGATAACTAATAAAGATGAATAAGAAATAGCATTAAGCAGAAGAATCTTGAAGCATTATGAATAAGGTAGTTCTGTGAGTAAACACTTGTACTATAAATGTTACCTATGAGATTATCCAAAAGAACTCTATTGGCGGGCAGAAAGAAAAATCTGAATTCACACAGAGATAAATATTTGAACTTCACCTGGATGTGTAAATAACCCTGTCAGCTGGTTGAGATAAACAATTTTACTTATAAACTGTTTTCAGTGGATTTATGAATGTGACTAAACATCTCTATTATTTTGTCACTGTCATCAATTCTCATGTTAATGTGGTACTAATACAAGAAGCACATATTCAGGGTAGTATATACATGCAGTTCTATGAATATAGTGCTACTTTCTTCCTTCCTCCACTGTTTCATCCCTCTCACTCTCTTTTCATTTCTAAAATGCTATATTTTTAATTTACATCATAGTCAAAGGCTTATTGCTTCACTAAGTAAATAGTTCAGCCAAATAAATAGCCCATAAAACAAGTAGTTCAGAGACTATATATTTCAGTAGAAAGATAGGCAGGGGATATAAATAATAGTTAAATGAAATGTGTCTAATTTACTCATACAGCATAATCTAATCTTATATATTTATATGTAACCCCACCAGTGAACTTTTAGCTTCAATCTTCTTTCTGTTTGACATCATTGAGCCTTTGCTTTCTCCTGTAAAAACAGAGTACATGATTCTATCAATTTACAAATGGATCATATTTTCTCCTAGAGTTATGGTGAATGAAATAATGAAATCGTCCATATTTTTATAACAACACTTGGCATGCAATGACTATACAATAGCTGAACTTTATTTTTAATAATCATACATGTTCATATTTTATTTCAAGTCATTAATGAAATGTTATCAGTTAAAATTACCTAAAAATCAAAAACCATCAAAGGACAATGTCGTGTCTTTTCTCTTCAGAAGCATGTAATTTTACCCCTTTGATTTCATTATGAAAAGTTAAACGTTTAGGGCCAGCCTAGTAGTTAAAGTCCTTGCCTTGACCATCCCGGGATCCCATATAGGCATCTATTCTAATCCTGGCAGCCCCACTTCCAATCCAGCTTCCTTCTGCAGTCTAGGAAAGCAGTCGAGGATGGTCCAAAGCCTTGGGACCCTGTACCTGTGTTGGAGAACAGAAGGAAGCTCCTGGCTTAGGATTGGTTCAGCTCCAGCCATTGCAGCCACTTGGGGAGTGAACTATTGGATGGAAGATCTTCCTCTCTGTCTCTGCTCCTCTCTGTATATCTGCCTTTCCAATTAAAAAATAAATCTTAAAAATTATTTTTAAAAAAGGTTAAACATTTTGACTCTTACAAAAATGTGTATGTAAGCTTTTATCTCCCTAGTCGAATTGATGTTTTCAGAAGAATTTAATCAGGATCAAACCTCTAATAGATTTTTAAAAATGTATTTATTTTTATTGAAAAGCTAGATATACACAGAAAAGAGACAGAGACAAAAATCTTCCTTCCACTGATTCACTCCCCAAGTGGCCACAGCAACTGGAGCTAACCCAATTCGAAGCCAGGAGCCAGGAGCTTCTTCCAGATCTCCCTCTTAGGTGCAGGGTCCCGAAGCTTTGGGCCATCCTCTTCTGCTTTCCCAGGACACAGGCAGGGAGGTGGATGGGAAGCAGGACCGCTGGGGCATGAAGCAGCACCCATATGGGATCCTGACACTTGCAAGGCAGGACATTAGGCTACCACACCGGGCCCACAAATTGTTTTTTATTCCTCTGAGAAATAATATATTTTTATATGACCAAATATAATTCGGTATTTCTTTCGCATTGGTAAAATAGAAATTGGTTTTACCATTTAAAATGAACAGAGAAGTTAAAAGAGTACAATTAGCCTCATAATTTATCTTATCATTTGAAGATTATAATTTCATTTATGTGTTAAGACGCAGTGACCAACATCAAAACTAAAATACTGCCTAGAGTAGAAAATTGCTTAACATTTGTGACATAAATTATACACAATTGACAGTGATAACCATGATATAGCTATTCTTGCCTGTTTTGTGCTTTTCAACAGCTCTTAATACACAGTCCAAATTCTGTCATAGGGTTGTGCATGTTAATGAAAGAGCTTAAAATACTGGTAATTTTTCTAGGTTGCAACTCTCAGAAGGTATCGACTATTCTCCATATTTCGAATTATGTATTTCACGTGGGAAAACCAAGTATAAGTGATTTAAGAAAGCAAAACACCATTTTATAGGACCTCCTGAGAGGCATAAAGATGAAATTGAAAAACTGTTATAGATAGTTCATCTTTTCCACTTATGTGAAAACTTGGAGAAGTTATTTTATGCCCCTGAGCCTTAAGTGTCTTCATCTATAAATGGAAAAATAAAAATATCAGGCAGCCACATCAAACTATTGTGAAGATTAAAAGCCATGACAAATGTAAAAAGTTACAAATAATATCAATCCCAGCACTTTACTTGTTAAATTTGCCCCATCTTCATCAGACATGCTCTACCTAGACTAAATTCTTTTGCAATGAACAAGACATCTCTTCATTTCTTCCATTGGGATTTTTTTTTTTTAGTTGTGTGGCAAGTCTTATTTTGGATCTATCCATCCTTCACTTACCTATAGATATCATTTAGTAGATTTATTTTCATTTATTTCAAGGTATGACAGCAGAGACACACAGAGGGATCTTTCATCAAGTGATTCACGTTTCCCTAATGTCTACAGTGGGCGGGGCTATGTAAGGTTGAAGGCAGGAGCTCAGGATTCCATTTTGGTGTTCCATTAAGGTACCAGAGACTCAAGTACTTGAACCATCCTCGACTGCCTCCCAGGGTGTGTCGACAGGCATCTGAATTGGAAGCAGAGGCGTTTGGACTTGAACTGACATTCCAACATGGGATATGAACATCCCAAACGGTGAATTAACCTGCTACCCCACATTGCCTACCTCAATGGGTTCTTACTATTTCAACATTGTCAGAACCCATGCCAGATGTTTCATATTAATTTTCACTTAGTTTCCACTAATCCCCTGTGAGATATAGTATCATTATTATTCCTTTTACAATTTAAAAATCTTGGTCTTGACCATCAAGAAAATGTCATTCTATAGCACAATTCATTTTACACTGGTATTAATAAGAACTGATATTTACACAGGTAAAAGCCTAATTAAATATAATAATTTAGAATAGAGATAGGTTGTCCTTTAATATAAATTACTCATTTAAAATATAAGTTCTTCACAAATCAATGGCAAAATTATACTGGCTGTTCCCTAATTTTACTGCAAAAAGAAGAAATTACTTCAGGTGTATTGAGCTGTCAAATTATCATTAAGAATGCCACAAACCTGGGCCCAGTGTGATAGCATGTAGTGGTTAAAGTCCTCGCCTTGAACATGCCAGGATCCCATATGGGCACAGGTTCTAATCCAGGCAGCCCCACTTCCCATCCAGCTCCCTGTCTGTGGCCTGGAAATGCTGTCGAGAATGGCCCAAAGCCTTGGGACCCTGCACCTATCTGGGAGACCCTGAAGAAGCTCCTGGCTCCTGGCTTCGGATTGACCCAGCTCCAGCCATTGCAGCCACTTGGGACTGAACCATCGGACCAAAGGTCTTCATTTCTGTCTCTCCTCCTTTGTTTGTATATCCACCTTTCCAATGCCAAAAAAAAGAGAATGCTACAAGCCTAGGAAAAATTGTGAGTCAAAATGCAGAATGTTTGACGTTTATACTTGTGAGATTAATCTACTGGCAAGATAACTCTGATTTACATGATTAAACATATTTCACATGAAAATAATGAATGCCCGAAACAGGATAAACAATAATTGCTCATACTTAAACTACTATTGTGTTGTGACTACTGTAGATCATAGAAATGTGTGCAAGGAGGCACTGGTGTAGTGGTATAGCAGGCTGATTCTCAGTACCCTCTTGGGAGACCCAGAGGAAGCTTCTGGCTTCCAGCTTACAAACAGCTCAGCTCTGACCATGACAGGCATTTGAGGAATGAATCAGCGAACAGAAGACCTCTCACTCTTTCATTCTCTGTAAAATCTTTCTATCAAATAAAAATAAACACATCTTTAAACAAAGAAAGTTATATAAGCTTAGTCTTACATATCCTGGTTAAAATAATATTGTAAAACTTTAGGTATGAAAAGGAAATTGAAGATTCAGGAAAAGAAACAAATACATTTGCTTTTGAAGACCACGAACATTTCTTTTATAAAAATAACAATATTGTGTTTCATACTTTCAAGGTGTATTTGGCACTGAAAATACTCAGTGTAGGAGCTCAGAGGATAGATGTGAATAGTGCCTTAAAGGTTAGACAGAAAACATAAAGCTTGTATTGCATTGGTAGGAAATGTCAGGCTAAGAAAATTAAAAGGAGGAATAGCATGAATGGAAAATGGGAAGCCCAAGCAAATGCACAGAAGGAAAGTACATTTGACATTTATTCATTCACATAATTATTCCATAAAATTGCACCAAGTCCACAATGGATGCCAAGCTGCTTATGAAAGGGTGCTGCATTCCCTCAACATAGAAAAATGGAGTTAAAAGATCAGCTTATTTTGGTTCAGAGACATTTGAAATCCATGCCTACGAGGGATCTTCCAAAAGTTCATGGAAATTAATATTAATAAATGTTTTGGGATTAGCACTGTGGCATAGTGGGTAAGGCTGTCACTTACACAGCTGGCATCCCTATGTGTGTGATTTCGAGTCCTGGTTGCTTCAGTTGTAGTCCTGCTTCCTGCTAATGGCCAGGGATGAATAACAGAACATGCCCTAAGTATTACAACCTCTGAATTCATATGGGAGACCTAGAAGAAGATGGTGTTTTCCCCCATCTTTTGATTCTTTCTTCAGAAGTCTACAACATCCAGAGTTGGGCCAAGCAGAAGCCAGGAGCTGGGAACTTAATGTAAATCTCACAGCTGCATGGCAGGGACCCAGTCTCCTAATCCAGTGACTGCTAGTTCCCAGGACATTCACAGGAAGCTGGAATGAGGAGCAGAACCTAGGCATTCTACTAGGAGATGTGGGTGTCCTTTTGTATGTCTTAACTTGTATGCCAGGCATCTGCCCCTGTCAAAAATATTTTGATTGTATGGATAGTTAATTATAAGTTATCATGAAAACGTAGTTATGCAAAGGAAGCTGCAGAGTTTAGTTGGAGAAGTTTGCAGCAACTGAGCTTGGTGGTCAGGACAAACTACCACAGCAGGAACCTGCAGACCTTGAACCATGTCTGGATCTCCGGGTAGCCTCATTATTATTACCCCAAATGCCCATTGGTCCTTGAAGAGAAAGAAAGATGAATACTGGTCAAAGTCTGGCATGCAGCCAGCCTCACTGTGTGAAGGGCTGCTCTAACATTAATCTTCTGGACTAGGCACATGCGGAGGATGGATGGTCTCAGAGCCCGAGGAAAACCATTCTGGAGAGAGAGCTGAAGCAGAACAACCGCACACAAGCAAAGCAGGGGACCTATTTTGTCATTCACTGACATTCAGTGCCTGAGACTCACATGGGAAATGATGGTATCCCCAAGCTTAGATACATTATATCAAATATATGGTGTATTTCCATGTCAGTAAATCCAGGTAATATCCTGGCTGAACTTGAGGAAGAAAATGTTGCAAAGATAATGTAAGACCTATTGTAGTATTTTTCTCATTTTAAAAAATCTCACTAATCCAAAGTGTTAAAGAGGCTTCTTCTATATTAACTACTATTAGCTTAACAGTTAATACATCTGTATCCAAAATTGAATTAGTTGAATTCAATTCTCAGCTCTGGTTCCTGACTCAGAAACCTTCTAAGGCATATCCTGGGAGGCTGTGGTGATGGCTCAAAGAAGTAACTAACTGTTCCTGCCATCTGTGTGGGAGACTGACTTGTGATCTGGCTCCCAAATTTGTCCCTAAACCTTCCTTAACTATTGATGACTTCTGGATAGAATCAATCTCTCTCTCCCCCGCTTCCCCTTCCCTACTCCCTCCCTACTCCCAACCATGTATGTATGTGTGTATATCCCTGCCACTTAAATGGGATTTCACATCAAATCTTAGCAACATTGACTTCTTAATGTCCATTAATTAACGAAATTTTAACTGTTACATGAAAAAGATTGCTAGTCTTCATGTACTCGCATAACCACTTCCTTGTCTTAAAGTCCTATTCCTCTCTACCCCTCTCCTCTCCTCTCTACCCCTCTCCTCTCCTCTCTACCCCTCTCCTCTCCTCTCCTCTCCTCTCCTCTCCTCTCCTCTCCTCTCCTCTCCTCTCCTCTCCTCTCCTCTCCTCTGGAAATGAAAGATTTATTCACTGGCTGCAGAAGGTCTTGTATTTTGCACACCTCAGTTGACAGCAGTCTTTGAGAAGTGTTTAACTGAAGAGAACTTTCTTGGTCACGGTTGTATCCTTTTCCTACTAATAGACTGTATCCACTGACTGGTCAACTTGGGAATACAGAGATCCATCTACCTCTCTCCAACTGAGGGAAGCTTCTTAGCTTCAAAACTCTCCATTCAAGTTTACAAGCATATCTTGCCTTTGTCTAATCAATTCTTTTTCTCTCTTCCACATCTTTTACTGACAATTGTTCTCCTGAACAACTTTCTGAACATTGTGCCCCATCTTTGAGCAGACATTGTATAGAAAATGATTGATGACAGTTGACACACTTTTGTAAATAATTACGTATGACTGTTGTGTTGGAAGGATATAATGTGAGATATATGTAAAGGGAGATTATGAATATACTAAGTTTAGTCAGAGAAGTAAGCAAAGTTTCAGTTTCTGAGTGTAAGTTTCCATGTAACCTATCAAAGACCAATGTCTACCAACCAACACCTCATATATGAGAGGTAAACTCCTTGGAACCTGACCCAGAGCATCTCCGACATCTTTAACAGACATCCTGGTCATCTGAGCACCTAAAACCCTGTTTTAGTGTTGGTATTTGTTAGTATTCTCTACCAGAAACTTAGTGAGAGCAATGTCTTTGTATTACACCATGATAGTCCCAAAGTTTTGTACAGGGAATGCAAGAAGAGTTAAGCATAAACTTGTGGAATCACTAAATGAATGTTGCCATCACCTTGCCAAAGACATCATAGAATTCTTAAAAGAATAACTCTAAACAAGGATGCAGGACTGGGTTCCTGAAGCTATAAAATGTGACCCATCAAGCCATTGAAACCTAATGCATAGCTAATAGTTAATCTTACGTCTATATTAAATCTATCAAGTCCACTTTGCCAGTGAACATATCCTGATGAAATCCATTTTGTATCTGTATTTTTCACTTGTGTCCTGGAGAGACAATGAAATATTACATTATTAAGAATTTATAAAAGCTACAAATTAGTCTGTTGGATTTTCTTGGTTGATGAAGGGAGTGAAGTTTTGAAAGCTCATGGAGAGCTGTAATATTTTATTCAAATGGCATTAAATCCTTCATGCCCAGCCATGCCTTTTAGCTCAATAGAAAGCTTGGAGGTCTCTAATAGGATTTGTGGATTACAAATCCTCTGATATTATTAGAAGGCGGAAACTTTGTCCTGAAGGTTCCAGTACTGCTCTTAACTATGGATAAAATTTAACCTGAAAACTCAGACTTGCATTCTTATGCTCTTTAGAACCCAGCAATGAAAATGTGGACCTCCTAGAAATGTAACTGCTTAGTAGCAAGCAGTTCATTGAAGGTGAGCATTTGGGACTACTAGCATTGGCAAGTGATTATCCCAACATGATGAGTTTACAACAAAGAATAAATCTGCCAATAAAATAAACAATGGACATGAGAATCTGGATTAGTAAGAGTTTTTTTCTCTTCCTGATATTATTTATGTATTTGGTTCTTGTGTTATAGCAGATTCATAATAGTTTCTCAGGCATCTAATCCATCACCTGGATTTTTTAATTAAATAGGTCTAAAAATCAAAACTACAAAGAATTAGTGAAGCGTCTCTTTTTTATGTTTTTATATGTGAAATGTATATGAATTTGTAGTGTGAAAGTTGAGATCATGATAAAAGATTGAGGATTGTGTGCCATACATATATGAAAGTATGCACATCGGGAAAGGATTAAGGTTTGATTGCACTAGCAAGCTAACGTAAGCCTGTGGGAATGAGTAGAAAGCAAAATGCTCCTGTGTTGGACCAAAGGCAATATGAATATCGTATCTGCATTAGTTTCTTAAGTCAGTACTTTTCTAGTCCCATGAGTGTTATGTCAAGGAAGATTAAAGAGGAGACCCACATTTTAGGAATGGGATTCTCTAAGCGCTGCTAAAAAACCTTCCCAGTTATAAGTCGATATTTATTCTCCAAGGCTGCATGCTGTATGAATGTTTTTCTAAGGATCCTGTGGAACAGAACTGTCAGTGTTTTTCATAAAGCTACCCAAATCCAAGAGGTATTAGGATAGATTGTAGCAAAAAAAAAAAAAAAAAAAAAAAAAAAAAGACTGTAAAGTTGAATTTTTTTTCTTTAAAGATAATCACTTTCCATAGTTCATGTATCATGTATTCATAGGATTTTCTGTTCTGAATTGTAGTACTTGGACATTGTAAAAACTCCGATATGAAGAAAAATTAGTGAGGCTATTGGGAAATAAGAAAATTTAGTTAGAATTTGAGAAAGCTGTGTTCTGTTATATCCACTGTGACCCTCAGGAGTTGAATCATTGTGTTAATGAGAATCAGTCCAGTTTGGTGAATACTTGCTATGTACCAGATAAGCACTCATAAGTTAGTTCAATAATCAAAACAAAGAAAGTCATTTGTCAAAGCAGTTAAGACTACCTAAATCCCAGTGTGATGGCCTAGTGACTAAATTTTCACCTTGCATGTACCAGGATTCCATATGGGCACTGGTTCCTGTACTGGCTGCTTCACTTCTCTTTCAACTCCTTGCTTGTGGCCTGGAAAAGCAGTACAGGATGGCCAATGCCTTGGGACCAGCCTGGGAAATTCACAAGACTCTCCTGGCTCCTGGCTTTGAATTGGCTCAGCTGGAGCCATTTCAGCCATTTGGGGAGTGAGCCAGCACACAGAAAATCTTTCTCTCCTTCTTTCTGTAAATCTGTCTTTCCAATAAAATTAAATGAATCTTTAAAAATTTTTTTTTAAATAAAGCTTAACAAAGAAATGACTCTGCTTGGAATATCCATATCCAAGATCAGAACTTACTACTAATCAGATTCAGTCTGGTCCAACCACAGCTTTGCAGGGACATTTGGGGAGTGAACCATAAATAAGAATTATCTCTATGCTATCTATCTGTCTGTCTGTCTGTCTGTCTATCTAGCTCCCTTCTAACTATAAATTTTAAAAATTAAAAGAATATTAAGAAATTCAATATGATAGCTTACTGGTGCTAAAAAATGAGGTCGAATTAAATTGAGCCAAGATGTTAAATACACTCTTAATATTTTGTGAATCTTTGCCAATGTCATAACCTTTTTAACTCACCACAGAGACAAGTTAGATGACATACTCCCACAGTGTTCTGATAACAAATTGCTATGGAGGTAATAAAAGTGTAATGACAGTTTGCATTGCTGAACCTACTCACCTTCTTTCAATCAAGAATGAATACCAGAATTTAAGTAATTATAAGTGACTTTCTTGTGAGGGTAATTTTTAATCTACTCTAATTAAATCATTGACAAACTTATTATTTTATAAAAAGCAGCAAATTATCGCTGGCACACAGGAAATTTAATATAGAATATCAGTGAGCTGTAGCCCTATATAATGAAGGCTGCCTCCAGTGAACATAGGTATAATAGCATAGACCAATTATTGAGTAGCTACATATGTTGATGAATGTGTGGTTGTTAGCCATCTGATGAAGTGATACGTAGGACTAACCTATGATTTCATAGTATGAGAGGAGTGTAGGAAGTGGATAGGTTAAAAAAATTAGAAGACAGTTCCCAACTGATGTATTCATACCAAACAGCCTTTCTTGATGTCTTTTGCTTTCCCTTTCTCTCTTTAATCTCCTCCTCGCTTTCATTCTTTTTATCATTATTCTAAGACTTCTGGAAACTGAAGAGATATAACTAACACAAGATAATACTATAATGCAGTGTTCCAAAAGATCTTTGTGCCACTAAAGACATTAGTCTTAATGTTGTATTTGTGTTAATGTTGTGAGTTTGGTGGTTGCTCTGCAGTTATATCATAATCACAACACACTGAAGATTGATAGAATGGCAGAACATCATATTGACTATTGCTCTTAAATCATCCAGGAAAAAAAATTTGCCTCATGTACAATTCACAATTTTTTCTGTATGTATAAGACATGTTCTAAATATGAATGAATGAAAAAGGATAAATCGATAAGTGTCAAGATATTGTTTCCACAAATTAACAATATATTTACAACAAGAAATATCAGAACAGGACCAAGCCACATGGTAACCTTGACAGCTAGGCACATAAGAGAGAATGCCAGGTGCGAAAGTACTTTTCATAGCCCAGGAAAACACCTCAAATCATGAACTTGAAATATAACCCATAAGAATTAACAAATATTTAAATAAATATGTCATTTGGTCCTTTATTTGCTATTACAGTTAATATTTATGAAATTTTCAATATATTTGAAAGCAGTTTAGGGGCCTACCTTGGTACACTGAGATTTCCCAGGCTTGTGAAACAAGTGCTAAAAATAAATCAGTCAACTATAACTGAAATGAGTTTATCTGATAAAAGCAATTCTAGAAGTAAAATAATAAAAAATATTGTCAAATGTGTATAGTAAATGAATACATTTGCTGAAGAATAGAAACATATTTTAATAACTTTCATGCGATATGAAGTAGGATCTCCAAACAGATCTGAAGATGATCTTCTCAAACCCAACTGGAAGATAGTTGGATGCTGAGTCATACAGTGAGGTTCTTGATCAATGATAAAAAAAAAAAAAACCCTGAAATCTCACTCTTTGAAGAACTTGAAAATGTTCTAGATTTGTTGTGATGTATGGAACATTCATCTCCTTAAAAAGGCAAGATTTCCAACTTTGTGACAGGTCAATTAGAATAAATGATTTGCAGCCTCCTAATTGCATGTTAGCCTTCACAGTTATCAGTGATCTTTGCTAAAGGTCACCAGAAAAATGCTTGAATTGAACAAGTACATTTTTATTTATTCTTTGGTGTAGGGACACATGCATTTTATTAATATTTAAAGTATACTAATTCTTACAGTGTAACCAAATATATCAAAGAAAATTTAGCAGTGTGTGTTTCTGGGTATTATTTGTATCTAAATTGAGAATTTTCAAATTTGAAGCTGTGATCAAGTAATATGTATAGAGGACTTGATTCAGTAGGTATGGAATGGGACTTACAATAACTATTTCTAGTTAGTTTCTACATGATATTCATGGTTCTTCAATGGAGAAAACATTTTATGAGGTACAAATATAAATACAGGTAAATTAAAATAGGTGAAATAACTTTTTTAAATTTTAAGAGTGATAAAAGGCCATCTGATACATATGAGATGATATTTCATTGTTAATTTATTTGTACATTTTGGGGGAGGGTGATGTTTCATCTTTAATTTTTAAAATTTTTTTAAAAAAGATTTACTTACTTTTCTATTGGAAAGTAAGTCAGATTTACAGAGAGGAGGAAAGACAGAGAGGAAGATCTTCCATCTGCTGGCTCACTCCCCGAGTGGCTGCAATAGCCACAGCTGAGCCAATCCAAAGCCAGGAACATCTTCTGGGTCTCCCATGTGAGTGCAGGGTCCCAAGGCTTTGGGCCGTCCTTGATTGCTTTTCCAGGACACAAGCAGGGAGCTAGAAGGGAAGTGTAGCAGCCATGGTATAAACTGGTGCCTATATGGGATGCTGGCATGTATAAGGCGAGGACTTTAGCGACAAGGCTATTGCACTGGGCCCAATTTTAAATTTTAAATTGCTTTAGCCAATTCAATGCAATGTATATATGTACATTTTATAATTTAATTAATGAATTAATTTATGTGTTTATTTAAAGGTGCATTTTCATAGGTTCTGGGATTTTCCCATCCCCTATCCCCAAACTCCCTCCTCTCACTGATTTCCCCTGTATTAGTACAATAGTATAATCCTTCAGAAATAGTCATAAGTCCATTATTCTGCTGTTTAAGTATATCCTAATATTGTAGGCGTGAACATTGGCAGGGAGTTCAGTATCCCATTGTCAAGATATATTTAGGGCCCGGCGGCGTGGCCTAGCGGCTAAAGTCCTCGCCTTGAAAGCCCCGGGATCCCATATGGGCGCCGGTTCTAATCCCGGCAGCTCCGCTTCCCATCCAGCTCCCTGCTTGTGGCCTGGGAAAGCAGTTGAGGACGGCCCAATGCATTGGGACCCTGCACCCGCGTGGGAGACCCGGAAGAGGTTCCAGGTTCCCGGCTTCGGACCGGCGCGCATCGGCCCGTTGCGGCTCACTTGGGGAGTGAATCATCGGACGGAAGATCTTCCTCTCTGTCTCTCCTCTGTATATATCTGGCTGTAATAAAAATGAATAAATCTTTAAAAAAAAACAAACAAACAAAAAAAAAAGATATATTTAACAGTTTCAGTGGGATTCCATCTTTGAAAGTAGAGGTGCACACTGCATTGTATCTTTACAACTGGATATTATAGTTTCTATTACACAGTTCTCCTAGATAACTGTATGTACATGCATTTTTACCTCTATATTTATTGATCTTATATTTTACATAAAAGTTGTCTTATATCAGAGAGAAAATATGATAATTTGTCCTTTTGGGATTGACTGATTTCACTAAGCCTAATCGTCTCTAATTGGGACTATTTTGTTGTAAACGATAGAATTTTATTCTTTTTAATGGCTGAGTAGTATTTCCCTGTTTACAGATGGCGTGGTTCTGCACACAGGAGTGCAATTAAGCTCAGGCTGTTTCTGGACACCTTATTGTTTATCTAAGTATTGCCCCAGAACCTGGTCCAGACAAGCAGCATGCCTTGTGGGAGATGGCTTGATAAGCATCCTAAAAATTGATGAAAACAATAGGAGTAAGAACTGAAACTGCTGTGGTGATAAATATAGTTATTGTCACCTTAATGGCTAGTCTGTCTTTGCAGTATCTTCGGAGCATAAAAAACATATGTTTCAGTTGCTTTTATGATCCTTTGGCTAGAGGAATTAAAGAGTGATTTTATTAATATTGTAGAAACATACTTTTAATTGTTGTTCCAAATATTTATGATGAGATATAAAGCACGTAGTTGTAGAGGGATTTAATATCTGAAACTTTTGTTTTGGACCTTCTTTTTTTTTTCCTTAGGGCATATTTTTCTTATTAAGTGATAAGTTGTAAAAATAGAAGTGTTTTCCTTTTGACATGTTTCTCCCGTTGAATGGCAGAAAAGTTCTAGAAATAGTAATGTTAGTAGGAGTGTATAACTGATTAATAGCTAATCGCATGTGCCCTGGCCTTAGAGTCCTGGCTGTCGCCCAGTGGCTACTACTGTAGAATGAATAATGGCTTGTTTGAAAAATGATTTCAGTGTTTTGCAGAATTATCTTTAAAGACATCTGCTTAACCCTAAAGTAGAAAACAGAGCAATTAAATGTTTGTGCAAAAGCTTGTGATGATTTCTGTATAAAGAAGACAGCTTCTTGAACGGTTCATTCTAAGTACCAAGTGACTGTGATTTGCTCTCTTTTCTTGCCGACTCCAAACACCCTTCCTTCAAGTCCGAACTCAACTGGAGCTGGTTTCCAGCAGTGAAAGACTTCTTTGATGAAAATTATAAAACATTTAAAAAAGAAATAGAAGAAGGCAGTAAAAGATGGAGAGATACACCACGTTCCTGGATTGGCAGGATCAACATAATCTAAATGTCTGTATTACTGAAAGTAATATACAGATTTAATGCTATTCCAATCAAAATCCCAACAGCATTCTCAGAAAAAGAAAAGATGATACAAAAGTTCATGTGTAAACACATAAGAATGTAAATAGCCAAAGCTATCCTGAAGAATAAAAATCAAGCTGGTGAAATCATAAATCAAGACCTCAAGACCTACTACAGGGCAGTGGTAATATAAAACAGTCTGTTACCGATACAAAAACAGAGATAAGTGGAACAGAATAGAAACCCCAGAAGGGAGTCTGCACATGTATAGACAATCTTTGACAAATGAAATATATATATACTTCTAGGAACATCATTATATTTCCCTCCTCCCTTCTCCTATCTGCTTTTTTCTTTCATTGCTCTCTGCTTTATAGTTTTAAAATAATATTTTAAATTTATGTTATAGTAAAAAGGTTTAATACAAAATCAGACCAGAGGTTTAACAAATAAAAAACATAAAGACTTAGTTTAGTGGAAATACAATAACTAAACCATAACTGAGTAGAAGGTCATTCTACTAATATATAGTAAATTTTAAGATAGTTATAGGTCATTGAAACTATGGTAGTATAGCATTTTTAGCCATTGATATGACAAAATATTTTAAAAAATCACAAAACTTTGCAATAAAACTGATGTACTCATACAATTTTCTCTCTCTCTCTCTCTCTCTCTCTCTCTCTATTTTAGCTTCCACAAGTAAGGGAGAGCATGCAATATTTGTGTTTCTGGTCCAGCTTATTTCACTCAACATTTGTTCTCCAGTTGAGGTCAGTTGGCTGTGAAAGGTAGAATCTCATTCTTTCTCATAGTGAATAATATTCCATATTGTGTATATACCATATTTTCTTTATTCATTCATCACATGATGGAGTACATGTACCACCATGTTTTAGTGGCTTATCTACTATGGCCAGAATTTGGAATCAACCAAGATGCTTAATATCTCATTCTGGTCTTGATTTGTTTTCACCAATAGCTAGTAATGTTGATTTAATATTTGATTTAATATTTATTTTAGTATTTCTCTGCTATTTGTTTTTTTTCACAAGTATCTATGAGGCCTTTTGCCCAATTCTTAACTGTATTGTATTTTCCTTTTCAATCGTTGTTTTATTTTTTTTTTGCATTGCTAGTATATGCTAGGTATTAACCCTTTTTTGGATAGATATCTTGCAAATATTTCTTTCCACTTTGGTGGATACCTCTGAACTTCTGTTGATTCTTTCCTTCATTGTGGGGTACATAGCTTCTTTCTTGTACAACATCATATGTTCTGGAAGCACAGAAATTTTATACTCTGCTGATAGAAAAGAAAATTAATGCATCCACTGTGGGAAACAGTATGGAAATTTTCTTTAAAAACCTAGAAACTGGTTTCCTATATAATTCAGCAATCCCACCACAGACTATATGCCAAAATACATGAATACATTATATCAAAAAATTATTATACCATCATGTTTACATTGACACTGTTCACTATAGCCAAAATATGGAATAAACCAAGAAGTCCATCATCAAATGAGTAAAGAATATGTGGTACACATATTCACATTCACACACACACACACACACACACACACACATTGCAATGTTGTTCATCTATAAAAAGAATGAAATTCTACCATTTGCAACAGAATGGATGCAACTGGAGGAAACAATGTTGAATTAAAAAGCCAGACAAAGGAAGACAAATACTGCATGTTCTCTGTTATATGTGGGAGCTAAAATTATAATGAGGGAAAAAACCACCAAAAGCAAAAAGAGACAAATGTTTGCAAATGTCTTTGAAATATCTGCAAATACAGATTAGCCAAACATCGTTTTATATGTTTTTCAAATCATTGATTCAGAATGATATATGCATGTGGTTTTAATGATCTTAGATCATTTTTAAATTTACCACCTGTGAGTTAAATTCACAACTTTTTATTTGATTTATGTATGACACTTGCCTATACAGTGTTACAGAGAAAGAGAATCTTCCATTTTAAAAAAATAATAATAGACATCCTAATAGGCAGGAGATGGCATAGCATTTTGATTTGCATTTCCTTGATTTGCATTAATGATGTCAACTGTTTTTATGTCTGGAGAAAATATTAATTCATATCCATTGACAATTTATTTATTTTAAATTTTTAATTTATTTTTAACTATAAAACAGTGAGACACAGAAACAAATGAAGAGAGAGAAAGCTGTTCCATAATTGATATAGTCCTCACATGTCCATAATTGTTGAGCGTGAGCCAACCCTTAGTTAAGAGGGAGGAATCCAATCTAGATCTCCACGAATGGCAATGACATAACTGCTTGAGTCTCCCAGATTGCAGAGCAGCAGCTGGGGTTGGAAACAGTGCCAAAATGTGGACCTAGATAGTCCAATGTGGGTTTCAGGCATCTTAGGCAGTATCTAAACTACTGTTCCAAATTCTACCCCTCTGCCCATCTGGAGAGAAAGTGGCTAACTTGGCCAGAGGTGTAGTGGTCACTGACACACTTGTGGCTGTGCCTGGTCCATTCCTTCCAGTTTTGAAGGGACTTAGCATTGTGTGCCTTCTCTTATCTTGTAAAACCAATATTGTTTCTTAGCATACCCAAATTATTTCTCTTTGTGCAGTGCTTCAAAACATTCAAAGTTATCCAACATCTCACGAACCAGCCTAGTCAAGCCAGCTGCTGTTGAGACTCGTGCTACCTGCAGGGTCTCACATAAGCTATTGCTACAGACCTATGAAGTACCAGACATGAGAAGATACATGGAGTACTAGGAGCACACATCGTCCAGTTACAGAGGGGAATCTCCAGGTGAGTCATGTTTCAGCATTTGTGGGTCTCTTGGTGAAGTCAGCAAGCCATTTAGCAGAATTTGCAGGTGGCTCTTAGGAACTGTGTGCTGGTTGTTGTGGGCTCCCTGCTTATGTCTGTCCCCAGGTGATATTCTTTATTTTTATATGTAGTTTATATATAGAACACTAATCCCCTAAGTGTTCTGAATGGGGTAAGTCAGAAGTATTCCTCTTGATAGTGAGTAGCAAATCCATCAAGCCTAGTACTTACTTCTCTCTCACTTTGCCTGTGGAAGAAATTACAATCTCAGGGACCAGGGACCTGTGTTGCTGTCAAGTTGTGCCACCTTGAAGATAGGTAATACGAATAAGTCAATCTGTTCTACTTCTCTTGTTTAAAGTATCCAGTCTTCAACGTTTTGTACCACTGGAAGGATAGATTCTCAGGTACACTTTGGAGATTTTTCCTCTACTAAAGTTTGGGTAAAGCGACATTTATGTAAGGGCGATGAGGGGACCTCCCATTTCCTAACTTTCTGGCATTACTCTGTGGAAACTTGCTTTTGTTAAATGTTTCCAGAATATATCATCTGTTGGTGTTAGTTTTAATAATGACTTTCTTACACCTTAATATAAGAAGCTGGAATCTAACCTAAATTTTCTGAAATCAGTAGATGTTTTTTACCATGGGCCTCAATATCTCTGCAGAATTTCCAACCTCGTACACAATGGGCATGAGACATACAGTTTGATGCAGTAGTAAACAAATGGATGAATGAGTGAATTAACCAGAGAAGGAATCATAGACTATGGATAAATGAATATGTTAAGAGATCCAATGTAGGGTTAATAGAAGATACATACTTATAGATAATTTTGCAGAGATAATACGTGTGGGTTTGCACTTTAATTCTTCAATGTGATTGAATTTTGGAATAATGTCTAAAGCTTTCTGAACTCGAGATAAAAGCTCCATCTGTATACAGTTGTACTGTGGTGCGAATATTCTTCAGTTGTCTTCTGGGATTAGGATGCAACAACAAACTCTGCTCAGTAGCTGCACACACACATTCCTGTTAAAGTGCTGTTTCTTCACTAACCGGAAAAATGTAGTTAAGACCCTTTGGAAATATGAAATGAGATTTCTTCTCTTTCTATTGGACTGTATCAGAATTAATAAATTCTGTTAGCTATTTCTGTTAAGGATCTCCTCTAGCTCATTTTGTGAAGCAATTTCAGGAGACACAAAATAATGAAAAATTTTGTAAGAATTTTATATGTGAATTCTTTGTTATTAGAGATTTTAAAAATTACCTTAAAGAAGACAAGCAGGTCTGTTACTTTGTGAACATTCTCTGAATACAGCTAACCTGATTTTTCAGTAAATTTTAAAATCTGAAACTTTTGTGACAGCATATTTGATATTATTGTCAGAAATCAGTTGTATCTCATTAAATATGAGATTTGCATTTGTTGAACAAAATAAACACATTATTAAAGGTCTCTATCTACTACTCTTGATAAAAAGAAATCTAGGACACGCTTGTTAAAAGGTGGCACTCGCATGCCAGTGGGTAATGTTGGCATATGCTATTGCTTGAAAGGGCAAAATCTGCTTTCTTTCTCACACTTGGCTTGGATGGTTACCTTGATTTGATCGTGGTGAACAAAATGTCAAAATGTGAGTCTGCCCATTATTCCAGTTCTTCTTACTTCTCACGTTTCAATTGAAAAACAATCTGAGTCCAAAGCCAAATAACTTTCCTGAAGTGAATGATCTTGACACTTGTGTTTATCTCAACCAGGTTTCTCCTTTATGCCTTCTCGTCTGCTTCAGGTACCTGCATACATTTTATGTGTGTCACAATCTGTTTATTATGTATTCTTTTTTTTTAATATTTACTTAGAATCCTTCTTTTTCACAAGAGGAGGGATAATGTTAATTTTCCCCTTCTATTTATTCTCACAATTGCTAGAATATCAATTATACACTAAATTCTGCAAAATCATGTAGTAATATGCCATGTAACTGAATATTTCATTGATTTACTTAAAAATATTGAATATCGCCCAATTGACTGTTTATAGTTATTAGGATTTTTTAAAATTTAACTCAGCCTTTAATAAAGTATTTTACATGTGTCCATTTTTTAGAAACTAAAGAATGGAAATAGGATTTGAACCAAAATTAATGTTTTGCTTATTTTTTTTCTACTACCATTGGCAAAAATAAATGCCTAAAAAGCTAAAATGTCTTAACTTGCCCATTTAATCTTGCTTGTTGTTTCTGCCTACCCTACGAGGGCAGTATTATTACTTATGTTTTTATATGCATGTCTGTCAGATTTGCCTGAACAACATATTAACCTGTACAATTTTGAAACATTTGTATCTATCCTGTTTCTCATTTCATGATTTGTAAATTGGAGATGAATTATCTCTTTTCTTAAAGTTATGTGATGTATTCTAACGCACAGGTAGTGAAAGAGATAATTAGAGGTTAAGTCATCAAGGTCACACTGACAGATAATAAAGCTGAACCTGAGCCTCACCCTGATAAGTCATTTTTACCCCGATTGTAATCATTGGTCATTTCTCTACTTCAATAAGTGAGCTCAAATTAACACATCAATGTCATTATTTATTCAGCTCCCATATTCCACTCATATAACCTTACTTACTAGCCAATGTTCACAATGATTGCAAACCACACAGAATGTAGATGTAGAGGTATTCAGCATAGATGATGGAAGATGAAAAGTTCTCTTAAAGGGCAGAATACTGAGTACCTAAAGTATAAGCTGAAAAACTTTTAAAACAAATTCTATCTAAAATGCAGATGAAGGAAAATTAAAAAAAAAAAGACATTGCAGCAATAAACAGAAAAAATGGCAGATGGACATGAAAAGTAGTGTTTTGAATACAGAGGAAATCATTTTTCAGAAAGCTGAAAATTTTCTGCAGTGTTAGGTTCTGAAAGGTCAGGAAAAATGAACTCCAAGAGACATGGTGATTTCTCAGTGATGATTAAGACTGCTGCAGCTTATCAGTAGGAGATGAAAGGAAGCTGGAGTGGTTGATGAGTGGGTAAACGTGAGGAGAGCAAGAGGACACAGAATGCCAAGGGTAGGAGCAGAAATTTACTTCAGGCATGAGGAAAGATACTAACTTTGTATGAGGAAAAAATGAGATATCCTAGATACGGTTCCTATAATTTGGCAATATAGCAGGAAAAATAAAAATAAATACATGTTTACTGACTTCTGTTTTCTCTCTGAAAAGTGTGTAATGTTTTGAGAATAAGGATATGATATCAGCTGTTGCTAAGACACAGTTTCCCAAATCTTAGGGCCTTAAAGGGCAGCCATTTTTCATTTCTCCTGAACGCATAGATATAATAGGTCAATTGTTCTGAGTTATATTCCACTGACTTTAGCTGGGCTAGCTAATGTAGCTGCAATCAAATGACCAAGTAAGCTATGGGTTGATTAATCTGATTTTACAATGGATGCAACTAATTTACCTACCATGTTGTTACTCATAGGTTGGACCCGACCTCTTAGTGGTAGTAGGATTGTGAGGGAAGGTTGGGGTATTGTTACAGACTTAAAAGTCTGTGCTGTTAAAACCTTAAGAAGCAATACAACTTTATTTGTAGACAGAGTTTTGCAGGTTAAATGAGGTCATAGGAGTTAACTTTGATTTCATACAATTGGTGTCTTTGTTAAAATAATTGAGAATCTGTCTATAATCTATCTATCTATCTATCTATCTATCTATCTATCTATCTATCTATCTATGTAATGTGGGGACACATTAAAAGAGTTTATCTTCACACCAGGGCATTCAAAAAGAACCTGTTAATACTGCCAACCTGATCTTGGACTTTCATCTTGAAGAACTGAGAACAAACAGAGTCTGTGGTATTTCATTTTGGCAGCTAGAGCAGTCAGATATAAAAACAAAGAAACAAAACATATATGCCCTTTTTCAAGTCTCTGTTTATGCTAGTATGCTACTATGCCGTTGGCAGAAGCAAACTACACATCCACACTCGGACTCCCAAGTGTGAAAGAATCCTAAAATTACAGGAAATGCCTTCATTGAAGGCAGTCAAACAACAAATCCAACAGAGATGGGAAAAATGAATTTGAGAAACTCTTCATATAGCTGTTCCTCAATGTGTACCTTTGGAGAGAAAGAAATTGCTCTCTCTTTCTCTCCTTAAATCACCAATCCTTTTGGATTTGAGCCTTACCCTTATGACAACATTTATTCTTACTTTCTCCTAAGTATCCTGTTTTTATATTTAGTCAGTAGAGGAGTTAGGATTCAGATGTAGTTATAACACTGAGATAGAGAGGGTGGATGTTTGGTTGTTTTCCAAGAGTTTTGTTAGATTAAGATGAAACTACTCAGTCACTATGGAATTGATTTTGTTTTGTTTATTTAAATGATAGATAATATTTAAAACAAATTATAAGTGGAAGACAGTGGAGATTGAGAAAGGGTGAAGAATAAAGGAGACAACAGATACCATTAGATTGGGGATGAAATTATATGTAATAGTAGTGAAGCAATATAGTCGAAAGCATAAATCAAGTTATTAGAATTTATTATTTGAAATTCTAGTGGATTTAGTGATGACAAGATTTGGGATGCATTCATAGATCACAGATGATAAAAGATACTGAGAAGATTTCAGGAAAGTGAAGTTGAAGTGACTGAGAGGCAAGTGTGTCTGTGTGTGTGGAACTCTTCCGATCCAGTGGGATAGATTTGGTGGGAGAAAACACAAAGTAGTCATGTCTTTAAAGTATAAATATTTGTTTAATGAGATGTGAATGACACTGAAATTTCCTTCCTCTGACTATATCTGAATAATTACTATTGAATATACATCTTGGGCCAAAAAATTTTATTTATAAGAATAATTGCCTTATAATTTGCTGGCTCTCACTCTTCCAATAATAACCATAAAATGCAGTAAAGGTAAAACACTAGACGGATCAGTTGGGTATGGTTAGTTCCAATAGTTCTCTGTGTAAATGTCCACTTTTTAGAAGCACTGAAATAAATGAACTAGATCAGGAAAGAGCAATTCCAACCTCCAAAGTTAAAAGCAGAGTTGAAACTATTAGTTGAAGAAAAGGACAAGGCTCAGGTTACTTGACTGGCTGCTGTATTTTTTCCCCTAGCCTTTTTCTTGACAGATGGTCTTCAAATTTCTCTTCTTCACCCTTCTGCTTTGCTAAACCAGTCTTCCTTTCTTATATTCCTGAGATCTGAGGGGCTCAGCTGTCTTCAGTTATTTTTTTTTTTTGGTATGTTTTTATAGCACTTCTAATTGTAGTCTTTTTTTGAATAAGGTTAACAATCTTCAAGAAAGATGTCCTCAATTTTCTCCCCAGCTAAAAAATGCTGCATCCGAGATCAGCCAGAAATAAAGGTAAAATTCCCTGGACGGAACTTAGCTATACTCCGTACTTTTCTCCCTACATATATTTTTGTTTGACAATAATAATATCTGATAGTTTTAAGAGGCAGGTATTCAGATGGTGCTTTCAAGATATCCCACCTTTTTAAAATTTTCTTCTCTGCAAGTGGACATAGAAGAATTATAGGCACAGGTCTGAAGTGCGAGATAAGCACCCCTCTTCTGGGAATCTATCCAGTATGTCCTATGCACAAATAGATGTACCAGCTTTCTATCAACATAACCATTGGTATGCTCTCTACAATAGCGACATTTAATGCCTTGTGTCACACCTTTCTTTTATTAGATTATGAACTCTTTAGGCACAAAGTGTTTAACTTTGTAATTTTGAAATGATCCACACTTAGTCAGTGTTTACTAATGAGTAACAACTGATCTATCAAGCGTTATTGCTAAGAACTCACCAAGAAATTTACTATTCTTCATTCAGCTCTATTTACCCAAACAGGAGTTAGGGCAGAATTTCATGGAAAAGGATTTTATATTAAGCCGCAAATGAACAGAAAATGCCAATACTGTGAATCTGTTACCATCCAATGTGCCCCAGACTGAAGGCTTTTAAATGTAAAGGGATGGGTCCCTGCAGCATGGCCTAGAAGCTAAAGTCCTTGCGTTGAATGCCCCAGGATCCCATATGGGCGCCGGTTCTAATCCCGGCAGCCCCCCTTCCCAGCCAGCTCCCTGCTTGTGGCCTGGGAAAGCAGTTGAGGACGGCCCAAAGCGTTGGGACCCTGCACCTGTGTGGGAGACCCGGAAGAGGTTCCAGGTTCCCGGTTTCGGATCGGCACAGCACGGCTGTTGCGCTCATTTGGGCAGTAAATCATCGGAGGGAAGATCTTCCTCTCTGTCTCGCCTCCTCTCTGTTTATCTGACTTTGTAATAAAATAAAAATAAATCTTAAAAAAAAATGTAAACGGATGGCGATGGACCTCACCATGCAGTAAGGACTCAGATTACAGAAGTATTTATTTATATCAATCTAGAGTTTGTGATTTTTAGTAAAGATTTATTTGCTTTAATTGGCAAGAGAGATTTACAGAGCAAAGGACAGAGAGAAAGATCTTCCCTCTGCTAATTCACTTCCCAAGCCCCCACCATGGGAACTGAGCTGTTACAAAGCCAGGAGCCAGGATTGTTCTCCAGATTTTTCAAGTGGGCCAACAGGGACAAGAAAGGCACCTACATGGCATACCAGCGCTTTTAGGCAAAGGATGAATCAGTTTGGCCATCATGCCAGTCCCAGTGCTTGTGATTTTTATATCAAGCAAAATAGTCATTTAGTGAATAACTAAAGCCGGTAGTAATAATGCTTATGTTGTTGATTGAGCTATTTATATAAAGGTAATAGTTGTCATAAAACAACATATTCATATTTAGTTTTCATATTCTCTAATGTATTTCCACAAACATTTACGTCTGTAATTTATAGATGCAGTTTTTCTTCAGGGAGAGCAAATGTATAATTTCTCTCTACGTAAAGTCTATTAGAGGTTTAAGAAGGTGTAGGCTATAAATCAGGCAAAATTTAGTGACTGTAATATACAAAACCATTTGAATAAATAGGAAAAATGTTTTTAACAGTATTGTTTAGTCATAAAATGGAAATTTTAGCTGAATTTATGCTTATGTAATCTTAATTATGTTGCTTATAATTTTAAACTATAGACATAATGTAGGTACTGATATAATTTTTCAGTTCCATTAACTTAAGCAAGTTCCATTTTAGCATCCATTTCTGTTAGTATTACTCCTCTCAAGAAAGGTAATTGCCACATAGAAAAACAATGTCAACCTTTAACTCTTCTGTAAAGATAAATATAATAGAAACAAAAAATTGTGAAAACAGACTGAGTAAAATTGTGACACTTCATCTTGCCTTACTTATTATGGATAATAGATGTGAAACACATATTGGTTATTACTAGTATAATAGAATATTACACTAACAAATATTATAACCATGTTGATTATACTGTAATCTTTTTTATTAAAGATTTATTTTATTTTTATTACAAAGTCAGATATTCAGAGAGGAGAGACAGAGAGGAAGATCTTCCGTCCAATGATTCACTCCCCAAGTGATCGCAACGGCCGGTGCTGTGCTGATCCAAAGTCAGGAGTTTGGAACTTCCTCCAGGTCTCCCACGCGGGTGCAGGGTCCCAGGGCTTTGGGCCGTCCTCGACTGCTTTCCCAGGCCACAAGCAGGGAGCTGGCTGGGAAGTGGAGCTGCCGGGATTAGGACCTGCACCCATATGGGATCCTGAGGCGTTCAAGGCGAGGATCTTAGCCACTAGGCCACCACACCGGGCCCAGTTATACAGTAGTCTTAAACATAGGCTATAACTACAATAGTATCAGTAGGCTAATTAGATAATAAATTGGATGTAACTCAGCAGGAAGATGGCAAGCTCTGGCCCTGAAATGCCAACATTTACCCCCAACAACAAATTACAGCAACAAGCCACCACTTCACTGTATTAAGAATTCTGAGATAGGCAATAGCTTTTCCATACCCAACCCCTATTCAATCTGTAATGTCTTTTATATTTTCAGGCTTTTTGGTCACAGGCAGTTCAAAGATTGTGCTTTACTTAGTTTCAGCTTTTATGATGACCTCAGTCATTTTTTGCAGTCAGGTACATAGCTTTGCTTTACATCAATAACATCCAATACATGATAATAATATAATTAAATGATACTATTTATAATATTTAACATTACAAGATATTTCAGTATCTATAAGTCAATTTTTTAAACATAAATGAGTATCTTCCTAAGATCTCTTAAGCTAGAACATGGTTTTTCACATTTTTATTTATTTGAAAAGCAGGTTTCATTCTTCTCTTGAGTGTCAAAATGAAAGCGAATGAGAGAGAGCTGAGAGCTCCCATTTGTAGGAAGTCTCTAACTTCCTGCAAGAGGATAGGGCTAGAATGAGAATAGAACCCCAAGTCAGGAATAAACTCTGGGTCTCCTGTGTGGACAGTAGGGGTTCAGTCATGGGCACTGCTGTTGCTGCCCGCTGGGGTTTGCCTTGGCAGGTACTGGAGTCAGAAAAGCAACTACAAAGCCAAACTAGGAACTCTGATGTAGGATACAGACCACTCAGCTGCCAAGCAGCTGCTCTGAAGAAGCCACATTTTATTCTATGGCCTTGATGTATTATCATAAAGACTGAGGAAAGCTGAAAAGAAAAATATAGTGCCAGGCTACCTTCAAAGACACTTTTCTCTGATTTCCTGCTGAAATTAAGCATGAAAACCCAACCCTTATAAAATAGAGAAGGGAAGAAGCAGCTGCTGTGACCCATCCAGCTCAGCTTCCTAGGGAAGAAAACAGGGTGAAAACAGGACATGGCAGAACAAGGAGACCTCCAGCAACTCCTAGCGCCTTTTCTACCTTCACCCTTGATCTGGCTCTGGGATTGAGAGTGAATCTCAGTTTGATCTACTTGTAGCTAGAAACAGCCTCACAAACTTAGATTTGAAAATTTTTTTAAAAATATTTATTTATTTTTTTTATTGGAAAGGTAGATATACAGAGAGCAGGAAAGACAGAGAGGATCTTTCATTCGATGGTTCACTCCCCAAGTGACCACAATGGCCAATCTGAACGGCCAATGGGAATTGAGCCAATCCGAAGCTAAGAGCCAGGAACTTCCTCCAGGTATACCATGCGGATGCAGGATTGAAAGGCTTTGGGCCGTCTTCAACTGCTTTCCCAGGTCACAGGCAGGGAGCCGGATGGGAAGAAAGGCTGCTGGGATTAGAACCGGCGCCCAAATGGGATCCCGGGGCGTTCAAGGCAAGGGCTTTAGTTTCTAGGCCACCACACCGGGCTCTGAAAAATTTTTAACTGTGTATCTTTAGGTATATTGCTGAAACTTCTGTAAGCCTTTTGACCTAAAAGGTGTGATCATTTGCAAGTTCATGAGGAACAGCTGAAATGAAACGGTTATAACTGTACCACTGTAGGACCCAGAAATTAGTGGAATATGATTATTCTGCTGGCCATGGAGTACAATTAGGCTGAATTGCTAGTGTGACTTGGAATTCTATGGCTTTCCAAGGAGTGAACGTTATAGTGAGAATTTTTAAAAATTAATTTTTTTTATTGCAAAGTCAGATATACAGAGAGGAGGAGAGACAGAGAGGAAGATCTTCCATCTGATGATTCACTCCCCAAGTGACCGCAATGGCCGGTGCTGCACCAATCCGAAGCCAGGACCCAGGAGCTTCTTCCGGGTCTCCCACATGGGTACAGGGTCCCAAGGCTTTGGGCCGTCCTCCACTACTTTCCCAGGCCACAAGCAGAGAGCAGGATGGGAAGCAGGGCCACCGGGATTAGAACCAGCACCCATATGGGATCCCGGGCATGCAAGGTGAGGACTTTAACCACTACGCTATCACGCCGGGCCCTATAGTGAGAATTTTAAGCCACCAAGGCAAATAGCAAAGAGAGACATTTGGGGATTTAACTTCTACATTTTTTCATTAATATTGCTTTGAAATATATCATGTGCAGCTTCAGAAAATATATATTGCCGTAGTGCTCTTATTACTCTACGTGGCTCAAAACATACGCACATTATCTCTTCCTAATGGCAGCCTACATGTAAACATGAGGTAAATCATCTTTTTAAAAGTGTGATTATTTGCTACTATTTGAAAGGCATAGTTTTTGAAGGGAAGCGATGAAATAAAAGGATTGAGGAAGGGAAGAGATGGAGGGAGAGCAGGAGTGAGGTAAAGTGAAAGAGAATCACTACCTACTGGTTCACTCCTCAGATTGCCACAGTATCCAGGTTTGGGAGAAACCAAAGCAAGTTGCGTTGAACTCCATCCAAAGCCTGAGCCAGCATCTGCTGTCTCTAGAATGCGTTAGCATGAAACTGAATTGGAGAAGAGTTGAGACTCGAACGAACACTCTGATTTGGGATGTGGGTGCCCCAAGTGACAGCCTAACCCCAGCTGTCACTACACTGGCCCCGGGGAAAATCATCTTCTATATTGAAAAAAAGTAAAGCAATAATCTCAGAATTTATGCAAATTTTTCCTTTGAAGTTTTCTTCACTGTGCCTAAACACAAGCAACTCAAGCATGAAATAACTCATATCAGCCTATTTCAAAATCAGAGTCAAGAGCTGTAACATTTTCCAAATGATAAAATTGAGGAACATATTAATGCATAATATAAAATGCAGCCTAGAAATAATTTTTGAAGAGAAAATGAAGACCATGCTATCAAAGATTTAAAAAAGAAATTGTAGTGATCTTGTCATAATGCTTTTGCATTACTGAGAAAGCCATGATACTCAAATAAATTAGCTAAAAGCACTGAGTTGGTGGAAAATGAACTCTGTTACCATGACAACCTGATTTGAGATTTGCAAGGTGTATTTTAACCTAGACTCTTGTTTTGGGAACAGATATAAGCAAAGTATTAGCTAAATGCTGAGGCAGCATTTGACGTGTACAAGAAAAGTATCTCTCCTGAATGTAAATCATTATCTATTGATGATGCATCAGCATGAATACTAAACTGTATGAATTTGAAGGTATTAGGGTTTCCTTTCAGCTGGATTTCTCATACTCCTTTTTGAGATTGTGGCTTTACAGACAATGTGACCACATAGAATTTGCCTTGTCCAGAAAATGAGGAAGATGGATAGCTGAGGTCTAACATCCTAACCAGTGAGATGTGTGATGTCTGTATGCTTTTGGTTTGAAATTCTACCAGTTGTTAGAAAATGTTTGCCTTCAATAGCTTCCAAATATCCCTTTCCTAATTTTGCATATGTTTAGACATAGGATAATTTGGGGCAAATATGAACTGTCTATTCACGTTAGCTTAAGCTTTACAACAAGAAAATTTATTGGAAGCACACAAGTATTAGTATATGGTGAGGAAATGGTCCCACATTTTAATGATGACTTGGGAGTAGCATTGCAAAGTTGTCATCAACTTTGTTGTGTGCTTTCTGTTTTGCTCTCTGTCTCCTTATCATTGGCATTGCCATTCTCAGTTCTCTGCTTTTATTTATGTCTTTACATTTTGGTGTTCTCTGCATGGTTTTTTTTTTCTGTTTTTTTTTTTTTTTCTGGTGCCAACATTTATTGTTCTACATGAACATGGGCCAATGAACCTGCCTCATAAAAATTTAATTTACAGTTCAGTTCCTGCACTCACTAGAAATTATCGAGGACAGTAGTTTTCAAAATATTTTTGTGAGTCCCATTGCTATGGGTTTCTGTACCTAGATAGGCGCAGATGGAAAGAATTCAGTAATCAGCTTCCCTGTTGCTGCATTCCTGGGCTTAGGGAATCAGCTGAACACCCAAAATTTCATTTTCATTCCCTGAAGACAGAACCCAAACCCTACTGAGCTCAAGTGTACATGTAATTGTACCCCTACACACACACACACACACACACACACACATGCCTACATGAAATTGACTTTAAAGCAGTGGAATAATTTGTTCCAAAAATATTTTGTTTTAAAATATTTAGTTTTTTTTGTTGGAAAGACAGATTTACAGAGAGAAGAGACAGAAAAATCTTCCATCTGTTGGTTTACTCCCCAAATGCCTGTGAAGGCTGGAGCTGAGCCAATCTGAAGCCAGGAGGCAGGAGCTTCCTCTGGGTTTCCCATGCAAATGCAGGGTCCTAAGGCTTTGGGCCATCCTATGCTGTCTTCCCAGGCAGCTGGATTGGAAGTGGAGCAGCCGGAACTTGAACTGGCACCCATATGTGTTGCCTTTGCCTACAGATGGAGGTTTAGCCAATTGAGCCATCACAATAGTTCCTGTTTCAAATAATTTTAGAATCTCCAACCAAGCTCTCAAATAATTTTAAAGTTGTATTGAAAGTAATGCTTTGTGAACCCGACATGATAGTTCAGTGGTTAGATCCTTGCTTTGTCTTTCTTTCCAAAAAAAATAAAATAAATAAATCTAAAAAAAATCAACCTTAGCTGAGAGTTTCCACTGGTAAAATCTGGGAACATACTTTTTTTTTTTCCTTAATGGAGTGTTTTTTTTTTTTTAACATAAAAAGAAATTATTTTCTTCCAAATTGTCAAAGAATTTTAGGGCAAAGTCATATAGCATATTGTGAGATGTATTTATACTACTAAGCAGGTTTCAGAAATACCTTTAAATCTAACTTGGAGGGGCATAATCATCATATAAAATATGTCAGTAAAATATTTCAAGTAGCAGAGAGATAGGCTCTTCTGAAATACATTCTCTGATCTATTCATGGGCAACTGTATTGGCAACGTAGTGATTTAGCTAACAAATGCATTCCCTAGTCCTTCGTGTGAGTAATGTGACCCACTGTTTCCAGTGGAATCTGGTCTGGTAGATGATGTGTGTTCTTCATCTGCCTTTAGCAACAGCCCGGGTAGACTGGGAAGATAAAGACAAAGCTGTGTGTGGAGGTTGAAGTACAGTTGATTTCAAACAATGAAAGCTCCAGATAACTAAATACTGTAAAGCTTTTTTCAGTGTAGACAGCTCAACTTGAACTTTTTGTTATGGAGGAAAATTATTCATGCTGATGAATATGCACTGTGTAAGCTTGAAGAAACATAAAGAATTTTCATGGAAAATACAACTAGAAGGCCAATTTATTTTGGTGCAAAATTATGGAAGTAAGTACATGTTTTCATAATAACATTTTGCATGAACTTTTTTGAACACATATACATGCATTTCAAACTGTTTGCATCAAATTAATTTTAATGCCATTTTACATATGCTTTTTAAAGTGCCTTATGTAAATCCTACAAAAGTAAGTCAAATCATTTTTAATTAGTTTACTTCTTACATATTTTAAGTTGTCAAACTAAGATTTTTATCACAAATGTAATAGTTTCAAAATACGTTTTCTGGCCAGTTATTTCCAGCATGTTGGCTTTCAATACATGTTGCTGATTAAAAATTTTACCGTAAACTTGACACAGTGTTTCCAAATTAAGTACTGTGTAATCTATGATAGTGTTTCCAAAAAGTAGCCTTGAAAATAAGGAATTGGGCCCGGCGGCATGGCTTAGCAGCTAAAGTCCTCGCCTTGAACATGCCGGGATCCCATATGGGTGCCGGTTCTAATCCCGGCAGCTCCACTTCCCATCCAGCTCTCTGCTTGTGGCCTGGGAAAGCAGTTGAGGACGGCCCAAAGCCTTGCAATCCTGCACCCGCGTGGGAGACCCAGAAGAGGTTCCTGGTTCCCAGCTTCGGATCGGCGCGCACCGGCCCGTTGCGGCTCACTTGGGGAGTGAAACATTGGATGGAAGATCTTCCTCTCTGTCTCTCCTCCTCTCTGTATATCCGGCTTTCCAATAATAATAAAATCTTTAAAAAAAAAAAAAGAAGGAATCATTAAAGCTGATTGTCTTCTCCAGTGTAGGTGTGTAACCTTCAAGCCATTGAGGAATGAAATAGAATAAATTCAGAGAAAGGAGATATTTGTCCAATTGTATTCTATCTGTTTCTGGAGCTGAAGTGTAACATGTCATCCTCTCCTTCTCACTGTGTTTCTTGGATCTTTACATAACAGACTGTGCAATTTAGCCTTCATAATTTTATGACTCTGTGTGTTTGTGTGTGTGTTTGTATTGTTTCTCTGAGAAGCCTAACTAATACAGGTGGATAAGTGAATGAAAGCATAAATAGGAAGATAGCATATGAACTGAAGAACAGAGTGGGTAAAGTAAATAAATGAAATAATAAAGAGAGATAAGTAAAGAAGGAAGCTTTCTCTTATTGAGTAAAGGAATAAAACTACAGGATTCACCTCCTGAATTTTTATCTTTTTTCCTAGGTTTCTTAGCTGTCACAAGCTCTGATATTGTCCCCGCTTTGATGCCTAGGTGATTTATTCCTAAGGGTAATTTAATCTCATAAAATTGGTCACGGGCAGGAAGAATGCTGTTCTTGCTACAGAAAGTGAAAAGCATATACCAGCACAGGCAAACACTGTGGACAATCCTAGTAGGGATTATTTGGGGTTATCCCATCTAGGCTGTGACACCTGATGGTGTGCATGAGGATATCATACAGTGGTGGGCTGAGCTGGGCTGGGCTGGGCTGGGCTGGGCTGGGCTAGGATAGACCACAGCATCTAACAATTCACATGAGATTTTGGGATGGGAGCAGAACTGACCAAGCTGCATCCACTAGTATTTGCATTGCCTGGTGCAGGTGATGGAACAAACCTAACTCCACATTGGCTGGTATACATGAGTCAACTCCGAGGCACCACAGGTTGCTGGACTCAAACACCCACCACAGGGAAAATCACAGGGTATGTGGTCTGACCTTGGATTGAATGTATTGGAACTCGGCCTCCTCAGTTGCTGATGCCTGTACAGTGGACAGCATGCCCAGATGCACACAGGGGACGTGACAGCCTGCTCATCGAGAGCAGCAGAGGATGTCAAGCACCTCAAATCACAGGGAGGAACTACTGCATTTATATAAAATATCATATCCTAGATTCTAATATTTTTAAATCCATATTCTATCAAAAGTGTTGTGTATGCTTTCCCTTTCTATAGAACATGTAAGAACCATGTAACTGTCATGCAGATTTTCAGTCTTAAGATGATATTGTGGAAAAGGATGTATTGTCTCCATTTGATATGTGTAGAAACCATTTCCTTTAGTAAAGTTAGGGGAAGATTTTACTAATATGTTAATGAGCATATGAGTTTAGATCAGAAATATCCAATTACCTTTCGTATTTCTTTCTTATTATAGGAAAAATAGTTGTATTACAAGAAATTTAGATAGCAGTCTCCAAACAGTTGTTAGAGATAACAACTGTTATTTTTGTTAGAAGCTTTTTTTGTCATTCATAGAGATAACTAGTTCATGTTATTTTAAAAATTGAGGTTCAAGTTGTAATAAAAATGCCCTCTGAATCAAGTTATGACTGTTCTCAAATGCTATGTGATGATTACAGCCTTAAGGGGAACATTTTGATTATTTTTTGCTTTATTCTATCCAACTATAAAAGAAATTTATTAATTAGATTTTAAGGGTCGTAGCAAATGCATGTTAATTACAACAAAATTCTTACCAATTTTATTAAGTTACCGTGATAGCAAAAAGAACAAATTCAATGTACTTCCTAGATAAAATTCCAAGATTTTAATGCTAAAATTTTAACACATAGTAAAAATTCATTAATATATAGCTTCATAAGATATTCTGTAAAGATGCAGTACTTCAAAACTTTTATGGAAATATGTACTATGTAAACATATGGATTACTTTCAAAATCTTGGGCACTATAATAACATTCTTTTAAATCTATTTTTCTTTAATCTATCTAAAGCACTTTCCTATATTATCATTTATTTGAAAAAATCATGTTTGCAGAGGTATAGTGATAGGCAGAAAGGAAGAATCTGAGAGAAAGAGAGCCAATGAATGAACAGCAGCACAGTAGGCTTAGTCACCATCTGCAACTCCAGCATCCATGTGAGCATCAGTTAGAGCCCTGGATGCTATACTTCGATCAGTTTCTTGTTAATGTGCCTGGGAAAGCGTATAGAATGGTTTAATTGCCTGGGCCTCTGAACCCACATAGGAGACCAGGACGAAGTTACTCACTCCTGGCTTTTGCCGTGCTCACCCCCCACCATTTAGGATATTTGGGGAATTAATCTGAACACACGGAGGACCTTTCTATGTATGTTTATCTTTCTCCCTCTCCCACTCTCTCACTTGTTCTCTTTCTCTATCCCCTCCCCTGTGTGTGTGTGTGTGTGTGTGTGTGTGTGTGTGTGTGACTTTGCCTTTCAAATACATAAAATAAATTGAGGAAATAAAGGAGGGAAAAGAAGAGAGACATCTTCCAATCCACAGGTTGACTCCTCAAATGTTCGCAATGGTCCCAACTTTGCCAGATAAAAGCCAAAATCCTAGGACTCCATTTGGCTCTCCCAAGTCCTTGACTGATGTTCCACTGTCTTTTTTAGACATATTAGCATAAAGCTGGATGAGAAATGGAACAAACACAACTTGAACAGTCCTAGGACTTCAACTGTTCCAGCACTGTAATACAGGATGCTACACTGCAAGTGTTGCAAGGCCTGTCCATACATTGCCTTTTAAAACAAAAGTGGATTATGCTTTGAAACACTAGTCTGACTTTTTAACTGTATTTAATATGGTATTTGTTCATAGCATTTACTCTTAGACAGAAATCTTGAAAATACTCTTAAATATTTGTCCAGTTTTTGACACAGCAGTGTATTTCTTGAACAAAAGAATATATATATTTTTTTGTCTTTTGGGAAGAGATTGGTCTGTCTTGTTTATTAGTATTTGTGTTGATTTATTGGTTATTGCTGGAAGAAGTATTCCCTCTGTGGAATACATTGTGTTGAAAATCTTGTACTGTGCACTCTAACCTGTGATAGGGTGATGAAATTCTCTCTCTTTGAAATGCAAAAAAGAATAGGTTATTTAGAAAGTACACCAACAACAGAAATTCTTGAACCAGTTTGTTCCATCACAGAATCTTTAGCAGATGTCTGTTATCCTTCGCTCCCTGAATCTCTACCCCTCCCCTCCACCGCTTATCTGGCTCTTGCCAACCTACTCCATTGTTGTCCCATGATATCCAAGAGACCTGAGCTGTCCTGCTGATAAAAATACTGTCTGCTTCAGTTAGTTAGAGTCAGTTGCTATTGCTTCATCAATGCTTACAAAAGATATGATTCTGGTTTCTAAATTTCTGTCAAATGGACCAATTTCCATTTTCATCAATAATATGTGAAAATATTGAGGTAGAATTATAAAATAAATGGAGAAAAACATCCAGATGACAAGCTCAGACTGGCAGTGTTTTTCTCCAAATTGACTTGATTAGAAACAACATTCTCTTTTCTTTCATTGAAACCGAATGGCTCTTGGCTTGTAGTAAATATCAGTAAATAAATGGAATCTATTTCTGAAAGTTAGAAAACTCATCTTGTGATGGGGTCGTAGTTCACTCAACAAATACGCATGTCTTTATTGTGCTCTGTGACAATTTTCTTTTTAACACTATGTTGATCTTTTGAGCAACATAGAGACTTGTGCAGTCTTGCCAGCAAGTGATCATCGCTTAGACATTTCTATGAATAAATATGGGCTGTATTGCAGTTATTCTGAGAGATAATATTACATCTGTATGTATACCTCCCTTCATTCATCTTCAGAGAACAGCTCTAAATAAAAGCGTATGGAATTTTTATGTATATATTGTTTAAATAGTAATTAGGAAGCATATTATCTGTAGAACTGGAGGAAAGATTGGTCTGATCTATTGGATTTGAATAACTCCCTTTATGTTTGGAAATAAAATTAGATGTACAATGTACAACAAAACTTTGTCTAAAGAAAATGCAGGTAGTGAGCTATTCAGATAATGTGGTTACTGACCCTGAAGCTAGGAGATTGGGAATGTTAAGAACTAATTAAGCTTTTGTTTTCTTTGGAAAAGAGACAGAAAAGGATGAACAAATCCTTCAAACTTTAATTAGAAGCATTTTTTCTGGAGTTTGGAGACCAGCAACAGTGAACTTGAAACATTTACAAATTAATACATTCTGCTCAAAACAGAACATATGTTGTTCACTTAAGGGAATTTGTTTTTAGGATTGTAAGGAGTAGGAATGCTCTGACGCTTGTCGGTAAAAATGAGTATATTGACTTTTATATGGATAACCTTCAGTAGAATGAGTAGACTATAATTCTTCCTTCCTTTCTTCGTCCCTTCCTTCCTTCCTTCCTTCCTCTTTTTCTTTTCTTCTTTCTTTCTTTCTTTGTTTCTATACTTTCTATACTTGTTTCTGTCTTGTTTCTTTGTTGTTGCAGACATGTTACACAATGTGTTGATGATGTTGAAGAAATGGGAGTGCTAGATGAGAAGGGAATATTTTACATCAGAATAAAAAGCAAAAGTTATTGTTTAATAAATGTGACTTAGAAAAATAGAATTGGTAAATAGTGCATTATCACTCAAAGTAAAATTGACTTTGATAGGAATCTTACTATCTTATAGCTTATAACCTTATTATTCTATACAATTGACAAGTGTTCTGGCACATCTCCATTCTCACAATTTGCACAATTTTTGGTGAGTTTAGATTCTTTTCATATCCCAAACTGAAGAAATTAACATACTGTAGCATCTACTGATGAACTGTTATCTTATTTGCCAGTGTTTTGACACCAAACACAATATGATGGTAATTGCCACCTGTTTTTCTGTTTTCAGTCAGTAAAATACTATTGTAAAGTATAATTTATATCATAGCTGGAAATGATAAATATACTCTGTGTTAAGCAAACCAGATGAGATAATTAAAAGATAATTAATTGTGTGATCCTCTTGGCATGTTAGAACATAGTGAATTCAGGCATTGAGATTAGATATGCTAATTAATATACATTATTTTTAGGTTGACGCTTACATAGATTTTAATAAATAATGACAGAACAAATTAAGATTTTCAGAAAAATATGAAAATCTGTTGAATCATTCATATCATCCCAGCTTGAGAGTATGTTTCCACATAATTTCAAAATGATAACTAGCATAAATAACACAAAATTGAAAAAAAATGAAAAAAAGATAGTTCAATAATTCTTGATTTCTGCAGTTGCTGTTAAAGTCTGTTGTCACTGCAAACAATTGGCTTGCTGAATCATTCATACTTCATTCATACCTCTGCAGACTTTGTTGACATGATGCAGTACTGCTTTTCAAACTGTAGAACTCCATTTAAACTTGTGTAACACAGTGGAATGTCAGATGTGTGAATGCTCTTATGTGTTCCACCTCTATGTGTTCCACCTCAAGTGGTGATTGTGATGGGAAGTGGCTGGCTAGTGAGAAGCCACATTTCCCACTCTTCTTAGTGTCTAAGTGGGACCATACGACTACTTTTTGCTAATGAATATGAGTTGCAGTGCTATATTTCACTTCTAAAGCTGAACAAAATGTTAATTTTTTTAAAAAGTGAGATATGGAGTGGCCAGTGTTGTGGCACAGTGAGTTTAGCCACCACTTGCCTAATCATATCCCAATTTGGGGAGCCATTTCCCGTTCCAGCTGCACTGCTTCTGATTGAGCTTCCTACTGATGTTCCTGTGATTGCAGAACATAACCCAAAAGCTTGTATACCTGTCACCTTATCTGGCTATTATCACTATTTTCAGAGTGAACCAGCAGATGAAAGATGCCTCTCTTTATGTCTCTTACTTGTCGTTGCTCTTTCAATAAATAAGGAAATAAATATTGAAAATGTATTATACCTTCTTTCTCTGGTCCATACCTCATCTGATTGCTGTTGAGATGTTCTTACAACTTACTGCAGCAATAGATGGATAAAAATTGATTAATCAAATGGACAAATATTAGCCATTTGCTAGGAATATCTTCACAGGAGATACATGAGCATGAAATGTATTCAGATGTAAAGAATATCAAAGTATGGAAGTGTATTTACTGTAGTAACTAGAGGTCCTGTGGCATCAGTGGTAGTGTTGTGCTTTAGACCACGTCTTCTTAATAGTCATAGGTAGATTCCTCTGTTGTAAGAACTAACCATGGACTTGAAAAAAAAAAGTCTTGTTTATCCCATTCAACAAATTGCAGTTAATTGCAATCATATTTTATCATCTCTGAATACCATGACCTTTGACTGACTATCAGTGTAGTGCTAACATACATAATGAATAGAACTGAGTTGGGATATGAGCCATACGAATAAGTAAATGACACCAAGTAATGGAATTCCAAGATCTAGCTCGAACTAAAGCTAATGATGTCTAACTAAAGCTGATGATGAGAAATTATACTCTTTTCCCAGCTTCTTTCCCTTTTCTAATTCCTTTTCTTTTTTATTGTGGGCTATTTCAGTGGGGGATAATACTGACTAAGAAATCATAAGTTAAAAAAGAGTCCTACAGGTTAAGAAGCTTAGGTCAGTTACACTTAGGGATTGTCACTAACCATGATTGATACTACAGAGTAGACTCATATTTAAGAGTAAAATTAGGTCATCCAAAGCTTGTTTATGATATGTGAAGTCAAGTTAGTAAACATCCCAACAAAAAGTCAGACATAGCAGCATGAACTTTATAAAGGTTGTCAAAGTGTAGCACTACTTCATGGAGATACTTCATAAATATCATTAGTTACATAAAAGTGTATGTGCATTTTAATTAAAAGCTGAGTAAAATGTAAGTGCTGAGGCATTTGTTCTGTATAATAGAAATGAGTTACAGCCAAAAGCCTCTTTCAGTCTCCACTTTTTTTTAATGACCTAGTTATTATGAACCAAAAATATATTTCTCTTGGAACCTAAACTTAATGGGTAATATTTTAACTAATTTATGTGGTATTTTACAGCTAACTTTTAATTATGACTCCAGCAGTAGTCATGAAAGATTGAAAGCTAATGTTTAGAGCCCTAGGCCATTCAATAGTAAATCCTGCATTAAAAAGCCAAACTTTGTGCAGCATAAGAATCATAACAAATAGAATTGCACAAAAATGCAAAAGAAGAAAACAAATTTACTACACTAACCTTGCCATATGAATGTCTTGAAAATGAGTGAGGCCAAACAGTACACTATTAGGTAAACAGATTTTTTGCCAGTTATTTTAGCCTTTTCTTCCCACTTCACGTAAAGTACTTTGTTGAGTTTTTGAGGCAGTTTATACTAAGACTCTGTACTTGCAAATGTAATTTTTCAAATTCACTTTTTTGAACTTTGATCCATTGCATATCAAAGGTAGTCACATGATTTATTGTAAGATGAGCTCTACTCGGAACATTTACCTCGTGGGAGAATTTCACAGAACTGCTCCCCAGTCAGAGATGAGCGGATACAGACTTCAGCAAGGCTTTATCTTCAGGGACTCAACCTCACCCCCTTCCTTTAGGCTTACCAAAAGCTTCTCTTTTTCTGTATTTATTTCCAACTTTTGACTTAAGATCCAGTTTATTCTGAGCTTTTTTGTTCTTCAGCTAATGAAAAAAACCTTTGTTTTTGAGTCCAAGTGTCTTCATGATTCAACCTTTAGTTATGCCTTAGTCCATATAGGATACCCTTCCTCATCCTTAACTTACATACCTCAAGTGCATATGAACAAAACTTAAAAATACTGTGGGAAAATCCAGCATACATTTTTTCTGAAGGCTCAACATTTTGGTACTGTTGATTAAGTGGCTGCTTGTGATACGTTGCTAGCACCCCATTATTAGAGGACAAGATAGAATCCCACCTGTCCTATTTCCAATCCAGCTTCTTGTTAATGTGCTTGATGGAGGCAGCAAGTGACATTTCAAGCACTTGAGCCTCTGCTACCAAGAGACCCAGTGGTACTCCTCTTTCCTGGCTTCTGACTGACCAGGCCTGGCTGTGGCCATTTAGGTGAACCAGTAGATGACATGTGTCTTCTTTTCACTTTCTGTCTTTCCTTTTTCTCTCAATGTTCTACTCTTCAAAAGAAAAAAAGGTTTTATTTATTTTTATTGGAAAGTCAGATTTACAGAGAAGGAGAAACAGAAAAATCTTCCATCTTCTGCTTCACACACCAAATAGCTGCAATGGCTGGAACTGTGCTAATCCAAAGCAAGGAGCTTCCTTCGGGTGTCCAATGCAGGTACAGGGTCCCAAGGCTCTGGGCAATCATCCACTGATTTCCCAGGCCATAAGCAAGGAACTAGATGGGAAATGTCTCAGCCACGACGTGAACCAGCGCCTATATAGGATCCTAGAGCTTGGAGGTGGAGGATCAGAAAGTTGAGCAATTGCGTTAGGCCTAGATTCCCTGCTTTTCAAATAAATGGATGAATAAATATATGAAATATTTTGAAATCTAGTTTTTAAAAATACACATGAAACTTTTTGAAGACTCCATTGAAGGAATTTTTCATACTAAAAAGATATGTACCCATAAAATCCATTTTCAGCTAACTTTTTTTAAAAATTCAACACATTTTTCGACCTTGAATAATTTCAGGTGACTCTTACAGATGGCTACCAGCCAAAATTAGCCTAAATTAAAATAGGATGGTTTCTATATTTCAAGAATGCAAGAGAAGATAGTAAGATTTGTCATCAAAACCAAACTGAAAGTCTCAAACATTGCCATTGGATCTCATTTTCTTTGTTTCATAATTTTCCTCCATTTTGGGGCTGTTGATTCACTTTGTTGCTTCATGTAGCATCCTGTTACAGTTAGTGTCATATGGAAAACAGACATAAAAGGGAGTCTCTTCCTTAATAGTTCCAGAAAACTCCAACTATTGAGTCATATTCCTGCTATTGTTGAGTCATATTCCTGCTGTCTTGGCTTAGAAGGGAGAGCCTGTGAATTGACCAGGGCTTGATAATGTACTTATACTTAGAACAGAGGATCGATAATGAGAAATGGAAGTTACAGCAATGAAAGTCCATGTGCTATTATCTAAAGAAGAAAAGGCGTATGAAGAGCAGGCAAACAAATCAAGACAAAACAAATCAAATGACTTTTATATACCCATAGCAGTCATATAAAAAACAATTAACTTCTCCTTGTAATCAAAGTATTACTTTATCTCAGTACTTGCTATTCTTGATCCCAAATACCAAATTAGAGTGAGCTGTAGAATTCCATGACACATGCAACAGATTACTAACTGCAGTGTGTATGGATTTGTGATGATTAATCAAGATTTAGATATGTCTTTAAAGGGAAAATGATAATCATACATCCAATCTCAAGAGAATCATTTAAACAGCCCAAATAATCTCAGTGTAATTATTTTAAATTCAGGGAAACTATCCAGAAGTGGTGAGTTGAAGCCAAACTTTCGGGGAGACTCAAAGAAAGGAATTGGTTTTGTTGAGTTTTCCATTGGCAGTAATTAGTACTTTTTCATGCCTCTCAAATTCTTCTTTACAAGAATATTACATACTTGTAACCAAATATATATATATATTTGGGTTTGGGCTTCAGTTTCTGTTCGTCCTGACTGCATTTATACTGGTTATAGACCAATAGATGGGTACATATGAAATGAGTGGCTTTGGCCACAACAATAAGATTTTAAAGGTATGAAATATGTAAATTTTTTATCCATATCTGTCCTTGTATACTTGTGATAACAGAGCCTTGAAAGTAAGAGCAAGTCGAAACTCATGATTCATAAGTTGCTTGATTAAATGCATATGTAAGTCAGAAACAGTCCAGTTTCTATATAGTATATAATCCAATGAAACATTAACTGAAATTCATTTCTACTATGAGAAAAATATGGTAAATTAGACTTTTCACATGGATCGAGTGTCAATTAATTAAATCCAAATATGTTAAATCAGTAGTTCCCTTGTTTTTCTCTTTGATTCATTTTTGTTAACACAAGAAAAGATTTGAGACATGAATTTGGGGGATAAAATAAAGGATTGGAACCCAAAATTTCTGAAGTCATTATCAGTGTGACTTTGGGAGAATTGCTGAATGTCCTTGTTTCAGTTTCCACATCTAAACCCAGGACTATAATGAAAATTAAATAACATCAATCAATCAACCAACCAATCAATAAAAAGTAAACTGAAGAAATGTCTGTATATTATCTATATGTAAAAAGTTGAAAACTACTGTATTTTTAAGCCAAATAAAATTAAAAAAACAGTGTCTTAAAGTTTAGTTTCATCATCAGTTCATAAGTAATTTATGAGACATTACTTTAAGTCAGTGGCAAAGACAGGAATATCAAGAACATTTCTTGATGCTCACGGTCTTATCTATAACACACAAGTGTCAGACTGCTGTCAAACACATGGATGTACTTAGTCTGAATTGTTGTTTCTGGAGATGATTCATCTCAGCTGTGTAAAAGCTCCCAGTAGTAATTTCTGATTGTTGTAAAATATTCTTAATCATGCCACAATGATATTTGTAGCTGTGACATTTCTGCAGTTTTCATTATGCAATATTTCTCAAACTGATTGTTGTAACATATTAGTTGATATTAGTTGATAATGCATAATTTTTGAGAAAATGGAATTACATCTAGAAACGTAAGGAAACTACACCACACAGAAATAGCGAACCTCATTTTACTCTACTTGTATTTTAGTTTTACATCATTGAACCGTGAATCAAAATGACTGCTTACTATGAGCCATGTTTAAAATGTCTGAAAGCAATTATAGAAAAATCAAAACAGAGTTGGCATCTGAACAAGTGTTAAGTAACTTTGTTTTTGGCTTTCATGGAAATTATACAGTATGCCTGTTTCTGTGGAATTATAGTTCTAGAACTCCTTTTACATTAATAATTCAGGCTTAAACAAGTTATTTGTACAGACTAGTGGGAGGAACATACACATAATTTCCCTGTGTAAAGTCTTTGTTGCATACGAATTTACCAGTAAACTCCAATATTAGTGGATTTGTGTCTGAAAATGATGTTGGGTTTTAACATTATACCTTGTGTGTAGCAGGATCTATGATTCAAGCTAAGACACCAGTGTCATTTTGTTAGTCATTGCGGGGGGGTGGGTGGGGATATTTGTATGGGGAATGTAGATTTGCAGAGAGAGGAAGAGATAAAGATAGTCCATCCTCTGATTCATCACCCTCAAGTGCTCACAATGGCCAGAACTGAGCCAATCTAATGCCAAGATCCCTCTTGGCCACTCCCATGTGGGTGCAGAAGCCTAAGGACATGCGTAGAGGGCTCATCCTTCTCTGCTTTCCCAGGCCCAAAGCAATGGGCGAAATGGATATTGGGATAGCCAAGACTTGAACCATCACACCTGTATGAGACGCCAGTGCTTGCTGGAGGAGGATTAACAAGTTGGGCCATCTTGCTGGCCTGTTTAGTCTTAAGATTGAATAGTTTGCCAAAGAAATTAATGAAATCCCTCACATTAAAGAGACTGATTTTTACGAATAACCTGGAGATTATTTTTATACAGAATAAGGCTACATCAGGGATCTCAGGCACATTTATCAGCCTTCTAGCAATGATTGCTTCCTTCACTCATACTCTGATGAATGTATTTCTGGTTGTCATCATTCCTTTGTAATGCTAAACAGTCCTGGGGCTTTGCTTTAGTTTTGTAAATCATGCAGCTGGCTAAACCAGGGCATAATAAATTGAAGACGTAATGTGTGTACCCCAGAACTAGGTTATCAAACCAATACAAGAGCTGTTACTCTTTTTTTTTTTTAAAGATTTATTTTTTATTTTTATTACAAAGTCAGATATACTGAGAGGAGGAGAGACAGAGAGGAAGTGGAGCTGCCGGGATCAGAACCAGCAGCCATATGGGATCAAGGCGAGGACCTTAGCCACTAGGCCATGCTGCCAAGCCCAAGAGCTGTTACTCTTAATGCAGAAAATCAATTAAAGAAAACTGATTAGAAAGGCCATGGTCTATCTACTTCCTAAAAATTATTCAAGCCTGAAGTTAAAACAGAAAAATGTATATTCACAGGTCTATTAATAACAATTTAAAAAAAGCTATCCAGTTTTCATTAAAACCCTACCTCAACATACTGTATCTAAACATATGAATATGTAATGACAGTAATGACAATACATGTAATTTGACTCCAAGTTTCTAATTTTTACCATTTCATTATTTTCCATTATAAGACTCTTATATGTAACAATGAAATAAAGGCATGCCACTAAACAGATCATTGCTTTTAATGTAAGGTAAATGATTGTTATGTGTATATACGTGGTTATGTACCATGTGTATAGATGGGAAAAAAGAACATTTTGTGTTATTAACATGCTATTTCTGAGATCATTAACATCATCAGGCAATGTTTTGGAAGCTTTTGCAACATTGGAAAAGAAAGGCGCTAAAATAAATCCATATGTTATTCAGAAAGTATATATTTGATAGTGAAAATATAGATAGCTCTTATTTTATGTTGCTTTGCATATCCGTAAAATCATAGTTTTAACATATATCAGACATTTTCAGAAACTTCATGGAAAATACATATGAAAAAGCTAAGTATGGATTTCAAGAATTTTACATCAAAATGAATTTACCTTTTAGTTCTAATTTTCATATACTTTTAAATTTCCCTAATATATTTTCATGAATCTTCAATGTGTTGAATAACTACCCCATAAAAATGATAATCGAATATAATTAACTATAGTAAGCCTGAGCTAATAGAAGTGTGAGAATTGGAAATACATTTACAAAGCTGATATTGGGAGTAGCAGCACTAAAAATGGAAATTTAGAAATTCTTTTGGAAAGATTACTTAGAACCTTTTGCAAAATACAAATAATTCTGAAACTTTTTGATCATATGGATTCTGTTTTAGGAGCACTGTTTCTGATTCATCGCCTAGATAGAATGAATTTAATAAGTATCATTTCTAGGTTAGTGTGATTTTCTTTTTTCTCTGAGAAAAGCTGTAAATTTAGATATTCACAGATCATCAGATTTACCTTACAGGAAACTTGGGGCTGGGCAGAATTCTGAGATAAACAACTGCTATACGCAGTTAATTTTTAGGAGGGAAAAAAGAGACTACATAGAGATAGCTGCACATGTAGGTGGGATCGTCAGTGTAGAACTATTTACCTAACTAACAGGATACTGGGTTGGGAAGTGTAAAACATTTATGTTTGTATGTTATACAGAAATGTACCTTCAGTCCATTCAATTATCAGTTTCAACTAATATAAGAAAGAATTAATATGGTAGAAAAACTTAGTTCAAGTACTTTCTGGCTTTTGTAAAAGAGATAGAGTATATTCCACACCCCAGCCCTGCCTGGACTTTTTGAATTCACCTGGTTGTGATTTGTATTTGCTAAGAGTGTGACAAAATAACATTGTTCAAGTTCCAGCAAACTGCCTTGTAGCATTCACTTTCACCCTCATGGACTGTTGCTTTGAAATCACATGTGAATGAATTTAATCTGTAATAGTAGAAGTTGAGAAGTAGATGGGGGAGAATTGAATAGCCTTATAATCTGCTACATCAATGTCAGATGAGATATCATGAGGCCTATCAACACAGCCATCTCTCTGTTTTATATAATCTTTTGCATAAGCCCAGACAAAATGAGCAGAGAAGCCACAAAACAAGCAAAGTAATGCAAATAAATAAAGTGATATTTCAAGCCATGTTATGAAACAACAAAGTGGGGGTAAAATAATTTATTGGAGTGTGAGATGTCATAAGGCAAGATTGATTAAACATGACTTGTTAGATAATTGTAAATAATTTCCTTAGGTAAATACATACTACATTGCCTACACACAGCTAGATATTATGTCATCTTCTGAGCACACTTAAAATGTACAGGTACTTAATAATAGCAGCCCAGTAATTTTAGGATTTTAAAATCATTTTTATTTCCCCCCCTGCCTCACACTGAGTTCCCCTATGTTATTACAATAGTACAGTCCTTCAGCAACAGTCATAAATCAATCATTCTAGCAGCCCAGCAATCAATAATTGTTTTATAAATTATTGAATTTTATAGTTTATATGCCAATTTTATGTATGTAGTATAAATTATGTATACATTATAGCTTTATAAGTTATTTTTAAAATACTAAAATAATGTTATATTTTATGTTCTACATATTTCTGACCCATTTATAAAAATACTGCTGCTATCTGCACTATTGGTACAGGAAGAGACCCACGTACCCACTGACATGTGCTGAATGTCATCTGTTTATTTTTGCAACCACTTCCGTGGTCCCTGGGGATCAGTGATCTGTTGTCAATCAGTACAATTTTGTTTTTTTAAGAATATATTACAAATGGAATCATACAGTATGAATTTTTTCAGATGGATTTATTTTACTGTTGTAAAATGACTGTGCCATCCATGTGTCTCTGAGAGTACCAGTAGTTTCTTTTTACCGTTGAGCACTATTCCATTCTGGGCTCATTCTAGTTCACGTCCCTGTTTCATTACCAGAAACTTCGAAATCAATTTCCAAATAAAGCATAGTTTGTTACATTCACACTAGGAATGTAGGAGAATGCTCTTCTACCTTCCCAGGGTTTGGTGTGGTCAAACTTGTTTTAGTAGTTACAGTAGATGTGTGGCAACATCTAGTCATGATATTAGTTTGTAAACTAAACTGATGCTGAACACCTCTTAATCCTGAAGCTCACTTATGTATACTTTCTTTGTTGATTCATCTGTTCATTCTTTTGTTGTTGTTGTTGCCAAATTAATGCATTTCCATGAAGAACATTGTTAGAAGGGTGTTATCAGTGTTTCCTGCCATGTAAGTGTCACAGCTTTGTACAATATGCATTGATACCTACAATCAGTAGCACACATAGCACACATCATGTCATTGCATGCATGTGGGAGACCTGGAAGAAGTTCCTGGCTCCTGTTTTCTCATCTGCCCAGCTGTGGCTCTTGTGGCCGTTTGGGGAGTGAACCAGTGATGGATGACCTCCTGTCTCTGTCTCTCTCCTTCTCGCTTCTCTACAATCTCCCTTAAAATAAAAAGAATATTTAAGAAAAGTTCTTCTGATCCTCATAATGTTGAGAAATATCAAGCGCATGTGTGCATAGTTTGCTGTGATCTGAGGACTTCACAGAAATATTCTCACACTGCTTCTACAAGTGCCCATCTCTCCTAGGTGCATTCTTCCTCTGGGACTAATAGGAAAATCAAATCTCTACCTATTTTTCTTTATGATTTCTCACTTGATGTTACATCAAAAAGCAGGAGAATGAGTCCCCACTTTTTTTTTAGGATTACAACTTATTTTCCACTGATTGAGTTACAACTACAGGATTTTACCTCTTGAAACACACTCTCTTCTCTGTCACTGCTTCCTCTTCCTTTCTCTCTTTCCCTCTCCCTGTTTATGTCTTTCTCCTCTCTTCCCTCACTGTCTGTCTCTCTCTGCCTTGGTGACCACTGCTGGTACACTAAACTCAGGCTGAAAGATGCCAAAGGGAGAAAAATGTCAAATCCATGACTGTGGAGGTGCTGTTTCAAATCATATTCTTCCCCTATCTGCCTGCTACTATTTATTTTCATAGCCCTCAAATAATCTGTTCCAGGCATTCATTCCAGATCCTGTAGCTTTATTTAGTGGGATAAGTAGAGTAGAGCATGCTTATTGCATCTTACTCAGAGCTAGAGCCTGGCTTCCTTGATAACACCTATTTATAGAGTAGATTTCATGTGATGTATATGTATGATCTGCTTATCTTTTACAGTGGATCACAGGGGTGAAAAAACTATTTGAGAGACTGAATAACTTGCTCTTGGTCACACTGATGCTAAAAGGTCTCTGTGCTCACAGATTTTTGTTCTATTGAGTTGTAAAGCATAAATCAGTTTCCTGGAATAGTCTCAGCTAGAGCAGTTGAGAATAGGACTCTGCATATAGAGAAATTTGTGTGGAATCTCTAAGTAGAAAAACTTGGGGAAAGCTGCATGAGTAATATCTAAGACTATTTCTCATTTTTCACTACTTTATTTGTCTCCAAATCTTGCTGCCAGATTCTTTCTAAGGTCAGGGCTAAGGTTTCCTTGCATTGAGGAAAAGTGCTTGCAGCATTCTTACAGCTCTGATTCTGAGGGGGAAAAAGTTCTTCAATAAGGATTTTGAGAATAGAGATACTGTAAGATGGAGAAAAATAATAAATGAGCTTCCCTGAAAATGTTCTTGTTTTGTCCACTGGCAGCCTAGCTTTTTACAATTCCCACATATTTAAGTTTAAAGATGTGGTTTTGGTGTTTTAGAATCCCACAATATCATTTCAGTACACATATGCTATGTAAAAGTTGATAAAATTGTTTTTTATTAAGATGATAAAAGCTTATCAGGAATTTTATGAATTTAAAAAATATTTACTTAAATTCTTGAGGGAGGCTCAGAAGAATAATGATCAGTGTAAGTTGAGAGTTAATTAAAAGTTAACACATTTTAAGATAATCTAAAATTAATTTGAGACCTGGTTATATCCTGCCATGGATATAATCGTGGCATAGAACTTTTCTATGTGTTTTGGTTATATTGCCGGTTCAGTAAAGTTATTTTTTCTTTGTAAGAAACAAATAAAATGTAAAAAATAATCAGTAAGAACAAATCAGAGGAACAAATTGTCCAACTCCAACAGCTGCACCACAGGAACTTGTTCATAGGAACAAAAACACAACAAATAACAGCAACAACAAAACCCAACCCACCCAAAGCAAGTTCTGACTTAATTCTAATCTCTTCCACTGGACTGTAGATTTAGGCATAACTCTGTAAACTCTACCTGTTTATACCATTTAGTTTGTTTCTCTAATCTATGTTGCTGGAAGTAACTTACGGTCTATGATATAGACCATGGACACACATGAAAAATAAATTCTCTCAGGCTGTTCAGGGATAGGGAATCTTCTAAATTAAAGCTTCCTCAGACATGTTGCCCAGAACTGGGGTTAACAGAGGAGTCATGTGGTGGGAAGACCCCCATTATTCATAGTTCTCCATAGCAAAGGCTGCTAGACAACATTTATTCTGTTTTTAAGCTTCTGTCTCAAGCAAATGTGTCTCAATAAACTATTGCATTTAGAGAGGTGATCAGAGAAGCCCATGGCTATGTCGTGCCTAAGGCCATGTATACTTGTGTCAGCACAGCGCCCACCCAACTCACTGTGATTGGATTTCCTACCCAGCCTTTAGGCATTTGGATGTACAACATACGTTCTGACGATGAAGGTCATGGCAAAGTGTCTGATTTCAGTTCTTCCTGTAGGAAATAGATGTTGCTTTTGATTTATTGTCTAAGAAAATTTTCTGGGGTCTATAGATGAGTTACGAATTATAGCTCAGAATCAAGGAATAGGGATTCAATATCATTGAATATCATTGAATATCATTGAATATCATTCAATATCATTGTTGCGTATGTATCTTCAAAAAGAGATTGAATAGACCTGCATCCATGTACTTGTTAGTTTAAAATGTGTCTGTAAAGAAATTTGGAAAAGAAAATCTTCAGCTAAATTCATATTTTTGTAGTTCACTTTATCCCTTATATTTAGACATGGGTTTTATTTCCATTAATTTACTAATTAAAATTTATTTTTAAAAAATGCCAGGCAATAGCACTCCTAGGAATATATCCAGAATACTTGTTTTATGAGAAACCAACATGCACTCCTATGTTCATAGCAGCACAATCAGTAATTGCAAAAACATGGAAGCAACCAAAATGCCCATCAGCAGACGATTGGATAAGAAAGCTATGGTTCATCTACTCCATGGAATACTACTCAGCTATTAAAAAAAACAAAATGCAGTTCTTTGTGGCCAAATGGGCCAAACTGGAAACCATACTGCTAAGGGAAATGAGCCAATCCCAAAAGGTTAAATACTACATGTTTGCCTTAATCTAAAATGACACAATGTTATGTATAACATGTTATGTTAGGTTTGTTATATGTTGTGTATACACTAAAATTGAAATGTCAATGAGATGGTCACAGAGGTGGATAAGAACTCGCATTTACTTTTACCATATTGGTTACTCATTACTGTGTCAATTAATTCCATAATGATGTAAATTTGTGCTGAAGGTATGTTGGAGCTTTTAATTGATCGGGATGATACTCTGCTGGCTCTGTCTTCAGACCAGAGAAGGTATACCTAAGAAGCCGTTGAACTTGACTGGACAATAAGATGATGGACTCTATGTTTGGTATATGCTTGCAATAGGGGAATCTCAACTGAACTTGAGCTGTGGTTATGCAACAAGGTGGAGGAATCCACCATGGTGGGAGGGTTTGGGGAGGGGTGGGGAGAATCCAAGTATCTATGAAACTGTGTTACATAATACAATGTAATTAATGAATTAAAAATAATAATAAAAAAAATAAATACATAAAAAAATGCCAGGAAAAAAGTAAACTGAATTCCCGCTACATGGTTTTGAAACTCATTGATTTTTTTTTTCACTTTTCAGTTGGGTAAACATGACCACTTACAATGCAGTACAAACTCTTTTTTTCACCCTAAAATAATGCTATTTTATTTTATTTTATTTTTTATTATTATCCATGATACACTTTTATAAGTTTACGGATTCCCCCTCCACCTCCTCTTCCTTTATTTCCATTCTGCCAACACCTCTTTTTCCTGCATATTGTTATTATAGTCCTTCAGCATCCGTAGCAAGTTCAACATTCTGCTACTTAACAGTGTCATGCAGTATAGGTACAGACAATGATATAAAGTTTTATATCCTATTGTCAATGTTTGTTTAACAGCTTCATTATAATTCCTCGTTTTATTTGGGAGATACTGCAACCTACTGCAACATATCTTCACTTACTGGTATACTAGTTTCCATTACACGATTCATCTATGAGAATATATGTATATGTTTATATCTATTTGTTTTATAGTTTGCATAAAAGTTACCTTAGAAAGAACATATGATATCTGTTTTTTGTGGATTGGCTTATTTCACTGAGCATAATGGTCTGCAGTTGGGGAACGTTTTGTTGCAAATAGTAAAATTTCATTCTTTTTAACTGCTGAATGGTATTCCATCCAGTAGACATATATATTCTATGAAAACTGGAAAATTGAGAATAATATGAACAATTATGTACAGAAATAGATTGTCACAAAAAAGTCATGACTCATACTCATGGTCATAAATACTAAGAAATCTCATTATAATCTTATAAAGTATGATGTGCTTCATATGTGTTATTCTAGATTTGACTAAAGGAAACTTTAGTTAACTAAAGGAGACTTATTTTGATTAATAGGGTGCATCATTCTAAAATTTTTTTCATATAGTGTACTGCTTTGTTTTTTAAATGGTTAAAGGATGTATAAACACTCAAGGTGCTCTCAGAGTTGGTGAGGGGGGAGCAATTGTACGAACTCCTGGGTTTTCCTTTTTGTCATCTGTCTTTTTAAGATTGGTGTTGTGGCTGTTGTGACCTCATCTTGTTATGAAATTTTCAGCAACACCAGATTGCCACTAAAGCCTCCATTTACCCTTTTAATCAGCCTCTGTGTGCCTGCATGTTTCTAAGTGCATGATTTTAATTTCTGACAGAATTACCTGGAAGGGAATAAATGTGAATCTATACTATCTGAGCCATGATTTACTCTGCATCATCATCTACCACTACTCTTAGCATTTTCCTTACCCTTGTGTTTCACATCTGCCTTAGGAAACTGTGAGACACAGTGAGGTATTGTAAGGCAAGGGTTCTGGTCAAGGGTTGCTAACATCACATCATATTTATATTCCAGTGGCTTCCAAAGAACATATGAAGTGTCCTGTTAATGCTAGGCTAGTTCTGTGATTATCTGTCCTGCTTGTCTTAATTGAAGATTCATCTGATTGAAAAGTTAACATGACCTTGGGACTCAGGGATGATTACCAAGCCTAGTGCATCCTTCCCTTGCACCTGCTCATTGTGTACACAAAAAGGAGTCAGCTTGGTGTTTCATCTTATTATCACTGAGCAAGAAGCTGCCAGCCCAACCATGTCACAGTGACTGATGAAAACTGAAAAGAGAAGTGTTTTGTTGGAGATGAGACTGTGAGATGGGGCAGAAAGTGAGAGCCAGTTTGTACTTGAAAAGAGATACCTGCTAGTGATTCTGACATAGATACAGGGCCTCTGGCAAAGGACAGAAGTGACTTTCAGGATTTGCCAAACAAGCTGGCATCTGCCTTGGCATACTCTGGAGAGATGCCCTAAAGAAATGTGAACATACTTAAAATCCCCTCATGCAGTTGGCTGGAAATGGAGGCCTCTAGTACGGGCTTTTTGCACGGTGGTCTCTGTTTCATTTCTGCTGATTAATTATCATCCAGTTGAATCACCAACTTACTGATCCTAATTTTACTTAAAGCCTTCCAATTGTTTGATTTATTTTTTTGCTCCAATTCTCCAGAGTTTTAATGTCCCACTAGTTCCCACACCAGCTGACAGTTGCTCTTCTGAATCCTCACAATTTTTGTGAAGCTGGTAGTTAGAAATGAAAGGTGATTTTGCAGAGTAAAGACAAACTTCTTCATAGTCCCAGCAGCACCTCTAGTCAGCTCTTCGGTTCTAATTCAAGGTGACTGCTTTTTATGCTACATTCCTTATCTTGCTATTCTGTTTCAGGAGCTGCCAGAACATTCATTTCATTTTGAAAACGAATGCAAAAATCCCCAAAGCTTCCCAAGACCATTGAGGCTTACTAATTAGATTCATTAAAGTACTCAAAAGCAAAGGGGATTTGTCTCTCGTTCAATGCCCTCCCCCACAGACTCCGTCCCTACATACACTACTTTATTTTTTAAAATATGCTGTGTTTAGTGGCACTTTTTGCTGAAACATTGCATCACACAAAGTGTTGGTTCATTAGTCTTTTTGTCAGTATTACTTGGTGAGTGGCAGTGTTCCTTCTCCTGTATCTGCAATAATGCTCTGGTATTCAGGATGTTATAAAGTAGTCAAAATTATGATTGCCATGAAGTCTAATTTGGCTATATTTAGCTGCAAATTTTGCTATTTAGCTGCATGCAAATATGTTAGAGGAAACTTTTTTAAAGAGATATTTTAAGCAAGAGGAAAGCATGTCTATTGCTGTATTAGCACTTAAAATTTAACACAAAGTAAAATTTACTTCTAATTATACATTTTTGTGCATTAAAACATGTTTAAATTTATGTGAAAGCTAATAATTCAGGTGAAGTCATCCCAACACTTCGAAGTGTTGAAATGTTGACACTCAAAACCTCCTCCAATCTTAGCTCTTGCTGTCCATCTGCATTGTTTTGCTCTCCAAAATACCTACCAATGACATTATTTAGCCTCTGAGATGGGCTTCCCTACCTTTGTTTATGCTTATGAAAATTATGTATATGTATATACATGTATATGTATGCATACACATACATATATATATTTATATTTATGTATATATATAATTTATCAATCAAACAAGTGGGAGCCCCTCTGGATCTCCCATGTGCATGGAAGGGGCCACAGCATTTCAGCCATCTTCTGCTACTTTTTCACAGCCCATTGGTGCAGAGCTGGGGTAGAAATGGAGTAACCGTGGCACAAATGGGTACCTGTTTATGATGCTGGTTTCCCAGGTGATGACTATACCCACTACCCCACAGTTGGTTCCAAGGTACAATTGTTTTAAAGAACCCACTTTTCACAATTTAATTACCTTTGATTCTTTCTTGAAAGCAAGTAATTTTAACTATGTATGCATATATTAATAATATATTATGATCCCATTCTCTATTTTGTTTCATTTATCTGTGTACCTATCTCCTTATCATTATCATACTTTCTTTTTTAATGCATATTTTATTTTCATTAAAAAGTCAGATATACAGAGAGAAACATATTCCATTCCCTTGTTTCATTCCCCCAAGTGGCCACAGCTGGAGCTGAGCCAATCTGAAGATAGGAGCTTCTTCCAGGTCTGCCACATGAGTGCAGGGTCCTAAGGCTTTAGGTCTTCCTCTGCTGCTTTCCCAGGCCACAAACATGGAGCTGGATGGGAAGTGGAGCAGCTGGGACACAAACTGGTTCCCATAGGAATCCTGGTGCATGCATGATGAGGATTTTAGCCACTAAGCCATTGTACCGTGCGAAGTATCATACTTTCTTAATTGTTATAGCTTTCATAGTTCAATCAGCCCTTTCTATCCATGGATAGTCTGTTGGTTTAAACAACTGTAACTGAAAAAATAATTAGGAAAGAAATTTCTCTGTAATTGTTTTCTTATCATTATTGCCCTAACAATGCAGTAAAATCAGTATTTACTTAGCATTTTAGGTTATATGATCTATGGATGATATAAAGTGTATGAGAGAATGTGTGTATGTTATGTGCAAATGCTGCAGCAGTTTATATTTGAGATTTGAGCATTATTGTTATCTTGGTATCAATTAGGGATCCTAGACCCAAACATAGAACCATTAAGGACTCATTATCTGAGCTGACATTTTTTGCCTTTTCATAGGCATATTAAAATAAATAAACTTGCAATGAATTTTGTTGATACTGACATCATATTTATATTGACTATTTCAATCAGTAAACCCCATCTATTTTTCTATACATTGGATTTTATTTGATAAACCACTTTATAGGTTCATTCAACATACAGATGCTGTGTATTTGTTGTTAAATTTATATTTCAATAATTCACTATTTTGCTATTCTTGTAAATGGAACCTTAAAAATCTATGTTCTTTTTTAATTCATAATTTTTGTAAATACTATTGATTTTATTATATCCCCATTGCTTTCTTTAAACTTGTTAAACTTGCTTACACATTTTGGAAACTCCCATATGCATTATTTGGGAATTTCTACATATAAAACATTACCTTCTATGAATAGACACTTTAATTGCTTTCTTTACATTTTGAATGTTTCTATTTCATTTCTATTGCTTCCTTGCAATGATTTCTGTACTGAATAGGATTAATGAGAGTGAACATATTCTGCCAATATCACATGATTTTTAGCTATATGTTTTATATAGCTGACATTTATCAGATTAAAAAAAGTTCCTTTCTATTCCTAAATTGGTGTGGTTCTTTTTTTTACTATAAAAAAATGTTGTCTTTTGTAAGTCTGTATAGTGGATTACTTTTAATGATTTCTGAAAGTTGGTGTTTAATAGTGAATTCTTGAGATATGTTTACTTAACCATCACTTTTTATTCTTTTTATTCATGGATGGATTTAGTTCTTTGATACATGGCAGATTTTTAGCATCTGGCTAAATATGCATGTTATTGTTCCTTGGCTTTCTTTTATTGTCTTTGCATGATTTTTTTCTATCACGAAAATCATAGTATGATATAATGAGTTGCAAGTATTTACTTTTTTGTTTTCTAGAAGATATTATATGATTTATGACATTTTTTCTTTAAATATGTGGTAGAATTCACCAGTGAAAACCTATTTGGGTTGACTTTTTTCATACAAGGTTTAGCTTTACATTTTCAATGGCTTTAACTCTTTCTTCTTGAGGAAGTATTTTTAGTTCCTATCTTTAAGAAAATAGTTCATAGCCCAGCACAGTAGCCTACTGGCTAAACTCCTTGACTTGTATGTGCCAGGATACCATGTGGGTGCTGATTCATGTCCCAGCTGTTCCCTGCTTGTGGCCTAGGAAAGCTGTAGAGAATGGCCGAAAGCCTTGGGACCCTGCATCCAAATGGAAGACCCAAAGGATGCTCCTGGCTCCTACTTTGGATTGACTTAGCTTGGGGCATTGTGGCCACTTGAGGAGGGAATCAGTGGATGCAAGGTCTTTCCCTCTGTCTCTGCTTTGTGTTAATCAGACTCTCCAATAAAACAAATAAAATAAAATATAAAATAAGTTTTAAAAAGGAGTTGCTCTGAAGCTCAGCAGCAGGCACATGAACCACCAGTCAGAAATAGGATGCCACTCAAGTGATGATGATCAGAATGGTCCCATGGGCCATGGTGGTCCTTGGTTCCTCACGTGCTCACTGAAGGACTTTCTGTCGTGGCCCAACAGCTTTTAAGAGAAAACTTCAGGAAAACAGTATCTAGACAAATAGAAAAGTCAACATTTTTCAGAGGACTTCAAAAGGATCCTAGACACTAAATACAATATAGTCCCAATGTCCTGGGTCCAATAAAAATAACACACAATGAAACAGGGCAATATTCAAAAAAAAAAAATCTCTTTGCGGAAGGCCTAGGAGGCCTGGTAAATTATAGGAACTTCAAGGAGATTCATTTATGACATAATTTGAATTGGAGATATTTCATTAAGCTTTATATCATAGTAGTCAGCAATTGTCAAGCATACCTTTCACTAGGTCCTAATTTGGTACCTGTACCATGTCAGAATCTTGCCCAAAACACTATGACATGAAACAATTATGCTGTCTCAAATTATCATGGTTCCTGTTCATCCATTCATTCATTTATTTGGAAGTTCAACAGACACAGAGACAGAGGCTAGCAGAGAGATAGACATCTTCCAACTCTTGTTACACTGTTAAATATTTCATATGATTATATTTGGATACAGAGCTGTGTTTTAAAATGAAAATTCCACTAAGCAAAATGGCACACGTGTACAAGCATAAGACATTCAAATCCCACCAAATTAGTCAGTGTAGTCTGTCTCAGTAATGTTTAGCTGGGAATGTTATTATTTTAGGAATATTTGTGTATTTCCAGCGATGTTTTTGGTTGTTGGAAATAGCACTGCAAGCATGGAGGAAAAGAACAATATTGCAATCCGCTGAATCCCAGGCTTAGAATGCTGCCTATTAATCCACATTACAACAAAAAGCCTCTCAATGGCAAACAATAATAATAATAATAATAATAATAATAATAATAATAAATTAATGGAATTATTTCTACTACAAGGTTAACATGATGACAGAGTTAAGAGTGGGTACCTTGACTTGCAAGTAGATGCAGTATCCCACTCCTTGTATGTAACTTTCTATTATCACCGTGCTAAATTCATTGTCATAATCAGGCTTTAATATTTTTTTTGGTTTATTTATTTATTTATTTATTTATTTTTAAATAAAGCAAACATTTATTAAACTGTAATAAAAACATTCCATCAAATTACAAAACCTGAGCAAGAAAAACAAACGGCACATGCTTAACTGTAGTTGACATTCAAATAAAATTTGCATTCCCAAAATATTATACAGTAATTATGTGCCTATCAAATTTTTGTTTCTGGATAGAAAAGAACTTTAAAATAGAAGATACATAAAAGAAGAAATAGAAATACTTTGCTTTTCTCTTCCTCATGGTCTTATTTTTTAAAAAATCTTACTAACCTTAAATTAAATTATATGCATTGGGTTACTTATAAATTTTTCGCTATTCCCCTGCCATCAGATAAAAGATAGTCTATAGTTAAACTTCCACAGCAGTCATCTAAATGATCTTGGATTTTCCGAAAATGTACCCCATTAGTTTGGCTATAGCCAATTTATTTATTTTAGTTTTTATTTATGTACGGGAATACATTTTATTTATTTCATATATATATATATGTATATATATATATATATAAAGGCATATAGTAATACTTTCCACCCTATCCTCACTCCTGCCTGTTTTCCCATTCCATATCTTCCTTCCTTATTTTTTTTTAATTTTACAATGACACATTCAGTTTATTTAATAATCACAAAATTAACACTCCATGAATTAAAGAATTCAATAAGTAGTAGAAAAAAAAACTATTGCTCCTCAAGTAAAAATAATTAAGTCTCAAAATGTCAATTTCACGTATAGATTATTTTTAATATAGTATATGTTAGGATCTCATGTGTTATTGTGTTTATTTTTTTAAATCTTTAATAGTTTCTTTTTGATGTTTTATTTTATTAAATAACATTAAGCGCAGGGTAATTTTCCACAATCAAATGCTGCAAACTAATAATCACTTATTTGAATGTGATTTCTTTCCAAACATTACCTGAAGAGCACTGTTCTCTAGCTGGAAGCTTGAATAATTTATACAAGTAGTAGGCATGTTCATCTCACATATGCCAGAATATAAAGTGAGAACCAGCAGAATAATTAGTGCTTCAGTATTTTCTTTTAAATTTCAGTGATATAAGTTAGTAAATTCATTAAACGTTGCTTACTGTATGATTTGTTTTTAACCAAAGCAGTTTTGCAGAAAACATTGTTAGGATTATGTTTATCGGAAACAAGATTGTCTGTTTTTCACTTTTTTAAAAAAGGATTTTTATATTTATTTGAAAGTCAGAGTTGCATACAGAGAGGGAGGGACGGAGAGAATGTTCCATATCCTATAGTTCACTTCTTTACTTGGTGCTTAATAGCTGTCTTGCTTTTGCCGGGTTGTGAATACTCTAAGTAATCCTTAATGTCCTGCACTTGCCCTATTTTACACACTTTCTTCTCTTTCATTAACCACTGAGCTTTCAGAATTAAATTGCTACTACCTGTCAGCTTTTTAAAATAATGTGTACTTAGCACAAAAAGATGTATAGGTAAACAAACATACTCTTATAATCTGGATCACCCCAAAACTGGGGCTGGGGGTATGCCTGGTGAGGGTTTTGGGGATCACCCAAACTGGACACTGATATGTGTGATGACTGGATCTGTGGCAGGCTAGCTGGGTTGGGTCACAGCATCTGTTGGCTTACATGAGAGATGGAACTGAAGCAGAACTGACCAGGCAGCTGTATCACCCAGCATGTGCATTGAGTGGTGCAAGCAACAGATCAAACCTGACCCTGGACACTGGAGAAAAAATAAACAAATAGAAGAATTGAAACATTGAAAAAAAAAAGTAGGCCTCCAGTAATACTTAAATATGCTTAGGCAACAAAATACTAGGCTCTCTGCCACTACTTACACCCACAGTGCCATCCCCCATGTAAGGAGCAGAATTCTGGAGCTGAGACTACAGCTAAAGAGCTATATTATTGTAAAATACAGGGGACAGTTCCGGGGGCGGGGGGAGAGAGGGAGAAGCCCTATACCTACAAAAGTGTAAAATGGAAAGTAAGAACTAGGAAATGTTTAAACAGAAAAAGAAACTTAAAAAAATAAAAGAAATAATGTGTAGTTGTGTATATACATATATATTTAATTAATTTTTTTGTTTTTTGGAGAAGTGCTTCACCATGCACCAATATCCCTTTGAGGATAGATAGATTTTGTATTGAAACCAGCTGGGGGGCAGTAGTCTGTTCCTAAAATTTTCTGTTTTGCGCCTGTCAGTTCTTCACTAACTCTACTTTGAGGATCATTGCAGATTAGTCACATTTTTAAAAGAACGAATTAAGAGGTATGACTTCTAAAATAAATATTGTAAACTGGCACCTTCACGATTCTGCAAATGAAGATCAGGTTCAAACCACAGGATATGATATTTTTAGGGGAGTGTGACTTTGTAGGGTGAAAATTACAAATTTAATTATAGTGTGGTTACAGACCATTAAAATATAGACTGTTAAAAGTGTATTAGACTGTGTGTGGGTTTTGTTGGAGGATTAGGATTCTTTAATATGGAAAATGAATATCTCAGATATACAGATTAAAATGGAATGGCTTACAGATGAAATTGCTTTTTGCTAATATTATTGACGATTATTAGTAAAATAATGTGATCTTTAATGGATTGTAGCATGATATAATACATGCTATGAAACTTTAAGATTTTAGAAAATGTCAAGTATACTTCCAGTAAAAACCAGATCCATCACTGGAGATGACAGGCTATTAAAGCAATCAAGTAAATAGGATAAAAATGAAGCTATTTGGGGGGTAACATAATTTGTTACCTTAAAATACATTTTTTTAGAAATTATGTAAATTTTGGAAAAAGTGTGTAATCAGTAAAAAGTGAGCAAAACATCATTAAAACCAGTGTTAACACCAATTATCTGCAACGCAGAGAGCTAAAAGTTAGATGCAATTAGAATGAATAGGCAGGTTAGGCAAAATACCAAAAACTACTCATTTCCCTTATCCACAGTTTCAGTTCCCCTTCTTTGCTAAGATATTTACTTTTGAATAGGTGATGTGATGATTCAAGAGACAGTCCAAGAACTAAGTTATCACTTTTGAGTCTCACAGTTTATCAACCTTCATCTGAACCCTATATCAGAACATTATAGTAAAATGTGTGTATGAATCATAAGTCTTTCTTACCAATAATTTAAACTTGTGAACTACATTTTATCATTTAAAAAGCAAAACTTCAATAATAGAGTCCTGATATTCCATAAGCATCACAAAGGTTTTGGAAAATTATGTCTCCAAATACTTCAGCTTTTACTGTGCCATGTAAAAGGCACTTAGTAAAAGATTAGCAAGTGTTTTTCATCTTCTTTTCTGCTTAGCTATAGTACAAGTCCAAAAGTAGAGGAAGTTGAAGTAATGCGAATTATATGAATTGGTGTATAAATCAATTAATTATAAGCCTTTACTCTATTTGGGCACATGAAGCTACAGAGCTAACTAAAGTAAGGTTCTTTTTCTCAATAAACCACTAAGGTTTAGTTTGAAAAGAAGCAGCCCTAAATATCACTGAGATATTCCCTGCTTGTTGTTGAAAAACTAATATCAGACATACAACATACTCTTTGTTTAGTACACAGCTACGAAATGAATCAACAATGTCATATCTGAGATGCTGTTTCACACACGTGGTGAGCAAATACATATTCATAGTCAACAGCCAAAAATACATAGATAAGCCTCATAGAGATAACAATACTTAAGTATATAATTCTGAGTTGACATATAAGGTAATAAGCATTTTTCTTTCAATACATATGATTTGTACTGGGTATGAGCTGATACAAACGTGATAGAAATTGTGATGTTACGCCCACTGGAACCGTGTTAGTTGTGGGGGATATAGCATGAGCTAGATATCTATTTCTGCCCTAACTGTGCCTGAAAACACAAAAATAAACAGAAATCAGAAACACAGTAAGGTTAGTGCAGTGATCAGCAGATTCAATACTATTTACATTTAATGCTTATTACAATGCCTAACACTGAAGGCATGCAGCAAGTTTTGATGCATGAATACAAATTGCATTTTTGGAGAAATCAAATAAGAAATGATTGTTCCAGGCAGCCAGAGACAGACAATTCAAAAAAGTCAATTTTTAGGCTTGTTTGGGTCAGCAGTTACTCACCAGTAACCATGAGAGGAAACAGATTGAATAAGGCTTGATCATCTCTATTCTGTCTTTTGCCTTGGATTGAAGTATCATGTTGAATATGCAAGACTACTTAGAACAAGGCATTAATCCAGCCTCTGCACATCTTAATGAAAATAGATTCCCACTTCTATTCATTCCTTCTTGGAACACATCCTTCTGAAATCATAACACTTATCAAATTTAAATGATCACCTTCTTCACTATTAGTATCAAAGACCAGTTTATTGATTGTCTTAGTGTAGCACAGCTCGCTGATTTTGTTTTCTGCTGCTATGTTCTTTCTCCCTGGTTAGCTGTAATTGAAATTGCAAATTGTCATTTTGTCACCAGGCAGGGAGTTCAGTCTCAGTGTTTATTAGGAATCAGCTCCTCCAGGACCCAGAATGCATGGAACAGTGGGCTGTGGAATCAGTGTTTCAGTCTCCAGAGAGTTGTGCTTGATCACTTGTCATTGAACTGAGGCTTAATGGTTAGAAGGATTTTTATTGAGGGTTACTCATGTTTCCAAACCCAATCATTTTTTCCAATATACCACTTCAAAAGCTGCATGTTAAAGAAACATACTTTTGGTCTAGACACTTCATACATTATTCACTGGTCGCTGATTTACTTTCTTTGAGTGTCATGATCACTAACATTTTGAAATCATAATTTCTTCGTATTCTTACTAATGATTAGGTTCCATGATGAAACAGAAGATATCTTGAGTGCAAAAGTGTCTTCGTTAAGTATGGATACAAAGTTTCTCTCCTGAGAAATGTCAACAGCAGCATGTCAGACCACTAACTCTACTCAGAGATTATTTAAACATCATGCTAGGTTATATCAGGCACACACCAATTCTTTTCAGCCTTTGGAGGATACTACAGTGAAGTTTGTAGCCCAACTTTACAAAGATGAAACCTCGTATTTTGAGGTATTTTCAATGAACTCCAAAGCAAGTATCAAGCCAGGCCCAAACTTGCATGTTTCTCCTCACTGTTCATATGTAGGTACTCCAAACAAGCTACAGAAAGTTTGAATTAAAAGATTAATTTATTGTGGTACAAAAAAATTAAAGTCTATGCATAGAATTTTCATGGCTGTATGAAGCTTTCTCATAGTTCCACAGAACTTGGTAATTTTATTATCGTCCTAGGCTCAACTTTTCTAGCCTCTGCATTTAGTTAGAATCTCTTTATGCCCCCCAGAAAAGTCATATTGCTACTGTTACCGACTCCTGCCAGGGAAGACACATTAGGTTCTGTGTAGACTCTATCTGTCTGGAAACAACCTAGCATCCTTCTTAGGGGGCAGCAGTTGTGGCACAGTGAGTTAAGCCTCCTGCAATTCCAGCATCCGGAATTCCAGTGCCAGCCTGAGTTCTGGAAGCTCCGCTACCATTCAACTCTCTGCTAAGGCTCCAGAGAAAGCAGCATAAAATTATTCAAGTCCTTGAGTTCCTGCCACTCATGTGGGAAACTGGGAAGGATTTCCAGGTTCTTGGTTTCTGTTGGGCCCAACCCCAGGCCCTGAAGACATTTGAACAGTAAAGATCACCTTCTCGCTGTCTCCTTATCTCTCACACTCCACCTTTCAAATGAATAAAAATGTTAAAAATTATATTCTTCCTAACTCTGAAAACCTGAAATTATTACTGAATAGTGACGTAACATGTGAGTAAGTGTTAAATGCTTTCACTATGATAGAAATGGTAATATTACCAAAAGCCAGTGTATAGGTAGCAGTTTTGAGGAAGCAGAGCCTGAAATTTATATTTTAATCAAGCATTAACTGTCATTCTGGACAGACAATTATTATTTGAGATAAAACTGCTTTTGGGAAAATGAGAACATCTCACAATGATGATGATAATTCAAATTAAAAGCTAAGATTGACCTTTCGATTCAAGGATTCTGTTCACTCCTATTTTCCTCACACTTCCTCCTCTCTGCCTCTTGTTCCATATTTATTTTATTTATTTGAAAGGTAAAGTGGCACAGAGAGAGGGAGAGACAGAGAGTGAAAGAGATACTTTATCTTCTGGTTCATTCCACTGAAAGGCTGGTCCAGGTCAAAAGTAGGAGCCTGTAGCTCCACCCAGGTCTCCTATGTGGGTGACCAGGACTCCTTGACTTGGACCGTCTTCTGTTGCTTCTCCTGGAAAATCAGGTGGGAGAAGGATAGCTGGTACTCAAGTCAGTGCTCCAATGTGGGGTACAGTTGTCACAAGTGACTGTTTAACGTACTGCTACCAATACCAGTTCTCTTTTTTGTATATTTATTTATTTGTTTGTTTTAAAGGTTTATTTATTTTTATTGCAATGTAAGATATGCAGAGAGCAAGATCTTCCATCCGATAATTCACTCCCCAAGTGACTGCAACGACCGGAGCTGAGCTGATTCGAATCTAGGAGCCAGGAGCCTTTTCTGAGTCCCCTATAAGGGTGCAGGGTCCAAAGTCTTTGGGCCATCCTTGATTGCTTTCCCAGGCCAGGAAGCTTGATGGAAGTGACGCTGCCAAAATTAGAACCAACACCCATATGGGTGCATTCAAGGCAAGGACTTTCACTGCTAGGCCACTGTGCTGGGCCCTGATTTATCTTTTTTTATTTGAGTGTCATATTGAAAGGGTGAGACAGATGGACAGATACACACTCACACACACATACACACAGTGGTCTTTCTTTGTTAATCCTGAGAGTGTGTTATATTTTTCTGAAGTTCTTCAGAAGTTATTTAAGGTAAAATTACTATGCACAATTTTTTATTATTACCTATGTGTCTATTTTTTATCTGACTGCACTTATTTTATTAACTAAATGTTATTAGCTAAACTCCCCCTCCTTCTGTCTATTCATTTATTTGCAAGCAATTTGTTTATTTTCCTTAATATATATGTGCTAAACTTCAGTGTACAATAACAAATCTACAGTATGAGATGCATGTTTACTAAGAACAATGTAAAGTTTATACTTTCAATGATTATTAACATACATTAGTCTGCTCACTTATCTCAAAAACATCAATTGATAAGAAAAAATAATTTGGCTTATTATTCTGAGTTATTTCTAGACAGGAAAATTATCAAAATTGAAAAGATACACAATGTTTATTTGGTGTGTTTGATATTGTATAGGTAGCTTACATGTAGGTGTTCTTCTCCAGCTCACCCAGGCCAGACAGCAGTATATATTCCCTCTTGCCGCTTGGTTCTTGCTGCAGCCTGGATAGTTTGCAAATTCTAAGTTTTAAAATGTGTGACAAAAGAGTTAAAGTAATTGTAACTTTTTTTTTATTCTACTCTCTCTCTAAGGTAATTCAATTGGGGATACTGGCTGTTGGAACAATTTCCCCTCATGTTAAAATATGCCAGGGGCTGTTAATTACTTGTTGCCTGCCTAATCTGAGGGACATGTAAGTCCCAACCTTGAAGGATTGACTTGGGTCAGAGGTGTTGGGTACACCCAAATCACCTCCATGTTTTCTTTATGAGAGAAATAAGCGCATTAATCATTATTATACTTCTGGGGCAGGAATTTGTTGATAAGGCATATTTCAGTGTAAGCTAACTCAATCATTATTACCTGACTGCATAAACTATATTCTAGGACAGAGAAATCAACTAAAGAAGCACAAAAGCAAAGCCATGGTAGCATAGTCCTGGGTATTGGAAAGCAGAGTCTCGTGGCCCTGTTCCGTCAATCCCACAGGTGTCTGAGAAGTGCAGGCCTTCTGCTCCTTCTGCGCCTCTACTAAGGCATGTTTTAATTGCATTAATCAGGATTCTTTGAAATTTGAATCATAAGAGTCTGCCTCAAAGTAAGTTAAGCCAGAAAAGGAAATTATGTGTTTATTTCCCAGGTAACATAAAGGGTTCGCCTAGATTTATGAGTTTATGCAGTGTCAGCAGAGTACCCTCTTCATTGGTAACTATGCTTCTTCTATTTGTCTTTCTTCTCAGGCACATTCTTCTTATGTGCCAGAACAGTGACTAGAGACAGCCACAGATTTTCATTATCCTTACAGTTCTTGATGTTAAAAACAGACCATCATTTCTGATACTTGTGACAGAAGTTTCTGAATGTCTGGATGTGGCCATCATGGGATCTATAATTGTGGGTACAGGGCTGAATTCTGTATTCTGTTAGAACATTCTTTTAAAGGAAGGGGAAAAAACCCTTACAGATTGTGGTAGATACCTTTGAGAGATTTCAATGGGAATTTAATTATTTTTAAGTAATCTGATAGTCTAGTTTAGTGGCTTAGGTTGGGAATTTAGGACGATAGCATGTCAGCTTGACCTCCACCAAGTCAAACCCTGTGGTCAATTAATTGTGATTACATGATGGAGCCTCAGTAAAAAAGTGCCATGTCTAAGGGGAGCTGCCTGGGTTCATTTTGGGAATGCGTATTGCTATGCATCAAGCCCTGGAGAGTGAGCTTGTGCATGACTCTGCTGGGAGTAAATAACCTGCAACCCCACTGGAGGATTCTTTAGCTGTGCCCTACAGACCTCTTCCAGCGCCTAGCTTTCATCCATATCATTTACTCATGATAAATATAGGCATGCACCTTTACCTGTAAAATGCATCATTTGGATTGTAATGAACATTGAGCTGCAGCCCTAACAGCTTTCAATGAGTCATGTGAATTGTTTTGCTAATTAGGAATTTAAGACTTGTCTTTGGGATCATGAATTTTCAAACAGTGATGAGAAATACTGATCTTGTATACTGTGTTCCCTCTAACCTTGAGTAGTTTTGCAGATGTTTACTTAGAAGACAACACCATGTTATGTGTCTTTTTTAAACTTTTTCCAATACCTCTGTTGTTCACTTCTTCTTTATTTTAATCATAATATGGTCAGTGCCCTGAGTACTTTTTCATCCTTTATGTGTAACTCCCAAGGTCCTTGTGCTCTGCCTTCCAAAGACAGGAGAAAAAGTAGGGAACATTATGGGTAAATGTTCCATTGTCTGAATCTGAAAGGGGTGCTTATCACTCTGATCATGTTGTAGTAGGTAGGAGTTGGGACTGTGTGCCCCAAAGATGTGGGAACAGTTAGCCACTTATGCCAAATACATTCGTATTCTGCCTTCTCTCATCCCTTCAGCTCCCTTGGACTACCAGCAGCTAATATGAAAAATGGATGAATGATTCTGTTAACTGATGATTATGTCTTAATCATGTACATTCATAATTTCATGCCATATCTGTTCATAACAGTGAATAGTTCTGGAAAACTGATTCTCAGCAGAGAGGACTTTAGCAGTCTCAGCATCTAACATGTCCCATCGTATTGAGGGACTGCCTCCAGATCACTGTTTTGTCTACCCACAGTTTGGAATTCACTCTATTCTCCAGCTGGAGCAACACTTTCACTCTGATTGTAAGAACAAAGCCTTAATTGTAAAGAGGATTACAATGAGTAAAATTTTTGGAGTACCTACTATTGGAACAGCACTCTTTGAAAAGTTTTGCAAGTGTTATTTCATTTATTTACAACAATTCAATCACATAGATATTAGTTAAAAATGACTGGTATTGAAAATTTAACCTATGTTGTTTGACTCAGGAACCTCACTATGTTATTTCTAACTCCGTTTAGTAACCGTATGGGAACTTCATTACTATAATTTATCCCCAAGTTACAGAAATTCTGTAATTTTGTAGGGACAGTGTAAAGCATAATATTCAACTACCTCCTCAGCTTTCAGTTCTCTGTTGTTTTTCTTTCCTACATATTCTACATCCTTTCAAATCCCCAGCCTCAAGTGCCACCTGCTCTCCCCAATGAAATGTGGCACTTACCATGTTTATTGCTCTGCTCCGCAGTGTTCGGAAAAACAAATATAAAATGACGGTTCCACTCTACACTCTATCTCTGGGTTTCACACTTCTATTTCCTTTTACAAATCTGGGAGAAAATTCAGAATTCGGTCAAGGAAAGTTGTTGATGGGAAATGTTACTCCCATTCTCTGGCCTTTAGAAGAACCCTGAAGGACTTTTCTCTAGTACAACAAGAAAATTGCAGATGCGAAAAGAAAGCAACTACATAGGCCCCTCGAGAGAAAGGGAATACTGTTATGCCTAACTTGTCATTGTTATCATCGTCACAGTGCTTGTGAAGCCTTCAGGAGTACAAGACGGCAGAGTGGTTAAATTGGCATCTTCTCCTCTTCCCAAGAGCTTGCAGTTTAGCTAGAAACAGAGCAGCAAAAATAAACAGATAAAAGGTTAAGCTGAGGCCAACACCAACACATTAATATACTCATTAAAATAAAATGGAGCTCATTGCAACTCAGTAAGTATGGGAGGCTGCAAGATGTAATACAAAAGCATGCTAAACAAGGAGTCAGGAATCCTGCAGTGTGCCAGGTGTATGGCTGTGGGCAGGTCACCTCACCACCCTAAGGCTGAAACATTTGGCAAGATTTGGAGGAGGTAGTTTGAGAAAGTGAACCAAAAACAAACCCAGAGGCAGAGAATCACAATGTTTCTGCAAAAAAAAAAAAAAAAAAAAAAAAAAGAATAAGGAGTTTTAAACTCTCTGGACCAATTTGTCCTGTTTTGTAAATTGAGAGCTGAAAAGTTCCTACAAGGATTGATTATCTCATGCCTTTAAATGTGTATGGTATGTAGTTTAAAATGCCTTATGTAAATTGTAGTCTTTTTTTATTTTAATCCTCCTGGCTGTCATCTGCTTGTGAGAATACCTTGTCTTCTCTGCTTCTAAAAACTGAAGAACGTGAGGGTCAGAAAAGGCAAACTCTTACTCGTACATCATTTGATTGGAAGATGGGATAGAACAGACAAATTTAAAGACACAGAACAATTTTAAGAATGGAATTACAAAAGTTGGACTCAACGAAATCAAAAAGTAAACAGACTGCCCTTCCTTTGTCTTTGTCAGGTTCTTTTTTTGTGCATGATTTGTTTATATAGATTGGACTAAAATTGAGGAGAACCTTCTGGATCAAGCACAGTCGTGTGCAGAGCAGATTCGCTGTACATGAGCAACATTCCCCTTTGCATGGAGAAGCCATTCTAGGAAACAGGGAGAAACACAGAACAAGTAAGCATGGGGAAAAGTAAAAAAAGAACATAAAGCATTGAGTGAAACATGATGGTGCAATATCAATTAAGCTTTATATTTGAGAGCCAAGGGCTACCTGTTTTAGAATATATTGTTTCAAATAAGAATTAAACAAGAGAAGGAGAAAATTAAGATACAGAATAAAGAGGAGTGAGTTGGGAATAAGATCTTTGAGATGACAAAGTTTCTCCTTTCCCCATATCAGTAACCCTTTATTGCTCTTATCTTCTGTCCCAGTGTACTACCTGACCAGCTAATCTCTCCTCTCTCTCTCTCTCTCTCTCTCTCTCTCTCTCTCTCTCTCTCTCTCTCTCTCTCAAGCCTAACAAAGATGAAATAAAAACAAACAAACAAAAATCAAATGGAGTAGCTCTGATTTATGCAGTTTGGCTTAAGTGTTATCAGGGTCTCCTGGAGGGAGAGTAGACAATTGCATAGAACTGTGATTGGACAAACGTACATGATATAATGAAAACAGAGCAAAGGGAAACCAGCAAGGGCATCCTGATGGCTTCCCCGTCTCTCTATGTGACATCCCTTTATTCTGGGTGTGATGTATAACCCCCTCTAGAATGAAGATTTTCTAAGGAGAACAGGAAATGAAAGAATAATCTTTTCAGGTTTCTTAGCTTCCTTCAGGGGGAGAGGGTTTCTAGTTCATATGACCAGCCTTGGAAAGTATTTCTTATTTCTGTGATTTTTCTGGGGGAGAAAGAAGAGCTAGAGACAAAAGGGCAGGAGAAAGGAAGAACTTGCTTCTAACTTATTTTGAAGTACTCAGCACTCCAAGTGCTTTGTGATAGTATTTTCTGAGCCCCAGTAATCTCTATTTGTCTCTTTTTTGTACTAAACCCTGTTGCTTTAATATTAGAACCTGAGAGTTTTGTCTTTTCTCTGTTGTCAACATTCACTTCCACTCTACTATGCAGAAGCTTTGGTCTCCAAAATTTTCTTTTTCTTCATTATAATCTCCTTCTATCTTATAATAGCAAAGCACAGTGCGGCAATCTTATTCATTGTATCTTATTGATCTTCATTTTACTGATAAACTGGCTTGGAAATCCACTTACTCCTTGATATGCTAAAAATGCTATAAAATCCTTTTCCAATATAGCACTTCTTTTCAAAGTTAAGTATTTGCTGAACAAAAAACATATATTAATGTCAGAATTAAATAGTAACTAATTCTCCTTTGGTAAATATTAATGTATGCTAGGTTACTTCCATACCCTCAACTCACACTTACTCTGGTATGTGGATGCTTTGAATTCTGCAGAGAGAATGTCACATACATTGAAATATGAAGGTGAAGTGTAAAATAACATTAAATGTTAACCATTGCCTGGTTCTAGAGAAGACTCAGCCTATGTCCATCAGTGCGATCACATACAGGATTAGTCTTTCCAAAGATTAATTTCCACAGGCAGATCTTTAGAATTGGTGTAATACAAGTAAGACGAAGAAGATAGGCATATGAAGCTTATTGGGTGTGGTTTGATATGACCTAATGTACCCCAATGAGCAAACATATCCAGAAATCATCAGTTTGTGCTAGATTTTTGCAGTTATAATTCGACATTTTGCTAAATAACGTCACATAAATTTGCTGATATACATTAATATTTCAGGCTAGGAGTCTGTTCATTAATCTAGCTGTCTCCAGAACAGAGTCAATGCGGAGAGAGGAGAATAGATTGAAAACAGGTAAGACATCCTGAGACAGAACAGCTGGCCTCCAGACAGTTAGAGGACATTGCTTACTTCATAACAGGGAACTGAGCCAATTCTGCATCAAACTCTAGTATTATGAGCAATAAGTTTGTGCTTGGTATGAAAAAGTTGTCTGCAGCAAGCATCTTCTTCCAGAGAAGGTGAAGCCAAGCAGTCATTAGATAAGGAGATGAAAATCTATTGGGTTGCCAGGAACAGCCCAGTTAGCATACAATTTTCTACCCAAGCTAGTTAAACAATTGTTAGCTCATTTTGCTTCAGTACCCATATGCCCCGGATGCACAGAACCTGTTATGGCTGAGATTTTTAACTCTGCTTTTCTTCAACAAGGAATGTCTTTCCCTCTTGGAATGATGGAATGAGGAAGCTTCTAACTGTGCTATGAACTTATTCCTTTCCTGGCCAGGGCGGGGCTGCTGCTGCTGCTGGTGCAGACTCTACTACAGATGCAACAATCCAAATGAATCTTAAGCAAGAAAATAGATTAGAGGAAAATATCATAATTTAAAATTTGATGATTTACCTCAGAAAACCACCATATCCTCTGAAGGCAGTAACTAAGGTAGATTGATTGACTAATATGTACTAAACTTTGTGTTGAGAGCTGTACAATCTTGGTTTAATCTCACAATGGCTCTACAAAAAAGAAAAAAGGAGAATTTTTTCACTTTAACAAAGTTAAGAACAAGTCAACAAGTCTGGAAATCAGTAATCTGACTTGAAAAAAAAATCAAGGTAACCAATGCTGTATCCAGTATTGTAAATTGTCCTGGAGTGATCATATACTAATAATAGCCCAGTTATTGCAAGTTCTCTTTCATTTTATAAGCAGTAACCCTAGTTCTCCACTTCAGTTTTCACCTAAAGATGATTAGATGATGTAAAGAAGTAATAAATTCACTCTATCAAGCTATCTAATGTATATATTTTTATAAGTACATTTGTGGGCACAAGAGGTGTGAATTTTTAAAAGCTACAGTGATAAACACAATTTTCATGAAGAGTAAGGAAACTCAGTATATTTAAGATCATGCCTATATTACTTCATCTGGATGACTCAACTCCAACTCATGTGCATCAACTGACACTAAGTGCTTCCTAGACATTGAATCATCAAAGATGATAATAGATTTTTTTACAAGCGTTCCATATATCAATATGGCTTATAAAGATTCCACATTATAACTATTGAAATAACTGCACAATTATTTCCTCTGTTACCCATGTAATCAAATCTTCACACCCTATATGTAAGCCATAGCAGAGAATCAAGTATTTAATACACATTTTAAATGAAGTATTTAAAAGCTGTTTGTCTTCCTTCAGCTAAAATAGCTACATGGCATATACATATTAGCATATGTGTGCATATATAAACATGTGTGAGAGCAATGAGCTATATAGCTTACTTGCCATGTAAACTTGGAAAAAATCACTTTAACTGTCCAATCCTAATTTACAGGTGCATTCACATCAAGTGGAAACTACAGTGTAAACTACTAACCATAGTGCCAGGATAATGATAAGGAAACTTTGAAATATACTGTAAAATCTCGACCATATTCTTACTTTTAACCTTTTGCCACTCATCATTTCCCGTTTTCCCCACTTCTTGATAGATCCCAGTACTTCCATATATGACTGCTCTGGGTGTAGAATTCCCCTCTCTCTTGAGATTTCTGATATAACAAGCCATCGTATCAACAGAAGTCTTTTTTTCCTGTGCTGACATCATTGTCTATACATAATAATGAAACCTACACATTAGAACAGTAGTAATTGGAGACTAGATCTGCCATATGGCTCTCCTGATTGACTCCAGGAACCTTTGAGAACAGTGGCCCATCTTTCCCCACCAATTAATTCTTAGTAAACATTTGTTAAACTAATGAATTTACTTCGCTTCTAAAATGCACTGATAGATCTTTACTTGGAAGAGCTTATCTGGATTTTTAAAGCTGAAGGACTATATACTCACCTATTCTATAGTTTCAGGTTTATTCCCTAAAAGGTATGTGCTTGCTTTTTTATTTTGTTTTGGTAAACCCAAGAAATGGGCTTATTTTTTAAAAACGCATGTTAACATCCTACTTAATGAGAAAAAGTTCTCCTCTACTTAAGAGTCTTCCATAATTTTTTTTTAAGATTTATTTATTTTTATTGGAAAGTCAGATATACAGAGAGGAGGAGAGACAGAGAGAAGATCTACCATCCGCTGGTTCACTCCCCAAGCGACTGCGAATGGCTGAAGCTGAGCCAATCCGAAGCCAGGAGAAAAGAGCTTCTTCTGGGTCTCCCACATGGGTGCAGGGTCCCAAGGCTGTGAACTGCCCTTGACTATTTTCCCAGGCCACAAAAGGGAACTGCATGGAAAGCGGGGTTGCTGGGATTCGAACCGATGCCCATATGGGATCCTGGCATGTGCAAGACAAGGACCTTAGCCGCTAGGCTACTGTGCCGGGCCCTATAATTTTTACATTAAGCTCATGTAAGACATATCAGAAGAGATAAGCATATCAGTAGATTTTCAGATGGATATGGACATCCTCAAGAGAAAAATAAGACCCAGGGAAATGACCAGGGCACAATATTTTTATGCCTTTTAAACAAAAACATGTTAAATGTGTGAAAAAAATTATGAAGCAATGTGCTTTGGACTAGGGACTGTAAAGTGTGTGTGTGTGTGTGTGTGTGTGTTAGAGTGGGAAGATGGTCACTAAGCAATATGATGAGAAAAGCTAGTGGAAGATAAAGCCCTTTTCTAAGTTTGTAGGGTTCCATTCTATCATCATTTCCAATTTGTGTTGACAAGACTGTTCTCCTCCTAGAACAGGGAGGCCTCAGCTGTCATGAGACATGGAAGGGCTTATTTCAGGTAGAAAAGGGGAGAGACCAAAAAGTCCTTCTTGTGTATATTATATCTCGCAAGTGCTTTGTGCTTCAAATAATCAATATAGAAAAGCATTTTGGAATGGCGTTTCCTGAGCTCCTTGTCTCTGCAAAAGGTCAACGCCTGCCATGAGGAGTACTCAAGCCTCACGTCGTTCCCTTGCACAAACCAAGGAGCCGCTGCCTTCTCCCACTCCTCACACCTAAGATGTACAGAAGTCCAGCGCTGTATACCCTTGGTGGCCATTTCCCTCTTGCAGTCACCCCGTCATGTGGAAGTGGCCCTAGGCCGTCCCCTGGTAGAGAGTGAACCATCAGACTCCCTCCTGACTACTAACATGCTTTGCTTGAAAGAAAAGTCACTCTCTCTCACTCTTAATCGCTCTGAACTCAAAGATTAGGAAGTTGTTATATCCCAGAATAAAGAGAAAATACAGGGATTCCGGAACACTGCCAGAGCAGGTTAAACAAAGGGTTCAAGGTTAAGTGTCCTGAAGTTCATGATGATGACAAGAAGGCACATCATATCCTATCAGCCACCTAATTTTGCTGGCCAACTTCCAGAGGCTTTTTTTCTTTCTAAGGTGTAACAATTTTTCCCCATGGGTCAGCAATTTGCATGCTGTTAAAGAGCTTCTTGGCAAGAAACAAGTATTTTAGTGGAGTCCTTGGATGAAGGAGCAGCAATGATTTAGGGAAAAGCTGTATTTGTTTTTCAGAAGTAGCAGGTGGTATGAAGAAGAATCCAAGCAAGTTTGGTGAGGGATTACAGCAGTAGAGATACCTTTGAAAATTGAAATGTATATCCAGTCAGTCTCTATTGCTTTGTCTCACATATGTCTGTTGTGACAGATGAGATATAATGCAAAATGAACATATTATGATCAATTCTATCTCTGCTACAAAGTCTCTTTACCAGATATATTCAATGAATATTTATTTAACACATGAAGCTATGTTCTCCAAAAGCCACCTTGGTAATACCTGATCCACTAGTCTTTACTTCCTAAGAAACCAAAATACTTCTGAAGAAACCAAATTTATGTTACACAAATTGAAATTAAAACTCAGTTACACATTAGGATTTAGCTGTCTCCACTTAAAACTGTATTTGTAAAGTAATATTTGTCACAACGGTTAAGATATAACTGCTTGAGACACCTGTATATTATATGAGTGCCTTGGTTCAAATCTTTAATTTGACTTCCTAGCCACACCCTTGCTAATGAGCACTGGGAGGTGGCAGGTGGTGGGCCAAATATTTGGATCTCTATCAACTACGTGGGAGTCCCGAATGGAATCTCTGACTCCTGGGCTTCCCTCTGTCCTTGCCTGACTGTTGCAGCAATTTGTGAACTGTGTAGTGAATGCAAGATCCTCCACTGCCTTAGTCACTGTGGATTTCAAATGAATGCAAGTAAATTTAAAAAAAAGTAAAAATCTGCAATTCTAACATAAGAAAATTTAGAAGTAACTATTAAGAAGACTGAAAGAATTATCTACTGAGTGTCCTGTTTAGAACCTAAATATCTGTGGTTTTCACTGTTTTTGAGCTACTTTTCAACTGTATATTGTAGAAAGCCGATGATTATGCATAGTCTTGTTGATAACAATGCAAACTGTGCTCAATGTGGATTTTGCTTGTTATTGCCTTATGGAGATTGACCAATGTTACCAGTTCTACATGTATTAAACATGCTTATTGTATCATTCCTAACGGGCCTCTACAATTGATTTCCCTTTAAATTTTCCTTTGAGAATATGAAGTAGTACAAAGAAGTACATTACTGGTTCTCATCTAATGAGTTCAACACAGTTTCTGACATGTATTCAATGTGTATCAATATGGTTATATATTTTTAAATGTATATTTGAATGCTAGTATTATTTTAAAAAAAAGTCCTAGTGAGAGGTTTGGAAAATTAAAGAAAAATCCTGTAGTAGCCATTCCTATCTAAATGGCCAGTATGAGAGAAGCGTAATTTTTCCAAGAGCTCATTGTTTTCTAGTACCAGATAGTGTTGTTTATTCCATTTCTTCCATGGGAAGTTAATGGTTTCCTCAATAGCTTGTTTCTAAAGGACTCCCTAGAGCTGAGCCCATGCAGCTTCCTTCCCTAGCTTAGGTTAGTATGGTGCTGTTTAAATCATTTTCTTTTTCCATTCAAAAGATTTCTGCAATTACCTCGCATTTAAAGGATCCAGCCTGGAAAAAAGGACTGCACTGCTTTGCGTTTTGTGCACAACACCTTTATACTTTCCTGAGAAAGGAAATAATTACCAAATCAATCCCTTCAGTACGTTAGCTTTAGAGATGAAACAGTGGCTTTTGTTTTTGCTTTTCGTGGAGACTTTTACACTGCTATTATATTCTGCCCAATTTTGCTTCTGAGTGCCTGTGACAATCATTAATGCTTTCTGAAGCAGTGCATTATTTGTTCAGTGACATCGCAAATCTACTCTAAACAATTTCAAGTCAGAGGTGCTTGACTGCCAAACACAAATATCTCTGTTCCTGGCTGATTTATTGGGCAATGAAGTAAACAGCTGCTTCTTGGCAGAATAAGCTACATTTCCCTAAAATGCATTAAGTAGACTAACATAATTGAAGACTTAAAACTGATCAAGCTAAAAGTCAGATGTAATGATGATGACTGAAATTACATCGTAGGTAATGTCATTTATTACAACCTGATTGAGAGACAGTAAATATTGGAACTGGATAATGTTGGATTTAGTTTATGCATTTACTAAATATAAAATTTACAAAATTTCTTTTTTTAAGATTTATTTTATTTTTATTGCAAAGTCAGATATACAGAGAGGCGGAGAAACAGTGAGGAAGATCTTCCATCCCATGATTCACTCCCCAAGTGACCACAATGGCCGGTGCTGTGCCGATCTGAAGCCAGGAGCCAGGAGCCAGGAGCCAGGAGCCAGGAACTTCCAGGTCTCCCACATGGGTGCAGGGTCTCAAGGCTTTGGACCGTCCTCGAATGCTTTCCCAGGCCACAAGCAGGGAGCTGGATGGGAAGCGGAGCTGTCGGAATTAGAACCAGCGCCCATATGGGATCCTGGTGCGTTAAAAGTGAGGACTTAAGCTGCAAGGCCACGGTGCTGGGCCCTATAAAATTAGAAAACTTCTTTAAACATCACGTTTTCCCATTTAAACGTCATGATAGCAGTGTCAAATTCATAACATAGTTTGAGAGATCATTTATAAGACATGGAAATGCTTGCCAGTGTTAATGTATAGTAAATGTGTGAGAAACATTGGCTATTTTTGTTGATTTACTTTTATTTGTAAGGCACAGAGAGAAGGAAATATCAAGAGTACTTTCATCTACTGGTTCATTCCCCAAATGGCCATAAATGCTAGAGCTGGGCCGAACTAAAGCCAAGAATCTGTAACTTTGTCCAGTCTCTCACATGGGCGCAGTAACCCAAGGACTTAGACCATCCTCTGCTGCTTTTGTGGACACATTAGCATGGAGCTGGATCAGAAGTGAAGCAGCCAGGACTTGAAGATGCCTATATGGGAGCAGGCACCACAGGCAAAGGGTTAGTTCACTGTGCCCCAGCACTTGTCCCACTGCACTGATTTGTAATGGAGCTTCCTGGTTAAACAAATGAGTTACTCCATTTCTGAAATTGTATAAGAGGGCAGAGCAATGACTGTGAGTGATATTTAAGAGAAGTAGGGGTGGAGAAGAAGAGAAAGAGAATGGAAGAGAAAGAAAAAGAGAATGAAACGAAGAACATGCATGAGAAGCAAAACAGCAGTTGGGACTGAATGCCAGTTTCCCCCCATGTTTCAAGGCAGGATAATTTCATGGATCAGAAGAAGTCTTTTAGGAGATAATAACTTAAGTATAAAGTAAGTCAAATGGAAATGGTGAAATGAAAAATGATTTCTAGTTTTTAAAATAAGTATTTTTCACAATAGTTTTAAATTTACAAAATAAAAATTGTGAGATAGTAACAAGATACACGCACCCCAATTTCCCTGTTAACTACTCATATTAGTATCTCTGTTAAAATGATAAGCAATACCTAACTTCCTCTGTTGTTATTTAAAGACCTTTTGTGTTTTTGAATGAAATGCAAAAACTGGCATAAAGTGACTATCAATTAAATTATTCTAAAATTTAGTTGGAGCAACATTTGTGATTTATGAATGAATTCATTAGATAAATTAGTTCTACCCACTAGAGCTGACAAGACTAAGTTCCTGTGAATTCTTCACCTGTCCATCAGAATTGTATAAAGATGATCTTATTTTCCTATCCTGATCTTAACACACAAGTAGTCATTTGTAACGAGTTAACATATCAAAATATTTTTTAAAAAAGTGATATATAACAGAAGAATCCGAACTGTGGATCATGAAAAAAGATTGATTATATTATAGGTATTCATCTTGAAGCACAGACCCCGGATATCTTTGAATGCTTAAAGTTCTTAATGACCAAAAATTGATTATACTTATTCAAGGAGGCTCTTCAGAATTAATTAAGAACTGCGGATGCAAACTATAAACAGGTATATTTCTGAGTATTAACACCATCCAACATTGTAATAAACCTACTCAGGGTTTAATGGGTTTCTTCACAGCTGATAAATTCAAGTGAAGCTGAGCTATTACGTCTTAATGTGTGTTACAGGGTTATGGTGGATAAATTTTGAAGTCACTTATAATTCCTAGATTCTATGCTCTTGTTTTTTAGTAATGGCCAGTGTTGTGAACTGGAAAATTTTCAGAGCTGAAGGTGTTTCTTTTGCTTGTTTCATGGAACAACAAAATTATGCAGCTCCAGATTATTTTATTCCCCCTGCTTTGCTTTTGTTGCTAAAGTCAAATTGGCAAAAGGCATTTTTCTATTACACTGTGTAAGTCCTTGTGGATAAATTCTCATTCCAGTTACATTTTCTCCCATCTGAAAAGCTGTTGCATTCCTCCATCCACTCAAAGCATAATGTAATTCTGATACTCATCACTGATACTCTCAGATGGTATCCCAGCATTTTCTTCCTGCCTTTTTTTATTCCTGTCTTTCTTATCCTTTCCTTTTTATATTCAGACACATGGTTGCATCATAAAATTTTCTGAGCTCCAGTTACAGTGGAAGGTTACCAAATATCTCGTACTATTGAGTCAGAGAGACAAATTTGAGTTGGAGAGAGCATGGTCCCAAATTGGGGAAACTTAGTGTCAAACATTTCAATATGTTATGGCTTAATGGCTTACACTGTGGCATTGGCTTTGTCCTGCTCTTCTTTTTCTTTTTTTTTACTTATTTTTATGATTATTTTAGATTATTTTCCATGATGTGGTTTTGTAGTTATAGGAATTCCTCCCTCCCCTTGCCCTGCCTTTTCTCAGAAGAACATTCACAAAACTTTTTGAAGGGCCTGGTGCAATGGCTCAATTGGCTAACCTTTCCCTGCACATGGCTCGATACCATATGGATCCTGGTTATTGTCCCAGCTGCTCCACGTTCCATCCAGCTCCCAGTTTGTAGCCTGGAAGAGCAGTAGAGCGTGGCCCAAAGCACCCACATGGGATACTCAGAAAAATCTCCTGCCTTCAGGTCACCTCAGCTCTGGCCATTTTGGCCATTTGGGGAGTGAGCCAGCAGCTGTTTCTCCTTCTCTCTGTAAATCTGTCACTTCTGCTCTCTGTAAATGTGCATTTTCAATAAAAATAAATCAAATTTTAAGAAAAAGAAAACTGTACAGAGTAAGTTATTAAAATATTAACTATGAGGAAGATTTGTTTATTTTTAAATAAATACTTGCTGGTTCACTCCTCAAATTGCTGCAACTGCCAGAGCTAAAACCAAGAGCTATTTCTGGGTTGCCCATTCTGGTGTAGGGTTCCAAGCCTTGGGTTTTCCTCCATTGCTTTCCCAGGCCATAAGCAAGAAGCTAGATGGGAAGTGAGCTCGGACACAAACTAGAACCCATATGGGATGCCAGCACTTGTAGATGGAGAATTTGCCATTATGCTGCCCCACAGGTTTACTTTTCTTACTGATTCTTTTGAGTTGAGATTGTTGAGGCAATTGTGTTGGGACAAGCCTGCTAAATGCCGAATCTACTTCTCTCTGATATTGAACAAATATCCTAGCCTTTTTGAGCCTTAGTTTTGTTATCTGTTCTAAGAATGTATTTTGTGTGTAAAAGTTAAGTTATCCATGTGAAAGCATTTAATATTAAATCTAGCTCATAATAACTCATAAAATGATTGTTAAATCTGAATCTAAAGATTGAACAGCAGTAGACATTGCTTATAAAAGCAGTTGGTTTAAATCTGAAAGTTTCCCTTTCAGTTGAGGTAAATAAGTCAATTCTACCATAACTATTCTTTCCTAAGGTCACTAGTACCCTAGAGTTTCTACTGTTGCTTTTTCACTACTGGGGAAATGATGGGATGTCTTACAAATAAAATTAGATTTGCTAGGTAGTTTGTTGTATTATCAGTGTTACAAAACAACAGACCATCTCTTCTACTTGGCTTTGAAGGAAATTTCCTCCTGAACTCTACTTCTCCACTCTCACTGAGTTTGGGTAAGCTGTGGCAAGATTCAGGGTTTAGAAAGAAATCTCATATGGGCGTCGGTTCTAATCCCGACAGCACCACTGCCCATCCAGCTCCCTGCTTGTGGCCTGGGAAAGCATTCAAGGACAGCCCAAAGCTTTGGGACACTGCACCCATGTGGGAGACCTGGTAGAGGTTCCAGGTTTCCGGCTTTGGGTCGGCTTAGCACCGGCCGTTGCGGCTCACTTGGGGAGTGAATCATTGGACGGAAGATCTTCCTCACTGTCTCTCCTCTCTCTCTGTATATCTGACTTTGCAATAAAAATAAATAAATCTTAAAAAAAATAGAAAGAAATCTAAAAGGGCAGCCTAAAAATGAAAATACTTGCAGGAAACGAAACCAGACCCCATCCCATGATTAGAATAATTCATTCAAAGACTTACAAATTAGTGTGCGTATGTGTGTGTGTTGGGGGGGTGGATTCCATGTTAGTAGTAATTGCGTGTTATACAACTGGCATGCTAGTTCCTTGGATTTTCTGTCAATTGCATTTAGAGAAGAAAACAATTGAGACTGTTTACAAATACATTGCAAAATATATATTTCAGATGAAAAAAAAATCCTTGCAAATTCAGAGGAAAAATTGTATCTCAAAGTATTTTGCTGAAGAAAAGCAGGAATTATACAAAATGCTTGATCTATTAAATCATAGTAGGCAGATGTGAGGTGAGTCAAACCTAAAATTATGCAAATAAAATTGATAACCAGCACAACTTCTAATAAAGAATCAGGGTAAGTAAAGTAAATGAAGATGGAGACGAAATGAAGATATTCATTGGGATTTTACAATATGAAAATTCAGTTTGTGCGTGTGAGTGCTGCTTGCTTGGGCTTGGTGGGAATGTTATGTAGAAATGCACAGAGATGAAGAAACAAGAGAAGAAATTAAAAAAAACGAAGTATACCTGGAGAATATTTGCGCACTCAGCTCAAAAACTCTCATGAAGGTTGAAAAGGTCACAGATGGATATTTGACTTTATTTTACATACAAGAATAAGAAAATATAAACGTTAGATGTCAAGTAAAAGTATTACCTATAAATTAAGAAAAAAATTTGCTAGATTTTTTTTGTTAGTATAAGATACCAGAACGCAATGAGATGTTGTCAATAGTCTTAAGGGAAAAAAAATTATAATTGAAGATATTTATAGTGACCTAAAATATCCTCTATTTGGGTATATGTGTGTGTGTGTTTGTATATTCTAGGGTTAAACCAAATAGAAACCCAAATCTGAATAAATCCTTCACGATGGAAGGACACATGTTATCAGGATTCAGAAAGAAATAGGAAAAGATAACCTAAAAAGGAAAATACTTACAGGAAATAAAACTGTACCTCTTCTGTGCTTAGAATAATTCACTTAAAGATTGTAACACATTGGTATGAGGAAAATTTTATAAGTTAGTAATAATTGCAAAGCTATCTGAAAAAACAGATCAGCAATACAAGATCAGGAAAGTGAACATTTCAGAGGATTGATATTGCACAAAGGAGATTATCAGTCAAAATGTAGCATTATGTAAACTTTTGTACATATAACTGCTTTACATTGAGTAGGGCAGCAATGAGAAAGAGGCCTTATTTCAACTTCAAATTTAAGAAACTTTCTCAAAAATTATCCGAAGCCTATCATTTAGTGACCTGGTATTGTTCCTGATTAAATGCTCATGTAGTTTTGCAAGGCCAGAGAGCAGATGGATTGAATGGTAGCAGACCTGAACAACTGAGATGGGGTTGTTCACTTGAGATCCTACGTACACTGTCATTATTGAACCAAATCCTCTCCATTTCACTTTCACTGTTCACAGAAACCATCCACACTTGAGTTTTTGTTTTTTGTTTTTTTTGGTTCTTGTGCCTGTATATTTATCGTTTTCTGAAACAGGACTTAGATTCTGCACTTAAACAAATGTAACCTTTACAACCGTAGTGTGAGAGGAGTTCATTTGCAGAGTTAGAAACATTATAAATGCTGTATTGGTCTACGCTGGGAAGTTTGTTCACTAGAGGTTATGAAACAACCTAGAAACTTTCCCAGGTGTTCTGTATTCATAACAGCATCATTCGAAGCTATAGAATGTAAATTTTCAATCTTCCTTGATTGTGCAGAGAAATTTCTCATTGTTTTCAAAGAGCCAAATAAATAGGGAGAGGAACACTAATTTCAGAATCCAGGGAAAGCAATTACTGCAAGACTTCTGACTTTTAAGAGAATTGCTTCTTCAGTGTGAGACATACAGAAGAGGTGGGAAGATAGAAAAGCAGATAGATGCAGGTTTGAGAAATATGTTGGAAAATAATGATAAATTTCTGTTGGTAAAATTATGTATGGATAAAATTCAAAGTAACTATTTTATCATTTTTATGAAAATATTAAATCTGCTATGAATCTGATTTATTTTTACTGTACCCCTTAATAAAAACCTAAGTATCTCATATGTAAAGCAGTAATTTACTTTTAATTTATTTTTAAGTGAAAAATCAGAATTGTGTGTATTCATGGTACACAATATGATATTTTTAAATCAGTACACATTGTTGCTAACTTGATCTAATTAGCATATGCATTACCTCACATACTTACAATTTTTATTATGACAATATAAAGTCTTAGTAATTTTTTAGACTATCACACATAGTTATTAGTTACAGTTACCATGTTCTATGGTACATCTCCAAGTCGCTCCTCTTGTCTAACCAATGTTTTGTCCTTTAACTGATACATCTCCACTCCCAAGCCAGTTCCTGGTCACTGTCATGCTTCTATCTTCTACTGTGAGTTTGACAGTTTAAGATTCTGTTAGGTTAATGAAACATGGTATATAGTATTCCATTCTTGTCTGCATTCAAGGACCACCAATGAATACCTGAAAACATGGGTATATGTGTATGTTTGTATACCTCGTTTTGCAGCATATATATACATGTGGCAAAGTCCAAATTATTCATTATGGCATAGTAAGAGATTATCAATAACTAAATAACTAAAAGTATAAGAAACAGTTTATGACAATTTTGTGAAAGTTGTGAGAAACTTGAGTCACTCTCAGAGTGTCATTCTTTGAGCTTTTCATTTAAAGGAAACACTTATAGATTATTATTGGCATATCCATATAGCTGGTATCACTACTCTTTTGCTCTGGCAGGGGGAAAGTAAGTAAAATTAAGGTTGCTTGAACATAGCAGTGCAATTGCTAAGGCAGTTCTCCTGTATGGATATATTGAGTTCAACTGATTTAATCAGATGAGTGCCCATCATCATACTTACAGGAGCCTCAGTGCTGCCTTTGGATCAAGCTTTGTCCCATTTGAAGGTCCCTATAAAGTTCCTTTTCTTTTAGAAAGCTAACTGATGCTTGTTATTCAGCAGAGCCTTCCTTATCTTATCTCTTGGTTGCTACTATTCTTAGACTAGTCTCCTTCAGTAGTTAAACTGTGCAAGTTAAGCATTCTCAGTGACCTCTTTCTTCCTTGTTTTGTGTTTTTTCTAGCTTCTTCTTTGAGAGACATATACATATATGTGTACATTATGTTTATGTATTACATAGATCAAGTACCTACTGCAAAAAAAAAAAAATACTGATTCCCATCCTTTTTTCCCATTCTTCTTTTCCTTTCTTTGACTATCAAGGAAAAAATATTGATTTATATATTTCAGTGTGGGATGAATTGAATTCTTCACACTTTAACACTATTTACATATTAGAAGCTTAAAGAATAAAAGGGGAGGGCCCGGCACGACAGCATAATGGCTAAGGTCCTCACCTTGAATGCACCAGGATCCCATATGGGTGCCAGTTCTAATCCTGAAAGCTCCACTTCCCATCCAGCTCCTTGCTTGTGGCCTGAGACAGCAGTGGAGGACGGCCCAAAGCCTTGAGACCCTGCACCCACGTGGGAGACCTGGAAAGAAGTTCCTGGCTCCTGGCTTTGGATTGGCACAGCACCAGCTGTTGCGGCCACTTGGGGAGTGAATCATCAGATGAAAGATCTTCCTTTCTGTCTCTCCTCCTCTCTGTATATCTGACTTTCCAATAAAATAAAATAAATCTTAGAAAAAATACATTTGGGGAGGAAGAAATCTCATTAGGAATCTAAATCTGCCTTTCCAATAAAATAAATAAATCTTTTAAAAAAAGGAATGAAAGGGGAACAGAATTTTCTTTCAAACAATGGATCCTTTTTTAAAAGGGAACTAAGAAAGAGTAATTGTGCTCATTTAACACTAATTCTTATTAAAATGGAAGAAACACAGAAAAATAAATGGTTGCCTTGAGTTAGTAACAGTTGTCTCAAGAACTTACAGGTTAAAATTTAGAAAACGACAGTTTCCTTCCCTTTTCTGCCAGATAATCCTGTGTACTAAATGTACTACTCTAGTCTAATTTAAACCAGTGGTAAGGCAAATCCATAGAGCTAAGAATATACTGGGGAATCTTAAAGCAAGTACCTCCTGAGTTTTTACATTACTTTTATGCAGAACAAAATCTCACATTTCTATATAATCTAAAATAAAGATCCCTCTTCTCTTGACATGGACATTCCCTCCACATTTCTCCTCCTTAGAAATCCTGTTTATTAAGAGACAAGTGATATGCTAAAGCTCTCATAAGGAATAAAGAATCTTTGAAATTGCGTGCCTAGATCATGATGAGCAGTTACTTAGATTTTTAAAGAAAGTAACTGTCTAACTACCAGGCTTTAGCATTGCCAAGCAAGGTTTGCCATAGGAGACATGAGCAAACTTTCTCAGGGTAATAAAGAAGGTTTATTGGCTACATGGGCAATTATTGATAAAGAGAATAATATTAATAAGTGGTCAAAAGCATAATGTGGCTCTCTTAGGTTATCTCCATATGAACAAGATTTTGTTCAGCTTCTGTCAAGTAGTCAATCATGGAAAACTTTTTGATGGTTACTTGCAAAGGTATCTTGTGGTTATATCGAGTTCATAACTTGTGCCATCTTTGTGATTTTATTTTGCATGAACATCACAAGACATTACCACTTCAAGGTCAATGTGGGCAAACACAAAAGCTGGATCCAATGTCCAGATCCAAACCTCTATAGCCCCCCAAAAAGAATACAGATGAAATTTATCTACCTTTAATATGCCTTCTGTCTTGTTATGAAGGAAATAAATGCTAGAACTGTTTGGTCTATAACATCATGAAGAAAATTGCTAGAGGTATATAATGGAGATTTGGCTCTTCAGATCCTTCAGATAGATTTGATAGTTGAAACAGGTCATATGTTTTCATTAATACACAACCTGGAAGTTAGTCTTTAAAATGGAAGAATTTCACAGTAAAAAAGAAACTATCAAATCAAATTACTAAAATGTTTTCATAGTTATATCATAAACATAGTCCTACATACAGATGAAAGTAAAGTTACTTGTAAAAACCCAATGCTAGCAAATTTCCCAGAATAAAAAGTTCTATTAATACATTTTTCTATTTTCAGAGTTTTAAATTATTTGTTCATTGACTATTTTCTTTTTTTTATTAAATTTATTCATTAATTACATTGTGTTGTAATTTCATAGGAACTGGGATTCTCCCCACCCCTCCCCACACCCTCCCCCCATGGTGGGTTCCTCCACCTTGTTGCGTAACCATAGTTTAAGTTCAGTTGAGATTCCCTCTTAGCAAGCATATGCCAAGTATAGAGTCCAACATCTTATAGTCCAGTCAAGTTCAACTACTTATTGGGGAGACCCTCTCTGGTCTGAGGGCAGAGCCAGCAGAGTATCATCCCGATCAAATAAAAGCACTAACATATTATCAGCAACAATTAACATCATCATGCAATTAATTGACATAGTATTGAGCAGCCAACATGTTAAAAATAAATGTGATTTCGGGGCTCGGCAGTGTGGCCTAGTGGCTAAGGTCCTCGCCTTGATCCCATATGGCCGCTGGTTCTGATCCCGGCAGCTCCAGTTCCTCTCTGTCTCTCCTCCTCTCATTATATCTGACTTTGTAATAAAAAAAATAATAAAATAAATCTTTAAAAAAAATAAATAAATAAATAAATGCGATTTCTTTACCCCATTCTGTGACCACCCCATTCACATTTCCATTTTAGTTTATATACTACATATGACATAACATTCATAACATAACATGTTATGCATAACATCATATCTTCTCAAATTAAGGCAAACATGTGATATCTAACCCTTTGGGATTGGCTCATATCCCTTAGCATTATGGTTTCCAGTTTGGCCCATTTGGCCACGAAGAACTACATTTTGTTTTTTTTAATAGCTGAGTAGTATTCCATGGAGTAGATGAACCATAGCTTTCTTATCCAATCCTCTGTTGATGGGCATTTTGGTTGTTTCCATGTTTTTGCAATTACTGATTGTGCTGCTATGAACATAGGAGTGCATGTTGATAGCCTGTAGAAACAAAAAGATAGACCCACATCTCTCACCATATACCAAGATCAAATCTAAATGGATTAAAGATTTAAACCTACATCCAGAAACCTTCAAACTTTTGGAAGAAAATGTTGGAAATACTCTGCAAGATCTAGGGGTAGGCCCCTACTTCCTAAAAAGGACTCCAAAAGCAATAGAAATCAAGACCAGAATAAACAAATGGGACCTCATCAAACTAAGAAGCTTCTGTACAGCAAAGGAAACAATCACCAAAGTAGAAAAGCAGCCCACAGAATGGGAGAAGATCTTTGTGCACTACGTAGGTGATAGAGGGCTAATCTCCAGAATATACAAAGAACTACAAAACAGCCAAAACACCAAAACAAACAAGCCACTCAAGAAATGGGCATGGGAAATGGACAGACATTTCACAAAGGAACAATCCCAAATGGCAAATAAACACATGAAAAAATGCTCAAGTTCCCTGGCAATAAGGGAAATCCAAATTAAAACATCAATGAGGTACCACCTAACGTCAGTAAGACTGGCCCACATGAATAAAAGCACCAACAACACTTGTTGGCGAGGTTGCGGGGAAAAGGGAACCCTACTCCACTGCTGGTGGGGCTGCAGGCTGGTACAGCCTCTATGGAAATCAGTATGGAGAATATTCAAACAAGTCAAAATCGACATACCGTATGATCCAGCAATAGCACTCCTAGGAATATATCCATTGACTATTTCCAAAACTTGACAATAAGACAAATTAGTAGATTGAAATAGCTGAAAATATGCAAGGGGGGTGTTAAGTAGGGATTGACTATAAGTTGAGTCTTCTAAATGAGGTAATGTCTCTTAGTAAAATGAAGATACAACTTTGCCATAGGATAAACTATCATGCTAGAAAGAGGAAAATATATGTTAAAAATGTAAAAATGCAAGATTAAAAGGATATGTGTAAATATGGGCAAGTGAAGACTCTGCTAAATAATAATAAATAGTATCCAGAGCCTTTTTTCCCCATACACATACACATATAATATGTAACTTCAGCCCTAACTTTTGTAAATGAATTTTATGGAGTAAAATAACATTATTTGTAGCGAATTTTATTGTTTGATGGTGCATGGTGTTTTGGCTTTACTATTATAGTCATAAAGAAAAGGACATGGAATCACACCTTGTGATGATGAATGGATCAGTGATAATATCTACTATTTAGGTTAGGGGAGTCCAAAGGTCTGAGACATACCCCACCATGCACACACAGAGAGACATCTTTCATCATAGGAACTGATTCTCCATTTTTTTTGTTTAAAGAACATCATTGGCAGTGAGGTTTGAAAGGTTGAGAGAGAATTTGGTGGATGCGTATGAATTCCTTCACTTGGTGATTCATACTGTGCCATGAAGCGTTCATATGCTTTTGAGATAATCATTCCATTTCTTACAATATAGCTATGTCTGTGCAAGGCTGACCTTTATGGCTGCATGATCCTTTCTACTGGGTTGAGGGAAAGAAAAAGTGAGCCACACAGAAAGAAGCTATATATTCTTCTGACTCTGTTTTCTCCTTCACCAGGCTGCATCTCAATGAAAGGTCAGATCTCCCTAGGTGGCTTTCTCCACATGAATATCTAAAAAGCTCAATAATTTCTCTGTCCACTCACTCCTTCAGGGGTGCAAACATTCCTGGAGTTCATCTTGCCACATTTTTGTAAATAATTCTTTTACTAAACTCCCTTGAGTTATCCTAATTTTAATGCACCATCTGCTTCTTGCTGGCATCCTAATATGCATATGACCAAATCTAAAAGTTTGGTAATACAATGTATCTCCTGATGATTGAATAGCTTGATTTGAATAGTTCAAAAACTAATTGGAAGAGGTTCCTTTCACTGCACCAGTTAGTATAACAAACTAATAGACTCCTGAATCATATGAAACAGTAAGATATTATCACCATGGTCCTTCTATTTTGTTTTTACAGAACTGTCTGAAAGTAGCAGTCAGTTTCCATTTGAAATCATCATTGCATCTCAAAATTAGAACAAACTGTTCTCTTTAGTGAGTGGGGCAAGGATGAGGAGATAGGAAGAGTGAAGCATTAAAGAAAAAAAAAGCTAGCAGTGGCATGGATGATTAAATCACCACATGCAATGATTACTTCTCTATGGGTGCCAGCTTGTTCCACACTTTTCAACTTCTAATCCAGCTCATTGCTAATGTTCCTGGAGAAACAGTGGAAAATGGTCCTTGCACTTGGACTCAGGTACCCTGTGGGAGACTCGGAGTTTCAGGCTCCTGGCTTCAGCCTAGCCCAGCTCCACCGATTGTGGCCATTTAGAGAGAGAACCAGTGAACCAGCAGGTGTAAGATTCATGTCTCTCTGATGTCTCTCTCTCTCTCTCTCTCTCTCCCCTCTTTTCCATTTCTTTCTTCCTCTCTCCCTCCTGCCACTCTTTCATCATTCCCTTCCTTCCTGGTTCCCTCTCTGTAATCCTGACTTTCAAATAGCCAGTTTTAAAACTTTATTGTTATTATTTTCCATGGTACAGTTTTGTAGTTATAGAGATTCCTCCCTTTCCATTCACTTTCCCCTCCTCATTTCTCCTCCCGCCAATTATCTTATTATTAAGGCATAGATTCCTTTAGTAACAGTTACAGGTGTAATAGTCTGCTCTTCAAGTGTCTCAGGGCGTTGTAGGTATAAACAACTGCAGAAAATTTAAAAAGAAAAAAAATGCTTCAGTGGAAGTTCCCATCTCTGTTGAATTAAAATATCCCAGTAAACAAACAACTCGTCAACTAATTAAAAATACTTGACAATGTTTCATTTCAGTTGTTATTATCCTTTTGAAATGAAAAAGAATTGGCTAGTCTTATTTTATACCTTCTTTTTTTATATGCTATTCAATGACCCTAAATAACAATCATGAAAATTTAGCTTTTCTTGTTTATCTTCCTTCTTCACTTAATTTCAGTGTCTCCACTGATTATCTCTACTTCTCAAATCCATGCCAGTTGGCAAAACATTGTTATGTGTAGTACTTACTGGTATTTCTTTCATATACTGCATTTATCCCAAAATGTCATCATTTTAAATTTTTTGAAACCTCCTGCCTAAACCTTAGCTATACCTGTACTTAATGTGAAATTATCCACAAAGACAAGGATGTTAACTAGTTTGCATTTATGTATATACTATATTTACCCTACTGCTTGGCAAAGAATTGACAATATTGTGAAAAAGCACATTTGAATGTTATTACATAGGATTGAGCTTACCTAACATTATGCCCAAAGTTATTTCTCTAGATTCCAGATGACACATGTGAGTTATGGAACATCCAAACTTTCTATCAAGTTTTCTTTTAGATTAACCTTGATTTGCATAATGATCAAGTAATAAACAATGTGATGTGCATATTTAGATGTCAAGGCTAATATCACAAATATTAGTAAGTTGTGGGTAAACACAGAAGGTATCAAGACCAGAAATGTTTTAATAGAATAGTCAATGAACTGTACAGAAATTGTATGAGATATAGTGTTCACTAATGCATCATTGAAGACATATTTTCTTTTTAAGTATATGCACAATATCTTAATTGCGTTTAATCCACCTGGAAGTTCTTTCAATTTCTCAGTGGTTCAACTGGCATACATTTATAAAATTCCTTTCTATTGTTTAATTTGCTTCCAGAGAGGGCAAAAGATTATATGTTCTAATCATAATTCTTTGCATTTAGATAATTCATTTTAGTAAATAGCTTAAAATAAGTTGAGCATTAGAAGTATCACATGACATTAGTCCGTTTTAGTTACCTAACATACCTATATGTGTAGTTTAGATACCTACATCTAGGAATGTAGGAGAACAGTGAAACAAAAACCACATAATTGGAATGAATGAGATGAAAAAACTTTAAAGAGCATTTTTGAATTTTTGATGATATGGTGCATAGGCACAGGAATTTCTCCCAGGACTCACCATACTGCCGACAATGTTTTCTCCCATATTATTACAATTATGTAGTCCTTCAACTATAGTCACCAGTCTAACATTCTGCTATTTAAGTATATCATGACATTGTAGGAATAAACAATGGTAGAAAATCCAGCATCCTAATGTCAAGATACATTGAACAGTTTCATTGGGAGGTCTCCTTTTATTCTGTAGTAGAGAAGTATAATGGAACTTACCTTCACTTCCCAGTATGCTAGTCTCCACTATACAATTCCTCAAGGTGATTGTATGTATACATGTGTTTACCTATGTATCTATTCATCTTGTATTTTGCATGAAAGTTTCCTTATGTCAGAGAGAACATATGATATTTGTGCTTTGGGGATTGACTTAGTTCACTGAGTGTAGTGGGCTCTAGGTAGGATCATTTTGTTGCAAATGGTAGAATTTTATTTATGGGTTTTTTTAGTAGCTGAGTAGTATTCTATGGAGTAGTGTTTATCCATTCCTCTTTCAATGAGCCTCTGGATTGTTTCCATTTCTTTTCTGTTGTAGATTGTGCTGCTGTGAATATAGGATTGCAAGCCTCTTTCTCATAATAAGATTTCATTTTCTTTGGATATATGCCCAAAAGTTGGATACCTGGATCGGACAGTAGATGCATTTTCAGTTGTCTTAACACTCTCTAAACCGACTGCCGTAGTGGCTGCACTAGCCTACTTCCCAACCAACAGTGGAATAAGGTCCCTTTCTCCCCACATTCATGCCAACTGGTGCTGTTAGTAGAGATCTAAATGTAGGCCATTCACATTGGACTTAGGAGGAACCTCAATGTGCTTTTTATTTGCAATTCCCTAATAGCTAGGGGACCTGAACATGGTTTTTTTTTTAAGATTTTATTTATTTATATTAGAAAGGCAGATATACAGAGAGGAAGAGAGACAGAGAGGAAGATCTTCCGTCTGATGATTCACTGCTGCATGGGCTGGAACTGAGTCAATCTGAAGCCAGGAACCTGGAGCCTTTTCTGGGTCTCCCATGCGGGTGCAGGGTCCCAAGGCTTTGGGCTGTCCTTGACTGCTTTCCCAGGCCACAGGCAGGGAGCTGGAGGGGAGGTGGGGCTGCTGGGATTAGAGCTGGCATCCATATGGGATCCCGGTGCATTCAAGGTAAGGACTTAAGCTGCTAGGCCACCGCGCTGGGCCCAAACCTGAAATTTTTTTTCATATGTCCATTAGCCATTTGAACTTGTGCTTTTGAAAAACTACTGCTAATTTTCTTTGGCAATTTCTTCACAGGGTTGTTTGTTTTGTTGTCATTGATGAGTTTCTGAAACTCTTTGTAAATCCTGGATATTAGTCCCCTATCTGTTGTGTAGTATGCAAAGATCTTCTCCCATTCTGTTGATTACCTCTACACTTTGTTGATCATTCCTTTCACTTTACAAAAGCTTCTTAGTTGACTCTGACTGTCTATGCTTTTGGTGACTTTTCTAAGGAGACTTTCTGAGAAGCCTGTATCTTGGAGAGTGCCTCCTATATTTTTTTTTCCTCTAATACTTTGATGGTTTCTGAGTGCAGATTCATGTCCTTGATCCATTTAGAGCTGGTTTTTTATATAAGGTGAGAGGTGAGGGTCTTAATTCTTGTTTCCACAGGCTGCTATCTAGTTGTCCTAACAGCATTTGTTAAAGAAACCAATAGTTTTCCCTGGATTATTTTCAGTACTTTTATGGGGAATTAGTTAGCTGTACATGTGTGGGCTGACTTCTGGCATTTCTATTCTGTTTCATTGATCTTCTCTGCTTCTGGAAGAGCACCAGACTGTTCCGATTACCACTGACTTGCTGGTTCGGATGTGGCTGAAAGGTACCTTACTGCACTGTTGGTAGAGGTGTAGGCTAGTACAGCCACTATGAACGTCATTTTAGAAAGCACTAAGACAACTGAAAATAGATCTGTTAATAAGCAAAATTATAGGCACAACTTTATGTGAATATATTTGTTTCATTTTTCTCCATGGAGGTCTATAAAATAAGTAATATTTAAGTTACTTGAATTAGTCGGACACATGATTATCTTTGAGGCATATTGCTGGGACTTGTAGTCCTTGCGCTTGAATTCCTGACTACCTGAGTTAAACATGAATACTGCTAATCACTTCTCAGCCTTTTGGCTAAGATCAAGTGTGGAAGTGAATACTTTTCCCGTTTATTTATACTGTACCTAGAACACTATGAATAAATTATATACACTTAGGGAGACCTACATATCAGCTGTTTCCAAAGGAAAATGTTCTACTATTTAACAATCTGATGGAATAAGAAGTCAGACTCCATAGATTTTAATGTTTTATTTGTGTGTTTAAACTGATACATAAAATATGCATTGTTGTAGGATTTTATGTGATGTTTTATCATAAACGCTTCATATAATGTTTAGTAACCATTATCCATAGTCATTATACTGTATAGTAAAATAGAACTCACATCCAACTTATTCATACATAACTTAGTGAAAAGGAACTGTCATTTCCCCCTCTTCTCTTTAGCTCTGGTAACCATCATTACACTTTTGTAATTCAGACTATATTTTGGAGTCTACATGCAAGTGAGAGACATGTGATATATTCTGTTCTGTGTCTGAGGTAGTTCTCTTAAGATAATAGTCTTCGGGCCCGGCGGCGTGGCCTAGCGGCTAAAGTCCTCGCCTTGAACGCTCCGGGGTCCCATATGGGCGCCGGTTCTAATCCCGGCAGCTCCACTTCCCATCCAGCTCCCTGCTTGTGGCCTGGGAAAGCAGTCGAGGACGGCCCAATGCATTGGGACACTGCACCCGCGTGGGAGACCTGGAAGAGGTTCCAGGTTCCTGGCTTCAGATTGGCACGTACCGGCCCGTTGCGGCTCGCTTGGGGAGTGAAACATCGGACGGAAGATCTTCCTCTCTGTCTCTCCTCCTCTGTGTATATCTGGCTGTAATAAAATGAATAAATCTTTTAAAAAAAAGATAATAGTCTTCAGTATCATTATGTGTCACAAATGACAGGACTTTATTATTTGTTGTATGTCTGATTTGTATTATATAGTATATGTACCACAGTTTGTTTATTCACACGTATCAGTTAATGGATATTTACATTGCTTCCATTGCTTAGCTGTTGTAAATAGCAGTCCAAAAAACATGGAAATATAGATGTCACTTCGATACACCAATTACACATTTCTTTTGGCTTTATCTCCAGTAGTGAGATTGCTGGATCATTGGATAGTTCCATGTTCAGTTTTTTTAGGAGATTCTATACTGTTTTCTGCTTTGTTAGAAGGCTTTTGTTTTAAAAGTCATAAAAAATATCAAGTATTGACAAGGGTACAGAATGACTACAACTTTGTGCATTTCTGTTGCTATTGTAAAATACAGCAACACTGTGAAATATGGTATTACAGTTCATTAAAAACTTAAATTTAGTTATCATATGACACAGAAACTTCATTTCTACATATAAATCCGAGGCTTGTTGAATCAGAGACCTGAAAATATATTGGTATACCTATATTTGTAGTAGAATATTCACAAAATCCAAAAGTTGGAAGCAACCCAATTGTCTATCCATGGATAAATAAATAAGAAAAATATAGTCTAACATACAGTGGAGTGCTAATCCATGAAAGAGATTCTGACATGTGCTACAACACGATGAACTTTGAAGTCATGCTTACTTCAACAAACCGGTCCAGGAGAGATAAATGGTTATACCTATGCTAAGTATTTACAATAGCCAATTCACAGAGATATAGAGTAGAATGGTGGGAGTCAGGGGCTGGAGTAAGTAGGGTGTAACTGTTAATGAGTACAGAGTATGAATTTTAGAGCAGAAGAAAAGCTTTGAGAGTGTAGATCACCCCATGGCTCTCTGCCTGCCAAGCCTATGTGGGAGATGATAGGGATGCTGCATACTGTGTCCCTGGGGGAACCCCCTGTCGATGGTCTTGGCTTATGAGACCTCAACCTGGCCTGACTACTGGCCATACAAGAAAGAGCAGTGGGCTGCACTCCAGTCTCTTTTCTCTGTCCTTGGACAAGCTGTGCTGGGATTTCCTTGATAAGCAACTCGGAGAAGTTGGTGCGGTCCCACATTCCCTGCCAGCCATACTTAGTGTGCGTGACTTTCAGCTGACCACAGCCACACGTGGTAAATTTGACATGCAGCATGCCTGCCAGCTGTGTGTGTTGTATGTGACCTGCTACATGATTGGAAGATCCAGAGAGATAGACACATCTTCTAGCCAATTACAGTGTCATCGTTGAATGGGAGGACTGCTGGGAGATGTTCTTCTGCCTTTCCCTTTCTTAGTCTGTGTAAGCTTGTGCTTGCTTGACAATAAACAGACTTGCTTGATCAGACTGTCTCCAGTAGTTCATGCTGAGGAACACTGCTGCTGGCTCATCCCCTCCATAGTTGCAGGGGCTTGCTGCTCAGGAAACCTCTGAGATTAGAGTATTTAGTATTAGTTGACACTGTTTCGAACACCTGAATCCCCTATTAGAGTAATCTCGTCTTGGCTCCTAAGTGTCTCATCCAGCTGCCTGTAAATGCATACCTGACAGGCAGAAAGCTATGGCTACAGTTCTCCCTCTGCTGCCAGATTGACCTCTGGGATCCTGGAGACAGTCTAGCCCGGTCTTGGCCGTTACATACATTTGGGGAGTGAACCAGAGAATAGAAGATCTCTATCTTTCTGCCTTTTAAAAAATTGACAATTGAGGCCCAGCATGATGGCCTAGCAGCTTAAGTTCTTACCTCGAATGCGCCGGGATCCCATATGTCTGCCGATTATAATCCCAGCGGCCCCGCTTCCCAGCCAGCTCCCTGCTTGTGTCCTGGAAAAGCAGTTGAGGATGGCCCAAAGCCTTGGGACCCTGCACCCACATGGGAGACCTGGAGAAAGTTCCTGCCTCCTGGCTTCGGATCGGTGCAGCACCAACCATTGCAGTCACTTGGGGAGTGATGGAAGATCTTTCTCTCTGTCTCTCATCCTCTCTGTTTATCTGACTTTGCAATAAAAATAAATATTTTAAAAAAGAATGACAATGTAGAAGTACATTTTTTTAAAGACAAAGTTCTAGAGGTGGGGGGGTAGAATTGTGCTACTATGTGATTGTTGTAAAAACTACTGAACTGTATTGATCTTTAAATGGTTACAGCAATTAATTTTATCTTACAAATGCTTTGTGGGACTTTTTAGAAAAAAGTGAAGAAAAATAGGATAGGCAGTAACCAAACTCTCCTTTATTTTTTGAGAGCAGGCATTTTAGAATTGACCCAGGATTCACTAAAGCATTGAGCACAATCCTAAATCTGAGAAGAAGCCACATCCAAATGTCTGCTGACATCTGTCTTCAGAGTGCTGTCTCCCTTGGACAAAGGTAAATACATAATTTCTAGATTTATATGTGGTGATGTTTATAATTTGTAGAAATTTTATGATGGACAATACTTGTGTGTAATCTTATTATGATATACATGCCCTTATAGATTCAGTTTATATAGTCTTGAAGTTGAAACTGTATAGGTTGCTTTCTCTTATATCCATAGAAACATGAATCCAGAAAACTCCTCCCTTTTTCAACTGTTGATAAAGTAATCATTGATCCTCCTTTGGCTAGAATTCCTTAACACACCATATCATATTGTGAACTCCCATGACAAATGAGATTCCAAGGTCATGATTCAGTTCTGTGATATACAAGACACATTATGTAGAATACTTCATGCCATAAATGTGAACATCTAAATGTTATGCAAATAGATATTGATCAGTGAAGTATTTCAGCAATACTGAAGTGACTCCTCAGGATTTTTTTCTCAGTCTTATTTACAACAAAGCTAGAAAACATATTTCAATTCTCTTCAGTGCTGCTTATTTTGGAGACTAAGCTCATTTCCCCCTATGCACTGCTGCTGAAAAATCATTATCACTGCACTGATTACATGACAGATGATCAATAAATAGTTGGAGAAGTTAATGAATGGTAGTACTTGACTGAGACTTGTCTTGAGAAAGATTTTCTTGAGAAAGATTTTCTTGAGGGCAGTGGGTAGAGGGATGAACCACAAGAAATAAAATTGGTTAGTCCTACAGGCTAAAATAGGAGGAATGTTAACTGCACACTTTCTCAAGTTTAAATGAATAAGCAGATGTCGCCGCCCTGCAGTGACACTAAAATGACGAGGAATATTCTTGGAGGTCCGGGAAAAACTGGCAAAAGCGGCTGCATTTTAAAACCTTTCTTCGCTGCTCCTGCACCATTTGTCTAAGCTTTCCTACCCGCTTCTTCGCCATCCTTCCTCCCGTTTTCCACCACCCTTCTTCCCAATTCCTCCCGTTTCTGTATTCCCCCAATTCCCCATGTAAGAGCCACCAGAATATCGCGAGCCCAAAAGACCATTTATTGCCGAAAGCGAGCTGTTTATATACAGTTCTCCAACCAATCACTTCTGCACGTGGTCCACGGGGCACAATAGGCCAGCAATTGCAGCCAGGGAGAATTAGCCTATCCTTGTGACTTCCTGCCTGCCCACTGGCGGGGACAAGTTCCGCCTCCTGGCACTCTGCCAGCCGCCATCTTGAAGCTCCTCATCAGTGTGGGGTCGGCCGCTCCCCACAAGCAGATCCCTTGGGGACCTGTTTAATGTGTAGATTCTGAATCAAGGAGTCTAGGGAATAAGAGATCTACAGGTAACACTTGCCAGTGGCATGACTCTAGAATAAATAGTGGTTCTTGTTAAAACTTTATAAATTTCTGGTTCATGAAATCTTGGGTAGAGGTTTGTTATCTGCATTTCTAAGAAGGTCCCACTTGATGTTGATGATGGTGTCTCCCACACAATACTTTGGGAATAACTGATCCAGAACATGTGAGGAACAGGAAGTATAATCCCCAATAATAACACAAAGCAGGCAAGGTTTTTTTTGTATTTTTTTCTTTTTTTATATATTTTTATTAATTATTATGCATTATGTGACAGTTTCATAGGCTCTGGGAATCCCCCTACCCTTCCCCCTCCCCTCCCCCCTGGTGGATTCCTCCACCTTGATGCAGCATTACAGTTCAAATTCAATCAAGATTCTTTCCTTGCAAACATATACCAAGCATGGAGTCCAGCTACTTATTGTCCAGATGGGTTGAACAGTTTCTTGGGGAGACCATTTCTGGTCCGAAGTTAGAGCTGATAGAATATCATCACAGTCAGTTAAGAGTCCCAATATAACATCAACAGCAATTTGCAATATTATGGAATAAAGCAGGCAAGTTTTTAAATCTCTGGGTTTTGCACCAAAATGTGTGTAATTTTCGGTTGATGGTGCTTCTTAGCATTCCAGATGGAGCGCTGGATTATGACCCATTTAAAATATTTCCAAGAAAGCAATACCATTGGACAAATATATACTTGCACATGTCTTGGGAAAATAAAAGAGGACTTAGTTTGTCTCTTGTATTTAAGGAATTCTGTGGACTTTTAAGCTCTGAGAATCTGTCGGTTTCAAGAGAAAAGCAATCTGCCATTTACAGAGATGAGCCAATCATAGATGATCATGACACATTTCCTTATGAACTGTAAATTACGCAGATAAGCAAAACAAAACAGTCCTGCGCAAGGCACTCTCTGGCATTGATGCATTCTAAGATATCTGCAGGTGAATTAATGTAGTGGGTGGGTTTGTTGACTTGCCTTTTACTAAGTTCCTTTATCAAAGACCTGTGAGCTCTGAGTTTTGACAAGAGGGTTAATCAAGATCTATGGTTTATATTTTATTACCGCAAATGGGAAAGGAAAATTATATTGATCCATTTGAGAACCCAAAATATATACAAACATAGAAAGAAGAGTCTTAAAGTTTCTGAGAATGCAGTTTGCATAAGCCAAGCAAAAAGTATATGTTTAAAATCCTTGAAGCGAAGGACTTGCCTAGTATTGAAGATTTCATAGCTATATTTTGTTACCTTTAAATTTGGGGTCTTTATTCATTAAAATGGGTCCTTAAATGATAGAAGTCTTATGTGCAGGAGTGTAAAAAGAAGACACTCTTGCACTTGGATTTGACATCCTGCAATTATAATAGGTACTTATGAGGCTTGCTTCTTTGATGACTGTGAATAATTACAATTGCATGAGTTTTCATTCATTAACTATGTGACAGTGAAACATTCTAAAATGTTTACAATGGAAGGTTTTCATATATTGATTGTATGTTTTCATAATATTGCCTAATATCAGCAAGGCATAGGTATTTACTGCTTTTCTGTGTCAGGTTCTAACTACTGCATTTATTTTATAATGTGGGTACAGATTCAGTTGGTATTTCCTATGTCAAAGTCTGCAGTGCAGGCTAAGACTTTGTGTTCACTCTTCATGCACAGAAACTGTCAAATATTGCCTGATTTGAATTCTGATCCATTGCAGAATAACTGTGTAATGTTGTTGAAGTTAAATAATATATATACTTCTTTAAACAGGAGGAAATGTCATGCATTTTATGAAACATACAGTGGGGTAAATTCTAAGTGGTAGCTCTTTTCTATGTGTGTGTAATTTTTTCAGATTGTCAAGGTAGCTTATACATGTTGCAAATGAAATAAGTTGTGTCCTACAGAGCCTCGTGAGTCCTAGGCTCAGCACCTTTCTACCATCACTTCTGCTTTCCTATTGTTGAGTGGAAGTCACAAACCCAGAACGATGTCTATGGTCAGAAAAATATGATTTTTTAACAGAAGAATATTCTCAAACTTGGGAAGCATGTGTATAGGGAAAGGTAAATAATAAAAATCAAAGGTGCAAAATTCTACATCAAGCTCAGTTGGTTTTTATCCTAGGAATTCCAAACAAACTTCAATCATGTAGTAAGACTCATTTGAAATTTTCTATATCTGTATTTGTTGCTATACTTAGAAAATAAGCTTCATATTAACACCATAAAGATAGCTACTTAATAAATTTATATATTCATGAAGATCCAAAATAATGTTCTATAGAAGTTCTAGTGCAATACTACCTTTTGGGTAGACTTTAGCCTACCCAAAATATCATATAGAGTAGTCAATCCCAATGTAAATATTCTGTGTTCAGGGTCATATTCATAACCAATTATGGCCACAATTCTGCATTATCACTCTCTTGAGGCAGAAATAGTTAATTCATAAATTGCGCTATTCCAAATAACAACTATCTGAAATGCTGAAATGTCACTAATTCCCTCTTGCATTAAAGATGCTAAGAATTCTCTCCAAATAAATGACATTTCTACAGGGAGAAAATATTCTTATTCGTGAATATTTTTTTTAAAGATTTTATTATTATTGTTGGAAAGCCGGATATACAGAGAGGAGGAGAGACAGAGAGGAAGATCTTCCATCCGATGTTTCACTCCCCAAGTGAGCTGCAACGGGCCGGTATGCGCCAATCCGATGCCGGGATCAGGAACCTCTTCCGGGTCTCCCATGCGGGTGCAGGGTCCCAAAGCTTTGGGCCATCCTTGACTGCTTTCCCAGGCCACAAGCAGGGAGCTAGATGGGAAGTGGAGCTGCCAGGATTAGAACCGGCACCCATATGGGATCCCGGGGCTTTCAAGGCGAGGACTTTAGCTGCTAGGCCATGCCGCCGGGCCCATTAGTGAATGTTTTAGTGAAAATACTGACAAAATCATGACCATGAAAATTTTGTCTTAATGTGTCTTCTTCAGTAGTGTGGAGAACTTTCTCTAGGTGGCAGGATGATTAGAATAGCTGTCATTTTGCTTCTTCTCACAGTCCTTTGTGATTAAAAGTAATGAAAATACAATCCTTTTGATAGAAAAGTGGCAGGACAATACAAACATCTCTTAAAGGACCACATTCAACATATTACTCTCCCATTTTCCCATATTTTTTCTTTTATTTCAGATTTTTTCTTTATTTTTTGACAATCTTTACATAGTTAATTAGGGCATTTTCCCAAGTTTAAGTAAAATTTATAAGTATCTAACATACTATTTTGAGGATATTTAGAAATAGCCTGTGGAATATGATTGTTTTGATTGGAAGCTTGAACCTGTGGCATTGTGTTAATATTTCTCACGAGTTCATGTTAAGTACTTGATCCTCCGAGCATATTGCAGGCATGGGCTGTGAACTCTTCACAGAAAAACACTGTTGAGTCACGTATGGTTTCGGTAGTAGTTTCCACAACTTAAATGAACAGTCTTAGTGGTACATATGCTGGTGCCTTGATGGCATTGTACCTCATGGGACACATAGTCAGGTGTCAATTGTAAATGACATGATGCCTATCAGAATGCCTACGACACTGTTGAAACAGGAAAAGATGGGGTATTTTGAGCAAAGCCATTTCTATTACTTTACTGTCTTGAGGAGGTTATTTAGATTTTCCCTCTGATTTTTGGGGGGTCGGAGGGTTTCTACCTCTTCCTTTCTTAGGGTACAGTTGAAACTGATAAAACTGGTGCTTTCAGGAATTGGCTGCTCAGGAGCAAATTGCCTCTTAGCTAATTTGCAAGTCACCTGATATCTTTTGTTTCAGTGTCATCCTGTGGGACAAGGGAGCTGGGAAGCAACATGATTGTTGATTTTGATTTTGTTGTCTGTTTATTTAAAAACTTATATGCAAGCTTCTGTTTATCTTTCTCAACAAATATGGCTCCCAAGTTTGGGCCTATAGGGCCCAATTTTTATATATATATATATATATTTTTTTTTTTTTTGGAAGAATGACAGTTGGAGTTTTGTGATCTCTCTGCTCAAATATGATACAAGACCTATCTCATCTTAGATTGACAGTTATTTGCTTTTTAAAGATTCATGCAAATAATACCTCATGGATCATTACATCATGTCGCTGTCCTGCAGCGATGGACTTGGTGCACGGAGCCGGTAATAACACACGTGGACCCTGACTGATGGTCAAAAGCCGTAGTTTATTAGTAGCATCAGACTTTATACACTGAGGGTCATACAGGATTAGGGTAGAGATACTTAGTTCATCAACAAAACCATCAACTGTTTCTATGCCTTTGTTTGGAAGTCCTTTTCTCTTGTATATTACTTTCCACTCAACTGTTCTTATACAAATGATATCTCATCAGGTATACAAAAGGTAGCCATTTGGTTATTCTCCTCCAAATATTATCCAAGCAACTGTAATCCTGTGCTCACTGACCTTCTACGGTCACAATGTCCTTCTACAACATCACAAATGAAATAGTTTGTAGACCCTAATAAACATTTCCAAAAGGTTGGTGAAGAAGCTGTCCCTTTCCTTAGTGCCAATGTGACTGCAGGCAAGAATAATAATGGAGGTCATGACTACCCAGACAATGAGATAACCACTAGGGTCAGATGGATCATTCAGTACCGTCATACTTTAAGGAAAAATAAATGCCCTAAAATGATGCTAAAATAAGTTCTAATAGGAACTATGAAAGCTAGGACAAATGTCAAGAAAAGTGACCAATAGGCTAAGGAGAAAAGGGGCAGTAATTCAAAGTTCCAAATAGAGGCCCATGTGGACTGGTCATTACATTGAGAAACCCCAATGAAAGGAATAATTATGTTCCCATTAGAAGATATTACCTCACCGTGTTAGTCCATGAGAGAAACACTATTGGAGAGCTGGAAAGTAGTGGAGAAAAGCATCCTTTGCTTTTACTAAATGCAAAGGAGATAAACTAGAAAGACCTCATTCCTTTTGCTGCGAAGGGTGCTATTGGAATCATTATTGGTCCAACACTTTTGAAATCCTTAGCCATATTTAATCATCTTCGAGAACAGACAGACTTTGGTAAAAAAAAAAAATTAAGGTTAGCTAATGAGAACTGGAAACTGTTATCATGGGTAAAGCTGTGTAGTTGGCTTTATGCCAGCCGAGTCTTCCATACTGTTTTAGCCTTAATATAATTTTAAGAATTGTAAACTGTTAGCTTTGTACATTGTAAGTTGTTACCTTCGTGGATGGGTCTTTTGGGGCAAGGGCAAAAGCAGTAATTGCAGAATGTTTAGTGAGATTCAGTGAGGATGTGTACTGTGCTCTTAATGTAAGCGATGTAACCCAAGGAAATACCATGGTTAGAACAATGGTAGTACGGGATTACATAACTGGAATCCCATCAGCCTTCTGCCTAATCATATGGTTATTGGGAAACATTCGTAGGATGCTAGAAGGATTCAGGTGGGAGGGAATGATGACATTGACTGAGGTTCTAACACAGAGTTGCTTTAAAACATTAAGTTCTTATAATAGACTTGTATGGACAGTGAAAAAATATTCCCACATTACTTGATACATCTGTATGGATTAAGCCAAAGTTGATGTTTCAGTTGTCATCTCTCCCCTTGAAGTTATAAATAAAACAGTGTTCATTGCACAGTCTTAAGTTATATGATACACACAGAGGAAGAGGTGGGGAATTCCTAATGCTTCTTGAATAATAATCCAGCATCCAAAAAGCAAGTTGTCTTTCTATTACTTGTGTTGTGGTATGTTTCTGCTCTATTATCTTGTTCAATAGAATATCTGCTTGATTTCCTGTCTGTGACAGAGTGACTGGTCTCTCCTTGACCAAGGAAGGTTCCCAAACTAGGATCCCTTTTTATGTACTCCATTGATAGATTCTCCATCAATATTTTTTTTCTTTCTGTAAGATCTAAGTTAATGCCCTGTCTGCTTCCTAGGGCCTGGCAAGGGAAGGATCCGTATTCCTGTTGTCTGTTGTGTTCCAACTACTTTCCAGTTCTTTACTTCACTTCTACTCTGCCTAATTTTCTAAGGTGGGATATGGGAGACTGAATATTTATATTTTGTTTTCTCTTTTCCCTCCTCACGTGGGACCATATCCAAACCTACTAGTCTTTATCATCCACAGGAGAAGGGTCGTATATGACATTATTCAGGAGGAGTAAGAACTTATTTTTGGAATTACTTCTTCATTGCGAAACAATTTGATGGTTTGCTGTGAGGAACTGGGAATTCATGACTATGAAATCTGTCTCTAAATCAAGGGCTTGTGAGGAGGGATGGGGACTAGCTTTGGATTTTTCTTATCTGATATGATTTTATGGATTCAAGTACATGGAGATGTATGCGTTAACTCTGCCACTTACAAAATTATTTCAAGTAATCTTCCACTGTGGAAAGGTGCTAGTATTGAAGTAATGTTCTTGCCTCAATACAGTGTCACATCTCTGATTCCATATGTATGTGGGACTTCCAGCAGAGGTAAAATGCACAGAGAGAAGCTATCCATGAAGAATATTTTGATTTACCTATTATGTTTGTTCTGACTGGGGCTAGGTTCTAGATGTTTTGCTCTAGGTTTAACTTTAAATTGTGAAAATAATCACCAACTGAAATGTTATATCAATTTTTCTTTCCTCTTCCTCAGAAATGACTTCTGGCATCTGCATTAGGTATAATTTTTGAGCCCCTTGAGAAATAATCCTTTGGACTGTGCCCTAGGATATGTCAAAACCTTTCCCAGTTATTTTGTAGTTTAATGTTGCTGAGATCCCCATGTAGAAACTTCCTGAGTTAATAAGCCTAACCTTTAGATCCTTGGTACTTTGACCTTTGCACACAGATGGCAGTGAAATCCACATTTTCCATGGTCATTTGCTTTGAAGCCACATATCAGTCCCAAAATTTCTGCAATTATGCAAATCAAATGTTTTGAAGATGACTCCATATCTCATTGATGACTGTAAAATTTCCAATAATATTGAAATTTGCTACTCAGGACTGGTAGGTCAGGCTGTCCTGGGAAAGACTTTGTAAGCTGCAAGAATAAGGACTTTATGAGATCTTTCAGCTGCTCAGTAAGTTCCGGAATATTTCTAGTTATGTCTTCCACAAGTGTCATTTTATTTCTTAAATACTAATCCATGAGAGAAACAGTATCATTTGGATTTTGGAGAAGAATGCTTCATAAAGAGAAGATATTAGGAAGAGGAGATATGTTTACGATAGATAGGGGGCTGTACCTGAACGAAATATTCAGGTTGTGATTGGGTCAGGATTATAGAGTTTAGTGAAATCTCACCTTTGAGACGGAGAAGAGACTAAAGCTGGGGAAGCAGTGTGCATTCTTCATGTGTGTTAGGCATTGCAGGACATCACCCTGAGCAAAGCACAAGTAGCTACTAGAAAGAACAAAATCTACCAGAGAGCATTCCAGTAGCTGCCAGAGACTTGCTATACCTGGAGGTGAGTTTCGAGAAATGATGCCATTTCTGCTGCAGATATCCCCCCACCTTGAAATTTGGGAAGGAGCTATGCAATTACTTACAATAGTGTAAATAGGACATAAAACATAACAGGACATAATAGTTGCAATAAGATATAGTCAATAGGACAGAAGAGTTGCAATGAGTGTAATTCTACTCTTGCACTTATCCAAAGATGCTAGTTAGTTATATTGAGTTAATAGTCTCCCCTTCATTGTTTGGTAAGAATCCCTTCTTTTAGCCAACCCTATCTGTGAGTCTGTTCTCCTTATGGCTCAGATTTTCAACTGTTCCTTGCCATCTCTGTCTATGCATACAGAGATTTCCATTGTCCATATTGGTGGTTGAAGGATCTTCCTAGAAACAGGTCTTGATGAATGGAGTAAAAGATGCTCTTTAAAGAGACCACAATATGAGGATGCTGGTAGGGTCTAGGCTTTTTGCAGATGCCTGTCATAGGAAGGCTGGAAAGGGTAAAGTGGTTTGGTGCAGAGTATATGGAGGACTAGAAGACAAGAAACATAGCTACTTTCAAGATGAGCTTCTTAGAACACTAGCCAATACACTGGGAATCATATCCACTTGAATCAGGCTTATGGTAATGCATGTGATACTGTCTGAGATTGCCTGCCCAAGCCTGCTATGATCTTGGCCACACCTTCTTCAAGTGGGTGGCACAAGAATTTCCCAGCCATTTCCTAACTGATTAAGAGACCACTAACTGGGGACGTTTTCCCTCCAGGTTCCCACTGACAAACAAGGGTCAGAGAACACTTAAAATCCCAAGACCCTTTTGCAAACCTTTGATGTCTGGTAATCCTGAACAGTTTTTTGTTTGTTCTTGTTGACTATTTGTATTTCATCCTTTGAGATTTGCCTGGTTGTATCTTCTGCCATCTTTTTTTTTTTTTTTAAGCTGGATTGTTTGGTTGTTTTTTAGGGTTTTTTTTTTTTTCTTTTTTGAGCTCTCTATAGGTTCTGGCTGTTAATCCTTTATCAGTTGCATAGTTTCTAAATATTTTCACCCATTGTGTTGGCTGCCTTTTCACTTCATTGAGTGTTTCCTTTGTAGTACAGAAGCTTCTTAGGTGGATGCAACGCCATTTATCTGTTTTTGTTTTAGCTGTCTGTATTTCTAGGGTCTTTTTCAAGAAGTCTTTACCTACCCTCATGTGTTGCAGAGCTTCCCCAAGGTCCTCTTCTAGTGAACTGATGGCTTCAGGTCTTGGATTTGCACTTAGGGTTGGTTTTTGTGTAAATGTAAGGTAGAGTCATGTTTCATACTTACATGCTTGTAGAATCAGTTTACCCAACGGTATTTGTTGAAGAGGCTGTCATTCCTCAAGGTATTGATTTCAACTCATTTATGGAAAAATGATTGGTTGTAGGTGCATGGAGTAATTTCTGGGGTTTCGCTTATGCCAGTACACAGCTGTTCTGATTGTAACTACCTTGTAGTGTGTCTTGAGGTCTGCTATTGTGATGCCTCCAGCTTTGTTTTTGTTGTTGAATATTGCTTAACTATTCATGGCCTCTTGTGTTTTCATATGAATTTTAGCATTTTTTTCTAGGTCTGAGAAAAATGTCACTGGTGTTTTGATTGTAATCACACTGAATCTGTAGAGTGCTTTGTGTAGCATGGACATTTTGATTGCATCAATTCTTCCCGTACAAGAACTTGGAAGATTTTACTTTTGTGTGTCTTATACTTCTTTCTTTTAATGTTTTATTATTTTCCTTGTGGAGATCTCTCACATCGTTGGTTAAATTTATTACAAGATAATTAAACGTTCACAGCTAGTGTGAGTGGGACTGATGCTAACTGAGCTTATCTGAAGGCAGTTCAAAGCCAAGAGCTTCCTGTGGTTCTCCCATGCACGTGTAGGATCTCAAGGCTTTGGGCCATCCTCAACTGCTTTCCCAGGCCACAAGCAGGCAGCTGGATGGGAACTGGAGCAGCCAGGACAAGACCCAGTGCCCATATGGGATCCTGGAACATGCAACGTAAGGATTTAGCTACTAGGCCATCACACTGGGCCCAACGGGACTGATTTTACAAGTTATTTTTCAGCCATACCATTATTTATGTATACAAAGGTCGTTTACTCTTGTTTGTTGATTTCATGCCCTGCAATGTCAACAGACTCTGCTGTGAGTCCTAAAACAGGTAAAGGAAGTGTGATTGTCTTCTTTGAGCTGTGTCTATTAGTGGAGTCTTTTAGTTCACCTTCGTAGAGATTTATATCATCTACAAACAAGGATAGCTTGACTTCCTCCTGTGAATTTGCATCCCTGTGATTTCTTATTCTTGCCTAATGGCTCTGGGTAAAATTTTCAGAACTGTATGTGATGGTGGTGGTGAAAGAGGACATCCTTGTCTGTTTGCAGAACTAGTGGAAATGCTTCCAACTTGTCCCCATTCAGTATGATGCTGGCTGTGGGCTTGTAATAATGTTGCCTTGATTGTGTTTAGGAGTGTTTCTTTGATATCCCATTTACTTAAGATTTTTATGATTTTTATGGTGAAAGTGTTTTATCAAATGCTTTGCCTGCATGTGTTGAGCTTATTAATGTGATGTATAATGCTTAGTGATTTGCATTTGTGGAACCATTCCTGCATACCACAGATAAATCCTCTTTGGTCTTAGTGAATTATTTTTCTAATGCATTGTTGGATTCAATTAGCTAGTGTTGTTTTTATTGTTGTTATTGAAGATTTCTGCAATTAAGTTCATTGGGGGCACTGGTAGGAGTTCTCTCTTTGTAATATATCTTTCTGGTTTTGAAATTAAGTAACGCTTATTTCATAGAAGGACCTAGGGAGAACTCCTTCTCTTTCAATTGCTTTGAATAGGTAGAAAATAATTGGGATCAGTTCTTCAAATTTTAAAGCCTGGTGGAGGGCCTGGCACGGTAGCCTAGCAGCTTAAGTCCTCACCTTAAATGCACCAGGATCACATACGGGCACTGGTTCTAATCCCAGCAGCCTTTCTTCCCATCCTGCTCCCTGCCTGTGGCCTGGGAAAGCAGTCGAGGACGGCCCAAAGCCTTGGGACCCTGCACCCACGTGGGAGACATGGAACAGCTCCTGGCTCCCGGCTTTGGATTGGCGCAGTACCGGCCGTTGCGGTCACTTGGGCAGTGAATCATCACACGGAGGGTTTTCCTCTTTGTCTCTCCTCCTCTCTGTATATCTGCCTTTCCAATAAAAATAAATAAATCTTTGAAAAAAATCTGACGGAATCCAGCTATGAAGTCATCTGGTCCTAGGCTTTTCTTTGTTATGAGAATCTTTATTGCTTATGAAATCTCTGTATTGCTTATGAATGTGCTCAAATTTTCTATGTCCTGTCACTCAATAGTGGTGGATTTTGTGTCCAGAAATCTATGCATTTCTTCTAGTTTTTTAAATTTGTTGGCATATTGCTCTTTTTGGTGGCTCCAGATGATCCAAATTTGTTTTTTCCACTTGGAGAAGTGTTGCCCGTCTCTCCAGCACACTTTTGTTGTCTGAGGACTCTGTGGTGGTCATGAATCAACGGATGGAAAGAAGGGTTGCTACTAAAACAGCATGCAACAAGTAGGACAAGCCGTCACAGTGACGCATTATCCATCTAAATGGAGTCCTCCTTTCCGTCCGTGGTTGTCGTTTTCCCCTTGGATTCCCTTTGTGCACTCTCCCAGATGAGATTTAGTTAACTGAATGGATGCTTAGGGTGTACCTCAAGCTCTTAGGATCAGAAATGCATTTATACAAGAAGTCAGATTTGACATGTGCGTTTTTAAAACCCAAAGAAGTAATTGTTCAGTCTTTTTTTTTTTTTTCTAAAAAGAATCTGTCAGGAGAAATGCTAAAGAGACAGTTATGAGGCCAAACCTTATACAGAATCACAAGCCACTTGAAACCAGAAATCACATCAGCAAGGAAGTTTAGCTTCTACCAATGAGAAAGTAATGCATAATTACTTTGTAAACTTGGTCTCTTTCAACTTAAAAAGAAAGGTATTAAAAAGGCAGAATCACATATGACAGAGAAAGAGAGAGAGAGAGGGAGAGAGAAGAGAGATTGTCATCTGCAAATTCAGTCTTCAAATCCCTGAAACAGCACAATGGCTTTCATCTTTCATTCCTTCCATAGCTGCCATGATGTGGACTTACCTAAGGAAGGCTTTAATTGTACTTCCAGATGAAATATGTATCATTATGTGCCAAGGATGAGAGTACTATGTAACTTTAAAGACTAGTCATCGAGTTAAGAGAGTTTTTTTTTTTTTCAGTTTCATAGATGAAGAAGTAGTTTGACAGGTAACAATGTCTAAGGGAAGCCCTATCGTGGAAATTTAAATGAGACAAACTATAATGGTAGTCAGAGTAGTGGTGGTAACAGTCATAACCAACTCAGGAAACGTTTATTTTGTATGCTGCAGTTTGAGTTCAAAGAAAGGCCGTGGGGATGTCAGTCAGGATGTGTGCCTCTGAAAGGGAAGCAAGCAGCTTTAAGCAGAGGAAGAACCTGGGCTGACCCCGTCTCAGCATGTTCCTCAGCCAACTCTGACAGGGCTCTCTGGAGATGTGGGGACCTTTTAGAATAGCCCTACACTGGGGCAAAGCAATAGCCTGTGTGCATCAGTCGTGGATACTGGATGCCCTCAGAGCAAGGTGTGACCTTGTGGGAGGCAGCTGCTCCAGCAGTCTCCTACAGAAGCTGAAAGCATTGTCATCCGTCTCCAACTGCAGCTGAGGGAGTCAACCCATCTCTTCATCTTGAACATATGGCTCAGATAATTTACCCATGATGGGCCGGGAACTGGTATGGGTACATTTGGTCTAGATTTTCTAAAAGTGAATATTCCTATTTAGATTTCACACTTTATCTGGGGGTCATTGCTATTACCCCAAATTCTTACAGATGAAGGAATTTGGATTTTCCTGGTGTTTTCTAACTTGCAGCTGGGAGAGGAACCCGTGTTTTGTCCATCTTCATTTCTCCCCACTAAGCATAACTCAATTATTTCAAAAGTAATTACAGATACTGCTTATATCAATAATTGAGTTGGATACATATTTATGTTGACCCAATCTCAATTTTATTAGTGCTGCTGCCTTCTTTTCAAGTGTCCCAGTTTAGATAAAATTGGTCAACCTAGGTAGGTCCGGTGTTTTAACCACCAGGGGGCAGTACTCACAAGCTAGATGCCAAAGCAGAGCAGGGGCTAAAGCCCAGAAGATAAAAAACAGAAGCTAAAAGAAACTGAGGAACAGTTCTCAGAATCATAGCAGCAGTGTTGCATCAACTGGGAACTTGTTACAGATGCAAATTCTTGACACCGCCGTCCCCCACACCCCCCCCCCCCCAGGCTGTTGAATCCTTGAGCCCCTAGCCAGGCAAAAGTTTAGCTCTCTGTTTTACCAGAAACTTAGGCAATTCTACCGCTTTCTCAAGTTTGAGATTCACTGGGATAAATGAGAGATTGGCTTGGGCAAGATGTTTTAATTAAGTCGTTTTAATTTCTACAATGTTTTTCTGTAGTCTGGAAAGCTTAATCAGTCAATGATATGGAGGAGAAATTCCAGAATGAAGTGCAGGTTTTAAGATTCACCAAATCTGACATCTTCCCAGCCTTTATTCCGCTCTTGCTTATATTACTTATGACAATCAACTGTGTGGTCTCAAAAACCTTGTTTCTGGTGTAAGTTTCATCACGCACCTGCCATGAACATACTTGATTTTAGTCTCCAGCTCTGTATCTTCTGACCTGTTAGTTCCCACTCTCCCTTATCTCTTACCAACTCCCTTACTCTAAAATCCTATTCTAAGACACCTCTTAAAGTGACAGTTGCTTAAATGGCTTCGGTGAAGAAAGCTACCTTAGGGGACTGCATGGTGACTCAATGGCTACATCCTCACCTAGTAAGCATCGGGATCCTATATGGATTCCAGTTCAAGTCCCAGCTGCTCCACTTCCCATCCTATTCTCTGCTTATAGGCTGAGAAAGCAGTAGAGGATGACCCATAGCCTCAGGACTCTACACCCACATGAGAGACATGGAAGAAGCTCCTGAATTCTGGCATGAGATTGGCTCAGCTCCGGTCATTGTGGCTCCTTTGGGAATGAATCAACAGATGGAAGATCTTCCTCACTGTCTTTCCTTCTCTCTGTAAATCTGTGTTTCCTTAAAAATATACAATCTTAAAAAAGAAAAGAAAGCTAACATAGGAAGCGATATTCCATGTAGTGTTTAAGTTACCAACATCTGCAGTGGTGCGGTGCAATACCTGGATTGAGTCCTGGCTATGCTGCTTCTGATCCAGCATCCTGAGAGACAGTGCTGAGGGGCCAGGCACATGGGTCGCTGCCACTCATGTTCAACACCCTGGCTGAGTCCTAACTCCTGACATCAATCTGGCCCAGCCCCAACCTGTAGGCATTTGGAACTTGAACCAGAGCCTGAAAGCTTTAATTATTTTTCTCTTTCTTTCTCGTGAAATAAATAAATAAAAACCTCAATGTTTCCTCATTGATGTACACAGTGGAAGAATAATGCCCATTTTGCCTCCCCCATTGGTTCTTTATGAAAAGCAAATATAATGGCACGTGCAGAGTGATTTCTTACTGTGAAGTGCTATGCAATCATAAGATGAAATTACCAATAGCATAATTTTTACCTTTCAGTGAGCATAAATTTTGCTTGATTAATCTATGTATAATGTTTCTAAAGTGGCCTTATTAAAATAATAGTTTCTACTGTGAATGTTTTCACATGTTGAGAGAGAAAAATAAAAGAGAGAGAGAATAACATTTTGGCCCAAATAGCCATTTCTTTTCTTGGGTAATAAATCTCATTTTTACATTATACTATGGGAATAGGAGCTAAAATTTTAGCAAGGATTTAGCCTGAAAGTAAGTCTCCCGGTTCCTGTTTTTTTTTTCTTGGGTGTCAATGTCCACCGAGGCATTCGCAAAACACCAGTTGGAACAGGCAGTTGTAAACAAATTCAGGCCTGACATCTCTTCATATTTTTGGAGTTGCATGAGTGTTAGTAAAAGCCTCAAAGAAAATTAAATCCAGTTTCTGTGGATTCTCCAGTCTAATTCTGCTCCCAAAGGCCCTGTGGTAGGACACACAATCGCTTAGCAATATTGTCAGAGTCAGATCCTGTCCATGCTGTGTGTTTGAGGCAGGGAGAGGGCAGTTGGTAACAGTTATTTCCAGAAACCCAACACTATTGTCTAATCATTTTCCTAAATTAAAATCATTGTAATGATTTAAGATAGTTCAGTGGACCAGTGTTGGGACAGAGCAGGATAAACTACTGGCTTCTCAGCAGAGACCTCCACTTCTAATCCTGACTATTTTGCTTTGATCCAGCACCCTGCTAATGTACCTGGTAAAGTGGCAGATGACGATGCTCCGAGTACTTGGGCCCCTGCCACTTGTCAGGAATCAAGACAGAATTCCAGGTCTCTGGCCCTGGTCTGGCTCAGGCCATGTGGGGAGTGAAATAGCATTGGAGATTTCTGCTTGTCACTCCCTTTCTCTGTCTCACTTTCAGTCACTCTATCTTTCAAAGCAATCAGTAAAATAGTACTAATAATAAGAACAAAAGGCATGTGACTTAAGCTGCTGTTTGGGACGTCTGCACACCTTATTGGCGAGCCTCATTTGAGTCACATTTGCAACCCAAATTTCTGCTTGTGTTCCTGGAAGGATCTAGATGGTGTTATCCACACAGGAGACCCTGTTAGAGTTCCCAGCTCCTTGCTTAGACCTGGACTACCCTGGCTGTTCTGCGCATTTGGGAATAAACTAGTGGGTGGCAGATCTTACTTACTTTCTTTTTTTTTATAAAAAAATTTTTTTTTAAATTGTAAAGTCAGATATATACAGAGAGGAGGAGAGACAGAGAGAAATGTCTTCCATCCAATGACTCACTCCCCAAGTGACGGAAAGAAACTTCCTCCGGGTCTCCTAAGTGGGGCAGGGTCCCAAGACTTTGGGCCGTCCTCAATTGCTTTTCCAGGCCACAAGGAGGGAGCTGGGTGGGAAGTGGAGCTGCCGGGATTAGAACCGGCGCCCATATGGGATCCCCGTGCATTCAAGGTGAGGACTTTAGCTGCTAGGCTACGGTGCTGGGCCCCTGCAGGTCTGACTTTTGATCTCTCTTTCTCACTATCACTTTGTGTTTCAAATAACTAAATCCTAAAATGGAAAAAAAAGATGTGTAAACTAGTGCCTTGATACTCCTCCCAAGACCCAGGCTGGATTCTGTGTTTTTATGGTCTGCTATAAAGTAGAATTAATGGTATTTGACTCTAACACAGACCATGGAAGAATTCAGGCTTTTCTCTCTCTCTCTCTCTCTCTCTCTCTCTCTCTCTCTCTCTCTCTCTCTCTCTCTCTTTTCCTCCTTCCCCTTCTCCCCTTCTCACTTTTCATACATTCTCTGGACGAAGTCAGCTCTCAGCTATGTTATAATTGGCCATGTGGAAATGTCCTCATGGCAAGGAACTGAAGCTTCTGGCCAGTGACGAGCCAAGCCCAGAAATAACTGCAGCTCCATGCTCACAGGAACTGTCAGCCAGAACAAGCCACACATGTTCTCCTAGATTCTGACCTCAGAGGTCTGTGATATCTGATGCTTCTTGCTGTCGTTGGTTAAGTTTTAAGAAAATTTGCTGCATGGCTAACACCAGTAGACTTTAAAAGCTCATGGAAAATGAAAAGTTTATGTAGTAACCTTTTGTTAAAAATGTTCTGAAAGGCATGCTGTTTTTCATAATGTACATTTTCCTGGAACTTTTGAGAATACTTTGTATGATACATTGTCATACAATGTATCAGAGACAAGAACAAATTCAGATCTGCTGGCTCATTCCCTGTTTGTGTTCCACCCCAAGTCTCTTTACACAACATGCAGCTATTGTAAAATCTTCATCTACAAACCTTGTTAGTAACTAGGACTTCTAAAAAAATTTCTACAGTCTCATGTCTTACAGGCATAGCTTGTACCTGGAAGCCAGGTAGTTTCATTGCGTCACTGAAAGTTTTCTGATCACCGATGGAGCGGTGGTGTTCTTGGGCTGGGTACTCGGTTAAGGCTGTGAACAAAACAGCCTGTCTCCCTTGTTGTGCGTCAGCCATCAGCTGCGATTCTGCCCTGAGCCATCGTGGCGGGTCCTTCTACATTATAAGAGAAAGCCATATGATGAGGGAAAATGTATCTTTTAAGAACATTTTTTTCTGAATATAGATAAGATGAATTTAATTTGCTTCTTTTAATGTGAGAACAATATAGTCATCTTGGAAAAACCATAAACGTGATACTGTGTCATATAAAATCACATCAAAATTAGTAATAATTGCAAGATTTTTTTCCTTACCAGTTCCTGTGTCCAGTCTTCCTTTCTCTCTCAATGCATTTGTGTAAATAGTGCATATATATATGTATACATATTCAATAAACAAGTATATGCATTGAAAACTGATTAAAGAGAGAGGCAGGTTTGAATGTGCATGGGCATATCTGTTCTTGATATATTATTCTGTTGAATCCTGAAAAAACATTGCATTATGTTTTAGTCCCCAGCGTCTCAGTCTATTGGCAGACTGGGAACCATCTAGGGACAGTGCATCTTAAGAATTTGCAGGTGCCTAACCTGCAGCATGAATGTAACTGTTTTATACGGAGTTAAGTGACTCAAACGGAAAGCAAAGAATTCCTTCCAGTTATGAAGGTAGTCCTCAGTAGATCTGAGATCAGGAGTGAGTACAGTTATTTCTCTAAAACGGGGCATGCTGAGAAGGCAAACTGCCCTCTGGGTAGAAGAACAGACAAAGTGAAAATGAGTCTCCAGGGACCAAACTGTGTTTGCCCTCTGTGCTCAGCTTTTCCTTGAAAATGCAGTCTGTCAAAGACCAGGTCAGGCCGTCAGTGAGATGGTTGGGAGAAAGACCACACACTTACAGTCTGTGAAATGTGTGGCTTTTGGAAAAGAATGACACGTTCATTTCCAAGGTGATGCTTGAACATTGTGTACAGAAGAAAAATGTAGACTTTTTGACATTTTCCTTGAGAAAAAAAAAAGCTATTTTAGACATCATCTTAATACTGGTTGCTCAATCATTCATCCACACCAGACAAAAATTCTGTCAGAACTCGTCACTTTTATTTCAGCAAGGCCTTGACATGAAGCAACTTGATGGTAATAATGGCCACATTGGATTTGACAGCTTCAAGATACTTTGTGTGTTCATTGTACGTGCTCAGATAGAGAATTTATCACAAAACAGTTTTCTTTTGTCATCTCTAATAGATTTAAAAAATTTTTTTAACTTAATGCTAAGAGACCATAAGAGCCATGTTAAAATTTCACACTTTTCCATAAAGCTAGAACTAATATAAGAACAATATATTATAAAAGCAAACATGATTTGTTGTTAAAACGTGTGAAATCTAAAGAGTTGCATCAAAAGTAGACAGTATAAAGAACTGAACCTACAACTTCTTAATTACTTGATTATCATTTTTTCCAAAGAAACAGATTATACCAAGTTTTGATAATGCTTACCAAGCACATGAAACTGCAATTTTATTGAAGGCATATATTATATGTTCTATTTAAATATATAAGTGTATTTATTAAATAGTGTATTAATAAAGATATGTGAATATCACTTTCTAGCCATATTTAAATACTATGAAGAACTTAAAGGTAATAGAAGTGCATTACATAAATATTTTAATTAGTAGGCATAGAATTTTCATACAGTCATACAGAAATGGCATTTCTCATTTTTTAAATATCTATTTATAGTGGAAAGACAGATTTACTGAGAGAAGGAGAGACAGAGAGAAAGCTCTTCTGTTTACTGGTTCATTCCCCAAGTGTCCACAATAGCCAGAACTGAGCCAATCTGAAGCCAGGAACCTCTTCCGGGTCTCCCATGCAGGTGCAGGGTCCCAAGGCTTTGGGCCGTGCTCAGCTGCTTTCCCAGGCCACAGGTAGAGAACTGGCACCCTTATGGGATCCTGGCACGTGCAAGGTGAGGACTTCAGCCACTAGGCTACTGCGCTGAGCCCACATTTCTAATTTGTTTAAAAAAAGATTTACTTATTTTTAGAGTCAAATTGTAAAGAGGGAAGAGAGAGAATGAGAGAATCTTCCATCTGCCGTCTGTTCCTCAGATGCCCTCAATTGCTAGTGACGGTACAAGCCAAAGCCAAAAACCAGAAACTATTTATCCTGTTCTCCCATTTAGATGGAAGGGGCCCAAACACTTGGGTCGATGCTCTGTTTTTTGATCCAGGCTAATAGTGGGGAACTGGATTGGAAGTAGAATAGCGGGAACTCAAACAGGTACCCATATGGGATGCTGACATGATAAACAAAGGTTTTAACTCCCTACAAGCCACAAGACTGACCCCAGCATTTCTCATATCTTGAGTGTGTCCTGGGACAGACATTTGATTTGATTTACATACATTACTTGGTATCATCTGTATGTCCACATGAGCCATTATTATTTCCATTTTGTGTAAGAGAAGAATGAGTCTCTTCATAGTTGTTGTAAAGAAAGTTTATCTCTGGAAGGTGGTCATGTGTGAATTTTCTAAATAAATGATTAGGCAACTCCGTGGCTATGTTTGGAAAAGCAGTGGCAGAAATGTGTGCCCCATTACAGTAGTGTTTTCAGAAAGTTTTAACGAGCAACGCTTTCAGGTAGAGAAGAGTCATAGTGAGTAATGCCACAGAATCAGGAGTGCTTGTCAAACAAAAATATTGATAATGCTATGAATGGATATGAAATGTGAATCTTTTATTCCATGGCAAAAAAAAAAAAAAGCAAACAGAAATGGAACCAGTTTTAAGCATGTTAGAAAGACGAGATAGAAAAAGATTCAGCTTTTGAAAATAAAACTGAGCAATTTAATTAACTAGTCCTGTAGCTATTTGTTTCTCCAACAAATCATTGCTTTACTATTTATGTAAAATTGGCTGAGTTTTTCATATTTGCAGAGAAAGGATATAAATAAAATCACATTTTTTCACTTCAGTCCATTTTTTAACTAAATAACTATCTTGGGATATAGGCATGAAACTCAATTCATACTTTTTCTCACTTGTTTAACTCTCACAAAACTAGTAGACAGAAAAGCTAAACCCAAAATTGTGTTTGTTTTATTCCATAGACCTTTTGATGTAACCAGCAAACTTTAAGATTACTTCAAATGTAAAACAAATATGCTTAATGGTGTTAGAATAATAGTGTTAGTTTTTGTAGCACCATCATAGCAGTTATGCATATTTACTAAATTCCTGCAATTGTATCAGACATAGAAAACGTTATCTTTTTAATACCGTCATTAATCCTACAAAGTGAGATAAGTGTTGATGTATCAGAAATCAACCGCTACCTTCTTGTGGTATTAAAACACTCTAAGCGAACTGATTCATTTCCCTGGAAGAGACTGTCCCCAGATTTGCTTTTGACTGATGTCGCCGCCCTGCAGCAACACTAAAATGACAAGGACTCTCGAGGGCCTGGGAAAAACAGGAACCGCCACCGCAGCCGGCACACACACGCCGAACGAACACACACACCAACGGACGAACGAAAAGCCGAACCAAAAAGAAGGCGAAGGAAAAGCCACAGGCGAACAAAAGGGTTTATTGCTGAAAGCGGGCTCCTCATATACAGTTCTCCACCAATCACTTCTCCCCGTGGTCCCCGGGCCGCTATCTGATAGGTCAGCAATCACAGCGAGGGAGGATTAGCCTATCTCTGCGACTTCCTGTTTGCCTACTGGCAGGACAAATCCCGCCTCCTGGCCCTTGGCCAGCCGCCATCTTGTGACCGCCTAACATACACGTGGGGTCGGCCGCTCCCCACAGACTGATAGTCTGAGCTCTGTAGAATATAAAGATCAGTTCTCCTGCTTTCTGGAGATGACAGGCTTGGATAAGAGTCCGGCTGTTGTTCTCATGTGTCAGGTAAGAGAGTTAGTGTAGAGAAAGTTCCTCTTCAGAGCTGAGTTTCATAAAGCAAATATCATTTGGAGCCAAAGCTTATGATTTTTTCCTCCTCTTCTGCATGAGTGTGTGTGTGTGAGAACTGGATTGATGATCCCAACTTTTCATATAAAAACTCAGCTATAAACGAGACGGTCATGCATTCCTGGTTGGGTTTTTAGAATTAATAACAAGAGCATAACAGTGCATGACTCTATCTTGTATGTAATGCAAACCCCAGGAAAACTGGTGTCCTGTAAAGACTCAGCTAGTTACTGAGATCTCGTGAAGCAAAGCATTCCTTTAAAGGTTAGCTTTTGAACTACGAATGTGAACCTGTTAGATAGCCATTGCATTCAGTTTACATATGGTCACTTGGAATGTTTGTAACGTACCAGTGAAGGTTTTGCAAGAGAAACAAGATCCTAAACACCCACAGCCTTTGATAGAATACGCTTAAGTATAATATTCTGTGAGTTTTTGCATTTACTTTAGGCCTTTTAGATTTTAATGCCATCTAAACAAAGTATGATGGCAATTTCCCTGTATATTATACTATCCTGAAAGTTTAGAAATTCTTTTTTTTCTTATACTAAGATTTTTTTAGGTCATAATATACAGTAATGCACGATTTCATGTTTTCTTTGTGCCTGTGTAGCATTATCAATCCTGACATTCAAATGTAATTGGAGTTGAAGTCTGTCCCATCTGTGCGACAAAGATTTGTATATGTTTTGTTTCTATAAAATGAAAATAATGACATCTCATAGAATACTTATTAAGGAAAATAGGAATTTAGATGAGACTAATATCTTAGCTGGAAGCAAGCATGAAAAATTTCAAGATCCTTAGGCTTCCAGGTAATATGCTAATAAAAATAAAAGATATTGAATACTGAAGAAAAGGTAAATGCAATTAGGGACTGTTTTATTTCTATTTGAGTGTCATAGAATAAACTAACCGTATGAATAGCAGACAGGTTTTCAGATTAGTCTACATAGTCACCATTAATGAATGCTTTAGCATAAAACTGATTTTCAAATTTTAGTGACTGATTTTTACGTTTCATTAAGAAGAAATTATGCATGCATTATTCTGTTTTTTTCCTCATTGATTGAATTAGGAGTTTCTGAAACTCTTTTAATAAGAAAAACACTAGAATGAATTGAGGAGAAACAACGGAATCATCCCACACATGGTAAATTCAGTGCTTTTACTTCTTTCTTAATACCTGTAAGAAAATTACTATAAGCAGCTAAATGATGCTTTTAATTGTCATCTCTTGGGAAATTATATACTGATGAGGCAGGCTAGGTTACAGTTAAGTAATTGAGGAAATTCGCATGAGTCCCACTAAAAGGTAGGCAGTGTTTGTAAGAAACAACCCATTACTCTTTACAGATCCCATCTTATGTCAGCCTGTTAGTTCATGATGTAATGACAAGTATCACTGCATGCGTGATCAATGTGAAAAGCCAAAACAAGTGAAGTAAGCAGGAAAAAATACTGTAAAGACTGTTATTATTGTGTTTATGTATCAAAGCCATATACACCGATTTATTTGTAAGAAATAAAATTACTACATATATAAATTTAATACCAACAATATTGAATGTGATCCAACCAATCAAAATGTGATTAGTTTTCCTGAACTCTTCTCTGAAATGGCTTTTCTCAGTGGAATTGCTTTTAATCAACCAGTCTGAGGATTTCTCCATCTGGTGTCACTTTACTTATACTGAAATGAACGTACTGGCTAGCTTAGTTTTTGGTGAACTGCATCCCAAACGAAGCCAAGTCCTCAAACTCGGTGATTTTGTGAAAGTTCATGCCAAACCCTCAAATAAGCACACAATATCTTCATGAAAATTCTAACCTCAGTAAATAAAGAAGCAAATAACCTAAGCACATCCACTGAAATGGCTGAAGTTAACGGAAAGTACAAGTATTCCAATACTAAAGAGCAGGTGGAACACCATTAGTGGCAGTAGTAACACATTGCAACCTATTTGAGAAAAATTCTTTAGTAGTTTCTTATAAAATTAAACATCCATCCACTCTGTGACTTAGCAAGTGTGTTGTTGGGTATTTATCTAAAATACATGATATACCATTAACCCAAATGTTCACAGCAGCTTTATTTTCAATAGCTTTCAAACAGAAAAATGTTATTATTTTGACTTTTTTTAACGACAGAAAGTTAGATATACTGATTTTAGTATTTCATACAATATAGTATTCCTTAGAAATACAAAGGAAACCTTCTGACACTGGTATGGGTATAATATATGTTAATTTTTAGTATACCAGCCTGCACAAAAGCAGCCTTACATAGCACAGTAAGTGTGATACCTTCATATATGACATCCTAGAACAGGTGAATCTTACCTGTGATACAAAAATCCTCACAGTAATGATTACCTCTTGGGAGCTGATAGTAGGAATTACCTGGGAAGGGACACAAAGGGGTAATATTACATTTTGAAGTTATAGTAAATGGGTGTTTGCATTTGTCAACAGTTATGTAATGGTGCGCTTACTGTTTGTAATTCACTATATAAACATTTTATACCCCAAACAGTGAATGCAATAAGAGAATGGTGTGTGGTTGGATAGTTATGCAATAAAATAAATAAAAATCAATAAAATAAATAAGAATCAATTATTAGATAACAATATATATATTGTCTAGTAATAAGGAAAAGACTGCATAGCTTTCAGCATGAAATTGAGTGGAGGTATTACTAAAATTATTCTTGTGTTAGTGCTGCTTCCTAAAACAAATGTGAGGTGAGGCACTATCCTTCCTGATTTCAAAATACATGACAGGTCTATAGTAATTGAATCTGAATGATGCTGATATTGACCAGTGGATCAGAAGAGAGACCATAGAAGCAAGCCCACATTATCTGCAGATAATCTTTGACATAAATTGTACAGGGGAAAGAACAGGGATTTTTTTCAAAAAATATTGCCAGAAACCAACTAAATGTAAAATAATTAGGCACTTAATTTCTTATTGTGTACAAAATTAAATTCATACTGGAATGAAAACCTAAGTGTAAGACGTGAAACTTTGAATCCAGTTGATTCATAGGGGGATTCAATGCCTCAGAGCATTGTCACGGACAAAGTTTTGGGGAGATCAAACCCTTTGAATACAAAAAACCAAAGAAAAATAAGCAAATCAGCTTTAATCAAGCTAAAGATCTTCTGCAAAGCAGAGTAAAAAGTGAAAGCACAAGAAGTAGAGAAAATATATTTGCAAGCTAAGCAACTGACAAGGGGTGAATAGCAGGAATGTCTAAGGAACTCAAATAAATCAATAACAAAAAATAAATAATCCTGTTTAAAGTCAGGCAGTAGATGTAAACAGATTTTTTTCCTCAAAGGAAAGCATACAGAATACTAGCAGATAGAGGAAAAGATGTTCAGTATCATTTATCATCAGGGAAATGCTAAATAAAATCACACTGAAATAGCGTGTTAATCTAGTTCGACAGGCTGTTACAAAGAAGGATGAAATATAACAAGTTGTAGTGAGGATGTGGAAAAAAAAACCCTTGAGCAGATTGGGGAGAATGTAAATTAGTACAGTTTCTTTAAGAGACTAAAAATAAACCTGCTTTATAATCCAGCAATTCCACTCCTGATACATAACCAAGGTCAATGAAATCACTTTCAAAGAGATTTCTATACCTCCATGTTTATGGTATCACTATTTCAAAGCCAAGAAATGGCATTAATCTAACTGTTCATCAGTTGATTAATGGATTTTACAAGTGGTGCCTGTACACAGTAACTTACTGTTTAGCCACAAAAAGGGGCACAGGCATGTAATTAGCAATAACATGGATAGAACTAGAGGTTACAATGTTATGTGAAATAAATCAGTCACAGAAAGAAAAGTAACTCATCATCTCACTTATATGTGAAATCTGAGAAGTGGATTTCAGAAGAATATAATGGTCATTGTCAGAGGCTGGGCAGAGGAAAAGGAAGGAAAGGAGACGAAACATTTAGTGGTACTTAGGAGAAAGACATTCTGCAAATTTTATTGCACAATTGTGTGACTGTAGATTAAGATATGGACAGTCTGTTTCTCTGAAAACTAGAAGGATGGGTTTTGAATGCTCCTACCAAACAGAAATGTCAAGTATTTCAAATGGTGTATATATATTTGCCTAATTTGACATTATTCTTTCTTTCTTTCTTTCTTTCTTTCTTTCTTTCTTTCTTTCTTTCTTTCTTTCTTTCTTTCTATCTATCTATCTATCTATCTAAAAGCATTACTTGATAGTCCATAAATATGCACAATTTTATTTCATTTAAACTTTAAAAATTAGGTGCACAGAATAGTGAAATTAAAAATTAAGCTATGTAACAACTTTCAAATATATGAATCACATACATATGCATCAGCCTTGTACTTTCTGAAGAGCCCATTTTTATGAGTGTGCATGTGTGCAGGTTTCAAACCTATGTTATTACTTAGCTACTATATAATGAGCATGATTCATGCATGTACGATGCTTAAAATGATTAATTCATTCTCAATCACTGTGCCTAAGTTTACGTTAAAACAAACTCTGCAGCACATATTTGTTTTAGAAATTCTTCAAGAATTTGCATGATGTTGTGTTATGTTCAGTAGTAAACCAACACATTGATAGATGAGAATAGAGTTTATGGGAAGATAGCTTTGGGTGTGTTAATTTATTAAATGTCAAGATTAGCATGCAGCTTAACAGTGCAAATTATTGATTAATTAATACTATTTGTTGGATTACACAGCTCTACATGTGAAGCATATTAAATCAGAATTTTGTATTAAATAAATTATACTAAAATAATTGCTTTATAATTGGAATAATCCAATCAAAGCTGTGCAAGTATTGCAACAAAATGCATGAGTTAGCTTCTTGAGCATTGTGTCAGAAAACATTTTTAAGGGAAAGTACTTAAATCTCATCATAGTGAATTGAAAACTTCTGTATGTCACAAAAGTTATAAACTATTTTTAAAATTCTCTTTCACGATACAGTTCCTTAGATGCTTGGGTTTTCCCTTCCAACTGTCCCCATCCCTTTCTAATGGGCCCACTGTTTTCCCATTATAATAGTTTAGTCCCTCAACAACAGTCACAAGTCCATCATTCTGCTACTTATGTGTATCGTGACATTGTGGGCATAGACAATGGCAGAGAGTTCTACATCCTATTGCCAAACTGCATATAACAGTTTCATTGGGAGTCCATCTTTTATTCAGAAGCAGAGATGCACACTGTAATAAAAAAAATCATTTGGCGAATTGTCAGAAGATATTTTTAAAATCTACACACCCACAAGAGAGGCTAACTGCACAAGCTAAGAAGCAGAACTAAATGAATTGGCAATATAAAAAATGAAAAACAGATACTATGAATAACCAATTCATAGAAGAAATCTGAATAATTATAAACACAAAAAAGATTTTAAATGATATGAATAAAAATGAAAATGTAATTTAAAACAAAGAAGTGCAATTTTACACCCTACAGGCTACAAAAATTATTCAGTGTCTAAAAGTAATATTAACCTACAAAGAGTCAGAAACACATCACTGTTGCCTATTCTTTCTGATGAAATCTAAATTGATTCAATTAATTGAATCAGGGCAAATGAATATGTGATGAACAGGCTACTAGGCACTTTCATACTTTATGTATCCTGAAGATTACCTTTTGATTTGCCTGATTTGAGAAAAAAAAAAAAACTCACATGCACTCGGAGGATTTGCAAAAAGCCTAATATTTGTCTGTGAATTTGCCAAGGTAGTCATTAACTTTTATAGCACGGCCTCCTGAATTGTACTTTCATTGACTCTTCACAACACAATGCATTGCTAATGACCAGCAGAATGCTTATGGTAACTTGAAGCAACTTAGAAGTCCCCTGGCTACAATATAGAACAAGGAATGGATGTCTGTCTATTACCATTTCCACTCTGGTGAAGTTGTAGCTGAGAAGCATAGCACTGAAAACAATAGCAACAGCTCTGATACTGTTTTGGCTTACTAAATCTTTTGGTTAAAATTTTTCTAAAATATTGATTTAAAATTGCATTCAGTATCCAGAGATTCTGTTTCTATTAATTTATCTGTGTAATTTTGATCAATTCTGTTGAGTTTTCACTTTAATAATCACTGTGTGTTTACTGATTTCACTCTTCTGTCTAGGCCTTTTGGCCAACTGTTTTGTTTTTTTTTTTTTAATAGTGTTTTTTGACAAACCACCTATATCTCTCTTTAAATATGCAGTTTTCATCCCAGCCCTCTTTAGTCAAAACATTAAAGGTTAAGGTATTTTTCCTCACCTATGTACTGGCTCCAATTACATTTGGCATCTTAAGGGTCTGGGTTATTGCTGACAGAGTTTATTTTATCAAACTTTTCTTCTCTGTTTATTCTTTCCCCAGTTATATTTGGGGCAGTATAATTATCTTCCATATTTAAAAAATAAAAATGTCCTTTCATCTCTGTTAGACCTTGTGGAGGTGCTCTCTTTTTTTTTCTTCTTCTTTCACAACTGAGTTGTAAAAGAATTGTCTTCAAAAATGACTATCCCCATTTTTCACCTTACATTTGTGTTATAGACAACTCTACCACCTCTCCTCAGCTGAAAGTCTTGTAGATCAAATCACCATTGATTTCTTTGCTGCTAAATTCAGTGGCAGGGTCTCTGTCCCAGGAGTACGTAACCCCCAATGAAGAATCTGTTCGTCAGCCTCCCACTACTCTTTTGGAAGCGGTAAAGGGCAAGCCCTAATATCAGATTCTTAACATTTTTCCTCATGATCCTATTATCAGTTGATCTTTCTGTACTTTCTTATATTCTAAAAATTAAAGAGTGTATTTGTAGCCCAAATTTTGCCTTCTTATCTCTACTCTAAATCTCCACAATCTGAATTATACAACCTAAGATTAATATCAAAAATAGGAATAATAATAATGGAGAACTATAGATCAGACTGCCTGATACTTCTATTTCATGAATTCTCTCATTTTAATAAAGCTGGCTTAAATATTAACATCACTTGAAGTAAGTAAAGTGAAGTTTAGAGCTATTTAATAAATCAGTCGATATATTAGAATCCATATGCTGATGCTGTTATTCGTTTTTCCCATTACTTTTAATTATGATTTTGTAAAGCCTTCTACATAAAACTCAAAGCCCAGCAAGTCCTAAATAGAAGTCTTCATATATATGTTTTATAATAATAAATCTTTCCAATTCTTTATAAATTTGCTCACTCAAGAAACTGAACTTCTCTTCCAGAACATATGTAATGAATCACAAGTCTTCTAGCTTACTTTAAAAAAGGCATTTTCTCTGCCCTGGCACTGTTGAGCACAGTGTGATCTCCTGGGATCGCTGAAGAACTTCCTAACTAGTAGTCCTGTTGCAGGTCATGGCCCTTCCATTTCCATTTCTCACGCTGCACTCTGAATGATTTTCTTAAGTCAAATATGATCATGTCACTTCCTTGCTTTCTTACAACCTGTCAGTGCCATTCCACTGCCCTCGGGATATGGTCCGAACTCCTTAGCAGAACATGCGAGGTCATTAATGGCCTCGTATCTGCTCAAATCCACAGGTTTCTCTATCCAAGCGACTCACTTCATTAGTACAAACGTTACATTCTATTTGTGGTTCTTGGGAAAGCAATGGCTTTTGTTTGGTTGCTACTTAAGTGTAACATGACATCGTAGGTATAAACAGTGTTAAAAAGTCCAGGATGGTGGAACATAGATTGACTGTTGCTGATTGAGCTCTGCTAATGATGGAAATATAAAGACAACTCCAGTCTCCAAGGCTATGACTCTGATGCTTACCAAAAGCACTTTCTGTATTTTTGAGAAAGAAAAGAAACTAAAAGTGGAGGTGTAGGTGTGGGAGGGGCTGAATCTTCAAATAGCTCCCTGAAACACCATCTAAAACAGGAAGGGCTTGCAGGAAAGGACAAAGAAAATGTATTTCAACAACAGAAGAAATTGAATGCATTCAAGTTCTGGTTGTTACAATATTTGGCATTTTAAAAAACTATTTTTATGAATTGTGTATGAAGCCTTTTAAATATTTATTTATTTATTTTTAAGATTTATTTTTACTGGAAAGGTAGATTTACAGGAGATTCCTGAGTGAGAGAATTCTGTGATACCAACAAAATTTTATTGGTTTAAATTTTGAGTACAAGAATAAAAATTAGGTGATCAGAGTACTTTTCCATGTCGATGAAAAATTCAAATATTCAATTTTACTCTAGGTGCATCTTAGTAACTGACTGGCATGGTGATCTCAGGAAAAAAATAAGCAAGTACATCATTTTCTTATGAGAGCCTTGGATCCCATTAGAACCAAACTTATCTTTTTAATCTAATATTCTATAATGTATGTATGAAAATTTACATAAACATCCTAGATACCATCTGTGAAAAAGGAGGAGAATGAATGCAATTTCTAAAGTATCAGCAGTCTCACTGTTATGTTTGTTCAGACTTACACTAGTTCATTACTTTTTTTTTTTAACAAAAGTGTTTATTAAACGTTCCCACATTTTCCAAGTTAACAGGAACAAAACAGTAGTTGAATCATGATGTTCAGAATGCCAAGAGCCAAGTGAAAACCAAAAATATTTTCAAAAGAAAGAAGGGCCATATTTAAATAAATGACAGTGGCTGTCATCGGAATTTTCAGTGACAAATATGTGCAAGAACATGAAATAGCATAAAATAGAATTTCATCCTGATTTTAAAAGCTTTCAAGCACAGGCTCATGCTCATACTCTAAAAATAAAAATGCAAGGTAATGTATTCATGCTACCGAGAATATTTCAGACAAAAGAGATCACACTCAAGACTGACAATGTGGCAGAGGGGTCAAGCTGCCACTACAATGCCAGTATCCTGTGCAGGTACCAGTTTGAGTCCCAGCCACTCCAGTGCCAAAACAGCTCTCCAGGAATGGGTCTGAGAAAGCGGCAGAAGACAGCTCAAGCACTTGGGACTCTGTCACCATATGGGATATGTTGTACTTATCATGAGGTTACCTACTAACACACCCTTTGGGGGACAGCAGGATATGACTCAAGCACTAGTTATCTTGACTCACGTGTGAGAGTTTAAACTGATTTTTGACATAAGTTCCAAGTTTAGTATATATGCATTGGAAAGAGGGGGAAACATTCATTTTGTCACCGCATCCTCTTGGAGTCTGTTCAGCAAAAATGTGTGATACATGAAGCCTATATGTGAATTTTGGAAAGCATCTACCCATAGAATGGTAGACGAATGTTTAAACACTTTAATCACTAATGAGGTTAGGTAAAAGGAGAACACATTGTTCATTTAAGCAGGTGCATCTTCTGAAAGTTCAGTGGTGTCTTACTCTGTGAACAATACTTTAAGCAGCTTTCAAGGAGCTAGCATTTACATAATAATTCACTTGCATATAAACTATATAAACTCCTCAAGTCATCTGTCAGTAATCACAGTGTACTCATAAATAATCAACAAAGGAGTAAGTGCTTTTCAACAACAGCTGTAACATTCAGACCCTTCTCCTGATCTCTGATTTCTCTTCCATCACTATTCTCCCTATATCCTAGTGAAAGAGAAAAAAAAAAGCTAAAGGACTTTTGGAATTTAGCTTAGAAAAAGTTGAGCTGGAAAAGTACAGTATTTGAGAGCAATCTGGAAATTTTTTTGGTATATCAATAAAACAAGTAAGAAAAGATTAAAGATTCCTAATTTGGAAGTGCAGACCATGTACCATGCATGTTGTTTAGCCTATTATATGTAGTTTTTATTTTTCATTTAAAAAATAGAAAAATGAAAACATCATACATATGTTAATAGTCATATAAAATAAAATTGCCATATTTACATGACAAAACAGTTGGATATCTTCTGATATTGAAAAGCAAATTCTGAACTTTGTCAGATTTTGTTAAAAGCAAAACTTATTAAGAGAAAGATCTAACTTTGGAATTGTAACCATTATTTTCTTTTTAGGTAACTTGTGAGAAACAATGAATTATGAAATGCAATAAAAAATTGAAATTTGCATTTATTTGGTATGAAATACTGATATTGGAAAAAAAAGTATTACAGTTAAACTATATCAGAAACGTAAGACAATTAAAAACAGCTAACCCAATATGGATTATGATTATTAGCACAACCACAGCCTACACTGGGTTGGCTGCTGTGAGTCCTGGCTCCTCAGCTTCTAATTCAGAGTCCTGCCTATACACCGTGAGAAGTAGTAGATGATAGCTCAGGACTTCAGCCCTACTACCACATATGGGATCATGATTGAAGTTCCTTGCTCCCTGTCCTCCTAGGGCCAAACCCTGGCTGCTATCTGCAATTGGCCAATGAAGCAACAGATGGACTGTTTCCCCATCTCTCTCTCTCCCTGCACCCTCTCTCAGCCTTTCCAATGAAAATAGATTAAATAACTAAAATTAAGCTGTGTCATTCAAATATGCTTACCAGAATCTAAATATTGTAAGCAAATAAAAATGATATTTTTAAGTTAAAAAAACACGTACTTTAAAAAAATGTTGGTACTGTTAGCTTCTTTGTTTATAAAGCTGATCAAATAACTTTATTCATTTTCTTCCATAGTGTATCAAGTAATAAACAATTATGTTCTAAGGTCTTGTTAGCATTCTTGTTGAAATGCTTTCCATTAAAGAGTATATGCAAAGTGAAAGGTAATACAATTTCAATCATCTTTGATAAAAATAGGCTTATTTTTTTACAAAGTTCCTTGGGATTCAGTAAGGCAATGTAATTACTATGTATTAAAATTTTGATAAATATTATAGTAAACACTAGTTTAGTTTACAAAATATGTCTCCTAAGTCCTCCTCAAAGTGAGAACATGCCACTTAGTAGCTGCAAAATTTCTGCAAATTTTATGAAAAGAATAACCCACATATTGTGAAAATTTTGCTTATATATATTTCGATAAAATGCAGTTGCTTTCATTTCTTTCTGAAAGGGAACCATTAGCTCTTACCAAATGAGAAAATACTTAATACTATTTATCTTCAAGTGTGTTATATACATTGGCTAGTTGAAAAGCAGGCCAATAATAATGAATTGTCTTTGCAACAAGTGCCTTGAATTTATACACACAATCTCAATATTGTAATGCTGCCTCCTCTGAGCACATTCGTACAGCCCTTTACTTATGCCTAGAGCTTAGCAGCTTTCAATACTGGTTCTCAAAGACTGGAGAGTCATCAAACCTTTTTCAATCCATTGGAAAATGAGCCTTAAAAAGTCTCTCAGGTATGAAGTCAAGCACAGCCTGCTACTTCTAGAAGACCATAGTAATGAGTTCCTTGAAGCAAATTTTGAGCACATTGTCTAGAATATGTGGTAGCTGGTACAGAGTTTGCACATGTCTGCTAAAGTGTCTATGCCCACCCTAACAGTGTTTCATTTTGGGAACAAGATGGTTTAAGAATAGACTTCTGTCACAGGCCAACTGGTATAAATCAGCAAGATCCAAGTTGGTTGCCAGGGTGACCTTGAACGTAACTCCAGCCTCATTACAATCTCATTTTCATGATAAAATTCACTCCCACAGCTGTGACAGTTGGCAAGCGTCAAGGTGGCCAGAAGAAGAGATCATGAGAAGACAGAAAAGCCAAAGAGAAGATGGTTCCTCAATTCTAGTCATGGCCATTTCTCTGAAAAGAGCATGTTGCTTTTCCTTGTAAACACTGTCCTCTTACTCTCCTGCTGTCCTGTGTCTTTGACTCCTCATGCACAACATATTGGGAAGTTGATTGGAGATCTTGGCTCCCCTTTCGCAATTGATGGTGGATGCAGTTTTGATTTTGTTACTGGCTAGACCATCCCAAATGGACAAGATCTTAATTTTGGGATCCATGGCCCTAAAAAGATAACACATTTTAAGTCAGAGAATCATACAAACACCTTCCAAGTTTGGTAGATAGAGATATGGTAGATGGATAGAAAGACAAATAGGAGAAAAATGTCAGTAGTACTGATGTAGTTTCAATTTTATGAAACACCCCTGTGAGTGCTCTTAAAGCTTCAGGAGCACACACAAATTAATGCATGAACTATGTTACTAAATTAGAAATTTCTATGTTAAAATCTGCATTAAAAACCACATTAAACTCAAATGTACTTCATGTAACAAAAAGTTATCTTAGAGAACAAGAAATCTACCTAAAAAAAAATCATCAGCATTGAAAGCTTTCATACACAGCCACAGTGCAGTACCCTAGTGGCCGACGTCCTTGCACGCATGCGCCACAATAGCCTATGGGCATCAGTTGGTGTACCAGCTGCTCCACTTCCCTTCCAGCTCCCTGCTTGTGACATGGGAAAGCAGTAGAGGATGGCCCAAAGCCTTGGGACCCTGCACCCGTGTGGGAAACCCAAAAGAGGCTCCTGGCTCCTGGGTTTGAATAGGCTGAGCTCCAGCTGTTGTGGCCATTCGGGGAATGAATCAGCAGATGGAAGATCTGTCTGTCTCTCCTGTTTCACTATTGATAGGTTATCTAATTAATGTAGATTCTGTAGTGTAGACCGTGGTTTTTTCCATCTCTTAGGAAATTCATAGGTATTTGAATGTTTTCAAAATTTCAATTTTTGAAAATAGTATCTTGATGAGTGTTCTGATAACCATTTTATTGTTGAATATTTTATTCTTTCCAAATAAAATTGCTATGTCACTGGGTATATGTAGTTCATCTTAATAGGGTTTTCCAACAGCTTTCCAAGTATCGTGCAATTTATGTTTTCATAAGTGCCACATGTGTTATTCCACATTCTTGTAAGCCTTTGAAAGTTGCTATCTGTTTTCATAAACTAATTGCATGTTTTTGCGTGCGTGATGTGGCACTTTGAATTTTTAAAAATTCATTATTTCTTTGAAAGGCAGAGTAACAGAGAAAGCAAATGAGAGAAAGAGGAGGTGTTTCCATTGGTTCATGCCTGAGATGGATGAGCCATGCCAAAGCCAGGCCTCCCATATGGGTAACAGGGGTTCAGACACTTGGCCATCTTCTGCTGTCTTCCTGGACAGAGCAGTAGGAAGTGAGATCTGAAGCAGCAGCTGAGACTCAAACCGCTGCTTTGACATGAGTCCAGCATTGTGAGTGTAAACTGCTGTCTCGTGGTGCCAGCCCCGCTGCATAATTATTGTAATTTGCCATTTGGTGACAATTTGATTAGTTCTTTGTATGTCTTGATTATAAGGAATCCTTTCAATTTTTATGCATTTTAAAGGTTGGGTTGTCCTTTTCTTCTTGAATATTAGGAATTCTACCAATTTGAAGGAGTCCTTTCTCAGATATATCGATCGCAGATAACTCCTGGCCTCGCTGTGGATTGCTTTGTTACATATATATTTTTTTCCAAGATCTATTTACTTTTATTCGAAAGTCAGATATACAGAAAGAATGAGCAGTAGAGAGAAAGATCTTTCATCTGCTGTTTCACTCTCTAAATGGCCACAATGGGCGGAGCTGAGCTGATGTGAAGCCAGGAGCCAGGAGCGTCTTGCGGGTCTCCCACACCAGTACAGGGTCCCAAGTCCTTGGGTCATCTTCTACTGCTTTCCCAGGCTAAACCAGGGAGCTGGAAGGGAAAAAAAGTAACTGGGATGCGAACCTGTGCCTATGTGGGATCCAGGCTCATGCAAGGCAAGAATTTAGCCATCTTGAATAGTGAGAGCAAGTTAAAAATTCACACCCTCTGCTTCTAATCAGCGTGTAACTCTAAAAGGAAGTCTGCTTTGGGTCTATAAATTTCAAATGCATAAGGATGCATGATACATGTGTAATCCAGCAGCTGTTCCCCCCTTGTCTACAGTATCCCCTTGCACAATTTCAGTGCCCCATTGTCAATCTAGGTCTCAAAACATTAAAAAAATATACACACCAAGCTGGTCTGCTTTTGAAATGGTTCAGCTGTAGTCACTTCATGTTAAATTGTGCCAATTAGGTTTTAATTGTCCTTGTAGTCATTGTGTTTACAGAAATAGGACTGTGGCTTTGCTATGTTTAGCCTTGATCCCAACATAGAATTGTACCCTTGAGCTCCCTGTGACTCAAAGCCTTGACTCTTTTTAAGCTGTGTATTAACAGATGAGAAATATTAGTTCAGAAGATCTACTCTTTGTTAAGACAACTCAAGGCTGTTCGGGGCTGCAAATTACTGACTGACTTGGCACCCTTGCCATGGGATTCACCAGGGGCATGTGTCTTTTAACCCACATTAACTCTCAAAAAGTTGTTCTATAAAGGCATTTATGACGATTATAAAGCCAATTGGCAAGTTGTTCATGTTGAACAGATTACCTGCTTAAAATACTTAGTGTCTAATATCTTAGTGTAATACTTTTAAAGTATTTAGTTTTCTTAAAAGATGTCTAATTCAAAAACTCTAATTTCTCTGTTATCTTCAAAAATTTATGAGGACTGGACCCGGAGCTATAGCGTAGTGGTTAAAGTCCTCATCTTGAACGTGCCAGGATCCCATATGGGCGCTAGTTCTAATCCCGGCAGCCCTGCTTCCCATCCAGCTCCCTGCTTGTGGCCTGGGAAAGCAGTGGAGGACGGTCCAAGGCCTTGGGACCCTGCACCCACGTGGGATACCCGGAACAGCTCCTGGATCCCAGCTTCAAATTGGTGCAGCACCGGCCGTTGCGGTCACTTGGGGAGTGAACCAGCGGACAGATCTTCATCTCTGTCTCTCCTCCTCTCTGTATATCTGACTTTGCAATAGAAATAGAAGCTAATTCTTTAAAAAATATATGAGGACCAATGTGCAAATAAATCAGCTCTCTTTTGCATTACATGTGCTGATTTATGGAGAGGTCTTCTAGGCAACGTCCATTCACTACTCCAATGGTTACCTAGCATTACTTGTGTATAGCCTGGCCGACAAGGCTGATCTCTCTGGGCCACACCATTTGACTTTGTTTTCCACTTGCTATGACCAACTAGTATGCTTTAGATAGGAGAAAGGAGAATTCAGGGTACAGAATTCCTTCCTGTCCTCCCTGACACACCATTGTTTGGTAGTAGTTACATTTATCTAAGGTACCTGCTTCTATTGGATGGCTTCTTTTCCACAACTTTCTGGATCACATGAAACAGCAATGCCCACGTTTCACTCTTTGCAGGCTTTGAAAGTGATACCTTACATTGTAAACAGGATTTTGCAGCAATGATTAAGAATCTAGAGGGAGGCCTCTGTAACATGAAAAACTGAGATCAACGCTCCAGAAAAGGGCCCAGCACCATGAAGTAGTTAGGCTAAACCTCTGGATGTGGCACCAGTTCATGTCCCAGTTGCTCCACTTCCAGTCCAGCTCCTTGTTTTTGTCTGGGAAAGCAGCAGAGGTTGGCTCAAGTCCTTGAGCCTCTTTAGTCATGGCGGAGGCCAAGAAGCAGCTTCATGTTGCCACAGCTCCAGGCATTGTAACCATTTGAGGGTAAATCAGCAGTTGGAGGATTCTCTGTCTCTCTGTCTTTCTTTCTCTCTCTCTTCCCTTCCTTCCTTCCCTCCCTCCCAACTCCCCTGTGTAACTCTGCTTTTCACATAAAATTAAATAAATCTTCAAATAACCCTCTCAAACAAATGCTGTCTTCCCTACAGTTTGTTTAAGCCAGTAAACAGTCTAACCTTTAGAAGTGATAAAGAATTTACATTTTTCCAAGTCACGGAGTTAATGATCGTTTGATACACTAGCAACAAAAAACTGTTTAGGAGATAATGACTTTCTACTGTTTTTAGCTCAGTGGTACTATGGAGTCCCTTTATTAGTGGGCCTTAACTTTGCCTTATCTTTGTAGAAAACCTCCTCATTAATTTTTCTTTGACCCTTTGGAGTATATCTTCTGGATTCTGTCAGGACTATAGTTGTTAAATCCTCATTTATTTTAGTATAGCGTGCATGGCAAATAAACTTGTATAGTTTTATTTGTAAAAGCAAATGTAAGAAATAATGCTAATTTTCAGAAATAAAAGACTGCCTAAATTATGACTAATTATGGTATATGTATAAAACAGAATGGAGAAGATGTTTAGGTTACAGATATCTTTATGCAAATATACATATCATCATGTTTAAAAAAAAATCTACAAACCGACCCATGCTTATGCCTTTATCTAGCTATTTAATCCATGTTTTTAAATGCACATGCAAAGAAAAAGGAAAAAATATTATTTTCAGAAATTAATGCTTGTGCATGGGTTAACAATAACATATTGAAAGGATAGATATATATTATATATATATAAATAAATAATTTGTCCATACTTTCAAGTTCTCTTGCAGGTTTCTTCATTTAAGAATTTAAAGAAACTCTTATCTCAGTGACTGAATTTTCTCATGTTGAGTGCAAGTCTTTGTAATACAGAGAAATCCTTGTTTGGTTTCATCCACAGTTGGCATAACACTTTTTTTTCTACCTGAAACTGAGTGCAGTTCCATAATTGTTATGTTTGTTTTGGTCAAAATCCTCTCTCACGTCATGGGCATTTTGAGGCATATATGCCTGCAACTTACTACCTCTTGAACTCAAAGTTCCCTGTATGGAATCCATGGTACATATTTTCCAAAAGCTTTTTATTAGATGTTTTATCAAATCTCCAAAACAGACTTAATTTTGGACCTATAAAACATGCAAAAAACAGAAAAAATGCATCAAATTTATAAGGTAGATAGACAGCCGATTTAAGGTGCAAGTGAGTAAAACAGTATTTCACAATCTTGTGTCAGCACTGTTTATTTAAAATTTGTTTTCTAAGAAGTCTAGATGAATGTTAAATACTTAGCTAAGGTAAGCATTAGGATTGGGTTACTCAAAGCTCATAACTTCAAATACTGGAGAAGATAAATTACTCATTGTACTTTAGTGAAACTGGAAAGACTTTGTGAATAAGGTAGAATCTTTGGAGACTGTTGAGCTCATTGAGCAGAGAAAGACACTCTAAGGATGGGGTGCTAGTTTTAGGAGAAGGCTCAAGAATGAAATAGATATGTAAATAAGGTAGAATTTAACAGAGAATAAGCATAAGAAGATAATCAACAGTATCTTTGGTGGGAAAAATTGAACTCTGGGCATAGAGCAAACCTCTAATGCATGCAGCAAAATTGTCATCTTTTAATTTTTTCTGCTATTTCATGTACCTTGAACATAAGATAGCAATGAAAGAACTGCAAACATCATTGGCTTGTCTCTATTACTAGATACTTCAAAACTCGCCTTCCTACAATTAAAATAATAAAAATGAGCTCAAAATCAAAGGAAGGAAGCATCTTTTGATCTGGCAGAATGATCAAGTTCTGAATGAAGTGACTTTCAAATCCTAAAATACTGTGAGGCATAGTGGAAAGGGCAATATTCAGTTAACTCCAAAATCTGCTATTAGCTGGAAGTGTGACCTCTGGTCATTTGCTGAGCATTGGGAAATACGGCAGAGCTTTTGGTCTAGCTCATCCCCCATCTCCTACATGTTTGACAAAAATCAATAGTGACAAAGCATAGAGACAGCAATTTTTGACATAGTCCCCAAAGACCACATCATTTGGTTAATTTAATTTGACTTTCACTATGGACAAAAATTGTTGCTGCTAGTCAAAATAATAATGAAAGAAAAAAGGGATAGAAGCCATACCATGAATATGCACTCAGGCGGATGGGGCATCAAGTTAGACACTTAGATAAGACCTAAGTGAAAGCTAGTCTCACATGTCTGCAAGCTGAGAAATGGGTATTTGAACTGGATGTGGCCACACCCAGTGACAGGCAGAGGAAGGTTAGATCATCTGGCTTTGTGGAGCATCATACTACTTTATTATTTGGATGATATCAGAGGACTTAAAGAAGATATAACAAGTCTGCAGAGCAGAGGCAATCAACTTCTTGAATTTTTCAGTATTGAGAGTGTAAACAACGTTCTTTGGCCTTGAAATAATTAATCTAATATATACCACATATCACATATATCATAATACATGATATATATATAATGCATATAAATGTATATATATTTCAGCAAAGGCGTGGGTTTCCAATTTAGAAGATTTTCAATGCAAACACTCCTTAAAAAATAAGCATTATTATATTGCATCACCTTAAAGTATATGCAATCACTACTAGATTTTTGGAAGAGCTACCTTGTAGGAAATGTCTGAAGAATAACAGCAGTTCGTTGATGACATTGGAAGTGAGGAGGAAAGTTTTTGACACTACATATAGAATGCATAATAGCACTTAATTTACAACTGATATGTTGCAAGTATTGTATTGACAATTGACAAACAACTGGTAGGTGGCAATTTTGTGGTTCTTCCTGTATGTGATACCAGAGTTCATATTTATACTCACATGGAAAGTTAGAGATAGAAAAGGATTGAACTAAACTTACTTCAAAATATTTTTGTATTCATTCTCCACTCAACATCCCAAATGCAACTCTTAATTCTCTGGTAGTGAAGACAATCACTGTGTGGAAATTGAGTCACACAGGTCACACATAAAGCTTGCTGCAAAGTCCTTAGGAATGAAGAAGGACCACAAAACTTAACACAAATCATCCACTGAGATGCCATCATAGATGAGAATGCAGCATTTTTATTGTAAAAGTCCACATGTGAGGCAATCCCTTTGTGAAAAGGTTTTCATACACATAGATAGGGAGCAGTTGGTAATTAAGAATTAGATAATATATAATGTGTATTTGTACTGTCAATGCTATGCATACATTGGGAGGCTAGCTGTTACTGTCCCCATGACAGAACACATTTCAAGTTGACAGCAGTAACATTTTCTCACCATTGAAATTTGCGAACAACTCTCCCAAAGAATCAACATTTAATATCTTGACAATTGAAAACCAGAAAAGAGTTTATTTACAATTGTTTGAAGTTATAATCTAGATCACCGATTATGAAGGTTTTATAAAATTGGCAGATAAGTGTGTTTCAAGATTCACCCAGAAAACTTGATGATGACTTTGCATGGTTCTATATTAACAAATCCACAGTCTCCTCTTCTTTTTTTACTCTTTTTATTGTCTGTAGTTTATCTCTTCTACTTTTAAAAATTATCTATGTATTTATAATACCTATGATTGTAACTTAGAGCAAAGATTACTATAAAGAAAAGTACTGGCAGAGGGCTCTATTTTAGAAAAATAGATTCAGGATGTGTACATGAAGTTGGGGCTCAACAAATTATGACTGAAATCTAATGTAATCATTTCATTTAATACAATATCAGCTAATGGGTTCTGTCATCATATAAGTCATTCACTTGCTCATTCAGTTTTTAATTTGAACATCAGTGCTTTGTTGCCTGCAACATGTATGTAATACTCTGTTCTGAACACCAGTCATGTATGAAGCTTACTTATGTTAGTGATAAATTCACAAATGAAATTGTGGGTACATCAGTACTGATCTGTTCTCCAACTTGGAAAAATAATAAACAAAAATCTAATTATACCCTAGAAATTATATCTATATAAAAATATAGCATACTACTCTAAAGGGCGTGGACTTATCCTAAAATTGTTTTCTAAGGATGAACATAAATAGCCAAAATTCTTTCGATCTTTCTAGAAATTTCTACAAAATCAAATATGACTTGACAATGCATATGTGAAAGAATGAATCACTGTAGACCAGCATAGAGAACTCACCAGAAGTATTTAGGGCAATTAGCTTCAGACCATAATTATTGAGCACCAACTATGTACCAGGCACTATGTAAAGTGCTGAGGACCCAATGAAGAAATGACAAGGTTCTGCCCACAAGGCACTCACAAACACTAGAAGCAGACTTAGAAATGTACAGTAAGTTCTGTAATGACCTCTTATCCTAGGAAGAAAAGGTAGCAGCAAGCACAGTCAGTACTTTATAGACTCTAGTTTGTGAAATTGGGCACAAATAGAGTCAGCGAAGTTGACTATTCAGCCTGTATTTTACTTGAAGTTGTAACATGTCAGACAAATCCAAACGAGAGAGAAGTTAATGAAAATCCCTCCCTCTAATTCCAAACCTAAATCCTTATCATTATACTCATAATTCTTTCATAGTCCAAAGACACAAAATGAAAGACAATAGTTATGATATAATTTCAGTCCATTTATTTTGGCTCTAAAGAGATGCATGCATTAAACGTGAAGCATTCGATGTCACTGAAATATTTACATCATTGTACATGTAATGTGGAAGAAATTTTCTATCTTGGGAGAAAGATATAATAAATATCTAGTCTAGATTTATATTTTAAAGGGAGTTATTCTTCTCAAATGTAGAAGGTATTCTACTGGAGTCAAATTTACCAATATGACCCTAAGTGAACATAGGATACAGCTTTTGACCTTTTGCATCTAACTTTGTTATGAATCATATAAACCTATCACCTCTGTGAATAGTCACAACTTTCAATATTTCAGTTGCTATACCTAAAAATATCCTGGTTGGCTTCAATATTCTTGCTCTAATTTTACTTTGCCTTGCAGGTTTGAAACACAGCAAACATTAAAGTTCAAGCTACACTAACCAAAGGAGAGTTGGGCATGAACAATATGACAATATACAATGTATCAGGTTCGAACATAGAAACCAGATCATTATCAATAATGTAGGGGACTCTTTAAGTGGACTTAGAAAGGATACCTTTTCTCCATGAGATTTTGTGAGTAATACTCATATCAATAAAACTCATATCTCTTCACAGGTAAAGGTAGGAGACCCAGTAAACCAGATTGAACAAGCAGAACGCAGTGGGGAAGAAGATCCGGGCATATGAGTCCATTTTGGCAATCCGGATATGTATCCTCCCGTGTCTCCACGCTCCTGTTCGGCAGTCTTCAAAACAGCAGAAAAAACTGGCACAGTCCTTGCCATCCAGACACTCATACCCGTATTCTTCATCTCTCTCTTGAAGGTGCGTGGCATTGTTCATTTGAATGGTTGCTGATCTTGGGCGGATATCAATGGTAGGGGCCTGAGATAAGGGTAGGGAAGGAGAAGGCCCAGAATTAGTCCCACTGAAGTCGTGGACTGTTTCCTCACAATGTCATCAATGTGATGATGAATCTGAAAATGGGTACTCAGGAAGATACTATGATATTGTGATCTACAATGGTATAATTGAGCTTAGAAAGATAGCACATTTGCAGATTTCAAATTTTGAGCTTAAGCAGTGCAACTGAAAATAATATCATCAAGCTAGTAGCTGTAGCAAGAAGATTGAACACCAAAAGAACTCAAAGTTTAAATATTTAAATCAAACTACATGGAATATTATTCTACTAAGTGTAGATGTGAAGTTGGTTACATGAAGGCATTAAATGGTGTTGCTTGTGAGTAGAGAAATAAAAATGCATCAAGTTTGAAATCAAGGTTTGTCATGCTTACTTATAGGTAGATAGGAAATCACACTACACTGAGCAAATGTATTAAATGCTTATAATAGAAAATTCTAAGATATTCATAGGCATGGGATTTTACTGATCTTTATACCACAAAAGTATGGTTTAAAAGAAGATCATACTTTTCCAATATTCACTATTTTGAAGTTCAAAGAATGTCAGCAATGTCGAGTTATATATGAATGAAAATTCAGAAATGAATGTTACTATCTGTAATTTTTTTTTTTAGCATTTGGGAAGAAAGTGGTATCAATAAACTACATGATAGTCTAATCTTCACTGCCAAATCAATTAAAGAAATTTCTATAAAACCAAAGGATTTATTTAATGTTAGTTTGAATAAATTCATTTTAGGACAATAGAAATACGAATCCTAGCATCTGTGAATCAGCTGTCAAAATGAATGGAAAGTTCATTACAATATTGTGTGATAGAGCTAACAAGCCCAGTGAAGATGGTAGTGTTTTAACCATCCGAAATGAAGAGTTCAAATAATGTCTGTTCAGTTAACCAAACAATCCTATTTTGAATCAGGATATAAACAGTTACATTTTAGGCTTGAAAGGTAACAAAAGCCAAGCCTAACCAGTGCAATGAAACTCTATTTTTATCGGGGAAGAAAGGGTCTGTTTTGGTATTGATGTGTAGAAAAGACCCTCTGAATCTATGGTATGTCACAGAGTTAAGGGTTAACTCAAATATTATATTGAGAGAGAAGTTGTAGGCCAGAGGATTAAGCTGCCGATGCTTCGGACACATGTATTTCCCACTGGAGTTTGGGGAATGGAGTGTCACTTTCATTGCTGATCCATTTTCCTATAGTGCACACTGCACACTGGGAAGTAGCAGGTGATGGCTCAAGTGTGTGAGTCACTCACAGGCCTGAATGGAGTTCCTGACTCCTGGCTTTAGCCTTGCCCCACTGTGGCAGTTGTGGGCATTAAGAGAGTAAACCAGCAGGTGGAAAAATCGTTCTCTCTCTTCCCTCTACCACTCTGCCTTTTAAACAAATACCTTTAAGAAACTAAAGCAATTAGTGTATTGTTGCTGAGTGAACTGTAGAAATTAATACAACTTTCTCTGTTTTGAATGTGTTTTTTCAGTGGAATGTTTAAATATCTACTCATAACAAGAACAAAAAAATAAAACACCATGTAAGCATTAATAGTTAAGTTTAGCAGTTGCATGCAGTGAATTTCCATTCCAAAAACTTTATACCTTGAAGGAAAACATCCGAAGAAGCTTTGGTTTTGTAGACAGAAAAAAGAATTGCATTTTTAAAATAAAAATAAAAAACAAACAAAAGAAAAAAGAGAGACAAAATAAGGTAAATTAAAAATACATTTTGAAAACATAGTAAGTAAAATGAACCGAAATTATAAACACAGAAGGAGAGTTTGAAGTTTGGGATAAAGCATATACCTAGAGTTGGAAAATAAAAGTCTGTGATTTCTAATGAAATCCTTAATAAATGCACAACTACCTTAATTCAGAAGCCAGTATTGTTAAATTGTGAGGAAGCTTTCTGTTGCCTGGTTCACCTATATAGAAATGCTTTCATTGTATTTTCTAATTATCAAGGTTACCTTAATAGGTGAGCCTTGATAGCATCAAACAAGAGTGTATAGAACAGGAAAATATAATTTTAGCTTCTCATTTGCAGTTCGGTCTCTTAGTTGATTTCCTAGATACGTGAATGGGCTTAAAAGGAAAGATGCATGAAATTCTCAGGTAGTTTTATTTTTCCAGTGGTTTCAATCCCCTTTCCATGTGCTGAATGAAGGAGTCTTACTATCGTTAGCACGATGCTCTCTGTGGAGACCTAGCTGATGAGGTCAGTGGGGCTGTTTCTAAAGACCCTTCAGAACTGCTTGGGAAGCCAGTCCTCACATGCTTGTTACAACTGGCAGGTAGATAATGCAGCTGGTCAATAGAATCATCTTCCGGTAAGAATGAAATGGAATGCCAAAGAGAGGAGTCAATGAAAAACACCACCAGGAGGAAAGCAAAGCAAGGGTAGAGGTAATGGAAAGGCAGATAGAGATTTGACAGACATGGAAGGGACGTGCTGCATAAAGCATAGTAAATGTCCAGGAAAGAAGAGTTAAGCATTTCTTTTATATTAAGCATCGAAGATAAGGATGCCTTTTTCTTTACCTGTTACCAAGTCTTACATTCAAACAAAAGCTGTCGTTTGTAGAATTTTACAAGGTTCTTGGGGATGCATCAGGATGAAACTGGAATCACTACATGCCCTTTTTAAAATTTAGTAGGAACTTAAAATTTAGTCCCCAGTAAATGTTAGAGATTGGTTAGGTATCTGGTCGCTGTGATGCCCCTCGTGGGCTATAAATCCAAGAGTGTAGAAGAATCCCCATTGTCCTGTCTTACCCCTCAAGGGGTCCCATGAGTCACAAATTGGGTTCAGTTGAGTAAATATTTGGCTATGTGCTCTCACAAACATTCACAGTAAAGTACAGTTGCTTCAGGCAATTTTATTTGTGCCTCTTCCTCGGTCATTGACTTGTAGTGGCAAGCAGAAGTCATGCTACTTTTTTCTAAATCACGAATACACTTGAAAGCAATCCAGCTTAACATTATCAACATCAACTATCATCTGCAACTACTAATGAGAAATTGCATTTCTAGAGTATAGTGTAATAGTATTTACAATTTTTATTCATACATGAACAAAGACTTGGCAAGTCTAGACAACTTGCCCCAACAATAGGTAAGTTACTTATTTAAAAAACTAAATGCATCCAAGTATGAAATCAATAAAATTTCTCTAGTGGAAACACACACACTCACACACATGCACACAAAACACATACATTCACACAATTATTTGCAAAGCTGTATTGATCATTGAAACTTGTACCTTTTTAATAGAATGCCCTAAATGAGAAATTTATCTTAAAACATCAATAATTTAAATATGTTATAGTGCGGGGCCAGAAAGGTGAAAAATCAATAAAAAACTAGAATATCAACTAGAAAACCAAAGTAATTCTTAGCAGCACTTTTAATACCCAGAAAGTAAAGGAGCAAATAATTACATTTGTATTAAGCATCTGACTTTGAGAATCAGATATCTCAAGTAACTAATGAGTATAAATGAATCCTTGTGGGCCGGCCAAACACATACTCTTTTCGTCCTGGAGCCAAAAATACTGAGTTTTAACCTGCCTATAGGTGAATCAGACTAAACTGTGTCAAAACTACGTAGTCTTTCTGCATGAAAATACCAGTGGTCACAATGGAAACTGATACATACAGGGTTTTTCTTCTTTTTGTCTTTGTCCTTGCTTGGCTTCCGGTTGCTGACAAAATAATGTAGGGTGCCATATTCCACCAAAGCCGAGAAGACAAAGATGAAACAAACAGACACGAACAGATCCATTGCTGTAACATAGGAGACCTTGGGGAGTGATTTCCGGGCAATAGTGCTGAGGGTCGTCATTGTCAGGACGGTGGTGATTCCTGAGGAGAGGGACAAGATGTGGGTCATGGGATTATCTCTGCAAGGTGGGGAACTGAGTTACTGCTGAGATATAACTCATAAGCAGCCTCAGTAATGGGAAACAAAGAATAACTGATATTAACTCACTGTGTTCAAAATATATTTTTTGCCTGTCTACTATTATGTATTAGTTGCAGTGACACCAAAGGTATACTGAAGAAGATAATGGACTTAGTCCCAGTCTTTATCGTAGCTTACATGCTATTGAAACAGATATACTGCAAATCAAATGAGCAAATAAAATATAAATTTTTAGCGTTTGCCATAGGGAACAGTGGGAATGGTGAGAATTTAGTTGGCTGGAATGCTCAGGGAAAGGCTCATTAAGTAGTTTATGTATATGGTGGGGCAAAAACTGTAAGATTGCTAATAAATTAAAGGTGGCTCTATGAAAGAGTACCTTTACATATTTAGGATTCTTGACATCAGTAAAGGGGAGGGGAGAGCAAGGCTTGTGATTTAGAGATTACATGATAAAACGCATGTAGAGGGATTTACATTTTGTACTGAGTGCAAGAAGAAATCATTTTAAATGTACCAAACCAGGGAAATGATTTGTATTTAAGTTACCTGGATAATATATAGCATGAAAATAGCAGACAGCTGGAGTCATTGTAGGTTTTTCATCTTGGAACTGCTACAGTCTGGGGATTTTCCCCGACTGTCATAGTAGGTCCTTTGGAAAACTCACGCTCCTCATCCACAAACTGGGGGTGGTGGGAAAACCTCCCAAAGCTATGGTGAAACTTAAATAACACATACAATGTCGATTCTTAATAAAGTTGCAATAAGTATTAGGTAGTGGTATCATTTATTTTATGGAATAATGGCTACTTTTTAAACATAAGAAAATCAAATAATCTCATCTACATCCATGTGATTGTACCCAGTGGCTTTTTTGTGTGTGTGTGGAGAAAACAAAACCTACTTAGGTACCTTGGCCTTTGTTTCATAATCAGACTTTTAGCCATACTTTACATATGATAAGTGGCAATGACAGCACAACAGTACTTAACAATTTCATGAAAAATGGAATTAAAAATGGGTATATTTTGGTATTATGGTGCACAGAACATTTGAAATCCATGCAAATGAGGGCCTTCAGAAAGTTCATGGGACAATCATACTTTAAAAAGTGTTCATGGATTTTTTTTTTTAATTGCACCAAAACCAACTTTCATTTAGTCTTTCCATCAACTTTTTCAGGTTTCTTCATATTAAGTTCTATACCTAAGGGCAATACTTTTTGAGAGCATCTGGCATGTGATATTTAGGTGAAATAAAATCTGATATGTAACTTAAACATGGAGGCAGCAAATTGGGGAAATGTAGTTTAGACTGCCGGAAAGTTCACTGTGGTCTTGTAAAACTAAAATCTTCTTGAATGTCCTCATGCCATTTTCAGAGTTCTGCCTGGAGTCACATGGCAGAGAATTGTTCTGACAGTCTGCTTTCCCTAAGTCACCAACCACCAAAAAGATGGCTTAATACATATTTTAAATTTGGCTTTACAAAACTAGAAAAAAAGAGGGGGGGGCCCTTTTCTTACCTGACACAGATGAAAAATATTCATAGTTTTTATAAATACTTCTAGTTCTGACATTAAGTTAGATCATCAGGATGTTACATTATCTCAGATTACTTGAGTGAAATATAGTATTGGATGGTTTCATCATTTCATTTGTCATCACTACACCACGATGACTATTCCCCATGCTCAGGCTATTTAGCCTGAATGTATGAGCCATAGATATTTATTCATCTCTCACATCAACCAAGACGCTTTGAACTGTCCTGTTGCAATAATATTAAAGTTTAAAGATGTTTAGGGCCATCTCATTTAACTCTTGATTATAAGCACTGTTAATGAGAGTTAGTGAAATTTAGATCAGTGTTTGAAAAGGTGAGCGTACAGAAGAATTGCTTGAACCTTTTTCAGAATATTGACACAGAGGCATTTAGATTGAACGATGACATGTTACTTTAAAAGTCCTCCTGCCATCTTAAGTTTGATTTAAAACAATTGAGCTTCACCAAGCTCTTACTCCCATAGAGAATCTATCTGCCATTAGCCTAGATTCCAACTGCCTGTGTGACTGTAAATCATTTAACATTACAACACCTTTGGTCCCTCAGCTCAGCATTAAAATGTGTGATAAAACAATTCTATCATCATTAATCCAACTTCTACACACAATGTGAAGAGTAGAAACAGGATAGGGACCATATGGAATATGCCTGACTTCTATTACCAACAAGAAATACATACCTGCTATTTGTTCAGAATCTTCTCCTTCATTCCTGAATTCACTCATCTGATCCCTTCCCCAACCGTGGTCATTTGTCATTGAACACCCTTTGCATGAGTAGATGAAATGAGCTACTGAGGTTATCTTACAAGGAATTTTGATCAACGAAATTTCAGGCTTCAAGAGGAGAGAGTAGTATTTTTATTGAATGGTTTTGTGTAGAGTGTGGATTGGAAAACATCAAAGCTTTTATTTCACATGCTCTAAATCTGTACATTTACTGGAGCATCATTGAGGCACCAGCTATGTGTCAGACTTTGTGTTAGACACAGAAAAAGCTTTTACTTTGTGATACGGGACAAATAAGTATGTAATACAATACACTCTATTCACAAGTGACAAATGATAGTCCTCAAGTAAAGGTTCAGTGTGTCTTGGATTTGTTTTGGTACAGAGCATTAGATAAGATATTTGAATTGTTGAATAGGACTTAAATAATACGAAGTACTGCATGTAACAGGAAAAATCTAAATAACTTCATTTTTAAACAGATGGGAAACTAAATTAGGTTTGGAAGAGAACAGAAATGCAAATGATGTCTTTTTTCCCAGTAATCATTTCTGCCCTGAGTTTAATAACCTAGTACAGATGATTTCTTTTTATCAGAAAATTATTATAGTAGCTGACATTTCTGAAACTTTACTCCACTTCATGCACTTTTCATAGAATACCTTATTTAACCCTAATCAATCCTCATAATTTAGATGCAAGAATTACTTGCTTTATGTATGAGAAAACAGTGATTTAGACAAATTACCAGGTTTTCCAGAATTATATATGTGCATGTATATGCGTGTGAGTGTATATAAAAACCCAAGTTAGTTTCAAACTAATAGCTCTTAACTATTACACGATACTGTTCCATCCATTTCTATATTCTCTTGATTCTACATACCTGACTAAAGGGGATCATGGTTTTATGATTCATCTTGCCTTAACTTTAGTGTTAGTTATTTTTTTCTTACTCTTCCGTCTCTAGTCTCCCTGCCTTACTCAGGAATTTTATGTAATATTAATGTCTTTATACCTAAACTCCTGTGTCCGCCTATGGCTTTGTTTTACTTTACATGAGACTTCTCCTCCTGTGAAGGAGAAGATGTGAAAATACAAGACAAATGTCACCATATGCAATCTACATTAAGCAAGCAGCAATCATTTTAAAAGCATTTCCCATGAAAACTCACAAGTATTTTTCTAAAAACATCTTTTTCAGTGACTTTTCTATAAAGAACCAGTGTCATCACAATAATTAATGCATGTTGGAATAAATTAACAGCCAATAGTATGCCAGTGAATGTGTGACAATCAACACACTAGCAAAAAATATGACTCATAATTTCAGTGTTTGCCAATTTCCAAGTTGTTAATACTTCCACCTTGGCTGATTTTGAACTGCCAGTTGACATGACTAAACCCAAAACTGGAAGAGGGTACATTCAGTCTGGCAAGTTCATGTGAACAGCTTAAACAGAATCCTATTGTTGGCTGGACTCCCATGATGTAAACAAATTAAAAGGTTTTTAATTGTTTACTTAAAGATCTTAAGAAAAATAATTAAAGGAAATCTGCGGATGTAATTAAGTAAAGTAGAAGTAAGATAATTGAGATAATTTTTGTTAAAATATGATAGCTCTCATTAAAGGGGAGGACACTGCTATGTAATAGCTAGCAGAATTTAAAGCCAATCAATTTGAAAGAATACAAAGGTTGTTTATGCTGGGTCCTTATCTTGAGACATTGTAACATAAATGTGTCTCACCCAAAGAAGTTCTGGCTGGAACAGCATCCTTGTTGATCCAGAAAGATACCCAGGACAGGACAACAATGAGTGTGCAGGGTATGTAGGTCTGGATGGTGAAGTACCCCATTCTTCTGCTCAAATCAAAGTAGACTGACATGACTACATAATCACCTGCAACAGAAGAAAGACAGCACTTTGCCAGCCCTCATCAACCAATGAAAGAAATTGGGAAAGACATGTGAACTCAATTGAGACTTCCACCAAAAACTAATTGAACTCAATCCTGATTTTTTAGAAGCACTGACTCTTAGTTGAAATGAATCATTTTAACACATTGATCACCTTTTTTTCTAGATGAATTTTTCCTTACTATCTCTTCCTACTTGACACACACACTGAGAATTTCTACTTGGTTTGGAGGTCAGGGAGCAAGGTTTCAACACGGCAGTTATCTTGCCTACACTATCTTCTGAATTTTGTAGCAATTTTCTATTTTTCTTTAGTTTTTTTTCAAAGATTTACCTATTTTTATTGGAAAGGCAGGTTTAGAGAGAGGAGGAGATACAGAAGAAATGATCTTACATCCCTGGTTCACTATCCAAGTGGCCACAATAGCTACAGCTGAGCCGATCCAAAGCCAGGAGGCAGGAGCTTCTTCTGGGTTTCTCACATGGGTGCAGGGTTCCAAGACCTTGGGTCATTGCTTCCTGCTTTCCCAGTCCATAGCAGGGAGCTGAATTGGAAGTAGAGAAGCTGGAACACAAACTGGCACCAATATGGGATCCCAGCATGGGTAAGGTGAGAATTTAGCCACTGAACCATCATGGTAGGCATGCAACTTTCTGTTTTTCTGAAGACATCTGTCCAAATAAACTAGAGTGAAATATCATGGTGACTGATAATAATGAGTATTTGCTCATCTTATAACCAAATTTTTATGATGAGACATTTTTTCTTACATTTAATTGATTTACATGTTTTTTCGTAACTCATTTTAATGTGCAAATCTTGTGCATTGAGTACTGGATTTTGTAATATCCATCTTCCCCTGTTATATTTGATCTTCATGAGTCTCTGAAGTTTCCTTTTAGCTCACTATTACAAAACCAGTCCTTAACATCCTGTTTGATTACAGATAGTTAATCGGTAACTTTTGCTAAATTAATGGACAAATGAGTGAATGCATCTATAAATTATAAACATCAAGAAAATAATCAGGAAGATGCAACATAGAACATTTGAGATTAAAAAGGAAATTTATGTAGATGATCAAGAGAACATCCTACTTTAAAAATACTAAGGAAACAAATAATCATCATATACCTTTTCATGAGACTAATTCATTTTGAAACCTGTAATTTTTAAAAATTATAATGCTTAACTTCTGTTTAGAATTCTGTATCTTTCCTTTTCTGTCACGACAAGTATCGTTTTAAAGGATTTCAGTTTATGAAATTTAAAAATGTATTGTGGAGAGGTATTCCTGTTATACATTTATATTTTCTTTGTTCTGTGAGAGAATATCATTTTCAAGGGCTGTAGCTGTACTTGCAATGTGAGGTATGTGCTTGAGCCTCATAGAAGTCCTTGAAACGCCTGGCCTGGCTGCTAGGGCTCCCAGGCAGCCACCTTGAGAAGTTCACGCTATGAGCATCCTGCTTGCCATCACCCTGCACTCGCTTCCATCCATTAACAGTCATATCACTGCCCATGCTCAACAGCAGCACCACAGCGATGTGGTTAAGTAGATATCGTCGTCCACCCCACTGTTGTCTCCAACAATCCTTTCCCTTCCACCTCCAAGTTGCTAAGTGTCAAGTACTTGCTGTTGCTGTCAAGTTCCTATGTAGCTCCAGGGTTGGACAGCAGCAGCTCAGAAATCTCTGAGCCAATCCAAGGGCTTTACTAACTAGTTAGCTCCCTACAGCCAGCAGGCTCTGCAGTGGGTGGAGCGGCTCAGCAGGATGGAGAGGGGGGTGGGGAGGCAGAGCTGTCTCTTCTGCACAGGTCTTGGGCAGAAGTTAGAGTCTTAGCCCAAGGCCTTGAGCCGGGACTGACTGCATCCCCGGGAAGGTGGGCTAAGCAGTGTTCCATGGAGTTAGGATTATGGGCAACAACGGCCCCAAAAGGTGAGGTGGAGACAACAGGCGACCTGGCCATTCTCCAGGGGCTCACAGAGCTTCTTGTCCAGGCCCTAACTCAGGCCATTCTCCATTCTCCACCAGCCCTTAAGCATGGCTAACGCCCACTCAGGATCTGTTGGGCACGAGGAGCGGCTGTCCTACCGACAACCCAGAGACTCTGCCCGAGCCCTACACTCGTCTGCCTGACCAGCTGCTTCAGGCGATGGAGCTGCTCCGTTAGGGCAGCGGAGGAGCCCATGGGGCTCAGGCTGGGGACGGCCTGGGGGACTATGACATCAGCCTGACACTGGGTAGACCACAAACGGAAGGGATACCCAGCTCCTATATTTTTAATACTGATGCTTAGGCACACAATGGGGGAAAGATGATTTACTTGGGGGCTTTTTGGGCCTTGGTGGAAGCCTCACCGGGGGAGGGGGAAGGGCACAAAGAGGGCCAAGGAGCCAATGGGCTACAGAGGGGCAGATGACGGAACACTGGGCCTGCTGTCTCCAGGCAACCCCATTGTTCCCTGCGTATATAAAGCCCCAGCATGCCTTGCTCTGGCGACATTTTGCGGGACTGTCCAACTGAGCTGGACGCTTCTTCCAAGCGGTCCAGACCAGTTTAGCGGCCCGCACACAAACATGTCCTGGCGATATACTGGCCTACGCTCTGGCGTACGCCGCTTCCTGGTACTGCTCGAATATCATATAACTTTTCTTTGCAGCTATTTCTTATATTTAATAAAAGTGGCGCTGAGGAGGGACTTGGAACATCAAGATGAAATGCCACCGATTCTTTCTACAGAGCTCCGACCACTGTTCCGGGTGATGAAGCGGAAGAACAAACTATTAGCCCTTTATCAGCACACGTTGCAGGAGAAAGAGGCCGAACTAAAAGCCCTCCACACAAAGCACACAGCTCTGTTGAAAGACCTAGAGAAAAGGGGGATGCTCACTAATCCCACGGATGGGAAGTCCTGCGCCGACAAGGTGCCATCCGCTGCCGCGAAACACACCATCGAGAAACTGCCAGCAGAGTCGAGAAAGGAAGATCCTCAAATCCTCAAACCTCTTGACCAGTCTTCTTCAGCGAAAGATGTCTTAAGCCAGCTCCGAGTTTTGGGAGAGTCCTCCAACACACCAACATTAAGGGAAGATTCCCAGGAGGCAAGCACATCTGTCACCTGGAGGGAAACTTTGAAAGCCATTGAAGAAGAAATGAAGAGCCTGAAAAGGTCGTTAGCGACCAGAGAGGAAACCATCAGACTCCTCCAAGATGAAATGGAGACACTTTCGCGTTCCCTGGCGCAGACTTCAAAGCTGGCAGCACAGCACCAACAAATGTCATCACAAAGAAAAGATCTGAAGAGGAAACAAACTAGTTTAACGAAGCTAATGGAAAGGAAAACTGTTTTCCTCCAAGTCAAAACTAGGCAGTTAAAATTGCTGAAAGAAAATGTTCGAAAGAAGGAAGACGAAAACACAATTTTGGCTCAATCTGTGAAAAAACTGGAAGACGGGATATCTACACTGAAAACGAAGCTACAAAACATAAAAGAGGAAAATGAGCAGTTACTGGACACCACTAAGCAAAAGATCATGGCTTTAAAAGATTCCAACGCAAAGCTTCGTGTGTCCCTCCACGAGAAGGAGCAGGATTTCTCTGCAATGAAGGAGGAGCTCCACACTCGTGAGAAGCTGCTGAAAGAAAAAGACCAAAAATCACGGCAGCTCGTCCGTGACATCATGTCTACCCTGCAGAAGTTCCTGGCCAAACGGCAGGAGACAGACAGACACCTGTCGCCTGACCAAGTCCTACCCAGCAAGGTGACGCATTTGGAAGAGGAGCTAAGCCAGGTGTTAGGGAAGTTTCATCACGGTGCTCCGCAGTCACCAGATTCTGACATTCCTGAATCTCTGAAGGGAAAAAATGGACAGGCTGGAGTTGTTTCAGGAGCAGCAGCAGAGAGCAGCCCCGGGAGGGCCCTGAGCAGCACCACCACCACTTCTGACCTGGGCACCATGACGCCCTGGGAGGAGCCGCAGCTGCCAGAGCCAGGCCCAACAATTATCACCACCACCAAGAGCAGCACAGCCAGCACCCAACAGCTGGGTGTCAAGCCCAAGCCCTCAACCACAGGCATGGTCCTCACAGAATGGGAACATGCCGAGGGGGACAGGAAGATTCTTGCCACCCAAGTGCTGGGCACTGTGAAATGCTTCAACGTCAAGAACCGGTACGGATTCATTATCCGAAACGATACCCAGGAAAACATCTTCGTGCACGAGGCAGCCATCAAGAAGAACAACCCCTGGAAGTACCTGCCCAGCTTGCGAGACGGCGAGACCGTGGAGTTTGACGTGGTGGAGGGCGAGAAGGGTGTGGAAGCAGCCAATGTCACCGGCCCCGGGGGAGCGTCAGTCCAGGGCAGCAAGTACGTAGCCGAGCGCACCCGATCCCGGCGCTACCCAGGGCAGAGGGCTTCTGGGCCCCACTGCCCACACGGTTACCTTGCCACTGATGGCGACGGCTCATACGGCACATCTGCTTGCCAGGCCCGTCCTGGCTTGCGCCGAGGCAGGCAGCAAAGACTCCCACGCAGCTACCAGCCTGTACCACAGGACTCCGTCACTCCTGTGCAGGGAGACATGCAGGTTGCCCAGGGCGCGGCTGAAGATGATCGTGGCCAGCTGATGGGAGGAAAGGTTTATCAGGGGTGCAGACTATCGTGCAGACCCCGTCACCACAACCAGTCTGGACGGGACAACGATGAGGCTGATTCCAAAAATCAAGAAGAGACCCGAGGCCGGCAGAGGCCTCTCCTGCACTCCCCACTCAGGTGCCCAAAAAGCTGCCTCGCAGGATCAACCCACAAAAAGCTGTAGATGATCCCCAAAAAGAGTTAAAAAGGAGTTACAGCTCTCTACCTCAAAAGAAAGGAATCCATGTGCTGTAGTACTAAGAAAACTTTACATTTTCAACAGATCTGTCAGCAGAAGACGTGAATAATACAAATACAGAAAGAGCAAACTGAAGGACCAACACAACAAAACCAGACCCATTGCGAAATGCTATGCACTTTTCAGAGACTAATGACTTGTATAAACTGGTCACAGCACAATAAAATTCCTAATAAAGTTTTTGCCATCTCAAAAAGAAAAATTGTATTTTGTCCATAAATTTGTAGACAGTTAAATATGAATCATATATTTTAGTTTAATTACTTGGCTTTGTATACATTTCCGTACATACCTAGCTTATTTTTTCTGATTTAAAAATAATGTACCCTAGAAGCCTAAATCAGAAAAGTCTGCCCTGACAGGACGTATTACAACTTCAGTACGGTTCTTTCCTTTACTCAGGCTTCACCATGTACCCTTCAAGATGATGTAATAGAAAATCTCTAGTTATTTTTAAAACAGTGAATACTTTGTTCTCCAACCCTGCAGTGTTTCCTAAGCAGGGTTTTGAATGCTGCCTAACTCTGCCTTTTCGTAGACTCAAATTCTACTACGTTATTTATATCATGGCTGCGTGAGGCAGGGATAAAAACCTGCTGCTGACTCGGAATTAATTAATGGGATATCAGATATCACAGAAGTCAAGGAGTAGAATTGTTTAGCAGTTATGCCTGAAGACTTACATTAGAAATTATTAGTAATAACTACATGTTAGGCGTGTGAGATTGTTTCTCTGTTAATGTGTCTAAACATAAGCATTTAAATTTTGTAACTTAGTTGTTTTCTGTTTTTGACACAGCCTAGAATAATGAGGCATTGTCTATGAACAAGGAGCAAAAACATTTAAAATGACTTTTTTTTTTTATTTGCAGAAAGGTAAAATTCCATGGATTAAGTATTTACATACAGTTTTAAGAACATGGTACTTCCCACTGCATCTTCCCTCCGATGCTTGCTTTTACCCTGCCTCTTCCTTCCTTCCTTATTTTTCATTTGATTTTTGCATAATCAAACAAGCTCAATCCTCTAGTAAATAAAGAATTCAACAATAACTAGGAAAGCATTTGTACACCAATAAGGGCACATCTCCAACAACAGTCACATCTCCAAAGGTTAGTTTTGCTCATATACTTTTTTTTTTTGTACACTGCATGTTAGTTTCCACATTGTATTTGTCTTTTTGGTGCTGACTTCTCACTACACATAAAGGTCTCCACCTGCATTGGTTTTGTGGAAAAGGACAGGAGCTCATCCCTTTTATCGCTGAGTAATACTCCATCATATTATGCCAGGATTTTTTTTTTTAATCCAAACGTCAGTGATGGATAACAAAGTTCATTCCATATCTTGGTGATTGTGAACTGAGCTGCTATAAACACAGGGTTGAATGTTACAACTGCTGCTTTCAGTCCTTTAGGATAAATCCCAAGGAGTGGGATGGCTGGGTCTTGTGACAGATCTTAGTTTCACATTTCTGAGGAGGCTCTATATTCCATAGTGATTGTACAACCACACAGTTCCACCAACAATGGGCTAGATTACCTTTGTACCTACATCCATACTACTACTACTACTATTATTATTATTATTATTATTATTATTATTATTAGATGATAAGTATTCTAACTGGCATGAAGTAAAACCTCATTGTGATTTCATCTGTACTTTCCTGATAGCTGGCAATACTCAGGACCACTAGCCATCAAGACGACCTGCATTAATATTTCTGTTTTTCTTTCTCATTTCTTTGATAAGAATACCATTAGCAAGTGCAAATTCTTCTACTTCAGATAGAATAAGGGGAGAGAAAACAGCTTCATTTTAATAATACTCAGAGGTAATTTTTCATAGTGCTTCCAAATCCTTGAGTTTTCTGCACACTTTAAATGCATTTAAATACAAAACTTTTAAACGATAGTTGTAATAAATTCCTTCTTCCTTATCCTGTGAGTGAGAATCTAGAGTTCGACATTAATGAACTGACTTTAAAAGGCAGACTTTAATTTTTCCAAAGTTAGCAAGATACTTATCTCAATTCAATTCTGTAGTTCATTTCAGGTTAGAGTCTAAACGTCCGTGTCTGCTAATCTGTCAATTTCTATAAATAAGGTAATAGCTTCCCAGCATCTTTCATCTTTGCCAGCAAATCTGAAGCTTTCCTAACAGTGGATTTCGGATTCAAACCTGGGAACAAACCATTTAAAAGCAAAGCAGCTTCATAGTGACAGCCTGATGGCCACCTTATCACCAAGGCCACATCACTTTTTGTGTTCTTAAAGACTCCAGGGCTGAGGCGCCTAGAAAATCAAATCCCTTAAGGTGCTGCTTCAGTGCTTCCCCAGGCTCCAGAGACTTCAATAGCAACCAAAATCAAAGGTGATGCTTCAGCCACTTTAAATGTATTCTTTCTACTAATTTATCCTAACATGGCATGTTAAAAGTCATAACATCTTGCATGTTAGTTAGGTTTCTGTATTACTCTGAGTTTAGAATAAGTGGACGCAGACTGGGACTGAGGGGAAGCAACGTGTAATTTAAAGTAACAAGCATTAATATCCATTTTCTGCTGCTTCATTTTTTTTCTAAGATAGTCTGATATGCTGACGCAAGGCGTTAGGGCTACCTTCAATATTCCTCACTAAACATTACAATCTGTGCAAATGACTCCATGAAGTTGATTTGAAAGTGAATTAATTTCCATCAAGGAAACTTTTTCTCAAATTAGAGCTTTACTGCACAATAAAACAAACATAAGATAGGCCAAAAATCCAAATTCATAGTGAATATAAATACCACATAAGAAAAATATATGGATTATCTGTTTATAAATTGTATTTTTATTGAAAGGCTGATTTACAGAGAAAATAGATCTTCTGTCCACTGACTCATTCCCCAGGTGGCCTCAGCTGCTGGAGCCAAGTCGATTAGGAGCTTCTTCTGGATCTCCCATGCGGGTGCAGGGGCCCAAGGCTTTTTAGACCATGCTCTGCTGCTTTCCCACATCACACGCAGGGAGTGGTGGAGCAGCTAGAACATGAGCCTGCACCCATCTGGGATCCTGGCACATACAAGGTGAGGATTTAGCCACTAGGCCATTTTGCTGGGCATAGTATAGAGTATATTAGTAAGGGTTAAGTTTTTTTTCAATGTACCGTATAAAACATAAAGGGCATAAAGAAGAAAAGATCTCAGGCCTTCTGCTCAAAAATTACAACTTCTCTGTTACAAGGAATGCTCTAGCTAGTTGTCCAGCTCTAGCTACTGCACTGGAGTATTTCCAAATTAAGAAAAAACAAAGGTTAACATCATCATACACAAAGAATTTCAATTAGTCATTGAGAAAAGAAATCTGGATTTTAACTAAGAAATAGAAAATTCATAGAAAAATGAATTTATTTTTTTATTTATTGCTTGCCAGTACCTCATATGAGCAAACTTTCAACTTCAATATCAACAAATGGCATAATAAAATGTTAAAAGTTATTTTTTGAAGATTTAATTATTTCAAAGGTGGAGTTACAGAGAGAGTGAGGAAAACATAGAGACGTCTTCCATCCACTGGTTCACTCCCTAAATGGCCACCATGCAAGGCTCCAGCACCAAGCCAGGAGTTTGGTTTTAGGATGTATGATGGGAAAAATAAATTAATAATGCCCCGCATTGACAGAACAGGGACAAGGAGCAGAGCTGTGCAATCTTTGTGTGAGTAGATAGTGCTACAGTTGTTAGAACGTAACCTGGAATTCTATCAAAAAGCTTTTTACTCACAGATTTCTTAGATGAGCATTTTCGGAAACATTAGTTTTCAAATATTGTTCTCAAATAGGACTAAGGTTTTTCTGATCTCTGTTCTGTGCCTCTAAATGTGTCCATTCTGAGTTGTTGGGTACAATTCCTAGACCCTGAGTGACCAAGAACATTCTTAGGGAGAAAATGCTTTTGAATTAATGAGTTGCGAAGTGCTGTACATGCTATTTACAACCAGTTTTTACATCTGTCCTAGGGTTGGCTTAGTTTCTCATTGAGTATTCCAAAATACATTGAATATTTTTTCAGCCAGGAGATCTTATGAGATCAAAGGATGGGAGGAACAGAGTTAAGCTGTAGCCTTTGCCATCACTGAGTCTGGGGAAGTGACTTACTGGTGTTTGGCTTTCAGAAGAGGTGGGAGAAGGGAAAGCGGAGATGGAGCATAAAGCTGAGCAAGGCCTTGCCTCAGCTTGAGGAGTGCCTCCAGGAGGTGGTCAGTAAGCAGCATTATGTCATTTGCTCTTAGTCTTCCAGTGGAGAGAGCTGCGTATTAGACAAAGGTGTTTCTTTGGAGAGAGGGACAGTTCTGAGTTGTGAGCTGCCCACCCTCAAGCATCTAGGTGGGGCGTATACTTAACTCAAGGAAGAAATGTTGTGGTGGGGATCAGTCCTTGTGGGGCCTCCCTCAAAGTCAATATGACATCAAATTAGCTGGTTCCCTCTTACTAAATAGCTTTGTGATTTCACATAATTCCCTTTAAGTGTATCCAAGTATGCCATTAATATACAATAGTCCTAATTCTAATGTAGCTCACATGTGTGATAGTGAAATTTGCTTGCTTTTATCCAGCTCTGGCTCCTAAGTGCAAATAATTACATTTAAACATGGTTTACTAGTCAAAAGTAATCAATGTTCTTTTATGTACACTTATTCTGTGTAGAGCACTATTGAGAAAATAACAGACTCCTAATTTACTTCTTGTAGAAGTTCCATTTTAGTACAAATTTTAAAATGTAAATTCATGTTATGCTGTTAGCTCCAATAATTTACTGAGAGTGTTTCAACAGGAGAGATGCCAGGAAGGCCCTCATGTGGATGAAAATGTTTTCCATCTTTACACATCTTTATTTTACATATAAACATGCATGTATAAAGGATTCATAGACTTGATTGTTTATTCAAGAGGTAGAAAGAGAATACACACCCCAAATTCACACATAAGCAGGGGCTGGAATGGAGGTAGAGTCACAAGTGAGGGATGCAACCAGGTCTCCCCAGGGATGACAGACATCCGGTTACTGGACCCATCATTGCTGCCTCCTATGGTTTACAGTAGCAGGAAACTAGAGCCAGTAAACAAACTCAAGTATTATAATGTGGGACATGGGCCTGTCTATCACTGCTATAGGCATCTGCTCCCAAAAATACTCTTAAATATGTCACTTTGGGCATTGATTCAATAATATGACACTAACAATGACTTCTTCAATGGGAACATTTAATTCTATGCCATGCAGACTTCATCATTGCCATGACCATTAGCACAGATTTGATTCTGCACTATAGGAAGGTATGCCTTTACAATGCAACATTTTTCCAACATGCATTAATTAGATTTAGGTGTCAGAGAACATCTCTGACACAGCAGAACGACTGCATCATGGTTGTCTTACTTTCCTTCAATTGTTTACTGATCTTTTAAATAGGAGCATTTACCCACTTAAATGTAAAGAAAATATTTCTTGCTGACCGCTTCCCATGTTTTTTTCACTTTGTTTTATATGATTGGTAAAATTAAGAACTTGGCCATTATTAATTTTTTTAACCAAGTGCGTCTGGTGATTTCATGCTGCTTCTATCTACCATTTGATAAGCTTCCTTGACTAATAAACAGAGATTGATGTTAGTTGTTTTTGTGTTTTGTTGTTGTTGTTTTTTGTGTTTTTTTTTTCACTTTGCCCTTAGGTACACAAGAGATATCAGCCAGGTGTTCTAAATAAGTATAAAAGTTTGTCACATCCTCTCCCACTTTGCATTGTTTAATACTGAATACCAGTTTTGGAGCAGAAATAACAAGAATCTCAGCTGCAGTTTTAAAATCATCCTGAAAACCAGTGCTACCAGAAATAAACATCCTACATAAATTCTGTGCATGTAAATTATGGCTATATCTCACAGATGATTCCAGAGTCAGGAGGAGCAAACATGTTGGTAGACACACTATTTTTTCTGTCGTTTTCACCATTTCACAGAACCTGCTGTAACCCAGGTACTGACATTTTCTTGAAGAAAGGCTCCACAGAGGTTGAGAAACCTAGTGTTACAATAACAAGCTTTTAAAAATGATTTTGAAAGCAGCTGGAGAAAATGATGTTCAAATTCAGGCAACTGCAGGCAACAGTTCCAAAAGGCCAAGTCGCAAAATGTTCCCCAAGATGTCAAATCATAGGCTTAAAATCTTGACCTTATTTGCTCACTGTTCCCAAGAGTCAGTGTTAAAGGTTCTTGTCACCACATGAAATTTATTCAGTTACTCAAGAAGTTTTGCATTTTGTGATATTCAAAGGGAATTTTATGCTTTCTGAGAAAATTTGTTACCTATATATTTAAAAATTCTATAAATTATCAAACATCGTTTGGCCCGACAACGATGAACATCCTTGTGTCTTGGAGGAAAAAACAGGGAATCAGAGCTGGAAGATCTTGTTTCTAATCCCGACTTGGTTGTGATCTTGTGTAATCTTGGTTATTTATCTACTTCCTAGTTCTCTTTTTCTCTTCTCCATAAAGCAACAGATTTAATTTATAATGCATCTCATAGAATTTCTACATGAAATATTGAGTATAATTTTAGTGTTCTCTTAAACATTTGCTTACTTTTTAAAGTCACAGATACAGAGGAAGAAGTCAGAGAGAGAGAGAGAGACAGACAGACAGACATTGAAAGAGAATCTCCCTGATGCCTATTCACTCCTCAGATAACTGCAGCTTCCAAGGCTGGGCCAAGCCAAAACCAGCAGCTGCAGCGTTGTCTGGGTCTCCCATGGAACAGCAGATGTCCATGCTCTTGAGTCATCTTGTGCTGCTCTCCTCAGGTCATTAAAAGGGAGCTTGATCTGTAATAAAGCAGCTGGGACTGGAATCAGTGACCATATTGGACGCTGGCTTTACAGGTGGTGGTTTTACCAGTGGAACACAGCACAAGCCCCTGATTTTAGTGTTTAAAAATTTATGGGCATTATTGCTTAAATTTCTGTAGTTGAAATTAATTTCAAATTTCATTAATGGAAATTCTTCATTTTGTAATTAAGGAATAAGGCATTTAATGAGAAATGAAAACTGTGTATTTGTTCATTAGTTTGACATTCATTTCCTGAGTATCCTTGGGTAGAGTACTTTGTCTCCCTCTAGTTCCACATTTCTCCATGGAACCATGGGGACAGTAGACATTGTTACCTCATAGAGTTCTGAAAAAGCATTACATAGATCTCTGTAGAGGGTTTGTAACAGGGACAAGAGACAACACAGGTGTTTAAGAAATAACATTGAATTTCTTAAATTTTTATTTCCTTTTGTTAATGTCTTTAGCTTATGACCTTGAGGATCTAATTGTGTATTACAACTTTTCGTTTTGATTTCAATGTATGATAAATGCCTTTAGAGTCAATAATCACATTCCTTCTTGCAGTTTTAAAGCTAAAGACACAGTACTTATACCTCAGATAGTGCATTATTGTGTCTCTAAGATGTCAAACGTAAGAAAGCGGCATCCTCCTTCCATTGAAAGGAGTCTATCACAGACACTAAAATAGAAGAAAGCCACACCCAGTCAATAAAAGATGATTCCCTAGTAGAGGATGACAGGCCTGGTGCTGTGTGAATGACTTGTCAGACTGAAGAGTCCATTGCAGGCCTGGCAGATGACAGCAGAGTCACCTCCTGCAGTGACCAAATAGTCCTCTTTGAGACTGGACTGTGTATTGGAAATCTGAGAACTTTAGGAACAACATACTGCTACATGCTTTTTCATAATATCTTTGGAATTCTGCATGCAAAGTTGTCTGTTTTCAGTTTCTGTATCAGAGTGAATCCCATCACAAACCTTTTGGGCACCTGCGGTATTGGTTTTTTGTTTTGTTTTGTTTTGTTTTTATGCAAGGGCATCCAGAGTAGGGGACTGGTGTCAAGTATTCTCTGTCCACAAGGAAAAGATCCATGAAATTTTTAGGAAAATGGGTTTCTAGTTTGCTATGAGAGAAGGATCATGCGATCTAAGCTATGCATGTTTGCCCCATATCTGGGTCTTGCTGCTGCAGAGTTGTTTTCAGGGATTATGAAAGGCCTTTCCCTCTATCCCCATCCTTTTTTGAGTTGGCACTTTTATTATTTTCCCAGATGGTATTCTATGTCTAATCAGCATCAGAAACAATGCCGTACTGCTGTGTCACCAAAGCTGCGTCTTTGACCCCTTCGATAGGGAGTTGTCAGTGCATTCATTGCTGAATCAGAACATGGGTGTGAATGTGTGGTGTCCGCACTGAAATGAAATTTAGAGGTCAGATCAGTCCCTGTGTTTCACAGGTGGGAGTGGTGGCAGGATTTGCCAAAGATCAGTATTCACCACCTGAGTCTCTCAATCCACCGGGTGCTTGTTTTTAAAATTTGTATTAATATTGTCATTTAAATAACTGAACTATGAATTGTAAAATAACTGTGGTTTATGCAAGAACAATTTAATAGATTTTTCTCTCTCCTCTCCCATGCTTGAGTTCTTGCATAAACTTCAGATTTAACCAATATTTCATATGAGTAATTGCCAAGGATAAGAATGAACAAAAAATTGGCTTTTATTTTAAAGAGCTGTATTATTTGTTAAGGCACTAGTCTCTCAATATTGAGCTTACTTCTTTTCCAGCTAATCATCAGAGATTTCTAAAGGAAGGTTAGATGTTGATATTAATGAGTCTTCAGCCTACTTGCAATCTGCTATTTGAAAGCAAGCAAATGAAAATTCCTTTCTTACCCTCAATAATCGTCAAAATGGGGGGAAAAAACTCACTTTGTTTCCATGCAGTTTCTATGGAGTATGCACTTTATATAATTCATACATGAATATTTAGCTCTTTCACGCCAGCACATTCCTTAAAAACAGATAAATTCAGTAGAAGGAAGATGGTGATTGGAACAATTTGAGAAAATTGGCTAGATATAGGTCATTATAGGATGAAAAACAACTTACACTTTCTATATCAATTTGATTATTCTCACCAAAAAATTTGATCAATGAAAAATAGATTATTGGACCCAGTGCGGTAGCCTAGTGGCTAAAGTCCTCGCCTTGTACACACCCAGGATCCCATATGAGCGCTGGTTCTAATCCCAGCAGCCACTCTTCCCATCCAGCTCCCTGCCTGCAGTCTGGGAAAGCAGTCGAGGATGGCCCAAAGTCTTGGGACCCTACACCTGTATGGGAGACCTGGATGAGTCCCCTGGCTTTTGGCTTCCCATCAGCTCAGCTCTGGTCATAGTGGCTGCTTGGCGAATTATTCAATGGATGGAAGATCTTCCTCTCTGTCTCTCCTTCTCTCTGTATATCTGACTTTACAATAAAAATAAATAAATCTTTTTAAAAAATAGATTATCAATGGAACTACCTTGTTTTACGTCTAAAAGCATGACCTTGTTTTCAGTGCTGTGGGACAGGTCATTAAGCTGCTGGCTACAATGCCAGCATCCCACATGAGCTCCTATATGAATCCCAACTGCTCCATTTCCAGTTCAACTTTCCTCTAATGCATTTGGGAAAGACAGAAAAATGACCCAAGTACATGGGCGCTTGCCAGCCTGTTGAGGACCTGGAAAGGATGCCTGGCTCCTGGCTTCAGCCTGCCATGCTCTGGCCATTGTGGTCATTTGTGCAGTAAAACAGTTGAGGAAAGATCACTCTCATTCTCTTTCTCACTTTCTGTTTCCCATCTCTGTCTCACACCCCCGTCTGCGTGTCTGCCTTTCAAATAAATGAAAATAAATCTTTTTAAAAAGTTTTTAAAAACAAAATGATGAAATAATTCCTTAAGCTATAAATATTTCAAGATAACTGAAAGATATACCAAATGCAAAGGACAAAACATGCAATTTTGATGAATCACATTTTTTTTTAATCTTTGTGGGACACAAAGATTAGTTACTCCTCACCGTGGTGTTGAGGATTTTCCTGCACACCCCCCCTCCAAAAACAAAAAAAAACAAAACAAAACAAAAAAAATGTGTTCTGCACCTTAAATGTCGACAAATATCTTGTTAGAGTTACAAGCCAGTCTAGATTATCCTAAAATCTGCCAAGATCAGCAGAATTATACTTCAACACAACAAATGGCTAAATACTAAAATTGATGAATCACATTTAAAAGAAATATCAAAGGTCACGCAATGGAGTTATCACTAAAATCAAAGAATTGAAGTTGTACCCCCAGGACTGTATAATAAATTAGTATCAGATCTAAAACAGAATTTGTGTTACTTGATTTTACCTTTGGGATTTTCTCATAGTAACATTCTGTTAAATGCATTACACTGATAATTTGGCTCCATTCTACTGAAATAATAACACAAACTCAAAGCTTCATAAATATGCATCTTCAGTTATCAACTTATTCAATGCCTTTATTTTAGAAATGTGGAAGTGTGGGTCTCTTGCTCCCCATTCTACCTCTTAGAAACCTGCAAGTATAAGAGACTTTCAAAAGGTTCATGGAGCATGCATATTATAAAAATACTATGTAAGGATTTAAAAATTAATGTACACAAAAATAAATTGCTCTTTAATTGCCTTCTCTTGTGAACTTGTGCAAATACCCTTGCATTAGTTTTCCTCTATCATAGATGACTGTGTGATGTGGCAGAAAAGAGAAGAGAAAACATCTTGGCAGTGGAGAACATTGATTAGCTACCTACTGCATTCTGAGCTTGAAGCAGAGGCATCTTATAGGGTTTCGTAGTTCCCTCCTAGTTGTCAGGAGAAGTGAGTCAGGGCAGTTTCTTTTTAATTGCTGCTGGAAGAGCTGTGGCATGTTGTTACGTAAAACAAACCGGACGAGAGAAGGGCTGCCAGCAAACAGTCTCACCGCACTTTGTCAACTGTCCTCCAGGGAGAGGATGACAGTGTCTCTCTGTCACCAGAAGAGCAAGGATACCACGTACTGAATGTGGGTTGAATGAACCAGATGAGAATCTGAGATGAAATCAATGCACTCTCCCTTTGAATCCCAGCCAAGGACGAAATCTTGGCTTAGTTTGGCACACAGCCACGTTCCATGATCTCCTCTTAAGGAGGGGCACTCAGTGAACTGAGACCGATAGTGAAAAGAACCGAGTTTGCCTTTAGTTCTGACTAATCAGAGGAGCTAAGTGAGAGCAATTTTTAAGTGCTGAATTTATAATCCATGATTCCTATTTTTTTTTTTTTGGTCTTTTTCTCTGGATGAGTTCTGTTCCATTAGACTAAATTCCTCCCCACTTGACACAGAATGTGTTTGAACAATGCTCTGTGCTATGTGGTTGCAGTGATGGGAATGTGGGCTTGAGAACAAACTGAATTTTCATCCTGAGCCTGGTTCTTACTAAGTGTGTATCTTTAAGTTTTCATAAAACATCAGTTTCTTCACATGTGTATTCAGCTCTCTTCTCTCTGCACATATTCCCTCTCTTCTGGTTGATCTAGTAGTAAGAAAGCAGGACAGTCTTTCTATCTAATGATTACCTTTCCTAGGCATTCACATTTTACAGTGAGTTACTGGTACCAATTGCTTTTAATTTAGTACACAAATCTGTAGTGGGCTTTCTGGTATTAGAGTACACGGGAGGATAGTATTATATCCAGAGGCATAAATTACTCATTGAGAAACTTGACTCAAATCCATCCTTAGGCCAAATCTCAATAATGTATCTACAGGTATGAACTTGCATTGGTGGTTGCACTACATGATCGTATAGATGCCCCCAAGTCAACCTAGCATGAACCCTAAATAATCTTAATTTCTTTATAGTATTCTTTTGGTATTGAAAATAGTAATTAATTTTGAATGTATACAATACAGCCAGCACTGATGGGATAGATGGTTTTAATACAAAAACAATTACATTTGTATTCAAAATATATGGGTTTTAAGTGGGTTCAGATTTGATCATTTTTCAAGGAGAGCAAAGTCCTTAACTAAAAACATGACCTTCGCATAGCCCAGTTTTTTTTTTCATCCTTATGGTGTATTGCTGTTGAATTTTGATCATGTTATGTTTACAGAGGCGCTTTTTAAATCATCTTTGGAACTTTGTCAATTTTACAAAGTTTAGAAAGAACTAATAGATATTAATTAGTTTATAGCAACCAGTGTTTATTACCTACCGTAAGCCACTCCCTGAGAATAAACAAAAGTAAATAAGAAAGTCCCAGGTTGGGCAGAGCCTTTATGGACAATGAGATTACATGTAAACAGCATTATCTGAGTACCAGGAAAGGGAATGGGGCTTCATAGGACTGGGAATGTGAACACATTCTCAGGACTGGCTATCTATCAATGGAATCATGAAGGACAAATAAGAGCTGTCAAGTAAGTAACAGAGGAAGAACATTTTCTGCAGAGGACAAAGGAAACCTATGAGGCATTCGTGAAAGCCTGGCACATTCCAGAAACTGCCAACAGTTACATTGGTTCTGACGTTCAGTGTCGTTCAGTGTCGAGATTGGATGAAGGGGAGAGTAGAGAAAGAGGAACTTGAAAAGAAAATACAGAGTTTCACTGTGTATCACAGGAAAGACTTTGGAATTAGTCTTGAGAACAATGTAAAACAGTTCTTTAGGCCATCACTATGATCAGAGGTGAACAGAAAAATCTGCCTTGCTCAAAAGTTGCAATTCTACCTAAAGGTGTCAAGAGGAGTCTTACACATCATATAGTCCTTTATTCTTACAAAGTAGACCAAGAGTAAAGCCAGCCACTAACCTAACACAATGAATTCCACAGCTGTCCTTTTCTTTTCTACCATGCTAGTTTCCATGTTTAGCTGCAGATATACAGCAGTCTTTCCATTCCAAACTGAATAAAACCTCAGATTGTATTCATTCACTCTATGCCTGCTTTTATGTTTAAATACTGTCCTTTTGAATTAACTTTTGAGATCCCTGCAGCCACTATGAAGTAGAACATTTCAATGATTCTATTTAACTGTTATTAGGAAATGTTTAAGAGAAGGTAGGAATCTCCAGCATTGTATGCCATTGTAGCATATTAAGAAAACATTCAATTCTTGATATTTCATATATAAATTTTCAACTGTGGCATAGATAAAGGGATGTATCATTTCATCTTTACTCTTCATATTTTCTCCTCTGCATAGGAGCTCTGTTACAGCAAGGCTATTAGCCTGTCTTCTTTAATTTTACCCTGAAATAGGTTGTGTCAACTAGGGAAGTAATGAGCTCTACAAGGAAATACTGGACAAGCACTACTAGATTCTTTGCTCTTTCTTCTTGTGACTGGCTCACCAGGAAGATTGCCAGCTCTGTTCTAGTTCTAGTGGTTAATCCTCTCATGGTCTTGGGCATTTAGTTCAAGAACTGGCTTTCAGTGGCATAAGCATACTTACTTACCCATAGGTATTTGCCAGCTTTTCCGCATCAGCTTTATAGATGTAAAGATAACGCTTTGTTCACTTTCTACTTACTCATTTGTTTAATTCTCAGGTTTTTTTTTTAACATAGGAGTAAAAATAGTTGATCTCTAGAACCTGAAATACCCAACATTCGCAATTACTCGAATATGTGATCATTCTTACATGTGATCCTTTATTGTTAGCAGTTTGCTCAAATGCCTGTCCTCTCTTTTCAGTACCTTTGAACTTTACTGCAAGCCTCAGTTCAAATGCTTATCTTGCAAACAAGTTTCTCTCATTCCATATGTCCTCCTGGACTAACAGTAATCATCATTGTAACTCTAGTTAGTCCCAATCTTGAGTGCTTATTTATTGCTATATTTTACTTGGGCAGACACAACAAATTCACTTTTCTACCTGATATTTTAATGAAAGTTATTTGCAGGGTTTTTTTTCTATAGTAGTAATTGCTTTAAATGTTTCACAGATACATTAAAACAACAGTTATAAAAACTGCTGTAAAGTTTGTGATGCTAGCAGACTTACTTTCACGCCTTGGCTTTATCACATACTAGCTGATTCTGAGGAAATTTCTAAGTATTCTAACTCTTACTGTGTCACTTGTAGAACACTAATAAAATTATTATTCATAAGTGCCCCAAGAGAGATGATTATATCCTGCCCACAATTCCTACCAGTGCATTCTTTTGAAATGATACCAGAAATGGGATTTTCCTGCTGTATTAGTGGAAACAGGTAATATCTCTACCCCAGTTTTCTCCAAACATGATTGATTAAGCTCTTCTAGAATATTCATGCAATTAATTAGTTATCTTTGAATAATAAAAACTAGCATTTTATTTTGAAATATATAATGATCATCATGCTTAATATATTCTAAAGGTGTTTTCATAAGGAAGGTACTTTAATCAATGCAAGAGAGCATTGATTTTTAAAGTGCTTTGATTTTACAGATGTTCAAATGAAAAATGAAGATGCACTTCAAATCAGTAAAACAAGTTATTTTCCAGCAACATTTGTGGAGAATATATATCATTATGCACAAGGATGAAAAAAACAGAGATCAAGACAGATGATTTTCTTGCTCTAATGAATACTAAACAAAGATATATGAGAAATTAATGAAAAATAAATTCAGACCTAAGAACCATCAATGACTTAGGACACATTTTCATTTAGAGATAATTTTGTTATAACTGCAAAATGAATATAACATTTTAAGGGATGATAAAAAGTAATCCTGCAGAGTTTCATTTCAGGAGGTTATATCACCCCCAATTTTATTTTTAAAAATCTATAAAATATAGATACAAAAAAGTTTAATGAAAATAAGAGGAAATTGCATAAAGATATCAGGAAAAATATGGAGGCAATCAATACCTCTCTGAAAATGTTAGAAGGAAACTGAAAATTTTGGACATTTGATGATGGGAATAACTTCATGGTGCTATGACTGTGAAACGTGGAGTTCTTGGTAATATCAGAATTATGGTGCCTGCAGCACAGCCTGCACCTCTAATTAAAATTCAACTTACTGCTTCTAAATATAGAAATCACAATGAATTTTTCAATTGGAATTTAAGATTGTGAGTTTTGGCATTTGAAATATTTTCCGTGTAGGCTATTGTATCTTCTGCAAGTAGTAACATTTTTCTTTCTTCCTTTCTAAACTTCACATAGTTTCTTTTTCATGCCCCACTATGCCAGTGTTGCACAGCACAGAAGCATTTGGAAGTATACATTATATTCTTGTTTCCAAAGTTTGTAACTAAATATATTTCTTGTTATTACATCTTGATCTAGAAACCATCATGTTAGCAAACTTTGGTTCTATTCCTGGTTTGCAGATTTTATCATTGACAGAACCACATCAAATGAATTTCCTGTGTATCCAAGAGAGTTATATCATTTCTCCCTTTTATGGTTGTGAATAATTGACAAATGCTGTCTGATTTTAAGTTAACGTTAACATAATATGAAGCCATTTCTGAATTCCTGGAATACAGTTCCACTTAGATATGAGCTAGCATCCTTTTGATGTAACAGTTGTGTAGATTTCTTAATACTTCATGGCTTTTCCTTCATGTTTTTCAGAAAGTCTGCCCGTTTTTTGTCGCTTCCTCCCTCCCTTCCTTCCTCTCTCTTCCTTTCTTTCTCTTTCATTCTTTCTTTTCTTCTTTCTTCTCACTTCTCTTCTTCCTTCCTCTGTTCATTATTTTCCTTTCTTTCATTCCTTCATTCTCTTTCCTTTTCTTTCATTTTTTGTTTTTCTTTTGTTTTAATTTTGCTAACATCTATCTCATCCATGTGAGATTCTGGTGTCTGTGGCGTTGCCTGTAGTGCCACAGCGCAGACCTCTCTCGCTTGCCTCCCTCCTGCCTCCCTCCTTCCTTCTGCTTCCGACTCCCCTTCCCTCCTGCGTTCCTCTGTTGTTATTTCCTACATTATTCTCTTTCCATACTCCCAACACCACCTTGTGATTTCTCATCTAGGATGACAAGTTTTACGGGTCATAATAATTGTTTTCTCTTTTTTCATTCTCTTAAATAATTTGAATCAGGTCATTTTGTTTGTTTGTTTTGCTTTAAATGTTTAAATATTTGTGCATTGAAGATGTTTATCCAGTTTCCTTTGGAAGTATCTGCCTATCTTATTTTCTTCCTTCTTTCCCTATTATTTTCTTACATTATATTTCAAAAACTGATAGATATGTGTGAAGACGCTTAAAAATGTGCTTCGCTTTTCTGAAATCCAAGTAGTTTTCGAAGAGAATCAAACAGTGCTAGTGTCATCAATGAAAATAGTCTTCTGTTAAAACAAAATTCATGCCACTTAATTTTGCCCTCTGCATCATACATTTAATACAAATAAATGTTGAGATATCTACTCTTTTGTGCATTTCATGGATGATGAAATGTTCATTTAAAATAAGTAACATAGGGCCCGCCGCGATAGCATAGTGGTTAACGTCCTCGCCTTGCATGCTCCAGGATCCCATATGGGCGCCGGTTCTAATCCCCACGGCTCCGCTTCCCATCCGGCTCCCTGCTTGTGGCCTGCAAAGGCAGTCTAGGATGGCCCAAAGCCTTGGGACCCTTCACCCACGTGGGAGATCTGGAAGAGCTCCTGGCTCATGGCTTCGGATTGGCGCAGTACCAGCCATTGTGGCCGCTTGGGGAGTGAACCATCAGGCGGAAGATCTTCCTCTCTGTCTCTCCTCCTCTCTGTATATATCTGCCTTTCCAATAAAAATAAATAAATAAGTAACATACATGGCTAGCATTAAGCCACAGCCGGTTGAACTGCTGTTTGCAAAACCAGCATCTCATATCAGAGCCTGCTAGTTGGAGTCCTGGCTGCTCTGTTTTAGATTCAGCTTCCTGGTCTACAGCCATACCACCTTGAATGCACCCAATCTGGTCTGATCTTGGAAGCTAAGCAGGGTCGGGCCTGGTTAGCACTTGGATGGGAGATTCAGTTTGCTGCTGATGCACCTGGTGAAGCAGTGGAAGATGAGCCTAGTGCTCGGATCCCCACGTCCACTTGTGCAGTCCCTGGATTTTGGCTTTGCCCTACACCAGCCTTTGCTATTACAGCCAATTGGAGAGCGAAGCAGCAGATGGAAGCTCTTTCTCTTCCTCTAATCCATCCCTTTCTCCCTGTCTCCCCTTTTGAATAAATAACTAGCTAGCTCTTAAAAAGTAAACAGCATGTGTGAATAAACTGGTAAAGTTTAGGGCGTAAATCTTTTCTCTAAATGACAGAGTCCATTCATGTTTGTTTTTTTTTTCTTAATAACCACAGCCAGTTAAAAGTTACTGACCTAGTGAAAAATCAGTGTCTCCTTAAATGTTTCCTTTTATAATATATGAAGTTCTATAGTATAATTTTGCAACCCATATCACCACATGCTAATATTAAAAAGACATAGTAAAAATACTTTATTATGACTGCATTTTTAAACATTATGTTGTCTGTGGTAGGAACATTCCTCATTCCCTTTGGGCTTATATTCTGTTAAAGCTAACACATTGGGGTTTTTTGTTTGTTTGTTTCTTTGTGTTCTTATTTTTGTTTTGTGTTTTCAGGAGCTACTACAAGGCTGCTATTGAAAAAATCCAACTGGCAACCATCAACCATAAGAAAAGTAGTGCCAAGTGCTCCAGGGACTAAAGAGCATCAACTGTTACAGGTAGGATTTGAACTGGCATCTCTGTAAGTATGAACACAAAATGCAATCGTTACAAATATGGAGGGATAAGACTGAAACATTTATGCAAAAAGAAATGTAAAGACCAGTTTATCCGTAACAGCTTAGGAAAATGAGCAACCCAGGCACGGTCTTCAAACTTCCTTATGCTTAAGAATCATATTAAAGTCAGGTTTAAAATGCTGGCAACAATGTCACATCTCCAGAGATTCTCAAACCCAAGTGTGCCACAATGCAAAAGCAGCAGTAGCGGGGCAGGAGTGTTCGTGATGCCTTGTGAGTCATTGTGCTCTGCGGAAAAGCAAAGATGTGAAGGGCCAGGTAACAATGATAGAGAATGAGGAAATAACTCGGTGATGCCAATCCATTTTATTCTTTCATTTGAAAGCCCTTCAATTTCTTAAAAGGGGAAAGTGATCGACATTTAGATACCTGATTTTAATAACTTTAATGGGCAACCTCCTCCTTCTTCCTTATTGTTTTTTCTGTATTTTTATAATGGCAGTCTTCTAGTTCATGTGTCTTAACCAGAGGCTTAACACTCCACTAGGTAAACAATTTAACCACTAGAAAGTAGTAAAACAAACTGAAAAACTAGTGTTCCACAAGAGTATGCATGAAAGCTAAAACAATAATCAGTTCTGAAACTGTCAGTCTTGCTCCCATAGCTTACTGTTTTTGTACCCTGTGTCTTAGTTATCACAAAGCAGGAAAAACATGACGTTTGTTTTTTTGGACTGCTGATTTCACCAAACATAATGGTTTCTAATGACATGCATTTTGTTACAAAACATGGGATCTTTTTTTTTTTTAATGGCTGAGTTGTATTGTATAATGTATATATAATCTTTTATTTATCCATGTGTTGATGAACTTCTGGGCTGATTCATACCTTTATTATTTTAAGTTGAGCTGCAATGGACATGGGTACACAAATCACTCTTGTGAGAGATGTTTGAGAAGGAATCCATAGAGGCAACACTACGTATATGACACGAGTTATGGAACTGATGGTTCTGGGGCTGTAGCCATAGCCAAATGAATTGCAGGAGAGTAAATGAAAACTCATAGTCAAAGATATAACAAGATTCCAGATCAAGTTTTGCTAACAAATTAGTCCAGACTGAGTTCTACTGCTTTGAATGCTATGACCTGAGTTCAGATTCTGCAGGCAAGAGACTATGGACTCATAGTCAACATTCAGCTGCAAAAAATTAATTAATTAATTTTAAAAATCTGTCATCTATTAAGCATTTGTTGGTTTCCTAGCATGGGTTGAACATGCTATGTAAGAATTTTATTAGATGAGCATAATGTTTCTGTGAAAATTATCCTGTGATTCTCATGTTAAAGCTAAACAAACCAAGGCTCAAAAGTTAAAGAGGTTTCCTCAAAAATACGCTGTCCAATGACAGGGGCAGGACAAAGCAGGATTAAATTAATTCTAATGATGGGGTGTGGTAGCATTTTCAAATGTTCTTCCCATCACAATTAAATTCATAAAGAAAAACATGCTTCTGTGAGAACATAAAATAAACTTTAAAATATTCTCATTAATGTGTATAGTTTCCTAGCTTTCTCTCATACATTTGTACAGTTTCTTGGGCATTTACAAATACTCTGATTTTCCTTTCTTTCTGGAGCATGGTATAATTTACCCTTCTTCTTTCTCAGACATTGAATTGGGGTGATGGTCATTCCACTTCGCACCCTAGTGTAGAAATTAACATAACTATCAAATTTTTTAATACTACTTAATACAAGGTTTAAAATAACAAAATTAGTTCTGATGCATGAAAAATAGCTAATTGGAATTTATACTAGGAAAGTTTGCTGTAGTGTTTACATATGTTACAAATATTTATTTCTTTTATATGTAACCTCATAATCTTGTCACAACCATCTTGCATAATTACACTAACTCAGAAAAGCTAGCTAATTTTTTTCTGGTAGCACAATGAGAAAAGGAAGCTGGCAATATTTAAATGTGTAGTTCACCATCATTTCTGACTTATTCTTTTAAATTAAAATCCAGTCTATGGAATTGTACCATAAAATTCAACATAAAATAGAAGAGAGATGAAAATAAATAAATATAAACTAAAACCATATGAAAATGTGAGTTCCAAAGATATGTTCTTGTTTTATCAATAGTATAGATGTAAGCATGTAAGTTACTGCAGGAGTAAGAAGATAACTATCTTCCTCTAAACTCATGTTCAAAAGTGCAAAGGAAAAAAAAAGATGACTGCAAAACATTTCAGGCAAAATCTTAGTTCCTTAGCTTGAGGACAAAGCAGTAGCATGCCCTTGGTTCTGGTTTATGTCTACAAAGCATGGGAAAAATTACAGTGGCTTTGAGTCACATGGAAAAGCCATCATTTTCTCTGCAGGTAACAACAGTTCTAATTTCTGAACAGAAATGCAGTGTACAACAAAATAGGACAGAATCCAAGATATGCTCACACTAATAAGTCTCTGAATGAGAATAAACTAAGTCAACCTTCACTAAGCGGCTTGAAAGAGTGATAAATCACATTTACTTCTTAGATGTCATTCTTAAGGCATGATGGGCATGAGCAATATATACTTAGAATGTGCTTTTGATTAGTTCAATTTCTGTATATCCTTGCTATAATCTGTCACTTTAGCCATTCAGAGAGATCAATGCTAGTATCATATCATGATTTTAATCCTCATCCCCTACTAATTAGATTGAACATCATTTCATATAGTAATTCACAATCCACATATACTCCACATGAGGTATGTGTGTAATTGTATGCCAATTTAAAAAAAAAATTCATGTTGGGCGCAGCACGGTAGCCTAGTGACTAAAGTCCTCGCCTTGCATGCGCCAGGACTCCATATGTCACCAGTTCTAATCTCGGCAGCGCAGCATCCCATCCAGCTCTCTGCTTGTGGCCTGGGAAAGCAGTCAAGGATGGTCCAAAGCCTTGGGGCCCTGCGCCTGAGTGGGAGACCTGGAAGAGGCTCCAAGCTCCTGGCTTCAGGTTGGCACAGTTCCTGCCATTGCAGTCACTTGGGGGGGTGAATCATCGGACAGAAGATCTTCCCTTCTGTCTCTCCTCCTCTCTGTATATCTGACTTTCTAATAAAAATAAAATAAATCTTAAAAGAAATAGTGGTGTGTTCTTTGTTGAATTTTGAAAGCTCTGTGTGTTCTACAAAAACAAGAAACATCCTTGCTTTGATCAATGTTTTGCAAATATTTGATCAGGCATGTGGCTTGTGTTTTTCTTAATATGTTTTGAGTTCAGCCTATTTGTGAAGGACATTTTGTTAGTTTTTATTTTCTTTTTTGTAATCCTACTTGATGAAATATTTAAGATACAACATCTAACCTAAGTTCACAATTATTTTCCTTTTCCTAAGTTTTATAATGTTTGTATGTCTGCTACCACTTGGATATTTTAATTCCATGGTTTCTTTATCTGAAAGGCAAAGAGAAACAGTGAGAAAACTCTCATTTCTGGCTCACTCTGCCATTGCCCACAACAGCCAGAGCTAGGCTGAGGCTAAGAAAATGAGTCATGAGCTTAACCCACATCTCGCACATGGGTAGCATGGTGCCTTTTTCCCAGATCTGCGTTAGAATGGTGTTGAGATGGGGAGTTCATTGCAGTTGTGAACATTTCTATATGGTCCAAATACATATAGAAATTCATGAATATTGCTTTGACTTTAACTGTTTTATTGCCTCTGATAACTGAATTTTTTAAAAAAGATTTATTCATTTTTATTTTTTTAATTGGAAAGTCAAATATACAGAGAGGAGGAGAGACAGAGAGGAAGATCTTCCGTCTGATGGCTCACTCCCAAGCAACTGCAATGGCTGGAGCTGCGCCAATCCGAAGCCAGGAGCCAGGAGACTCATCCAGGTCTCCCACACGGGTGCAGGGTCCCCAGGCTTTGGGCCATCCTGGACTGCTTTCCCAGGCCATAAGCAGGGAGCCGGATGGGAAGAAGGGCTGCCGGGATTAGAACTGGCGCCCATATGGGATCCTCGGCGTCCAAGGCGAGGACGTTAACCAGTATCGCAGCGGGCCCTGATAACTGAATTTTTTAAATATAGGGACGTGTTCTCGACCCAAATGAGAGGCAGGGCATGTGGCAAGGGCAGCAAATCTTTTTCTTCTTCTGTAAGACTGGAGGAATGCAATCAGAGATGTCACCAAACACTGAAACCAACTCTGAGATTCAGAAAATGGAGCAAGGAGAGAATCAGATACTATCCAAGCTTGCTTTTCAGTTTTTAATTTACTTTTTAAAGTGAAATAGAGCAATTTGTACATGTTTATGGGAATCATTATGAAATTTTCATATATTCAGACATTGTGTAGTAAAGACACCCATTATCTTAATTATTTATCATTTCTTTATGTTGCTGCATTCAAAATATTTTACCTATCTCTAAATATTAATGTTTTTGTTAACTGAATCAGGCTATTGTGCAATAAATTCTCAGAATATATTTTTCCCATCTATTTCCAACTTTGCACTGATTAACTGATCTGTTCCAATTCTTTCTCCCATATCTTGTGTCTCCTTTCTGTAATTGCTGTCTCTTTATCATTTTGAGCATACTTCTCACCTCAGAGACCTTGGAGATCATGAATGGTCAGTAAATGAGAGGTGATCCTGGAAGGCTCACTGACTCCTGGGTGGTTTTCTACTTTCTCAGGCTCTGCTGAGTGATTTTCGAGAGGAAGGTTTCTATCCACCCACTCTACTTCCTGCAGAAACACAACAGGCTTAGATAGAGGATTTCTGAACAGAAGGACCTCAGGCCGGCCATTATTTTTAATCACCCAATCCTTATGTTATATAACCACAGATGAGCCCAAGTAAGAAAGCATAACTAAATTGTCTGAAATTATGCTATATGGCAACTGAAGTTTATAACCTGGTATTAAAACTCCTCTTCATAAAAATATTCAGTAAATAGTAAAGGGTGGTATTTAATTATGATAAATATAGTGAATGAGCCAAGTTTTGGCAATAATACATTCCAGGATCATTGGCTGAAAACATTAATTATTATTCTTAGAAAAAGTAAAACTGTACAGAAGGTTTAGATAGAAGGTCAGTGAAAGAACTTACTGCAATTCGCACTTAATGTGTTTGTGTGTTTGTTTATGCTCTTTTAAAATTTATCTCTTCAAACTGCCTACAAACACAGAAAAGGAAACCAGGTAAGGTAATTTTATCTAACTTTACGCTTTTATTAGTGAAGAGACCAGAATTTTCAACAATTTTCTCTGTCCCAATATTTGAGTCTAACTGATGCATGGTATGACCTGTTACTGAGTAGGTCAAATCCACTGAGACAAGTGATACTTGACTTCAGCTGCACTGTCAACATGAACTTATGGAGTAAGTGAGGACTGACTGAAAGGGACCAAGAAGGTTAACCGGTGAATGAGACAGGATGAGCGCAAACCAACTAACCTAGCCGTCTGAAAGAAGCAGCCAAGTTGTAGCTTCAGTGAATTGTCGTCATTTGACAGTGCCTCAGTAACATGATCAGTTTCTTATTTTACTTAAAATAAAGTTAAACTATGTAGATTTTAAATAAATTTCCATTTAAAAAATTAACACTATGTAAGGCAAACACAGCATGCTTATTTGGGGAATTCATTCTGAGGTTTACCATGGACAATCTAAATACTTATTCATACTTAGCTCATTATCTTCCCCTATCAGCTTCTGCGATGCCTCTGTGTTTATTTTTTAAAGGAAAATCAAAAAGATATAAATTTATCTGGCTTTATTATCAGTTAGAGAACAGACGCTATCGAAATCATAATGAACATAACTCAGAAACAATTATAATTAGATTTTGCTAGGCTGAGAATGACATTAAATTCCCAAATGTGAGAAATGTCACAATGATTTTATAACTATCAAAGTGACGATGATTGACAGGAGTACTGTGGCTGAACTAAACTGTGAGTCAGCAGTGTCTTTCAGGAATTGATTATTGGTCTTGAAGTTATGCCCAAAATTATGTAAACCTTCCAAATTCAACAGTTGCCTGCTTTTGAATCCCATAATTTTATATATTTATTTATTCATTTTAGGTTTTAGTGGATCTCATATAGTCCATAGACACAATTCTAGGATGTAATGATTGTGTCTTTCTCTTCCCTTCCATCCCTACTCCTTCTCACTCCTCCCCTTTCCAGTAAATAAAATATATACCTATATATATATAACAAAAAAGTAAGAGTTAACATTCATAAACTAATTTGGACAGAAACTGATTGAATAAATAACTTACCATAACCATGTAGACAAGTAATAAGTATTAGGTGTCCAAATTGCTGTGGATAGTACTCAACATTTTCAGGAGAGGTAATAGAGAAGCTGTGTAGCTGGGTATGCAAGTGAATTAAGATGGATAAAGAATGCTTTTACCGTTTTATAATGCTTTGAATGAATAACTAATCTAGTCTATAATCTTATTGAAAATGATACTCATGCCTCATTTAACTTTATACCTTAGTACAGTGTCTTATATATTCATATAATATGTACTGGGTAAATTCCAACTGAATAGTAAGCATGATATCTAAATGAATACATCTTGGTTAATGAACTCATCACTGGATTTCACTGTAATGATTTTATGAAAATGCTTCAGCTAAAATGTTTCATTTTCTTCTTATAGAATACAAAACAAATGATCCCATGGATTTATAAAGTGCCTTTCTATTACAAAGTTGTTTTCATATATTCCAATCTCATTTAACTATTCCAAAGATACAACATGGTTGATTAAATAGGTATTTCAATCCCTGTTGTCAATTTTGGGAACTGACTCAGACAAGCCAGAAATCTGTCCAAGTTAATGCAGTTTGCAGAGGTAGTATCAGAAAGCAGGTTGTATGAAGCCCGATTCAAAATTCTCCTAAGTCTATCCTTTATGTTAGAAAAATTGTGTTATTTGGGGCTGGCATTGCCGCATAGCAGGTAAAGCTGCTGACTTGATGGCAGAATCTCATATGGGTGCTGGTTCAGTTTCCAACTGCTATTTCTGACCCACTCCTTGCTAATTCTCCTGTGGAAAGCAGGAAAAATATGGTCAAATCCTTGGACCCCTGCATCCACACAGGAGACCCCCCAGAAACTCCTGCTTCCTGGATTAGGTCTGGTGTGGCCATTTAGGGAAGAAAGTAGTGGGCAAAAAATCTTGCTCCACCTTCCTCTCTCTCTCTTTTTATCTCTCAGAAATTCTGCCTTTCAGATCAATAAATCTTTTTAACAATAATTCATTATTCTGGTAATAACTATGCTTTTGCAGTGGAAGCTTCAAGCTTCTAATATCACCATCATTAGGCAATTAGATAGATATAACTCAAGATTTGGCATAAAATTGTTGTTCTGATATGATGCATTTCAATGAAAGTTCAACATCTCTCGCACCTGAGTAAATCAAGCTGGATGTCATAGGTGACTACAGTATTTAATGATTATCATATCTAGATTTAGAGACAGATTAGTTATGTCTATATTCAAATCCAAGGCCTCCATGAGCTAAAAAATGGATATAACATGGGAAGACAAGCAGTATCTAACTCAACATGAAAACTGCACAGATATGGAAACTTCACTAACTGATTTTTTGATGAATACTCCCCAAGCAAATTATAACCAGAGTGTTGGAATGATGGCTGGGCTCTTGCAGACAGATCTCTCCTACCTGCCTGTGTCTGGGAGGCATTAGGCATCAGAGACACGAGGCAGATATCCACCTACAAGCAGAGGGGTGGGCAGAGGTAGGAAACCAACTAATATAAGCCCTTGAAGTAGTTACAATTAAAATCTGCAATAGCTCTTAAACAGGGCAATGGTTGTACATATGTCTTCAAATTATAAATATACACTACAATGGTATTTTAGAATTAAGATATATTTAGGACAATGGTTTCTTCATTTGGAAAAATGAAGTAGAAGGTTGACAGAATTTCAAAGCTCATTATGGTACAATAAAACTATGCAAATTTCTGTGCACATGGGGTGCTTCATAAGTTTGTCATATGAAACTTCATCTAAAAATTGTTCAGAATTCTGTTACTTTCAGTTTATCATTCCATTGGATGGTGGACTGCTCAAAAGGAGATTTGTTTCTATGAACCTTGTTGGTAGTGCTTGGAACATGAGAGATCTTGAATAATTCAACAAGCTGAGCTGTCCCAGGAAGACTAAGCCAGAACTTATGGCTACTCCCAGTGGAGTTTAGCGGCAAAGCACAAATGCATACAAGCCGTCTTTGCAGTCTGAACTGAGTCTGAATCCCACATCTTCCGATCACTTGCCAGCGACCTTAAACCAGCTATTCATCCTTTCTGATCCTTGATATTTCATTTTGAGAATGTCAGTAGTAAACCTACTGTATGAAGTAATTGAGAAGATTAAAAATGATAGTAGGGCCTGGCACGGTTGACTAGTGGCTAAAATCCTCGCCTTGCATGTGCCGGGATCCCATATGGGTACTGGTTCTAATCCCTACGGACCTGCTCCTCTTCCTACTCTCTGCTTGTAGCCTGGAAAAACAGTTGAGGACAGCCCAAAACCTTGGGATCCTACTCCTACATAGGAGACCTAGAAGAAGCTCCTGGCTCCTGGCTTCGGATCAGCTCAACTATCGCCGTTGATGCCACTTGGGGAGTAAAATCAGCAGACAGAAGATCCTGTCTTTCCTCCTTTTAGTATATCTTACTTTACAATAAAAATAAATAAATATTTTTTAAAAGTGACACTTAAATTTAGTCATTATAAAAATAACAAAGTGATTTTTTCAATTCTGTTTAAAGCTTTTCTATAGAGCAATGGAAATCTTAAGCCAGTTAAAAGAATGAAGAACATATCTGTTTATCTGATACATTTTTCAAAGATTTATTTATTTTTATTGCAAAGTCAGATAAACAGAGAGGAAGAGAGACAGAGAGGAAGATCTTCCATCTGATGATTCACTCTCCAAGTGACTACAATGGCCGGTGCTGTACCGATCCAAAGCCAGGAGCCAAGAGCTTCCTCCAGGTCTTCCACGTGGGTGCAGGGACCCCAGGCTTTGAGCCATCCTTGACTGCTTTCCCAGGCCACGCCGCAGGGAGCTGGATGGGAAGCAGTGCTGCCAGGGTTCCAGCCAGTGCCCATATGGGATACCTGTACATTCAAGGTGAGGACTTTAGCCATTAGGACCCTATCTGTTACATTTTAAGGGAGATTCTCTACTAATTCCCTTAATTCCTAGTGCATATCAAATTTCTGACTGTTGTTCAAATTTCACAGTAAATAAGCCATCAAGAAATAAGAAAGTTACCCATTTTATACTAGAGGGAAAATCATTGGGGGAAGGGGATTTGAGTAGGGGCTGAGGAAATCCCAGAGCCTATGGAACTGTATCATAAAATAATTAATAATAATAATAATAAATTTTAAAAAGAAATAAGAAAGGCTATACCATCAGGCTGCAATCATGTGACCTCTAAAATTTTTATTTTCATCAGTTAGCATATGGAAAGGAGACACAACTGAGAAACTGAAGCATCCCAGGTGAACTTCATTTTGGCAGATTCTTGTAGTAATATGTAATGTGCCTCCTAGATATGCTGACTAACTGTACAGTGATTTCTACAGTTATTTCATATAAAAAGAGTTATATTTTGTCTGTCTTATTCTTGTCCCAGAGGTTTCTTCACAAAGAGTTCCATAGAGTGATATGCTTAAGAACCTGGGATTTATGACAGACTAAATCTGATTTCAGATCTCCTATTTACCGGTCTAGGGCAGGACTAATTAAGCTTACTTAGTTTCTTGGAAGTATTTTTATTCTCTCACCAGGGATTATAGGAATTGCATCTACTATGAGGTTTTTATGAAATTCAGAAAAGGTACTTGGAGTACATACGAGAGTCAGTTGCCTAACTTGCCACTTGAATGCTCATATCTATGTCCCTGTTTCGAGCCTTTGCTACTCTGTTTCTGGTCCAGCTTCCTGATAAAGTACAATAAGAGATAGATCTGGCCCATGTATTCGGGTACCTGCTGCCCACATGAAATACGTGGTTGATCTCAAGGTGATCCAGCACCAGCAGTTGCCAACATTTGGGGAAGTGAATCAACCAGTGGATGAAAAGCTATTTCTTGGTCTAAATTTTAGTGTCTGCCATTCAAATAAGATGAAAATAAATAAATGTTTATAAGAGAAATATTTTCTATAAACTGTAATGGGCATGTTTATACACATAACATTTTCAACAAGGAAAAATCGGGTAAATAAGAAGTCTTGAAATAAATAGCATTGTCCCCAAAGAAACAGTGAAACTGGTGAGCAGTTTTCAAGAAGTGCTGCCTGTTTCTTAGCCCTTTACTGAATAAAGACTAATGCTAATGCAGGGTTTTGTCCATTTCCTTCCATCTCTATGTAAAGGTAAGAGAATGCAGTGGATTTTTTAAATGAAGGGGTAATTCTGTTTAAACTAGCTTCTTAATCTTCATGTATAGTCTAATCCCAAATTGCTTTCCATTGTACATTCCTTATTTGAGAGTTTAACCTTTGACTCCCAGGGGGATTACAAGACTGCACTTCACCTGATTCAGCTCTTTCACACAGTGTGAATAACGCTGCAGTTGAGGTGAAAAAGCATTCTAGGCCATCCAGAGTTCATCTTCCTCTCTCTGTGAGTGTAATTCCTATTGTTCTCTCACATTCATGTGTGGCTTTGAGCTTCTCATACCAAGCTTTGCCCTAAACATGTCAATAAATGATGGCAGTGTGGCTTTTCTGCTGCTTTAGTGTTATGGATGAGTGTTACATCCTTGGTGTCCTTATGGAATCTGCTCCCAGGAACTGGGGAATGAAAAGCAGGAACCTTAGTCACCTTATCTCCTTTGTTCCTTCGGGAGTTGGAGTTAGGACAAATGCTTTCTTATTTCTTAATGGCCTTTTTGGCATAAAAATTCCATATCTTACTGACAGCGTTCTTCAGATAATTATTCAAGCAATGATAATGCTTCTAAACAGTTTCTATACTTTCAATATGCTTTAGATATTTTGACACCATTATTTCATTTAATTATCTCTAATAGTTCTCACTGAGAAAGGAAGCCTATAAATTCCATGTACATTTTATAGATGAGAACGTGAATCACAAGGGGTTTAAGGGATTTGGTCAAGGTAGTACAGCAAATTAGAGACAAGGCTGGGGCTGTAACCCAGGCTTAAAGATTCACCGTAGTCTTGCTGTCATCTTCCCTCAAAATCCCCACTACTAACTAATGACTACCCACACTAAATCCTAAGCCATTCTCAGGACAGCCCCTAGACTGACATCTTACAGTAAATGTACAATCAGTCATTCTCTTAATTTAGGCATTATTTTCCCTCTTGTTTTTTACTTTTCAATTATACATCAATGTCTAATGCAAGAGAGAGGAAATGCTAAATTGAACTCTTAAATGTTGTAACTTGTTCAGTTACTTCCTTCTACTTACAAACCAATGATCCTGACTTACTGTTTCTAAGAAGTTATCACTGACTTAAATATCTGCTCAAGTTAATTTAGTTTGGGAATATTTAAGGACTTAATATTTTTTCTCTGAATTAGTAAGCTATCCCAGTAGTACAATGCAGGATTTCTTTCCGTTTCAATAAAAGGCCGAGTTCACATTAGTTTACGATCATTTTCACATTACTACTATGTCTTCTTGCCTGTTTCTGCTGAAGTTGATATTACATACACAGGAATGTAAGGATCTGGGTCGTTGGCAAAGTAAGCTGGGCTTTACACAAAACAGCCTGTTTTCAGCAAGTTAATTCCTGAAGTAAGGCTTGTTTTCATATCTAGGTGCTATTTTCTCAGAGAGTAAGTTGTCCCTTTCCCTTTTTGAGGATAAGCTAGCCTGACATGGGACCTTGAGCTTGGAACATCCACAGAAGCTTTAATCAGCAAATCAGCTGCCTAGGCTTTCTTATTCACGTGCATGATCAGTACTTTCTTCTCTCCAAGAACACAGGTTTTTCAGTTGAAGTCCTGGTTTGTACTGCAGGATTTGATGACAGTTGGTCATATCCTAGTGCTTCATGTCCTGCTGCTTTTAGAGAACACGTCCCCCAAACTCACCACTCTATACCCTCTGACTTCCTATACAACTAAGTGGATTATGCTAGTGATAATTTGCTTATGTTTTTACAGTCTAAATATTTAGTTCAACTTACTGCCAATTCCATCCTTGAAGAGAAGTTGATTGGTAAAAGGAGTAAGCAATTCGTAATGGATACAGACTTGCCCAGGAGATTTCTTGGATTAATACAATATAACCCAAAATGCTTATGCTTGTCAAAGCAAAAGTTTTAAGAATGATTTTATGCTTTGGGCCCAGCATGGCAGCATAGTGGCTAAAGTCCTCACGTTGCTTGTGCAGGGATCCCATATGGGTGCCGGTTCTAATCCTGGTATCCCCACTTTCCCATCCAGCTCCCTGCTTGTGGCCTGGGAAAGCAGTCGAGGATGGCCCAGGTCAAGGATGGGACCTTGCACTGGGGTGGGAGAACTGGAAGAAGCTCCTGGCTCCTGGCTTTCAATCAGTTCAGCTCCAGCCATTGCAGCCACTTGGGGAGTGAACCAACAGATGGAAGATCTTTGTTTCTGCTCTCTGTAAATCGGCCTTGCCAATAAATAAATACATCTTAAAGAGAGAGAGAGAGAAAGTAACAGTACCAGAAAATTAAAGTACACACTAGATAAAGAATTAAAAAGGGCAAATTTGTATGCAAACCACAGATTCAGAAATAACCCTATCATTTGAGTCATCAACCAATTGAACTAGATTGTTAATCAGCAAACAGGATTTTTCTGTAATAACTTGCTGCATAATATGGATAAGTTACTTACCCTCATAGAAACTTTTCTATAAGGTGGGTTGAACATGAACTTGATGAAATATGAGCATTGCAGTATATAATGGCTGTGAAACGTGAATGTCGTGATGGCTATAATAGATCTTAAATGCCTGTACATATTATTATGATTATCGTTATTACCGTTATTTTGTAGCGGTGTTACTGGCATTACTGTTTTAACAGAAAGCTAATTCACAGAATTACACACATTGAGTCACAAACATGTAATTAAGCTATTTAAAATAAGTTAATAAATTAGATCATTCTATGCCCTCTTGATTGCAGACATTATCTCTAAATACTAATAGTCTGTTCATTCTCTTTCAAAGTCCTTTGTGGCCATTTCCCTGTCTTGACCCATTCTCATTCCTCTTTTAAAGTCAATTTAGTTAGCACCTTCCTTCACTCTTGTGGCCCACAGTAAGCCTGTGTTTCTGATGCAACATTCATATTTTCAAACCTCAACTAATGTGGCAGCCATCTCTCTGTCGATGTCTTGGGGACTATTTTCCCATACAGTAGCCACTTAAGGACTCCACAAATAATTGTGAGATAAGAATGCAAGTGAAAAATTTTCCTAAGAACTCTTGGAGACCTAGAAAACCTCAAATGCTGTAGAGAAGTTGGCAAATACAAGGAAATGCATGGAGTATTTTAAAAGTGAAAAAAAAAATCTTCCAAATCAATTTAATACTTTAAATAAAAAATAAGCTAAAAAATTGTGAGCCAAAAGAGGAAATTACTTGCTCAGAGTCAATCAACTATATGGTGACAAGATCAAAATGACAAACACTTAAATAAGAATCATAATTTTTGCCCTATACCCAGCTGCCTCATTTCATTGTAAAAATAAAAAAGAATAGAGTTTTTATTGCAGAACAATAACTGTAGATTTTCAGAAAACTACAAAAGAACAAAGTGTTAATTGGCAATGCAAGGCTACTAATCAGTATTATGTAGGAAATCAGCAGCAAAGCTTTCAGCTGCGCACATGTGAATTGAAAAAGAAGGAAGACCATGGAAACACATGTCCAGATGCAGAACTTGCAACTTTATTTTTATCCAAATCCAACTTCTAAACATTTTATCCAAATCCATAAACTGAATAATCTTAACGTTGAATTACACTATGTCTGCTAGATATTTCTGATAAATAAATCCAAGTATAGAATGTTGAAAGGAGAGACCTAAGTTGGGCAAGCACTACCCTTTTTTATAATTCATTTAATATCTGTTTTCAGACAAGCTTTGGTAGCGTCACCATTGTCATATTCATTTGTTAGTATTGTTTTATGATAGAAATTTTCTTTGCTTCCTAAATGCACAATCACTTCTAGATATTTTTGTGCTTTCACTTGGGGATTAACTACCTTTGATTTATCTCCATTTTGAGTAGAGATGTGCATGTACAATGTTTTTTTTAAATAAGAAAGAAATTATTCAGAAGAAGGAAATGTAGCCCCAAATGGGACCAAAAGTTTCATATGGACATGGAAGAACTAGAAACTGCATGCCATTCACCCCCATCTTGAAACAGGTGCTAGTTCAGTAATACACAATTGTTTTCAGAAGGAAATGAGAGCCCAGCTGCTGCTAAAAATTAACTTTCTCATTGAGTATTATTGCCATATCCAGATATCTCTATAGGTTGACATGTTATTGATGCTTGTATAATTATAATATTCTCTCATATCTCGTTGCATGTCTGTAAAATTAGCTGTTATTAATCAATAGTTTTCTCTTTTAATACATTCATCCATTTATGCTAATGTATTTATGAAATGCAGTGGAATAGCACTCTTCATCTAGATAAATAAAACTGTTCAACTGAATGTCTTTGAACAAATTAGCCACTGTAAATTTCAGATTTTTCATCTATGAAATATACAGCTAATACCCTTTTGAGAGAATTGCGAGAAATAGAATAGTATTATGCATAATATACTGATGTTAGACCATCATTAAACCCCATTATCCATTTTTTAAAATACAACTAAGCTATACTTTCAAGCTCCATTTTATCTCCATGGAAACATACAATTCATTTTTGCCAATGGCATACAAACAGAAATGACATACACATCTTGAAACCAATTTTTCTTGGATATCGTAAGTTCTGAATGCATTATTCCTCCACTCCTTAAAACCTATCTCTCCACTGAATCATACCAGAACAACCTTAGAATATAAAATTTAGATTGTCATTTTCAAGTATAGTTTATGAATGTTTGACAAAAGTAACCAAAAATGTTTCCATTTGTGGTTAGCATATTTTTAAAATAGTTGTAAAAATATATCACTAACAACAAAATAGATGGGCTTGGAGTATTCTTTTTCCTACATCAAAAAGCCTAAGTGTAAGAGATTGCTTCTGTATTTAACCTTGCTTTTAAAACTTCAAAAAAGGGCCCGGCGCGATAGCATAGTGGTTAAAGTCCTCGCCTTGCAAGCGCCGGGATCCCATCTGGGTGCCGATTCTAATCTCGGCAGCCCTGCTTCCCATCCAGCTCCCTGCTTGTGGCCTGGGAAAGCAGTTGAGGACGGCCCAAAGCCTTGGGACCCTGCACCTGTGTGGGAGACCCGGAGGAGCTCCTGACCCCTGGCTTCAGATGGGCTCAGCTCCAGCTGTTGCGGCCGCTTGGGGAGTGAACCATCAGATGGAGGATTTTCCTCTCTGTCTCTCCTCTCTGTATATATCTGCTTTTCCAATAAAAATAAATAAATCTTAAAAAAAAAGGCAGAGGGCTTGGCAGCGTGGCCTAGTGGCTAAGGTCCTCGCCTTGATCCCATATGGCCGCTGGTTCTAATCCCGGCAGCTCCACTTCCTCTCTGTCTCTCCTCCTCTCGGTGTATCTGACTTTGTAATAAAAATAAAATAAATCTTTAAAAAAAAAAAAGGCAGAGGGATACATGCATTTAATCTCGTAGGGGTGTGAGTAGGTGACAGGGATAAAGTTTGATAAGATACCTAATCAAGTATGCTTGTGTTGGAGATAGGGAACTTTCATTCCAGAAAGGGAAAGCTGATTTCTGCTTGGCTGCTCAAAGCCTAGCTCCACTTACGTATTTCACGTATTTTATTCCCCTGAAGCCAAAGTTAACTTTTCTAAATTTAAGCTGAGAAATAAAATAACAGTCTCTTACTGTGCAATCATCCATTGCTTTATTTTAAGATATTTCAGTTGCTTTACATAGTTGGGAAATTCTAGTATTGCCTAAAATAGGCTCAAAATTCTCTGAGACTCAACAGTAACAAAATACTCCTGCATTGATGTTTTAGTTATTTATTTCTCTTATCATTTGGGCTTCTTTTCCCCTTTCACTCAGTGTAAAAATGATCGCTGGGTTGCATCTTTTCTTTTCTCTTCTAATTAACATCATTTACTTTTAGGATGAGCAAAGTTATATTAGTATTTGCCTTGGTTTACCAAGGACATCTAAACTAAAATATCTTCTAGAAGATGGGAACAGTTTTCTATTTGGGAAATTATTTCCATCATTTCTAGACATTGAGGGAGTCTGGGAAGGTTAGAGCTGACTTTGGTATTAAATAATGAGACAAAAATGAGCAGAGTTGCTGATACAGGTACAGCCTATCCTGAAAATCCTAGAAAAACAGTGAAGCGACAGAATGCTGTACAAATCTGGAAGACACAGAATCAAGTTATTTTAGAAATTTGTTGATATGCATGGACCGCATCTATGGAACTAATGTTTTAAAACTGTGATCAATATACCACTAATGGAGGAGAAGATAAATTTAGTGAGACATAGATTTTTTTCACATTTATATATTTCTTATAATAGAAACCAAGAGATAGATATATTTGGCACAGGCTACCTAAACTAATAATAATGAGAGTAAGTTACAGTTAGTGGAGATCAGAATGCTGAAACTCTTTGAATATATTCAATGAAACCCTAACATCTTAGATACAATGCTAAAGATAATATAGAACTTTTAACTATGTAAGAACATAATATATGTTTGACTACCTATGATGGCATTTTGATCCCAAGAACATGGTTCCTTTCAAGATTCTCCTTTTCCATTTGTTCTAACTCGTTCTGCCTTAAGTTCAGTAAAACCATCCTGGAAGAAATGCCACTTATTTAACCCTTAACATCACAGAGATGAGATGGTAGAGATGAACTAGTAAGCTATTAAATAGAGTCCAAGATACAGTGATGGCAAATGGCTGGCATATCATGCTCAAGAAAACACTAACTGGTTAGCTGTGTCACAGTCTGAAATTACATAAAACAGCACTGGAAATTTCCTGAAATCTGGTTCTTACATTTTAGAAACAATAGCTTGTGCTGAATTGAACTTGGTGAATTATCATAAATTGTCCCTTGGGGATTTTTCTGGGACACAATAGGAGAACAATAGTGTAGTGTGAACATGAATTTTATGCCCAATGGTTTGTCCTTGATTTATAGAGGTAAATAAATGAATCCTGCAAAGTCTCATTTTATTTCATTTTCAGTAATATTGGTGATGATGATCATAAATATGACTAGAACTAGGAAATGTAAGGAGAGCTGTCACCACAAAGTATCCACTGTAGTGCATGTAGTCAGGGCTCAGTAACTATGCACTTCATGATTAACGTGGAAAGCAGAGACTGTAGACCTATAGCCGAGGCATGACTTAATAAAGGATCAACATGGTCTATGTAAGACTAGACATAACTGCACTGGGACAGTAGCAGTGAAAACTAAAAAGAGGACAGTCAGACAAGAAGCTTTGGAAGCACAAATATCTTGATGATTCATTAGCTGTGGGAGGCAGAGACATGACTGAGTGTTCATGCATGCTTCCCCGGGACAGCACTGGTGCCTTCACCAGATGTAGACAGGAAGAGGTGATGGTCAGGAGAAGAAATCACAGATCTGGTATCTGTTTTGATGCATTGACTATACAATAAAGACATCCTTCAAATCTTATGCATCTATAAGCAAGGAAATATGTGTCTCTGGTACTGACAATATCTAGGAAAGGACATGACTCAGGAGGAAGCAAGGACTGTCAGATAGCATTAAATCACAGGTGAGAAAATTATTTCCTCTGAATTATTCCTTGATTCTTTCTATTTACATCAATGGGAATGTTTTGTTTTAGTGCTTGGTACACTTTACTGTAACTGTTACCTCTCTTTTTAACATATTCAGAATGTGAGGAACACATGAATATGTAGTTGTCTTAAGAATATTTGTTTGAATCAATTTTGTATCAACTTCTGCATGTACAAAGCACTTTTGGCTTTCCAATTATTGTCACACTAAAAACTTTCTTTTAAAAACTATTTTGCCAAAAGCAATAAATATTTTAACAGCATTTAAATTTTAATTTAAGGAATAACTACTGTGTCCAGCACCTGACTAAAACACAGCTAGAACAAATGAGGTAGAAACCCTGCACTAAGCTTTGTTGTGTTTTAGGCAGTATTCTCACGTGAGTACATCATAGACCTTTTCAAAGTCATAGATACGTATACTACAAGTGATAAGTGACAGATGTTTTAATAGTGCTAAAGTTCAAAATGATTATAACTCCTAAGGAAGTTGTTGATTTATCTTATGTGTAAGAGCTAAGCTTCACAGATAAGCATAACATCAAATATCAAACTAAAACATTACATGCATTCATTACTGTAATATCAAATGTTGGAAGAATGAGGTTACTTCTAAAATCAATGCTGATTTTCATTTAGTCTTAGCTCTTCACAAAAGCAATTATAATGACACCGTATAGAAAATACCAATTAGAAAGACAGAGAATAGACAAGAAGACCAAGGTAGAGGCGAATCACTCCATCAGCCTTCGAAAGGAGCTGACCAAATCAGCTAGACTGCTATACGGTTTCAAATCTAGCATCTTTTCACCAGTTTCACCACAAATTTTTTGGAGGCACCCCACAGTATCCTAGTGGCTAAATCCTCGCCTTGCATGTGCCAGGATCCCATATGGGTGCCAGTTTGTTTCCTAGCTGCTCCATTTCCCATCCAGCTTCCTGTTTGTGGACTGGGAAAGCAGTAGAAGATAGCCCAAAGCCTTGGGATCCTGCACCCACATGAGAAACCTGGAAGACGTTCCTGGTCCAGGCTTAAGATCAGCTCAGCCCTAGCAGTTGCAACCACTTGGGGAGTGAACTAGAAGATGAAAGATCTGTGTCTCTCCTCTCTATAAATTTGCTTTGCCAATAAAATTAAGTAACTCTTAAAAAACAAGAATTTCTTGGAAAAATTTACAACCTTGCAGAAACTTGGCATTTCTTATTGTCACACTTTAACAAAGTAGACAATTTTCCCCCAGCAGTATCTTAATAGACAGTAAATGTCCTGTGTCAATTTTAATATGAGATATTACAAAATTATAATACTAGGCCCTGTTATATAAAATGAATCATTCTCTGGCACTAAATGGTCATAATGCCACTCTGGGCTCAAAAAGACTAAACATGTGTTATGAATTTATGGATTTTATTTTATGGTGTTGAAATAATTAGAAATAGGAATATACAGCAGAACTTAAAGTTTGTTTTCTTATTCTGGAAGCACATGGAACTGAGCCTATTTTTACACATTTCTTCCTTTTACAGATGAAACAGTTCAGTTCTGTGGTAATCCTGAACTCTTTTTCTGGGCCATATTGAAGATTGTTCTAGCACATGATGTCAAAGTCCATTTCTCAAAAACATATCAATTATATGACCTTTCAGATTCTTTTCCACAATATTAGAGCTTTTAGAGGATACTTTGGAATGCTGAAAGCAAAGGTAGGGCTAGAAAATTCTGATTGAGAGGGTATTGCTTTTGAAGGTAGAACCTAAATTTTTTCTTTTTCAATGGCCTTCATTTGCTGCATTCTCTAAAAAAATGCATGTTATTTCAAAATATTCATCATAAAAATATATCCTATAAAGTTAAGGAAAGAAACAGTTATGTGTAAATAAGCCAACAGAAAATAATTCAACTCATTGAAATGTATTTCAGATGACAGATCTTGGTAGATGGTAAGCTAAGGATGCAATGCTCAAATGTGAAATTGGTACATATTTCAATTCATCCACTTTAACAGGAGCATTAGGAGAACTCTGTCAGAAAATGAGTTTATACTTAAAGGGTTCGGTTTCAACTGGCAAGTATGGGGCACATCTAGCCTGGAAATTTGTACAGTTCTACTCACATAGTATTTTTAACACATTAATTAATGCCACTGAGTAACACAAAATAGCCTATTTGAATGATTACTTTTAGCTTCTATTGAAAAATCTATAGTTATGACCACATTGTGCCTTGCATATAGCTGATAATCAAAATTATTTAGACCTGTTATTGATGGTTTTCTAAGTGCTATCAGTGTCAATATTTTACTTTTTACAACCATACTTATTATTGCTATTTGCATTCCCATAGTGTTTCTGTAACATGTTTTTTTTTTAATCCATATATGACACCTTGAAAATCTGATCTCCCCAAAGAGTCAGTACATGTGCTGATCACCAGTTATCCATAGCTAGTAAGTAGTGAGTTGAGATTTGAACCCAGGCCTATCCAGCATCCAATCTTGATCTCTTATCCACTAATGATGACTACTTGAAGTATTAAATTATTGAATGTAGAATAAGTCTGTATCCACTGCAGTTACATTTCTGCATTTATAAAAGTTTCATTGTTACTATGTGATTAAATACTGCTATTTCAGTGTATTCTAAAATCCATTTCCCAACAGAAAAAAATAAGCTGATGCCTCATAAATATTTGCTTTGTAAAATATTTGCCATTTTGTTTTTTACTTAAAGAAATAAGAAAATGATATACCAATCCTATATGCTCCAAATTGATAGGAATCAACAGACTACCATTTATAATTTTCTCTAAGAAATTTAAACACTTCACTTCATTAAGTTTCCAAATATCATTTGAAGACAGATGTTAAAAAGACTTTCAAATCCTGTGTGTCAGAATTTTAATTCTAGGTCATTCAAAATTCATTTTGAATACATCTTACCAGAAGTCGTCTTCACGACTTCAGTGGTATTTCGCAGTCCAACGAATGAGAATTGGTAAAGCCTCCAAGATCTTGTGTCACCCACTTCAACAGAACTACGCTTCCACTGATAGACAATTTCTTCCCGCGGATAGCCATCTGCCATGAGATACAGAAGGAACATATGCAGTAATCACATTCTGTGAGCAAAACATTGAGGAGAGTACTCAGAGAGAGCAGAAGTCATGAATGAGAAAGATCCAGGGTTAAAGAGCTTTGTGGTAAGCAACATAAACACCTTGATACCATCCCTGATGGAAAGTGAAATTCTCAAGATCACCCTCGGATATTGTGAAAAAAAAAAACAAAAAACAAAACGTGTATTTAGCTGATACATAGTTTCAGGTATACTGTATCTGTATCCATACATTAATCATCTTGGATAATACATAAAAAGGGACCGGTAGATAATAAACAGAAGATATGTACAGTGTTTCTTGGTTAACAATTATCAGTGGAGCAAGATTTTACAAGTCATGTAGAAATAGGAAATGAGAGAGGAGATCCAGTCTCCTCACCAGAATGGTAGGAGAAATAACCACAATTACTCATGTTTTGCTATTTCTCTTTATTGAGATTCCATTTTAAGATACATTAAAATATAAAATTAAATATAGTAAGTAGAAATACTTAAAGGAAAATGGCAGTGATCTTGATACCAATAGAACAAAATATATTAATGAGAAATATTGAAATGGTTTCTTATTTTCCTAATTCTCTGTAATGATTTTACTTTTTAAGAAAAACAATAGTACCTAAGTACTTACCTCATTAAATTCATTGATCAACATATACACCTTTAGGTGTTTGAAATCAGATTTGAAAATGTATTTTATCTATTTGTTTGAAAGAATGGCAGAGAGGGAAAGAATGAGACAGAGAGCTCCCAGTTGCTAGTTGTGGCTCTGTTGGGCTGAAACCAGGAGCTGAGAACTCTATCCAGGCACTTATGTGAATGGCAGGGGCCCAAATACTCGAGTCATCTTTACTCCCTTCTCAAACACATTTGCTGGAGCTGCATAGCTCTCCGACATGGGAGACAGGCATTGCAAGGGGCAGCTTAACATGATGTATCCCAGTATTGGTCCCAGATGACCAATGACCAATGTATTGTGTGTGTGTGTGTGTGTGTATTAAAAAGTGAGAGAGAAGTGCCTCAATTGGAAAATTTAAAACAAGAAGATTAATTTCTCTAATGCTTAGAAAACCTTTAACATTTTTACTTTATGATTAAGTAAGATTTACAATTGGAACTTTTTCCTAAGTTTATATAAAATATGGTGTCATTTTCTCCAAATTTCCCTCTGAAATTGAAGCAATAACTAGATAGTATCATTTTCTCTGGTACTTTAGTCTTTTTTTTTTTTTTTTTTTTTTTTAGCTATGCCTATGGTGTCATTGTTTCTTATAAGTTGTCTTATTCTCTAGCTTGAAATTACTTATAAAAATATAAATTTAAAACACATAACCAAACTTTGATTCTGCTTGTCATACATGATTAATAAACCAAGAGTAATGGAGAACCAAGGAACCTAGGAAGAATATTGAAGAAATGGTAAGCCTAGTTTTGAGGGTTAGACTTAGTTGTGTATAATTCCATCAAATGCCTGTGAAGGTTACTAAAGCTTAAGTCTATATTTGGATTCTCCTATTATATCCTATGAAATATGGTATGATAGTCTCTATAATAATGATTAAATGTAGTAACTCCTCTCAAGTTTTATTAAGTGGCACACCAAGCACTATATACATATATTGTAATATATTGTAATAAGTCTATTTTTGTAGGACAAATCAGTAAAAATATCTTGTAATAAAAATGTAAATATATTGTAAAAACAAAACAATATTTTTATTGGACAAATTAACAATATGCCAGAATACTCTTGGTTTCATTGGGGGAAGGGAGTAGAAAGTGAAAACTCAATGATATATCCTTTCCTTGAGTCTAAGCTTGATTTTAAAATCCTCCTTGACCCTGATCTCCAAGAAAACACTGCTACTTTATTAAAATTTGCAGCCCAATAAAATGAGCTTGTGGTTCCTGATAAAAATAAACCTATTCTTTTGCAGAAATTGTGCTTACTAGGGACATGTGGAGATTTTGATGAAAGAAGTTGTTAAAACACAGCTAACATTAATAGCAAATGCAATATTGCAATTCTCTGATTCAGCTAATTGGCATTGGAATTAGAAAAGTTATAGATGATGGGACAGAAGTAATATAGGAAGAGAACTACTTACAACTAGAGAACTCGAGGGGACAGGAATGTTCATCCATTGGGAAGTTGTGCAATTGTAATTGGCACTCAGCATCAATTGTCAACCTATATAGAAATATTTTGGACAGAATTTTAAAACATATGTTAGCACAATTTTAATGGTCATTGGTCTTTATTCTTTGAGCAAGTATCTTCTTATTCATTAAACAAAGGGATGCTCACTGAGGAAATTCAGAAAGTACAGACTTAATGCAATCTGCTTATATTCTTAGATCAAACAATAGCATAGCATTCACTTGAACTCAAGTAAGGGCTATATGAAATTGCATTTTTTATGTTTTTGCATGCTTTTTGGCTAATTAATTGCACGTATGAGATTGTTCAATGAACATATTTAACTCACTTAACGAAACAGTTTAAGAACTTAAGCTGATTTGCTCTTTGCATATAAGTGAATGTTGATAATTTTCAGATCTTGTCTGCTAATTAAAGCAAGACCTTCTGTTTCTAAGTACTTGATAGCTGTTAGATTTAAATTGCTATAGGTAAGTTTTAAAATACGAACATCACACGAAGGAGTGTTTATGTCACACAAAGGATTATGTTTTATTTTTATAAGATCAATAAATGGAATGCTACAGATATCTATGACAAACAAGACATGCAGAATACATTTACACAGACATTATAGAAAACTGCTAGAAAGTCCCAGGTGATTTGCATCTGTGGTGCTTTTTTAAAGCCTATAGATCTGGGGCCTGGTGGCGTGGCCTAGCAGCTAAAGTCCTCTCCCTGAACGCGCCAGGATCCCATAAGGGTGCCAGTTCTAATCCCAGCAGCACCACTTCCCATCCAGCTCCCTGCTTGTGGCCTGGGAAAGCAGTCCAGGATGACCCAAAGCCCTGGGACCCTGCTCCCGTGTGGGAGACCTGGAGGAAGCTCCTGGCTCCTGGCTTTGGATTGGCACAGCACCAGCCATTGCACTCACTTGGGGAGTGAGCCATCGGACGGAAGATCTTCCTCTCTGTCTCTCCTCCTCTCTGTATATCTGACTTTCCAATTAAAAATAAATAAATCTTTAATTAAAAAAATAAATCCTATAGATCCTTTGAGCTGCGAGTCTCGGCTTGACTCCTGGAGGCAGAAGATTTAAAGTAGTGCAGATGTTTTGGCCACATCTGGATAATTATGACTGTAATCACAAATTGTAATGGTGATTGGTTGATAATTTTTTAAATTTCACATTTTAGGTGTATTTCGTACCACATACATATAATACTATTCAAATAAGGATGGAATTTTATGAAAATGGTGTTAATCATTATAATCACACTGTTTAAAAGATGTTTTATTCAACATAGAATTACAATTGAATATCAGGCTTTATTTTTTTTCCAAAGAGCTAGTATTTTTAAATTGGAAATAATGCAGATTTTCGATAGAAACACATATAGAGAATATACTTGAATCTATGTATGCCCCTACATAGACCCACATGCCTGTATCATTAGAGATTATCAACCAGAATAAAATCATCTCTAGATACAAATCGGTAGCCATCTATACCTTAGATAAATTTCATGTGTGATATTTTTGTATGTAGTCCCCATCGTAAAATTTTACTACTTTCTGAAGTTAACAGAGCTTAAAACTAACTGCAATGTTATAAAAAAACATCAAAGGGACTTGAGATAGTCTGGCTTCACATTTCGGAAGCTACAGAGAACTTTTACTTACTAGACAGACTTTGATCTTCATTAGATCTGGTGCCAGCTCTTCCCCTCTAATTTAGCAAGTCCATGGTGTGTACAAACTAGAATGAATGCATTTGTTTTATAATTGTGTCCATTTTTTTAGTAAGTGACTTAATGTTTATGAAGTTATGGAGTCATTTTAGCGTATCATATTTCATATGTTGACTATTATATGAAGTATTTAATATATACAAGTATATTTACCATGAATTATTTTGAAGCTAGAAATTCTAGAATAAGACCTAGAAGCATCACATTATTATTATTTTTTCCTAAAAGTGCAACAGAAGTTTTATTAAATGCTATGTTTATTTCAATTTCCCTGTTAAGAACTTTCCATATCATATACTTAATCTTCATAACAAGCCTGTAACATAAGAATCATTCTATCTGTTTTGTAGTTAGTAAAAAATGAAAGGCAGAAGCATTCACTAGGTTGTAGGGCCCGTAGAGGAGCAGGAGGAAAGGTACAGCTCAAGCTCTAACCTTGAGTGCTGTGCTTACTTTGCCAAAAACGTATTGAACTGGGTTCCCTTGGCCATGCCCCTGCTACTGATAGTTTCTCCTAATTTTTTTGCAGATGGAAATTATGGCAAGTTTCCTCAGTGTTTACAGACACCAAGATACAGACCTGGGACTCAAAGCCAGATTATTTTTAATTTCTAGAATCTATGTACTCACCTATTATTGCTACTTATTCACCTTATCAATATCTTATGATTGAGGCAGTGCAAGACCTAATTATTTTAAATGCGTGGGGCAGGCATTTAGCCTCATGCTTTGGAAAGTGCTTAAGATGCCTGCGTCCTGCATCAGAGCACTTGAGTTGGATACCTAACTCCAGCTTCCTGCTAATGCACGTCCTGGGAGACAATTAGTGACAGGTCAAGAGATAGGATTTCTAGATTGAATTTTTGGCCCTGTTCCTTGGCTTCTCTTCTGACCAGGGCTATTAAACTAATTTGAGTAAGAAAGCCAATGGAAGGGAGAGTACTCTAAATGCCTCTCTGTTTTCTTTGCCTCTCCAATAAATATATAAAAAGTTAAACACTAACAAAATCATTACATAGTTTTAATAGAAAGCTTGAATGTTAGCTAATATTAGTTCAGAAGATATAAAATAATTACTTCAATTTTTCCCAAAAGATTTCTGTTCCCAAAACAGAAAATAAGTTAAATCAAGTAGTATGTCAGCATAATGGAAAATGGAGTGCCAAAGATAAATTGTTTTAGGGTGTGTGTGAAGATTTCCATATCATAAACATCATTTAGTTGTGATTTTCATGGAAAGGGAGATATCTGTGAATGTAAAGGCTGATGATTGCAAGGGTGAATGACTAATAGAAGCAGAACATACATGCAAAAGCCAGAATTGTTGCCAAGGTCTGTCTTGCAAAGGCAAGGAGAATTTCATGTGGTGAGTGAAAAAAGCCCTCACACATCAGTCATAAGAAAATAAATTCTACCTATCATTAATGATTTGAGAAACCTTTCATTTATACAAAGGAAACAAATTCTGCAGCATTATATGTTGCTATTGACCAAACATGCCAACTGTTCTATGGATTTGTCATTTAATTTCTCTTTTTAAGCACTGATTTTTGTTTTAGTCCCAATTGTTATTCGTTCTTTTCCCTTTTCCAAAACAATACCTTAAGGTGTAGAGCACTCGACCATCATTCCAAATTCTCAACATTCTGTTAGGGGTGGTAATCCAGTGTGCGTCAGCCTTTTTGGAGTTTCTAAAGAAAGTGTCTGGAATCCAGATTTTTCCCACCATGTTGCTATTCAGTCGTAGGACTTTAATGGTGCTGTTAAATTTTAAACGTCTGTCATACCAAGTTTGGGCAAAAAATATATCGATTGTATATTCCTGTTTTAAAGAAAAAAACAGAAAAAGTTAATACAAAAACAAAAATTAAAAACCCTATGTGGTAGAATATGCAGGCAGATAGGAAGAAAAAGAGCTCTTTGACTCCATACTTTATTTTCCAGATATCAGAAGCAGCCAGGACCAGACCAGGCCAAAGCCAAGAGCTGAGGACAAGGCAGTGTCCCAAGTACCCATGTTTACTGTCTCTGAGGTTCTTCAGCAGGAAATTGGATGTGATTGGATGCAGGACTCGATTCAGGTTTTTAGAAATGGCATGTGGAGTCACAGGCAGTGACTTACCCCACCATACTACCATGCCTGACATGGATAATTTGAGCCACCTAATTCTTTCTTGTGAAGGGCTCTCTTATGTGTTGTAAGATATTTAGAAGTATCATGGATCTCTACTCACAGAATAACCATCACAATCTGCCATCCAAGTCAAATCGTAAAAACTAATATGACCTTCAGACATTGCTGAATGTTTCCCCAGAAACACAGTTTCTGGGTTCAGAACTTCTGCTCTAAGTAAATTGAAGTCCAGAAGACTCAAAAGTCATAAGTTGGATGAGTTGATTCATGATAATATGGAAATGCTCAACAAACTAACTAGCGGTGCCATGTCAGAGTGGAAAACAAGGACACACGCAGAGGCAGTGCCACAAAACTGCCAAATGTGAGCATCTCCTGAAAGATACACATTTGTTCTGTCTTGCAGTGATAAGCATGCTAGCAAAGTTTAATGAAGAGAAGTAATGAAGAGAGGACACACAACAGATCAGGTGGCTATCGCAAAAAGGAACTGAGATCCTATTAGATATTTTTAAGCATTTATTATTGTAGCCAGCATGATGGCTCAATGACTATATCCTTGCCTTGCATGAGCCAGTATCCCGGAACAGAGTCAGTTTGTGTCCCAGATGCTCCACTTCCCATCCAGCTCCCTGTCTGTGGCCTGGAAAAGCAATAGAGAATAACCCAAAAGCCTTAAGACCGGCACCCATGTGGGAGACCCAGAGAAGGCTCCTGGATCCTAGCTTCAGATTGGCTCAGTTCTGGCCACTGTAGCCACTTGGGGAGTGAACCAGCAGATGGAAGATCATTCTCTCTGTCTCTCCTTCTCTTTGTAAATCTAACTTTCAAATAAAGATAAGTAAATCTTAAAAGAAAAAAGAGCATGTATTACTCTTTTCTCTAAAAAAGATGAAGTTGAAACATTTTTAAATGTCCTCATCTGTTTTTCAAGGTATATTCTTATTTATCAGGACGAATACCTGTAATCACTTCCCTTAAGTAAGTTTCACTAAGTTGAAAAGTTGACTTCATTTGAGAGTAGCCAATGTAACATGACATGCAAGCCGTGAGACCAGGAGTCCACTCCAGTTCTAGACTGACACCAGATTTGAAAGTCGGATTTGAGGAAAGCACCTTGACTATTTGGGCCTTATTTCCCTCCTGTTTGTAAATTGCTTTAAATGTTTATTTTGCTCCCTATCATCATTAGTCATCTCCAAATTGTTAATAAAATCGCTACTACCTTTTTTTCTTCTTGATATTATTTCTGATGTACTTCTGTTTGCCTAGTCTTCCAGTTAAACATTTTTCATGCTTCATCTTATTTAATAAATTGCCTTGTAAGAGCAATAGAAGCAAATACTGAACTAGTATGATAACAGGCTAAATTATTTGGTATTAAAATCATTTTAATGAATTAATTTACATATATATGCGTGTATATATATGTATATATATATGTATATTAAAGATTTACTTATTTTTATTGGAAAGGCAGATAAACAGAGAGAAGGAGAGACAGAAAGATTTTCCATTGTCGATTCACTCCCCAAGTGGCCACAATGGCTGGAGCTGAGTTGATTTGAAGTCAAGAGTCCTGAGCTTCTTTTGGGTCTTCCATGCAGATGTAGGGTCCCAAGGCTCTGGGCCATCCTTGACTGTTTTCCCAGGCCACAAGCAGGGAAGCTGGATGGGAAGTGGAACATCTGAGACACAAACCAGAACCCATATGGGATCATGGCACATGCAAGGCAAGGACTTTAGCCACTAGGCTACCATGCTGGACCTCCATTTTATATTTTTTATAAACTGTTTTGAATTATGCTGTTAAACAGGAACATTTTTTAGAATACAAGTTTAGGGGAGAAAAATTTACCCATATTTTCCAGACCAGAGCCCTAGATTTACCTCCATTTTATATTGAAGAATATAAAGAGAGCAAATAAATTATTGATTTCTTTGAGAATATATAACATATCAGGATTAGTTTAGAAATTTCACCAGTTATTTTATTTCTGTTTTTCTGTGTTTTTGCCCTGTACCATCTGTCACTGAGTCTCTTTCCTCTTGGAATAAATCATGTCTCTTTTGATATATCAAGATCATAAATCAAGAAGGGAAAGGAAATATCTTCCCCAAAAGAGAAAATATTTTATGAAATCTTTCGTAAGTTAATTAGTGGTTGGCCAGTGGATAATATAATTAATTTCTCATATGTTGTATGTGAAATACATTTTTTTAAACAAAGAAAAACAAATGAAAAGATTTGGTTCTTAAAACTGGAATTTCACAAACTATAATCCTGAGATATTATGAGGACTATTATAACAAAAATAAAATTTTTAGTTTAAGTAAACTGTAACTTGTACTTCCAGAATATCCACAATTCATATGAGAATAAAGACGACTTTGGAAATGTGGTTGTAAGTAAGCAGCATATTAGAATCATTTTATCTATTAATAAAGCAAAGCTGTTCACATGTAGTGCTCAGGTGCTGGTATAACTTGTGTTATTAACCCTACTGAGAACAATTCATATTTTTATCTCTTCCTCTGACTTAACAGTCTTTAGTGCTAGCTTCATTCATCTTGTTTTAAAATTATATTCCTTGTTTCTATATTCCAGTCTATTATCAACTCAAAATAGTTTCTTATTTCAGATGAGTAGAAAGCATTGTACAAGAATCAAGCTACATTTATGATTTTGTTTAATGCAATATTTCCTTTGAGAAGCATTTCCATTTTGAAGCAGCTATGCCATCCCTATACTATCAGTATTGTAGGATCTATTTTATTCTGTAGTGACGAGCACTGAGCAAGTACACAATGATTGTTGAATTTTAATAGTCAAGCATATTCTCTCTCATGCACACATATGGTGACATTTAATTCTTGGTTTTAAAAAAGTCTTCAAGTTTTAATTAACTTCACATTACAACAGAGCGAGAAAGGAATCTGAACGATGATCTTTCTTTTCTAAAATCTTGAACTTAATTGCCTTTGCTGGCCTGTTCCTTGCTATTTCTATCGTCCCTTTCCTCTGAACCATCCTAATAAAACAGACAAATTTTATGATAAGACTCACCATATTAATTGCATTCACGGGACCAATGCTATTCACGTACATGTCTGTGTGAATTAACGTCGGTTTCACTGTAAAGAGAACATAGTGTTGTGTATATATGAAGAAACACAGAATTTTCTTGTTTTAGTCTTCCCTTATGAAAATGGGTTTATTTGACTAAAATAGAATTAATTAATTCACCATGAAGTTGGAAACGGTTACTATTTCACAGCATATGAGCAACTGTTTTATTTACAAAGAGAAACTTCCTTGTAAGCATGCAAATGAAATAAGCACACATAGTAGAGTTCTAAACTAATTGCCTTTTAAAACGACTTAAGCATTAATAAGAAAACACTGCACTTAACTTTTCTTCATCTTTCAGATATCTTGAGTTTCACCTTTTTATCAAACTCTGGAATCTGTTTTTGCATTGTAGTCTGACTTAACCCATATTAAATCATAATTACTTAGTGTTCTTAAAAAATCATGCATTAAAAGTATGAAGTAGACATGCAGAACAGGAAAAGGAATTTTGTTTGAAACATTGCTCCTTGTTGATCCTTTGGATGATCATTTTATCTTCCCACACTTGTAAGCAACACAAAATCAATCTTCCATAATGTCTTATCAGATGCTGTGACTCCACAGATAATTTGAAAAAAATATAGAGAGACACACATTACACCTCTGTTTTTCAGAATGGATTGCGATTAAAATATGTAATATGACACTCCTGATCAAACATATGTGACTGTCATTTAACATTTCATGAACAAAGATTCAAATATTATGTGGGGCTTCAATTCAGCAAGTATACCTGTGTCACATTTAGCCCCTTTTCTGTGAAAGTGCTATGTCCTAACTCTGTGGCAAATTTCAGTCTTCACCATTATCAGCAATCAAATTCTTGATGGCAGCGCAGTGCAGCTGTTCCTCTGCCTCTGGTCTTTGGACTTGACACACAGTCCGACATGTTTGGGTTTACAGTAGCAAAGTAGGCGAAAGTGAGCATGCCCGTTTTAAACCTTGCATTAAGCCTCCTGAGCTTCTACTTCCTTTCTTGCTCCTTTGACTTCCATGAGAACGGTTTCCTTGTTTGTCTGCCTTCCCCGGGGAACATCAGTTTGCCTGAGTTTGCATTAGTCCACCACCAAGTCCGTTACAGAATGAATGCTCAATGTTACAAGGCAGTTTATCATTGTAGAAGTCTTTTAAATAGCAATAGGGACATGTGCACCTCTTTTCACTATTTTGGTTTTATTTTTAAATGTATTACTTCATAGATTTTTCACTTGTCTACAATCTCTCTAGGATAATTTGGGTTTCTAGCTCTCAAATCACAATTGTAAGTTGTATCTCTGAATTTTGAACTTAAGATCCCTAACCTCCAACAGATATAATGTTTTGTATTAACTCTATTAATTTTTGCATCACATAAACAAAGTATAATGTAAATCCTTCTGGCTCATGAATCATCTAACATTTTCTTTTAATAAGGAAGACATGTTTTTGTGTTTCTATCTGTAGTATCCCCCAAAAGAACTTTCATTTACCTCCTATATCAGGTCGGAGTTTATTGTCATATCCTTCCAGCAGGTTGTTTAATATGACTGTGACGTCACCCTCAGGAACTTTGGGAGTCAAGACCCAGGTTTTGTTAGAAGCATAATCTTCATAGTCATCATCAGATTTTTGGCTAGTGAAGCTAAGAAAGCAAAAATACTAATCAAGAAACGTATTGGTTACATCCAAGTTAACTGACCCACAGACCACTGGAGAAAAAAGAGAAATGAAGCAGGACTACAGGAATATTCAGAAAAATAAAAACTCTAATTAAACTGCAGTCCCAGAGAAACAATTATTAATATACACTATCTACTTTTCCAGAATGGTTTGCTTTCCCATCTATAAATATACCATGATTTTATCAGGGTTTTTTCCCCTAGATTGTTATTCTTTCTGGTTGTTTCAAGATATTAAAAAAAAACAGCTATTTTTATTAAAGGGATGCTTATTTGATCATGATGTAGTCTAAGAATTCAGGCATAATGCCTACTCCTGCTTTCTTTCTGAAGTTAACTGGCTCCAACCTATTAATGAAAGTGAAAGACTGATAACTAGATTCCCTCCCACACACCTGCAGACATGACTCTCCTCCCTCAGCTGAGCTACCAGGGAGAGCTCTGTCTCTCTGCCTGTTCTTCCCTCAGGGTGTGTGCATTTTTTTTCTTCTTGATTTGCACAGAAGGCAAGGGCTGTTCATTTATCTTTGATGGTTAAGAAGCTGTTACTCGGAAGAAAAATGTAGTCCTACACTCTTAACAAGCTGAGTGTTACAGTAAAGGTTTGTGTGCTGGGAACTTATACCAATGGCTAATGAATGACAATCAGAGAGAAATGAAATCATCTATATTGGCTACACCACATAACTCCTGTGATTCTAGTAGGAATTAATCCAGATTAACTTGTTTCCATATTTTTGAAGCCCATTCCGTTTTCCCATCTGTTAGGGACCCCTCAGCTTTGGGCTGGAAGCTAAGAATGAGAGTATAATTCCTTTAGCATATTGGTCTTGCCTGACACAAGTTGGATCTCTTTCTGTTCCCACGTATAAGATGATTATATTTTCCTGATGCAAGGACAACACAAACTTTTACAAAAGTTACTGTTTTCGTTTGTTAGCACTAGGTGGATATTTGTTATTTCTGTGGCTAAAGTAAAATTTAAAAGTGTAACCTTAAAATATAAAGTTTATCTTCCCTTGTAATCTTACATTTATTTTTCTAAATACATGTTGTAGAATTTATCCTGTCAGATACCAAAACATCACTCTTTTCTGGAAACACACACACAAATATATTTTCACACACACATATATATATTCTCAAACCATACTGTCGATAAGCATATATACACACATATAATGAAGTTGTGTTACTTATATGGAATGCATGTGTTATGACTCTATATATGTGAGTATATGTGTATATATATGTATGACTAAATATGATAGAAGAAAAATCGTCAACTGGTTTGCTAATATAAAATAAGATTGGAAGATGAGTGGAGTTCAGTATAAAAATAAGATAGTATAAAAATAAGATTGGAAGATGAGTTTGGCACAGTAGCTAAAACCCATGAATCTCAAATTGAAGTGCCTTTTTTGGGGTCCTGGATTATTTCTGATCCAGGTTTGTGTTAGTGTACATCATTTGCCTACCAGCAAATTATGGCACAAGTACTTGGATCGCTGCAATCTGCTTAGGATGTTTTCTTTGATTTCTGGGCTTCTGCCTTCAGCCTGGCTTAACGCTGACCTTTGCGAAGTGGACAAGCATATCAAGGATGTTCTTTCCCCCCCTCTCTCTTTTTCTCATCTGCTTTTTCATCAATGTAAGGGATTATATATTAAGTGCTCTGATTTCTTCATTTATTGAACCAGGTTACATGACTGAATACATGATCTAAGGGTAATAATGCCATTATCTTTTTGACTTGGAGAGTAGAGACAAGAGGTTCTTTCTTCACAAAAAGATGCTGCTTTCCAAAGTCACACAAGTAACTTTCTGAATCTTCATCTATTGGATGCCAGAATGATTGTGTAATGAATATTTCTTTTTAAAGTGCTGGAGATGGATTTTTTTTCATATTTTAGGATATCTATGTGGTTAGTCAAGATTTAAAATTGAATAGAATTTGGAAGTATTAGGTATTTCATTTCTTTACTTTGTGACTTATCGTTTTATGATCTTGGGGAAGTAACTCAATCTGGCTAAGCCTTCGAGTTCTTATCTAAAGATAGAAAAATAAAATAGTCATTTTTTTGTTTAGGATTAAGATAATGCTTATCTGTCTAAGTGCTTAGTACAGTGCCTGCCAGGTATCCCTGGAAATAAGTCCTTTGCAATTGTTGTTTTAAAGTGACCAATGCTTGAACAGCAGCTCCAACCATGTAACTGAAACCTAAATCTATGGATGCTGCTTCAAAGCTTTTGTTTAATACAGACTGAGAAGAACTAAGAAACAGCTGTTTTCCAGGAAGAAAAATAAGAAAAATAATTATCCCCTACAGTATAAATAAATGAGATTTTTCTTTTCCACAAATCTGGCAGCTGAGGTCTAAATTAAAGGGGTTGTTTGAGAATCTGGGATTGTTTCCAGAAAAGTGCTTCCTTCATTCAAGGCTGGCTGTTTCTTGTGTTAGAACGCTCTGGAGGCAAGATCCTCTGCATTCTCAGATGAGCTCTTTAGGGATCATGAAGTCTGAACATCAGGTGCAACAGTCTGTGGAGTTATGAACTTCATGAGAATGTCTGGGCAGAAACAGATTTATAATGACTGAAGAAAATGTGCTTCACAGTTGAGTGAGCTAAGAACAAACAAATATTGAAATTCTGGCTGAAGGCACCTACCTAAATCTAGCAGTCAATTTAAGGTACTGTGGGTTTTCATAGGTTTCATAAAACCTTATTTTATTATGGGTCATGAAGTCTGATCATTGCATTCCTCCAATACAGTAAAAGATAAAGTATTCGGATGAGAAGTAAAAAATGTTATTATTTTCATTTGAATACCTTAGAATTCATTGGCATTTAGCATCATAGACTGAATTTATATCTTCCTTTTACTAGTATAATCAGATAAGTGACTACATAAAATTCAGAGCTTGCTTAGTTTTAAGTGTGAACTTGTTTAAATGGTTAATGCTATATTCTTTCATAACATTAGTGTTACTAATTTTTTGGTATACATTTTGGGTTACAGTTATTTCATACTTGCAGTGAGTCACATACACATTATTTTATGTATCAAAATAAATTTACCAAGCCATATATTCCAGGAAAATAATGCCTTTGGATAATTTCTGTTAAAATGTCTCTTGCATGATATTTCCCGCTCTGTTATCTGTGTTATCTCTAAAGTGTGAATATTCATGAATAGCTAATAAATCTCTGTTGATATCTAATAAAGTCCTCTATTCCTTCCTTTTGCCACATTCAGAGGAATCTTTTGTTCCCCCAATTCATGTCAAGTTATAGAATCCCATGGGAATCCTGTACTTCATAAGTATTTTTTTTTTTAAGATTTATTTTATTTTCATTACAAAGTCAGATATACTGAGAGGAGGAGAGATAGAGAGGAAGTGGAGCTGCCGGGATTAGAACCAGCGGCCATATGGGATCAAGGCGAGGACCTTAGCCACTAGGCCACGCTGCCAAGCCCACTTCATAAGTATTAACACAGATGTTCTTGTATGTTGCCTCATTCTATTGCCTGATAGTTGAGTCTAGAAACCATGACAATCTGCAATACCTCTGAGTACCTTTTCCTCTCTGCCTACCAGCTATTCTCTGCATTAGCCCTAAACCTAGTATTTAGCATGACTAATTTCTTCTCTAGTCTCAGCCAAAAAAAAAAAAATCATCTGGCTGTGGAGGCTGTGTCTGACTACGTTACCCTTATTTGTTGTGCGCTTCATGTGTCCGGTGCTCTAAGAAGTAGATTGATTACTTCACTGGACTTACCACAATGCGTATTTACATATAGTATTTACTCTGTCACTATTACTAACCTACAAATTTCATGAGGATGTGGATAATAAACATTTATAGAAAAACATAGAAAATAACTTTTGAAAACCAGTTTTACTCAAAGAAATAATAATACCAAAACAATAGGTACTGTTATATATTCATTATATTAGTGGAATCACTTGAAAGACACACACATATTTTCTAAGTTAAACCTAACACTGAAATTATCTCCCTTTCATGGAAAATGATACAGAATATCAAAAGACGTTAATTGTCTTGCTGAAAGACTTTGGCAAGGAACTATGAAAATTTTGCTCCTATACATTTATTGAAAAATAAATCATCAAAAATAAATGCATGCCCCAACTCATTTCCCCTTAGGACAGTACATTAATTTAGACTTGGACCGAATAAAAGAATATAACACATTGCATATACATTTGTTAATGTTCAGATTTTAGAAACTCATGCTTCTGGATACTCATCATTTGATACCTCCACATTCATTAATAAAAACAGAAACTAAAAATTAACCTCATAGATGCCATAAGCTGTCTCATTTGAATATCTTCCCTATTTGAAAACAATACAACACCTAAGAAGGCAGGATAAGACAAGCCAGCTAATTTTTTTTATATATTTTTATTAATATTTTGCATTATGTGACAGTTTCATAGGCTCTGGGAATCCCCCCTCCCCCTCCCCCCCCCCGGTGGATTCCTCCACCTTGATGCAGTATTACAGTTCAAATTCAATCAAGATTCTTTCCTTGCAAACATATACCAAGCATGGAGTCCAGCTACTTATTGTCCAGATGGGTTGAACAGTTTCTTGGGGAGACCATTTCTGGTCCGAAGTTAGAGCTGGTATAATATCATCACAGTCAGTTAAGAATCCCAATATAACGTCAACAGCAATTTGCAATATTATGGAATTGACATGGTTTTGAGTTTGAGTAACCAGTATGTTAAAAAAAAAAAAAAACCAAAACAAGTCCTAACCACAACCTATGATTAGCTCATTGACATCTCAATTTTAGTTTATATACAGGACCGGACCGGCTGCTATATACCTCAAAATGGCTATAGGGTACCATTCAGCTGTCTCGTGTCTATTTCATTTTAGTATTTAGCCATTTGTTGTGTTGAAGTATAATTTTGTTGATCTTGGCAGATTTTGGGATAATCTAGACTAAGCCAGCTAATTTTAAAGGGTGCTCTCCAGCTACCAGGTGGAGTGCGTTAGTTGACATCTTTTGAGGGCAAAGAAAGCTCAACACATGATCGTAACAGTTGTTATGTTCCACCATGTGTTGTTTGGAACAACTGGAAGATGTTTAAAGATATGGCAGTATATCTAGGACAGAAATACTGAGACATCAGTGGCTGGTTTTGGCCGAGCCTCTCGGGGACCTGTGAGATTCTACAAATATAAGTAAAGGAATCTAGGTGACAAGATGGCTGGAGAGGAGGAAAGGGTTGTTTGTATATGAATGCACATTAGTGTATATATGCATAAAGGACAGAGTTAGGAAAGTCAATCACTTACAGTAAATTACACAAAACAACTTCCTTACCTCACAGTTAAAATGACTGAACATTTTGGCAATAAGTTAAAAGCTATTGGTGAGTGTTTACTCAAATAAATCAATTATCAGATATATAATTTCCACTATGAAAAATGAAAACTGTTAATTGCACAAAACTGTAAATCTTGAGTTTCAGGGTGCTTTGATTCAGCTTCTTAATTAGGTATCAAAACCTTGGATTCTGACTTATCTTTTTCAACCCAAAGATAATGTGATTATGTGGTCGCAAGATGCTGGCAAGAACTTATCTCTGTACTTCCTGGTTCACGTCCATCAAAACAGATAAGCCTTTTGAAGGTTTTATTAAAATAAATAGGTGCAGTAAGATGTCCAATTTCCCATAAGCCACTAGAAGCTACTAAATGGTGCAATGCTAGCCTGAACACAGACACATATGAGACAGATACCTTAGAAAGAATATGATGACATGCTGAATATGTCATTTTTAGTTACATGTCCTCTCATGAGATGGACTTCATAGTTACTAAATGAGATCAGCGATTTTTTCAGGATAAAGAGTGAAAAGTAGGGAAGGCAGCAGTAATATTCACCTAACAACAACAAAAAAGTAATAGAAAGGTCATGAATATTAGGTCATGTTTTAGGATTATGACTGAAGTTGATTTTCTCCTTATCATACTCTTATTTATTTTAACACCTTCCAAAGTTACAGGATATAGAGAGGCTCATGCTCATACACTGCTATAGGAAACATATTTTGACATTGCCTGCCAAGAATGAGCATATGTATACTCTGTAAGTCAGAAATTGCACCCCTGGGTTTATTCCAAAAAGAAATGTGTGTCCATGCTTGCTAAAGGGCATGAATTAATTCCATGCTTGTATAATTGACAGCCAAAATATTGGTTATAACAAATACCAAAAGTAGAATGGGTGACTTATAGTGTAGTTGCATAATGAAATATTATATAATATAAAGTAGTGCACTGTCAATATCTGTGACAAAATAAATTGGAACAAAATTCTGTAAACGTATCCATTTTCAACCAGATATATATTGCATTTTTGTTTTATGCAATTTAATTGAAAGAAAACTTCAATGATAGTACTCTCAAAATCAAGCCAATAACTACTTCAAAGTTAACAGAAAGAGATTAGAAACTGAAGACTGGATGAGGACATTGTCTGGATAAAGGCAGCATTTTATTTCCAGATTTTTTTTTATTAGGTGGGTTTTTATTTGAATTTATGGATATTCCATCAAACTTCAGTTATGTTAAGATTTTAAAAGATTTATCATCATTCACGATTGATTGACTTAAGAAGCAGAGTGACAGAGAGGGGATAAGACAGCGAGACGAAGACACGGACAGACAGAAAGATGTGGGGGCGGTGGGAGAGAGAGAAAGAGAGAGAGAGAGAGAGAGAGAGAGAAAGAAAATCATCCATTGATTCACTCTTTGAATGGAAGCAAGACCTGGTTCTGGGCGAGCCAGAGCCAGGAGCCGGAAACTTCATCCTGATTTTTCACAAGGGTGGCAGCAGTACAAGAACCTGGGCATGTGTTACTAGGCACATTGGCACAACGTCGGGCAAGAAATTGAGAATTTGAAACTGGAACCAGACACTGAAATAGCACCATATACAGATGGCAGGGTCACAGGCTGCTGCACCTCAGCATTTCCACTTTCCTGTGTACCTTTAAAATATTTTACTTATCAATAATAACAAAAAAGTCCTTAAAATAATTAAATCTTGGGTATAGGCTAAGAAGCAAAATGATAGGCCCCAAAGAGCAAGAACTGATTTAAGTCTTTTCTAGTATCAGTTTCTAAAATCTTACAAATGCCTGATACTTGGTAAACACACACTCTATACTTGTATTTATGTAGCAATTATAGTTAACACTAAATGGAGCCGCCTGTTTAGCATGCTGTTGTACTCATCATAATTATCAGAATGCATGTTACTATTTCTCTCTTCATTAAATGCTATTGATCCCCTGTACATGAAGTCTCAGATGTCATACATTTTCAATGTTGTTTGGACTAAAATGAAACAAGACCAAGATTAACACAAGAAACTAACTGGAATCCATCTCATCTGTCTATGCCTGTTGGATAGGAGAGAAATAAATGTGTGGATGATAAATAGTGTGAGAAAGAAATGTCAATGGCCAATTATTAAACTGGTGTATTTCTAATTTACTGCCTAGTTTATCAAAAAATTAACATGATTATTTATCAAATTCTGAAAATAGTATTCTTGATTTCTCATTTGCATACTTTATGTTACTGAATAAAATCTATGTGGACTTCCTTCCACAGAGTAATGAGAGACCTTGGGAAAATTGATTTAACTTATCTTATGCAGAGAAACCTACAGAGAGTCTATAGTGTGCTAGTCAAGACAGTGACTTTTAACTTATGAAGTGACAAAAGTTAAACACTGTATCTATACCAGATATGTCATTAGACTACAATGGTAACTTGGTAACGAAATATACAAATTTAATTTGGAGAGAACATCTCTCTCACTTCAGAAAAGCATATGCATGCTATAACTCTTATGTTAATTTTAAAATATGTAAAAACGACTTTATTACTTGAGAATCAGAGACAGAGAAGACAGACATACTATAGGACGGTTCGTAAGTTGTGTTTCACTCTCCAGATGCCCAGGAATGAACAATTCAATCCGCTTCTCCCAGGCATTTGGCTGTGACCCAACTCACTGAGCTGTCACCTGCTGCTGCTCAAGCTGAGGAGTTGCAGGAAGGTGAACCACTGGAGGGGGGAACAGGGACTTGGATCCAGGCACTCTGATGTGCAATTTGGGCATCTCACCCGGCGTCTCAGTTGCTGCACTGCAACACCCCACCTTCACCACTGTGTTCTGATTAAGAAAATCCAAGCCGATTTTAGCCACAGAAAGCATTAAAACAAAAAGTAATTACAGAAATTATTTACCACTGAGAAACATACTCAGGAAGAAATGTTTAGTATTTGTCCATCACTTAATGACTATCATTCGATGAGAATACATATAGGAAAGCACTACCCTGGTGCGGGTTAAGAAGCAGCCCGTTTCAGAGCGCTGGTTCATGCCGAGCTATGCTAATGCACCTGTGAGGCAGCAGATGGAAAACCAGTCAGAGTCCCTGGTTCCTGGCCACATCTGCAGAGCCCTGACTATTGTGGGCATCTGTGGAAGTGAAATAGCTGATGAAAGACGCTGTCTCCCCCGCTTCTCTCTTTCTCTCTCTCTCTCTCTCTCTCTTATCCTCCCCTCTCCCCCACACCAGAACTGCCACTACTGTAACACTACCTTTCAAATAAATGAATCCTTTTTTAAAAACATACAAACACTGTTTAATTTATGAAAAAGTATCTAATACATTCTTATTTCTTTAATCCTTGATTAATAAGCTTATAGTTAAGACATTTCTATTCAAGATATAGGCATCAATAAAAAGATGGACAATGCTGATATAAAATGCCTCTATTAGAGGAGCAAACAAACAAAAACCTGAAAAGTTAGGGGAAAAAAAAAACCACTGAAATAACAATGCCAGACGAGACGACACAAAGACGTGTTATGACAAGACTGGTCTGTGTCTACCAGCAGTTCTAACTTCTGCTAAGGTTTTTCAACAATGTGTCTTTCTTTTCACACTGAAATCTCAAATCCACTGGGTAACAGATTATTTTCACATGAAACACAAAATATGTTAAGGAACCATTAAAACATTTGCTTGTGTATGCAAACTTTCTTGATTTTTGACATACTTGCCACACATGGATAGAACCTATGCATTTGCTTTCACATGTTACATAAATGAAAAAGTAAATGACCCATATTTAAAATGATATAAAGGTTAATGAAAATACGTGTATGGAAATGAAATTAGGTTCTGTTGAATGCAAGTACATATATTCAAGCGCATTTTCACATGTATAAAATTCAGTTCCATTGCAAACTCACTGAAAATTTGTAAGAGTTCTCTGATAAGGGGAATAATCTGTTTTTGTTTGGATATTCAGATATTTGAAACCAGGCAGCTAATTTGTCGAGATAGCTGATTAAATTTGCATGTTCATACAGGAGTTACCAACGTGTGTGTGTGTGTATAAACATATATATGATAGTAATTCTGGGAATTTTTCTCCTTTTACTTTTATTTTTCTTTATTCCTTTCTATTCTAAAATTGTGTGATAGCTTATCTTTACATTCAGATGATAGAGTTCTAACTATGTCCTTTCCATCAAGGCTAATTTTTGAAGACTACCATTAGGTTTTCATATGCATATCCAGATAAAATATTTTCTTTAGGTCAAGATTTTAACCTCCCTGTGAAAAGCCAATCATCTTGTCTTATTTTTAAGTCTTATCGCTAGTGCTTTTATTCTTCCTCAGTCCTGCTACTCCCATTATATGAATAGTGTATTTTTATCTGTGTGTAACTTTACGTAATTAGAAATTGCAGACACGCTCAGAAAAATTTCGTGTTTATTCACCCATTTATACTTGCACACATCTGTGAGCTAAGTACTATTTTCATCACTTGGAACCATTTATTTTAAAAATTCTACACTGAAATTGCACACGAAATAGTATTCTGTAAGTGCAATTTGCAATTTCCAGAATACTGTTGTTCCTGGAATTCTGAAACAATGTTAAAAATAATCCAAATGGAATTTGAAATCATTCTAATTTAACTCCAAAGTTATGCATTTTTTAAATCAGCTTGCTGGTTTCATAGGCAAATAGAAATGTTGTACAATTTAAACAATTCTTTGTATTTTGCAAATTTTCAGACTTAGATCCTTTATCATAAAATATGTCTAGAATTTCTACCTCATTCATGTCATTAAGAGGATGTCTTAGGCTAATAACAGGAAGTTTACTTTTATGTATTAGTGTTTGAGTAGCTTGCCATTCTTTTTTCAGGAGGTTGATACAGTAGTCCACAAAAATGTAGACTTAAACTGCCCTGGAATCTGTTTGCGTCTCATCTTTCCTATCATGGCTTTCATAATTTTCCAATATCATCAGTCGTATCAAAGCAGAACAGACTCAATCAGGAGTATACTCTCAACTCTAAATGATCAAATGAAAAGCCTTTTTTCTGAAGACGTATGTGATAGTTTAATGCAAGCATTCCTAAATACAAAAAAGATCAATTCTCTTTATAATTTAGAAATATCAGTTTTTAGTTATCCCATAAATTTAAGAATGCTATTGGTGAATAATATGTTTAGCCTGCTTTGAAATTGCCATTCTGTTCCCTGGAGTACTACATTGTTTTTATTGTTATTAGCAATGTCTAACACTTCTAGTTATCTCAGATTCGCCTTAATCCTTATTGTTACCTGTATTGTTTTTATTTTGCTTATTTTCATAGATAAGTAGTAATAAAACATAGTGGTTTTTAAAATCATGGTTAATTCCTAATGGCAAACAATGTTAACCTAATTTCATGTGTTTACTTGGCACCTCAGTAACTAAGATGACCCTGAAAGACATCATGAAAAGTAAATTGTATGATTATATTTACATAATCTTTTTGAAAAAAAAATCTTCAATGATGACCAGCAGATCAGTTAATTCAAATAATTAATTGTGATGGGAAGATGTGACTGCAAGTTTTTTTTCTTTGTTTTTTTTTTTTTTTTGAGGTTTCATACAACTGTACATTAAAAATGGCCAGTATTTCTATATGGTTAATTTACTTATTTATTTTTTTAAGATTTATTTATTTTTATTGGAGAATCAGATATACAGAGAGGAAGAGAGACAGAGAGGAAGATCTTCTGTCCGATGTTTCACTCCCCAAGTGGCTGCAACAGTTGGAGCTAAGCCAATCCGAAGCCAGGAGCCAGGAGCCAGATTCTTCCGGGGCTCCCATGTGGATGCAGGGTGCCAAATCTTTGGGCTGTCCTCAACTGCTTTCCCAGGCCACAAGTAGGGAGCTGGATGGGAAGCAGGATTCCCGGGATTAGAACCGGTGCCCATATGGGATCCCGGGAGTGCAAGGCAAGGACTTTAACCACTACGCTATCGCGCCAGGCCCCTATATGGTTAATTTGCAATAAACTATTCACTTGCAGACAAAATCATTGAATTTTTTGAGGTGAGAATCTTGTAGAATTTCGTAAAACTGAACCATGAGGTATTTCAGCTTAGAATTTCTGAAATCTCTGTTTCATAAAGAAAATATTGTGGATGAAGTACTATTGACGTTTCTTGATACGTAATTTATGCATTTAGTTTTAGATTTCAGATGAAATGCCATCTTCTTTGTGTGTTCTACTTCTACACACAAGTGAAGTTTAGGAATCAATTTTGATTGAGAAATAAGTGTACTTTTATAAAAGCTCTTCTGTGAGAACGCTTTCAAATTTTAAAACCAAACTGTGTTCAATCATGTGGATAATGTACTTTTATTAACTGAAAAGTATTCATCCTCATATGAATAAATCCATTCACACATATTAGTTAAATGTAGTGTAATTATTTTTAAACACTGTAAACTATTTCTAACATTTCAAGTCATGGGCAAAATAGTAGAATCCAATAACGGGTACTTAAACTTACTAAGATTTTGAAGGAGACAGTAGAAAATCTCTTTGGGTAAGAAAGTTCAGAGTCGATGATTGAGTTAATTGTTAGCAATTAACAAAAAATTGGTAAGTGAACAGCATCCCCATCATTCCCAACCATAAGCACATAGTTACTCAGTAAGAATGGAATTAATGGTTCTACATGGGAGCAGTTTTTGCTTATAAGTCCCTTGACCTGATTTTAAGTAAAACTGTTTAGCTGTAAGAACACACATTAGAAAAGTGTTCATTGCTCCTCAAACCTACTTGCTAAACTTTTGTTCTTGATCACTCTCTTCCCGTTGTCTGGGTCTTGTTTTATTTCAAAATTAAAATGGGCTCTTCTTTTCTCCAGGGCTTCTATCACTTACAGCAGCCATTTTCTGTTTGTTTTAAAAATTATTTCCAACATCTTACCCAACTATTGTTAATAATCACTCTTGATGGCCCTAAATAAAGTAAAAATTTGTTTTTTTTAATCATTTCACACACTTAGGTGATTTCTTTAGCAGCACAATATGAAGTTTTAAAATGTGTATTTGTTCACTATTTTGCTCCTCTCAAACTTTGATTCATAAGAAATAAAGCATCTGTTTTCTCATTGTGTTATACCATCCCCCAGTTCGGAGTCAAATACTTGGAACTCAGTTATCATTTATTGAAAACAGGAAGGTAGAAGACAGGCAAGGAGCAATTTTTGCACCTTTTATTTATATTCTTACCACTTTTAACAGAGTACTTCAGAGCTCAATAGGAATCTAATGTAAACCTATGTTAGTCTATTTTAAGAGAGAAGCGAACAGACTTCGGAAGATTTATAGACTATAAAAATGGTTGAATACAAAATGTGTGTCTTGTTATATAATGCTCTTAAATCAGAAGCCGTAAGTCAACATATAAGTGCATGTTTATCTTTAAATTATAAAAAGAAAATTTCAATATATTATAATTTAAAAAATATTTACTTATTTGAAAGACGAGTTGCAAAGGGAGAGACAAAGAGAAACAGACAAGAAGAGAGACAGAGGGAGAAATAGAGAAAGAGACTGAGACAGAAGATCTTAACATTTGCTGCCTACTCCATGGCTGCAGCAGCCAGGTCTGGACCAGGCTGAAGCCTGCAGCCAGGAGGAACTCAGTCGTCCACCTTGGTTTCCCACATGGGTGACAGAGGCCCGTGTTTTTGGAACTGCCTTTCCTGATGCATTATCAGGGCTTTCGATTACAAACGGCATAGCTGAAACTGGAAGAGGCATTCTCATAACAAATGCTGTCATCACAAGGCCTGGCCCCGTATCATTCCTATTAGTATTTAGAATTACGTTTTTATTAGTATTTAGATCCATCTAAACACTCGGTTCATTTCCTTACCTTCTTTACAAGTGCTAATGTTTTATATCACTGACTTTAACTCTTGGAGAGGACATTTCTGTAGTGCTTGCAGATGTCAGCAGCCTATTCAACAATTTGACCGTAATGTCAGATTCTGAATGACAGTCATCACGTTAAGCCACTTGTGGATTCTCTTTCCTCAGAAACTTTTTGAAATAAGAAATGTTTCTTATGCTAAATGGATGGCTTTTAAATAACTGTGTTATAGCTAGAGATAGCTAACACAATGACATGTAAATAACTTGAGCTGTTGTGCACTGGAAAACTGGGCTGGCAATTTCTTATAATGTTAAAATACAACTATTCTACATTCTAATCAGTTTCTTCAAAAATAAGAAAATAAGCCCACACAAACACTTCACATTAGTGTTAATGGTATCTTTGTCCATTAGCTTGAAACTGGAAACAAACAGGGCAATGGATAAATATTTTGCATTTGTATCATGACATTCATAATAAAAAAAGACCATGTTATTTATAACATTATATCTCAAAAGCATAATGGTGATCAAAAGATGCAAGGCAGGAAAATGTCCTCTGTTATTTTTAATATTATCAGTTTGGAGTTTAGTAGAGAAAAATCTATGATGAGAAATCAATAGAGAATCTGAAAGGAAAGGAATGCAAAAAGTGGAATTCAAGGAGATGATTGTTATGGACACAACGATATCTGAGGTATGATAGAAACTATGCATAAAGAAGCATCATTAAGATCACAGAAAATCCATATCATGAAAAAGATTTGCAAAGATCTCAATGTTTTCGCACCATATCCTTTAATTCCATATCCGTGAACTTTTTAAAATATATTTGTGTATGTGTGTATGTGTGTGGGTGGATGTGCATTTGTGTGATAGTTTTAGTGAATACAGTTTAAAATATATATCACTATGCATTAACATCTCCTCAAAATGTACATTGAATGCTGAACAATTTTCTAATTCAAAATTCTGTTGTTTAAAAAATAAAATGTACGGAGTGGCATGGTCTCTATTTTATGGCAAATAGAGTAGAATGTAGCAAAACTGAAGTCAGCAGTATATTTGAGGTGACTGATGCAGTAACCTGGGTGACAGAGCATATTGACTCTTGTTCCGCAATCACGAATCTGAGGCACAAAGGGAAAAGAGAACATTAGTCATAACCTTCAGTACAAAATATCTGATTTTTCTTTTTTCTCATTATTCTCCAAATTAAAAGCCGTTGGTTCCATTTCATGCTGTCTATATCTGGTCATCAGGAGTATAAAAATCATAGCATTATTTAGAATTTGCTCCAAATAGTGAGATGAGTAATTTTGCTTGGCAACTGAGGGATACTCATTTTATACAATTTTTGAGAAAGGAGCATTTTTTTAACATACAATTAAAAGTTGCCTTCCAAGAGAAATCTAATGCAGTTGAATAGATTTCTTCAATCAATCATTCACTTTATTAGAACTATTTATCAAGTTTATCATAATTATCTATTTAAAACAAATGAGAATATAGAAATTTCTCAACCTTAGGAATTTCTCTCCATTTTGCTTATTTCATGCAAATTTAGACAGGGAAGTGGAGAATTGCAAAATATTTTAAAAAAAAATCCTTGTGTATTGCCTTGAAATTTGGAGATTGTTAAGCTAAGTGCTTTACATATGTTGTTGAGGGAAGGTCTCACAATAGCAGATGCTGGGGCTGGTTCAGGAGCTACTGTGAGGCTGGATGTTCCCAAAGAGGGAAGGAGGAGGAACTCTGTTCCTTAGAACAGATTCAACGCTTAGGCATCTGTCACCCAACGGGTAAAGGCTTTCCTGCTTTTTTATCTCTCCTCTCTCTTTCTTAACTTCAGAGTGAGTAAATGGGAAGCAAGGAAAAACATCAGGCCTCAGAAATTCTTGGTTAGGTCTGATCACGGGCAGGGAGGAAGAAAATGTAAAATTGAGTAAAAAATTCAAAGGTTAATTTGGAGAATTCAAGTGCTGAAAACTAGATGAATCCTGAGCACGAATGGAAAAGTTACGGGTTTTATCTGAGATCCTATCTCACTGAACAGAAACTGAACAGATGAGGCTGAAAGAGAAGTGTAGTTTCCAGACCCTACTATTTTAAGTCCAGCCTGCTCAATAAATCAGTTACAGGACTGAAAGATGAACTGTCGTCTCAAAATAGAAAGCGCAAAGTTAAAGACCTTTGAATTAATACTAATATCTTGAAAGGACTCTGATTCTGTTATCTACATTCTTACAGGAGGATATTACCAAATACAGTGTTTTTCCAAATGTCAAATAGATTTAAAACAAATGTTACAGAATTAAGAAACTTTCCCAAGATAATTTCTTTCAGAAAAAATGATCAGGAATCACTTCTTGGACTTTTGACTAAGATCAAGTGTAGAAAGATTATGTCAGCGGAGCTTCTGTTGCAGCACAGCAAGTTAAGTTGCAGTCTGCGATGCTGTTTTGCCACTAAGAATTGCTGGTGAGCCCAGGTGGTTCACATCCTATACAGCGTTCTGCTGTTGTGCACGGGAAAGCAGCAGAAGATAACCCCAGCACGTGAGCCCCTGTCACTCTGTGAGAAAGCTCGATGTGAAGTTCTGTTTATTCTGTTGTGTTAGAGTAATTTAAGAGGAGGATGTACTCAGTTAGCCTTAGATTTTTTTTCTTTGTTTATTTGAGAGACACAGAGAGAGAGAGAGAGACCCCCATCGATTGGGTCACTTCCTAAGTGCTGGCCACAGCAAGAGCAGGATGGAGGCAAAAACCCAATACTGTGAATTCAATTCAGGTCTCCTGAGTGGGTGGAAGAAACCCAACCAATTGACCCATTTCGGAATTATGAGCTGAGGCTGGGTATTGAACGCATGTATTTTGATATGAAACACATCTTAAAAATACTAGGACATATTCCTGTCATTTGATCTTTTTTAATATGGTAGGGAAAGATCATTTTACAAAATAAAAAGACATAATCTATAAGTTACAAGTTTATGTAACTTTTACAAACTATGGTAATTTACTGCAAGATAAGTATTAGTTGTAATTACTATAGGATATTTATTACTTGAAAGGAACTTACTTACCTATTCTAATAAAACATGTTGAATATGTGTAGTAGAAGAAATATGGTTAAAAACCAGTTGAGTTTGCTAGTATTTATACTATACAGTTTATACTACTACTATTGATACTACCATAGATAATTACTATTAATTCTTCTTTAAGTGTTGTAATCTACCAATATTTAAAAAAAACACTCTGGCAGTGAAATCTCTTGTACATATTGTATAATCAACACTAAGTATGTTTTGCAGTTAATGCTAGTATTAGCTTTACTCCTTGATTCTATTGCATCAAACAATTCATGTCTCAATATTTATTTATTGCAGCTCAAAATTTGTTATATATTTATGTCATTCATTGGTTTTGTTTCCCCTTTGGAAGGAAATATTGGAGAATGATGGAATTCTTAAATAACCAGTTAGGTGATTATGAATGGGTTTCAACTACTTTATGGATCTCAGTTTCCTCTGCCCTATGATTTCACATGCTAGAAATCTGTTGTAAGCTCTCATGGCACTATATAACTTTTTTGTGAAGTATTTACCACAAATGAAATTTAATAATTTGGGTGGGCATTTGGTCTGTTGGTGAAGATGCCAGTTAAGACATTGAAGTATATGAATGCTGCTCTTGACTTTGGCTCATTACTCCAGTTTTTGAGTTTTTGTTTTTGTTTTTGTTTTGTTTTTCCTAATATGATTCCTGGCAGGCTTCAGTGATGTCTTAAGTTATGGATTCCTGCCACACCCAGACTGATTCCGGGATTTGCTTTCCTTGGGTCAGCTTCAGCTTCTTCCCATTCCGTACTGACTTGGGTGTCTCTGGAGTTTGCCGGCATATAAGAGCACTTGGCCTGTCTTTGTCTCTCTTGTTGTCTGTCATCAGTAATTTGTAATTATCTATAGACATTTGATACTGCTTGTCTTTGCATGACATTGTAAACTCCATAGTGGAATACATGGTTTCTGATGCCCTCATAATTGCACACATAGCAACTAGAGCAGATTTAGATCAGATGCTGTTCCTTTAATGAATTATTTAATAAATGATACATTAATTCATTTTAAAAAATCAGAGTTACCAAGAGAGAGTCAGAAACAGTGATAGAAAGATTGATCTTCCATCCCCTGGTTGGATCCTCAGTTAGCTACAACATTCAAGAATGGGCCAGGATGAAGCCTGAAAGTAGGAGCTTCTTCCCAGTCTCCCAAATGAATGCAGTGTCCCAAACACTTGGCCCATCTTCTGCTATTTTCCCAGGTGCATTACCAGGGAGCTAGACCAGAAGTGGAACAGCCTGGGCTCAAACAGCACTAATATGGGATACAGTGTTGCCACTGTCAGCTAAAGCAGCTAAGCTACAATACCAGACCCCCTAATTTATTAGTCTTAATTATTATACCTAGACTTATTCTAGTTATTTCCATATTTCAAATGTGTTTTCCAAGAAAGAATTCCTAATGGATAATCAGCAATGGACACAAATAAAACTTTTATTTTGAACTACCCAGAGTATACTGGTTTATTGCATTCAATTGACTTGGACCATTTTATATAAATATGTTTAAATTATGGAACTCACTGTACATTTTGCTTCACTACATACAATTTGGTTTTACAACTAAACTTGTATTCATGCTAAGATTTGAATTATTGCAAAGGATCTTTGCTTTTAAACATCCTTTGTTTTCCTCATCATTATATTACTTTTCATTCATATGGTTTTCTTTATGAAGGGGTAGAGAATGTAATATCAGTGTTATTTATTTAGAATTCACATGGTGCTTTATCTATGCAGAGTTATACAATGATTTTTTATAGTAATATAGAATTATGACCGTATTTGTGTTCTTGTACCGTAATACTATGGAAGTTAATATGATTTAGAGTTAAGTTTTATTTTTAACATAAGCCACTAACGTGTGATTTAAAAGGAGCTTTGTATTTCTCTTTAAAAGATGTTTACTCTCCAGCAGATGGAACAAATGAATAGGAAATAACACTATGAGTAAGGCAAAGCAAGAATCCTTTGCCTCTCAAAATAACCCAAATATACTTGTTTGGGTTTTAGTTTGTTTGTTTTTGTATATAACTGTAACAATGCCACAAGGGCAATCCTCATCCATACAGGAAATATTCAAGGACTCTTGGAAAAAAATACCCTAACCTCATGTATCTCATTTTTCAGTTGTCAGAAGGAGAATATACTGTTTTTTTTATCTAACTCACAAGTAAATAATGTTATGATTTATGAAGACTGAATATCTCAAAACATTCCTCTGCATAGATTTATTTTAATCTGTTTTATTAGGTTACTAGATCTAAAACCATGTTCTAGATTATATTGTCTCAAGATATAATCAAAAAGTGATAAAACGGAAAGTTAAGTATGTTTTATTGGAATGACGTGTCCTTATGGTTCCTCAAAGTATTCCCATTAAGTTGGTTAATTATAGAAAATGGATTAAAATTATAATTAGTGTAACTTGGGAATTGTTTGGCTATCATGAGTGTCTGCATAAGTGCTTAAAAATTCAGCATTTTAATTCAAATGTTTATCACAGATAATTTATTCAAGTACTTGTGAAGAATACATCCTTTTATTACTGTGTTATAAGGATATATGTGATATTTTTAAAATTAGAAATGAAAAAATCATTCTTTAGATTCATTTGTCATATATATATAGATTTATGAATGTATATACAAGTGTTTTTTTTTATTAATTACATTGCATTATGTGACACAGGTTTATAGGCACTGGGATTCCCCCCACCCCTCCCTAAACCCTCCCCCCCATGGTGGATTCCTCCACTTTGTTGCATTACCACAGTTCAAGATCAGTTGAGATTCTTTCATTGCGAGCATATACAAGTGTTTATTATGACACTGATGTATTGATTGTGAAGTCAATGACATTAGGATGACTAGGAAACAAAGATTATAGAAAAATTAAATGATTTGCCTACAATCAATAAATAATGAGAAGTATTATAGTATAGAAATAAGTATGTGATAGAAGTAAGTATAGAAACCTATATGTTGATAGTTTACATATATACATATATATGCAGCATGGGCATATAAATGTATATGTTATATATTATAACTAGTTATTTTATAGATATGTCACTGATTATTTTCAGGTGTTTTTGATCACTGAGTATGGTTACTGAACCAAATTATCACTGACATATTTACATTGTGTTTCAGCTGAGAAAGTCCATCTTGGAATGAGTAGGAAATTGCAGGTACCTATTTATAACAAAGATAAAATCTCTAAAGTCAGTCTTAACATATTGCCGATTGAGGTGGCAGTGTTGGCATACAGTACATTTCAAATGTGCAGGAAGAGAGACCTCCATTATTCAATCAAATATTCTGTTATCTTGTAGAGACCGTTTATTCAGAACAAATCCAAGATATCAGGGAGACATTTGTGTATTCAATTAATTAAATGAAAGCCCACACGTTTTGTATAGTTACTGGTAGGCAACAGAATTCTGAGAAGTACTTGGTCATAATTTTTCTTCTTTTTCAAGTAAATGCTTGACTCTAGGTAGACCATGTGAAATGCAGAAGCATTGGGAAGATGAGGAATAGCCAGATAGTATGTAAAAATAAATTCCCTAAAGTGGTAGAGTAACATTGGAATATTAAGATAACTACTTTACATGAATGGTAATAGCCCATTAAAGATAAAAGCTATGTAACGTCTACTTGAGATACGAACAAATCTTCAGCAGTTCATTGGACAAGTTACCTGAATTATTTCAGTTGAGGGTATAGTTAGAACGTATTTATGAATTTTTAATACAATTTTCTTTTATAGAATTCAGTGCTGGCTCTTAAAATTAAAGGTTAGATTGATTATCAAAATTTAAACAATTTCTGTTGCATTTATCCTTGAACAATATGTCTTGATCACTTCAAGATATTGTTTTAATCTAATCTATATCTGTATCTATATCTATATATATAAACACCTTTCCGGTGTGAGGAAGACGGGAAGTATAACCTATCAGGGTCATAACTGGTAACTCATAGACAACAGACTCGAATCAGCATTAGACAATAGTAAAATTACAAAGGCATATGGGGGGAATCAGGAGCAATCCTAACAACCTCTTGACAGGAGGTCATATGCACAGAACAGGGGGGGACACCAGAGGGGAGCAGGCACACAGGAGGAGGCCTGTATCCCAACCCTGAAGACTTCCAGATTCTCAGTACGAGCACCAAGGACTACATCCCAACTGCCAAGGAGACCATGGGGAATTGGAGTGCCTTCGGAGACCAAGAACTCTGAGGTCACCCACCCCCATTTGGATCCACCACATGGGATGGAAGAAGCCCAAATCCTGCCTTGCAAGATCCAAGGTCATTGGAACGACAACCAAGAGCAGAAAGCGGTCCGCAGAAACAGAAGAACAATAAACTTCCTTCAGGACTAGGGAGAGGAGCTTTCTCTGGTCCTTGCCTGGTTCCGACTTTGGGTCCCCACCCTCTCTCATAATGACCATCAGGATCACTCCAGAAATCCCTCAAAACAAACAAACAAACAAAATTAGAATAGATAGACAGAGAACAACAAGGAAAGCTTAGAAACAGACAGGAAACGGTCAGCGGGGACACACTTATAACTCACTGGGTGGGACACAAAGATTAGTTACTCCTCACTGGGGTATGGAAGATTTCTCTGCATACACCTCCTAAAACTGTTCACCTAAACTGCTGACATATGTATTGTTAGAGTTATAGAGTTAGACTACCCGAAAAACAGCCAGGTTCAGCAAAATCATACTTCAACACTATAAACTGCTAAATACTAAAATTAAAATAGACATGAGACATTTTAAGGTGTATAGAACCCAGTTGTATATAAACTAATAATTGAAATATCAATGTAGAAGTCACAGGATGTGATTCAGAACTTACATTCTTTGTTTTTCTTTTTCTCTTTTAACATATTGGTTACTCAGTACCATGTCAACTAATTCCATAACGTTATAAATTGTTACTGATGTTATGTCGGGGCTTTTAATTGAACAGGATGATACTCTGCTGGCTCTACCTTCAGACCAGAGATGGTTTCCCCAAGAAACCATTGAATTTATCTGGATAATAAGATGCTGGACTTAATGCTTGGTAAATGCTTGCCATGAAAGAATCTCAACTGAATTTGAACTGTGGTAAAGCAGCAAGGTGGAGGAATCCACCATGGGGGAGGGTTTGAGGAGGAGCAGGGAGAATCCCAGTGCCTATGAAACTGTGTCACATAATGCAATGTAATTAATAAAAAAAACACCTTTCCTAGTGAAATTTATTACTACTTAAATTTATATCAATTTTTACTACTTTTTTCTGTTAGTGTACTATTGCTATGAGACAGAATGAAGGGTGATGAAATTTTGTAAAAATTCGTGGAGTACGTATGATTACATTAACATTCATACATACTTGTATTTGGTTTTTCAGGAACTATCTTCTGATTGCATGCTACATGTCTTTACTATTCTTTGTGCTATTCTTTATTATGTTTTAGAATACACTCAATCACTTACATGCAAATAAGAGAATTCTCATTGTGAAATCAGTTCATTGTGCCCTACACATATAAAATGTTAAATACAAAGCTCTATGGTACTGCTTGAAAATGAATATTTCTGTTCTTTCTGACTCCATATCAGGAATAATGATTCATAACCATCCAGTGTATGCTTCGGAGTCTCTGTTTTAGTAAGTTCCCCAGCTGGTTCTCTCATGGCTTTTGCAAGCAAGATACATGACAGTCTAGAACATTTTGAGCTTCAGAAATCAGCTATTTTGCAAGAAATATTCATTATGAATATGGATGTTCTCTTTCTGATGCTTTAATTTCCTCCTTGTTTTACCTTTGTGTTAGTAGATAGCCTCATGCGTTAAGTCCTTTACTAAGAAATAAAACTCTTGGATGTAAGTAGATAAAAAGATCAATTTAATTTTTCTTCTATTTTTCTTCAACTTTCTAGGTTATTTTACTAACATTGTTCTAAAATGCTCCTCATGTTCTCATTTTCCACCGCAGTAATATATCACGTTTTCGGTAGGTCAGCTTCAGAAATCTAAGCTTGTTTTTCCTCCCAAACCTATTTGACCTTTTAATTGATATTTTTAAGGGTGTTGCACCAAAATGAATCTGTTATATTCTCTGCGTCAAACTGTGATGATTCCAGTCTGGTCATTACTGAGAAAACACACAACTTTCCTCATTAGAGAGTTTCCATGACACACAACTCGCACTATTTAGACATATTACAAAGGTGATTTAGGCTACTCCAATAAAAATGAAGGTTGTGCTTGTTATGTGGTGCTGGAATGGAAAATGTAGAACTACTGAAACCAGGAGACATATGAAGCAGACTACTATTTCAAGTGGTGAAAAAGTTAAACTTTCACACTTAAATGAGGACCATTGTAAGTAAAATATGGTAAATGTAAAAAAAAAGTAAAATGTCCTCATCTTCATCTATTTAATTATAGAATTGTTTACGAATATGAATGTAAAACAAACAGATGCCCTTAAATCTTGCCTGGATCTTAATCCACAGGTTTCACAGGTGGCAGGTATGTGGGAGACACTGTTTCTATCAGTAAGCAGAAAATCAATTATGATTTCTGAAGCAAGTTTAGGAACTATATACATGAAATAGAAAAGTATTTGTGCAAATTTTCAACAGAAAAGTTGGTTTTCCAGCACTCCACTAAGATGTGTTGAACATAGAACCATTTGTAGTAAAAGACCTTGTCTTTGAAAACTTGCTAATCTTATACCTTAAATGAAAACTCTTGCTATTTTGTAATAAAAGAGAAACATATAAAAAGTTGTAGACATGATAAGAGGACCACATATTTGCTTAGAAACTTCAAAATGAGGCCTTTAGCTCTTTGTTTTTCTTGAGTCTTTTTTATAGCCTACCATAGAAAAGCAAGGATCAGAAAATAGACAAGATGTTTTCAAGAAAATAGCAAAACAAACAAACAAAAAAATATATAGTTTAACCCCATCTTTCCCTGCTCCTTTTGTTTGTTAGCTTCCAAGAAAACCTTAGGGAAATGTTATGGTTTCCTTTAAAGGTGTTTTTTCTCTTTTGGGAGTGCCAAATACGGACTAGTTCTTTACAGGGCCTTATTTACAAATGTCAGCATAGCAGAGTTCAAATAATGAAAATAGTGGAATTGTGGTTTGCCTTTGGTCCTCACTGGATCTTTCAGTGGGGTTGTGGGCGAGGGATAATGGTGAACTATACTATGTGGAATGATACTCCCCTTGTACTATTGGCATGAAGAAGTTCAGGAAAATGTATATGCAAACATTTCATATCACACATATGCTCAGGAATTTCTGAAGTCCATATTCCCCCACCTCATTTTCTTCTCTTCAGTGCAATAAGGCCTTAAAGCATTAATGCAAATTCTGTCATCTCATTCTCCTGGTTCAGCATATTTTCTAACACTCTACTGTGAGGCCAACTCTTAATTTTACCTCCTCCCCCCCCCCCCACACACACACACATTCAGCTTCATTCTGTACCGGACACCCAGCAATACCCCATCTCATCTAGACAAGGAGGTAGCCATAATCAAAGTAGGGACTTTAGACTTCTTGAGAGTCGGTTGGCTCTATAGGCCATCTATAGACAATGCCCTCCCTCTCAGGGTAGACAAGCTGCTTGCTTTTGACCAAACTGGGATTGCTGTCCCTGGTGCTGAACCATGTTTGACCATCAAGGAATCAGCAGCTGAGTCAAAGGAGCTGCAGAGAAAACCTGGCTGACTGAATGCCCAGGTTGCAGAGGCAGAGGACACAGGGATAGGGTCGCCCCCACTCCAACTCCTCCCTCACATGTATCTGTCTCTAGTGCGACAGGACCCCATTTGCAATTTTCTCCTCCCGAACCCCACTCCAAACACCTTCAACATGGCCTCAGATGCTGGCGGGTATCAACACAGCACAGCCCGGCATCAGAACGCAGTAATGTTGAAAATGCTACTCCACAGAGTCTTTGTGAGGTTAGATTTTTTTTTCCACTCGAAAACAAAACAAAAAAATAAAGTCTAAAAAATTAATGAATAACTGACCTTCCTCTTTCCTTCCTTCCTTTCCTGCCCCCCCCCCCCCAAATAATCATTCTCCTCTAGATTATAAAGCCCCAAATTCCAGAAGAGTGCTTTAAAACTGGGTGGTCTCCCTAGTTTCAGATCTCCACCCCTTCCCCCACCCCTCGGGAGCAAAACGACGCCAAAAACGACACAGCTTACCCCGGGTAGAGCGATAGCAGAAGCAGAATCCACGCCGTCATTTTCCGTGAAAATACAGGAGTCGAGTAGATTGAGCTTCCTGTGTTCCATATATTTGGCGAACTCATCTTTTTTTTTTTCCTCCTCTTGCTCTTGCCTCTTGGTTGCAGAAGAATCCCTCCCCCTTTGTATTATTATTATGCTTATGATCTGATGGTGGCTCACCTCCCCCCACCTGCCTCTAGTAGGTCTCCTCACTGGGGAGCTGTGTTGCTTCCAGCTTCGGAATTAATATTCAGGGGGCATAAATCAGATCAGCACAAACGCTTGCAGATATCATCAAAGCGTCAGCTCGGGCAGCAGCTTCCAAGTCGGGGGGATAATGTAGTTGAGGCAGGGGGAGGGCCCAGGAAGGGAAACACGCCAAGACAAATAACCCAGCGAGAAACGCAAGCACATTCATGCCTCTCACACTCTGGCGTACTCCCCTAGGTCCATCATTTTAGGTTTGTTTATTTGTGTGTTTGAATTTTTTTCTCTTAAAATACTAGGACGTGTGTGTGTGTGTGTGTGTGTGTGTGTGTGTGTGTGTGTGTGTTTGAAAGAAAAATCACTAGTAACTCTGCGTGACTAACTATCACGCAGATTAGCTGTGAGGTCAAACTGGAAGTGATGCCTGCTGCTGCTGCAGGAATTAACACTTGCGTGGTGTCTTTCCAGAGCTTTTTAACCCTTCCCTACACACACAAAAGCATGTGAGGACTGGTGTTCTTGGTAAACCCAGAAACTACTTAAAACAGATGGCTTGTTTCCTCAAGTCAGCCTAGGATCTTCATTTTAAAATCATGTGGTCTTAAAAATGATTACCTCCCCTGCGGAAGGAGAGGAAGGTGGGGGAGGACTACTTCTTTCCATTGTAAGCCATTCTGTAGGAAGCCGGATTTAGTGGATTCAATTTGAATGGGAGAAAACAATGATGGAATTAAAACACACAGGCAAGTGCTCTGCTCCCCAGGATTCTTTCCTCCTATGCCTGTTTTTTAAACACACACACAGGACTAGAAGGCTGAAAAATATAAAACTGCATGGGAAGATTTTCTCGAGTGAAGAACATAAGCTATTAAAAGAGATGCTACTTTTGGAAGGAGGATAGGCACACAGAACTTTTAGCAACAGGCATTTACTTCTTGTGGGTGTGGGGAGGTGTTTTTAAATAACAATCCTGAAAATCCCATAGGTGAGTGAATGGTATCTGCATGTGAGCCATACCACTAGGCAGCCTCGTTCCACTACCACAGACGAAATCCCTTTTTCTCATCCTGGGAAAGAAAGAGGAGTGTTCCATGTGTCCTATAAAGCCAGATACTATTGTGAAGATGTTCTTGATGTGATATAGATGTAGACAACATATCCTGTTACTCCCAGGGAAATAGAGCCAACTCATAGTCAAAACCTTTTCTACTGGAGGAAAGTCTTCAAAAATGGAAAGTCCCGAATGAGTCCAGGGGTGTCTCATCAACAGGTCTGCAACGCGTTGCTCACTGTAAAGTACACCCAAGCAAAACAGAATTACTGGTGGCTGCTGCCAATGAAGAGATGCATTCTGGCTTGGAGGTGAAAAGGCCTGAGAGACATTTCTGTACATTTACTTACTTCACAATTCTGTCTTTAGTTGCTGTTTATGGAGTTTAAGCAAAATGCACCTAGACACAAATGTTCACATGCAGTTGGTGGAATTCTTTTCATTGTATCTAAAATGGAAACCAGAACAAATGTAAACTCAGTTTCTTTATAATTATCATTTGCCTAATTCAGTCATAATTTTTGAGAGCCTAGTTGCAGATACATATATATGTTGATAATTATAATTTAAACTAGCATATGTGTATAGACACACAGTATATACTTTTATATGCATATGCATGCACACACTCGCATCCATTTTGCAGATGAGCAGATGTATCTTTTCTGAGTTCAGAAAAGATAGGGACTGAATGTGGAACAATAAAATGATAGAAACCTACACAGTGAAATGAACACTCCCTATAGAGCTAGAATGTCTTCTGCTTACTTCTTGTTAGAGTTACCAGAATAAATAGAAGTAAGAATTGCTTTGTGAGATGTACAAACGTTTTAAACCATAAGACATGACAAGTCGAGCAAGCCTGCAGTTGTCAGCTTTGTAATAGTATGAAGTACATCCAAGTGACAGTTTTGTTCTCTGCTAGGCATGGCATTTCCAGTTTTCCAATTCAAGTTTTTTCAGATGAGAGTTTTTTCCACCTTGTTTCATGACCTTGAGTTATCAGTACAAAGAAAACAGATTCAGTGGAGTCTAGACACGACTCAGTGGGTATGATAGTGCTCCCCCACCTCCCTCTCTTTTGCTCTCTCCCTACCTTTTCTTTCTTTTTTGTTTCTTCTTCTTTCTTTTCTTTTTTCTCTTGTCCTCTTCTCTCCTCTCCTTTCCTTTCCATTTCTTTCCTTTTTCTTCTTTCATATGCAACTATGAGAATAAATGCAATCACATTAAAATAGCATTAATATACAATGAAGCCTATAAATTGTAATTTGTTTCAATGATTAGATGCTTATCAGTGCCTTTTTACATATAGTATGGTATCCAGTATAGTTTTTTTAAACATTTATTTATTTTTATTGGAAAGTCAGATATACATAGAGGAAGAGAGACAGAGAGGAAGATCTTCCGTCCGATGATTCACTGCCCAAGAGGCCACAATGGCTGGTGCTGCGCCAATCCAAAGCCAGGAACCAGGAACCTGCTCCAGGTCTCCCACGCGGGTGCAGGGTCCCAAAGGCTTTGGGCTGTCCTTGACTGCTTTCCCAGGCCACAAGTAGGGAGCTGGATGGGAAGTGGACCTGTCAGGATTAGAACTGGCCCCCATATGGAATCCCGGAGCGTTCAGGGAGAGGACTTTAACCTCTAGGCCTCCAGTATAATTTTAACTGTGCCATTTTTAATTCGTACACTTCAATATCCTTGAGTAGACTTTCCGTTTCTCATAACTGCTCTACAAAAACATACTTAAATCAGTCTCCCAGACTACAGAAGTAATATTCTGGTATTCTTAAGTGATGTCTTCTGTTAACTTATTTTGTAATCAATCATTAGTTAATGATGCTTCATTTCTATTCTTGCTCATTTTAAGAAGATATTCATAATGCATGTAAAAATAAGCCACTATTTGGTAAGCACAGATTATATTTCCATAATAGTCTATTTAATATGTACGTATTATAACAATCCTTTAAAATATTAACAAAAGAAAGGATATTGCCACTCAAATAATCTTATCTAAACAAGGCAATGTGAATATATTGGAGAATTTTCTTTAACTAAATTTTTTGTTCTAATTTAATATCACATTAATTTTTTTTATTTTGTCAAAATTAAAATTTCTGGAAGTGAATTATGAGAGTAAAAGTCAGATCACTTTTGGCCTTGAATCAAAGTCTCTCTTTATTTGTGAAATTAAATTGTATTACGTAGGCTGTAATTCTGATCGTGGCAAAGTACTCTGTGACTATTATGTAACGTTTGGACTAATGATTAAATGGATAACAAAAGATTAAAGGGAGAACAAAAGTGACATGCTGTAAAAGCACCCAGACATTATGAAGAGTTGAACACTAAAGGAAGAAACCGAAGTGAATGACATTTCAGATTGTGTGACTTTTCCTTTGAGAACCCTCCAGAGGGTTACCTCTTTTCTCTATTTTTCTGGACCTTTCCTACCTTTAAAATGACAAGAAACCCCACTCAACCCTAAAAAAGCAGGTTGCCTAGAATCAGCATAAGGCAGTAATCTTATTTGCTTAAGTTTTTTGTTTTTGTTTTTGTTTGCTTATTGTTTTTGTTCTTAAGATTTCTTTGTGTTTGTTTGAAAGGCCTTTAGACAGAGAGGAGAGATGAAGAAGTCTCCCATCTGCTGCTTCACTCCCCACATGGCTGCAGGAGCCAAAGTTGAGCTGATCAGAGGCCAGGGGCTTCTTAATATTCTGTCACATGGGTGGAGGGTCCCAAGATTTTGGACCATCTTTTGCTGCTTTCTCAAGCCATCAGTAAGGGAGCAGGATGGGAAGTGGAGCAGCCAGGACATGAATCAGTGCCCAAGGGGGATACTAGCATTTTCAAGTGGGGGGTTAAGCCATTGAGCCGTTGTGCCAAGGCCAAAAGTAATAAATTCATTAAGCAAAGTGCTACCAGATGGAAACACAGCTCTATATGAAGCAGAGTAGAACATAGAAAATGGTTAATATGTGAGAAAACAGGAAAATTTGTATATTTTACTGTGATCTTTAAAAGACATCTGACTATTTGCTTGAAAACCAGAATGACAGACAGAGATCCTCTGTCTGTCTGCTGGTCCACTCCCCAAAAGCCCACGATTGTCAAGGTCAGGCCAAGCCTATGCTGGGAGCCAAACGTTCCATCCTGGTTTTCCACATGGGACACAAGAACCCAAGTACTTGGTCATCATCTGCTTCTATGAACTTCATTTTTCAATTACTGCATTTTTTCAGTATCATGTTGTCAAATATATAGAAGTATAAATATTATAATGTGAAATTCAGCATTAAGAATATGTTATGTTTGGACATGTAATTAGTTGCCTTTTTATTTGGGAAGCTGAAAAATACAATAGATGACAGAGGTAAACCAACAGATATATGGAGCTAGCACATGCTAATTCACTACATAGGTGCAGGCAATGACCCAGGCTGGGCCAGGATGAAGTTAGAAAACAAGTTTCTGCTATATGGGTATCAGAAACCCAATTAATTTAGTCATCACTATGGGCACCCAGTGTCTGCAGTTTCAGGAATCTATGTCAGGAGGCAGGGGAAGATGTTGAATAGGATGTTGACATAGGAGGTGGGCCACAGGCCTGTTCCTTCTGTTGTCTTTCATTAATTCCCTTCTGATATCCTTACATCTCTGACAGTATATCCATCCCAACTGTTAAAACACTCACTATGTTTCAGAGTAAAACAAGTTGTACTGCATCACATATTTGTTAAATCAGTTTGACGTGTCTGCTTTCCCACAGTAAGTTAAAAATTAAGAACTCTCTACTTTTACAAACCCTACATTGTATGGCCCCATGTCAGCCCACATTGGTAACTTTTCCTTGTAGTGTAAGCACACTTGCGGTTTTCAGTACATAAAACATGTGTACCTTCACAGCCTCTGGGCCTTCACTCATACAGATGTCTCTTCCTAGAGTTCCTGTTTTATTTGCCTAGTTAGTAGCTATTCACCATGGTGATCTCAGCTTGAATATGCCTTAATCTCTGACAAAAAAAAATTAAGATTAAATTTTCATTTTGTTCAAATGATAGCATTTAAAAAGTGTTTTATCAAAGTACATTCTCACCCCCTTGATTTCTTTTCTTTTTAAGATTTATTTTTATTTTTATTGGAGAGGCAGATATACAGAGAAGGAGATAGAGAAGGATTTTCTGTCCACTGATTAATTCTGCAGGCGGCTGCAACGGCCCAAGGTGAGCTGAAGCCAGAAGCCAGTTGCCTAGGAGCATCTTCTGGGTCTCCCAAGTGGGTGCGGAGTCCAAAGGCTTTGGACTGTACTCTGCTGTTTTCCCAGGCCACAATCAGGAAGCTGGATAGAAAGTGGGATTCAAATCAGCACCCATATGGGATCCTGGCACAGGGAAGGTGAGGACTTTAGCTACTTGGCTACCATGCAGGGCCCATCCCTTTGATTTCTAAAGATGCTATTAAAGTTACACTTTACCTTTAATATTTTGACATGGCTTAGGGCCATTATGATCATTAGCAAATGAACCAACAGATGGGAGTGTGCCCTCTCACATTTTAAAACAAAAGTGTTCAAGTAAATAGAGCCCATTATGACTCATTGGCTAAATGCTCACTTTGCAAGTGCCAGGATCCCATATGGATGCCAGTTTGTGTCCTAGCTGCTCCACATCCCATCCTTCTCCCTTCTTTTGACCTGGGAAAGCAGTCAAGGATGGCCTAAAGCCTTGGGACTTTGCACTGAAGTGGGAGAATATAAAGAAGCTCCTAGCTCCTGGATACAGATTGGCTCAGCTCTGGCCATTTTGGCCACTTGGGGAGTGAACTAGTGGAAGGAAGATCTTTCTCTGTCTCTCTTTCTCTCAAAAAATCTGCCTTTCTAATAAAAAATAAGTAAATCTTTAAAAAGTAAATATTTTTTTAAAAGTCTGTAAATAATATTAGGTAATAATAAAACTTCTCATTTTTAAAAGATTTATTTATTTTTATTGGAAAGGCATATATACAGAGAGGAGGATAGAGAAAGATCTTCTGTCTGCTGTTTAATCCCCAAGGAGCCTCAATGGCCAGAGCTCAGCCAATCTGAAGCCAGGAACTTCTGAGCCTCCTATGCGGGTGCAGGGTCCCAAGGCTTTGGGCCATTCTCAACAGTTTTCCCAGGCCATAAGAAGGGAGCTGGATGGAAGCAAGGCAGCCAGGATATGAACCAGTGCCCATATGGAATCCCAGTGCATGCAAGTTGAGGACTTGAGCCACTAGGCTACTGCACTGGGCCTGCTGTGTTCACTTTTAAGGACAGGTTTTATTTTACTTTTCCCAAGACTTAAAGAGCAGAGTGTGAGAGCACACTTCTTTCTGCTGGTTTACTCCCCAGATGATCCGGCCAAGCAAAGGCAGGAGCCAGGATCTCCAGCTTTGGTCTTCCACTGGGTGACAGGCTCAGACACTTCTGCCTTCCTGTTGCAGAAGCCAAGGAGCTGATTTGAAGCAGATTAAATAGTTAGCCAACTGGGACTCCAGTAGAAATGTAAGAATTGCCCAATTATAGCTTAACCTAGTGTGCCACCACATTGGCACACTTCAGAAAACTAGCTTAAGATGTAAAATGCTTCCAGAGATTTCTCTTGGCTGGTTGTACAGAATTGATATTGAATATAATAGAAAGTAAATCCAATTGAAATTACTAAAGTTTATTGGTGACTCTTAGTATGGGAAATTCTAACAGCTTTACTCTCTCTGCATTCCTGTTAATCAATACTGAATGGATTACTCAATGAGAAAGTTATTGAATACAATTTTAGACATGAAATTTTTTTAGAAAATGTTTTACCAAGTGTTCTCATTGTACAAAGAAATAAAAATGGTCGTGGACAATTTACATGACAATTACCCAGCTGACTAACAACAAGAACCACGGTCAAAATAGGGAAAAGCTGATTCCCTTACTACCAAGCTTCACATCTCCCACATAGGAAAACAGCTTCATGATTTAAAATAAAGTGGAACTTAGTGGTATAAGGAAATTTTATGCGATTTCTTTTTCTTAAATGCTCTGAATTTTGTAATATTGCTCTCTGCTTGTTAATTTCGTCCTGAAATTAAATTCTTCATCAGTCATTTTGTACTCCAGGAATTAATGAACAATACAGAAGTTAAAAAAAATATCTATCACTGTAAGCCACAGGTTGGTGTTCAGTTAGAGATCTTTTTGGGCTGGTTTAGTTTAATGATAGAACTTGTTTTGACCCGTGGGGCCAAACTCATTCTCAACCACTTCCTCTTCGGAAGGACAGCCTTCTATGTTTTCTTGATTGAAGTTTTGGCTACATCCAGTTGATTGTTCAACGAACAGCCAACATTTTTGTTTTGGTTACATTTTAAAGTCACTTTATATAACCAAAGTGTACAGAAATAAAAGCAGTGATTATATGTTTGACTTTTTGAGAAAAGTGGCTACTTTTTAAAAAAAATTATTTATTTTATTTGAAAGGCAGATTGTACAGAAAGAAAGAAGAGATGGAGAAAGACATCTTCCATCCCCTGATTCACTCCCCAAATGGCTGCAATGGCTTGGATTGAGCCAATTGGAAGCCAGGAGCCAGGAGCTTCTTCTAGGTCTCCCACATGGTTACAAAGGTCCAAGAACTTGTGTCATCCTGCACTGCTTTCCCAGGCCACAAGCAGAGAGCTGGTTGGGAAGTGTAGCAGCTGGGACATAAACCATTAGCTGTGTGGATGCTGGCTATACAAGGCAAGGGATTAGCCTAATTAGTCACCATTCAATAACCAAGAGAAAAACAAGCTACTTTCAACCAGACTCACATTATGGGTTTAGCATGAGCTAAAAAAAAAAAAAAAGAGAGAGAGAAACAAAATGTTCTCTTTGAACATAAAAATCTGTGCTTTCAACCATTTTTCATTTTCCTTTAGACCACATTAACCTTGTCATCTCCAACTGCCTGGGGAGAACATGTTTAGTCATTTATCATTTCATTTCAGACATTGGGCTTCAGTATTTAAATGATTGGAAACTTTGAACTCGAACATGACACATAGCTTTTTCAATATATTGTTTTGTGTAAAAAAAAATGCTTATCTTATGAATACATAATTGAATGCTGATTTATATTTGACTTACTTTATGAGAAATTCCTGTGTAAAATGGCATGACTCCTGGAAGTTTTTAGAAAGTTATGAATTTAGTTTGTATCATGGCAGAGATTAAATGAAAAGAAAAAATGCATGTTTTCTTTTGATGAAAGAGGTAAATAACGTTAAAAAATGTTAAATACGTAAAAAAATTAAGATGATATTACTTCTATGAGTGACATGGAAAGTATTCATGTTGCATGCTAATAATGAGTACCAAAGATTAGAATCACTGTGAGTTACTGAGATGTGGACTGATCTACATAGATTAGGCATATGAATGGATAGAATGATGGATGGTACATAGGTTCTTACAAGAAATTAATTTTAGCTGTCAGTATTAGTCTTAGCTATTTGTAAGTGACTAAACATTCACTGGTTCTCTATTGATTGTATTTTATGCTTATTACCTAGACATTCTGATCCCTACTTTTTCCATATGTAAAATGTAAGCTATACTGCCAACTCATTCTTAGGTCATCATTAGTGAAATAAAACAACACCAGAAAAGACTGATAGAATCAGGTTCATAAGGTTAAAATTTTTTCTTGCAAAGTCAGATATACGGAGAGGAGGAGAGACAGAGAGAAAGTTCTTCTCTCCGTTGATTCACTGCCCAAGAGGCCACAATGGCTGGAGCTGAGCCAGTCGTAAGTCAGGGGCCTTGAGCCTCTGCCAGGTCTCCCACACGGGTACAGGGTCCCAAAGCTTTGGGCCGTCCTCAACTGCTTTCCCATATAAGGTAAAAATTCAAATAAGAGCTCTCACTAGGGAGTGTAATTCAAAGGTAAAAGAATCAAATTCAGGTAATATTTTTTATTAACGTTTATGATTATTTCTGAGTCGAAACAGGATCCATCATCTGCTGCTTACATGCATATTAGCAGGAAGCTGGATCATAAGTGTGGAGTTGCCAGAACTCACATTTGCTTTCCATATGGGACATGGTCCACGGTCCACTGGCTAATTCTGCTGCACCACAAAACCTCCCCACATGATTCTTCTTAGGCCGTGACTTATTGTGACACTGTTAATGTATTCACAAGGTTGTTTCTCTCTATTCTAAAATGTCAAATTTCTTAGAAGTGGAAGAATTGGACCAACAATTATGTTAGTTACACGCCACTGTGAAAGAAGAAGAATAATTGGACCAATGTCATTGTGAAAGCAATGTCAAGAACAGGATTATAGCGCATGGAAAAAGCTGGATTCTTGACATTGTTTGCGACATAAAAGGAACTAGTGTGCGTTATGTTCTAAGCACTAAATTATATGCATCATCTCAATTTGAACAATTCCTTGAGTAAGGAGTAATGTTATGCTAATTTCATGGAGAGCAGAACAATGACGATTAGAAAGATTAAATTGTATTTCTATGATAACACACCTAATAAGTAATAACCATTGGAATGGAAACTATCTCCTTTTCAACCGACTACTCTCCAAAGAACTACTCTGTGCTGTTTAAATCATTTCTTTCAGATTTGCTCTCCACTGTCTTTGCTATACCTTTTAAGTAGTTGTTAGAGAAAGACTTTAACAAAAAAAATTTTTAAAAAGCAATTGTCCTAAAATATCATTTTAAATAAATAAATATATCTTTAAAAAAAACTCAAGGGAAAAAAAAACCTGCATGGGCTTATAATTTGTTCTTTGCACATGATCATACATTAAGTGTATATAAGTTGAAATATTAAATAGAATCATGAAGGTGTGGATTTTTATTTGATAAGTATACTTTACTATTATATATAATTTGTCAAAAATTCTGTAAGAACACTTTACATATCTATTGGTAAAAATTTCAAATATTTTGCTACAGTATTTAATGAGTACTACACAATTTAATGGGGTAATATATTCTAGTACATTTATGATTGTTTCAAGTTTTGAATTTTATTTCACTTTTGTCTTTGTTATTGAAAAACGTTGAGATCTCTGTACAACTAAATCTATGTGGCAATAAGATACTTGTTTTCTACCTAAGAGAATAACAAAGAGTAGAAATTGCTATTGCTTTATAGTATTTCAGCAACAGATAAACAGAGAAGTGATTACAGTTCCACTTAGAGATTTATAATTTAAAGTCCTGCCTAGGCTGTTTTTTTTTCCATTTCTTCTTCATCTCTCTTTCTTTATCTTCGTGTCTCTCTCTCTCTTTGCTTCCCTTTCTTTTCATTTATTTTATGAAAACAAGATGAGAAAGGTATAAGGGAAAATAAAATATTTTGATATCCTAAAATTATTTTGGATACTTCGTAGGGAATTAAACCAAATGAATAAAATATTATGTTTAGTGTGTCAGCCTTTAGGTAAAAATCATTACTTTGCTCATTCTCGCACTTAGTGTATGTTCTTTTGGGAGAAAATGATACAGAAAACCTGTATTTTTCTGAAACAGAGTATGGGAAAAAAGACCAGTCATGGGCAGAACATTAGAGATTCTCCTGAGCCAAATTTCTAGATGGATGTGGGAAGGGCAAGCATTGAAAAGTTGTTAAGAATAATTCATAGCTTCAGAAAAATCAGTTACGTTATTTCTGAAAGAAGTCTTCATATTTTTATCACATTTATTTTTTCTGAGAATAAAAAAGGAACCCATGTTCTATAAGCAATATTTTAAAACCATTTTGAAAATAATTAAACAATAATGGCTGTTCTAATTTTGGAGCTTTTAATCTTTTTTTTAATGACACTGTAATACATCTTGTCATTTTCCTTTATGATTGTCAAATGAATTTTGTGGGTAATTACATATCCTTTTAAATTATAGTTGTAATGTGTAAACAATATTGCATTATCGTTTATCTGTCATGGCTGCTTATAGAAAGGCATCTTTCACTCGATAACATTGCAGAAATCTGATTATATGCAAATCTTTGATTGCTGCTCCATTTATTTCCATGGTGTGTTTTCCAGACCTTAAATTGTTGAGTCGAATGACACGAGACATATGTATGCTTTTTAGTCTTAGAGCTTATGCTCAAGTATCTGGAATTTGCTAGTAGTCATAGCTCAGAAATGGCTTCTTCACAGTGTTGTCACTTTCATACACCTACTTCCCAACTCAACTGTATTTTCCTTCTTTGGGGAAGGTCCTGTTTTTTATGTATGAATGAATTCACTTAATATTTTACATATTCTCCATGAGCCGCTCAGTGGAATCAAAGCAGGCTGAAGATTCAGCAGTGAAGACAGCTGGAGGATTGCCTTCCTTTTGATGCGCTTACTCTCCTGATACAGAGACAATTTAAACAGAAAAATACACACCAAATTGTGATAAGTACCACAAAGAAACTAAGAAGTTTCAAGGAGAAGTAGTAACAGGGTAGAGTATGTGTTCCTCTTGTGGCTGGGCTGTGCAAAGGCTACACTGAATGCGTAACAGATTCTGCCTTCTGATTATTCTGATAAATGAGCGTCTAATGATGATTTCTCTCACTGATATCAAAGGAAAGTATTATAGAAAGATAAATTGATTTATTTTACTTGACCAGTCACAAGAAAATATCTTTTACAACTATGGTTTATTGAGCAAGACAAAAAACCTCCAAAATCTATGAGCAAGCAGGGTGGACAGATAGGCTTGGTGTGATAACCTAGTGGCTAAATCCTCACCTTGAAAGCACCAGGATCCCACACGCGCACTGTTTTGTGTTCCGTCCGGCTGCTGCACTTTCCATCCAGCTCCCTGCATGTGGCCTGGGAAAGCAATGCAGTATGGCCCAAAGCCTTAGGACCCTGCACCCGCATGGGAGATCTGGAAGAAGCTCTGGGATCCTGGCTTTGGATTGGTTCAGCTCCAGCCGTTGTGGACACTTGGGCAGTGAACCAGTGGGCTGAAGATCTTTTTTTCTCTTCTCTTATAAATCTCTCTTCCCAATAAAAAGAAAGAAATATTTGGGCGTGGTGTGGTAGCCTAGCGGCTAAACTCCTTGCCTTTCACACCCAGGATCCCATATGGGCTCTGATTCGTGTTCCAGGTGCTCCACTTCCCATCCAGCTCCCTGCTTGTGGCCTGGGAAAGCAGTGGAGGACAGCCCAAAGCCTTGGGACCCTGCACCCATGTGGGAGACCTGGAAGAAGCTCCTGGCTCCTGGCTTTGGATAAGCTCAGCGATGGCCATTGTGGCCACTTGGGAAGTGAATCAATGGACCAAAGATCTTTCTCTCTCTCTATCTCTCTCTCCACCTCTCTCTATATCTTCCATTCCAGGAAAAATAAATCTTAGAGAGAGAGAGAAAGAAATCTTTAAGAAAAGAAAGACTTTTTCTTTCTGAACAAAAAATAACATATGAAACAAATGAGGAAAAGGGATTTGGTCTAGCAGTTAAGATATAGCTCAAGACACCTGAGTCCCAAATTCATAGTGGAGTTGCTGGGTTCTGCTGGAGTTCTGTTTCTGCTGCCTACTGTAATCTTCTGCTGTCAAGTACTCTGAGAGGTAGTAAGTGATAACTCAAACAGTTATTTACACCCACAAAGGAGACCCAGGTTTGAATTCCTAGGACCAGGCATCAGCTTGGCCTCATCCTAGATGATGAGAACATTCAAATACCACAGCAGATGAGAGAATTCTCTCTTCCTTTTTCTCTTTCCCTCTAAATAAACTGGAACGTGCATACATTAATCAGTGATAACAAAGAAATCAAGTTTAACTACAGATTACAGATTTTTTATAAAACATTTATTATAGAAAATTTTAATCTATTTGCCTTCAAACAGCTGGCACTAAATTCAAATATTTTATTCCATTCTGACTAAGAAAAGGATAGAATCAGACTTTTAATAGAAGAGGAATTGGAAAGGAACAATAAATACATTTTAAAAGCCTTAGCTTAAGCAGATTAATAACCATAGAAATGCGTGTTTTTAAAAATTAGGACAAGCCATGTGCCAATAAAATTAGTACAACCCTTTTCTTCACAACCAAAAATAACCATGGTAGACATTACTAAAAGGTCGCCTAACAGAAATCAACTGCTCAAATGTTTCTAATGGCACCTGGTTCTGTTTAATTCCCCACCTTTTAGCACACCATACACTCTAGGGTGTGCTAGCCTTGTGTCCATCTCCCAGTTTGCAGTAATTGACTTAAGCGCAGATTTCTGACATAACTCAGGCTCTGAAAAAGGAGAATTTTCTTTTAAAATTCTGAAGAAGATTTATATATTCTTAAAAAAAATGAGGCCACATGGCCTTTTCTGTCTCTGGATATTGACAGATTTAAAATGCACACCTAGAAGAGCTGTGGCTATTCTCTTGAGATCACCGCAAAGAAGCACCCAAGAATTGGATAAAAGGACGTGCAAGACACCCCAAAATACCTCCTTCATCCCCTGAACCTCCAGTTAGGCAGGATAATGACTCCTTTTCAGTTAATTGCATCTTAGCGTTGCAGGATGTAAAAAAGATGACCAGAGACCATATACATCATTGCAGCGTTTTGAGATGGTTATCAATAACTGAGAAGCTGAAGAAGAAGAATCAGCTGCTTTGATCTAGCTACCAACATTAGGAATAATGAGGATCTATTCCACTTAAATCAACTACAGAGATTGTGAGTGTATATAGAAATACAGTATCTATCTCATATATATTGCAATATCAAATATGTATAATGTGCTGTTCTACAAAGAACCATGTATTGAAAGAATGCTAAACCATATTCTTAGGGATAAAAAATTTCCAAGTGTTTCCTCTTCAACAAATCTCAAAGATCATCAGTTTCAACTAGCCCTTTATGTGACTGACCCTGAGAGAGATAGGAGACTTTATACAGGTCTTACAGGTGAAAAAGGTTCCTCAATTTTCACATCTGCTTATGGATGAATGTCTCCGTGGATGACAGTGAGAGTGAGTCATCTGCCAGGTAGAATCACAAAAACATACTTTCAGGACTTTAGAAAGTTCTACTTCCTCTACATTGGGTAATGCCTCTAATTTCTTTTTATTTATTTTTAAAGATGTATTTCATTTGTTTGAGAGGCAGAGTTATACAGAGAATATCTTTAATCCTCTTTTCACCCCCAAAATAGCCTAATCCCAAGCCAGGAAGCAAAGACTTCATCTGGGTATCTCACATGGGTACAGGGGTTTAAGGACCCAAGCCATCCTCTGCTGTTTTCCCGGACACACTCTTAGGGAGCTGGACTGGAAGTGGAGCAACCAGGAATCCAGTCTGCACACTTACGGGATGCTGGTGTTGTGCAAGACAGTTTAACCAATGGTCCCACAGCAGTGGCCTCAGTACTTCTAACTTCTTGAGGGTCATACTGCTTTGCTGCTTAAGATGTTGAGCTTTAGAGTCAGAAACAGTTGAATAAGAGTTCTGATATTTCCATTTCTAGATTTTTAAATATCTCTCTGAGGTATGAATTCTTGGTCTGTATTCTGACTCATACATAAGTCTAAGAACTGTCTCAAAAGCTTAAGAAATACATAACAAGGTTAAAATAATGTAGCACTTTACATTTTTATGCTGGCAAAGTACATCTAGTATTTTATAAAGAGGTACATTTCAAAAGCAAGATTATTTCCAGTTCTTAATTTGCATAACAGCCTCAGCACAAGATTAGGAAAGAAGTTGTACCATTCTCTCTGTATGTTTTTCACATATTGACCACGTGTATGAATTGTGCATGTGGAATTTATAAGAAGCATCAGATATCCTTGCCAGTTGAAACTAGGTAGCAGAGATTTCCACTAAATACCAATTATTGCAGGCTTCATAGCACCAATTTGGATTGATAGTATATAAGTGACTGAGGAATGTCTGTTATTTTATGTGTGTTTTCCATTTTTACGAACTGCAAATTCAGTTCAGTTAATAGACCAGGAATTGCGCCGTTCCGTTTTTTGTTTAGTATACTTTTTTGTTTTATTCATTTGATCTATTTAAAATCTGAATGTTACTTTGTTTTGGTTATACACTGAAACAAGTGGTATAATACTTATCCCAGTTGTACACCAAGGAGACTAGACTATCTGCACAGGCAATAATCACAAACAAGGGATTCCAGATAAGTGATTGCATTTGACTGCATTTGAGCCAGAAATGAGTTGCTAACTTAGAGGAAATTAATCAGGATGGTTAATATGGTTAGTATTAAGCATTAAGATTATTCCTGAGATATGACTTAGTGTGTTTACTGTTGCAATGCTTTCTTGATGTTACAACACAGAATCCAATAGTGTTAGAGCTGGAATCAGCTCTTAATGTCAGTGCCATCCAATTCTCTCACTTTGTGTCAGAATATTCCTTTGATTTTATGCAGGTTATCAGAGTGTTCTGTGCATAATTATGTAGAATTAATATTTGTAATCATTAGGTGGAAATAATTCCATATGTGCACAGGCATATTAAGTTTCCAAAGGAAGTTGTTTTTGTTGCTGTGTGTATGTGTGAGTTCATTCTGAAATTTCTGATAACCCATACTGCTCTAATAGCACTACAGTCCCCCCCCCTTCACACCTAAAAGGAAACAGTTCTACGGGGAGTACTTGTTATTTTTTAAATCTTATTATGTTCCATTGAGAAAATTTACCTGACTTTCCTCACTTCTTGATTTTTGCCTTTTTCTGGGGACCAAGAATCCAAAAACAACCAAAGGCATGTGAAGCACATGATGGAGAAACTTGAGGGAGACGCACATCTATATTTAAAGTGAGAATCTTTTGGCCTGATTAAAGAGGAAGTACATCTATCCAAAGACTAGTTGAGTACCTTTCAAACTGCAGATGCCAATTTAATCATCTAAGTTAAACAGCTGGGAAAAAAAAATCAAGTTATACAAAGAAATATTAAATGCAAATTGCAGTTTTATTAGGCTATTAAGAGATCAAAAAATGAAGACTTGCTTAATATTTTATATTAATATTTTAATATTATAGACCAAACGTGCAATTCTTCTGTCTTTTGGATGTCTGTGCTGCTGTCACAGCATATGTTAGACAGGGCAGCTAACAGTGAACAGAGAAAACATCACAGTTCTGGAGGCTGGGAAGACCAAGGTCACAACTTTGATATCTGGTGAGGACTTTGTTTTTGTGTTGTCAGCTTACGGCAAAGAGAAGGCCAGGAGCACCACAGGGGCTGAGCTGCACATTTAATAATAGCATTAATTTATTCAGGCAACCGGAATTCCCGTGACTTCAGCATCTCCAGTTAGGCTCCAACTCTGACCATCACTGTGTTGGGGATTTGTCTGCAACTCATCCAAACGGTTGGAAGCCTCTTCTCATTCTCTTCCCTCACAGCATTTTCTGGTATTGTTGAGATAACTAGTTTTTCTAATTAACTTTTTAGGATAACATGGAGAATAAAATAGAGTAACTCCTAGCATCATTTCACAAAGTTCAAATTACAAATAATTAGATAGTCTCTGTAAGGGGAAAAGCATCATAATCAAGGAAGATGGAAAAACCATATGCATGGTGTCTCCGATGTCTCCCATTTAGTGAAGAATCAAAACGTGCTTTCATGGTTTATCTCCTCTAACATGTTCTGCAATAAAGAAACCTATTGCCTTTGTTTGACAATCTATTTCCAAAATTTGCCCATGAAAGCATAGTTTTTTTTTTTAATTTGTGTAATGGAAACTAAACTTAATTGTGGTTTTTGACTCAGATTAATTAAATCTGCAATCACTTTGCATAAGAGGTGTATCTCGGGCATTTGAAATACAATATAGGAAGGAGAAACTTGTGTGAGTGGGTGTTAATGCTATGTTTACGTGCCTCTATTTTGGAGCCTGATGATTTTGACTTCCCTTGCGATACCCAGTTTGCAAAGTCGTGATAACTACTGCTGTGTTTTGAATATGTCTGATGTCTTCTAAAATGTTCATGTGTGGAAGCTTGAACCTCAGGGTGGTGATATTTAGAGGTGAAATAGGACCTTTTGGGGATGGAGCCTAACAGAATTTCCTTGGATAGCTGGAGGGAATCTCCTAAAAGGTGGTTCTTCTGGGATTCCTTGGGTGTTCTGGAGAATTTGGCTCCACCCAGTTTTGAGCTCTCTGTTACCTGTTGTTTATTCCTGTGCATGTCCCTGCCATTGTTGCCTGTGCCATGAGGTGATAAAACCAAGAGAAAGTCATTGTTCAGTCTGAACTAGAGCTTTTGGACTTATAGCCTCCACAAGTGTGAGTTTACCAAAACCTTTTCTTTATCAAATAGCCTATGCCAGGTATCTCATTATAATTATAACAAAAGGTAAATCATACATTGCTCTAATGACTTATCATCAAGTGGTTTGGCTTATCAGATATATTTCATAGCTCATAAGAGCAAATGCAGTCTTTCAAATGGATGGAAGTGTAAAGCTGATTTGTGCGTCCTTACGTGATAGTACACAGGAGTGTGCAGGTGCGCATAACATACAGGCAGGCATCTGTCCCCGCAAACAGCAAACTGCCTTGGCTGGGAATCTCTCTTCTATAAAAATAGAATTGGTAATAGATCTACTTTTTAGCAATTTTTAATGCATTAAATGCCATAAGATTCAGAGATATGAAGAGTTTTTATCTTTACCTCAGCCACACCATGGATGACAAGTAGATAATACCAGTAATCTCAAGTAATTCTGCTGTGTTTTTTTCTGTTTATTTTTGTGCTTTTTTTTTAAAATGTAAAAATTTAAAACAGCTTTCTTAGAATATTTTGTCATTCCCAGCAAATGACATTTAATTACTGAATAAATACAAAGGGATAGTCTTCATCAACCTTTCTTTTCACTCAATTTATGTGTGATCTTGCAGGTAGTCATAAGATAGTTGGCTTTCTTAAAGTATTTATTATTTCACATTATTTTTCTGTATTTTTTATCTTTTAAATTATCAATTTATTTTGGTTACTTGAAAGTCAGAGGGGATCCGAAATGGTGACTCAATAGCTAAATCCTCACCATTCAAGTGTTGCAATCCCATATAGTTGTTGATTTAGTCTTGTGGCTGCTCCACTTCACATTTGGCTTCCTGCTTGTAGCCTAGGAAATCAGTAGAGGATGGCCCAAAGTCATGGGATGTTGTGTCCACTTTGAAGACTCAGGAAAAGCTCCTGGCTCCTGGCTTTGGATCAGCTCAGCTCTGGCCTGTGTGGCCATTTGGGGAGTGAACCAGCAGAAGGATGTTTCTCTCTGTCTCTCTTCTCCCCACAAATCTGATTTGCCTTTCCAAAATGTAAATAAATAAATAAGTCTTAAAAGCAAAACAATGTCAGAGGAATAGAAACAATGAAAGATCTCCCATCCTCTGACTTACGCAAACTCTTACAGAAACTAGGATAAGGCCAGGCTGATGCCAAAACCAGGGTCTCAGTGTGGTTCTCTCATGTGGATAGCAGGGTCTCAAGTACTTAAGTAATAACCTATTCTCCCAAGAGTGTGCATAAGTAGAAACTTGGAATCATTAGCAAAGCGAAGACCTAAACTCTTGCATTCATATTTAGGATGCAAGCATCCAAAACAGAAACTTAATCGCTATTGCAAACACCTGCCCATGTAACTCTTTTAGTATTTATGGTCATTGGATTGTTGTTATTTTTTGTAACTGTAATCTGTTTATTTATACATATTCTAAAGTCTTCTAAAGTGCATAAGTTATCATTGAAAATTGAAGGTACACACCTGGAATGAAATTACTGGACTGTAAGCTGTATGTATTTTTTAGCACTGTCAGGTAGTAACTTTTTTTTTTCAACTATTTCGCCAAGTTTTAATCTCGCACTAGTCATATATTCCTAATATTTCATCACTGTCATTGACATTTGCTATTCTGAGTTTTAAAAATGCATATTGGTTACCTTTTAAAAGTTTCTTATCAGTGATTAAGTATATAATCTTTATGGTTTCTAATTAGTGAGTAAGTACTCAGCTTTTATCTCCTCTCATTTAAAAAACATTTCCATACATCAATCCAAATTCCTCACAAGCGATTTATAGATAAATAGATGTGAATGCAAGGGGGGCTAATAATTTTGATGTGTGTAACTTTTGTTGTTAACTTAGTGGATTTAATTTATATAGTGATCAAGATGTGTTGTTATGGATCAGTATAAATACCTAATCAAAAAATGTAAAATGAGAACTAAAAATGTAAGATTTACCAGCAAGTATATATACACAACACAGATCCCATCCATATTAACAGTCCATTAGTATTTGTATTTGCTTTTGGAACATCTTCTTTCCAAAGGTATTAAAATGAGCTTTAAAAATATATTGTCAAGTTTTCTCATGTCCTTGTATCCATTATAGGCTTTTAAATGAATTGATTATTAAATTGTTGCTAGTATGCTTTATGATTGTTATGTTAAGGGTATAGTTTTCTTCAGTCCTTCCAATGGTTCTGCAGTGTTCAGGTCTTTCTGTTTCTGTTTTCTCATTTTCTTTCTTCAATCCACCCTTCCTCCCTTGATTTAATTGTAATGAGTGGCTTACTAAACAATGCACATAATTCTGAATCCTAAAATACGTAAGCTGAACTTAGTTTGTATATCTAGTTAAACAGTGTTTTAAAATATCTATACGTATATTGTATACACTTGTCATTCTTCTGTATAAACATAAAGGAATGTGTAGACACTGTGATACCATGATGGCCAATGTGATAACTGAGACAGTTATTGGTGACTCTCAGGAAGATAGCGTATATATCATGTAGAAACTGGACAAATGGATGATTAGATACTAAGTGAGATGGAAAGGGGTTTCATTACACTATGAAAATGACAGGCAATTTAAAAGTGTGAGTTATTCCTGAAAGATTTTACTGTTTGGACCGTGTCTTTCTCCATTTTACTTGTTGGGTATCATATTTGGGTGTATATTTAGCCTATGATTATAAAATACATGTCATTGCAAAAATTAAAGAACAAGAAAAGTAAGGAAAGGAGAAAGGAGGGGAGATGAAGTGATGGCTGAAGCGAATTATCTTTTTAGAATTTATCTATGTGGGCCCGGCGGCGTGGCCTAGCTGCTAAAGTCCTCGTCTTGAAAGCCCCGGGATCCCATATGGGCGCCAGTTCTAATCCCGGCAGCTCCACTTCCCATCCAGCTCCCTGCTTGTGGCCTGGGAGAGCAGTCAAGGACGGCCCAAAGCTTTGGGACACTGCACCTTTCTGGGAGACCTGGAAGAGGTTCCTGGTTCCCGGCATCGGATCGGCGCGTACCGGCCCGTTGCAGCTCACTTGGGGAGTGAATCATCGGATGGAAGATCTTCCTCTCTGTCTCTCCTCCTCTCTGTATATCCGGCTTTCCAATAACAATAAAAAATCTTTAAAAAAAAAAAAGAATTTATCTATGAAATTTGTAAGTTGCATTATCTCTATGTTAATAAAAAAATTTAAAGAAAGATATAGTAAAAAAGGGAAACATATCTAACCATGAATGTATTTAAAAATTTACTCTTTCTATTTCTGTCACATAAACACATACATAGGATTGTGGCACTATAAAAGACTATTTTCTTTTTTATTCATTTTTAAAGATTTTATTTATTTTTATTGGAAATACACATTTTACAGAGAAAAGGAGACACAGACAGAAAGATCTTCCATCTGCTGGTTCATTTCTCAAGTAGCTGCAATAGCCAGAGCTGATCTGGTCTGACCTGATCTGAAGCCAAGAGCCAGGAGTCCCTTCAGGTGTTCCATGTAGGGGCAGGGTCCCTCGGGTTTGGATCATCATCTGCTGCTTACCCAGGCCACAAACAGGAAGCTGCATGGGAAGGGGAGCAGCTGGGACATGAACTGGTGCCCATATGGGATCCCAGTGCGTGTAAGGTGAGGATTTAGCCATTAGGCCATCACACCAGGCTGTTTTTCCTTTTTTTTTTTTTAAAGAAAGCACAAATTTATTAGTAATATTGTGAGCTGTCATTGGGTTGATATGCTACAAACAGCCATTATGTGTGTTTATTTAACATAAATAATACCTTTAACTGAGACTGCAGAGAATGAAAACATGGATGAAGCAGCAATCCCTATTAATTTTTAAATTTACTTTTTTAAGAGGGGGAAAAAGGAGAGAAAGGTGATTTCAGGCACTGATTCACTCCGCAAATGCTCACAATGGTTTCATTGCTCAGGCTGAAACTGGGAGTCAAAAACACAACCCAAATCTCCCATGGGAAGACAAAACTCAAGTGACTGTCACCACAGTCTCCCTGGATTTGCATTAGCAGGGAGCTGGAGTTAGGAGCCACAGCATGTTTATCATTGACTCAAAATAAATATATACAGCCTAATAAAATTTGACTCCAATTGAAAACCTCAGCTATTATGATTTGAGCAAGTAGGCAGTTAAGCAACCATGATCATGATGCTTTGCGATAGTTTGAATGCCTGCATATCATTCAAAATTCAGATTGAAAAGAAATTCCCAATGCAGCAGTGTTAAGTGGTAGGGATATTAGGATGTGATCAGGCTAAATAACTACCATTTTAAATTGATTTTTTTTTCAACATGCAATGGCCGGAGGATGTGTTTGTCCCTTTTGTACCTTCTATCATGTGAGGATATGACATTCAATCTTATGAAGAGTGTAGCAACAGGACTTCAGATGGAGGCTAAGAGCAGCCCTCACTGGATAGCAAAATGTAGACAGCTTGATCCTGGATATCTCAGTCACCAAAAGTGTGAGAAACAAATTTCATTGTTCTTACATGGTCCATTCAGGTTTTTATTTTGTTTATTTTTACAGAGGTACAAGCTGACCAAGACATTCATTAATTCAAAAACAACAAAAAACCCTTCTGTCTTACAAAAGTGAAGTTATAATAAATAATAATTGCCATTGTCACAGAGCAAATGAAGCAGCCACTGGATGTCATCTCATCCCATATCAGAGGAATGGTTCTAGCCTCTGATACCCTGCTTCGAATTCAGCTGCTTGCTAATGTACCTGAAAAGTCAGTGGGAGCTGGTCCAGGTACTTGGATCATGCCACCAATGTATTAAGATACACATTGATGGTATCATTAATTAATAACGAATAAATAAGCATTGTAAAAATTAGAGACAGTAAAATAGGGAAGCCAGAAAATGATTTTACAGACAGCCTTCATCAAAGAACCTAGAAGAATGTGCTACCTGAGGAATATTGAACAGTGGCAATAACATTCAGGAGACAGCATTGGTCAAACAAGATAACAAGAAAATGTAACAGAAAAAAAAAGCTGTTACCATCTCAGCATCATAAATATATCATTCTTTGAGGCACCTGTCAGGTTTTGGGTTTCTCACAGATTTTCAGCTTTGTTTCAGAAACTCTTTCTATTAAATAATTTTATTAAAAAAAGCTCTACACACCAAAGAATACTCCAGTTAAGTCTTGTTTAGACAATACCATCTAAGTTCCAATACACTGAAAGTATTTACAATAGATCTCTAGTAAGACCTCATCAAAGCAACTAAAAAATGATTAACAGATGAGAACAGATGGCTGTACTCTCTCCTTTAGCGTCTATATTACTTTAATTAATAGGAAACAAAAATAGTGCGCTGAACCTGTTGGTAATAAAGTTATAAATACCCTTTTAACCATAGTTTGTCCACGATGAAACAATATGTAATTGTAATTTACAATACTATTTCAGAGTTTTGCAATCTTATCTTCTAAAAGAAGAATATTGTTAAAGACTTTCTCTTTGGTGATATATTTTCTCAGTATAAGATCAATTTCTGACTGTGCATAAGAAGTTTTATTTGATCATATCAGGACACATTACAAAAACATTTAATTCAGGTTTAACTTAATAAGCTAAGTAGATAATAAATTTAGTAGTGTATTCTGAAAAAGATAGGAAATTTGCAATTTAAAAAAACCACCCTGAATATTTTTGGCTGTATTTTAAGGTAAATATCAAAGACATTTTGGTTCATAGAAATTGTCATGTTTTATTCAGAATAATCAATAAAATCATAGCATCTTAATGACTTTTAATTATCCTAACAACATTCTTATAATTTATCTGGTTGTTTAATACTTTTACTAACTTATTACATATTAAGAAAGAAGGACACTCCCCACTGCTTCATGAATTGACACATGTCCTCTACTGAACTAAATCATTCTTTTACTGTTGGAAACATATTTGAAAAGAATAATTGTGACCAAAGAGGTTGTAAAATGGGGGAAAACATGCAAAAGAAAAAAAAAACTTTTTCCGTGAAGCTAGATGATTATAGAAGCCAATAGTTGTTTTTGTATTTTTTGTTTGTTTGTTACTTGTTTTAGATTTACTTATTTTTACTGGAAAGGCAGATAAACAGAGAGAAGGAGACATAGAGACAAAGATCTTCTGTCCGCTGGTTCACTCCCCAAGCGGCCACAATGGCCGGAACTGAGCTGACCTGAAAACAGGAGCCAGAAGCCTCCTCCAGGTCTCCCACACGGGTGCAGGATCCTAAGGCTTTAGGGCATCATCTACTGCCTTCCCAGGCCACAAGCAGAGAGCTGGATGGGAAGCGGAGCAGTTGGGATAGAACCAGTGCTGATATGGGATCCCGGCACATGCAAGGTGAGGACTTCAGCCACTAGGCTCCTGCACCAATCCCAGCCAATAATTTTTTTTTTAAATTCTTACACTAAAGCAAGAACTGAGAATAGGAACATTGGGATATATTATTATCTGAGAGACTGTATTGTTGAAGCAATGTTAAAGAAGTAGAGAGGAAATGGGAATTTGAATTCACCAGCCATAAGTTTTGACAAGTAAGACATCTCGTATTACTCGATGAATCCTGAGAATCCAGGATGCAAAGTTTCTACCCTTTGTGAAACACAGACTCAAATCAGAATATGTTGGTGTAACAGGCTAGTCAAGTTGTTAGATGCAGAACACAACTGACCATTGTGCAACAAAACAAGCCCAGTGTGCTGCAGAACCTCAGCTTTGCAAGACTTCCACTGACACCTGCTCCTGGCCTGGGGAAAGAAGTAAAAGATGGCCCAAGTGCCTGAGCCCCTGCAACCCATGTGGGAGACCCGGATGAAACTCCTGGCTCCTGACTTCAGCCTGGCCCATCCCAGCTTATATGACCATCTGTGAAGTAAACCAGTGGATAGAAAATCTCTCTCTCTCTCTGCATCTTTGATTTTCAAGCAAACAAATAAATCATTAAAAAAATTCAAATGGTGAGCTTTTTGTCAATATCATTTACATAACAAAAGTTATCTCTGCTACTTTATTTAAATTATATCCCATTTATCATAGAATTTTCATTGAATTTATAGGATCATAATAAAATCATAAAATGATCTTACTAGTTTATTTTTCTTATTTTGCCAGTCTTCAAAACTAGCTTATAATGCCCATGAGATGAGGATTTTGTTGTTTCTGTCTTAAATTTTTAATGCATATTGGGTGTATATTTAATAAATATTTGTTAGGTGAGTTAAATAGAGTATGAGTAACATAACTACTAAAATCAATAGTTTTGTTTTCACTCTCAGAGCTTATACTTTATTTTTTTAAAAGATTTATTTTTATTGCAAAATCAGATATACAGACAGGAAGAGAGACAGAGAGGAAGATCTTCTGTCCGATGATTCACTCCCAAAGCAGCCACAGCGGCCAGAACTGAGCCCATCTGAAGCCAGGAACCAGGAGCCTCCTCGGAGTCTCCCACACTGGTGCAGAGTCCCATGGCTTTGGGCCATCCTTGACTGCATTGCCAGGCCACAGGCAGGGAGCTGGATGGGAAGCGAGGCTGCCAGGATTAGAGATGACATCCATATGGGATCCTGGGGTGGTCAAGGCAAGGACTTTAGCCACTAAGCTACCTTCTGCATTAGACCCCAGAGTTTCTTCTTCAATGGAGTTGTCTTGAAGGCCTGGTCCATCCAGCTCCTTGTTTGGACCTGGGAAAGCAGTTGAGGATAACCCAAGGCTTTGGGACCCTGCACCAACATAGGAGACCCAGAGAAGGCTCCAGGCTCCTGGTTTCAGATCGGTGCAGCTCCAGCATTGAGTCTGTGTGGGGAGTGAATTAGCAAACGGAAACTCTTCCTCTCTGTCTCTCCTCCTCTTGGTATATCTGCCTTTCCAATATAAATAAATAAATAATAAAAACTTTCTGAAATGGTTCACCAAAATGTTAAATCTCATTGAAGGTAAATGGCAAAGGCGTTGAGATCTCTGGTTTGGGATCCAGAAAGACCCTGGGTAAAAATTGCTCTGACTGTGGTTCATTCTCAAATTTGTAGTGACTGAACTATCTAGGTCTCCCTTCTCATTTGCTACATGATGGAGATGAATTATAACCCTCTGGAGCATTTAAAACACATAACTTCTGTGTAGGTTTACTGTTGTTTTTCATGCTGGGTAAGTGTGTGATTGTCTTAAGTGCTGAATTTCCCTTAATGTTCTTCAGTCTTTTATTTCCAGTGTCAAATTTTGTAGGGCCGGGGGCAATACTCATTTGAGGAAAAAAATGTGTTCCTATCATTTTTATGTTTTTTTAAAAAAATATTTTTTCTTGGAGGAAGTTTAACCATTGTATTTCAGAGTTATTCCAAATATTTCTTCTACATGAACATACCTTGAGCAGTTAGAGCATAAAATGTCACTTTGAGTCAATTTCCTTTTTTTAAATCTCATATTGGATAGAGCTCACTGAAAGTAAATGATAAGTCAAGGGCATTTTCTTGTGATAGGTTTGTGATTTTACAAATGCAGTGCTGGTAAATACAAATGACTTAGCTTTATTTTTAACATCCACAAATATCACTTCAAAGTGGCGAGAAGGATGTGAACTGAATTAAGTTTGCAATTCCAAAGCCTGCTTGACCTTGAAACGTAACTCTTCATTCTAAATAAGTTTTATGGAATGTATTTCTCAGTTCTTTCTAGCTACTTTGGTAAGAACATCACTTATTCTCTCTCTTTTTTTTTTTTGAGTTTAAAAAACATTTTTCTCAAGGAATATTTCTATTAGGAAATTTTGACATTACCTTAAAATTTCTAATAAGTAGTTAAATAATATTATTGTTTTGGACTATAGAACACTAACTTGCTCAGATGTGACCATGTTGTGTATGCTTAAAGACAGACATTCTTAGGGATAAAGAGAAGAAAAGAGAGCATGAGTAAGTGTGTGTGTGTGTGTGTGTGTGTGTGTGTGCGCACACGCGCACAGACCCAGTGGCTCTTCTCTACTGATTCACTCCCCGAATGCCCACAGCGTCTAGGGCTGAAGTGAGGCCAAAGGAAGGGGCCGGGAACACAGTTCAAGTCTCCCATACAAGTGGTGTGACCCCAGTTACTTGAGTTATCCTCACTGCCATTCAGTATCTGTGACAATCTGAAATGAGCAGCTGGAACCAGCTATTAAACCCAGGAACTGTGGTATGCATATGGAACATAGGCATATTTTTTTAAAAAAATTTATTTATTTTATTACCAAGTTAGATATACAGAGAGGAGGAGAGACAGAGAGGAAGATCTTCCATCCGATGATTCACTCCCCAAGTGAGCCGCAACGGCCAGTGCTGTGCCGATCCGAAGCCGGGAACCAGGAACCTTCCCCAGGTCTCCCACACAGGTGCAGTGTCCCAAAGCTCTGGGCCGTCCTTGACTGCTCTCCCAGGCCACAAGCAGGGAGCTGGATGGGAAGTGGAGCTGCCGGGATTAGAACCGGCGCCCATATGGGATTCCGGCGCGTTCAAGGCAAGGACTTTAACTGCTAGGCCACACCGCCGGGCCCGGGACATAGGCATCTTAATAACTGGACTAAGAGCCCATTCTAACCGACAGTCTTTACTGAAGGATCAACAGCCTATCAACAGTCTCTAACAATGGGTGTCTTAATTTTCAATGTTAGTGGACATGTGAACTAGTTCAGAGAATCTCAAATGCAAGCAAGATTCACTCTTCTAGCATGATGACATAATGCCATGATCATAGCATGTCCAAAGTTGATGTTAATCAAATGAGAAATTAGTCAAAAAGTAAATAATAAAGCTGTAAGTGAAAGAACTGTCTACTTGCTTAGTTTCATGCTTTCAAACAGAGATAATACAACTACTCTGACTGAGGCAAGGCAATGTGTATATGTTGATCCTCTTCCCTTCATCTGTATACTCCTTTTATGTTATTTGCCTTCTACTCTAGAAAATATATGTGTCACAGCTTCTTTTCAAGTTACTAGAAAATACTTAGCATCATTGTATGATTGATGTTTACTCTTTCATATAATTCAACTAGAAAATTCCATAGGGAAATAAGACTATTAGTGCTACCCCCAAAAAGAGTAGAATTTACCAGATATTTTTAACTGTGAAACACTGGCACGCACACACACACACACACACACACACACACAAACAAGCAAAAACTCTGAAACTCTATTAAGGTTGTATCTTTCTAGGAGTCATTTGTTGGTTGTTTTATATGTTCTGTATAACACTTCAAATTAAGTCAGACATCAACAAGAGTGCTTTGAGGAGGCCCAGAAGAAAACCCACATGAATTTGGAAAGTTGATCAAATATTTCAAAGTTGGTATAGTTTGAGGAGGAGTGTCTAAAATTTTTATGGATGATGCTTTGTGAGAACTTCTTGGAAGGTTTTCTCTCTTGAGAGAGAATAGAAGAAAATTTATTAGGCAGAAGATAAATGAATAGGTGTGCATATTGAATGCAGAAGTTAAATTGCACTCAGTCGAGTTAAATTGGGATGGCCCCATTTTAACTCAGGGTGTCTGGATTTTAGTCCCCTCCCTCTGCTTCTAAGTTTGACTCCCTGCTAATGCCCACTTTCTAAATGGGAGGCAACAGGTGATGGCTCAGATTGCTGGTCCCTACCACCCCTGAAGGGCATCCAACTCGAGTTCCAGGCTCCTGACTTCCACCTGGCCCATCTCCAACTGTTGCAGAGTTAGGGAATGAGGTAGTATACAGAGAATATCTCTCCCTGCCTCTCTGCCATTCAAACAAAATGGAAAGAAATAAATAACTTTTTAAAAACACAGACTATAGAAAAGATACAAACTGGAATATAACATGAAATATGATCAAAAGGTATAAAATTTTTGGAGCTCCTAAAAGCTGAGAGTATAAGTACTGAGAATAATTAGTCTCTGAAGAAATATTGTCCAATTATTTTTCATGACATGATAAAACATGTAAGCTTCTAGTTTGCAATAATTCAACAGATCTCACATAGAATAAATACAAAGAAACCCCACCTAAGCACATGATGATAAATTAACACTGACATCATAAATGGAGCCAGATGAGCATGATGTTATAAAAGAAAGTGATGAGAAGACTCATGACAAACTTTGTAGTAATGTCAATGAAAGTACAATGACAATGCTCTGAGATTTGTAAGTCAGAGCTGGCATTGTGGCATAGCAGCTCCCCTGCAACATGTGCATGGTATGTAGGAGAGCCGGTTGTGTCCTGTCTGCTCTTGTTTTTATCTTGCTAATGCAACTGGAAAACTAGAAGGGTGTGACCCCTGCTACCTGTGTGAGACACTTGAAAATACTTTTAGGACATGGCCTTCAGCCTTATACATCTCCCTCTATTCTGAGGATTTGGCAGTGATCTAGCAAGGTGGAAGATATGCCTGGTCTCTGTGTTTTATTCTACCTATAAAATAAATGAATGCATTTTTTTTTTTAAAGATTTATTCATTTTATTACAGCCAGATATATACAGAGGAGAGACAGAGAGGAAGATCTTCCGTCCGATGATTACTCCCCAAGTGAGCCGCAACGGGCCGATGCGCGCCGATCCGATGCCGGGAACCTGGAACCTCTTCCGGGTCTCCCACGCGGGTGCAGTGTCCCAATGCATTGGGCCGTCCTCAACTGCTTTCCCAGGCCACAAGCAGGGAGCTGGATGGGAAGTGGAGCTGCCGGGATTAGAACCGGCGCCCATATGGGATCCCGGGGCTTTCAAGGCGAGGACTTTAGCCGCTAGGCCACGCCGCCGGGCCCAAATGAATGCATTTTAAAAATATGTTTATTTAGGCATAGAGAGAGAGAGAGGGAGAGAGAGAAATAAAAATCTTCCATGTGTTAGTTCATTGCACAAATGGCTGCAATTTCCTGTGACAGGCGTCAGTCAGAAGCCAGAAGCTTCATCTGGACATTCCGGATTGGTACGTGGACTCAAGCACTTGGGCAGTCTTCCAATCCATCCCTAGGCACGCTAGCAGAAACCTGCATGAAAAGTGGATTAGCCAGAGCTTGAACCAGTGTCCATATGAAATGCTGGAATGGCAAGTGGCAGCTTAACTTGATGTACTACAACATTGATCACAATTGAAAATTTTTAAACAGAAGATAAAACTAAGTACATTTAAAAATTGATTTTTTTAAGGTACCAAGAACAAGTGCAATGTAATGAAGAGTAGTATATAATGATGACAAATAAATAAAAATATAAAAAAGAAAACAGAAAACATAGATAATAATAAAAATCAGAAATACAGTCAATGTCAGATCAGTTGCAAAGCATTTCAGGCAGTTTATAAATAACAAAATTATGTTAGAAATCCATATGAATTATTTGAACATCACAAATAAAAATCCAAAAATTGTATTTAGTTGTTTGTTCTGCATTGATCAGGTTTGAGTTGTGTTCCACGGTGGGTTCTAATGAAAAAGACAAATAACAATACTATAAATACTGCATAACAGTAAATTTCTACAGCAAATATAAAATAGCAGGCATTTAATTGATCTCTCATTGCCATGAAAGTAACTATGCCTTTTACGTGTATCCTAAAATTGCTTCATCTGGGCCAGAGTGTTTATCGACTGGGACTTTGAAAATAATCTGAGCAGTTGAGGCAAGAGGATTTTATTTTTTCATCATTGTGGAGGTCAGTACAGGATTGTGGTGTTGCAGTCAGCGTTTAACGTGCTGCACCACAATGCCAATCCTCGCATTTGCTCCATTGGTAAATTTATCTTCATAAATATATTAGTGAGAAACTCAATTCATAGTGATTTACATTACTACAAAAGCAAGTCATAATTAGATTTTATATTGCACCTGCAGTTCAAATGCTGGAATCAGGGTACTATTGCATCAGAGTCATAGCTGTGAGGCTTTGCTCATCTGCTCTTCCCTTCCCCCAGGCGTGTATGGTATCAGCTGTAAAGTTCTTGATCTTCTGGAAATTGAAGGTTTCGACCTTAAAATAGAGACTTAGAAACTAAAACAGAAAAATATAAAAATAAACTGAGTACTGGGATCTTTTTAAAAAGATTTGTTTTTTTGTTGTTTGAAAAGGAGATTTTACAGAGAGAGGAGAGATAATAAGAGATGACCTTCCATCTGCTGGTTTACTCCCCAAATGACTGCAAGAGGCTAAACTGAGGTGATCCAAAGCTGGGAACTAGAAACTTCTTCCTGGTCTACCATATAGGTGCGGGAGCCCAAGGACTTGAACCATCCTCAACTGCTTTCCCAGAACATAAGCAGAGAGTTGGATTGGAAGTAGAGCAGCCAGGTTGTAAACCAGCACCCATTTGGAATGCTGGCATTGACGTCTGTGGATTAGTTTGCTATACCACCTCACAGGCCCCAGTGAAGTGAATATTGCAATTTTATAGGGCATAGGGATTATTTGAAAACTTCTGTTTATTCTCTCTCATATAAAGTGTTGAAATTTCATTCTCATTGTAATCGCAATGAAGAAAAGTAGTGCATAACAGGTGTCTTCATTGTTGAAAAATCCCAAAATAAACATAGCTTCTCTTTTTAAAGATTTATTTATTTGTTTGTTTATTGCAAAGTCAGATATACAGAAAGGAGGAGAGACAGAGAAAGATCTTCTGTCCGATGATTCACTCCCCAAGTGGCTACAACTGCTCAAGTTGCACGGATCTGAAGCCAGGAGCCTGGAACTTCTAGGTCTCCCACGTGGGTGCAGGGTCCCAAGGCTTTGGGCTGTCCTTGACTGCTTTCCCAGGCCACAGGCAGGGAGTTGGATGGGAAGTGGGGCTCCCGGGATTAGAATCGCATTCAAGGCGAGAATTTTAGCTGCCAGATTATCATGCTGGTCCCTAAACTAGCCTCTTAAAGATGTGTTTCTGGGATTTCATGTTGATCTTCTCTTTGTTTTAATTTCTGTGCTTCTTTTAATTTCTCAAGGTTAAGGCAAGGAACTTTCTACATAACATATTTATGCAACATGCTTTTCTTTTGTATCTTGCAGTTTTGTTCAAAATATAGTAGGAGAATGAGAAGAAAGTGATTGTGGCTTTGACCCCATAATGAAAAAAATCTATCATGTCTGACAAAAGCTCTTTTCCTCTGAAAGTTTAAGCTCTTTTAAAATTGTCAGTTCGATCTGTGAAAAATGCTTTAGATCATTTTGGTTGAGTCAACCAAAACAGTGACATTTTCAAGTAATGTTTGGAAGTCTCTATAGCCTGTAACTTTAAAAGTGAACCGTCAGTTTTAGGCTTGCTCTTGTTGCAGAGCTGCAGTTAAATATGCCATATGTTGGCTAATCTGCAAATAATACATCTGTGATCTTCTGTGGAATTTCCCTCCTCCAGTCTTCTATTTCTAGATCCACATGAGTTAAGAGGTATCTTACGAATTATCGTTTCCACACTTTGCTTCTCGGGGCGGATTTCAAGTCAAGTCCTCCATGCATGTGATTCATATTTTGCGTAAGTGGATTAGAGACATGGGGGCGGAAAAGGAAGACTAGGAACATGATGGGATTTTTATCATCACAACAGTAGACAAAAATTATCCTTCATTAAGTATCTGATATTTACTGAGTTGCTCTTTTAGAAATAATAATTAAGTGTAATGCATAATTTTACCTCTAAGAAATCGTATAGTGTAATTTTAAAAATGAAGCATACTGAGACACTGTGCATGTGTCGAACAAAAACAAGGAATCGAAGAGAAGGAAATGATCACAGCTTTGCAGTTCTGATGCCCTGGAAAACTGGTTCTTTTTTTAAAGACTAACCCAAGTGCCACTTCCATCCCTTGCCTGCCCCACTCTTAGACGTGTAGACATCTTTTTTCAGAGTTCTCACAGTGCGTCATAGAGCGCTGCTTTCATGAACTTCGCTTTTCTCTGTAGCATTGACACAAAGAGGATTGCAGCTTCCTCAAAGCTGTTCCATCCTTTTCACAACGTGAAGAAAATTGATGTCGCTTTTGCGGGGAATAGCTTGACTTTATTCTTAGAAAATCAGAATGATGGAGGAAGGGAAGGCAAAATGTTATTGGATCAAATTGAGGGAGAGATATGTATCTGAATACTTGAAAGCTAAGCAGATGCAGTAGGAATTTACTTGGGAACTATGAATCACACCATCTGTAAAGCCCTTCCTAACACGAAAAGGAAGATGAAGAGCTGCCTTTAATTAACATTCAGGTGTAAAAAATGCTGCAAAATAGCAAAAGCGTGTAAGGACTGAATTATGGGTTGTGACTTCAGAACAATGTGACCATGGATTCACAATACAATTAAATAATACATTTGAATTTATCAAGGGTGGTGTTTTGATATAATAATGTTTCAGGATATTCCCCTATTAACTACTCCAACATTATTTGAAGATATTTTTGTTAAAATATACCAGAGTGATGAATCATATGTAGGATAAAGTGAAAACAAAAGGAAAAATATTCTTGAAATTTGCTAGAAAGAATCAACCTTGGAAGCAATGTATTTTAGTCTATATGTTTTTACCAACTGAAAAATTCAAAAGGCCAACAACTGAAAGGATAAGTTTCTATCATAAAAAATAAAAAGCTTCGAGGAGGAGCAACCTTAAGAGTAGCAGTTAAGACACTGCTTGGTGCATCTACATTCCATATTGTACTGTCTAGGCCTGAATATTGGCACTGTTACCAATTCCAACTTCCCACTAATATGCACTCTGAGAAGCAGCAGGAGATGGCTCAGATACCTGAGTCCCTGCCGGCCATAACTCTGGAGTTCCCAAAAGAACTTTGTCTTGGTCTGGTCCCACTTATTCCAGGCATGTAGGGAGTAAATAGTGTATAGTAGATCTCTCTCTTTCTTTGACTCTTGCTCTCAGTCTCTGCTCTCTCTTCCGCTCTTGCTCTGTGTGTGTGTTGCTCTGTTCTCCCACCTCTTCTTGATCTCTCTGCTTTCAAGAAATAACTGCCTTCCAGAAATTATTTTTACCTCCTGACAAAATCTGACCTCATCTGCTGACATTTCTGTTTTGATGGTCATACCTTGCCGGAAGGCATGATATTTATGTGTAGTGCATAACATCCAATACTGTTGCTTAATATCTTACAACATACAGGCCAGCTCATTTAAGAATCACCTGCTTATCTGATTAAAAATTTCATTAATTCTGAGATTGGAAACCTTATCCTGAAGCATGGGCTATAGTGAAGCAACTTTTCTTGAGCTTACTCTCATGCTGGAGGGAGGATAATAAATTCTCCCATCTTTTTTTTCTATTAATTAAAGGAAAGTGGAACGCTAGAAATATTGCACACATGGGATAGAACATTTCCAAAATGTATTTTTTTACACTCATGAAATGAAAATGGTTATTATCCTTTTGTTTTTATCAAAATAAATGAGGACAAACTCTTAATTTTTATATATTATCATACAATTACTAGCTGAAGGGCCCGGCATGAGAGTGTAGTGGTTGAAGTCCTCGCCTTGCACGTGCCAGGATCCCATAGGGGCACCGGTTTTAATCCCAGCAGCCCCGCTTCCCATCCAGCTCCCTGCTTGTGGCCTGGGAAAGCAGTCAAGGACAGTCCAAAGCTTTGGGACCCTGCACCCACCTGGTAGACCCGGAGGAGCTCCTGGCTCCTGGCTTTGGATTGGCTCAGCTCCAACCATTGCGGCCGCTCGGGGAGTGAACCATGGAACGGAAGATTTTCCTCTCTGTCTCTCCTCTCTGTATATCCAGCTTTCCAATAAAAACAAATCCTTATTAAAAAAAAATTACTAGCTGAAAATAACAACCATTTAGTGTCTCATCCTTTTTGTGGATTCGTCATCTGCAAATGGTTTCACTGGTTCTTTGTGAATTAAGGGCTGTCAGTTCAAACTGTATCATGTCAAAAATCTGAGTCTCAAGAGTGCATTTCCCAGCTCATCTGTACGATTGTCTGGCTTCACCTTGATGGTTGCAGATGTTAGCGGTGTGGTGTGAATCTCACAATGAACAGCTGACATTCTCAGCAGAACTAAACCAAGTAATCAAGGAAGAAATAGGGAGACAAGCCAAGATAGGAATTGTGGTGTTTCACAATCTGATATCTTAAATGATGTCTTATCACTGCTCTAGTATGCTGTGCATTGGGACAGAAGAGAATAAAAACAATCATTCCAGGATGTATTAAAGAGCTCCTTAACAGAACAATGAAATAACTGAAAGGACTGCGATCAATTTATATTACAATGAATAGTGGATTTGGAATAGGAACCTTTAAAGGCATAAAACAAATACAAAGAAAATTAGCTTTATTACTCCCATTTTGAAAAGAGAGAAACTTTATACCTGGAGAAATTATTTTACAAGGATAACACAGATCCTTGCATTCAAGGTTTAAATTTATTTGACAGCTAGAGACCAACATGATTAGAGATGGAAAGAATATTTCATTCAGTGACTTGTTCTGTATATACATACTAGCCTGACAAGGAGTGTCAGGGTCCTAAGAAATAATACCATTACCTTTTGCGCTTTGCTATCATTGCCCCTCCTCTTTTTTTTTTTTACTTCAATCAGAGACATTGTAAATTTCTGTGACTCTTTTTCTAAGAGTTTCATGGAAAAATTTTTAAAGTGTTTCAAGTGCTAACACCCAAGTGAATCAAATACCTTAAATGGAAAATGAAGGCATATAAAACCCAGTGAGGTTGCTCAGAATCACACTGCAAAAAGAAATAAAAATTCTGCCCTCTATATGTTATTGGATTTTGACCTAGATGTCTCCTTGTGCTATGAACCAATAGTCACTGCTGGAAAAGATGACATGCAAAAAATTATCCGTGGGAGGCACCAAACACCAGGCAAAAGGTAGCTGCACACAACAAAGAGAAACAAAAACTTCAGATAGATAAGAAAAGGAAAAAAAGACTTTTTCCAAAACATTTTTGCTTTCAATATACATCTTCAGAGGTTCTGCTTTGTTCCTGAAGCTGTGATAAATTGTCAAAGGGGACTAATTGCACTCTGTTAGGGGAAAAAAAAAAAGAAATCACTTCACAGTTTAATTGAATGAGGATAGATTAGTTTTTGCTGATGGTTTGTTTGCCTTCTTTTAATAATGGGAGACTGACTGAAAAGGAGCTTCAGGGCGGAGGCGTTGAGTGCTTGCAGTGTGAACACCACTCTCATTTTCTGTGTTGACATGCCTGTGTCCATCAGTGGCCTGTCATTCACCCATCATCATCCATCCCTTAGGCCTTCATGTATCACCACCAAGGCCCAAATGCAGAAATTTAATTCATTCAAAGAATATTGACTTGTTTTTAAGTCATCTTCTCTTCTACTATGTTCCATTCCGTGTGAATGGGAGTCAGCTAAATGCACCTCTTCATTCCTCTCCGCCATCCTGCAAGCCAATCTTCATGGGAAGGCAGAGTGACCTGATGATAAAGATCAGAATAAATGACAGGAATAAATAGGCAAGTCTCAGTATAGCTGCTTCTTTTTGTCAGTGTAAACTAGGAATTCTCACTGGATCCTTCATGGGTATATTTTTTTATTCAGGCCTTGTTCAGGGGGATGTTGCCTGAGACAGGGCAGGCCAGCCAATCCTTGAGTTAGTAGATCTCTTTGATTCTCTCGCGATCCTACAAGTAATATAGATATGTTTTACATTTCTTCTATCATCCTACCTGCTTCTTGCTCTTTTTTAATGGAATATGTATAAAGAAGAAGTAAAGATACATCCTTTTTAAGGCATGGACACCATAATGTACTAGCCACTCTTCTAGACCTTAGACAGCAGAAAGGACTTTGCAAGATAAGGAATTTTCAAATGGGTGTACATTTCTTATGAAAAGAACCTCAAAAGGGAGCTATAAAGAAATTTATCATGATGGTGTTATGCAACAGAGTGATCTGCTGAGGTGTCTTATAGATTGAGTGATAATGGATATTTGAGCTGGGATCATAACACTTCATACAGTAGAAAGAGTAAATAAAGGAGATTAGATATATTCAGGAGGAACTAGCATATGGCATTGTCAGGTGAGGACAGGTCTAAACTGACAGAGAATCATTAGCCAAGGTGGAGCATGGAGGGCAGATTCTAGCAGATAGGGGAGGACAGACTCATACTGAAGTCAAAATGGAGAGTGCTAAGAGAACTGAAAATTGATCTGCCATATGACCCCACTATCTTCACTTTTGGGAATATATCCAAAAGAAATTAAGTCCGCATATGAGGAAGGGGTCTGTTACATTTGCAGCGAAACAGTCTATAATGGAAAGACATGAAAACAACCCAGATGCTCATCCGAAGAGGAGTGGATAAAGAAACCGTGGTACAGCTACTGTATGGAATAATGAGCCATTAAAAAGAAAGATATTCTACCTTCGCAACCAAATGGTCCTGATTAGAGACCATTTTTCTCAGTGAAATAAGTCAATCCCAAAAGGACAAATATCACCTGTTCTCCCTGATATAAAGCACCCTTCATGCAGAATATGAGATCAATAACCCTTCCAATTCTGCTTTTGCTGCATCTCATGGGTTTTGATATATTGTTTTTATTTTCATTTCTTTAAAAATTTCTATTTTTATTAATTTCTTCACTGACTCACTGTAGCATCATTTTTTTCAAGAAGGTTTTTTTCATTTATTCAGTGACACAGTCATTCAGTAGCATGTTATTTAACTTCGTGCTGTTATAAATTTCCTATTTTTCCTCTGGTTATTGATTTTATGGCTTTTCATTTAAAGGGATATGCAGTAACTGTGTAGCAGAGATGATCGTTTTCAGATATAAAGATAAAATGCAGTATACATCTCTACTTGCAAATCAAAGATGGATACCAATAAACTGTTAAATATCTTGATATAAGATGCTAGACTCCCTGCTATTGTCTATACCTACAACGTCAGAATACCCTTAAATAGCAGAATGACAGACTGTTTTTGAAAGACTATACTACTGTAATAATTATATAAGGAAAGGGATTTGGGAAGGGAGGAAGGGAAATCCCAGAGCCTAAGGAACTGAATCATAAAATAATAGAAAATAAAAGAAAGAATAAAACCAAATGGCAAAAAATCTTAAAAAAAAAGCTTTAATATATTCAAGGGTAGAAAAAAGAGAAGGAGGGAGAATAGAAGGACAAGGAAAAGGAAAAATAGAGAACAGGAAGTGGAAAAGAAAGAAGTAATAGCTGATATGGGCTGTTTGAAATTTCCAAAATTGGAGCAAAGCCATAGGCAAATTTTAATTGTTCAAAATACCATAAACATGCTGTAAGGTTATTATAGGGAGACAGATAGATGCTCATGTGTTTCTTCTTTCTTTAATGAATGTTAGAAGTTTAAAAATACACAGAAAGTTTGGTTACTGAAAGAAAAAGTGGGAAGTTTCATTTTTGTTGGACTGATTTTTGTGCTCATGTCCATTCTCCATTTTCCCATTTAACATCGCCAGACAATCATGCACAAAAATGACTACAGTACCTAACCCTTTGTCCTTTCACTGTGTGATAAACACATATATACATGTATAGATTGTATGTGTGTTTGTGTGTGAGAGAGACTGAGCAGGAGAGACTGTTGCTTTGAAACAGCAGCCTACGGGACAATAACACCTGGGTTGTTTGCGTCAACCTTTGTCATCAGTTATGGATTTGAACAATCTACTGAACTTACATTTCTTCATGAGATAGTATTATTTCAACACCTTCTGTTTTTCACTACCCAAAGGTTTTTTAATTCTGTCTTTGAAAGATTTCTCGAATTATTGCACTCCTTTTATTTCCATATTAAGTAGGCAAAATTTTTCATTTTTTTCTATGCGCCTTTCCTACATTCTTTAACTGAGACAATTTTGTAACAAGGCAGCGAAGAAATGGAGTGCAAAGAGAAATAATGAAGAACAAGATTAAAGCATGCAGCTCATTTATCCCACAAATGTCACAATGTGCCTGTGGGTTTATTCTAGGAACAGTAGGTTGGGAAAGGTAGGGTAAACATACTTAATTCTGCAGTGTTGACACTGAGTAGGAGCCAGGGTACTCAGCTATTCAAAATAGGCCACACGTGCGTGCCATGAGAACTGGATGCCAAGGTTAAAACTTGAAAAGCATTTCACACAAAATTCAGAAATTCAGCTTCTTTAAAAAGTCAAGAGAGCTGGCATATACAGCTTTCATTTTTTGTGTGGCAACAATTTTCTGGCAGTAAACAGAAGTTGCTTTCTTTGGAGAAGGCATGTGTACATGTGACTTTGTTCATTTTATCTCCACATTTTCATGAATTGGTGTAACACTTCTTAGTCTTACAGGATATAGAACTTCTATCTTATTACTTAATCCAAGAGAATGTAGTTTGATGTAGCCCTGTGCTCTTGTTCTTTACCCTAATGCCAAACAATGCATAATCCCAGGATGGACATACACTTTGGAAGATGTTTTCTTGTGCCTAACAATCTTATTTTGATAAAATTTTCCACTGGAGAATAAAGCTTTCCATAATAACAATATGCTTTTTAAAAATTTGATTTTTTTTATTGGACAGTCATATATGCAGAGAGGAGGAGAGACAGAGAGGAAGATCTTCTATCTGTTGATTTATTCCCCAATAGCCACAACAATCAGAGCTGCACTGATCTGAAGCCAGGAGCCAGGAGCTCTTCCGGGTCTCCCACATGGGTGCAGGATCCCAAGTCTTTGGGCTGTCCTCAACTGTTTTCCCAGGCACAAGCAGGGAGCTGAATGGGAAGCAGGGCCACCGGGTTAGAATCGCACCCATATGGGATCCTGGTGCATGCAAGGTGAGAACTTCAGTCACTAGGCTGCCATGCCAGGCCAGTGGTGTGCTTTTGATGGTGCTGAAGTCATTTGCAGTTGAAGGATTAATTATGAGATTCAGACTTGATTAATTCAGGGCATTTTAAATCCCTTCCTTAACATTCCTTTGGTAATTTTCTGGGGTGAGGGATTTGTAGCCAAAGCAGATTATACAGCCATCGAATATTTGTTGAGACTGTTAAAATAACCTCTTTTCTTCCATTCCATTTGGTCCTTGATGTGGCAGGGACGTTTAAGAACCTTAGAATGCCAGGATCCTCTACTGTGTAGAATCTGTAGTAAAGCACAACGCAAGGGAAGCAAAGTCAGTGGAAGGATAGGTGGCTAAGGAAGGTAGGAGAGCAGACAGCCCTGCTCTGCTGTCTAAACATGGTCTTCTTGTCAAACTAAACCTTCCCCTGTGCATTGCAGTATTAACTATATTAGATGATACAAAGGCCAAAACCTGCCATTAATTTTGTATCATTAATTACTATGTAATATGTATTCATGAAGTTTCTTGTCTAATAAGTATTCATAATTAAAGAAGAGATTTCTAGAGTGTAGAATAATCAAAGTGCAAAATCTTATATTGTAATTTACTATAATCTGTTTAACTTGTTATTATAAATTGATTTCCCTGTTGTGATACCAAAGCAAAGTATGTCTTAACAAAGCTAAACAGATTATCTTAAACTGCAGTTAAACCTGTTTCATATTCTAAAGTTTAAATGACAAAGCTGGACTCTGGTATAATGTAAGGCGGTCAACATTTGGTAAGGATAAAAGATGTAGAAAATCTGATTAAAGGAGGCTTTTAAAACATCCAAATTAAAACTTTGAAGGGAATGAACAAGTGACAAAAGAAAATGAGTTCAAGGATAAAAGGATTATGACTAGGTGTTTATGAATATGAAAGAACAACGTTATTTCTTTTTAGGGAGTATGCGCAATAAAGAGATCAGTGTTCTTTCAAAAGTTCCTGTGAATATCCTCATGAGAATATAGGGTTGCAGATTCTGTATTTCCATTGAGAATATAAGAAAATCGTAATTTAGAAGGGACAGGATTCACTAAGTTGAGATTAGATACTTGACAACAGGCCTAGGAATTGTCGAGAAACAAACATGACTAATTGATGAATCCAGCCAGTGGAACTTAAATCCTTGCAGGTTTTAAGTTATTTAATTCTTTTCTTTCTTTAAATATATGTTTATTGACTTATTTGAAAGAAATGTTCCAGGGAGATAGAGGAGAGACAGAGAGTGTGAGATCTGCCGTCCTCTGGGTCACCCTACAAATGGCCCCAACCCCAGGGCTTGGCAGGCCCGAGGCAGGACTTCATCTGCGTCTCCTGTGTGCATCTTCTTGTGCTTTCCCAGACTTGGCAGAAGGCCGCTGGATCAGAAGGGGAGCTTCAGCTGGCACCTTTATGGGATGTGGTTTACAAAGGTGGAAACTAGGCCAAAATATTGGTCCAAATAATAAACTTTTTAATTACATATTTTCAAAAAAGATTGACCTGGGTCAATTGCATATCTACACACAGGGAAAAATTAAATATAGATGATAAATTTAAGTGCTAATCAAAACTGTAACTTTCTAAATGTATTTTTGTTTGTTTTTAATGTTATTTGGATATTAACCGAAAGAGACAAGATTCGAGGTATTTCATAGATCCAATTCAGTTTTCCCCCTTTAAAATAATACATGGGATGAAAACTTTGAAATATAGAACATGGAGATGTTTAGACTAATGGTGACAACTTGGAGTTTTATTGATCAGTTTGAAAGTCAGAGGAGAGGAAGAGACAGAGATAATGAGATCTTTGTTTCTCTGTTTTGTATCTCCGATAATCACAATGGCTAGCAATGAGACAGACCGAAGTAAGCAACGAGAAGCTTCCTGCAGTTCTCCCGCGTGGGTGGCAGGGACCCAAGCATTGGTATCGTCTTGTGCTACCTTTCCCAGGCCATTAGCAGGGTGCTGGATGGGAAGTGTTGATGCCAAGATACAACCAGGCACTCATGCTCCATGTCACATCGCAGACTGCGCCATTGCAGTGCCGCAATGCCAGCCCCAGAAACCTGATTTCTAAGATGGGAAAAAAAAAATCAGGAAAATTGGAATTAAAATATTTTCGCCATCAAACATCATGATAAGAGGATGAAAAGACAGTTGACAGAAGGTATTTGGAAGCCATGTATTGGACGATTGTGTAGACCATTAGTAGACTAGAGTAAAAATTCTTTGGAATCAATAGTTAAAAATAGGAAATGGAAAAAGATCTATGAAGAGACATTTCACAGTGAATCTTGCACTAATATCAAGTAACCACATATAAAAATACCCAGTGTCAGTTTGCCTTTAGAATAATGTGATTTAAGAACACAATGAGGCACCCGGCACTATAGCCTAGTAGTTAAAAATCTTGCCTTGCACACCGGGATCCCATATGGCTGCTGATTCTAAACCTGGCAGCTCTACTTCCCATCCAGTTCCCCGCTTGTGGCCTGGGAAAGCAGTCGAGGATGGCCCAAAGCCTTGCGACCCTGCACCCACGTGGGAGACCCAGAAGAGCTCCTGGTTCCTGGCTTCGGATTGACTCAGCTCCAGCCGTTGTGGCTGCTTGGGCAGTGAACCATCGGATGGAAGATCTTCCTCTCTGTCTCTCCTCCTCTCTGTATATCTGACTTTGCAATCAATAAATAAATTAATCTTAAAAAAAAGAACAATGAGATTCTACTAAGAAAATTCAAAAACAAAAAATAAATTGTATTGACAATATCAAACTCTGGAGAGGATGCAAAGAGCGTAGATGCTCTATATATTGCTAATTAGATTGCAAAATAGGACAACCATTCTGGAAACTTTTATAAAACCTAAGGATATATGTGTGTGGAAAAGACACCCTCAATAGGTAATCATTAAACAAGCTATGGTACATAAATGACTTGGAACACCTTTCAGCAGTTACAATCAAGTTTCAAAATCTATGTGAATCTCAAGGGCATAAGGAAGAAAACACACAGCTTAGAAGATCAAATATTCTTATGCTTTATTTATATAACATTTTTAGAATTATGAAATTATACAGGGGAACACATTGAGTATGACTGTAGCTTGGGAATGGTAGAGAGATATTAGGTTTGACAATAAAATGATAGTTCCAAAAATTTATTTTTTGTGATGAAACAGGTTTGTATTTTGAATATGCTGCTGATTATAAAGATTGTACATAAATATTTCTAAAATTAAAATAAAAGGATATGGGACTGTGCATGTTTATTATATCAAATCCAAATTCTTGGTTTTAACATTGTACATAATTATGTAAGACATATCCACTGGGAATGGTACATAGAACTTTGCTGTGTTGTGTTTCAGCATTTTGGTGAATCTGTTTATCTCAAGAAAAAATATGTAAAGATAATTAATGTACATATGAGTAAATGAAGCATTTTAAATGTAGGTTGAAAATTTTGTACAGAGTGATATTATCTGCACAACTAAGGAGTCCTATGGTGTTTTCTTTTTTCAATATTTATTTATTGTTATTGGAAAGTCAGTTATACAGAGAGAAGGAGAGACAGAGAGGAAGATCTTCTGTCTGCTGGTTCACTCCCCAAGTGGCTGTGATGGCCAGAGCTGAGCTGATCTGAAGCCAGTAGCCAGGAACCTCTTTTGGGTCTCTCCCGAGAGTGCAGGGTCCCAAGGCTTTGGGCTGTCCTCTACTGCTCTCTCAGCCCTCAAGCAGGGAGCTGGATGGGAATGGGTAGTCGGGACATGAACCAATGCCAATACGGGATCCTGGCATGTGCAAGGCAAGGACTTCAGCTGTAAGGCTACTGCGCCAGACCCAGTGACCTTGTTTTTACTATGGCATCTGTAATGTGCACTGGTTTGGTGGTCAAACCAGAATACTTTTGGGAGAAAGAAGTAATATTAATCAAATGTGAAAACATTAAAGCAAGAAATTGAAAAAAAAAAAAAGAAATTGACATGCCCATGAACATTCCTGGTCATAGACAGAGACAGATTAATCTCATTATTAACCAAATTGCAAATAATTGGATACAAAAAGTACTGATCAGGATTGTTGGTAGATCTATAAAAAAACCAAATTTCTTCATTTTGGCATACGCTGCTCTCTCAACACACTTGTCTCCTAACTGAAAATGTCAGGAAGCCTGAGTTTTTCTGCCTTTGTGTGTTCACTGGGTAGAGAAATGTGACGTCCATACAGAGAGTAAGCCTGATGTTCAGGGAATTAAATAGCTCACTAGTGCCCTTTTACTAATATGGTAGGAAAGTAAACCTTCTACTAAGTGCTCTTCTACTAAGATTTGGCAAGCCAACTCCTACACATCTTTCACAGGGCCCCAGTGAATGGATCCCCCGTGGCCCACAGTGGTAGCCCTCTCACTAACACACTACATTGATTTTCTCTCCTCCCAGTTGAATACGTCTTCTCTTTTTTTTTTTTTTTAAAGTTTTATTCATTTTTATTACAGCCAGATATACAGAGGAGGAGAGACAGAGAGGAAGATCTTCCGTCCGATGATTCACTCCCCAAGTGAGCTGCAACGGGCCAGTGTGCACCGATCTGAAGCCGGGAACCAGCAACCTCTTCCGGGTCTCCCAAGTGGGTGCAGGGTCCCAATGCATTGGGCTGTCCTCAACTGCTTTCCCAGGCCACAAGCAGGGAGCTGGATGGGAAGTGGAGCTGCCAGGATTAGAACCGGCACCCATATGGGATCCTGGGGCTTTCAAGGCGAGGACTTTAGCCGCTAGGCCATGCCGCCGGGCCCGAATACATCTTCTTTTAAAACCATGTTTCGTTGGAGCACATCCCACATAAATTAACTGAAACAAATCCCTGTCTTAAGATTAGCTTTCTTCTCACTACAATTTCGTATATATGATGTCTGTTATTTTCTATTGATAGTAGTATGACATAATTTGTTGGATTAGGAAAAAGCATATGCAGACTGGAAATATAAATTAGGGTAATTCATTAGGGTTTTTATTGTAAAAATGTCTTAAGTCACTTTCTAGTAAAGTCTGTATTTTTAATATTTCTTTTGTTGAGGATATTAGAACTGTCTCATTAATTTAGTGAAAACATTAATTTTCACCACTGGTTTGATCCACTCCCCTTTCCTCCAAGCTTCAAAAACACGTCTGTTCAGAGACAGAGCTCTCTCAAGATGGCCACCGGTGGTTCTGACGCGTGCCTAATGCCTTAGGGTTGATTCCTCTGTAGCTGGGATTGTGTTTCCGGTCTTGGGTCTGTCCTTACTGTTTCCTCACCAAGGCAGGGATTTCTCTTTCAGAGGGTGCTTCTTTCTGTCCCGCACCATCGCAGGGACCCTACACAGTGTAAGATATAGCACCTGTGGACCAAGCCCTGGCTTTTACCTTTTGAATTACTTGCAACTTAAAAGCAGCTTGTGCATTTAGGCTATATTGTGTTGATGGGGGAGGGAGGGTGTGGTTTTTGTTTGTTTAGACGCATTTACATGGTTAGGGAAAAACAGACTGTAAGTAAACTAGCCAACATAGTCTATGAACCGAAACACCCTTTTAGAAATTTTGCAATTTTGCTTTGAGAATCTTAAACTTCTGTCTGAGGCAGGCGGCATTGTGTTGAGTTGGGTTAAGCAGCCACCTGTGAGGCTGGCACTCTCTTCAGAGCACTGCTCCAGATTCAGCTCTCTCCCAATGTGTCTGGCCCTGTTGCTTCCACCCCTGCCAACTATGTCAGAGACCTAACAGAGTTCCAGGCTCCTGGCTGACCCGGTACTAGCTGTTGGGGGCGTTTGGTGAGTGAACCAGCAGATGGGAGATTAACTACTACTTTCGCTGTTTCTCGGTCATCCTGTCCTTCAAACACACACACACACACACACACACACACACACACACACACACATATATATATATATATAAATACTGAAAAAATAACATGAATTTTTCCTGTGGTCAATTTAGGAAAGCAGTCATTGAGATAATATCTCCGGATGACATAAAATCAGACACCTCTGAATACCAAAAATGAATACAGTGGCAACATTAACTTCTCAAAATTCTTGCTTTGTTTTCTCTTTTGATTCTTAGAGGGAAATTGAGATAAAACAAGTCTGGGAGAGCTTGAAGAGCTCTCCCTTTACCAGCTCTGTGATGTAGAAAGGATACTTAACTTCCCAAGTTTTATGTACATCACATATCTTAAATAAGCCACAGCAATTGTTAGAACAATCCTAGCACCTGGTAAGTATACAGTTATTTTATGAAAATCAGAAGTTAGCTATGAGAATATATTAAAGCAAGAATTTGAGTAAATTGCTCCCAACATAATTAGCTTTGTGGCTTTCTACCTGTGGTTTCTTTTGTCTCCTTGTGATTCTTGCTGCATCCCTGAGGGCTCTAGAGGAACAGACAGTTCTTTGTTTAAGTGAATGTGTTTGAAGAGGACCTCTCAGCATATTTCAACAGAACAAAGTAGTATGTAGACTCTGAGATGCATATAATAAAAGAAGCACTTTATTGTTTGATGGAGAAGGAAATGAAATGTGTTTATTATTACTTTTTGTTAAAGTGTAACACGTTTTGTAACAGCACTGTGGGAAAGAACTAGCTTTTAAGGCTTTTCAAGTTAAACCAGCCAGGTCAAACATTGTTAGAGCTCCTCCTAATGGAGGTTACTGATGAAGGCGGGACAGTTTTGTGGGTAAATTCCCCTAATGTCTAAATATTACATTGTGAAAACACCACGCTTCCTGTTGCAGTTAGTGAAATGGTTCAGATAATGCAAACATTTATTCTGTAATACTAGGGAAAAGAGTTACAATTCCTATGGTGTGGGGGAAATTGCCCATTATTTTTCTGGATATAGAAACACAATTGCTTTTGATACAGAAAGAGCTGACATAATTGAATGTCATCTTAAGGTAATCATAAGCATGTTTCTCAACTAAGTCATCCCACAGTGGTTACTACAAAAATTTTTTTCTTTGATTAGCCAAAAAGAAAAAATCTGTGTTCAGGAAGCAGTCAAATTACATTTACACTGTGAAATACTTATTAAATTCAGTGCAGAGCTTATAATAAAACTCTAGCATTTTCTGCTTTACTTCAAGTCTAATGTAGTGTGCATGCTTCTACTTGTTACTTCCATATGAAGGGCAAATATAATTATAATTTAAGTTGTTGATCTATTTCTTTTCTTGAGAAACACCAGGGACGGTATTTGCAATGAGCAAAATGAAATGGCTAGATTTTCATCTTCATAGTTAATGATTACTTGGCCTTCTAATTTTTGCATTTTTTCCCCTTTCTAATAAAGAGCCATTTTGAAGTACTTTGTAAAATAAATTGGTTGAAGAAAATAGAAAGGAGGCTTAATCATAGTCTTGGGAAATACTGTTAAGTGATTACTCCTGTCAGATTGGTGCACAAGCACATTAAGACGATGACAACTGCATTGTATATGAAAAAGAGTTTTACCCAATATGTATTACAAGTTATTGATTTACTTTTCTTATAAGCAAGGGAGAAATATGTTTTTCTGAGTACAGAAATCAAAAGTAACACCGCAACTTAAGATCAAGGACATTGGGAGAGAAACCTGTGCGGCATATGTAAAACCATTTTCCTGCATTTCACCTTGGAAAGGATTTCTCTGATTGTTTCTAGTTGAGAATTGGATTTTCTTAAGGAGAAAATACCTACCCATATAAAAAAGGAGACATTCAATACATTTCCCCATTCATCATGAATTGTAATAATCTTGGTCCTGGTTATAAGGAAGATCAAATTACTAATACCAAATTTTTAGGTGTGTATTTGTTCATTTGAAGTACATGAACAATCTCTATGAGAAATTAATGGATTTGTTGCTCCTTCTTCCTTTTAAAGAACATGCATCGATTACAAATTGATTACTCTCTCCCCAGTAAATGCTTTGATTGAGACAGATGTAATCAAGTATTTTGTAAAGCCATCATTTATTTCGGAACTATTAAAAAAAAACAAAAATATTCCTCCCTTGTACAAAGCAGAATGCATTAATATCCCTACGTATTAGTAAATCTATTGTTGGTATCTAACTTATTGATGGCACGTGATAAATGTTATGTAAACATTTTTGAGTAAGTGGATAGATGAATGAGTCGGTTCAACTTAGGCATGCACCATTTATACTCTTCAACAGACGTGACTAGGAGAATAAGAAAGGCCTACTTTCTTTAGTCCCTGATTATGAGAAAATAAATTCTCTCATATTGTATTTCTTGAATTATTCATACCTTTCCCAGGAAACACAAAGATTCAGTTTTAAGTCTTTTGAATATTGTATATAGCACTTAATCCACTATCATACACTTGGTAAGTCAACAAGAAATACAATAAAGTTAGTTGCATTTGAGTTAAACTTGGGCTTGTATTCTAAGAGTTTCAAATGATACATAATAGAATGCTCATAACATCTTTCATATTTGTGAAGGAAATATGCAATAAATTCATAGATTTTTGAATGCTGTGGTAGTGATACATTGTTCAAAAGATGTGTAAAATTTCATGGCATACAATTCTCAAATTGATTACAAATTATGAGAAAGATAAAGTTAGGAAATTATAGACTGACTTAAAGAGAAGGTTACACTTTAACAATGCTGATGTAAAATTGAGTCACAATTTAGATTTAATTTTGTAATTTGCCTTTTTTGTTTTCATCAAGTATTTATCATAAGAATTTATTTTTTTAATTTAAAATAAAGTGCTACAGAGAGAGAGTCAGCAGGAGAGGAAGAAAGAGAGAGATTCTCCATCCACTGGTTCACTCCGCAGTTGACTGTGGTGGCAGGAGTTGGACCAGGCGAATGCCAGTGGTTATGAATAGGCATTCCAACATGCAGTGATATGGGATTTAAGAGATTGTGGTTAAGTGTCTTCCCTGCAACAAAGGCCTCTGTTTCCATCAATATTCAGCCATCTTATAGGTTGTATTTAATTCTTTAAGGAATCATAAATAAGGAAAAAAGAAAAATTGACAGCAAAATCAGTTGTTTTTGTTGCTGGAGTCAGTAGCAATTTGACTCATGTGATAGTATTCTAATGGGAGATGCTGACTTCATGCAAGGAGGAGCACTTCTCTGTGAGGCTTAGCAATAAAGACAGGTGTCTCCTTAATCGTTCCTTTAGCTAAAACTCACGTCTGAATGTGCTTAATCTAAACTGGGATAAGAAAAACAGTGAGAGACATAGAACTAACAATGCATTAACTTTAATACTCTTAATATTTTCATTGTGCTCTAGAAAGTCACATAACCAATTTGCTCACCGACTCCATTCACATGCAGTTTTAAAAACCAAGATATGTTTCTTGGATCATATAGATGGAATGTTCTTATAATCATGATAAAGTTTGCAGATCCTGCTCTTACTGGTAAAACAATGTAAAACAATGTAATTATAGGTGATTGTTATGGAGTAGAATCAGTTGTGTTAGACAAGCTACCCTATGGTATTTTGGAATATTGCATTTATAACCAGCAGTAACACCACACAGTAACTATTTTACCACCGAGTTTTTGCAGATAAAAAAAGCTGATTCATAGGAAGACCTCAACACCTTTATAGGATGATGCCGTTACTAAGTATTCAAGTTGAGTTGTAAGACATTGGCAGTCCATTTGCAGAATATTCAAAGTTATTCTGACATAGTTGAAGAATGCAGAGTTTGAGGTCTGCTAGTTCTGATCCTAGTAATTTTGAATTTTTAACCATGTCCCTCAATTTCATCTTAGAGGCACTAATGTATCATTTATAGCACAGTAGTGCTTGAGACCACAGACTCTGCAGCTTGACTGGAGTTGGTCCTAAATTCTGCAGCATACTAGCTGTGACACTTGAACAGGTTAACTAACATCTCTATCTTGGTTTTGCCATAATAACTCTCATGGCTCAAGATATTCCAACAGTTAATTTATCTATTTGAGACTGTTAAATATAAGCATTTCACAAATTATTGCTGAATGTAATAACATTATGTGAATAAAATCCACTTAAATAGTGACTACTATCAAGAAACAAAATAGAAAACAGAAAATATATTATCTCTAATAATAAGTTAGTGCCTCTATTCTCTTATCAGTCTCTTGTGCTTTATGGTAAATTACCTTAAATGACTTTAAAATTCCAATCCACTTCTCAGTGCTTGGCCTGACTGCTTGTTACTGACGCCTGGACATTGTCTTCTGTGTATCATTTCCCTGATTGCTTATTACTCTTTGTCACCATGATCATAGTCATTTTTATCAGCATATTTTTTAAATCAGTTTTTAAAATTTTAAAAATAAGTTAGACCTTGTTTGTTCTGGGCAGTGTGAATTCAACATGATTGTCCTCATTCTGTATACCTGTAGCAACATATGCTGACCCCCGTCAGGACACTTAGCACCAGTTACTGTTGCAATTGATTTTCCATTTGCCTGTCTGTTGCTTCTCTTCAGGTAGACTTGTCAACTCTTCAGTCCCTCTAGCGCCTATCATAGCGCCTCACACAGAATGCCTTTGCAGTGCATACACTGAATACATGGAATGCTTCTTTTTCAGTTGACTGAAAAGAATCCCAGCTCAGAGGTTTAAAAAACTTGATACATAATTTATTAGATCAGTAAAATAAGAGAAATATAGTCAGTTTTCTTAAAAGTATGTATCTATAATTTCATCTGATTTCTGAGGTTATGTCTTTCTAAATTAAAAATTGATTATTTTTATCTACTTGAAAGAATGATACAACACACGAACACTCTCACATACACACGTGCACACACGTACACACACACACACACACACAAACACAAACACATAGGATATCCATCCTTTATTTCACTTCCCAAACACCCACAGTAGCCAAGGCTGGCCAGGCTGAAGGTATTCTCATGACTGGTGTGGACCCAAGTACTTAAGCTATTATTTGCTGTCTCCCAGTGTGGAAGCAGAGCAGAGCATCAGGACTGAAAAACCACTCTCCAGTATGGAATGCTGGTGTCCTAAGCTGTTGATTAACCCAGTGAACCACAACTCCTGTCCTTCTCTTTACAAGATTCATTGAAGAAAAGTACTTCTTTCATTCAAAAATAGTTATAAATGAGTTGATTAGTCTATATTCTTTCTTTTTGAATGTAAGGCATTATTACTGCAATCTCTATTCTTTTAAATTCAATCCATGGGATTCACAATTCTTCTCTGTCTCTATTATTATTATTATTATAAAGCTCTATATTTTATTATTGGAAAGGCAGATCAAATTATGGTGAGAAGGAGAGATGCTCCATCTACTGGTTCACTCCCCAAATGGCTGCAGTGGCCGCAGCTGAATCAATTCTAAGCCAGGAGCCGGGAGCTTCTTCCAGGACTCACATATAGGCGCAGGGTCCCAAGGCTTTCGGCCATCCTCCATTGCCTTCCCAGGCTCAAGCAGGAAGCCGGAAGGGGAAAGGGAGCAGTCAGGACACTAATTGTGCCCGTACGGGATCCTGTCCCTTGCAAGATGACAATTTAGCCATTGAGCCATCGTGCCAGGCCACCAAAATTCTAACATAAAGCAAATGAAACATAGATATATGGATATAAGTGGATTATGTGGAAAAAGAATAGTAAATAGGCTTTTAAAAGATATGTGGTATTATTTTTTCATAAGTTTGCTTACCATTAGTGAAAAATTTATTGTGACAGTCATAGATGTTGAGCCATTTGTTGTAACCTAAATGTGCAGTCTATTTATTGTACCTGTCTAAAAACATATGTCTCACAGTGTGGAAGCTATGGCACTTGTGTGTTTCAGAAGAGCATTTAGCAGGGCACCAAGAAATATTGGGAGAAGTATACAAACATTACATTGCAAATAGTGAAATATAATAGGATAATGGGCAGAATCATTCCCTACAAGTGATAGATACTCAGTGTCAATTTGAGATGTTGGGCCTTTTCTGTGGCTCTGACACTTTGGAGGAAAAAAAAAGTTGATTAATGACTCAAATGATGGTGTTATACTTTGCCTATCTAACTTTGAAGTGACTTTCAGTATAAACAAAGTACGTGTTGCTATGCCAAATATAAAGCAATACTCAAGAGGTTGAAATAATCATCTATGTTAGTAAGAAAAAGGACACATAAAAATAAAAAATTCTGTATTTGACAAAAGGAAAATTTCATATAAGGCAACATTTATGCAAAATGCAAAGCAAGTAGCTGTAGGTCAGTATGCATAGACATTTTCACAGCTAGACGGTACAATGGAGGCTAGCATGCTGGGCAGTGAAGATGCGTTGCAGTAAGCATCTAGATCCTGAATACAAGGACGACTCCCAATGACACTGTTAAGTATACCTTGGCAAATATGATGCTAGGTCTTCTAATATTGGCTATACCTACAATGCCATGATATAGTTAATCAGCAGGACGTTGGACTTGTGACTGTTGCTGAAAGACTATACTTTTCTAATATTTTTGGGGTAGATAGTTGTGTTGGGGGAGAATAAGGAGGGAGGAAGACAAGCAGGAGTAAGGAATTCCTATATCGATAAAACTATATCATGGAAAACAACAATAATAAAGCTAGTGAATATAGACTTAAAAATAAGTTCATTTTGCTACCAAAAAAATTGAAATTCAACTTGTAAAAAGGCCTTCAAAAATGTTCATATCAAAATAGACTTGCCTTTGAATTCTGTTTCCTCACAAACCTTACAAAGTATTCTATATGCATGTGAAAGAAATCGCCTTGAACTAATGCCTTAAAATAATAAAAAAAGAAAAAGGAAAAATCACAGGCTTGTAAACCTGGTATAGGAATTCTAATTTGATAAGTGGTACTTTTGGAGAAAAACTAGTGACTGTGATATTATTGTTAATGAATGAAGGAATGGAGTCAGAACAAAGGAAATAATTGACTTTACAATTCAAATAAAATAAATTAAAAAAAGAGATATTACTCTTCACAATTTTTTCTATGAAGACAAATTCCAAAGTGGTTTTATAAAATCTATTGCTTCTGAAACTAGAGTCAGAATAATTATATCTATATTTCAAGTATACTTATTTTTCATAAATTAATTTTTTCTTTTTTGCATATGTAATATCAAAGTAAACAATTGTAGAGACAATCAATCATAAAGGAAAGTAATAATAAAGATATTTCCACTACGTTAGTGATCAGAAAAAAAGACATATTAATGATCAAAAATATTTAACTACTGTAAGCTGTATATTGATTGTAATAAAATGGCCATTTATTTTCAGATAAGTAATGTCATAAGGGAAGGTATAATGCATGTTTAAAATACAGTTAGACTTGAAAACCTTTCATAGATTTTGCCTTTGAAAATGTATTTTAGAGGCCGGATCATGACAGCTCAGTGGCTGAATCTTTACCTAGCATACACTGGAATCCCATGAGGGTGACGGTTCAGGTCCCAGCTGCTCCACTTCCCATCCATCCCCCTGCATGTGGCCAGGGAAAGCAGTAAAAAATGGCTGGAAGTCTTGGGACCCTGCACCCGGGTGGGAGACCTGGAAGAAACTCCTGACTCCTGGCTTTGGATTGGCTCAGCTGCAGCCATTGTGGCCACTTGGGGAGTGAACCACTGGATGGATGATCTTTCTGTGTCTCTCCTCTCTTTAAACCTGAAAATCTGCCTTTCTATCTATAATAAATAAATCTTTTAAAAAAAAAGATAGAAAATCAATTTTTGGTGTTAGGTTAAAAGATGAAGAAAGCACTTGGGAAACTTGTGCCCCACGATAAAATGCCTGGTTCTTAGTACAGCTTCTACTCCCAATTTTCTTCCAATATTCATGCACATCCTGGGAGACTTTAGGTGATGGCTTAATTACTTGGGTCTCTGCAATGCATGTGGGAAACCTGCATTGAGTTCCTTGCTTCCGGCACTGACCTGGGCCAGCCATTGTCCATTATATCACGTCTATAAAAAAGAACTCTTATAATTTACTCACTTTAATGACTAGCTGGTTATAGAAAAACGGCCCTGTCCATTGAGGGCACCATATCAATAAAATCTAATTTAAGTTTTTAAAGTTCATACTGTGCTGATATGATTTTTTATACAATGATGTTTTTCAAAAGTAGGATGTGTTTTAGTTGAGCAAAAAGCTAGGAAATTATAAGCATCACCACCACTGAGAAAAATATTGCTGTGAATGTGGGTTAAAAGAATACATTAAAGAAAACAATTTCCTGGAAGCTCAAAAACATTTCTTCTGAGTTCATGTTTAAAGAAATATCACCATATATGTTTTTATGTTAACTCTATTCAACAAATATTTGTTCTTCTTTTTTACTGCCTTTGTTGATTGTTTTAGTAATAGATTTAAATGCTGTAAATCTCATCTTTCCCACATTCTGAAAACATTTTTTTTCCTAAACTGTCATTTTGTTAGTTCCCTCTTATTCCCTTTTTATGAATAACTTCCAATTTTGTTCTATTAATTCCCTGATAATTCAGTCTGACAACTCAATTTTCCTTTAAGGAAAATGGAGAAATTATATGATTGTGTCCATTGATTTCTGGGAAGTGTTTCAAAAATGATTTATGATATTATGATAAAATGCTCTTTCAAAACTATTGTTACCCATAATGGAATCTGGGGCACCAGAATGAGAATGGAAATATATGGAAATTTGATGAGAATATGAAAAATGAGAAAAATCAACATTTAAACTCAGATAAAAGCAGCAGCTTATCTCCAGATGCAAATTTGAGTCTAGACCATTCATCATTAAACCTGGCAAAAATAGAGAGTAATTAAGCAAGACAAGGAAGTGTATGAAAAATAATGAAGACAAAATTCTAGTAAAATAAATTGCTGTTAAATATAATTAAAGGAGTAACCATTTTATTTTGAATATTCTATTTGAATATTCTAATTGAATATTCATATCTGATCAAGCTGCATATTATTATATGAATGCGTGTATCCAAAGTTTATGCATGCACATGAAATATGCTGTAAACCTATGCTGAAAATGTCCCATTATGTTAGATGAAACTGTATCTATATCTATATTTATAGAGAAATATAGATAGATCAGTTTATATGCAGTTTGTTAGATAAGTAAAAGGATTTGAGTTAGTATGAGATATTTGCTATCTTTTGAATTGTCATTTTTAAATGAGAATATGGTGTATAATACTGTAATTTTACACTTAAATAATGTATGCAGGTATTCAAATAGAAAGATTTAAAATTTTATAATACAGATACTTTATAAAATTAACATTCTTATACTTTTCTTAGACATTGTTCAAAGAAAAAGCAAAAAACCTAGCAAAGTACTAAACTATAGCGTCCTTTGTGTAGTCTTCCCAGATTAAAACAAGCAGCATGCTGGGCATTTTGTATAGATTACATTTATTAACTAAATGAGTACTCATTGCTTTGTGTGTGATACTTTTGAATATTATCCTCAGTTTCCAAGTAAATTAAATCAACATTTTACATAATTAGATAAATGCAGTTGATCATTATTAGATCATGGCTTAAGTCAGTCCATGTCTATAATCTTTTTAATGTTGACCAGTTTAATGGAGAGTAGCTTATCATTTCATTTTAAAATACATTTACCCTGATCAATAACGATATCCAGTAACATGAAACAACCAATATGTAGCACTTCGGATAGGCATAAGGCATACCCGTTTTGGTGCACACAGTTCTGTTTTGCCTTGTATTCCTCAACTGCAATGAAAAGTCTCCAGTTTTCCAAATTTGTGGTCACTTGTATTGAGAAGATAGTTCCATATTTGCTGTTTCAATGTGAGTAGAAGCTGTCATCACTCCATTGTTTCACGAAATAACTCAAAACTAGTTCTGTAAAAATAAAATGTCAACAATTGTAATTTGTTTTTTATGGCAATTGAATTAAGCTATATCAGATGTAGAAGTTTCTGATTATTTCTTTGCATTTCATAGCTTTTTCTGAGTTCTGTGCTACCCTACTGGTGGTTAAATTAATAAAGCAAATATGTTAGTAAACTGTCAGCTCATTTTAAATCTAAAATATCTTTAATTGGATCTCACTCTAGGATTGCAAGTGCACATTAACTTCTAGATTAGCAGTAATTATTTTAAACATATTGTTACTCATCAGTTATTTTTATTTGTGTGTTAATGGTTCATTCTGTCAGTCTGATGATTCAGTTGGTTGACCATAACGTATCTCTATATATCTTACTTTGAATAGATTTTTATTGACTTCACATGGTAGTCAAGGTACTATTAACATAGGCATGATGCTGCTTTTCTTATTTAAATTTCCTTAATTTGTGAGTCTTCTGAGATTTTAAAAACCATGAGTCGATGATGAAATTCATTGAGCAGATGCATTTTTTTCTTTTTATTTCTATAGTCTTGTAGTGTGGTAATTATTTTATTTTATTGTGTCACCATTCTTGGAATAATTCCAGTAATTGAATATGGCCAGCGACCTTTTTTATTCTTGGTCTATCTAGGTACAGATGTGCATACGTTTATATGCATGTAAAAAGTTAAGTTGTTTTGTCATACTGGTTATCAGTATTGTCATGAGCAATGAATGTTTTAATGCTTAGCAATAACCGTATTTTTTCTTGTATAGTTTCTTTGTATATTACATCTTAACACTGCTTACTTCCTGATTAGTGATGTCATATTAGTGATAAACTCCATTACTGTTTTTATATTATTTTGCACTTGATTGTATTTTAAAAAGACAGTTTTACTAGGTATGTCCATGCTCTACATATGACAAGAGGAAATATTCTAACTGCTTCTGTGGGCCAGGAGGTTTATCTCCTTTCCTCCTGTAAAAAAGTGAGCACCCAAGGTCAAATACAACGTATCTAACGTGTAGATGAAGCTTGAACACTAGCTTGCGATATCTAAATTAAAATCACACTGTCTTATGTAACAATACTATTTTAGTTCCCAAAGTCAATACCATATCCAGAGGTATCCAGTTGGATTATATGAATCCCATATTATATCAAATTGAATATCAATGATTAAAATGTATAATAGGTTTATATCTAGCCCTGATTTGACATATGAGAATAAATAGAAATAGAATGAGCTTGATTCACTTGTATCTCATTATCTTACATAAAATCCTTCTGAAATATTGATGAAAAACTGACAAGCCTGTCACTACTGAAAGAAACAAAACTAAACCAATAGCTCGGTCTTCAAATTTGAATTACTAAATTCTGACAAATTTTCCTACCATCAGGAAATAAAACTAAAAAGCATTATCAGATACCTATTAAGAGCTAAGGCTTTGGAGTAAGATTTACCTGGCTCAGACCCCAGGTACACTATCTCGAAGCTGTGAGACATTAATCAAGTAAATCAAATCATGCAAACTTTGTCACTCTTTCTCTGAACTGAGGATTGGGGGTTCTATTACTGCCTTCCAGTGCTGCCACGTGGACTTAGCAAACAGAAGATCTCTTTCTTTCATTCATACTGTCTCTCCCTATTTCAAGTGAATTTCTAAATAAATAAGTGAAACTTATTTCTTTACATAAGTGATATCTAACTTTAAAAGGACCAATTAGGCAACTCCTAAAGAGAGGGGAAAAAAGCTAAGAAATTCTTATAAAAATAACATAGCGTGGACTCTGACCCATCCTAAACAAATAAAAAAAATAAATAAAAGAAATAATGGCAAGGTTATGAAATTTAGAATACTTCCTCTCCCAGATAGCCTGCCTCACCATATCAGTAAGTTTCAGACAGATAACAATAATCTAAAATAATTCTGCCTTCACGTCTTTAGAGAGTGGTAGGTAGGAGCTTATTTCTGTTGCATTCTTGATAGACTGCAGTGCTTTGCAAACATCACTTTTATCTGCTGTTGGAATCCCCCAAGACCTCATAAATAACTTGTTTTATTGTGACTCTAGTTATATATAAAGGTCTTGCATTAAACCTACAGTATCACTAAGTTGTGCCTTCGTTTAACCTTCAGTTTCTCCGACATATACCTTAGTTGTAATTGTGTTTCAAAGTGAAATGAGTATGTGCTGTCCTTAAATTTATAACTGAGAACCTTGTTTTCAATCAATTATGAATCTCTGCTTTTAAAAATATGTGTTACTCCTTATTTTGGATATTGCATCTTATTTTCTGTTGTTCAAAAAAATTAATAAGAGATAAGAGGAGAAGAAAGGGGAGGAGAGGAGAAATGGGGAGAGGAGAGAAGACAAAAGGAGAAGAGAGGAGAGGAGGAAAGGGAGAAATAATGAAAGACGTCTGCTTGATAATATTCTTTGAAACTTGGAGTTCATTTGAATTGAACATGGTCCCCACTATGCCCTTACAACTTACTTCCTTACTTAAGAGTCAGCTACAGTTATGAAAATACATTATTTTGTTTTCCCCTTTGAGGTCAACTTGTTACAGATAGAACAGCTCCATCACTGTGTTTATAAGAAGATGAGTTTTTGAGCTGTGCAGTAGTGTAGGTAGTAATACATTGCATGATTACATTTGATTTATATTACAGTTCTCGCTCTCTTGAGCCCTGGCTCGCGTTCTCGTTTTGCTTTTTTTGAGACCGCGCTGCATCGGGCGACAATTGCAGATTTTCATCAGTACCTCTCAAATCCCTACTTGGGTTGGTATGCTACAGTAGCCCTTTCCCTAAGGAACACTGCTGTGATTCTTACAGTTATAGATAAAACAGAAGCTAGAATCTGGTCTATATAGAAGCTCCCATCTTTGACAAACTTGCGGTATTAAAACGTTTATTACAGTCATGTTGTCAAGTCTGTTTACCAAGATTTTCTGCCTTGTGTCATTTTAAGCAACACCTGCAAGTCTGAAATACTATTTTTCACCCATGTTCCTTTTTATTCTCAGATGAATATTTTCCTACAAATGAAACATTTACACTTATGAATGAGTGTTTACTTTTGTATAATTAGGAAATAAAACTATAATGTTCTGGGATTAAAATGAATTATTCTAAGTCATATAAAATGAAGAACATGTTTAAAAACATCGAGTATAGTGATGCCTACAATGTCTATAAATGCCACAATTGACTAAGCACATTCTAAGCCACAGGATTTTTCATTTAAATAATATCAATAATTGTTGAAATGTTGCTTTGTTCCTAGAAGTATCTTAGCTTCCCTGCCCTTGCCCTTTTCATTCTACTCAATCACTATCTCTTGAACTATCTAATCACTATCTAATCACTATCTCTCTCCCACCACTAGTCATGTTCAGATCTTCATTCATTATCTTGTGTCTTACTCTCTCACATTGTCCGCTTCTATGTAGTTTGTATTTCATTGTGTCTTCCTTAATTCAAAGCTGCACATATCACTTTCCTTGTGTGAAGGTTAGTGTAACCCTATTGTCCTCAGTTCAGCATACATATTTTTTTATCATGTAGTAATAGGTGTCTTATGCTTTGTGTTTTCTTTTGTCAGCACAACACCTCCCATGCATGTTTGTTGAAGAGGAAAATTGTATTTCACAGTATTTTCTTAGAACTGTCACCCACAGTGTTTCTCAAAAAACCGCACGTTACCCCAACTACACCCATCACAGTTTCCTAATAACTGAATCTAAAGCAAATTACTTTTTATCAAAAGTGGTTGAGCTGAGACAATGCAGCAACTGTGCCCTAAAGAAAACTACAGGAATTCCTGCTCCGAGAACCCTGAACTCTGTCCCTGTATTATATCTTGTGAGTTGGATACACAATTTCTCCTTTGATTATGATTTGGTTAGTAAGATACGTTCTTTCAATTTCTAAAAAGAGAGCCAAAGTTGAATTTTGATAGCATATCTCCTCATAACTATAACTTCATCTCTTCACCTTTCCTACCGTGCGTCTGAGACTTGCTGAAATCTCTGTCGTTTACTAATTCACCGTCATCTCATCTGGCTACAGACTCTTGGCTATGTCTGGTTTCCAGGAAATCTTTTGCTTCCTGTAAGTATTTCCTTATTTTCTATGTCTCCCCTAGAACTCAACTGCATTGTCTCTAGAAGGACTCCAAGTGTTTCTACTCTGTTCTATATTTTCCAGTGGCTATACTTCTGTTGTGAAAGAAAGGATTCAGTTAATGTAGCGTACATGCCTCTTGTGCTTTTTAATCATAGTGCTTAGCTCAATGCATATTATTTTGAAATAACAAATATTTGTTTAGTCACTAAAGTAAGAACAACTTATTTAATTCTGTACGATGCTGTATAATCATGCTCCAAATGGAACCTAGTTAAGGTCTGGGAAATCAATTGTTTACCACTTTAAACAAACAAAAATTGTAAGAAGGTCAGTGTTGGGTTGCTTGATTACCAGGGAAAGCTCGAGCAAAGACTTTGATTTTGATTTGGTCCACTGGTTGACAGGGTCCAAGGCAGCGAGGCAGCAAAGTGATAAAGAACTTTTCCTCTCTGCTTCACAAAATTTGTTTCAAAATGGGACTTGTGAAACCCACTGTGTCATCTCATCCAAGCATAGATAGGCTGACAAGTAAGTCTGACCTTATATGTCAATTCTGAATTTTCATGTGATAATAGAGCTTCATCTAGTCTTGGCATGAAAGAGTGTCATGATTGATCAGCAATGTCTGTCTGGGAAATAAGGGAGTAAGGATAACAGTGATAGGGATTGTCATTCAACCTCTGGCGTGAAACATAATTCTCTAGCTTCCTTTTTAAACTAAATTGTTCCAGACATTTTTCAGAGATATACACAAAACGCTAATTTGACCAAATGGCCTGTAGAGTGATGACTCAGGGATCTATATGAAAATGATATAAACTTAGAGAAACAAAATTGTTAAAATGCCATACCCCAATTTGCGTTGTAAATATGGAAATTAAGGGCTGGGAAGGGTACAAAAGGTGTGGACATGAATTCTTAGCAATCAATCATCATCAAACTGTTTCTGTTTGATTTCCTGGCCTAGAGCATTTAGCATACATATCAAATTTAAATTACCTTTCTAAATGACAGACTGAAAGTCTTCAGTTAATTAAGTTGCCCTTCTTAGGCCAAATAACTTTAATCTCTTTTATTGATTTTTAAAAAATATTTATTTGCTTATTTGAAAGGCAGAGTTACACAGAGCAGAGAGACTGAAATCCTTTGCATCCTTTGGTTCACTCCCCAAACGGCTGCAGTAACTGGAGCTGGAACAGGTAGAAGGCAGGAGCCAGGAATTCCTTCTGGGTCTCACACCTGGATGGCAGGGGAGAAGCACATGAGTCATCATTTTCTGCTTTCCCAGGATCATTAGAACGAAGCTGGACCAGTAGTGGAACAGCCAGGACTCAAACCTGTGGTCATATGAAAGCTAAATACTTGGAACACAGTGTGTAGATATTACATGCTATGTGATATTTCCATTGTAGTATTTTAGTTCAAGAATAATTTTTGAGTGATTCAATTGACAAATCTCTTGAAAGAATCTGTATAAGTGTTTAAGGTTTGATAAAATCAGCTATGGGGCTTGCAAGGCACAATGGAGTAAATCATAAATGTGATACGGGAATATCATATGAGCATAGATTTGAATCCCAGCTCCTCCACTTCTGAGCTAGAAGTGCTCTAATGCACTTGGAGAGCAGCAGAAGATAGTCCAAATGTTTGGGCATCTGCACCCATGTGGGCAAACCAGATGGAGTTTCTGGCTGCTCATTTCAGCTTGGCATAAGCCAGGGCTGTTGTGTGGTCATTTGGAGAATGAACTTTTGAATGGGAGGTTTCTCTGTCCCTCTTTCTTTGCTTTTCTGTCTTCAAACATATAAATAAATACTTTAATACAATCAGCTATGTTTCAGGGGAGGGATTCCAGCCTTTTCATTTTGACTTCGCTATCTTACACACAGTACAGGGGTGAACATTGTATAGCGTATTTTGGTAGGACTTGATGTAAGTGAAGAGAACAGGGGCTAGAGAGAGGTGTGTGGTAGCAGAAAGCATGGGAGAGAAATTGATGTAGTGTGCATGATATTCAAGTAAGATTTTTTTTGAATTATACTTGTTTTGGCAGGTTATTTTTTTTCTGAAGGTTAAGTTTCTCATTTCTCATCAGAAACTCAACATATTATCACATTTTATTTACTAAAGTAGAGCTGGTGACAGGAACAGGGCTGGCATTAGACACAAAATGGAAGGCAAATTCATTATTATTAATAAAATAATCAATGCCAAGCAGAGCAGGAGAGTCAGATTTTTTTCTTATATGCCAGGTACTGAGCTGATTGTTTCATCCTCATTATTTTCTTTAATCATCCTTATATGAGAAAAATCATCTCCATTTCAAGACAATGAAAATAATGTTTACAAAATCCGCTTCCGCTATGTTATGAAAGTACCATTTATGTATCAAAATGCAGAGTCTCTCTTGTCTCTAAGAGCAGTGCCTTGAGCCGTACGATAGACTGAGCCACCAATCTCCCTCTTTCTCTGATTGTGATTCTCACACAGAAGGCAACATCCTCTTTGTCAGTCTGAACAAATGGCAAGTTTTGGGAAACTCTCCAGCCCTTTCTCCTGCCCTGGCCGGGTGTGCTCCACGTGAACCATTTGACTGGACTACTTTAAACCAATTTTGAGACTTTCTACACGAAAGCTCTTTTCTCCCTCTGAACTGTTATCTCTTTATCTTGGAAACCTCGATTAGCTTCCTAGGCTCTGCAGCTTGTTGAGCTCAGGGCTGCTCACTCCACTGTAGCAGAGCCAGAGCCTTTGTCCTGCCCTTCATCCTGTTATTTAAGATATTCAATTTGTTGGTTAACTTTTCATTTTCTTAGTAGGTTAATGATAGAATAGTGCAACAAGTACACTGATTTAGTTTCTTTCTTCTGATAGATAACGTTGAATAATTGATTAATTAATAATGACAGAATTCCTGAATAATTCTTGTGCTGCATGATTGGACATTGTATTTGTTTATTTTTTTCACATATTACTTCATTCATTTTCTACAATCAGCTGACAAGTGAAATGATGGTAACCCCAGTATAAAAACTAGGCTTTGATAGGGTAAGGGACTTGACCTTGTTATATCAGATATGGTTATTTTCAAAGAGGATTGGAATTTTGCTGTCTTCCAGTAGAATGCAGCATAAGCATTTGGCATACCTATTAAGACACCCATTTGGTTATCACACTCCTCATCAGAGTGTCACTGTTCACCTTCTGGTTTCAGCTCCTGACTCCAGCTGCTAATATGGATGCTGGAAGGCAACAGGGATGGCTCAGATAATTGAGTTTTTGTCACCCAGGTGGGAGACCTGAATTGAATTTTTTTTCACTTTTTTTTTATTCATTAATTACATTGTATTATGTGACACAGTTTCATAGGTACTGGGATTCTCCCCGCCCCTCCCCTAACCCTCCCACCATGGTGGATTCCTCCACCTTGTTACATAACCATAGTTCAAGTTCAGTTGAGATTCCCTCATTGCAAGCATATATCAAACATAGAGTCCAGCATCTTATTGTCCAGTCAAGTTCAATGGCTTCTTAGGTATACCCTCTCTGGTATGAAGACAGAGCCAGCAGAGTATCATCCCGATCAATTAAAAGCTCCAACATACCATCAGTAAAAATTTACATCGTTATGGAATTGACCATGGACATGGCCGTCGGGCTCACCTCCTGTATCCTGTGTTTCCTCCTGCCGTCCGGCTGGATCCTCTCGCACCTGGACAGCTACGAGAAGCGGGAATGAAGGGGGCTGTGGCCTTGGCCAGTCAGCGACCACCCGTCCCTGAATTGAATTTTTCCTCCCATTTTTTCTACCGTGCCCAGCTGTTGAAAGTATGTGAATCAATAGAAGAGAGGTCTCTCCTTTTTCTCTCTCTTTTCCAAATAAATTTTTAAAGATTTATCTATTTTTATTGGAAAGGCAGATTTACAGAGAAAAGGAGAGACAGAAAGGAAGATCTTCCATCCACTAATTCACTGCAACAGCCAGAGCTGAGCTGATCCAAAGCCAGGAGCCAGGAGCTTCTTCCAGGTCTCCCATGTTGGAGCAGGGTCTTGAGGCTTTGGGCCATCCTCTACTGTTTTCCAGGCCACAAGCAGGGTGCTGTAAGGGAAGTAGAACATTTGGGGTATGAACCAGCATCCATATGGGATCACGGCTTGAGCAAGGTGAGGGCTTCAGTCGCTAGGCTGTCGTATCAGGCCATCCAAATTTATTTTAAAAGGAAAACATAAAGCAGAATCTATACATATAAATAGTTACTATATTAAACCCTTCATGATAGGTATCACAATTACATTGAGAGCAGAATCCACTCATCTGGGAACTCAGTGGATTCCTGTCCCTTTCATTCCGATTTTCTTGATTCCACATAATCTTTTTGAGAACAGGAAGACAGACATTGGAGTCAGCTGGAGCGGGATCTATAAGTGATTACACAGCAGATTGGCGTATTGTTCATTTTGTGTATTTGACAGTTGTCTGGTGCTTCCATGAGTAGTCACTTGGCCAGTCCTTGTCTCAAGAGCAAGGTGTTTAAAGAGAGAGTTACAAGGAAAGGCAAATGAAGGATGACTTCCTGGCAAGGAGATGAAGAGAAACAGGAAAAGTAAATTGTGATTCAAGAGGAGCAGCTAAGAGTTATATATCAATATACAATAAAAGGTGTGACACTGTGACTCGGAAAGATGTTGAAGTAGCTAAAGTCTGTCTCCAGAGGCAACCATTCTGAAAGAACTTGTGTAGGTCTGTGCAGGATACGGTCCTGTCAAGGAGAGTGGAAAGTTAAAGCTATGCCATTTACTTGTATCACCTATTAAATTTTGACCTTGTGACTATTTCTACCTTTTTCTGCTTCAAATGCATTAATTCTTTTGTGTTGTTTTTGCATCAATTTCTTTTTCTTTTTTGTTTTCCTTAGCTATGAGTAAGGTGTGTGTATGTATATATGTATATTACATACAAATGGATATGTATACCCATACATACATTATTGGACCTTAAAAACAGGTCCCCTTTGCTCCCAGAGATAGTTATATTCATTGAAGAGGAGCCAAATGGAACAGTTGGGAAAGGAACATTCACTTACTTTTCCTTTTTTTTTTTCTTGTACTGAGATGCCTGTACTCTATGCCACCTGGATCAGTTAGCAGTCCTGATTAAAGAGCACAGGCCCTGGCCGTCTGTGAAAGGTCTCTCCCTGCGCTGCCTGGACTGCCTTGGGCAGCTAGCAGACTTCTGATCTCAAGACAATCTGTCGTTTTTTTCTGCGTCCCAATAACCTTTGGCAACAACAAAAGCAAACAGGTATCCAAAGGCTAAGGGATTGCAATGCAGAAAATGTGCTCTTTCATTGTTTTAAAAAATGTAGGTGTCGTTGACATCACAAGAAGCCATTGAGAAGTTTTGTTTGGAATCAAGGTCTCCCATGGGTTTGTTATAATTTTAGGCCAAAGGAAGTGTGCTTACCATCTTTGTTTCACTTTTTACGTAGTTTTCACAAGATTTTAAAAATGGGAGAAGCAACTTAAATATTTGGAGAGATAGTAACTATGTATTTGTCTCTTCCTTTGGGGAAAGTAATGACTATGAATTGATGATTTATGTATATTTATATTTATGTGTATGTTTATAATGTATGTATATTGATGTCTCTTTCAATACATATAGACAGAGCAGGGAGAGACAGAAATATAAAATATGCAGATATATGAGAAAGAAGCTGCATCAAAAAATCTGTTTAGATTCCACTGAGACTTACACAATACTATAGGCACAATAATATCACCTAAAAGTTTGAGAAAGTGTTTGTGCTGAGAACTACAGAGGACTGCAGTGTTCATGCCCAGTCTGGACTGGGAAACACAAGATGCAAACAGGCCACTGTTGTCTTGGAGAGCGTAGGTCCAGTATCTCCAGATTTTCTTCCTTTTCAAAAGATGTCCACAGTTGAGAGTATAGAGGCTCTTTTGACTGAGTAGCGCGTGTACTTTTTAAAATGAAAATATGCAAGCTGACAGAACGTTGTCAAAGTGCATTATTTAGTACAGTCAGGGCCAGTCATCATGACAAAACTTTTCACATGCATCTGATTCTCGCTTTATTCTCTCATCTTTATTTCTCTCCTTCACTGTGTAGCTTTAAAATTGAAGAATGATCAGTTATTTATTTTTTTTCAATTTGATACTGCTACTGAATAGATCAGTGGAATACAATAGAAACCCAGAAATCAATCTGCATTATCTGCAATCAATAATCTTTTTTTTAATTATTGGAAAGTCAGATTTACAAAGAGAAGAAAAGACAGAAAGATCTCCTGTCCATTGATTTACTCCTCAAGTAGTTACAACGTCCGGAGCTGAGCCAAAATGAAGCCAGGAGCTTCCACTGGGTCTCCCACATGGGTTCAGGGTTACATCGCATTGAATCATGCTCTGCTGCTTCCCTAGGCCACAAGTAGGGAGCTGGGTGGGAAGCAGATCAGCCGAGATCTGAACAGGTACCTGTAGGGGATACCGGCACACGGAAGGTGAGGACTTCAGCCACTAGGCTATTGTGCAGGGCCCAATCAATAATCCTTGACGTAAAAGCTAAAGTAAGTTCCAGAAAAGAGTCTCTTCAACAAATGATGCTGGGAAAATGAAATCTTCGCATACACAAGTATTAAACATGATCCCTACGTACACCTCATACAAAAACCGACTGGAATGAGTCAAGGATATAAATGTAAGATCTAATACACTAAGTTACTCGAGGAAAACATAAAGGAAATCTGCAAGACATTGGCACTGGCTGAGATTTGTTGGAAGAGAATTGTCTTTGTAGCACAGGAGCTTTCTAGCTTGATGCTATCCCGTTTTCCAATGTTTGGTTTTATTGCCTGTGCCTCTCGTGTCCCTTCCAAGCAGTCACAGGGGCTGTCTTGGTGGCATAGCGTCCTAATCCTCTGCTTGCACCACCAGCATCTGGTATGGGTGTTGGTTCATGTTTTGGCTGCTCCACTTCCAAACAAGATCCCTGCTTATGATCTGGGAGAGCAGCAGAGGGTGGCTCAAGTCCTTGGGCCCCTGCATCCACTTGGGAAACAAAAAGAAACCTCTTGGTTCTTTACTTCACAGATTGGCTCATCTGGGGAGTGAAGCAGCAGATGGAAGATCTGTATCTCTGCTTCTCCTTCTCTCTGTAGCTCTGCCTTTTGAATAAACATAAATCAATTTTTAAAAGAAGAAAAGACATGAGAAGAAAATCGGACAGCTCATAGGCATATGAAGCAATGCTAAGAATCACTAGCCATCAAGGAAATGCAAATACAAACCACAATGGAGTTTCACCTCACTCTGGTCAAGGTGGCCATTACATAGAGATCATAAAATTGTAAATCCAGCAAGGATGCAGAAGAGAAGTATCCTAGAACTTTAAAAAATATTGTTGTCTATTCATTTGAGATACAGAGAGATGGGGAATGGAGAGAGGGAAATAGGAATGGAGTGAAAGAAATAGGAAGAGAGAATGACGGAGACACACACATACACAAAGAGAGCCAGAGTGAGGCAGAGAGAGACTTGCTGTCTCCTGCCTCACTCTCCACATGCCTGCAACAGCCTTTAAGAGCAGAGGGAACAATGCAAGAACGAGGAATCTCAATGTAGGTTTCCAGTTTCCTGGATCTGTATTAGCAGAAAGTTTTGAATCAGGAGCCAGGACCTTGGCAAACTCAAGCAGTCTCAAATGAAATGTGGGCATCGTAAGTGCTATGGTTGACAACTACCCTTGCTATAGTTCTCAGGCATAGCCCATAGCCCATCTGCAGTTCACTTCCCTTCCAGAATTTCAACATGCTCAGTCCAGCCATACACATTCTGTATTTGCTTTCTTCTCTGGTTCATGTAGAGAATCAATTACCAGCGTCTTGCCTTTTATGTCTTAGCATTTATGTTGATTTTCAGCACAGAGTATAATTCATCAGCATAGGTGTTATTTATGAGCTTATGCTTTTAAGGTATGTATTCTTCTAATGATTTAATGGTTTGCAGTTTCTGTCTCTCCCATTTGATTATGAATTCTATGAGATCAGAACCTCATATGTTCTCACTCGTTTTGACATTTCTACTACTTAAGATAGTATCTGGCATTTGGGGAAAAAAACAACCTCTCTTGTGTTCAGAAACTGTATAAAAACTGATAAAATGATTTTAACTGAATACTTCAAATTCACAGCAAGCATAAATAACACTAAATTCCTTAAGCAGTAAAAATTAATGATTCATAACATCTAGAAAACTGCCAAAATAGAAGATAATGAAAAGCTGCTTAATTAATTCTGGATAATTCAAAACTTTTGCCAAAAAGAAATTTAAATGCCAGTTAATTTTTTTGTATGAAATTATCATTTTGTTGTTAGAAGTTGGGAATCCATACTTACAAGAGGTATTCAAAAAGTCCATACAAAATATGTGTTACGATAAATCTCTGCATTTTATTTTAAAATATTTTGCACCAAAATAAACTTATTCTTATTTTTCCCATGAACTTTTTGATGTCTCCTGATATTTGGCAATTCTTCCAAATATATCAGTGGGAAATTTCTAGAAAATTTCTGTCACAAATATCAGGAAGCCATACAGTATTACAAGAATATGAAACAGATCTCTGGTAAATTAAAATGGTATGTTCTCATGCTTGGATTTTAGAGATACTTGACATTTTTATAATGGGACATCGGTTGTGTTATATTTTACTTCAAGCCCACAAATATTTTGATCATAACATCCTTTTGCAATGTATGAAATTGTAAGACCACAAAAGCCTTCATATGTGTATTTTATATGTACTCTATTTACTGTCTTCAAAATTGCAAGAGGAAGTACACATTTAAGTCACAAGTAGTCAACACATTAAGTATAAAAATAAATATTTTAATGGACAGGTACAGTTTTATAAAAACATATTGATAAGAGCAAATTACTTTATATTTTTTATAAATAGTCTTAATATCTAAAGCGAAAACATCTGAAATCTCATCCAGTTCTCACCTATTCTCTCATAATGCTGCTTTTGGTTGAAGTAGGTGAAGAAAAGTTGGTTTCACGCAGATATATACTGAACCAGAAGAGACTTTAGTCTTTAAAATTAATTGTAAATGTTCCAATAGTAATGTTCAACCAATGATAGCCTCTTAAAGGGTTCTTTTATTTTTCTTAAAACATGTCTAGATTTTAGTGTTAGGACTTTTTAATTGTTGTTATTTAAAAAGCAAAAGGAAAAGAGATAGATGGAGAGAGAGAAACTCTTTGGTTTCATCATTTTGATGAAACCAAAGTGATGAAACCAAAGAGTATTTAGACAACACAAGAAACGATCAACAGAAAAATCTACATAAGTGCAGGAATCATATGTAAGTTATGTTTTGGCAAAGGAATGAATATGCCAAATACATATCAAGTTCAAGTGATTCAATAACAAAAAGAAAAAATGCAGTTAAGAATGAATACACAAAGAAATACTCAATATTCCATAATTATCAAGAAAATAAAAATTGGAACTTTAATGAGAAATCACATTGTTCCGTTAGCACAGGCTATTACTAAAAAGGTAAAAAGATAAGCATTGAAGAGGTTATGGACCAAAAGGAACCTTGTATATTTGCGGTGGGAATGTAAAATAGTCTTATCATTGTGGAAAATATTATGAAGATATTTCAAAGAACTATCATATGATCCAGCAATCCCCAAACCTAGGTATATATTTAAGGTATATGTTTTGTGTATGTGTATATATGTGTATTTAAGGAAAGATAGATACTTATATCAATATCTATACTATATTTATATATAGCATAATAGAATATATAAATATATATAAGGAAAATAAAATATATCTCTTAAAGAGACATTACACTACCATGTATTGCAGCAATATCCACAGTAACAAAGAAATGGCAATAAAATATTCATCTACTGATGGGTGGCTAAAAAAAGTGATCCATTTGCACAATGTAGTATCACTTACCCATGATAGGACAGAAACTTGTCATTTGTGCATAGATGAAGCTTTTATTATGATCAGTGAAATAATCCAAACAAGGTAAGACAAATAACACGTGATCTTACTATATGGCATCTCAAAAGAGGTGATTTTGCAGAAGTTAAAAAATGTGATTGTGATTACCAGAGACCGGGAGAGGGAAGGTAATAGGCAGGGCCATGTGGGAAGGGCTGACTGATGGGTCCTAGGTTATAACTACTCAGGAGTAAGACGCACAGCAGGATGGCTGTAGAACATGTTAGTGTGCTGTGTGCACTCTACTTAATACCGTCTAACTATGTCCAATTGTACATCTCTATTAATAGTAAAATATAAATACATGCACAAATAGATAACATAAGCACAATTATCACTATTTAGCTAGCCTTTTGAAGCTAAGGTAACTTTGAAGGCTTAATCGGGCTAATTTGAAGAAATCAGACAACAAGTTCTTAAAAATTTATCAAGTAGTTTTTTTTTTTTTAAAGATTTATTCATTTTATTACAGCCAGATATACACAGAGGAGGAGAGACAGAGAGGAAGATCTTCCGTCCGATGATTCACTCCCCAAGTGAGCCGCAATGGGCCGGTGCGTGCCGATCCGATGCCGGGAACCTGGAACCTCTTCCGGGTCTCCCACGCGGGTGCAGTGTCCCAAGACATTGGGCTGTCCTCGACTGCTTTCCCAGGCCCCAAGCAGGGAGCTGGATGGGAAGTGGAGCTGCCGGGATTAGAACCGGCGCCCATATGGGATCCCGGGGCTTTCAAGGCGAGGACTTTAGCCGCTAGTCCACGCCGCCGGGCCCTCAAGTAGTTTTTAAAACATTGAATAGAATATTGATTCTTGAAAAGCAATAAAGGGTGAATATTAATCCTTTATGATTAAATTTAAATCTATGATTATTTTAAGACGTGTAGTGAATTTGTGCCTCCTGTCTCTGAAATAAAGAGCTTAACCTCTGTTTAATTTACATTAAACTATGTTGCTGATTCCATGCTTAACCATGTATGAGACCTAACAGTGCCGGTCTCAATTTCTTATCTCACAAGCTTTTGTTACGCATAAGGCAAGATCAAATATTTGAAGCAAAAAAATATAAAACAATTAAAAAAGTAGACCTCTTGTTCATTGCAGGAATAGATATAAACTTTAAATCTAACTTCTGTAGATCAGAAACAATGTCCATATATTTATATCCTTACTCATATGAATGAGTAGAAAAACACAAGGAAACGTTTGTTATTGGGCTGTGGAAAAGACGTCTGATTCCTGATCATGTGATATTGATGCGTTGTTTAGGGAGAAACATAAATAAGGCATCTTGGAAATAGTGTTGACAAATCCAGTGAGATCACATTTCAGGTACTGCTTTTTCCATAAACTGTGCAATTTGAGTAATTCATTTCTCAGTTTGGTAGTGATCTCATCTAAGAAATGAGGCTACTGCCCTGGATGTAGCTTTCAAGTTCCATGACCTGAATTCTGAATCCTAAAATAAGTTAGCTCTGACTCCTGGCATTTGAATGTTTAACAAGGATCCATTTGAGTTTATTTATAATCCTTCTTTTTTTTTTCCTTACAAGTAAATGGTATTTGTTTGCTGATATTTTAAATTCAGCAGTATCCATAATCTTGGATTTTAGTAAATGAAGATTCTTTGGGTGTTGATAGCAATGATCAGTATGAAGAAGGAGGATGATGCTGGTTTGCCCAACAAAACACACATTTAAACAAACAACCGTGCCTTTGTTTCTGTTGTATTCATTTTTGGAATCATGAAAATTATACTTAATAGTTTCTTATGAAACTAAATATTTCTGATAGCTAATTATTTGATTCAAAATGTTAGAGATCTACTGAATCACTGGATTATTAAACCATTATTTATTACAGTGGTAAAATCTGAAAAATACACCATCATTCACAATCATAGACTTCAAGATTTCAAGACTTAGGACCTCTGTTTAATGGAAAAGATAAGTAGGAGATGTCTTATTTTTGGAGTTTTAACTCTCATTAACCAAAGCAATTTATTACAGATCATTTCAAAGATTGCTGCTTAGAACACATCTTCCTCTAGGGCTAAGAAAATCTGTCGCCGCCCTGCAGTGACACTAAAATGAAGAGGAATATTCTTGGGGGCCCGGGAAAAACTGGCAAAAGCGGCTGCGTTTAAAACCTTTTCTTCGCTGCTCCTGCACCATTTGTCTAAGCTTTCCTACCCGCTTCTTCGCCACCCTTCCTCCCGTTTTCCACCACCCTTCTTCCCAATTCCTCCCGTTTCTGTATTCCCCCCATTCCCCAAGTAAGAGCCACCAGAATGTCACGAACCAAAAAGACTTTGCTGAACCAAAAAGGACCTTTATTGCCGAAAGCGAGCTGCTTAAATATAGTTTATTCCACCAATCACTTCTGCACGTGGTCCACAGGGCGCTATCTGATAGGCCAGCAATCACAGGGAGGGAGAATTAGCCTATCCTTGTGACTTCCTGCCTGCCTCCTGGCGGGAACAAGTCCCGCCTCCTGGCCCTCAGCCAGCCGCCATCTTGAAGCCCCTCAGCCGTGTGGGGTCGGCCGCTCCCCACAAAAATCAAATCACCTGTTTTGTGACGCCATATAGTAAGTGTTAGTTTCTTACGGCTGTAATAGCAAATTATCACAACTTAATGGCTGAAATCAGAAGAATATTTTGGAGGTGCAAAGCCATAAATAAAAAAGTCAGCACAGCCACATTCCCTGGAAACTGTAGTGGGAGAATCCTTCTTGTCTATTCCAGCTTCCAGCAGCCTCAGGAGCTCCCTGTAGCTGCATCCCTGCAGCCCTCTGTGTTTTCACATGACCTTCTCTGTGTAAATCACGTTTTCTGTCTGGGTCAAATCTTCCTATGCCTTTCATGTCATTGTGCTTGAGGATTTGTCATTGAATTTAAGGCTAGATAAAACAATATGGTCGAATTTTGAGATCCTTAATTTAATTAAAACTTTACAGTTTTTTGCAAATAAGGTCAAGTGCACAGATTTTAGAGACTAAGACATGGGAACAGGAGAGTAGAGGCAGTTGAAGGAGAAAGGGGGTTCACCATTCAACCCACTACAATTGCACTTATATATATTAAATAAAGATTATTTTATCACTTGGCAGCCTCCTTCTACTGTCTTAAAGGGAGAGGTGTTCCTCGTGAGATAGGCTACATTATCATCACATCAATGTTATGTCTAGCATACATAACTCAGAAAACACATATGCTCAATCAATGAATTTCTTTTATGATCCATAAATGAAAGCATGTTTCTTGATTTCTACAAACATTATTTTGATATTACTTGTGTTAAATATCTTTTTAAAGTGTAACATTTGGGCCCGGCGGCGTGGTCTAGCGGCTAAAGTCCTCGCCTTGAAAGCCCCGGGATCCCATATGGGCGCCGGTTCTAATCCCGGCAGCTCCACTTCCCATCCAGCTCCCTGCTTGTGGCCTGGGAAAGCAGTTGAGGACGGCCCAATGCTTTGGGACCCTGCACCCGCGTGGGAGACCCGGAAGAGGTTCCTGGTCCCGGCATCGGTTTGGCGCGTACCGGCCCGTTGCGGCTCACTTGGGGAGTGAAACATCGGATGGAAGATCTTCCTCTCTGTCTCTCCTCCTCTCTGTATATCCGGCTTTTCAGTAATAAAAAATCTTTAAAAAAAAAAAATAAAGTGTAACATTTAAAGATTCAAATAACATAGTGGATAGTTCCACAGGAAAGTAACTTTTTTATTATTCTTGTTAAAATTTGAGAAATATGTGTTATAATCCAGAATTCACCTTTTCCTCATGACTTCTATATTTCTTATTAATAAAATAAAGGAATTAATTCGGCTTGTAAAAATGTCAACACATATTTCTCAAATTTTAACAAGAGTTGCTCCAAATCCCACCTTCCCTTCAAATAGGCCATTCTTATAGAAATTGTTTCTAAGTCAAGAATATTTCTATGAATACTTCTTTAATGGTTACTGCCTAAAACTTGAATTGGGAAACAATCCTGAAATATTACCCATTTTATTCTTTGTGGTTTTGCAATGGCCTTGTGGGAGCAAATTTGTGTGAATAACCTCTAAATATGTGAACTCAGAACCAACGTGTCAGCTTACCTGGTCCCAATGTTAATGTTGAATACATATGCTTGCTGAGGAACAAGTGATCACCAACATTAAAAGTACTCAACATTTTGAGCTGTTACATATTAGTGCTTGAGTAACTTGTTAAGTGGAAATACTCAAAAGTATTATTTAGAGATTCTTGCCATACTGCTTGTCTCAGGATAAAAGAGATACAAGAATCAAATATATTCTACAGTGTTCAGTATAATATATAATACAACATAATATATAATATAGTATAATGTTATTGTAACATTTCTGCTTCTGTTTGTGGTATCACACTTTAGTCAGCCCCTGACTGGTTCATATTGCTTCCACTGTGTTTATATGAAGTAGGGAAATTTATCTGGGATGGCCAAGAAGCAAAATGTACTTTGCAATGTCAGGATTTTGGTATTGAATTTTGATATTTCCATTTGACATTTTCTGTGCCTTCATGAATAGTAGAAGGAGCAGGGACAAACACTAACGCTTTGTAATGCTTTCTCTACAGAAATGAATCATCATGGACCCCTGAGCATCAGCAAGGAGTGCTGTAGGATTCCCTGGAAAGAATCATCAGTGAGCGCCCTGATGGCCGACTCGTTCTGCACCTGTGGTAACCAAGGTAAGTTAACCGTGGCAGGAATGCAGTGCAGTCAGCCAAGCCTTCAGGCCCTGCTCTCAGAGTGCACACAAGGTGTGAGTTTCTTTTCTTTAAAAAAAGAAATTTATGTCTGCAGAATTCCATGACATGCTAGATCTGAGATGTTTGAACCATAATGTCAAATATATCCTTGCCTCCTTAGCTTTTTTGGTTGGATTCCGTTGGTTTTGTTTGTTTGTTTGTTTGGAGAAATTGTTAAAGTGGCTTTCTACATTATCATTTTGCTTCCAACTTTTTTTGCTTTGAGAAATTTTCAACTTCTACAAATCCTACAGCCATGCATTTACCCTTGATCCATATAACACAGATGCAGTTGTCTTGTAGCTGCATTTGCACATGTATGTATAAATGTTTTGTGTGTATGTATATGTAAAGCATCTTTTTTCCCCTCTGAAGCAGGTGGGAAGTGAGTTGTAGATATTATGATACTTTATATTGTGATGTGTTTCAGTATGTGTCTTCTAAGGATAGTGACCTTCAAAACAACTAAAAATTTCATGATCATGAATAGGTTGCTAGGCATCTGATCTTGTGCAAAAAAAGGATGCTGAAATGCCTTCTTTTAATATAACCTGTGAATTTTTAAATGAACCACATGGAATGTTTTAAGAGTATATAATTGCCATGGAGAGCTCTGAGGTAAAGATCTTCTCAGATGGCCATATAGGCTAGGGCCAAGCCAGGCTGAAGTCATAAAGGCTAGGGCCAAGCCAGGCTGAAGTCATGTCTTCATGGATAGTCAGAGCCAAAACTTTGGTCCATCTTCAGCTGCTTTCCCCAGACGGTCAAAAAGGAGCGAAAATGGAAGTGGAGTACCTTGGATATGATCCAACACCTATATAGGAAGCCAGCTTTGTGGCTGATAGCATTACCCATTATGCCACTGATATTTTGGAATTTAAAACAATGAGAGGCAGAGAGTGAGCAAGTGCATGTCCCTTGTCAGCTGGTTGACTCCCTAAAGACAAGGCTGGACCAGGCCAAAATTGGGAGTCAGGAACTCAGTGCACATCTGAAGGAACTGAGTTACTGGTTCAATGCTGTCACGGTGAGTCTGTGTTAGCCAGAAGCAGGAATCGAGACACTGAACCAGAGAGCCAACCTCAGACACGCTGGTATGGGTCACAGACAAGTTAACTGTAGACTACACAGCTACCATTTTGGAATTTTTAAGGTTTGTATTTAAAACCACTGCTGTGTAAATTTTACACATACCCCATCTTGTTGGAACTATTGATTCTTTTCCTATTAGCATGTTTCTTTTTCCTTCCCATATACCTTCCCTTTCATTCTAGTATTTAATGCTGACTGTAATTACTGTAGCTTAGTTTGTATTCAGTATTTTATTATTGCAAAGAAGGGATGAGTTGTATAAATTCTAAAGTATTTCATAGAGATGAGGGACCATATGAATTAGTTGCCTTACTAATGATTTTTTAAACTTACTTAACGCTTTTGATAGAAAGAAAAACTTAGTCCTTTCTCATCTGTTCACATCTTTGTTGTTTGCTTATAACTGAATAGACAAGTATGACTCGTAATGGAATTCCTATAGTGAAAATGAATGGTTCATCTTGTTTGTGCCACATTGTGAAATTAGTGAAGCAGATTGGATTTGTTTTAAGGCTGATGTCATAGTTTGATCATGGACAACTTAAATTAGAAAAATGAGATTGTAGATTTAGTTAAATCAGATAGAAAAAGCAGTTGTTAGATCACATAAAAAATATGACAATGGAAAAGCAATAAGGTTGAGTGTTGGAAATGTTTTATTTTTCCTATTGAAAAATGATTCACAATGTTAGTGTTTAAGTTGGGAACAAAGGACCTATGTTGCCTGTGTGGTTCATTCATCTACTGTTGTGTGTAGTGGTGAAACTACTGAAGCAGTATCCAGTACAGTTACAATAAGGAAGCTATTTCGAAAACAACATTGTTGGGGAAGAGGACATGATAAATCTGCTCTGCTCGCTTCTTCTAGAGATTTCTAGCCTGTCTACAGGAAACCCCTGGAGTCCTAGAGTCGGTCAGGCTCTTTGACCGACATCCCAGCACATGGATCTAAATTTTTCTTTGGAGTCTTTTTTTTTTTCTGCCAAGGGCATGTAGATATGTATAAACTTCAAAGCAATAAGTATCTAGGTAATGGCTCTTTATTGCCTGCTCATTTCCCACTCTCTTTTAGATCTTTCTGAATGTGAATTATACTTTATCTTTCAGTGGTATATAATGTATCATAATTGTAAAAGCCACAGATATATTCTTGGTCCAAGAAAGCTAATGGGCAAAATAAATACACTGTAACAGCAGCAAATGTTATTGATACATTCAAATAGCTGTGATTATAATGTGGTAAGGGGAGTATAATTTCATTGATAGACTCTGAAATTGAATTTCCTCCTTAAAGGACAAAGTTATTTAATTTTCAAAAAAAAATTGAGTTTAATTTAGGTAAGAACCAATCATCCATTTTAGCAAATCCATTGAATTTTATTTTATTTTTCTTTTACTCACTATTCCATCTATAAGTGGAATTTATTGCAGTTTCCAGTTTTAGTTTGAACATGACAAAATATGCAGGATCTAGTTCAATAAAACATTGAATTCCCTGTCATACACACACACAAATACACACACACACATTAGGAATGGCTAATTTGAACTATTTATATTTTTCCTCAAATACTTAGCGTAAGTTTATGCATACTTGGTGTATATGTGCTGAACACACTTAGAAATATGTACTCTACTAATTTTTTATGAACTCATTTATTATAATCACCATGTAGAACAATATAGTCTTGAATGTACTCTCTCAACCTCCTGCAACATCTGTAAAAATTTTGCCGACATGTGGTTCCTGGCTTCTGTTCCACTCCCCATCCCATACAAATTTCCACTCTCAGCTAACTGCTTTCTATTCTCTGTTTCCCTATGTGTAACACCTTCAGATCCCATAAAATGAGATCATGTGATGCTTGTCTTTCCACACCTGTCGTATTTCAGCCATATAATTACAAATGACTGGATCTTTTAAGGTCGTTGTTTACATCATTTTATATGTACCGCATTTTCTCTACCCACTTGCTCACTGATGAGTATTCCCGTTGATCACTGTGTTTTTATCATTGGATCTCTCATCTGTCCTTTACCACCAGCAACCATGCCCATCACAGATGTACTTGAAATATCAGAGCATCCTCCAAACACTTCAGCTAACACTTTCGCTTGACAGCTTCTCTGATGCCACTGTTCAAACATAAATCCCCATATGCTCATGCATGTATCAGTAGTCATACTTGCTTTGGGAAGCATTGTGATTCTAAATTCTTCTGTTTCTCTGTGAACTTATAAAATTTCCAAAAATCAGTGCATTTTACCTCTAAATTCTCAAGCAATCTACCCCCCAAGGCTGAAGGCTTCCTTGAAACCTAAACTGTTAGTTTAATTAAAGGTCCAACAAGTCGCAGAACTGGTGTCAGATCCTAAATCTGCTGACTCAATCATTGTCTACTGTACTTTCAATTTCTGTTACACATTTCAAGTTTCACTTTGGACATTATTAGTTCCTGCATTCCCAATTCCCTAACCTTTTAAATAACTGCAAGATATTTTTTCTATATGCTGTTAACAGTTTCTGCCATTAACAGAATAATGGTTTCATTATCTTTTTCTGATTCCTTTTGTTTATGTCCACCAGAACTGTAATTTCCTTAAGGGAAAATGCTGCTGTGAAACATTTATTCTGAAATCTACATAATAAAGCATGGACCTTAGCACAGATAGGGGATTCATCAAATGTTTCTCAAATTAAGTTTAATTAAATCAAATCGACATTCCATCTAGACTTACTTGATGGAATAATGAATATAATATGACCAAGACAAAGGTTTGTTCTTATTATCCATCAGAGATGGGTTGATGACCCTTGTAGAACTTTGTAACTAACTGGAACAGTAAACTCCAAACACATAGATGCTCAACAGTAATGCCCAACCCTTTCTTATATGATTCTTGTGATAATTATAAAAGTCTTGACATGAGTTTAATTGGTATCCACAATAATCATCAGTCCCTATTCTCTTTTTAAAAATCCCAGAAATTAATGAATGAGATATTTATGCTATGAAATATGGATCATTTTATTTGGATTGCATAATTACATTCATTGGAGGATTACTAAAATTATTTTTTCTAAGTTTGGACCTTTTAAAAAGTAGATACACATTTAATTTGTTTTAAAAAAAGCTTGTTTTGGCATGTTCTCTGTCTTACACATGCTCTAGTCTGACTATTTATCCTTGAAATTCTTTTTCGAATCTCTTTCAAATGGTTATGATTTTTTTTACTTTGTGCCATTTGCTTATAATATGCTAATGAAATTAATACAAATTCTAAATATTAACAATTTAGGGAATGGGCTGTCAGCCTAAGCCAAGTCTTGAATTACCTAGAGAACTGTGCAATCTACAATGCTTAGACTCCACTCTCCAAAAAAGACATAAAGTCAACTTTTCTGGAGATAGATCAGAAAACAATTTTCATGTTAACACTAGGTGTGAGCAATCTGCATTATCATTGCAACATTTTGCTTCTGTTCTGTTTATGTTCTCTAAATTTTGAATTGCCAGTTGTAGTACCAGACACCAGGTATCTTAAAATGTTGTTGTTTTAAGTATTCTTTAAAAGTCATGATTTAGGAACATACTTATAAGTATCTTCAAAAATTTGAGTGGCTTACATATATTTCTGCTAATATTTGGTACATGTCCTTATTCTGGGAATGTATTAAAGCAAAGCATTGGAAGTCGCTTCTGACAATGGGAAAAGAGTCAAGTATTCCATATAGTTATTGAATAATGTTAGCTTTATTGTTGTAATAGAATACAATATGACATAAAATTAAGAGCTTTTGCTAAACTCTGTGAAGCAATACATGCATGTGCCATAAACAACCTTGACTCATGTTAGGTTTTATTGCCACTTCACTGCACCAAGTGCAATAAACATTCAATGTCATCTTAAAAAATTTTCCTGGGAGTAAACAGGAACTGTCCCTCTATAAGAGTGCATCTTTATTTTCAAGGAAGACTTAGCTTGTGTTAACATGGTTTAGCAAAGCATTGTAGAAAAGCTACATAGAATAATTTTGTCTTTGATCAACTATGCAATCAATTTACATAATAGGATACTATCCACGTGTACTAACAAACTAAGAAATGATAGAAATGCAGTCATTGCATAGCAGAAAGCGGACTATTAAGAAATATTCACATCTAATGAGCAAAATACATAACAAAAGTTATCCATAATGAGTCTGGGAAATAAAATGCTGTCAATAAACACATTAGGTTAACGCCAAAAAATAATAAGATAAACAGAAACATTGAAGTCAGAACCATAATTTCTTTTATTTTCTATACATAGTATCTACACATGATACCAGAGGATGAAATGTCCTTGGTTCAGCCTTTTTTGGCCTAGCTCATGAAATTCAGGCAGGACCAAAGCAAACAATAAAGGACATAGAAAAGGAACAATGATGCTTTAGGAAAACACAGTGCCTTTTCCTATATCATTGGATGGTAGCTTTTTTTGAGAAAAGCATTGCTCAAGGCTCGAGTATGGATCCCAACTGTCTTATTTGGCAATTATGCTAACAAGTTTATGTTGTAGTGTTCTGTGGATTCTGAATGCTAAATTATTTGCGAAATTCTTTCAAACAAAAGAAGACTTCAAAAATACCTTCTGCATATTTACCTCTACATCTGAGCAGTAATGGATCAGGCTAGAATTTTTATAGGGAATATTAATGATCCTCTTGTATTTAAAGCCCTTACATAGTATGCCTACAAATATATTGCTACAGTATAAATGAAATGTAATCATATTACTCAGTAAAAGCTATTTCCTGTACATCTGTTCATGTATTTGATATTTAATGCTACATATGGTACAGCACTTATTGAAATAGTTGGTATCAGCAAATATAGCAATAATATACAGTTGATATTCTAGGTCCCATTTGTTTTCTATATTACAATAGCTTAACATAGGGAAATGTGGTGTGGCAGAACTTGAGCAGATAACCACTGATCTACTGTGTATCAGGCAACCATTTGAAATGATAAGCTTTTTCTGCACAGGGGGACCTCTTAACCCTACAGTTTAAGTTCCATCTGATTCCTGCCAGCTGTTCTATTCTTAAATTCAGGCTCTAAATGTATTTCCATAGAATTTAATAACAATCTAGTAGGTGAGAGAGATGATTCCTATGCAATGTTTTAGTAACAAAATTTTTTTTGAAAAAGTAAAAATGTACAATCTCATGCTAAATATTTACATAATAATTTTAGTTTCTATTTTTGTTTGCTAATCATAAATTTCAATCTAAAACTTTAAGTGTCATTATACAAAAAATACATTCAACAATTCTATTCCTTGCAAAAATATTTTTGCCCCTCTAAAAACATCTTCACTTTGAGAATCAGGTGATTATTGGGCCAATGTAATATCTGGGAACAGAGTGCAACACAATATTCTTAAACTATTTGTTTATGTATTTGCTTACTTATTAGCTTCTGTTAAGTGTATGTATTTGTCAAATTGAATCTTCCTTGAATCTAGCAATAAAAGCTCAGAGGATAACCAAGTAGCCTATTGAAAGCATTTTTTTTTTCCTACATTTGATTAAATGTCTTCAGTGAGCAACTGGAACATTACCTATGAGATTTCCATGGATTTAAAAACAGCAATTAACTAAAAATAATAAATTTGGGGCCTTTGATAAGAGGAAAAAATGTTATCTTTGGAAACAGAACATTAAAGCTATATATTGATTAAAAATAAGAAAGCATCAGCACATCATATTTGTGTAATATATATATTTTAAAAATTCTTCACTAAACATTTACAGTTTGTTCTTTTAAGCACTTTCACATAAAAATATTTTGACATATTCATTATTTTTAATAACATTTGGAAATATATATCTACAAATGACCTAGGGGCTCCAGTTAGGGTTCGTTTTGCTTCTAGTTTTGTTTCTATCTTTGGACTCTCCTCCCTCCCTTTTCATCTCTCCTTCTGTCGCCTTCTGATATGATTTTGTTCTCTCATTTCCTCTCTCAGAATCCTGTCTCCAAGTTGCATTTTCTGCTCTGCTCCAGACTGCCAGACAGGGGTCTCTTGTTCTTATGTGGATTATGGAAATAAGGAAACCTTCGGACTCTTTAAGACAGAGGCGATAAAGCAGACGGGAGTTACTGCATTGAGAACGGAAAGCATTTCCCAGTGCAGAGGGCTGAACAACAGAATATAACTAAGAGGACCTATTGGTGTGGTGTGGGGGCTTTTAGCTGAGGCTCTCTGTTTAAATATGTAGCCCAATAGACTAAGTTGAAGATCCCAAATAGCAGCGGGAAGGCTATTCTTGACAGTCGGTCAATTTTGCTGACACTGTTAAATGTTTTCTTGGGTTCTGGTGGTTTTGTCTCAGGCTTGACTTCTTTTGGTTCTATGGTTGCACTTTTAGCAATGGTGGCTAAGCCAGGGTCACCCCTAGCCAAATTAGGGGTGTAGGTGGTTGCTGTTGGAGCATAAGTGTTGTTTTTCTTAATGAGAGGATCCTTCACTTTCTTTGGCTGTAGAAGGGAAGCGCAAAAATAGTTAGTAAATCATGAGAAACACAATTTTAAGTTGCTAAACAAAACGACTTACTTTGGAACTGCAAACTGCGCTTTATTTAAAAATCTAAGAAGTGATGTATGTGGTATCTTGTTAGATCAGTTAAAATCCAGACCTTATTTTACAGACCAGGCTTGAAGAGATAGAGTTTATTTTCCCACTCAACATAAAATGGAATTGTGACATAGGCAGAATGATACCTGACATCGCAACTTCAAGAAACTTTCAGATTCAGCCTCTCCTTTCTGGAAACATAGTACTGCTGTGTGAAGAACCTGTATCTGATTACTGAATGACCAGAGAAGGCATGAAGTGAGCAAACTGATGGTAGCCCCAAGACTCGACTCTGTAAAAGAGAATACCCCGAGTCTTCCAGTCTTTCTGGAACCTCCAGTAATCCAATCTTCTGAGTGAACCTAAGTCTGGCTCGCAGAAGCACTATTAGACTGCTCCTACTTGTAAATGAGAACTCATGCACTACAAACAGTTGTTTGAGTCTGGTATTTTGGGTGTGGCTTCTTTTGAAATAATACATTGCTGAGTCAATTATTATTTGCTACTTCTCTTCAAGTTTCAGGGGGTAAATAGGAAAGCTATTTATTTTTATAATAAAGCAAATATAAATAATGATATAAAGACATTGTTAAAAAAAACATTATTTAAAGTGGGAAAAATCTTCAAATGGCTTATTTTGGGTATGCTACATTCTTGCCCAATTTTAGATGCTTAACTGTGTTGTCCATGCTGTGATACACAACTGCAGTATATTTTAGGGTTTGTGTTCTACGGATACTCCTCAGAGAGGAGATGGAGTATTGCTGACAGCTAAGTGATCCAGTTTTCTCATATGGTTGACAGTATCAGCCATATGAGAATATTGAGCCTCTAAGCAAGGATAGACTGATTTCAGATGCACAATAAATATATATAAAAAACAGAGTGTTGAAGACTTTGTATAGAAAAAGGAACATAATGTAATCTAAATAATAGCTCATATGGATGATGATATGTTCTGAAGATTTTTTTATACATTGGACTAAAGTCTCTTAAGATTAATTTCACTTGGTTATACTTTTTAGAAATCTATTGATTTAAGTTATTTAAAAGGCCAAGTGACAGAAAGAGAAACCAAGACAGAGAGACAATCAGAAAGAGAACCTCTGTCCACTGATGTCAAAGAACCAGGACTGGATTAGGCCAAAGATTCCTCCTTGTGGCAGGAACACAAGTGCTTAAGCCATCAACTTCTCCTTCCAAGGGTTGACATTCGCAAGTTCAGGAGCTAGAACCAGGCATTCTGACATGGCTAGTGGGCTTCCTAGGCAGTATCTTAAACTGCACCAAATGCCCATTCCTGTTTATACTTTTTTAAATGGGACTAGAAAATTTTAAAAATTATGTATATCCTTCACATTTGTGGCTGAAAGTATATATATTCAAAATTACATATATGGTTCATACTGGTGGCCAATAGTCTAAGCAATACAAGTGTAGGAAAGTGGTGTTATTCCTTTATGCACATTGAATCATAAAAACGTCTACTTTGTAAAAAGAAAATGCACCTTCTGTTGACTTCACTGAAAACTGATGATAGCTAATTTTTGCAAATTCAATTAAATTGAAGGATCATATACTTAAGTATTTGACCAATATTAGAAAACAACTAAAACACCATTTTTAAGTTTCAAAAATTATAATGCACTTGGTAAATAGTGGATTTGAGTCATTTCACATGCTCTTTATGCTTTGCTTATGTTTGTGTCATAAATGCTCTCCCATCCATAAAAACCATAGGAAAGCAAATTGAAATAGAAATTTTTTATCTGCCCTGTGCCTCCTTCACTCTACTCTGCATTTGTATTCACCAAAACAGCCTGTCTCCTTAGCAGTAACGAAGTTATTTTTGCACTTAATCATATATGAAGAAAGAAAAAATAAGATAATCTTCACTACTTTTCTTCATTTAATTCTCCAGGCCCAAATATTCATCTCAGAGGCTTAAACAGAGTTAATACTGATATAGCAAAGAAACTGTTAAAGCATTTACCTTCTCGGGAACCACACTCTTTCCGTCCCATGCATAGCCTCGCTTGGTGAAATAGTTCACTGTGGCAAATTCAATCAGAGCTGAGAACACAAAGGCATAGCACACCGCAATAAACCAATCCATTGCTGTTGCGTAAGCCACCTTAGGGAGGGAATTTCTGGCACTAATGCTCAAAGTTGTCATTGTCAGCACTGTTGTTACTCCTGGAAGGAGACAAATTAAGTGAATGTATGGGTTCATATCACATAATTTCATCATCGCACACCAGCATACTTGAGCAGAGGAAAATTATACTGCGTGCAAAATTTGGTTTCCAGTTCATCTCATTGGGGGATTAATGAGAATCAAACATAAACTGATTTTTGTTCCATTCTCCACTTTTTTTAGGTACATTGAAGTCAAGTTCTATATAGCTTGTTTCGGGCCACACAGCGAAATAACAAAATTAAAATCTGAAGGCAGATTTTTCTGACTTAAATGTTTGCTGTCTTTCTCATTCTTCTAATATTGCGCCATCTTCCTTTCTCTGAAATTCCTCCTGAAGAACCTTCATTCAAAGCGATGTTCAAGGAAATCCTTTTTGGTTTTCTTAGACACTAGTATGAGTTGGTTTGTGAGAGATGATGTTCTTTAATACTTATTTAACCAATCAAAGCTGTCATTGTATCATATGGCAGTATTATGCTAGGTGAAGAAACAGAATTGTGTATGGTTTCTAGTAAGTTCTTTAAACACATGGAAAAAACAGTTCACAAGCTGGGTCAGGCTTCATGCCATGAGAACAATCCTGATCTCTTCTACCGACTCATTCCAGCTTCGGTGAAATAAACTACTTGGAGAGGACCTCATTCACTGTAGTTGTAAAAGGAATGATTGGTCCTGCATTTCCTCTGCTGCTTCTGGCTGACTCCTCACAAGATTGTTATAAGGATTAAACGCAGTAATGCATGAAAGTATGTTAAATATCGTAACTTAGTGGTATGTATGCCATTGTCTTTCTATGTATCTAACATTCATATATGACTCCCCCTTTTGATTAATTTTAGGAAGTCAGTAGGTTCACGCATCTAGTAGGTATAAGCTGCTTTAAGGCAACCATGAATTGCAAGGTTTTAGGAAGTGACGTGATTCAGAAGAAACACTGTGAAACTTTTATTAAATTGTATTTTGGACACAGGATCAGGGTTGTAGAAAGTGAAGTCATTTTGAGCTTTGGAGTTATTACTGAAGGTTCTGGGGGAATCATTCATATTAAACAACCAACAATTGGTATAAGAAATATTGCTGCAAAACCGCCCCCAAATTTACATATCAATATTAACTTGAGCAAATAACAAGGTAATTAAAAGTCAGTATTTGGAGAACAGAGTAACCTAGTTTCAAATCCCATTTTTATAACTGCTGAATGACCTTGGGGAAATTGCTTCTCAATCCTGAGCTTTGGTTTTATTTTTAAGAAGTTTTTTTTCCTTCTAAACTAATTTTAATAACAAACTCAGAGGGCTGTTGTAAGTATTAAGTGAGATTAGCATTCATGTCATACAGTGTTTAATTCTTAGAGTGATAACTGTTTAGGCTGAAATTAATGACTTATTTTTGATAACTTCAGTGTCCTTTTTAATAGGTCCCTACTATAAGGAATTCCATTTTTTCTCAAAATTTAGTTTATGTGGGCAACTATCAGAAGTAATTTGAGAATGGATACTTAAAAAATTATTCATCCATTTGATAACCTTATAGAGAAAGGGAGAGTCAGAGAGAGAGTGAGAGAGAGGTCTTCCACCGACTGGTTCATTGCCCAAAATGCCTCCATGACCAGGACTGCGCCAGGCTGAAACTAGGAGTCAGAAACTCTGTCTGCATCTTTCTCATGAGTACCAGAATCATTTAACATTCCACTGCTTTGCCCAGGCCACTAGCAGGGAGTTTGATACGTAGTGGAGCAGTTGGGATACAAACTGGAGCCTGTATAAGGCGCTGCGTTGCAAGTGACTGCTTGATTGGTAACACCACACCACTGACCAGAGAGTAGTTTTTCTTTATTCACATGCATGCATACATTTAGGAACAGTTAAAAATAACATCAAAGGGGGGTGTTTGTGTATGTGTGATGTTCAACAATTCCAGGTGTTAGGAAAGGGCAAGGTATAATATGTGCTAAATAGCAATTAAATCCCAGATACCTAGTCTGACAACTTATTTTTTTCATTTAATTATCTTTAAAAACACTACTGCACTTTATTTGTATCTACATTTGGCAGGCAACTGAAATGCAAAAAAAAAAAAATCAGGTAAATGGTTTTAAAATTTAGATCTTGCCATGTTGGCATTGCAGCAAATCCCCATGACAACATTACTGCAAACAAGAAAAACCGTACAAGGCTAAGAAAATGATCTTTCATAACATAAAATTTACTTCAGCTTTGTTGCATTCTGGGTACATTTTAAGAAACAGTTATAAAGTACAACTTGTGTGTGTGTGTGTGTTTCTTTATATATTTTTATATACCTGTGATTCTCTGAGTCATTTACCGAACTCAGAAAATGTGCCATGTTCAGACTAAAACCAATAGAAACATGTGCTCTAACTAAATGTTAAAAGGCTAAAGGTCTAGGAGAATTGTATTTGTGCTTTTGATTGAATCTAACACATTGGAAACATATAACTTGAACACAGAAACACTTGCCACCACTAAGTTTACAAATATATAGTTGTGTTCACCAAAAATGCATAAGTCAATCGACTCACAAGATTGTGGAAAATATTATGAACAATGTTTTGACTTAAAAATATCCTAAAATTATTTAGAGAACGTCAATGTAGTGAAGATTTATTAGAGAGGAGAGAAAGTTATCATTTAAATAAACAACAGTGTCACTATAGTGCTGGGCTAATTTTAACAAGGTAAAGGAGAAATATTGAGCTGCCTGTGTTTTTAAATTTTCATTTCCTGTTGAGTGAAGGTCTCAAATGTCATTCACATACAGAAGTAAGCACCTCCGTGAGCTTCAGTCTTTTGTAACATTTGTGCTGGTTCACAGCCACAACACTAGTTAGTAAAAATTACTTGCAATGAAATGTTCTTTGGCTTTGCCGCTGGAATCATTGTGGATCTTAACTGAACTCTGCTTAGTCTGCTGTCAGAATAAAGATTTGATGGTTTTCAATTTGGAACCACTTTCCAAAATTTGGGGCATTAATACTGGACTCTTGCTTTTTTTCTGAAATAACTGATAACCTTGCATATTATTGAAGGATGTTACCAAGGGAATCTGTGCACATGAATAATCCTCAGATTAGATTTAAGCGTCTTAAGGCTTTTATCCTTTATCGTAAGGACTTAAACCCAGCAAGGGCCTAGTTGATATTTATGGAATGAACCTTGGTGATTATACTTTTCTGCAGTAAATATGTGTTTCTTATTTTCAAGTAAATGGCATTGTCCATAACATCCCATGGCTTGTCATTGTAGCAGAATAATACAATGATGAGTTAGCATGATCGTTAAGAGCACACACCCTAAGCTACATGCTTAGATTCTACTCCAGAAGCCTCGGGAAGAACTTCTGACCTTGGGCATGTGTCATTCTCTTATTCCTTAACTTTTACTTTTATAAAATGAGATAATAAATATAAATAGATTTTTTAGGATTAATTAGGACAGTATAGGACAATTGCACAGAACAAAGTTGGCACAGAAGTACTCAGTAATATTATATATGATGATAATGATTATTCTAATTTCAATCTGCATAATATAACCTTCAAAGGGCAGTGGTTTATTTTCAGTTCACTAATGGTTTCTTTACCTAGAATACAGTAGTAGTCTCTAATGTTGGCGAGTTAAAAAATTAATAGAATAAGTGAATCAATACATTTATTTTAGTGGAATCTTTGACTTTGATCAATCTGAAAAGTACAGTTGAGATTGTATATTTATATGCAGAACATACATGTGTTACTATATAAATTGTGAACTCTGAAACAATACATGAAGAAGTAAGTTTTCCCACTGATAAACAGTTGTCCATTTAAACAACTGTCCATTATTAGTTTGCCTTAGTGGGAGCAATGTAGGACTGCTAAAATATTTTAAAAGACAAATGTAGGTGAGTACTTCGAAGATATCTTGGAACTAGGAATCAGAACATAAGTTTATTTGGGTGAAAAAAATTTAAACTTCATGTATACTGGTTTTATTTTTGTAATATGGATTATCATAAACTGTTTGGAAGACCTCTTGTATAAGTAAATTCTAAAATGTTTGTTGCACCAAATAAACTTAACACTTAAATTCATTTTCCATGATCCAGTTGAAGTACACTCATATTTGCAAATATTAAGGGCTGTATATCATTGGGGTTGTGAGATATTCCTGTATTGATGCAGTACTCATTAATCTCTCTCTACTAAAACAAGCCATTACTCTGTAGATAATGAGGCAGTTTTGCTGATATTTTCTAAAATCCTGAAAAAGATGTAGTAATAGTTATCATTTATTCTAAATGCAAGCTTTAAATGTGAAGGTTTTATAGGTGTGTTTTTAATCTGGTACAATTCATTTTATGCCTTTCCAACCACTTTCTATTCCCAAAATTCAAATCAAATACATACTAATTGCATTTATTCATATATAGTAAAGTAGCTTGCTAGTTTTTCAGATCATCCCATGATGAAAATGGTAGTTCCTTGAAATTATCCATGGTACTAACTTCATATTCAAATGTATAATGCCTCTTTACATTCTTTGCAATGTCACAGACATGACATAGCTTGCCCTTCAGACATTGAGTGCATGTCTTGATTGACACTTACCAAAGACAGTTCTTGCTGGTACAGACTCTCTATTAAGCCAGAAAGAGACTTGTGAGAGAATAACTGTCATTATGCATGGCAGGTATGTTTGAATAACAAAATAGCCAATCTTTCTCTTCAAGTGGAAATGAGTGGTCATAACAACATATTCTCCTAGAGGATGAGACAGAAAACAAGGTTGAGCAATTTGACCTTGAAAAGAAGTTACTTCTGAGATTTTTCTGTGAGCATCAAAGAAGTGAATGTTAGACATATTCATTTTATGTAAAAAAAAAATTCAACTCCTAGAGAGGAAAGCTTTTCTTCAAGAAACAAACAAACAAACAAAACCCCACATTTTTTGACAGATGCAAAATGACTGCTGGGAAGAATCTGAGGTGCTACAGTCCTCACAGATATTCTTACTCTCTGATCTTGGTACATCATTTATTTAAGGGACAGATCTGGACATATATTTACATGTTGACATTATGGTCCACACAAGTAGTATACTAGATCTTGCAGACTACATTAATAGTTCAAAAAGAGGCTAGATCCCGCCCCCACCCCCCGTATCCATCACAGTACAAGTTCAGACAGTCTGCTAGCACAATCAGGACAGCCAAATTCTAATTCCAACACATCCTCTATGCGCTCTGCAACCCTGTCCTGAATTCTAATCCCAACACTTCCTCTATGTAATCTGCAACTTTACATGCATCATTTAGCTTGGTCCACACTCCAAAATGTGGAGTGTGTACTAAAATCTATTGATTCTCAAAGTGTATTTCCCAGAATCATCTTGGGAGCTTTTAAAAGATGTAGGTCTTCATATTACATTCTTTAAATGGGTGGGGAAATGTGTATTTATAATGAGTTTTTGAACATGTCCCAATTCTTAGCTGGTTTGGGAAGCTGCTCTTGTAAAGCTCTCTCCATGGTCTTTACGTACTACCAATCAGCACTTAAATTTTTTTCATATTATAGTTTCTCAGTTATACATCATAGAATTTTTCAGTCTGATTCACTCAGAATTTATGCTTAGCAGCCTGTGGGTGGGTAGGAGAAAATAGACATGTTCTAGATAGGAAAGAATCACTCTATTTAGAATACATATTTGTCCAAACTGCTCTGTCCTTTTTCCTCCACACTTCTCTCTATACAACCTTTTTAATTTTTTTTTTCTAATCTCAGCCCGTTGTCATGTCATCTGACTTCAGCCCCCAGAATGTAACCGCAACTGTTCAGGACTTCTCCATTTCCATAACTAAATCTGTTTTCTTTGGTTTCATGCAAGCTGGTCACCTTGATAACACCATTAAGTATTAACCATCCTTACTCTTCTTGACAGCACATTCTTTATTTCCATCTTCTTTCATATCTTTTTCAACTTCTTTTGCTAGCTCAGTGATTATTTCCATCAGACATCACTTATTGAGCTATTTCTATCAATCGGGCACTCCAATTCCTCTTTCTTCAGAGTTTTTGTAGACACTCTGCATAGGAATCAGAGTATTCCTATTCTCAAGTCTCCTCTTTACATGCCCTTGACTCCAACAAGGAGTTCCGCATCTCACGCCTGTTCCTAATTTTATCTTTATGCAGCTGCACGGATATCTGTCCAATCTCTATTTGTAAATGAGCTCTTTCTCAACATAAAAACCTAAATTTCCAAACACAAACTAGAGTGGATTGGTTTTATAGATATTAAATTCTCACTGATCCCTCCAACTATGTTCTAAACTCATATTGTCTTTTGCTACAGAAAAATGACCAGCACATGGCAGTGCTGGTTCTGCACACGGCAGTCTTATAATTAAAGGACATATCATCTGCCAAGTCACTCAGACTAAAAACCTACAATTAATTCATCCTTACCTATTAGGATGTATTTGGGATAAGAAGGGAAGGAATCAGCTGATTATTTCAATCTAAATTTTTCCTGTGCAGTGTTATTTTGTCTTAAAAGGAAATTTTGATTCGGCTTTGGTAGCAAATGAATTGAGTCAAAACCTGGATATGTTAATTTCTTGATGGGTAGCATGGAGCAATACAAGTAAACTCTCTCATCTTCATGTGTAAAATACGAAGATATGTAAGATGACTAAAGGATAATGACTCTAATTAAGATGATACAGCATAAGCCTGTTTATTTTTTTGTTTCTTTTCCTCAATTTCTTCACACTTCTTGCCAATTAGAATTGGTATAAGCATTGGTAGAAGAAACACCCTGACTGTCCAGCAAGAAACCATCCAGGAATTTGCTTTTAACTGCTATTAGTAGCACCTGCCATTTACCGAGCACTTATGTGCCTTATTTATAGCTTTAGCTTTCTCATGTTCACGATAAGCTCTCATACTTTGCATTTTAGTTATTTTTATGTTTATGTCTATTCCACCAAACCAGAGGCTAACTGAGAACGCTAGTCCTTGGCTGAAAGTGAATATAAAGAAAAAGTGCACTCAATTAAAGCGCAAATTCGTAAGCTTCTCTCTTGTGAAGGTTAAACATGTTACATTTAATGGTGTCTTCAATGTCATTTGAAAGAGAAAGAAGCAATCCAAGTTAGAAAGTAGAGCAGAAAAACTGTTCTCCAGGTTATACTAAAATACAACCTTATGTGGATATACGCATGTTACATTTCATCATCCTAGGTGTGCACATTATTATTCCTAACCATTTATTCAGTTGTGGCTTGCCAAATGTCACCAACTCAAAGGAAAAATGCCATCTTTTATACAATGTCAGGAAGAGGATTGTCTACTTCTATTCCACTATCTTTTGTTGTTCGCAATGTGACTTCTTTTGTGGAGATTCTTTAAAGAATATTATTTTAAGACATCTAAAGAGCTATTATTTGGCATTATATTTGTCTTATAAACAACTCATTCCCGAACAGCTTGAGAAAAGCATATAAGCACTTTCAGTGTTTTGAAACAATTTCCCTAAATTTAATCAGATCTGAAAAGGGTTGGCTCAGAAGTTTTAAATAAGGAAAAGAAAAAGCAAGAACATCAGAATCATGTTGCAATAGTTTAAAAATGAAAGAAAAACAAAGCAATAACAACAAAAATCAAGTCTTCTAAATTGGATAGAAGGAGTATGTCTAGACAGTAAATGTTTATGCACTGAGCATGTCAAGTTCTCTCTAATTCAACAGTCTGAAAGAATTGGAATCCGATACCCTTGCACATCATAAGAGCCCTGAGGGAAGCTTGTGACAATATCCCTGATAAATTATCATGCAAAACTAAGATGAGTGAAAGAAAAGAAGCAGTGGCATAATTTTCCAAATCAGCATCAGCAATTTATTTAGTACTGGCTTCCAATCTTTGCTTTCTGAAATGCTAGTTACTTGAAGGAAAATACTTTGCCAAACTTTATTCAGCTTTGGTTTTCAGATTTGCCAAAGTAATATCACAGTGCTTAACTGTGCCCTAAGGCATTATCAGTGTAAAATTAAATGTGGAAAATAATTTAAAAATTAAAAAGTTATGAAGATTTACAGGGAAAAATTTGAAGTGTTTACCTTCTTCAGCTAGGCAGTTAACCACTGAGTAATTCAGCAAAATTGTAGTGAACATTGATTCCTTATGAAGCTGTCCTGTTCAAAAATATGTTCTAAATTCCTAGTTTTTTTTGTGAATGCTACCATGTTAAAGAAAACATGAAAACAGTAATAAGGGAAACATACATGAAAACAGTAATAAGGGAAGGTTAGTCATACAGTGATAATTAAAAGACTAGTGAAATGGAAGCAGGATAATATTATTATATTCTAGCCACTTAGCCTCTCTTTTACTCTCCTGAATTGAGATAGGAATCGTTTGGCCAGTTGAACACTGAGGGGTTTTTGTTGGTTTTGATTTTCTTTTTCTTCTTCCTTGCCTGTTTTCCTTCCGTCTATCCTCCCTTCCTTTCTGCCTTTCTCTCTTCCAGATCTTATATTTCATGACTATAAATATTTTTCTTGAAATCATATACCAGGTTTTATTGATAAACATATTGGGGTTAATTCAGTGCTCATTGTTATTATCATTTCATCCAGACTCAACAGATGATTTTCTAACTGTTTTGATGTTGCAGTGTTATCCGTAAACCAACTGATTCAAAGAGAAGTCTGTGTCCTTGACAGAATTCCCTAATATCCCTTATGCATCTGTTTGAAGGACTAACAATAGTTATTCAGAAGAAACATTCTTAGTCATCAAGCTAATTTAGATTTCTGGTAATCAGATTCCCTAGATAAACATAGAGATTTTCCTGTCGTCATTGTGTGTTTTATGACCAGTGTAAGTTATCCCATTCTTATTTTCTGCACACTGATATTATTCACAAGCCTAAATGTTAATTTAAGTATTTATCTTGTATCAAACATGTTTCATATTCTCTAATCACTATTGCATTTTTGCACAACTCTCCTTAAAGAATTACATAGAAGGTGGAAAGAGACAGAGAACAATGCCTGAAATATAATTATAACATTCCCTTTCCTTTTCTATCAGGAAGACATCTTTCTCCTTCATGCCACCAGTAACTCTCGTAATAGCTTCAATATCACTGCTGATTGTAATGCCTGTTCTTTATTGTATGTTTTTTTTAACATATCCAACGTGCTTCTAAGGAGCTTACTTGCATTTCAGTATTACATTAGCTCATGAAGGAGAAATATGAGAAAAAAGAAACAGCACTGAAACATTTACCAAAAGTCATGTAGCTAATTAGTAGTATGACAAGTGTTAAGCCACTGTGGTGCAACTACGGAATCCACATTAGAAGGGCATATGCTCACCCATCTAAACTGTCTGTGTTACCTGTGACAAGTTTGCTTTGCAGCTGAGAGCACAGACTTAGATTTAAATCCCACCTCTGCTATTTCCCAGGAGTAAGACCTTGGAAAAATGGTGAAATACCTTTGATAAATAACTCATCTGTAAATTAGATACAGTAGTTATACCTGTGTCCAAAGATTTTTTTTTTTTATTTGAAGATGAAATCAGCGCCAATACAGTCTAACCACTAATCTCACTCAGCCATTAGCTTATTGGTGGCTGTGTTCCTTCATTGCTCTTCACCATTTTCAATCACCGTGTCAGACATAGCAAATAAACAAGATATTCATGGAGTAAATGAATAAACTGTGACATACTTAGTCTTTGAAAGCGAATTGGCCTAATTCTTTATACATGCCAGTAATGGTTTTATTCTGTTTATTGATTAAATTTCCTTCAAACTAAGGCTGAAAATAACTTCTTTTCTTAAATTTTGCTGGTTGCCAAGAAGGTATTGGGTCATATACTGAACTAAAACATCCAAGTACTGTGCAGTCATTCCTGTATAGCACTGGAATGATCTAGAAGTATTCTGAACTGAAACAGGTCTCTGAGGTTGTGTATTTGTATATTGACAAGCATGTTGGTGATAGGATATCATCTTTTAACCTTCTAAGAGGTAGTCTGAATTGATTAGCTCCCCCAAAGGATTTCGAGATGGAAAAGGAAGCCTTTTATCTGGTAGTTTTTTATGTGTGTGCACCATTATTCTGTATTTCTCTGACAGAACAAGAATGTGGTAATGTTCAGTGGAAATTATATAAATTTTTCCAAGACTCTACAAAGAGACATGAAATTTAGTATTAAATACCATACATAACAACCAAGAAGCTTCCTTAGCTGCTAAAATGTACACAGAAAAAAAAGTGCAGTTTATGATCTGATTGTGAAGTTGAAAATATACCTCAAAATGAGCTTCCATATTTGAGAATTTGCCTTATTCTAATCTCTCCTAATATTCTGGGGGATATTTGACTAAAGCTCTTATTTTGAACAGACTTGCGGCTGTAGCACAGAATGTCCACATATGACCTCATGTGTGAGATCTAGCAAGCTTGAGGGAAGTGAATAGGTCACTTCCCGTTATCATTTTGTTGACTGTGGATTGTTTTTCTTACCAACTAGCACTCATTTAGAAGACATGAGACCTGAAGCTAAAAATGTCCAGCGTCACATGGTCAATGCCAAGAACTAGAAGGAAGACCCTTTTTTCCTATGAACAACCTTCAAGACTTGCATTTATTCCCTCTATGTCATGCACATTCCTGCATTTGAGTTGTTTCCCTGACATCCTCTGACTTCCTCTCCAATAATAACAGGTGAAGATTTTCTTGAGCCAAGGATCTGTGTGTATTATTCTCAATGTCCGGACCAAGGACAGTGATGAGTTGGCCCCTGACAAATTTAGACTAACCAAATAAAAACTCAAACCTCCTGCACTCCCTACTCAATTGTCCTGTCCTGCAATCATCTTATTATTCAAACATCAAAAATAATTATTTTGTTACTGTGTTCAGCTACCAGAGAAAATAGCAGAATAGAAAAAGAAGAAACAGTCACTGCCCTCACAATGATGCATACTTTATATGCTCATCACTTTTTAGACTTCATATGTCAACAGAGTAAGATTCATATCTTGTCTTTCACTGAATCTCTAGTGCCTACTACAAACAGCACTCAATTTATAAAGAATAATTGCAGCTCACTTTAATATCCTCTCCAGAAGATTCTGTATGGCAGAACACCTCCAGTGTCCTGCATGTTTCAGGATATTTTCAGTAACTGCTACATGATATTCTGCTGTTTTTGACACTTCTTCATCTTTATTTGTAAAATTGTTATTATAGCTCCTTAGATAAAATCAGGCTTCCAGTCAGATAAATGAATTTTCTAAAAATCAGAAGCTTTCTAATTAACAGCACCAGGGCTTCAGTTCCCATTTTTCTGACTACAAAGCCTACCATCTTTCTATTATGCCACGAGCATTTATAGTAATGGCAAATCTAGGGGAAAATCTTTTCCATGTGTCAAAACAGTAGGAATATCTCCTATCACTCAAGAGTAATTAAAAAGCTGGTCTTTGGGGAGTTTAAGTTTCCTGTTAGAGTCTGGTCCTCAGTTCAAATTCTCTAACATAATGATCCTAATTCAGGTAATAGTGGGTACATTTGAACAATTTCAAATACTGTGGGCCTAATTCTTTAAAGCTATCTGGTATAGTTCTTTGCATATCATTATTAAAGCAATCACAACACTGAAGATGATGCAATTTCATTTACTTTTTACACTAATAATTAATATTTATTGTCATAAAACTCATAGTCTTATATGCCAAAGAGCCAGAGGACTGAAACTTGAAGTATGTCCCCCAAAAGCCCTTCTTTATTACAATTGTGTCTTGGGTAGAAAATAACATTCTGGTAAGACAAGATTTGGTATAAGATTTAAAAGTATCTTAGGAATGTCTGTTATAAATTATTAATCATTAAAAATAATTTCTAGTATGCATCCTCAGTATATGTATTTTTATGTCTAAATTATGCTTGTTTCTACCATAGTAATGTATTCTAATGTATCCTGAAACTTCTACAAAAAAGAGATTTAAATGGCAGAAAATAAATAAAAAATTAATTTAATTTAATTTCCAAAACTTAAGTGGTTAGCTGTGTAGCCATATTTCTGTTGAGTTTAAGGGTGGGAGATTCTCAGCCAGAGATACACATGAATTTGTAGAGGAATGGGCCTTCTGGTGTATGACAAATACTGCTATAACTTCTATAGAGGTTCCTTGATGCATGGAAATAAAATAGGTCTAGATAGGGTTAGGGTTAGGGTTAGGAGTTAGGGTTATGAAAAGCCTTATGAAAGCTTTATGAAAAGCCTCTTCTCGGTCAGGAAATGTGACAAGTAATCTTTATGCATTTAATGCACTAATGTCTATGATTGACTGTAGAGTGGAAAGAGAAAGGTTTAAGTCAAACATTCGACCCCAAGCATTCACATCTGTTGTGTTACACTAATCACATGGAGTCAGCTTCTTTCTTTAAAAACAGAAGCAAAAATCCAATGATAGTCTAAGACCACATATCTACAATTTACCTTACTTCTCACTCAACTGATTAGTGCAGTTTTCCCTCTGTGTTAGCAAAGAACCAAATGAGTTCTCACACTCTCAAAAATATCTGGAGTAATCAAACAACACTTGCCTGTACTTGACTGAACAATTCCAGAGTCCACTGTTTGTCCAAGAAGGTCATACTGGTTAAGGCGTGACCCGTCTTCTGCTACAACCACCGACCGTGCTGGCTCTCTGGTCCACTCATAAACAACTTCTGCTCTTGTATAAGCATCTATAAGGAAAGCACGGAAAATTACCCATTCATTTTCACAATTACATTCTGATTTGTCGGTGTGTTTCATCATCTTTATATTTCTATCTCATGGTTTTAGAGAGTACATTAGAAAAATCCATTTTCCTTAATTTTGAGAAGTTAAATCATGTTTTCCTGTTTTGGTCATTTGTATACTTTTCTAACAAGTGTTTTTTAAACATCTGTGAAAGAGAAAGCTACTGTACTGAGGACACAGTAATAACTGTTGCAAATAAGGTCCTTGATCTTAGAGACAGTTCATTGTATTGATGGAGACAACAATAACATAATTTCGAGTTCTGTTAAGTGCAATAAAGCCATACCCAATCTGATCAAGACGTAGACATCGAGCCTTTCCTATTTTAGGTAAGAGAATCAGAGACGTTGAGAAAGTGTTATTTATTCAAATGTATGACAGAAATTAGGAGTGAACGTTGTGAAATTCTTGGGGAAGAGTTTCCAGAATAGGCAAATTAGCAAAAATTCCCTCAGTTTTGCAAATAAACTTTCACTAGTTCAAGGAAGACCAACACGCCCAGACTGAATACAAGGGGAAGTGGGGATAGATCCAGTAGCATGGATTCACATATTAATGAGCCAGAAACAGTTAATCAGAAACGTGATTTTAAGAAACAAAAACACCAGAAAATTTGCTGTACATCCATTTGTATGAATTTCCTCCATTTTATATTGATGATATTTCTCATCGATACTTACTGTAATGATTATGGAGGCAAGTAACATTATGTGGATTTTCTTCTTAAACATTTTTATTTGTCATGTCACTTTTAACCAAGCTGTTTTCTATAAAAGACATCGGTTAATAACCTTGATCTTAAGTTAATGCAGACTAGAAGAGAACAGTGCACAATGTGACAGGGAAATGAAGGAGGTAGAATATCATAGCTTTGAATAATTTCTATTTACACATTTTTAGTTATAAAACATTGATTTTATTTCAAGTGATAGTAGATATTCTCCGATAATTATATACAGAGTAGTGTTTAAAATTTAAGAAATATCATGCTAGATTAAAACCAAATTATTTTTAGGGTTTTTCAGTGGAAATCCTGTTAGCAAACATTGCTTTTGTTGTTGTTACTAAATGTTTGGCAAGTGGCCAACTTCTTCATCAGGTACAGTGGCACGGAGCCCAGGACCTACTATAATTTTAGGAGGACATGAACATGCTTTAATTTTTTAAATGGGAAGATAAATTGAATATAATCTAACTTGGGCTATATTCATCTTTATATCAACACAGTCATAAATATAACCTATTTTACTAAGGATTGGCTCAAAAATACAGAAGTGTCTAGAATATGAAAATTTTACATAGCTTTTCCTGACTCAAAATCCTAACCATATGTGAGTATCTTTGGATGTTGTGTCTAAATATGTATGACAGGTCTCCAAAATATTCATATGAAATATATATTATGACAAAACTATGCATATACTTAGGTAATTTTTGTATCAAAATAAATTTATCTGTCAATACTATTTTTCCACAATAAGCATACCCATATTCTCCCAGGTTGAAATGAGCTGTAGAATTATTTTTACATGAAAATAAGGCTACCTGAAAAAAAAAAAAACCAATATGACACACATCCCTCCACCTCTGAATATAAACTTCTTAAGGTGATTTTTTTTCCTGAGGTGAGGGGTATAGAACAGGGTGTCAATGTTCCAGGATTTTTTATAAGTATCTTTCTTGTGTGCTTCAGCTTCACTTCTAGACTCTATTGTGTTCTTATATCATTGTAAAGCCATTTTTCTAAAAGTTTGAAAGAATCAACTAGAAAATACCTGAGTCATTCATCAGAGACAGGGAAGTGACACAAATAAGCTGAAGCTTGTCCTTATTGGCCCTTCTTTTGTAATTTTCGACTGTCTTCATTGACTTAGAAAGCAAAATGAAGCATGTCAAGCATTGCACATGGAAGAATAATTGCCTGTTTAGAAAGTGTTAAATTTTGTTTTACTGGAGTTTTAAAATGATATTTTATTTAATTTCTTAGAAGAGAATGAGGCATAGTAAGTTTAGTAGGATGACTGGGTATGTACCCATAATGATAAATTCTGCCTTTTAATGGAATTTTGTTACCTAAGAAAATGCACTGAATTTGTGCTGGCACAGGATGAATGAATGGTCAGTAGAGGTAAAGACCTACAGTTTAATTGTGTTTTACAAATGCTAAACTAAGACACAGAACACTACATGACTTATTTAAGGCCTACCCACTTTTTGGTGGGAAAACTGAGACTAAAAATTCATGATGCTCTTTATTCTACTCCGTGGTTGTTTGCGTTTTACAGGCAAAAATCTGTGTATTACATGTCCCCAAAATAAGTACAGACACTTAGTGGTCATGTAATTAGTGATGAAAACAATTCCACATGTGCATCATTTTACAGCAGACTGAGCCGCATGCTACTATATTGTACTGCTGTTAACAACAATGTAGGGACACTTATTTTTCCGTCTTCACATTGTTGTCACTGGAATGCCAATATCATTGTGGAGGAAACAATATTTACAAAGGACTCCTGATTTCCTATAATTTGGTTTCAGTTTCATACACATCAGTGTGTATGAAAATCTGCAGATCACTCACTATAGACCTGGTATCATTGTCAGTATGTGAATAGTCAGTGCCAACATTTCCTGGTGGAGATGTTCAAAGCAGGGTCAAGTCTCAGGACGAACTCTGCTATTTTTAGATAGATGAAGAAGGTAGAACACTTAAGATCTTGTCAAAGGTGGTATATCCTATTGCTTCCTCAGATTTGAGTACCTGGAACCTAATTTTTATAGAATTTCACTTGATTAGAAATTTCAACATAAGAAACAATAGGTTTAAAAAGTCTTAAACTTCACTGTTATTAGGCAAAAATTGTATTATAATTTCAAATAAATCCTATTGCCTAAGAAAAATGCTATGAGCCAAAAACTTTGGGTGATGATTATGAAAGATCTTTAAAACTGTATGTCACTTGGATATTAATTCAGTATCAAAAGGGCGGTTGCTATTTGACACTATATGTTAACTTTTATGAGTCTGTTTCTCCTGTTTTGTATGAAGGAGGTAAACTGAACAATTTCTAAACTGTAGTTCAGAATTCATCAAAATGTCCACTCATAATCTCTGTCTTCCTCTTTACAAGGCATCATGCTTGATAATCACTTGGTTAAAAAAAATATATACATACATATTTATATATATATATATATATATATATATATATCTTTTATGAAGCCTCTACTGAATTCAGTCCTTGCTTAAGTCTTACTGTCAGAATCCATAACACTAATCTCTTGTTTCAACATCAAAGCCTTATTTTGCATTTTTCTTGATAATAATTAAAAGATGATAGCCATACGATACACATATCTTCTAATTAACTGACTATATGAAGAAATAGGGCTATATCCCTAACCAACAGAAAGCATAGTTTACCACTGACAATCTGAGTTTCAGGGAGCGTGATAAGGAAAACATCTGCTTTTATGCATTCCTTTCTAGTAGCATATGGATGAGATTGCTTCAGAAACTTCACAAACATTTCTTACAGAGAATTTCACTATATTACTGGAAACTCCTCTGGTTTATCCCCTTCTCTGATATTTTGCTGAGACACTTGCCTCACTTCCACATGTGGGCCACACAACCTTTAGCCCACATTTGCCTCAGTTTCCACACTATTGAAATACGCTAATGAGGTCAGAAAGGGGAAACAGCTAAGCAGTAACGGGACCTCCAGTGTCTCTCCTCATGAAGAATGGGCTGCAATAGTAAGTGGTCAGTATTGCTCTCAACCTTTGTTTCAATGACAGATGCTCCCTTTTAAACCCCCAAGAGACCTCATTTTCTCTTTGCTAAAACTCGCATGTTGATGAGATATTTAAAGCTCGATTATTATAATCATCACCCAGTCAATAAAGAGTCAGTGAGTGCCTCCATTTTGTTAACCTCTGACTTAGGAAATTATGAGCCAACCACCTTCTGTTTTTTTGAAGGTTTCAGTCTATTGACAACAAATACTATTTATTAGCCAATAAGTAAAGCTAGTAATTACTACAGTAATAAAAGGTATAAAATAGGTGAGCCCTGTGGTCTAGAAGAATAGTACGTATGTTAAGATCATCTGCTGAGGTCCCAGAAGATGTTCATCTTAACATGTAATGAGATGGAAGAAATAAGCCCTGCTAAAGAGCAAAAAGCATAACCTAGGCAACAAAAGAGCATGTACAAAGGCTCTGAGGTAGAAGATAGCCCACGTATTTTATTTGAGCTTCTGTTTTCTTTTCTTTAAAAAAAATTACTTATTTTTGTTGAAAAAGCATTTACAGAGAGAAGGAAAGACAGAAAAATCTCCAATCTGCTGATTCACTTCCCAGATGGCTGCAACAGCCAGAGCTGAGCCAAGCTAAAGCCTAGAGAGCAGCCTCCTCCAGGTCTCCTATGCAGGCACAGGGTCCCAAGGCTTTGGGCCGTCCTCCAGTGATTTCCCGGGACACAAGCAGGGAGCTGCAAGGGATGTGGGACAGCTGTGACACAAACCAGCACCTATATGGGTTGCTGACACTTGCAGGTGGAGGTTAGCCAAATGAGCTATTGTGCCAGTCCCTCACTCAGTTTTCTTTAAAAAAATAAATAAATAAATAAAAGAAAGAAAGAAAAAAGAAAAGTATTTTCTAACCATTATCCATTTGCATTTTTCAAAAATATTTCCAAAACCCTTCAGGATGATAATTTTTTTTTTAAATTTCATATCCTCCTTTGCAAATACCAATAGCAATGTCACACACGTTTGATGTGAGACTTGCTGCCTCTCAGGATTTTATAGAAAGGTTCCACCGTTTGAATAATGGCACTACTCCTGTATTCCTGACCAATTACTCCACTCAGTCTTGAAAGCAGATACAATGGTGTGAATTTCAGCAGCCATCTTGTGATGAGGATGGCCATCTAAAGATACCTTGAATATCAGCTCTGTTAATGCTGAAGTAATGAGCAATTTATCAGCTATCATATAGGGCCAGCATTCTGGTGTAATGCATTGAGCCACCACCTGTGACGCTGGCATCCCATATGGGCTCTGACTGGAGTACCAGCTGCTCCACTTCAAATCCAGCTCCTTTTAAAATGCGCCTAGAAAAACGGCAGAGGATGGTTCAAGTGGGCGGGCCCCTGCACTGTGTGGGTGGCTGGGTGAAGCTCACGACATCAGCCCTGCCCAGCCTCTGCCACTGTGACAATTTTGCACGTGAACCAGCCAATGAACTATGCATATTTGTCTATCATCTATCTAACTCTCCCTCTAACTGCACATTTACCTTCATCATATTTTATGAAATCTAAACCTTTTTTATACCTATCTCCATTGCTAAGAATGTACTTGACTAAATAATATGATGAGTCAAAATGACTAATACTTGACTAAAAATGCGGAAAACATACTGTAATTCATTGTGAAAGTCTGGATATTTATTTTTCAGGACAAAGAGGGTGCTCTTAGTAATCATACCAGAATATTTGACTTAAGTTACTACTGCTCTAAGCAAGCCAATGATTTGTTGTCTTCTTAACTATAGATTATGCTGTGGATTAGATGACTTTCACAACAAATATATACATATTAACATAAAATTCTGACATATGCCTAATACAAAACATGTTTTCATTGTTTGAAATGGGGCTGGTCATAGAAGAAAGCATAGTAATCTGTGACGTAGAGCATAGAGAAGATTTGGGAAAAGGATAGGGTAAAGAAAGTTTTCCCCAAGGCCTGTGTAGCTGAGAGTTTTTCAAGTCATTAATCCTTGGGTTTTAGTTTACAGTGAGAATTATAAATAAAGTCAGTTGTCTCTCCGTGACTAGTACAGCCAGAGACCCTGAAGTTGCCTTGCTATTTTCTTTGCTTGCTCTCTTCCTACCTCACCACTATTTTTCTTTTATGAATCATATCTTCACCAAAATAGTTGCTTAGACTGCCTGTCTGGTGAGAACAATAAGCATCTTCGGTATTGCGGGAGTTGGCTCAATCCTTCTAAGTAATTCCTCTGCAGCAAACTGGGAATTTTTATTTCCACTCATTTCACACATGCAGCAGGCCAGAGGGAAGACCACAGAACCCGATTCTCCTGGCCCCCCTTCTCATGGATCCTCAGAGATGCTCTGAATATTTTTATACAACAGTAACCCAGAAAGCTATCATAAAGGAGACTTATACAGTGGGATGCCTTCAAAAATATCAATACGCACATGAATTCCGTGGAATATACAAATAAATCTTGGAATTTCCTAAGAATGTAATTAGGGTACATTTTTGTCTGAAAACTGGTGGGTTTAAAGTTTGTTACTAAGAAACAACTACGTCTCTCACCACTTACTCTTATTACCACCTGGTAAAGTACTCTTAAGGTCAAACAAACCTAAGTCATGATGTAAAATAAACACAATGATTTCTATTTATTGGCAGGAGAATGTTCTTCATGGGGTATAAGCACCCACATGTACCCCCTTTTTTTAGTAACTACAACAAAAATAGAATAATTCCACTGAAAAGTTTAATTTTTGATGTCCATCCCTGTATTTACGGAATCACTACTCTTTAGCAACTACTTTGTTAAAAGTTATATCAAGGGTTTCTACATAGAAAGTTCTTTTAGTATATTGTTATGAAAGTTTTCTTGATATTCTCTTTCTCTCTAATAGATGTAATGAATTGAAGGCATCTTATTTACAGCCTTAATCATTCATGATAATAAAAAAAGGTTAGAAATGAATTTACTCACAGCTTCCAAATTTTAGTGGGCAGGCATGGGCATCCATAGGAAAGTCCTCCAAATGCATTGGACATTCAGCTCTCACAGTCAGCCTTATTCATTAAGGGAAACAGAAGATACAAACAAAAAGCCCGTAGGTTAGCAGCATACACAAGTGTGATGTAACCAATTTTGGTAAATACATCCACAAAAAGGAGAGAATATAAGCTTAGAGTTACGCTGAGCTATTAATGTAGGACTCAAAAAGAATGTTTAAGTACTAGAGTATAGGGCCGGTGCGATAGCGTAGCGGTTAAGGTCCTCGCCTTGAATGCGCCAGGATCTCATATGGGCCACAGTTCTGATCCCGGCAGCTCCACTTCCCATCCAGCTCCCTGCCTGAGGCCTGGGAATGCAGTCAAGGATGGCCCAAGACTTTGGGACCGTGCACCTGCGTGGGAGACCCGGAAGGCTCCTGGCTTTGGATTGGCTCAGCTCCAGCCATTGCGGCCACTTGGGGAGTGAATCATTGGAGGGAAGATCTTCCTCTCTGTATGTGGACATATGGAGTATGTCCATTTGTTACCTTTGAAAAATACCAATCTCATACAATGTATAAATGTTGCTAATGGTTTCCCAAATAAGCTCCATCAACCACTCCACCCAGCTACAGCAAATATAACCAAGAATATATGAAAATACAAATTTGCAGAACTACTTCATCCTTAGTTGGGCAAAAGATACTGATATCAAGGAAAATAAGGTAACATCGCCTGTTTCAAACGTAGTTTCTTCTCTCTTTCCCACCCAAAGGTAGCAAAGAATGCATTTAGTAAGAGGAATAACTGAAGGAGCAGAATCCTTGGAACTCTGTGATATCAAAGTTAATGTAAAGTCCCCTTGAGAGTTTGAATGTGATCTCACTTTATTCCAGTAATTTAATTTTATTTAAAAATCGCCACCTAATTGAAGCCAAGACTCTGCCGCGCTTCTGTTTTAGTTCTTAGGATGTTCTGGGAATGTGAATTTCAGTCAGGCTTTTAAAAAATGATTGCTAAGGAAAGAATTGAAGAGGAATATGCTTGCTCTGTAGCATTATACAGGAATTTATCCTCATTTTCCTCCTATGACTTTTACCACTTTTTGCCCATAGTATTAAGTAGTTCGTGTCTCAAGAAATGCAGTAAGATAGTTTTATAACAAGCCAGTGAAATTTTTAGCTGTAATCATTCAAATAGGAAATGAATAACAGTGATTACATTCTTAACCAATTATTAAAGAAGATGATAAACATAAAAAATTGATGATAAATCAAGAATATGAAAAAGATAAGCTAGCTTTTTCCCCCTTGTTTTTATATTCATACTACGGCCTCTTCCCCTCACACTCTTTCTTCCAAGACAGACGTTGTCATTGCCCTTTGACTGCTCTGTTCAGAGAGCAAGGTGGAGGCTGAAAGCTTCACTCCCCTGCTGGGCAGATGAGCATCAACCATTCCACTTGGGCATCCAGCAGATCGGAGCTTCTTGGTAGCTCTTTCAGGAGAAGCAGCAGAGGAAAATGGCACACATCTGAAATCACTAATAGGCAAAATGATCAGGATACATTAAATTCCATCCCTGATCATTGCTACTTGAAAGGATTGAACATTGGATGTGGGCTCAGAGATAAATATTGGATTACTATCGGGAATAATAGTCTAGATTTTAAATGTAAGTATGTCCTACCGGGATGATTTGAAAATGTCTCAACACAGTCCCATTGTCCCTTCATTTTTAGGCTTTATTTTTTTTGTTGTTGTTGCTGTTATTTATTTTTTAGGTTCTGACTACACTGGTTAGTTAGGTCCAACACCTAAAGTACCTCTTAAATCATTTTCTTCCTCTTTCATTTGGTTGTTTCTGCTTTGAAAAGCAATTCATTCTGGCATCTTTTTTCACTCAAAATATCATTCTACTCCCATGCTAAATACAATGCCTTAAATTGAAAAATGCCATTAATGCCAAATATACCAAAAGAATAATTGGACTGCTTGTATTTATAAGCACTGGCCAGATTTACTAAAACAACATTAAAGATAAGTCATCTGAGAATGAAATGCTGCTGATCTCAAGACTGTGTCCAGGACATTACTTAATTTCTCTTAAATTAATAATGTCTTAAAGTTTACCGTTTTTCTTTAACTATGCATTTTCTGCATTTCATAGTGAATGTTTTGAGCAGTTAGTAAATGCCAAATTTTGCAGTAATCTCAAAAAGTGTAAAATATTTGCAAGCAGAAATATATTGTACATGGTCTTCAATTTATAATATTAGTTTTATTGTACTCACAGTCTATATTATTGTGGTTCATATACTTCTTCAAATATATATTTGACATTAATTTGTATTTTTTCTGTAGTTTTCAGTTTTTTTATTCCTTCAGTTATAGCAGGAAAAATTCAGATTTAGCGTCACATAACTTGTAGATATTTAATCTATACCCTATCAGAGTTCAGAACCATGTGAGACTTAAAGGAGAAAATGTTATTCCTCAATATATAGTAATCATTTTTCATTATTAGAATAATTTTCTTGACATTTATATGCTAGGATAATATTTCAGAAAGTGAAGTTTTAATATAGTAATTTATTACGTTAAAAATCAGAAAAAGTAAGAAGCCTAAATAAGAAACCATCATAGCCCATCAGTGCCCGTAAAGAGGAGAATCAGTGTAGCAGGGGTCCTGAAGGGAAGTGCGACCACCCTTACCTCATGGTGTACAGCAAGGTGCCATCCTCTGTGATCCGTAGCAGTTTGTTGGGCATGGTCATGTTGTGGGCCACCGACTTCTTTCCGTTGTGAAAAAAGGTGTCTGGGGTCCAGATTTTACTTGCCATTAGATTATTTAACCGGAGAACAGTCATGGGCCCTTTAAATTTTAACCTTTCATCCTTCCAGCTTTGACGGAAAAACACATCTATTGTATATTCCTAGGTAGTTTCGGAAAATGGAACAGATATTACTGTGCTGTGTTTTGCAATGCAAATATCTTACACAGAGCGTCCATAATTTTTACAAGTTTGGAAGCAAAAAGTGAGCTATGTAATGTTCCAGAAGTAAACTTGTGATACATTTTGGTGTCCTGGAAATCACTGGCTGCCATAATGATACATATACATTCAAAATTTACATATCTTAGAGATACATACATATATTTTTAAAACCCCCAACTTTTTTCTAATTAGAAGCTTCAGGTCTATCATATTCTTAGACTGTAAAACAAGAGTAACACCCCACCTTAATGTCTCCCTTCACCTCTACCACACCTGCAGTCAAAACAAATAAAATGTATTACAATAGAAATCACACTCAGAAGCAATTATTGAAAGGCCAACATTTACATTACATACTTCCAGCCATAAAGAAAAAGCACTGTGTATCCTAAGGCAAGGCAGTCATGATTCTACTGGACTGTAAAAATCCCATTGTCTTTTTGATTAAGTGAACCTTGTTGGCACAGATAGTGTAAAGACTTTCATATCTTCGGCACAATGAAGATTATGAAATGAAGGGACTCATTTCCCCTCAAAAAATGTAAGTAAAAAAGAAATGCAGAATGTGTCTATGTGTGAGTTGATGTGCGATCGTGTGCGTAAGTCACATGAAAAATGTGTGAAAGTCATCATCATTCACAGTTAGAGACTTTATTTATTTGAATAAACATAGCACCCCTTATAGCAATACCCAGAGACAAACATCTGCTAATCTGAAAATAAGCAATGAGCTTTACCAGCTCTAAAAATTGAGACAGGTGGTATCTATCTCGCCCGTAAAACTTGCTTCCCTGACACTGTATTTGGACTCAATAGTTTGAAATGAACATTACCACATTCTCTGTCAACCAAGCATGCTGCTAACCAGAGGAAGATGGATGGTGAAACATCCTGGTGCATCATAATGTCTCAAAAAGCATCTGGTTTTATTAAATCATATACTTTGTGCCTAGGAATATACAACAATTACGTCTGTCTGAAGGCATTTATCTACTTGTCTCCTTTCCATGGCTTTTTTTTTTTCATGGCCTGAAAGTTCAGTATGTCCTTCTGGCACATTTGGCATTGTTGAGGAATTACTGGTTGGGTAATTCATAATTCATAATTATTATTCGACAGTTTGTAATGCACAAAGCATACCACCAATTGCAATGGAGAGAGACAACAAGGGAGCTTATTAGTCTGTCTTTGTGGCAAGTCAAGTCATTTCATTTGTTAGTTTGATTTTTGTGTGCTTGGAGGAATCAAGTGAAAGAGTGACAAATGATAGGCATTTACTCAAACACTTCTTGCATACTTGCTAAATTTAGCAGAGGGATAAACTGTTTAGTCATGGGTAATATAAGAAATGTTCATAGAGAAACTGAATAGGATTTAAAAAGTGCTTTTCCTTGAGGGGAGAAATGAGGAGGGAGACTGAGGATTACATCAGAAAATAATACAGTACAATGATGTCTATTAAATAAATACATGAATATAACCTGGACTGGACCTGTTCCCATCGTGGACAACACAGCCTGGGGTGTGGGATACAATGTATTTGTGTTGCTCAAGATTTAGACACAAGGACTCAATTATTAACTATCCAAAGAACTCTTTAATTTACTCAACAGTTCAAACACTATCAAATCAGGTTTCCAAAAACGCCTAAGATGATACCATCCAAATGTTTAGTTCATCTCTTTACCCCCAGAATTTTTGACAATAAAAGTTAAATTTAAAATATATGTACTATGAAATCTTGACAAGGTATAAAAGACAACAACTGCACAAAATTACATCAAAGCATGCTTGCATCCTAACATTGATTCCTTTACACAACCAGAGCCAGCTGTGTGTACAGGCAATGATATCACAAAACTCATTCATGATTCTCCCTTCAAATGCATACCACTTACTCATATATACATACAAAAGAAAAAATAGAACTTGATAAAGTTCATTTCTACTATGACCTCTGTTGGAAGTAGAAATACAAATCTGGAATTAACACAATTGCTGAAGATCAATCACTGCCTAAGAGTGTAAATATTTGATCTCTCACTTTCTGAAAACTATTCCTGCATGGTCACCATAGTAGTGGCAGGTGCTCCATTATCTGTGATATGTGACATCATCCTGCTCTATGGTCCCTGTTTATTACTTTAAGAATGAGCATCTGAAGTGGTATGGTACAGAATCCCATCTTCAGTTTGGAACAACTTAGCAGAAAGAGGCAAAGTGTTGATGGATTCAAATTCCAAACCTTCCAGCTGAATGGCCTTAGGTAATTTTCTTTTTTATATATATATTTTATTTATGAGTTATGGTGAAACAATTTCATATATTGCATACACACAGATTTGGAAAAGAAGATTTGAGAGGAACATTATTTGTATCGACTGTGAGCACATTGAATTTGTAAAGTTTTTTGAGTAGTCTGAGCATTTTAGTGGTATTATTTCAATCCACAAACATGAAAGATCCTTCCATTCTTTTTGGTGTCCTCTTATTTCTCTTTAAGTGCTTTGTTATTTATATTGTGGAGATCTTTCACTTCATTGGTTAAGTTAATTCTGAAGTGTTTTTAGTAGCTAATGCAAATAGCACTAATTTCACAAGCTGTTTCTCAGTCATGGTATTGTCTGTGTATACAAACACTATCAGTTTTTGCGTGTCTACTTTATAACCTGCAACTTTACCAAATATTCTCTTCCAGTAGTCTCTTATTGGGTCTTTAATTTTCCTACAGAAGCATGTCATGTACAAACAGGAATAATTTAACTTTCTTATTTCCATTTTGTATCCCTTTGATTTATTCTTGCCTAATAGCTCTGGCTTTGAATAGCAACAATGGTTCCAGAGCTTGGTGGAAATGCTTTCAGCTTTTCCCCATTCAATGTGATGCTGGGTGTGGTTGCTCATCGATTGCCTTGATTGTATTTTAAAATGCTTCTTCTACCTCCAGTTTTCTGAAGATCTTTTATCATGGAAGGACGTGTATTTTATCAAATGCTTTCCCTGCATCCATCAAGATACTCGTGATTTTTCCTGTTTAGTTTGTGAATATGATGTATCACATTTATTGATTTGTATCTGTTGAATCATCCCTGCCTAACACAGATAAATTCAACTCGATCCCTGTGAAGTATTTTCCTGATGTGTTCTTAGATTCAAATAGTCAATATTTTGTTGAGAATTTTTTCATCTGTGTTCACAGTTGGTATTAGTCTGTTGTTCTTCTTATTAGATATTTGTTTTCGGCTTTGGAATTGGGGTGATGCTGGCCTCATAGGAGAAGTTTGAGAGGATTCCTCAATAGTTTTTGAAAATATTAAGAAGAATTAAAATTAGTTCTTGAAAAGTTTGATAGAGCTCAGCTATAAAACCTTTTTTTGTTAAGAGAGCTTCTATCACTGCCTTAATCTCCATCTTAGTTATTGATAGGTTTAAATTTTTATGTCTTCAAGATTCAATCTTGATTGATTTTATGTGTTCATAAATCTCTACATATCCACTAGATTTTTCCATTTGTTTATAAAAAATTTGACTGTGTGTAGTGATTCCTGCTAATTCTTTTTCTTTGATTTCCTTTGTAACATCTCTCTCTTCATCTCTAATTTTATTAATTTGGATCCTCTCTTATTTGCTAGTTATCTGGACCAGTGGTATATCAATTTTATCTACTTATTCAAAAACCTTGCCCTTCATTTTGCTGGTTTTTTTGGTATTTATATCAATTTTACTAATTGTTTTTCTCACATTAATTATTTCTTTACTTCTACTAATTTGGAGCTTGGTTTGATCTTGTTTTTATAGGTCATTAAGATGCACTGTTGTGTCATTTATTTGATGCCTTTCCAATGTTTTGATGTGGACACTAATTTCCATAAACTTCCCTATTCACACTATTTTTGATATATCCCTTATATTTTGATATGCAATGTTATCATCTTGTTTCCAAAAATTTCTCTATTTTTCCTTTTGATTCTACAACCCACTGTTAATTCAGGAGCATGCTGTTTAGTGGGCATGTGTGTATTTTTCTAGAATTTCTTAAATTGTTGATTTCCAACTTCATTCTACAATGATCAGAAAAGATATATCATTTCAATTTCTGTGAGATTCCCGAAACTTACACAATGGGTTGGTATATGGTCTATTCTGGGAAAAGTTCCATGCACTGATGAAAGACTGTGTATTCTGAAGCTAGAGGATGAAATGGGGATGAAATGAATGATATGTTCTGTAGTTATCAATTAGATCCATTTTGTACACAGTGTAGGTGAGTCCCATTATCTCTTCGTTGATATTTGGTCTAGTTGGTCTATCCATTGACAAAAGTGGGGTGGTGAAGTTGTATTTTTGCTATTCATTATTGTACTGCAAATGATGTCTCCATTTATATTCATTTACATTTGTTTTAAATAGGCAGGAATTCTGGCATTGACTGCATAAGCATTACTATAGCCACATTTTCCTGTTCAATTGAACACTTAATAATTACACGATGACTCTGTCTCTTTTAACAGTTTTTGTGTTAAAGTATATTTTTTCTAATATTCAGATGGCTATTCCTGCTCTTTTTCGCTTTCTGTTAACAAGGGATATCTTTTTTTTTTTCTATACTTTCACTTTCAGTCAGTGTGTGTCTTTGGTGGTAGGTTGTAGCAGCTGGGTGGATCTTGTTTTGGAATCCTTCAATCAGTCTGTATCTTATTCTTGAAGAATTTATCATTTTCATTTAAGGTTATTATTGATAAGTAATTACTTGACCCTGCAAGTTATTTTTTTTAATATTCCTGTTGTTTGCTCTGGAATTTTTATACTTTTTTCAGGAGATTTTCTTCCTTTGCTATTTTCTGCATCATTATTTAATGCTAAATAAGTGGTGTTGAATTCTTTCAACTTCATTTTGTTTTGAAATGTCTTTACCTTTGTTCATACATGAGAGCTTTGAAGTGAAGGGGAATGCCCCACAGGCTTAAATAAGTGCCCTGCTCCCCCCAAATGACCAACACAGACTCAAAGTCAGTAAGGGCCATGAATTCATTCCTCAGAAAAAAATCCTTTAGTCTCATGCATGTGAGGCCATGCAGCCTGTGTTTGGCGTTGTTAAGATGGCACTTCCTCTCTGTTGTTCACAGGGAGGCTTTCTGGGGCAGATGGGAAGCAGCCAACATGCTCCCAGTTCACAGATTTAGGTGAACACTCTGCCATTAGCTAGCACTCCAGGCTGGACTCAATCTCCATCTAATCCACAAGCATTCCCTCATAGCTCACCAGTGTGATACAGGCTGTTGCAGTCACATTTATCTTTAAAAAGATGCTGATTCACACATTGTTCATGGTAAATTTTGTATCCTTCTCAGCCATGGACTCCTAAGCGGGGGCTACTGCACCTGGCCATTGTGAGAAATAGCTTAAAGCTTGTAAGCAACTTCCCCCAATATGCCTAGAACCTAGAAACCTCTTAATAATTGCTAGAAAATATTTATTTCCCATTTGATTATTTATTAGCATGGATTCATAATAGATTCCTATGGTGCTGGAAATGAGCTATTGCTATTTCTTTGGGAGGGTCGTGGGACAGGAAACACCTAAAACGTGAGCAAAACAAAAGTTTCGTGCAGTGGAAAGGACTCCCCGTGAGGCAGTGTGAGCTTACAAGAAGCTCGATGAAAGAATTTGTTCAAGTTCAACGTTTCCATCCCTCACTACTCAAGTGAAAAGTTGCTCTGACTTCTTTTCCTCAGTAGAGTAAGTCCCTGGAGAATAAAAGCCTCATACTGAAGATCTGGGACAAAACATCCACCGTGTTCCTAAATAAATATTGTATTGAAGTGTTCCTACTTGCCACATTTATTGCCATCTGTGTAAGCTTTGACTTAATACATTTTAAGCGCTGTAGAAAACAAATCCCTGTGACTGTGCTGCCTCGATAGTTCTGTCAGAACCTGGTGCCCTGAGAATATTCTCTATGATTGCCAGTTAATGGTTTTTTTTAAAAATAAAATTAAGGTGGTGCCCTAGTTTTGTTTTCTATTCCTGATAAAGTCAGATGCCTTGAGAGCTATTGAGTCTCTAGGGTTGGAAAGACTGGGTTCCTGCTGCTACACTGAGCAGGTCATGCGGTCCTTCCCAGGAACGTGTGTATAAAAATTGTATTTAGCTAAAAGATTTCACATAAGAATTAAATCAATTGTGGTCTATAAAGCTTCTAGCATCATGCCTAAAATATTGTGATTATTGAATAATGGCAAATTATGTTGTGGTTGTTATTATGGATTAAATATTACATTAGTTCTTAGTTTTAAAATTACAAAGTTTTTTTTTCTGTTTAAAAAATAGCTTTAACCTTCTGCCTTGATATTTTATTTCTCAGGTCACTGATCCTTCTTCAGAATTCTTACATATATCGGTTTAAATGATGAATCTACTAAAGCAAACTAGTCAAGTACAATTTCCAATAGCCACTTAAAAATATTTGCAGACCTATGACTAATTTGACCTTTTATAGAGAAAACATTGTCTTTTATTGTCATATTCAGAAGCTTTGGGTGATCTATTAGACATTCTATCTACCAGTTTTAATCTGCTGTGTGACGAGGGGTCCTATGTGAAATATAGTTCCTGGTGTCCAGATCAATGCTATCTCAGCAACCCTCTTGTGAGACCGCACCTTGGTGCGGTGTAATTAGCACCTCATTACCACACCAGGGTGACTGCTGTAGTGTAAACTACTCCACTTCGCATCCACTTTCTTCTAACACACATGGAATGGTAACAGATGGTGGGCATGTTCTCGGGCCCCTGTCACACACTGGGAATCCAAAATGGAGTTCCAGCCTCATAACTTTATCCTGGCTAATCTAACTCCTGGCCATTTCAGCTGCTTGGGGAGTGAACCAGTAGACGGAAAACTCTCTCTCTCTCTCCCCCTCCCCATACTCTGTGTGTATATCCTTCTTGCTCTGCAGCTCTGCATTTCAATTAAATAAATCTTTTAAAAATCCTGTTATATATTTTTTATTTGAAAGCAGGAAAATCACTGGTTCTTTAGGTTGCTTACGTCACAGTTAACTTGAACCAGTAACTGAGAGACATGCTAAATATTTTCCAATGGAAAAGATTCCTACCACACATGACCTCACTGGAGCACTAATTTTGTGTGAGGAATCATGATATGTATCAGAAAGAGAATAGTTATTTTAAAATTTAAAATTATTATTATTAGGACCAGTACTCTGATCAATATGGGATATTAGTGATGCTTTGTGCCCTCTGTTGATGACTTGACCAATAAGATAAAAAACTTTACCAGTAGAAAACATTCAAATACTCTCTTTTCCTCCTTACATTCTTTTGGAAGAGGGGTAGAGGGAAGAGTTATTTATTCTGACACGTGATTTTGGGAAGAAAACGCACTTGTCTATTTTAGTTCTTTTGTGTCTCTCTTTTTCATTCGGTTGCTCTCTGTTCATACTGACAAATTCTATGTTCCTCAGTGGCAGAAGCTGTACATGTAGTACAGATATATCTTATTTTCTGAAACAAATTTAGGAAAATAACATTCATCTGTGCAATCTAAATAACTTTACAAAGTGATAATCTGTAAGTATTCAATGGTAAATCGTATATTACATTTAATGTAAATTACTAAAATACAGAAAAGGAAAGTTAGTTTAATTAAAAAAATAATTCCATCAAGCTTTTGGATCTAATAGAAGCATGTAAAATACAGGATTTAGATTGGTAGAGTAAAGGTGAAATTTTCATGAAGTCTATATGATATGATAATAGGTCTAGAGGCAAAAATAACACTGTTTTTTAATTTTGGGGTATTAATGATAAATATCTCATTTATAATAGACATATATGATAAAATACACGTTGAGAAACATTGTGTCTTAGGAACATAAGCAGTTTGTCAAAGATTATACTGTGAGTGGTTGATGAGGTTTGAATTGGAATTTATCCAATCTTAAAACTCATCTCGCTAACCCCTACTTACATTACCTCATAAAAAGCAGGTTTCATACAAATGACTAAAGCAAACATGCATCAGAATTCATCTTTCAAATGAAGATTGTTCTAACAAAAAGACATTTCGGAATTAAGACTCAATAAATATATCTCTGAAATATTCACAATAGTATGTCTCCATGTTCTCTTTATGATGCTTTGTTTATATAAAAGCTTGATCGTTTGAGCTCAGAAACATCATACAGTATGTGCAGAGCCCTACTAATTTTGTAACTCCTGAAAGAAATTCATGTTGGTTTATTTGGGTGAACAACAAAAAATACAACCCAGTATTCATTATAATCACTCTTGGTGATAATGAGTCTCTATCAGTGGAGCAGAACATTTCCCACTGGTATAATTAGTTTCAACTATGTCTGATTTTGGCCAAAGACTCATTCAACGTTTATACCATTTGTATGCATTTCCCCCTTAAATCACAAATTAACATGACCTCCTAACTCAAATGAGAGGTGACTTGAACTACATGGCTAACAGAACCCAAACCAAGTGAAGAAACTCACTTCAGGGTTGGGAAAGAAAGATTGCAATAGTTTACATCAATAGAAATAAGACTATTCTAACAAACCAATGTGTTTTTCTACTACACGGATATTATTTGTAAGCACATATATGTCTATTACATTTTCTATGTCGAGTACACAGTGACACAAAGATATAGCCAAGCTTTTTCAATATGTTCCCAAATACTTAACCTCTATTTTTTTCTCACCTAAGTTCAGTTTTGAAAATATCTCAAGAAAAGTCAAAGATTCAGTGCCACTTACCATATCATGGTCTGAGACGGGTCCGAAACTTGTGACGAAGATGTCAGTCTTCACTTCAGTTACACGCTCTGGTGGAGCAGGAAATGAGGCCAGTGAGTGTCTATCAACAGTTCTGATTAGATATCATCACCACATACTCACACCCAAATGAGAAACTTATTGACTTTGATTAGCTGTTTCTAAAATTGGTCCACAGTGTAGTCCTCATAATTTACTGCTTACACATGAAATTTCACAGTTAATATTTTCAGTGGAGAACAGCATCTAAATATGCCACTTTGGGGAGGCAGACTGTATGGAGAACTCAGCTGCTGCTTAATGAATTGTTTGAGAATGGACACACACTTGCCTAAATCATACTAAACCACTCTGTATTGTATTGAAAATATGTTTGTATTTAGCTTTGACTTCCCTTAAAGTATTTTTACACTGTCAGGCAGATTCTCTAGGTATTTAGGCTGCTCTGGGGAAATATATAGTACATTTTAGCAAGCTTTATTTACTCTTTGAATTCTTGAGAGCATGTTGTATAAATGACTGCCTTTTTGTACTAAATCATAGCTGATGTATTTCAAATTATTGTGGGGGAAAATATGCCCACCTATGTGTCTTCAATTTTAAGGATGAGATCATATTTTGATACAGAAAAACTTTATTTAATAGATTCTGTTTCACATTCACTGTCATTTTATTACATTGGCCTCTGATGAAATATATATCAACCAATAAAACATATTTATTGTAGTACTATGACAACTCAATACAGACATTTTCAAAGAAATATAGTCACTCACCAAGAGCTAGAAAAATGTTACTTGCACAAAAAGAAATAATTTGTTGAGGGGTGGGAATGAAGAGGATGACTGTGATTTTCACCTTAGTTGTAAAAGATAACAGTCCAGTATCTTAAGCAGCTCATTTCGTTTATCAGGTCATTTGTACCTCTGGCATAGGACTTTAAAGTTGATCTATTATATGCAATAATAGATGTCTAAGAAAATTTAAAAAGCTGTCCTCTCTCCCTTGTGAATAGTTCATCTCAATAAAAACTTCTGTCAAGGAGACCATATTTTATGGGGTTACTTCAAAAAATATAATTCTGTTTTTGATGTAATAATATTTTTTCAATCAATGCATTTTTTTCATACTACATACACTCAGTAGGCTTTCTGAAGATGCCTCTCACACTGCATGGAATCCATATCTGATTTTACAAAATAACTTGTAGTTAGTAAAATTCCTTTCAGTCATGGGTCTGATGTTTTTGTTTCTGCAATACAACAGTGTTTCAGCTGTCGTGCCCATCCTCTTAGGAGGTTCCCATTTTCATCTCCGGTACGTGCACATCTCTGCCACACTCAACACAGATTTTGTTTTTATTACAATAACACTTTTTCTTAACTAAAACGTCTGCTATTTCTTATGATTATAGTCAGACCTAGCAATTCAGTAAGCTAGTACCACCTCATTTCAACCAAAATAATAATAAAATGAAAATATACTCTAATTATAGAACCTAGAATTTTCATGAAATGAGCCTATTCTTGGTCCTTCCTGTTTCAGCGTTGTCCTTTCTGTATCAAGCAAATAACTCATTACTTTGAATTTTTTAATATAAAGAAATATACACTTATTGTCAAAGAAATATATGAAGAAAGACAACTGACTGTAGACTCCTGGCAGAGTTTCAACCCCTAATTGTAAACAACTTCATGTCTTCTAATGTATAGATGGGTATCTCCTAACTAAACGCTGCTAAGATTGTGTGACCAACATAATGAATATCTAAATTAAGAGATTCTTTCAAACTTAAGTTATGATATGGTCCAATGTTTAAATTATTTTTATTTTCCAATTTGCTGAAACAGCCTCACTTTTTTCCCCGAAGTTCAATTTTAATGATCCCCAGATTATAGTGTACAGAATTTATAGTGAGTATCTTATGGAACTTAGGAAAATATATAGACTCAATATTACACCAATTCTTTTCATTTTTATCCTTGAGATACGTATTTGCATAGTTTAGAGATGTCTTATTGTATCCCCCAAGGATTGCTGTGTCCAAGGTTGGTTCCCAAGGTGACAATATTAACAAGTGCTATGGAATCTTTCAGAGGTAGAACCTAGTGGTCGGTCCTTAGATTCTAGGGGAAGCAGATACTTCTTTTGAATTCTGATAGTGGCACTTAGAGGAGAGTTGTTATAAAAGCAGTAAGCCTGTCTGCACTAGCTCTCTCAGACACGATTTCTTTATTTCTTCTTACTGTTCCCACATGGCTATCTACCATAAGATAAAACAGCCAAGGTTCAGAGCCTGTAGAATACTGTTTTGAACCCCTAGAAGTGTGAGCCAATTGTGTTTCTTCACCCCTGCATAATTAGGCTACATCATGTGTTTTGTTACAGTGATGAAAAGGTCAATAATACAATGTTTAGAAATTATTTTCTAATTCTTGTTTGCACATTTGTATCATGCTTGGCTGTCTTGGGCAACTCTTTGAACCCTTTATTTCTGTTATCTACTTCTTGAATGTTGGGAGACTATAATTTTGACACCTGAAGGTGACTCCTCAAGGTAGTTAACACTATAAAAGTGGTTTGTCGGAGATTTCAGGAACAAGCAGGCAGTATTATGTAGCATGATAAAATACCCTGAATAAGTATGGTGTCCAGTTGCCAAATGCATTGATGATTTCCTCCTGTTTTTTTTTTTTATTATTATTAGATGACTATACTACAAAAGTAACATATTAAAAGTCCTAAAGCTTATTTACAAAGGTTATTATACTAGTGAAATAAAACCTAAAACATGTTTAAAGTTTCACACCTTCATCACTATGCACAGTTGTTATTGTCCCATGTGGAGATTAGACAAATAGAGAGAATTCACATAAATAAAATATTTTTGAAGACACTCTGTGGAGTGTTTGCTTAAGCAGTTAAGCCACAGCTTAGAATGGCCTCATGCCGTATCAGAGAGCCATTCATGACCTGTATCCATTCTTCACGCCCATTTCCTGCTGATGTACACCCATTGTGAAAACAGGTAATGTTTCAAGGTCAGTGTCATCCACACTGGAGACCTTAATTAACGACCTGGCCTCTGACTTCACGCTGGCTCAGTCCAAGCTCTTACAGGCATGTGAGGAGTGGAACAGCAGATGAAAGGGATCATTCCTCTCTTTCTTTCAAGTTAAGTACATTAAAAAATAAAGTTTGTTTCTTTTATTTTTACCTATCCTTGCCCCTGAACTTACTGAACATCCAGTTTATCTTCTTCAGTTGTAGCCATCTTGTTTTCTAGTGATTACTTGCCATTCAGATTTCACAAAACATGTCATTGCAGCAAATAAATTATCCTAACCAAAAACTGCCATAGGGCGGAACTTTCAAATTATTTTCTCACCAAACACTCTGATGGTGCACATATCTTTAAAGAGTTTGTGATTATTTCTACATTTACTGTCTTATCCAATCATACTTACAAACCCTAGGCTCCAGTTAGCAAGTTTTCAAGTTTTCAAGCTAAACAATTCCTATGAACAATTGCAGGCAAAAAAAAAAAAATCACCAAATGGAAGGGGTGAATGATGGCATTAGAAGGGGAAGAGGCAGAATCTATTGGAATTTCACATATAGGTGACATGAGGAAAAAGAATAAAAGGAGAAGGAAATAATCAATTCCCATAATTTCTCTTCTAATGTACAAGGAGCATTCAGGAAGGTTCATGAAAAAACATATTTGCACCAAATTAACTTTAACTTTTTTATTCTATTTTTCTTTTTTTGACGAAAGAATTATGATTTGAAATTCACATCTCTTTAGGCCCATGACCTGGTTAGAAAGAAAAAAATCATTGCTTGTATATAAGGAGATTATTTAGGAGTCTCACTTTTTTTTTCAAATTCTAGGAATTTTAGACATGTTAGCAAATAAATTTCAGTCCCCCAGCACACACACACACACACACACAAGAAAATTCCGAAAAGTTCCCATGAGAAAATAAAAGATCAGTGTGTTTGAATGCAAATATAAATTTTAATTTTAAAATATGCATTTTAAAAACATTTATTTACTTAGAAAAAGTTGTAGGGAGAAATATTTTTCAGCCACTGGTTCACCCCTAAGAAAACTGGAATTGCAGGGGCAGGTCCTGGGAAGTGGCCAGCCGAGAACTTCATCCACGTTTCCCATGCAAGTGACAGGGATCCAGGTGTTTGCTCCAGTCTTACTACCTTCCCACTCCAACAGCATGGAGCAGGAGCAGAAGCAGAACAGTCAGGATATGAGGTGTAAGTTCCACAGGCAGCAGCTTGCTCACTGTGCCACAACTGCATCCCAGAGTGCAAAACAAAATTGAAATCCACACGTACTTTTCTGATAAAGTACACTTTCCAAAAAATTGTTGGCAATCCTGTGTGTTTATGTATCTATGTGTTTCTATAATGATTTATTATTTAAGGGACACTAGAATTTGAAGCATATCCTCTCATATTAGAATTTGCTAAATTAGCATTAGATTATTATGTGTTATTAAAAATACCATTAGATTGTTAGGTGTTATTAAAAATACCTTCCTTGATTTTATGCTTTAGTGTATTCCATGTAAGAACATACAGTATGAATGAGGAACTTCTAATGAAGTTTCAGTGGTAACACACTTAGCCAAAACTATAAATGAATGAATGTTTTATGTAATGAGGCAATGGTCTGAAAATAGGAATAAATTAAATTGGCTCATCTGGAAGTAATGTTCACAGAGACAAATAATCAGAGTTTTTGTCCAGTCATATTTTCTTCATCACAGTCCTTGAAGGCTCAATGTAAAGTGAAAGTTTATGCATATGTTCGAGTTTTGAAAAGAAACATGTTGACTAGATTTATATAAAATGAGATTATAATGATGATGATGATGGTTATTATGGTTACTGGGGGAATTTCAACATCAATGTCAGTGAAGTATTTGACAACAAATAAATCAAATTTAATTTGGGATTTAAATAAGCAAATCTTTCAGTAGGATATTCTACATATATTTACACACATATAATTGCAATTAGTCATATAGTATGAGTATGTATTACACACCCATTTATACACACATTATATGTATGTACACACAAATACTCATATATTCTAACTGCTAGCAGCAATAGATCTGTTTGTACTGGGAATTCCCTATAATGCTGATAAGCATAGAAATAGCCAATGTTTGGAAGTGATCATTTCAAAAGATGATTAGTGCTGGAGCAAAACTCAGAAAAGCATTGTAAAAAAGTGATTAAACACACATGGGATGAGGACTCCAAGGACTTAGACCTTAACTGTGATTTTTTGTGTGTGTGGATAAACTATGTGACTTTAGATACAATCCTTTAGTTTTTTTTTTTTTTTAAGTATGTTTCTGGATGCGTCAAATGAAGAAATAATACCTGCACAACCATCAATGTAGTTTTGGAATGAGGTCAAATGCTTTGAGTAGCATTTATCTAATATTAACTCTGTCAATGTTGATGGAGCATTTTGTATGTGACAGTTAAGCACTACTCCAGGTCAGAATAATATGGTGACAAAGAAATATACGCATATTCTGGTTCTTCGCATACTTGTTGATTTTTTAGGTGGATAAATAGAAGACGTATCAGTGATAAGTAGATAAGGAGAAAGGTTGATATAGTAACATACGTTAAGAAGCAGCTGCATAAAATACCAAGCCAATTAAATTCACATCATTGTAATGCCCTGAAGGAATGTCTTTTTGAAGAGATAGCATTTAACCTGACTCTTGAAAGATAAGAAAACCTCACTGACTGTCAGGTCTAGGGAAAGATATCAGGAAAGGAAAAAAGCAGGAAAAGGATCTCATGCGAGAAAATGTGTTTATCGCTTCTCAGCCTTTTGGCTAAAATCAAGTGAGAAAATGAGTTGTTTAAGAATTAGAAAGTCCAGTATTTCTGAAGCCTGTTGATGCTGATGACCATGGCATAACATGCAGCAGACACAGCTACATCCGAAGAGTCTTGTCCATTTCAGTTAGCAGTAATCTTTAACGCAATGGGAAACATATACTCCTATAGTTAATGTTGTCTGAAGACTAGATTGACAACGACGATAATAAAACAGAGAAGGAACTGCATAGTTTAAAGAATGTAGCTGGTATTTAATGGTAATGTCTATCACAATAATTTATTTAAATTAGCATGGGTAGAGCAATTAAAACCCTTATTGAGATGTACACATCTTATATTGGAGTGGCTCAGTTGAGTCCTTGCTCTGCCCCATTCTACTTTCCTGCTGGGATGCACCCTGAGAGGCAGCAGATGGTGGCTCTAGTAGCTTAATTCCTTTCCACCCATGCGGGAGACCTGGATTGAGTTCCCAGGTCCTGGCATTAGCCAGGACCAAACCCCCATACCCCTCTCTTTGGTGGGATTTTTGGGAGTTAACTAGCATATGGGAGATCCATATTTGTCTTTCTGCCATTCAAATGACTACAATCAGTCAACTACTTTTTAAATAAATGACATTGGCCATATTTTCGCTAGAAATGTATACTGAGAAACACAGACTCATATTTATTTGTTTGGTTCTGAAGACTTTTTACTTATGAAGGAGGTCTGTTTACTACCCTAAGCTATTTTTTGTCCATCAAATTCAAAGGAAAAAAAGACTACACGGAGACTAAATTACTAGTATTAGCCACTGTAAAATGTATTTTAACACTACTTTAAAATGATTCTATTTGGAAATTTAAAATAATCCTGGCCTCCCACATAAATAATGTATACTCCTACATTATGCAGTACTCTAGCTACCTGTGAGCATGACTTGAGCAAAATTGTCCTTCATTTCTGTTCTTGTAAAACAATGCCTTAGAAAAAAATGTCACCTTCCTCCTATTTAACAAGAAAAACGTATTTCAGGGAGGGGGTTACCATGCTAATTGTGCATATGGACTAGATGCATATATATTAAGCTATCTAACCAACCGCTGATCATTCTGAGTTTTGAGAATTTAAGAAGTTAGATGGTGCAAACATTTCCTAAAGATAAAGGCCAATTTTATTACAGTAGATATTTATTTCATTTTCACTGAGCACTGTTCTCCCTATACCATCCCATGAGCAGTTTATATTGAGAGATTAACTTTCATAATGAGGATACATTGCAATATTTGAGTTTCTTTTTATCTGAAAAGTCTTGATCAAAATTCTATAACCTGTGTAATAACCTTGAGACATAATATTTCCTGTTTGCAGTGTGGTAGTTAGTTATACAATAATAATTTCTTGAAAAATATACCATCACTTGGGACCTTACATTCTCTTAAGTTTTCCAAAAATGATAGTTTGTAGCAGCCAACAAGGCAGCTCTCATCTCAGCGATACTATGCCATTTTTCAAATACAAAATTCATATTCTTCCAGCAAAAACAGCAGTCCTCTATAGAAAACATTTTTAAAGATAGCATATTAATACTAGAGTTATAATGGAAAAGAGAGACTGTATAAATATCAAGAGTATTTGCCCAAGAAATAAACTACCCATTCACCAACACTGTGGTCTTGAGCATAGTCTCAGTGGCTACATTTTATCTCGGGAAATTCCTGGCACTGACAATGTAGATGATTTAAACACAACAGGAAGGATAACAGCAGAATGTTTTCTAAACATGCTGCAATATTCCTTTGGGCATACAGGTTAGATTCATTACAGAAGCTGACTGCCATCTCAGCCAGGAAAGGTTACAAGGTGCTGCTAGTTCATTTGAAAACCTCAAAAAACGTCTTAGGTTTTTGATAATTGTATTTTCTATGAAATTCACCTGAGCCATAACATGTCCAAATACAGTAATTGTGACGGCAGCATACCAAAATGTGCCGTTGTCTTGCACTAGAAGCACTAAAATATCACAAGTTTGAAGGAAAGAATTCCTAAAGAATTCCTACAGGCCATTTTCTGGTAAGTACACATAATAGTAGAAATAAGGACTGGCAAAGATTAACTTGGCTATTTATTCTTTGAATGTGGTCAGTAATTTAGGACATTTTTATCTTGTGATATTATGGCAGAAATACCTAGCTCTTTATTTTTGAAATTCTTGCTTTTTAGTGTAAGTACAAAAAGAGTATTCTAATGTGGGCTGAACATGAATGGACCACCTCTCCTTGATCTCAATGTCATAGTGTTAAAAAAAAAATCACGACTAATCTGACATCCCACAATTTTGAGCTAGATGAAAATTGAATTTTGAAAAATATTGACTCCTCTGCTTTTTTCCATTATCTAGTGACCAAAACTGCAAAGTTGCACAAAACCATCCTAAACTTGATTTGCTAGTTGCATCGTTAGTTTTCCAATTTTTTTTCTTATTTTTACCTGAGGGAATTACAACCTGTGATCTAAGCTCATTGCCTCACAAGCCAATGCTATTTTTGTAGCTGCAAAGAATTTCAAACTAAGTTAGCTTTCTTTTTGCAGTCACAATTTGTTATAAGTTACAGTTGAACTCTTAAAATAATTAAGCTGGTGGCTAATTCGAAATTTGTTTTAGTGGAATAAATATTTCAAGAATAGGAGAATCATGATAATAAGGATACAGTGTGTTGTGAGGCATCTATTTTTAAAAATCATAATGTTATGATTACAAATACTTACAAATAGTTACAAATACTTCTTTAATAATTTTTACTCAGTGAAATTTAACACAATACACAAATGAGTAAAACCAAAACAGACAAATATACAAACCTTACAAGGGAAAAAGGATGGAGGGAGGACAAAGAAGAAACAGATAGAAGATCCAAATTGTTATTGTGCAGTAAGGATACAGATACAATTTGTTCTTTCCCTACCTGCCTAACTACCTAGCTGGTTCATCTGCTTCTTCTCCCATCCTGGGTTTGTCACATTAGAAATACACCTTTATCTCTGTTTCCTGTGCCATATCTTTCCGTGTGGATGGATGATAAAATCTTTGAGAGGTATCTATCACCAGATTCTTTTTTTTACTGAAATTAAATTTCAGACTGTATTTAGAAGCTATAACAGTGTTTTCAGGAACTACCATGAGCAGGGAGGGAGAAGGAGTGACCACTTCTATCGCAATCCCTTCAAAATGTGACATAACCATTATCTCATTCCTTCAGCTCTATCCTATTTGCATTCCAGTTAAAGATGGGCTCGCCTGGACTTGTTTTCAAAAGAGTGACATTGCTTTATTTCTGAAGTGTCTTTTATGAGTGAGCTGGGTGAGAAGAGCATGTGGACATGAGGAAGAGGATATACTTAGCTTGGTGGTATTGGCTGAATAAACAATTGCATGTGACTCTGGCTCACCGTGGAATTTTGGGTGTATAGTAAAGAAAGGGCAAACTTGTACCCTTGTACAGCGGGGCAAACAGGAAGGGACATGTACCAATGAAAGGTATCATTTGTCCTTAGAAGCCTAGAACCCTCAAGGACTAATCCTGGAATCTGTTTATGGATTATTGTTTTCTCTACCCCTAGTGTTAGGAATTAGCCAATAAGAACCTTACTAAGATTTCATCTAGATGGATGCAATTCATTGTTTGATGTGTAATAGTTTAGGAAGCAGAGCATCATCCTTCCTTTTACGTTTAAGATAATCGTTGGCTGATAAAGAAACAATTTAGGGGAACGAATTTCTTCAGAGAACTGCTGATGTGGTCACAATGGAAAATGTCAAAAGGAGTCTTCCTTAATCCTGCAACACCTGAACTCACCTGACACTCAACGTGTCCAGTTTTCTTCTCCACCATACTCTCCATTCCTTTCCATTATCTCCATCCTCGGTACTCCATTCTGTCTCCTTATTTTCTGCCCACCGTATTGTTTTACTTTTTATTTTTTTATATATATTTTCTCTTTTACCTCCCCTTTTATCTGACATTTAGATTCTCCTTTCTCAGGTATTTTATTTTTGGTACTGACCATGCTAGAAGCAAGAATCTTGAAAAATTATTTTCAACTTCCAATTGCAAGGAATAATTGCTTCTTTATTACCTTGCTAACAAGCAAAAAATTATGAGTTTGACAGTTATGGACAATTTTGATTTGTCTTTTCTGGATTCATATTTATTTTAACTTTTCTTCATTTACTTTGTACTTAAAATGTGAATGTGACCAATTTATTTATTTTTTATGTTACTGAATAGCGTGTATGCCAAACTTAATATCATACATATCCTAATTTTTTTCTCTCACTCCTGTCTTGAAAATTATTCTGGTATATATCTCTTTCTGTTATCTGTTTTGTTTCTTTTTCCCAGGATTGAACTTGTCCCTAAAACATTACCATTTTTATTCAGTTACAAAATTTGTAAACTTCTTTGTCATTTGGATCAACCAATTTATGCATTTGAAGTTCTACTCGTTAAACTTTCTGATGTAGTGTGCGTGAAAGAGATCAATCATGACGAATTTGCACATACAAACATCCTTTGTGTTAGTTTCAAATCTTATCTATTACGTGTTTCCCTATTTTCTGAAGACATTGAGAACCAACTATAGCTGTCTTTTCAACACCACTGATAATTTTACTTAAAAAATTATCATAAAGAAGAAAAAGCAAGCATTTCTTCTGCAGGAGGATATTATCCTAGCTGTGACTATGAACTTACTATAAGTAAACTTGTCTCCTTCTAAGCTGACAATATTCTTTCAAGTATTTCCTATAATGAGTGTTTTCATATAAAAGCATTCAGCTCACATAAGGGGACAACTGTCTGGAATATGAAACATACTTTTTTCCCCAGAAATATATAGTTATGGAATGAAGTTAAGTATTTTAATCATATTGACAAAAAAAGCCATAAAGTAATTTCCCGTTATGTCTGACAGTAATCAAGATATTATTGTTTTCTTTTTCTAATTCTATAGTTGATTATTTTTGAAAAAGTATGTGTGACATTTTAAACTGTAGTTCTATAGTGACAAGCATTCATAGCATATACTGAAAATCTGATAACTCTGTAGATATATGTAATAAACTAATGTCTTTTTTATACCTAAAACATAATAGAATGCACTAAAAACAGAATATAAATGACTATATTTTGGCAATATTAAAATTTATTGCAGAAATCTCAATTTCATAGCATTTAGTTGTACTGTATTTCTATAACATTTATAAGAAAAATAGAGAAATATTTGAGTCAATTTTACTTTTGTTTTAATGTCTGTTACACTAAAAAAAAAAAAAAAAAAAAAAAAAAAAAAGAAAAGAAAAGTGTTTCCAGAAGTCAACAAAAGGAGAAACCTAAACAGAAGTAAAAATGAAGGCAAATCCATTCCTTCAGTTTTACCAAATCCTGGAATTTGCTATTATTATAAGCATGCAAGGGACCTGAAACAAATTAAAACAGATTTTTCTTGGTGAAATACATATTTTTATATTGCAAATTTCAATGAAATTTCAAATACTCCCTCATATTACATTCATTTTAATTCAAAAGAAGTTATCTTATTCTATATTCAGTAAGATACTTTTTTGCTCTTCAAATTTATGTATGTATTTCTTATTTCCTTGAATTAGATAATAATAGTAGATTTAACAAAGATAATAATGGTTTAGTGTGAGTTAACTGGCTTAATTTTATAAACAAATATTCCAGTTGCTTGACAATTGCAGATTTGCTTTTCAACCTATTAGTTTGTATGTCCTCAGTGTCTATGGTTGTCCCTGGTGTAGCTGTGCAATGAGGATTAGTTAATATGCTTCCTGATCAGACTATATTTGATCAAAGGGTTATAATATGCATTTATTAAAGTTATCATAGGCAATTATATGGAAATTAGCTGTCACGGCTTGTTCCTTGTGCTCTGAACTACAATATAGCCACACAGCTGATCATTAAAGAAAGTATATATAAGGAAGATTCCTTAAAAAACTGAAAACTATGCATAGATCTTTCAGAGGATATTCATATTCACACCTTGAAAGACTAGATAGACTTCCTGAGCTGGGGAAAAGAATAAAAAATGTGAATAGATTGTAAAATTCTACTGCCATTTTAATTATATCATAGGTTGATAAGGAGATTCAGTAAAGGGATGAGAAATAACTCATAACTCATGCTTTTCAAAAACTGTATGAGTATCCTGACTCTGATTTTTTGGATACTACTCCCCTACACTTGCAGTGTTAGTAATGAATTCCAAATTGTTACAAACTGAGTATACTCTCTGGAAGCAAATTCTAGTGTGTCCATGGAGATACACGAACACGTAGGAATACAATTATGATCTTCACTTGGTGATCACCCCCCATTTAATTTTTAGATTTTTCTCCTAGCAACTTAAATGGAAAGTGGAGCTGAACACATTTGTATATTGAGTGCCAAAACAAATGTTTGAAATTGATTTTTTTAAAAGACACCTGATAAGATCTTTCACATAGATTTCAGCTGTGTCTTTGACAAGTCTTATCTCTTCAGCCTCTGGGACTTTAACAGAATTTGACAGCCCCGAAGAGACCCTTGTTGCCCATCCATGAGATTGCACTGTGCAGAGTATTTGTTAAAAAGTAACTAAATCCAGTCCCACTCATTGAGTTGTAAAATCTGTGTTTTGTTTTCTAACCTTCTGTTCTCTGTTTGTCTTTGTTGGCTGAATGATGCAATTTTCTCAATATTGTCATTTAACTATCATTTAAGTATTGATATTAAATAGTTTTCACGCATTTTTTGTAATCGACTACAGCTTAAAGTCAGATTCTTCTTTTGACTACTTGTGTGAACTTTGAACAGTAATCTGTTTCCTTGCTTCATTTGTCTTATTTGGAGATCAATATTTTACTTTAGCTTCATTAGTAATTGTTTAACCAAAAAAGAAAGTTTGATCATGTTATTTAGGAGGTGCTTAAATAAGTGTGCAATTTCTAGGACTATTTACTCTTATTATTATACATGTAATGCTATGAAATGCCATACATCCTGCTAAGCAGATATTCATTAGTATAGATAGTGAATTTATATATCAGTAAATATAAAACTTGACCAAAGAAAATCAGAATCTGAGTTTCAATGTACGTTTAAAAAATAAAACACCGCTATCTATCATGTTCACCTTTTATCGTAGGAAGGAGAGAATAATTTAACACAACATAGTGAATTGATACATAATATTTCAAAATAAATGTTTAAAGCAATGGACTAGAAGATATCCTGCTTGAATACAATGCAGATTAAAAATGCCAGGGGGAAGCCAACACAGTCTTTGCACAGGAAGGGAGGATATTGTCTCCTTTCTCTGCTGTGTAACCAAATCATTCCACAAAACACTTCATTTTCATCACAAACATATAAAATCATCTTCACACAATTACAAGAAGTTTGTATCTGCCCTTCACTACTTATAGGTATGTTCAAAAAAAAACTAGAATTATAAATGGAATTAACAGTGATCTATTAAAACAAACATTAATGATCAAATTATGACCTTTATTATTACCTTAGCATTTGGTGGGAAACAGAAGCTATGGGAGTAAAAGTTTAAATATTATTCTTTAAAATAAAATATAATAATGCAACCTACCTCCCAGTCCTGGTCTCAGGCGATTGTCATAACCATCCAGAAGTCTGTCCAAAATCCTAGTGAAGACAGTTGTATTATCTTTAAGTTCATCTTGCAATGAGGGCTGTCCATAGCTGAAAAGGAGGTAAGAATAGGGATAAGCAAGTTGTACATTTCTACCCAAACCTGTCTCCAACCAAGGTCTTTCCAAGATTTTTCTTGCCATTTGTTTTCCAATTGAATCTCAATTGGAATTCCTCAAATGGAGTTTAAAAATGAAGTCATATTTTAACACTCCGCATTCTCTCAGAATTGTTCTCACTGATGATAAGCTCTTCATTCTAGTATTTCTAAACATGGAAGAAAAAGTAAGGGAGATGTATGCAATGTCATTAAATACTCTATTTTCTGCATGTAGATTACATTCTCATGAGTGTCTTCCCGGACTTAGCAAAATATTAACTCATCATAGAAAAATAAAACCTGCGGAATTTTTCACAAATAAGAAAAATGTATGTAATAGGAAGAATTTGTAGCTTTTACTTATTACAGTATATCCAAAAGCTCTATTTTCACTTCCTAGCATCCTTGTTTCTACTCCGTATAAATCTGTACTTTGCTTTGATTATGCTCTTTCTTCAAGATATTGAGATAGAAATATAGATAACACATATCTTGGTATAATTATATGTTTGCTTCAGTCTACAAATTTTCTTTTCCTTTAGCCAATTTCCTCTATAAACCAATTTTTTTTTTAAATTGTCTATTCAAACTTCTTACTAATGGGATTTCTATCATGTCTGGTCTTAAATGTAAAAGGAACTTTGGCAAAGATTAAGCTCACTACTCTTAATTTGCAATTTACTAAACTGTACCACAGTTTTAGTGTTTGTTTTGAGAAGACAGCAATTTGTGAGCAAAACTCAACCTAGAAGCCATCTTCATCTTGGTTTTAAAACTTTATTTCCATTTGTCTTCTTTGCAAAAAATTTTAATTAGACCTTAATATATGAGAACAGTTTGTATCCATTACCATCACTGGTCTTTGAGTTTCAGACTTACTGTAACCGTAAGTTTAAAATGTGTCTATTTCTTGAACCAATCGCATTTCTGAGTATACTTCTTGAATCATATTTTATGTAATCATTAGCATAATACCTATAAAGTCATTCAGAAGGGCATTTCTATGTCCCCATAGATTACACTCCTGATACATTTTAGCAGTATCTCTGACCTTGAACAACAAAATAAGCAAATAAAGGATGTATACTCAAAAATTGCTGGAAATCTGTCATTCATATTTTCCCTTTAATATGACTTTTGCTTCATTTTTGTGTATTTATATTAGTGAAAAGTATCTTTAAAAAGCAACATTTTAAACCAGAGTTCGCTCATTAACTGAAGGACAATATAAAATGCTATTTCAAACACATACACTGATTAGCAGATGACTAATTATGTAATGGCAAAGTATAATGGCTATATTTTTCTGGTTAAATCTTAATCTACTAAATTTATTATAAATAATAAGTGTTCATTATATTACATCTATAAAGAATGTTTTTATGAAACCATTTTTATTATTAATGACAGAAAATGAGAGTTAACACTCTTTTGGCCAAAATAAATCTTTTGTTGACTTTTTAAAATCAAAATTTTCTTGAACTCCGTATCTTCTGTTAATATTTCATTGGCAGATGACTGGAGTAAGGCAAAGACAGTTTTCTGGATACAATTATTTGTAAAATCTCAGTGTGCAGAAACAACTGCTATGCATTCATCTTTCAAGGATATTGGAAGGTCATCTTGATAAAGAAGGAAAAAATAAAATGTTAACACACCTTAAGTTGTGAGGAAGGCCTGATAAAGAAGTCTAAGCTAGGCAGAAATAAAAAAAAAGTAGGGAAGAAAAGATGAAATGTAGTGGCATTATAAAGTGCAATCGATTATTAATATAACCCTTACAATATGTCACTTCTACCTGCCTTCCCTATGCTTTTATAGCTTATGCAAAATTTAGGAAATGGCTTTCTCTGATTGTATCTTATAAAACATTGCTTTCTCCAAACAGTTTGCATTGCAAAACAAATGTTCAGACTTGTTAATTTTGCTCAAGAAGACTAGTTCTGCTAACCCAGTTTAAGGAGAAATCTTCTATGAAATTGTTTTTGATCAGGTTCTTCCTCAGTTTATACTTCTAATTTACACAGTGTATGTCAAATTATAATTGCCAGAGAAGTACCCTAGGGTGAAAAAGATCAAGATTATGAATTTGGCGTTAAACACTCATGCCAATGTAGTGTTTCCTAAATTGAGTGCATATTTTAAAGAGAAATGTCAGTTACAGTACCTGATTTTGATTCCATATGAGCCACTAGATCATAAAACACTGTGCACTAACTCCATCTACAGGTCATTATAATAGTAACAGTTCATATAATTTTTCAAAAGCAGTAAAGGGCATTTAACTCTTCAGATGAAGAATGTCTGGCAATAAAGTATGCTCTAGGCATACAGTGGTCAGTATTTACCGCATGCAATTGTTTAAAACAGTTAAGAATAGATTACATCTCAAGAAAAGAATTCTCTTAATTTCATATGCTTTTTCAGACTAGTCCATCTTGCTTTATAAGATTTCACGTTCAGACTTTCTTATGGGCCAGAGGAAAAGGCCACATAGAAACATTGAAACACATAAGAATAATCTAAAACACTGGCCATCTATGTGGTTTTAATCGCAATACCTTGTACACTTGATTGGATCACTTGAAACTATCTTGAATGTGTTACACTTAGGAAATTCTTACAATTTGTTAATGCGGTAGTTATGTCTAGTTGGAGTTCAGTTTTACCCATTGTTGATAAATATTTCTATAATATATTCTACCTCTATTAATTATACAAATGATGGTTTCAAAACATAATGTGCTCATGCATTTGTAGAGACTTATGACTTTTGAATTACAAATATATTAAATGTTCCATTTTTACAGATTTGCAACTTATTCCATGATCTTTACAATGCTAGAAATTTTATTGTTGGAAAATCAACTGACATCGTATGCAGACAAAAATCAGGGTAACTTTTCCTGTAAATTAGAAAGTCACACATTTTGTTAAGAAACATGTGAGTAGTGAAAAGTTCAATTTAAGACTCAAAAGTTGAATTAACACATATTAAAGCCTTATGAAGTTTGTCCAAACTAACATGCAAATAAGACTTAATTTTTCAATTTTTCACTCTAGTCTAATTTATTCTGGGATGTGGTTGAATTGCAGTTAAGTTGTTTTATTTTGAATTCCCTTAGTCATGAATTCATCCAAGGGCAATTTTCTTCCCCCTAATGGGATAAATGAAAAGTTACAGAAATTCTCATGTAGATTTAAAATAAAGTGTCCCCACCTTCTTCCAGTCAGTGTGCTCAGAAGGAGGATTCCGGCCCAAAGAGAGTGAGAGAGACAGAGACTTCCCTTCATCGCGGGCATGAGCAGCTGGAAAGTAGAATAAGTCTAGATCAATGTGTCTTGCAAGAAACATCAGGTTATAACCACTAGGGCTGACTGAGGCCGTTCAGATGAATGCTTTCAAGTCAGGAAATGACCTCACTGGAATATGATACCTCATTGGAAGTAATGGAAACCTGGACCATCCATTCTCCACTTTCCCTTCCATCCCTCATTCAAAAAGATATATCTGTACTTTAATTGCCCCTGGACAAAAATACAAGTTGAAACACTTTCTGGTGCTAATATGGTTCAACACAAGAATCTGTGAAAGTCTTTTCCTAGGTTTTATTTACCTCATATAATTTGATGTAGTGTCTCTTCTCTCTGCTTATCATCTGAAAATTTTGACCTTTCTGATTTAAGTTCCCATAACTGAACTCTGTGTTGGGATTTTTTTAAAGCTTGTTTCTCTAACAGGGGGAAAATATTTCTCTAACGGGGGGAAAAGCAGAGGGAATGGCGTAGGTTACCATTCTCTGTCAACAGAATTCATCTTTGTTTTGTGACTAGCTTTGTGTCAGAAGCAGTTGTATTTTTTTCCTTTTTTTTTTCCCAAAGCTACTGGAAACACACTGTTGAATACCAAATTCATGCTTAAATTCTGTGTTGGTGATTGTCTTGTTAAATGTGCTCACTAATGCGCCTGTGAGGCTAGAGGACATACTTTGTAGTCAAACCATGTGCTGATCTCTCTTGCACATATAATCCATACACACTACACACGTAAAGGCACACAAACATGCCCCCACACATCTCTCAGTCCCTCTTGAATTCTGCCAGGTTGCTGCTAGAAAATGTTTCGTCTCTAACAGATGGGACCTGGAGGGCTTTGCTTTGCATGAGTAAGGGGCTCCTTTTTCCCTCTTAGGTACAGTGCAATCAGTCACTGTCTGATTGTTGAATTTAGACTTAGAAATGGGGTGATGGAGGAATGGAGGAGTTCAGGAAGCTCAAAAAATTAAATGTATAGAATCTAACTGTGAAGTCAGTTTTTGAAATTCAGGGCACTACTTGGTAAAGGAGCAGAGGGTAACATTTTACTTTCACGTACCATCATTAATGATAGTCATTGTATGAGAAATGTTAAAGGTGTTTGATAACACTTCCCTAAGTCTATACGCTTTAGTAGGGTCAGTGACTAATGGATTGCAAATATTCTAAAACATATTTTCATTAAGCACTGTCTACTTTGGTGTGGTATGTCTTTAAATACATCATAAATGCATTTTACACTCTTGGAGATCATTTAAAACAATAAAGAAAAAAAATCACAAACAGGCTTGTAAGCAATGAAATATAATTTGTTTAGAATTGAAATGGTCAACAGATGAGAACTGTGAGGCTTTTCCTGAAGGTAGTAACTGCTTTTGACACAGATAAGTTGAATGTGATCAGAAATCTTTGGTAAATATCATTATGTTAACAGATTGCATCCAAATTATACATTGTAATTCACCCTTGTGTTAATCTTTAACATCTACTATGAAGAAAAGAACCCTTTTCTTGGCCTGATTAATTTTTATTGATCTTTATACATGGGAGGAATTCCTGAAGGGATAAACAAAACAAAATGCCCAGGAAAGGAACTATCTCCTTCACCATCCTCTGACATTTTAAAACGAGAAAAACAAACCCATCATGGTACTTCAGTTGTTGAGTAAGAAAGTTTCTTGCAAATACAAACATAACAGTTTAAAAGGAACGCAGCAATCTCCTGCCTTCTTCCCACCTCCAGACACACACAACCCAAACACCCATGTCCCATGCCACCCGTATTGAATAATAAGTTGAGTTCTTCATGTTCAGCGTGGCAGAGACCCCTACACCAGAGGGCATTTCAGCAGCGCGCACCGAGGAGAGAGAAATCTTCAGCTAAGATAAGTGTGCTTATCTTCGGATGGAAAGGGGAGACAGGTTTTCTGTCCTAGCATCTTAACTTTAGACGATGGTCCCCAACATCCCTCCTCAACTCACCCAGCTCCTCCTAGCAAGAGAAAAATTTTTAAAAAAAGGAAGGAAGGAAAGGACCAAAACGACATGTCACCGCCCATCCCGCGGAATAAATTGAAGCCTGCCTAAGAAAAGAGGACAGAGAAGAAGAGAGAAACAAATAATATCCTTATGTAGCTGCAGTTGTCACCCTGAAAGAAAAACATTCGTTGTTCCTACCTGTCATGGGATTAGGCTCTTGTCCTGCTCTCCTTTGCTCTGTTTCCCCCTCCTTCACTATACAATTCCTGTCTCTCCAGCTTCGCAAAACCTTATTCAAAGCCGTGGGTATCCGGTCCGAAGCCTCACTTACCTCGGGCCCCCTTCTGGGCACAGGATCGCTCAAGACCTGGTAAAAGTCTGCGAGAGGAAATCGTGGAGACAGAGAGAGGCTGGAGGCAGCGCGCGAGTCCGCGAGTCCGGGCGCGCGGGGAGCGGAGCGCAGCGGCGTCCTCGCGCTGCCTCTCACTCACTCGGTCTGAGCCATCATGGACCCTGCGTGCTCCTTTGCTGAAGATTTCACACCCAAATTCGCTTCCCAGTGTTCATTCTGCAGCTATACAACAAAAGATTTCTCTTTACCAAGACAGTAGTAATACGTCCCAGGGCAAACCGGATGTGAAATAGGCGGTGACTTCATGCCAGAAAGATTTTATTTTAGAAAGGAAGGTGGTACCAGCCTCTGGATCTGGAGAGCAATCCGCCCTTTTTTTTTTTTTTTTAATATGCAGCGCAATTTAACTTGCACCGCTCTGTCCCTAATCCCCTTCTCTCTCGCTGCAGACTCAAATCCTTCCACAATCTGCTGCAAGCTTCCCTTTTTGGAGAGGAGTGGGAATGGGGGAAAGAAGCGTAGAAAGGGGTAGGGACACCGCGACTATATTGAGAAATTCTTCACATTTGCCATCTATGTGCACCCTGTTTTAAGGTGTGCCCATTAAAAATACAACTGATCAGACTATCGCTGCTTTGATCAAATATTTAACCACCGCATGCATATGAATGAACGCAAGCTATGAAACAGGGAGGCGCAGGGTGCACATGTGGGGCGCGCACGCTGCTCTCCCCCCTTGCTCGCACTGGTACATGTATGTTGGAGTCCGTGCCTGCCAGAGTCGCCTGTGGTGAGGACGGCGGGGAAGAGTTCTGATCCGCGTGGAATTGGTCCCTGGGTGCCAAGCGCCCCCTGGCACTTTTTTTTCAGGTTGCGAGCGCTTTCTACCCCACCTTCTTGTGCAGCTTGGAGGACAGCAGAAACACGTTCGGGAACCGGGGAGGCAAATGTCTCTGTCGTCGCGGAGAAAACAGGCGCCCGTAGCTCTGAATTATCCTACGTTCCCGGGCGAGGGATATTTGTTTAAATAATCGCCCTGATCGTTTCTAGGTTGGAGAGTCATAGCTCTATTTCCGGAGTCATCCCTCGGCCTGAGTTTCATCATTCTCTGATTTAGGGAAATGGGAGAGGGTGAGGAAAGGTTTTTAGAAGCAAAGTTAAGACCCGCCTTTGCTTTTGTTTTTCTACTTCTACTTATTTTTCTAATCTCGTCTTTAACCCTCCTTGGAAGCTATCCACCCACGAATAGACTTAGAGAAGGGGCGTGTGGTCCAACATCAGTCTAACTAAATTGCCGAGGAACCAACGAAGAATGTAGTTTCTTTCTGGATTTTGTGAATGGCTCTTTGTAGCAAAGAGAGTGGGTGCTGCTTCCCGGGAGTGCATACTGACAGGAACCCACAGGGAACTGTCCCTTCAGCACTTTTGCCCAGACAAGGCGGGAGGCACTGAACAGATGGGGTGGCTCTTTCTTCTGGTGGGTAAGATCCGAGGTGTGGTAAGCTCACTGCCTGTTTTCCTCAAATGGGCTTCTAGTAGATTGACTTTTTGGATAGGGGAGGAACTTGACAAACCAAAGTGAAAACATAAACAGAGAATAGTCCAGAACCGCTTTGGAGTTTTTGTGTCAGTATTCTATTTATTTATTTATTTATTTATTTATTTATTTATTTATTTATTTACTTGCATAATGCCATCAGTTTACCTTATCAAAATTTAAGTCAGATGATTGGAATGATAAGCAATATAAAATTACAAACCACTTTCAGAGGTGATCTTGATCACCTCCTTAGTGTGGATGGGAAATGTTACTGGGAAATAAGTTGAGAGACACATTTTCAGAAGGGAATTTTGACCATCGTCTTAGAATACCCCTGTTTCTGGACTGTATTTGTTTACCTGTTCTTTCAAAACACATGAAATGCTATGTAAATACCAAGAAGATATCCATCACAGCTTCCTTATGTAATATTGTTCAGTTATGACTTACTTCTGAATCCATTAAGCTACTTATTTGCTGAGCAGTTTTGAGAATGAAACTGCCTAAAATAAGACTTTGAAGTCCTGAGTAAACAATTATTTTCTTCCCTTTCCCTGTTCACTGCAACTTCACAATTGTAACAAAAATCAATAGCAATAAAAATGTATTTTTTTCTGTTTTAATTTTTACTGTTCTTTTCAAACTCCTCTACACATTGATTCTGTAAGTAGTGTCACACAACCAAATCATTCTGCCAATTATAATTTGTGAAAAAATTGTGGAATCTCTGTCATTTATTCCATAGTCATTGACAGTAAGATCCATCCCATCTTGTTTCATACTAAAAATATAAGGTTACAGTGCAATAGAATACAATCGTGCAGTATTTCCACAGATTTTTTAAAAAGTAAATATTTACAAGCATTTTTGAAGGTTGTAATATTTATATGGAAATGAATGAAAGTGCGTGCTCTGATTTTCTCTTTAAAAACATTACTGGCAAATGAGATTGTACTGATTTCCTACGTAGAGCATCTTGGAGTGCATCTTGAAGGTTTTTCATAAAGTCCACGACAATGTATATTATGAAAAAGTGCATAAATTCCACAATTTGTTTTGCCTCAAACTGAACTTATCTTTAAAGTCAATTTTTCAATGAAATTCTTAAAATGAACTCCTGTATGGAACTATATGTTTATATGGTTAAAGCTATGTTTAGCCATATAAATTTACTGTGGTGTATCAATGCTTTTAATAAGTGGAATGTCTAAAATATTGACAATCCGACTACACAAAACTAGCAGTAATATTCTAAATGATGAGTGTCTATCATTTTCCATCTGAAATGTCATTAACATGCACATAAAACTGGAGAGCAAATGCAAGAATTAATGATAATCACTTTATAGAGTCTTTATATAATAGGTTATATAATACTTTAGACAGGCTTGCGATATTGGTGCTTGTAGATAACTTTGGCATTCTTGTTTTTTCTTTTTCCACAGCAAATCACTTTATAATATGGGTGTATCTGATTAATTAAGTTATCAATTATTCTTAATATTCCCAAAGTGTCTATTTAATGCCTAATGATGAGCTACCCAATGTACATAAGTCAGCTAAATTTGTAAAGTACATGCATGTATGATGGTCTCCTATCGTTTTTGTTTTCAAATCATTCAAAACGGTGTGATTTAGAGAGATGAAGACTTACCCAAGGTCATTCAGCTGGCGAATATCTGTGCTAACAGGCAAATGCAGATCCTCTGACTTCCAAGCTGATTCTCTTAAACACACTCCTGTATTACTCTGTTTCCTCACTATGAGGTTATGATTCATGTTAAAATCTCTTAAATTCATTTTATACACATGATTCACCATCTTTATATCAATGATATGCAATCTGTCAGAATACTTGCATTATTCATTCATTATTAAAGTCTTTTGATAATCAAGTTTGCCCTTTTCAACGTAGTGTCAGGTTTACTTTGAATGTGTTCCAAGTGGCCAAGACCCTCTTAGCAATTTTTAGCTGTTGGCAGAGGCAATTTGAGGTGAATTCTAGGCCCATGGATCCTGGGGAGGCCTAAAAGCTCTATCTACAATGTTGCAGTCTGGTACATTTTGCTTTTTCTGTCAATTTTAAATGGCATGAAGCCCTGACCTAATTGAAGAAGCAGCGCTGATTCTATTCAACACACACAAAAGAATGTTTTTACTTTCTCCAACTAAATGTGAACACATGAAAAAAAAAGAGTAGAGTGTTGTCATTTATTCAGTGAGGGTTTTTTTTTTTTAAATCACTTACGAAACGCTTTGAAGTGAAAGAAAAAAAAAGTAAATGAAGGTAATAAAATGTTAAGTTTCAGTTGTAGCCAAGAATCAAGTGGTGCTTCAAATTTGTTTGAGTTGCACTAGCGTGTGGTGCAGCAGGCTAATCCTCCACCCTTTGGGATTGGTATTCCATATGGGTGCCCGTTCTAGTCCCAGTTGCTTCGCTTCTGATCCATCTACCTGCTGATGGCCCTGGGAGAGCAATGGAGGATGGCCCAAGTCCTCAAAACCCTGCTGCCACGTGGGAAACCCAGTAGAAGCCCCTGCTTTTCGGCTCTGGATCAGCTCAGCTCTGACCATTGCAGTTATTTGCAGAGTTAACCAGCAGATGGGAGACCTTCTCTTTCTGTCCTCCTCTCTCTGTAAAATCTGTCAAGTAAAAAAAAATAAGTAAATCTTTAAAAATTCATTTGAATGGCTCAAATACAAACAGTGGAAATATTATAATGTTTACATACCATGAAATGTGGACACTAACATGCAACAATAAATGTACAAGTTGCAACTGAACATGAGTTTACTTATCTTTATGGAACTGGATATTTACATGGATTATTTCATTGTATTTATTATTCTCATTTCTCTGATTTCTCCGTATATAATCCAAACCACATATTCAGAGGGGTGCTCATTCTTTGATAACTGATGCAAAAGGAGTAGCTCAGTTGGAAAAGGGAATAAAAACATGATTCTAGTAATGGAGTACTGATGTACCTTAATATAGACACAACTGTTTTCCTAGGTACTCAGAAAAGGGCTAGTGTGGCACTTCCACATACTGAGAGATAAAAGATATTAAAACAATAAAACAGTTACTAACAGTTGATTCATCAGTGCTTGACACTCCAATCAGACTTACAGACTGTTGTCCCAACCACTTTTACAGATGACTGTGTAACTCGTCCTATAGTTTTTGCAGAACGCAGGGTAACATGGCAAAGAAAATGGTTGTATGTGATTGTCTAGTTGAAATCCCTGTACTTAACAAGTGGGTGGCAAAGGTAGATAACTGAATTTCCTGAATCTTGTTTTCTGAGGTTTTTTAAAGGGTTTTCCAAGTTTCATAAGCTGGTTGTGTCATTACATGGAAAAATAAATGTGACTCACAAACCATCTTTTTTGTGACATTTAATGGAAATCTACTATATTATTTTTTCCCTTTTTCACACTATAAATTATTTTTCACAGCAATTTAGTACCTTATTTACAGTACATTCATATAACCCCAAATACTGAGGGCTTTTCTCACATTTTGCATTGGATATAACTGAAGAATAAGGTTATTATCAGATAAGATGCTGGCAAAACTCCCATGACACAATAATTCTGGGTCAGTGTTCTTATTTCTAAAATCTTGTGAGAAGCAGAAGGATTCTCAGTGCATTTGATTTAGGCGTGGAGTATTTTCCATATACTCCGAAACCAAAAACATTTCAAGATAGACACAGTCTCACATCACACCCATTGAGTTACTCGTGGGCCTCTCCAAAGAGACTTCCGCAGTGCTTCCTTTGCAGTGATGGACACAACAACCCCAGCAATAAACAATGAGGATGACTCGGCATGCTTATGGAAAATGGAATTGGCGTTCATGTTGGAAGTATTTACAATTTTGATTTATTTTGGTGCAACAATTTTGAGATCCATACAAAACATTTTTGAATAATACATATTTTTTCATGAAATTTCTGAGGAATGTCTAGATGACATAGATAAAGATATAGATATGGATATAGATATAGATATAAATATAGATACAAATTTGATAGTTACATGCACCAGAGTCTACTTATTAGTTATGCAAGTAGGGCACTATCCAGTTTTCCTGTGTTGGCTTTTTCGGTTATCAGCGCTCACCGTAACCCAGATTCACTCATTTTCTTTCAGACATTTTCTTCCACAGATATCAAACCCATCCACCCAAGCAGGCAAATGCAGATTTACTCAGAGAGAGAGAAAATGGTGATTAGCTGGTGTTTAGAAGAAATTATTTATTTTCAAATTGAAATAAAAATTCAATAACACTTAAAATTTTGAATATGAGTCTTTGGCTCTGTAGATTTCATTGATAATTTGAAAAAGTAGGGAGATGAAAAATCAAAATAATGTATTAAATGTTGTTATAATTCTATATAAGTTACAATTTTGTATCTTGTATTATGACGACTGTAGAAACATGCATTCTCTATTTTTACAGCAAGAACTGAGGCATTCAGGATGGATATGTATTTCCTTTTGTGTACATAAGATGCACCACATATATGCTCATTTTTAATCATAGCTATACATATTTACCTCTTTTTTTCTTTGTCTAGGAAACAGAATCAAAATTGGTAATATTTAGTAAGTTCTGACATGCAGAAGAAAGATCTGAGATAGCAAATCAGTTTAGAAAAATTACTTATCGGATGCAATAAGAATAATACATGTGTTAATACCAAGAAACTTCACTTAGTTCATGCACAATTTCTTGGCATGATTAGGATATGCTCAAAATGAAGTATATGAAGAGTTTAATGTTGTCTCAATTTCCCCGTTGAATGGCTGCCTTTGCATATGTTTGAAATCATAAAACACAAAAGCTAAAATCACTATTAGGCAGCATTTAAAAAAAAAATCATCCCTCATGACCATAGGATTTGTAGAAAGGATATGAAACAGAAGGATTTACTAGAACAAAGATCAAGAATTAAGACATTAATGCCCCATCTGTTCAATAGCTCCCAGTTCTTGATGTTTACAATAATTATGTTTTGGAGAATGAAATGAAAACAATTTTGTGGACACAGATGCATTTTCATATGATGGTTAAACATAAATACATCAAAATGTAACTAATGCTCTGTGTTAAATGTAGAAAATGGAGCTAATTAGATCATCTTACTATAATTCATAACTACACAAACAAATCTCTTACTATAAACCATTTTCAACTTGGCTTTCAATGATTCTCAATATTTTTCTTTTTCAGAAAAAAAAAATCTCAGAATGAAAAGAGACACAGAGACACTTGCGAAAGAGAAGGGAGAACTAAAGAGATTAAGGTGAGTGCCAGTCCCCTTTGAGTCATTATTTATGAGCCAATGAAAAGCTCAAGAAAATTTTCAAATGTAGTTTGTTCCCCCCAAGACCTTATGATTTGTTCCACAAAGTATTGCGCTAGATGAATAAAAACATATAATATCTGGACCACATAGCCCAAGGCTAGCTTGTAAAACAGATCCAAGATGACAAATAAAGATGTATTTCCTTGTCCTATACTTCATCTGGTTATAAAAATGACAGCACAAGATTGTCCTTGAGAGGCATCAAGTGAGATTTGGATTGAATGAATTTGCAGTTTATCAGTATTCACATGCCATATTAGAATTTCAACATAAGATGGATGATGAAATGAACTCCAAAATAATACCCCTCTCCTCTTAAAAGATAGTATTTTTAAATTAATAGTTATAATCTGCCAGATGACACAGCAGCATTTTTCTTGACATAATTCTTGTATTTACATGGTCACAATATGCATTGCTGTTTACAGAACCATACTTCCAAATATAGAGGCTTTTTGTAAAATCAATAAGATTTGAACATAGACATAGATTTTGTGACATCCAAAACATTATAAGTTAGTGATTATAAGTTAGTGAAGGTACATCTCTCCATAAAGCCTGGAATTTTTGAGAGATTTGTAAAAACTATTGTTGATCACAAATTTTGCAAGCAAAATTTAGCTATTGCAAATTGATACAGGTTAGGTATTTAGTTTATGGAAACAGTGCAACATAGTAAAAGGGTACTTTAAAACATTCTTAGAAATTGAATTAAAGGATCAGTTTAGTGTATGCAAAAAGTTTAAAATCCATTACATAAGAAGTCTTTAGAAAGTTAATAAAATATGTATTATGAAAGAACTATGCATGGATTTCAAGATCTTTGCATCCAATAAAATTGCTTTTCAATTGAACTTTCCACAAACCTTTTGAAATGCCTTCACACTTAAGAGAAGTATTTTGAGGCAGACTTTTTTCTCCTAAAATGGTAAAAATTTACTTTTAATTTGAGCACTGTGATCAGCAGGGTAAGCTATTTATTTCATGACTTGCATCACATGTTGAAATTCACCTGCCTCTTCTTGAAATCCAACTTTCTGCTTATGCACCTGGGAGACAGCCAATGATAGACCAAATACTTGGGATTCTGCTGCCAGGAGAGAGCCAGATGGAATTCCAGGTCCTTGGCATTGATATGGCCCGCCACCAGATACTTCAGACATGTAGGGAGCAAATCACTAAGTGGAACAGGGTTCTTTCACTCTCTTTCTCTCTCATTTTTCTCTGTGTCTTTTTGCCTCTAAAATAAATGAAGGAAAGCAATTTAAACAAATTGTAAATACTCTGATATTAGATGTGTGTTCAACCAGCATTTAAACTAGAAGTGTTCCGTTTGCAGTTATTGATATAGACAGATTTGGTTTAATGGTATACTTATATTTTTTCCTAAGATATCAGAGTAAAATAAAGCTGGAATGTAAGCAAACTGCCTGAATGCAGCTTTGTCACACTTATATTCTGTTGTTATCCCTCATTATTAACTCTGTGAGCCAGTCTATGGTGACCTTCAGAGACTTAATACCTCTAGGAAAACTAGCTGTTTCACAGATTGAACTGTCCTGAGTTAGTCTGACAGCCGTATGTTTAAATCATGATTTCAGTGCCTAGAGAAATTTTTGTCAGGCTCCCAAACAAGTCAGCAAATTCAGTAGACTTGCCCTGTGGCTTTGGAGGAATATGTTTGGGGAAGGTCAATCAAGGTTCAGAAAGGCTTTGTCAAAGGTTTAAAGAAGACTTCATTGCAACCCTGTTTTCCAAGAGAATGGCATCGTTGACCATGTCAACATAGAAGCCTGCATATGTTAGACACAAATATTTCTTGGCTTCTTCTCCACACCTTTCCTAAAATCAATTTGTACTTAGACTCTGAGTAATATATAAGAAGAAATGAAAATTTACAAAGTAAAGACAATATTGGCTAATGAATTCCTTCACTAGAACTTAATTATACAAATGTGGAGAGAGAAGAGCATTGTAAGTTTGTTTAAATATTTTTAAGATTCATTTGTTTTTATTGCAAAGTTAGATTTACAGAGAGCAGGAAAGACAGGAAGATCTTCTGCCCAATGATTCACTCCCCATGTGACTGCAACGGGCAGAGCTGAGCCAGTCTGAAGCCAGGAGATAGGAGCTTCTTCTGGGTCTCACACATGGGTACAGGGTCCCAAGATTTTGGACCATCCTCTACTGCTTTCCCAGGCCCCAAGCAGGGAGCTGGATGGGAAGCAGGGCTGCTGGATTAGAACCAGCAGCCATATGGGATCCTGGGACTTTCAAGGGAAGGATTTAAGCAGCTAGGCCACGGTGCCGGGCCTTTGTTTAAATCTTTATAGTAGCTTGTCTACTGTAATGCATAGGTGCATGTAATTAATGTGCTTCTTATATTGGAGGTTCCAGTTCCAAATCTTATCATTATTTTTCTTTAAATATCTTTGTTTCCATCTAGTTAACAAATCCGAATTAAAATTTGAGACAGCACCTTTTATTAAAGGTTTTTATCACTAAAGGTGTTACGACTTTCTCATGTCAATTTTTTTGAACATTTATCCATTTTCCTTGAAAGTCAGGAAAGCAAAGAGGAAAAGAGAGTGAGAGTGATCAACAGACAAGAGATCTTCTATTCACTGATTCGTTTCCCAAATAACTGCTATGGCCAGACCTGGGCGAAAGCTGGAAGCCCACACTTCTGGGAATCCCTTGTGGGTGTAGGGGCCCAAGAACTTGGGCCGTCCTTTTCTGCTTTTCTGGGCCATTGGCAGGGAGCTAGATCAGAAGTAGAGCAGCCAGACCTGAACCAGTGCCCATGTGGGTTGCCAGTAGACAAGCAGAGGATTATTCAGTTATGCTACTATGCTGGCCTCATTCTTGTACATTTTTAGAACTGCTAGGTATGTATATAGTAGTAGATATGTACATACTTACCTATATTCACTATCTTGGAGCTTCCAGAATTTGTTTAATTTAAAAAAATCTCAAATAAAACTACTTGGTCATCTAATCACATTCTTTAAGAGCTGATTACGTTCACTGCAGAATTCTCTGTTAATACCAGAACATTTACCAAGATTTATTTTGAGGAATGCAAGTGGAGACACAGTTGTTTCTCTGCTAGATATAAAAATATGTATGAAGCTATAATAAATAGAACTCACTATTTCTAGCCCCAAAACACTTGTACAGCTATAAATCCAATGAAGAATTTAGAAATAGGTCCATTCATGTAAGCAGAATTTAAAATGACAAAGTTGTTTTCTAAACTGTTGTGAGAATAATTTACAGTTTAGCACACTGAACAGGTTCATAGGCCATAGGTTAAAATAAAACCAAAATATCAATCATAAAAAAGTTAACACTTCCAACCAACATAAAAATGGATTCCTGGTGAATAAAGAAAACTATAAATATTCTATGTATTAATTAATAGCAAAAAATACAGAGGATGAAAATATAGGATACTAAGAACGTTCAGCTAATTGTCAAAAAAGCTAGGAACTGTCACTGAATAGTGATTGTAGCCCAGGAAAGACAAATTAAAACAAGATATTATGATTATAGGATCAATAAAATATTTTAAATAATTAATGATCTCTATCATTCATCTGAATTAGTAACAAGTGGGTAACTAGTATGTTTGTACATATCATGATAAAATTATAAAATTGTTGTCAGTATCGTATTTCTAGAAATTATATAGAACCTATATGTGTATGCATTATCAGAGGGCATTACAAACGGATGTTTACTATAGGATTATCCAGATGCCTCTGAAATTAGAAGTACCTTTTTCAAAATTCTTAAATATTGATATTCATTTTATTTGAAAGATACACAGAAAGAGATGGTTAGAGTTGTTCCAACCACTGATTTATTCCTCAAATAACATCAACATTCATGTCTGAGTGGGTTGAAGTTAGGAGTCCTAGCTTTCACCCAGAACTATCAAGTGAGTGACAGAGATCTGCTGTCTCCAGGACATGGATCCACGGAAAACCGGGTTTGGGAAGCAGAATAGCCAAAACTTGAACCAGGCACTGATGTGGGATGAGGCATCCACCATTGCTTCAGGTGCTGCCCCTAAATGTTCAAAAGCAGAGGAAAAGCTGAATGAATTTTAAAGCTTAAAATGATTTGTGGCGTTATTTGTACCATTTCAGAAGGAACTATTTATTCCTTGAAACAAAATGAAGTTTACAAAGTATTGCTGAGTCCGAAAGCAGGGATATAAATAGTATGATTATTATGTTATCAGTTATATAAAATATGCCAGGCACACATGTAATATGCAAGATAAACATAGAATATGCAAGATATAATAGATATATAGTGTGCAAGATGAAACAGTGGCATGCATTTCAGATACATAAAATATCAGGAATCATTTCTTTTTGTTTTATCCTCTTCACGTTATGATTTTTTTGTGCTTTCTTGTATCTGTAGTTAATTTCTTCATAAAATAGTAGCCAAAAATATAATTCACATTGTTCAATACAGAATGATGAGCTGTTGACAATAGCATTCATTTAAATTTGGAAAATCCTGAACTCTAGATTCACAAAGACAGACTTGTTATAATTATCACCCAGGAAAAGTTGGAGTCTCAAGATTCCTGAGATTTCACTCTTAGAGGTTGAGGAGGAAGTGGCAGCATGCTGCTAGAAGCTCACACCCTCTTCCTTTGCTTTCCCTATTTTAAAAATATATATTATTCTAATTGTACAGTCAAACATGAGTAACACTTCCTTTCAGAAAATTAGATACTTAGTTCAGCATCTCAGGCACCCCTCCAAATATTGTGCTTATATGTCTACTGTAAATTCCACAACACATTATTGAAAATAGAAATTGTTAGTCAGCTGAACAGATACGATTGAGTAAGAAAGAATCTCGGGCGCATGCTATAAATATCAAGTCATGTTTTCAGTATCACCAGTATGAAGAAGTGGAGCCACTTCTGTTTTTGGTTTCAGGGAGAAATCATTTTGTGTCTGTAAATTCCCTAGGGAGCATATGTTTAAGTATGTTAGCATCACGTTGAGGGAAAATGGAATTCCTCTCCTACTTCCTTCCCTGTACTCTTCGGAACCTTTCGTGAGTCACGTCAGTCTCATGGTCTGATTACTCAGTGCGTCTCCTCTTCCCCCTGTGCTGGAGGACCTGCGAGTTTGGCACTTTGAATTTGCACAGTTGTGCATCTAGAGAGTTGCAAAGGATGTCCTTTTCCTTCGTTTGCAAAGAGTCACTCCCACACGGTTTTAGCAAGCAGAGTACACTTTAAATAAGGAATGAATTTAAATATCACAAGTTCCTTTCATATCACCCTTACAAAATGCGACAAATCATAAAGGTGACATAACTAGTTAAATCACAGTCTGAAAAAAAAGAAAACTAACGTTTTTGTATCTTTGTACTAAGAAAACAATTCTTCCAAATAGGTTTATGAATAATATATTTTGGATACCTGTTTTTCTTTTTGTTGAAAACGTATCTTTTTGCTTAAAGAATAAAAATAATCATTCTCAATCATTAACAGTTATTTCTTGATTATGTCCAAATGGAGATATATCAGAATAATTTCGGGCAAATATGGACTTGTGTTCTAGCTCAGCTAATTACTAGCTAAGATACTTGACACATCTTCATCTCTGATTATTCACCTGACAATTAAGGGTAATAACCACTTCATATGTTTTCTTATAAAATCTAAATTGCCCACTTAAAGTGTTCTGTAGAATGTCACTCACATGATTAAAGATTCTAAAATATTACTGATCAGATGTTTATTATAATTATGAGTATTATGATATAATACTATATATACTATAATATGTCTACTATACTATATATTATATTATTACTATAAGTAATAGTATTACCATGACTCTCATAAGGAGACGTCGCTATACTCAGTCCTTTGTGTGGTTAGTGATGCTAGAAGTCAGTACTCTGAAGAAAACTCCATTGTAGGCGTTACTGTAGTCATTGACATTACCGTGCTTATTTTAGGGGATGCAGTGTGTCTCTGCTACTTCAGAATTCACAAAATAGTCATGTTAATGCCACACACCAGAGAACATGCATCTTTCGGATTTAGATTGTAACTCAATTTAAATTTTGAATTGCTTTACATTTTAATATAAAATATATAACACATAAAATAAAATATAAATTTAGTTACATACTTTTTTTGATTTGTATAATTTTAATTATTTTATATACCTCAAAGGAACACTTTTACAGCATATAATATATTGTAATTTCAGTTACTCTATGTTATAATCATGCTTTATGAGTGTATGGATGAATTCAGGATGAACTTCTAGAGAAAAAATGATACTGATGTGTATTTGCTTGAAGGGCCACTATAGGTTCTAGATGAAGGGCCACTATAGGTTCTAGACAACTCTCTCTTGAAAACCACACTGTGTAATCATGAAGGTTAGAAAGATCCAGGGAGTTAAAACACTGATACTAGCTCAGACAGAAATAGTCCTTCTACGCTAGTATTCATGAACCTCTCTATAAGTAAATTATACTAATGCTTCACTTTGAAAATTATGTATGGTTCCTTCTCCATCTCCGTTTCTTTACTGAATAAGCAAGAATGTTGTTTTACCATACATCAGAAAATATGTTCGTTATGGATAGAGCAAAAGGCCTTGCTGAACAATTTTAAAACTTGACAACTCAGATTTTTACTGCACTAAAAATGTCTTTCCTTTGATGTTGGCCCCATAAACAGAAATTGACAATATATAATGCTGTGTGAAGAAAAAAAAAAACAGTTCTAGCCTCAAGGTTTTGGAGTGAGGCAAATCAGGGACATTCGGCTTACTACAAACACCACTAACAGTCATTTACGTGAAGGAGTTTTTGTCAGTTCCAGCTGCCGTATCTTCTGCCAGGTTTAATAAGTGTAAGTGCTTCAGAGGTTCACTAGCTCTCCACTGCCACTGGAAGGGATTATTGGACTGCTCTCCATCTGCTCTGCTTAGAAAGATTGGTCTTCTACAATAGGAGCAGCCACATCAACATCAGAGGCTCTGCTCATGGCCCTGGGGTGAGGTTCTCCTTCCTTCTCTGACGAACAACCTGCGTTTACTTACTCGTGAATAAGAGACTGGAAGTTCCACCAGGGCAGGGTCATGCAGAGCAAAGGAAAGGCACTGAAGATCATTTAGAAGACTGAAATTCAATTTTAGTAGTGTTAAAGGGATTTGCTTTCTAGAAGATGGTTCACCACGTATATCTAGTGTTTCTGCACATTTTATGAGCAGCATCATTACCAGCCATTATTCCACATTATCTTTTCAAGAATTTTTCTATAATAAGCAGCCTGACAAGACATCAGGCCTGCCTAGAACAGAGAGCAGGTTTGGAATACTTGGAACTTGGAGATGGTGTTTGATTCCATCATAAGCAGCAGGCTAGATCACTTCTCATAAGAAAACAGGTGTGTTCCCCAAGGATAGGACTCTTCACACAATGAATGCTAGCCCATGGATGGGTGTTGTCAGGTCCTCTCTGTGTTGACCTTTGAGAAGTAGGGGAACGGTTGCTGAGGCCAACGGGATGTGCCTTCAATGTCAGGGTCCTTTGCTTTGAGCTCAGGAGGCTCATGTCTTCTGCCAGGAACCATGAAACTGCAGAACAAAGTATTACCTTGCAGGTAAAGTATTATATACTTCATAGTTCTTGTCAGAACATAGAGAAATAAATTGATGCAGCAGATAGAACTCATAAAGATAGAAAGTTTTTAAAGTGACTCTCAAATCCCCTTCCTTTGGGTTTAATAAAGGTTTTCTTAGCACTGATTCCCTGTGACAGCTGTTATTCTAGGTACTAGGAGTACAGCAGTCACCGTAGCTGGCACATTGCTCTCTTGCTGCATTCTGGTTACTGAGACAAATTCAGATGTGAGCAAATATTCACAAATATACATAACTTATAGTAAGTACAGAAGCTTATTATTCTGTCTTGCTGATTAGAAAGGATAGCTCCGTGAGAGAAAACTTCTTTAATTGTCATGATGAGGAAAGTTCTTTCTGAAGTGATAAAGTTTGTGTAAGGTCTGTGCGGTAGAATTTGGGGGAAAGGACATTCCGCAGTCACAGAAAAGAAGAGGTTGTGTAAGAAAGTGATAATGGGAAAATGTGAGAGAAAAAATTAAATAGAGAAGATAGTAGAATCCTGGGGAGTTTGATTTTCGTCCCAAAAGGAAAAGGAAGAGAAATATTTCAACACAACGAGTGAGAGGAAAACGGCTTTTGGGTAGATTTGAGTAGTTCTACAGGAACCAGATTGTATCAGAAATTCCCCATTTCATTAACAGAACTGATGGCATAAATGCTAGCACTTATCCTTCATGAAGTTAAATAGGCACAGTTTCCTCATTCCTTTAAGATTTATTTAGTTTTACCAGAAAGTTAGATTTCCAGAGAGAAGGAGAGACAGAGGGAAAAATCTTCCATCCACTAGTTCACTCCCCGAATGACTGCAACGGCCAGCACTAAGCCAGTCTGAAACTAAGAGCCAGGAGCTTCTTCCAGGTCATCCAAGGCTTTGGACCTTTCTCTACTGCTTTCCCAGGCCACAGACAGGGAGCTGGAAAGGAAGTGGAACAGCCAGGTACAAACATGTGCCCATATAAGATCTCGGCACATGCAAAGTGAGGGCCTTAGGCACTAGATTACTTTCTTGGCCCCTCCTCATTATTTTATAAATCAAGGTGCTTAATGATGCCATGAATATTCTGAAAGCAACATGTCAGATGCAAGTGTATGGATTTCTAGAACAAAATGAGGAAAAAGAAGTCTCTTTACGTAAAACATTTGGATAACAAGGTGGAACACATTTGCAACAACATATTTCAATTACTATCATATTTAAAACACATTAAGTTTACTAGCTCTAATATGGGCTGCTAAAAATGATGAAGAATCAGGAGGAAAAACAACAAGGAAGAAAGCAACAAAAATAGCAAATAATGCAGAAATTCTTATATGCCAAGAATGGTGTTCAATGCTTTACATAATGTTTCTAGACTTTAAAATTACCATGTAACATGGTGAGTACTCCTTGTGGAGATGACCACTCAGGCTCCCTGAGGCTAATCCTTTTGCTTTAGTCCTCTCTGCTGGCTGGGTTTGAAGCTTAGAACTATGGGCCTCCAGATTCAGGAAGTCTGCAGGATGCGTAGTCTGTATTCTAAGGCCACATGTTTATGCTACCCATGTTTATTTCTCTTTGAAGCAGGCGATTTTGTCATCAGTTGATAGAGAATTGTGGTATTCCCAAGATTGTGATGTTCAGTCATGGGAACAAAATAATTAGTGGTTGTTATCTGCATTGTTTGAAAGTCTGGCTCTACAACGGTGGCTAAAATACAACACACAATTTTCCCCCCAGCGGATGTCATTGTAGATAGCAGATGTTCAATGTTTAAATAAAAAGATAGATAGATGTGCCCAAATGTATCAGGTAGCATGGGGACATGGCCAACCCATGATTTATCCCAGTTGCTTTTAGATTGCTTTTTTGGAAGAAAATAAAATACACACATACACACACACACACACATAATTCTGAGAAAAGCACTTTTCAAAAGAATTTTCATTTTTACATTAAAGAAAATGTTTCTTAAGTGCACAGTGTCAAAGTGTACAATAAGCATTACCTGAAAACGGCAGGCTTTGACATAACAGAAATCTGCTTCCTGAGTATTAAAGACATGTGACTAGATAAATCTGCTTGTGAGGGAGTATGAGTCTCAGTTTCTAAGAAAGCTAGTCATGAGATCATGAAGGTAGAAAATTGATACTGTATTGTTAATATTCTCTAGATACAGTTAGTCAATAATTTATATGAATTATTACATGTTTTTAAATAAAATTGATTATTGTTAGATCACTTTGTCCAGATGGAGGTTAACTCTCACATTGTGAGAATGTTGAAGAGATGGTAGGCTAATCTACAAGTTTATGTCTGTGTTCTTTTTTCTTAAAAAATTGATTTATTTTTATTGGAAAGTTAGGTTTATGGAAAGAAAGATCTTCTCTCAATTGGTTTATTCCCCAAGTGGCAACAACAGCCACAATGGAACAGAGCCAATCCGAAGCCAGGAGATAGGAGCTTCTTTCCAGTCTCCCACACAGGTGCAGGGATCCAAGGCTTTGGGGTATGCTCTACTGCTTTCCCAGGCCGCAAGCAGGGAATCGGATGGGAAGCGGAGCCATGAACCAGTGCCCATATGGGATTCTGGGTCTTGCAAGGCAAGGATTTAACCCTCGTGTTGGGCCCATATGTATGTTTTTCAATAACCTGTCTGGCATCAACATGGAGGAGGAACAAGTGAAGTTATTCACGAAAAGTGAGAGAAGCAGACACAAGAAACAAAGGAAATCAGACACAGGAAAGCCAAGTTGGAGTTTACTGGAATGTTCTGAACAGTATCAAAGGGCCCAAACCACTACAGTGGCAATTCCTTGGACTGATGGTTAAAGAACCACTGGGGTTAACCTCTAGACAGTGCTAGTTGTGTGAATCTTAGCAGAAATAACCAGAAATAAATGGACACTGTCTCTTAAACCAAAGGGAATTCTAAGTTAAAAAAAAAAAGATTCTGTCTTAAGAGTTTGGTTATTTTTCAGTGCACACACACACACATGCACTTCTTTGAATTAATCTGGTTTCCCCACTAGCACTCAGCAGCTTCCATGCTGAAGACGGTTTTAATCTGTCTGCCACCTTGCCGATCTCTCAGGATCCCAGGATGGGAGCAGGCTGTTCATCTCTTCCTGTCTACAATGAAGAACACTTCCATTTCCCTTGGCCTTTAGAGGCTGGTGATAGGCAGCTCACAGGGGCATGCATCAGCGGACTTGCTTGAGCTTTGTGACCAAAGCCGGAAGCATTTTCATTGAAGCTGATACGGTTTACACTGAAGAACTAATGACTGTGTCATCAACATATGCCTGATTTTGAAATCATCATTTTTGGGGGTTAAAATGAAATGCAATCCCTTAACATTTCTAAATTTTGAAGGTAAAATATCCACATCTGTTTCCGTTAGCTCTTACGGTAGCTTTCTATCAAACAGAATTCAGAGAAGACTGAGGTTTTGAATCATTCCTCCTCCGCATGTGGAGTGTTAACGTTGCAATTTTTTCAGAAGAGCTGAGAAATATTTCTGAGTGAGATCCCCAGCTAAGAAGTTGCACTTTGCCCAGGTCTTTAAGTTAGGACAGTTGGAGGTAAATTATATTCCTTGATGTAGGGTTTTTTCCTATCATTTATATGCTATCCATAACTCTTAACACCTCCTGAGGCATGTCTCAGAGAAGTCAGTTGATGTTGGAGGAATTAGTACTTAAGTATTTCTGTGCTGCTTTTGCTCACCCATTGTATGAAGCCTCTGGTTTCTGAATTTTCTCCCTGAAGAACTCTTTTCCTGTCCAGGTCATCATCTCCTGCTACAGAAGATATCTAGGAGTCACTGTTTATGAGGATTTTCAGAAAACATCACCAACTTTATTGGATTATAGGAGATACCCAGTAAACAAATGGGGGAAGAATACATAGCTTAATAATTCCCTTTCTTAGAAATATATTACCCTAAAATAGACCACTTATAGAAAAATGTATTTTCACTTATTAGGGCTTTCCCTATTTCCAAAAATAATTTAGAGTGAATAGAGGTCCACCATAACTTGACCTTAAACTGATTGTTACAGTAAAAGTTTTGGGACTAGCAGTTTGGCACATCAGGTTTAACTGCTGCTTGTGGTACCAGCATCCGTATGAGTGTGTGGGTTTGAATTTCAGCCATGCTAATTTGGCTCCAGCGTCCTGCTCACGCGTCCGGGATGAAAGCAGAAGATTCGCAACCTACCTAGGGGACTGGGATAAAGTTCCAGGCTTACGCCTTCAGTCTAACCTAACCTTGGCTTTCCCTCAAGTATAGGAAACATCCTGACAATGTTTATAGCAAATAAAACCCTAAAATCTCAAAGATTCTAAGACATATCGGTTATAAAGAATGCTTCATTGGATGTCTGTACTTAAGACAGCCATCTCAGCACAACTTAATGACCTTTGGAAACTCACCTGGTAATGGAGGCCAACTGGGGCTTTCTGAACTCTGCTTTAAAATTGCTATGAAATAATGAACTCCCAGGCAAGTTATTCAAGCAGAAAGCATTTGATAGGACTCTAGTTTTGCTCCTTCAGTATAGTAGATATATGACTATACAACCTTGGGTGCTTTTTAAAACTTAGCTTTCACTTATTATTTTTCAGACAACGTATTTTTAACTTGCATTATGGTCAAAGCTTCAATGTTCAACTAAATAAAACTCCAACAAATGCTGCGATAAAAAAGATTATAATTCAGCAGAAATATTGGTGAGAACTATAAACAATAATCAAATGAAAAGATGTTGAGTTTCACTTACATATAATAACTCTAATTTTTGGCATAATGTACAACTGTGATTTTTTAGAATTCCAGAATTTACTTATGTAAATTATAGTTTTTAAAAAATTCCTAGTTATATAAAGTGAACAAATATTATGTATTTCACTGTATTTAGGGGCATGGTGATACTTCCTCCCCAACCTCTCTTGCAGTAACCTCTGTCATCCACCTCCTCCATCTTTATTGCTTTTTTCCTTTTCTGAATTTTTACACTCATATTTTTTTCTTTTTTTTATTAATTATTATGCATTATGTGACCGTTTCATAGGCTCTGGGAATCCCCCCACCCCTCCCCACGCCCCTCCCCCCTGGTACACTCATATATTTTCATTTCATTCAACCTCACCACCATAGGCTTAACATTCCATTAAGTAAAAATTTCAAGATGTAGCAAGTGAGGGAAAAAGCCTTACTTTTCCTCAGAAGAATAGATATGGGCTATAAATAAGAATCAAATTCCAGAATATTGATCTCATGCATATTGAATATGTGTTATTTTTGTATTCTGTATTAGATAAGGGAAAACACGATATTTACCTTTTGGGGGCTCGCTTGTTTTACTGTGATTAATGGTTTTCAATTGGATCTACTTAATTCAAAAGAGAAGATTTTGATTTTTTTAATGGCCAGATACTATTCCATAGTGTATATGTTATCATCTTTTCTTTATTGAGTAATCAATTGAAAAGTATCTGGCTGACTCCATATTGTGAATTGTACTGCTATAAAAATTGGGTGCAGATAGCTCTCTCGTATGCTGATTTCATTTTGCTTGAATAGATTTTGAGTCATGGGATGGCTGAATCTATATCAGATCTATTTTCAGATATCTAAGGACTCTTCATACTGTTCTGTGATATGAATGTACTAGTTTAATTTCTTACCTTCTATCCCCTTGCCCCCATACATATTTTCACCAGTATTTACTGTTTTCTCATTTCTATAGGATAGCCATTCTAACCAGGATGAGGTGAAACTTCCTTGTAGTTTTTATTTGTGTTTCCCCAGTGACTAGTGAACTTGAGAACTTTTTTGTATGTCTGTTGGCCTCTTGAATTTCATCCTTTGAAAAATCCTTGTTCATGTCCTTTGCCCATTTCTTGATTGTTTATTTTCTTGAGCTCTTTATTGATCCTAGATATTAATTCATCGTCAGTTGCATAGTTTGCAAGTATTTTCTCCCATTCTGTTGGCTGCCTCTTCACTTTGCTGCCTGTGTCTAATGCAGTGCAGAAACCTCAAGGCTCAATGTAATCCACTTTGTCTATTTTTTGCCTGTACTTTTAAAGAAGTGTTTGCCTACACCTATGGCTTGTAGTGTGTTCTTGTTGTTTCCTGTAGTAATTTAATGCTATCATATCTTAGATGTAGATCTTTGATCCACCTAGAGTTATTTTGTATAAGATATAAACTAGGAATCAAATTCATACCTCTGCTAGTATAGATCTAATTTTCCCAGCACTATTTGTTGAAGAGACTGTCCTTTCTCCCTGGATTGATTTTGGTTCATTTGTCAAAAAGTAGCTTTCTTGTAGATGTGTGGGTCCATTTCTGGCATTTCTGTTCTGTTTCCTCGATCTTCATTTCTGATTATTTTGGTCACAATAGCCCTATAATATGTCTTGAAATTTGGTACTGTGATGCTTCCAGTTACGTTCCTGTTGTTTAAGAATATGTTAGCTTTTCAGATCTCTTGTATTTTCATGAATTTTAGCAACATTTTCTCTAGGTCTGAGAATGACGTTGGATGTTTTGATTTGAATACCAGTGAATCTGTAAATTGTTTTCAGTAGTATGGACGTGTTGGTGATACTAATTCTACCAATCCACAAACAAAGCAGATTTTTCCATGTTTTGGAGTCTTCTGGTTTGTTCTTCAATGTTTTGCTATTTTTGTCATAGAAATCTTGGTTAAATTTATTCTTGGTTAAATTTATTCCAAAGTATTTAAATTTTTTTGTAGCTGTTATGAAAGAAAGGAACTGGTCTCACATGTTCTTTCTCAGTTGTAAAATGTTTTGTGGATACAAAGATTTGATTTTTGTGTGTTGATTTATAAATAGGGATAGCTTGACTGGTATCCCTTTCATTGTTGTTGTTGTTGTTGTTATTGCCTAATGGCTCTGGCCAGAACTTTTGGGTCTATATTCAATAGCAGTGCTGAGTGGGCATTTTTGTCTGATTTACGATCTTTCTAGAAATGTATTCAAATTTTCCCCATTCAAGGTGATGCAGGCTATCGGTTATTCATTCATATAATATCTTAAGCATGTGCTGAAATGCTCTTATTTTTTAAAAGATTTCATAAAAACAGCTAAAGAGACAACAATTACACCACTGCTTGAGGTCAAATTTAATCAAAGAAGTGAAAGACCTCTACACTGAAAACTAAAAAGCACTAAGCACTGAATGTGAAGATACTTTGTATTTTTGTATTGAAGGAACTAATATCATTATAATGTGCATACTACCGAAAACAATTTATAGTTCCAATGCGTCCCCATCAATATCACAATGACATTTTATTCATAGAAGTAGAAAAAACATTCTTCCAGTTTATACGTAATCACAGAAGATCCTGAAAACCAAACTGACCTTGAGCAAAAGAATGAAATGTGGGGTTTTATAGTTCCCAACTAAAGAGGCACTACAAAGCAGTATACTTAAGACAGGATGCCACTGGTATAAAAATTTGTTAAACATCCACTAGAACAAAATAGAGACCCTAGAGGTAAATGACCAAACTGACAGCTAACTGACATTTTAAAAAGTGCTAAGAGGCAGACGTGGGACGGACTCGGCTAGGTTTCAACCTCAACTGAGCCGTATAAGAGCTATATGTGGGTATGAACGAGCTGTGGCTGGGCTCCAACTTCCAACAGCAGGAACCAGAATGGGTTGAAGAGCGGAGCTGGCCCAAGGAACTGCTGATATGCGTGAAGCCTGACACCAGGAACGGGTCTGGTGGAGGAACCTGAAAAGTTTCTCTGACAGGACACTGACCCTACAAATAAACGCAGGAAGCAAGGAGGTTAACAACCCAGAAGAGGCGTTGGAAAGTAACCCACTTGCATATATTGGCTCAGGTTGGGGGCGAACCGGGCTGAGTTAGCTTGCGTTATCCACTGGCAAGTCTGTGCGCTGGAGCTGTGCGGGGGTCTGGCCAGGTTCGGTTGCGATTAAAAAAAAAAAAGATATACAATGCAAAATGCCAAGGCAAGGCTGCCTGTGCCGGTCAGGAATGCAGCACCCAACCAGCACACCTCCCATTGGTTTAAGTGAAGCATGAGTGTGTGATGGCCAGAACCAGGATGGGCTGCAGTACTCATTGGTTCCAGCGGAGGTCGGGGCTGAGAATAGAACCAACCCAGCAGTTGATGGACTGTGGTGGGCACTGTGCTTACTAGTAGTGCATGTAGGAGCCTGGACTGGGAACACCTCAGAGTTTCTTTGGGGATTCCCCTGAACAAAATGGAGGAATCAAAACATTAACCAAGAAAAGATGGAAGATGGAGTAGATCAATCAACCACCTCAGCTATATGTTTGCAGCGGAAAACTGGACAAGGGGAAACTCTAAGATGGACTATGTCAATCAGTGGACTCTGCACCAGTCTCATCGCACCTGGATTGTTGCTGATGATATGTTGGAGCTTCTAATTGATCGAGGTGACACTCTGCTGGCTCTGCCCTCGGACCTGAGTGGGCCTCCCTAAGAGGTCGTTGAATTTGGTCAATGGGACGCTGGACTCTATGTATGGTGTATGCTTGCAATGAGGGAATCCCAGAACAACCTGAGCTGTGGCTATGCAACAGGATGGAAGAATCCACCGGGGGGGGAGGGTTTGGGGTGAAGGGGGGAGAATCCCAGTACCTATGAATTGTGTCACGTAATACATTGTAATCAATGGGGGAAAAATAATAAAATTAAACAAAACAAAAGAAAACAAAAAAAAGTGCTAAGAATATGCACTAGGAAAAAGAAAGTCTTTTTTTTTTTAAATCAAATAGCTCTAGGGAAATTTGATATCCATGCAGAGATACACAAAAATATGCTTCTCTCTCACACTATGTACAAAAATCAGTTAAACATGCATGAAAAATAATTATGTGACACTTTGGACATTGAAACTCTTGAAGAAAACTTAGGGAAAACACCTCATGACGTGGGACTGGGCATGAATTTTCTGAGTCAGATTACAAAGCATAGGAAACAAAGCAAGAAATGGATGAACGGATAAAGAAAATGTGGTGCATGTGCACAATGGAACATTAGCCATAAAAAGATGAAATCTGGCCATTTGAACAACACACATGAAAGTGGAGGTCATTATGTTTAAGTGAAATAAGCCAAGCACAGAAAGAAAAAGACCACATGACCTCAGTCATCTGTGGGGTGAAAAAATGATTGCTCTTACTGAAGTTAAACTATGGTGAACTAGAGGCTGAAGGGGAATATGGGAAGGGATGAGTGAGGAAATATCAATCTGTATGTATTAGATTTTTGTTAGATAGAAGTAAGAAGTTAGATTGCAATAAGAAGTTCTGGGGTCCTATTATATAGTGGGATGAGAATAAACCATGTTAATTGTGTATTTCTATTTTTAAAAGACTAGAAATATAGAATTTAGGGATAACTTCACTATCAAATGTTTAATACTTTAGACAATAAGTGTATTTATCTTGAATGAACAATATATACACACACAAAACATCACATAGTACCCCATAAATATGTTCATCTTTGTATCTTTGATAACTTTTTAAATAAACAAATTTTGAATTAAAACCCTGTATGCTGTACAATTAAAATCAGATCGTTAAAATTTGATAGAATTTTAAATGTAATTATGTCCCTTGACAGAGGGAGATGTGACAACACATTTTAGCTAGTAAGAAAGGCCTATAGAATTTAGAGTTAAGAATACAGAAGTTAAAAGGTTAAATAATCTTCCTTACATTTCTAGAAATACTTAGTAACCTAGTTTCCTATGATCTGATTACACCACAGCAGGGTTTATGTTTGAGAGCTCTTGAATATAAAAGTTAAGTATAGACCAAAATAAATAAATAAATAAACCAACCAGAGGGAAAGACTTTACTTTTCTTTGAAGTCTTACATTTAGTAATTAAATTAATCAAAAGATTTTTTTCATTTTCCTGCCATAATACACATTTTTAGAAGCCATTCAAATATAAATTGCCCTCAGAATCATGCTAATTGGCTCTCTGGTAGTTTAAGAGATGACTTCTTGATGAAGAAGATAATGACAAACTCAAGAGGGAATATAAAGAGAACAGTTCCCATTCATGCTTTTTAAAGATATAAATAGGAAGGGGGACTTGAATAGGAGTTTCAGAAGGGATTTTTAAAGAGACAGTAATGTTTTAGATGAAAGTACTTGACAAAGTTCATGGAGAAATAGAATTGAAAGATGAGTTTATCTTAGTCCAAAGTATTTTGAAAATATTTCAGGATTTCCTAAAAAACGTGTGTGGATAGATTGAAAAAATGTTTATTTCATTTTAGGAGTCCTGAATTCCATATAAATACCCGTATTTAATGTATTGTTTTCTGGGAAGAGAAATACAAGGAGCTAAAGCTTTAGCCACAATTATAGAAGTATTTTTTAAAGATAAATCAAGTTACAAAATATGAGCTGAAAATCCAATAAGATGAAGTTTATCCCTCCTCTTCTTTCCGTTCGTCTTTTCTTCCTTACTTGCTTTTACTTTTGTTTTAGTTGATATTCTTAGTATGCACAACAAAGGATATAATTAATCAAATCAATTGTGGAAGAATTAGCAGTGGACAAAAATGATGTTAAGTTTATTTATGGGGCCAGTGGCAATACCATGTGTAACCCTCCACATGCAGCACCATCATCCCATATGGGCACCAGTTTGTGTCCTTTTCCACTCTTTATCTAGTTCCCTGTAATGATTTGGGGAACAATGAAGGATGGTGGTCCAAGAGCTTGGGCACATGTACGTATGTTCGAGATACAGGAGAACCTCCTGGCTCTGCCTTCAGACCTCGCCAGTTCTGGCTATTGAGCCATTTGGGAAGTGAACCAAAGAATGGAAGATATTCTGTTTCTCACTCTCTCTCTCTCTGCCTCTGTTGTAACTCTAACTTAAAAAAAAAAAGCTTTAAAATTAAGTTACTGGTTTTTCTTCCCTTACTCTTCTCTGTGTAGGGAAGACCATATGGAATGTAGCCTGTGACGTGGTTAGGACTTGGAGAAATGTATGGAGGTGTAGGTTGGCAGGATTTCTCAGTGATAAAGAATGCAGACATTGGAATGGATTAGAAATGCTTAAGATGAACCAACTGCAAGGCTTGATGACTAACAATGGAGATAATGGGAGAGGTTAGAGCTGAAGAAGACTGAAAAAAAATGGACAATATGATTAGGCTGGGTTACAATGAGAAAATAAGCAAAAGTATTGAAGATAATCAGAGCCTTGCAAGGCAAGAGAACATATCAACAGAAAGACAAGAAGAATGGAAAGAAACAATAAATGTTGGCCTGACATTTGAAGTTTAAGTACGGATTCTTCACACATACAGATCTATAGTTGTATATGAATTCACATACACACAGTTCCAATCTCTGGATATTAACAGGACTTAGAAGCAAGTTCAGTATGTTTTTTCTTTTGTTGACATGAAAGGGGACTGGGGGAGAGACAGAGAGAATGGACAGCCAGGGACTGGTCAAGGTCACAGTCCAAGAACTCTACCTGCAGAAAGTCAACTACTACGGATGTTATTGTAGTATATCAAGTAAGACTGCCGTCTGCAATGAGAGCACTCCATTTGAGTACTGGTTCATGTCTCAGCTGCTCCGCTTCTGATCCAGCTCCCTGCTAATGGGCTGGGAAAAGCAGCAGAGAATGGCTCAAGTGTTTGGGACTCACATGGGAGACCTGGATTAAACACTTGGTTCATAGAAGTATGATATAAACTTTGTAGTTCATATTATGCTTCCCATGAGGTAATATTTAACGAATGTTAGGGGCATGTTAAAAAGCCTATAGGCAGCCAGTCTGAGAGTGATTTCTCATCACAATAAGTCACTGTATTTCAGTCTCACTGAATAAAGACCATGTTATTTTATGCTATTACGGAAAATTAATTAATTGACAGAATCATAGTGTCCGTTTTGGACAATTTGTATCTATTATTAGAAATAAGTAAGCAATAGGATTATTTCTTGCAATAGGATATCAATGAATTTTGCAGGAATAATGGAATAAGCGAATCATCACGAGCAAACATAGTTGATTTAGGCAGGTACTGACGCCTCACTCCTGAAAAGGTCAGGTAAATACAAAAGTAGACATGTATACAGACAACAAGAGAAATTTCAAAATAGATATGTGGCAGTATTTTAACAATTGGGCAATCTGGATATGTGAAATGCAAGAAGTCTTTTCAACAAAATAAATGTTTTTTTTTCAATGAGGTGTAAAGATGTCAATTTACAAATATTAACATTGGCCACTGAATTAATACAATGACTACTGCAAAAAATGCAGGCATTGCTATTTATATGTTAGCTAAGCATTCAATACATCATTCCCTAGTTCAACAAATGCTAAAATCCAAACATGTTTGTTCTGTTGTTTCAAGTGCAGGCTTTACAAAGAACGAATCAAGACCTTGCAAATATCCAGACTCTAATACAGTCCACAAAGCTATGCTGAGGAATGTACTTTTGGTGTTTTATTGATGTAACCCTAGACCACTGCGATCACTTACGTGATTTTTAGATCTCCCAGCATACTTGAAGTGGATGGCCTTAAACAGAATAGTAAGTATATCCATCGAAGTCATTTCTTTATGGTAAACATGCTTTCCCCCCTTATTTCCTTATATCTATGAGATATTTTTTGTTGCCAGGATTATGGATAGAAGATGTAAAAGGAAATTCTTTCCATGTGCATCATTCTGTTGAAGCTGAAAACAGGCTAGTACTGCATTGCTTCCTCAAATAAGAAATATCCTGTTCTCTTCTCCTCAGCTCACTATTTCATGAATTCCAAAGGTCAGCAGCATGGTGACTAAGAGAATCAAGGTCAGAAACCTTTAGACATTTGTGGCAGAGGCCCTCTTTGAAAATAATACTTGAAATTACTGAAATAGAAACACAAAAGAAGATGATATGTAATGGCACTTTGCTTCCTAGTTTTGGATTTTGAAATAACAAAGTTTCTTGTTGGCTTTAATTCATTCCTGATGGTGTATGTGCCAGGAATATAGACTTACTGAATCATAAAGAAAAAATGTGAAAATCCCTAAGAATCCATACAGTCCATTTTAGGATGTATGTGTTGTTACCTCCTGCTTTGTGGGGCTGCTCTTCTTTCTAAAACTGAGATTTGATAGGGACTAATCAGAGCTCTCTTAATTTCACCTTCAGCATACAGTATGACTATTTTATTTCCACATGCATATTATTTAGAATATGTGCAGATATGAGAAGTAGAATTTAACCTGGGCATGTTTGTTGCCTAATTACACCATCTCAGGCTCAAAACTACTGTGCTTAAGAAGTATCAGACAAATAAATAAGGTTTTCTCAACAGGAAACTCATACTGGAAATAATGAAATAAATTAAACGTGAGAATGGAATACATATTCATATGTCCATGATAAGTAATAGATAAGATTTATTTAGAGATCTCCCATCATGTGGCTCACTTTATAAGTAATTGTATCAGTCATGTGAAGACATGAACAAGAATTTCATCCTTGGCTCCCACACGGGTGGCCAAGGGTCAGCTACTTTTGCCTACTTCTTCATCTGAACTATGTCTAGTCTTTCAAAAATTTTAGTTAGTTATTAACTTTCACTTTGGAGATTTATTTTTTTAAGTTCATCAATTTAAATCCTTCCATTTAATTTCTCTTTTAAATGATGTATTCAATTTAATAGATAGTAGAAATATAATTGTTCTAATTGCTCAGTAGACAAATTCCAACTGTTTTGGAAGGAAGATCCAAGCTTTTAAGTAAAAGAACAATAACAAAAAGGCTTAGGGCTGGCATGGTAGCATAACAAGCTAATCCTCCACCTGAAGAAGCATTGGTGTCCCATGTTGGTGGTATTCGAGTCCTGGCTGCTTAATCCAACTCCCTACTTATGGCCTAGGAAAATGATGGAAGATGGCTCAAGTCCTTGGTCCTTTAGCCCAATATGGGAGATCCAGAGAAACCTCCTGGCTCCTGTCATTGGACCCATTCAGTTTCACCATCATAATCATTTGGGGTATGAACCAGCAGATGGAAGATCTCTCTATATATCTCAACTTCTGTAACTTTTTCGAGTAAAAATAAACAAATCTTTATAAAAATTCCTTTACCTGTAAACTTATAATACAATGGAAGAAGAGAAAGAGAACAGTGAAGAAGTGTGAAATTGTTAAATCTGGTGAACAAATAAATAAGAAAATACAGACTTGGTTGCTCCTTCACCTGAAACAGTACATACCTTTTATTTCTAAGATCAAAACAAAAATTTTCTTGGCTGGAGTCAGGGATTATCTCTGAGTCTAAAGAAGAGCCGTGATTCACATGATTTATGATTCTGTTCCATATTTCACATAATATTTTTATGTAGAAAAATATGAAAAGCAGCAACAATAATTTTTACAATAGAGGTTTGAAAATATTAATGATATAGCCCCAGCTTGAGTTGCAGCCAAATAGATGAAAATTAAAGAAGAATATAGAGTGTATGAGGTACAGAACCCACATGCAGTATTTATCCTAATAATTAGCATAAGATTAAAATATTCAAGTCTCAGAGTATCAGTTCAATACTTAACCCTAATTCCTTTTTTTTTTTTTAAAGATTTATACATTTTATTACAGCCAGATATACACAGAGGAGGAGAGACAGAGAGGAAGATCTTCCGTCCGATGATTCACTCCCCAAGTGAGCCGCAACGGGCCGGTGCGCGCCGATCCGAAGCCGGGAACCAGGAACCTCTTCCGGGTCTCCCACGCGGGTGCAGTGTCCCAATGCATTGGGCCGTCCTCAACTGCTTTCCCAGGCCCCAAGCAGGGAGCTGGATGGGAAGTGGAGCTGCCGGGATTAGAACCTGCGCCCATATGGGATCCCGGGGCTTTCAAGGCGAGGACTTTAGCCGCTAGGCCACGCCACCGGGCCCAACCCTAATTCCTGAGCCCAGCATTCTACTAACGCAACCCTTGTAAGGTAGCAGTCATATAGCAAACAGTTGGCTCCTCCCCCTCACATGGCAAACCTGGATTGAATTCCCAGCTACCCACTTCTGCATGCTGCAGCAAAAAGCCATTGTATGTTTGTTGCCCATTCTTTGTAGTTTGCATCTTCAAAAATATCTGCCTATGGAGAAAATCGATATCCTGCATGAATGGGTATTATTTTTATTCAGCCCCCAAATTTTTTATTATTATTGAACTCAACCCCAAAATATTTGTGCTTATAGAATATGATCATTCTCAATTCCTGCAACCATTAATTCCAGGTGTTTAACACTCAATGGATATCTGAAGCTGGGTCATATTTTTTTTTAAGTTGAAATGGTAGCTTAAATGCTCTGTATTTGTAATAGTTTTTTCAATGTTTATTTATTGATTATTTATTTATACGTGAGTGAAACAGAGATATCTTCATATGATAGCTTATTCCCTAAAGGCTTACAACAGCCAGTGCTGAGCCATGTCCCATCCAGAAACACAGAACTCAGTCAGGGTCTCCCAGATATCAATTATAGGTACCCAAGTACCTGACCCATCACTTTCTGGCACTTAGTGTATAATATCAGGTCTAGGAACTGAAGCCAGCATCTGAACCCACAAAAGCATTGAAAGTGATGTGTTAAATATTACATCGAACGCTCCCCCCCATTTTATGTGCATTTTTCCAGTTTTAACTAAATATCATATAAACCAGATGGATGTTGTCGAGAGGGCTACAAAATGTGAAGGAGGAAACATGTAAGGTGCTACCGGAAATTAAATCATATTGAAGTCATAAATGTTGAAATTATACTGTAATAATTCCTGGAGAAAAGTTTTGTAGGTATAATTCTTTTGGTCATAGCAGACTTAAAAGTCGTAAAGGAATTCCTAATTTTCTGAATAATGCTTTCTCAAGTCTCCAAATAGTGCTATGGCACTCTGTTTCCACTATAGTTAGTACTTTGTAAAAACATGAGAATTAGGGCCCGGTGCGATAGCCTAGCTGCTAAAGTCCTCACCTTGCCTGTGCTGGGATCCCATATGGGGGCCGGTTCTAATCCTGACTGTCCCACTACCCATCCAGCTCCCTGCTTGTGGCCTTGGAAGGCAGTAGAGGATGGCCCAAAGCCTTGGGACCCTGCACCCATGTGGGAGACCTGGAAGAAGCACCTGGCTCCTGGTTTTGGATTGGCTTATCTCCAACCATTCTGATGATTTGGGGAGTAAACCAGCAGACAGAAGATCTTTCTCTTTGTATCTCCTCTCTGAGTAAATCTGCCTTTCCAATAAAAATTAAGTCTTAAAGCCTGCATTTGTTTAGTTAAGGAAAACTCTCTCTCTCTTTCCCTCTCCCTTTCAAATAAAAACACTATCTTTAAAAAAGAGATTGCTTTAAAAGTATTTTACTGGAGAAGGTAAAGCAAAATTCTACCCCCAAAATAATATCTAATAATCAGTAGCAATTAATAAGTGACAACATAGCTTTGCGTTGGGATTATCGAGTTCTCTAATTTGGGGCAAGTCAGCGCTCCTCAGCCTCTGAGCTTCAGTTTCCAAATCAGCAGTACCAACAACAATAATAATGAAGGACATTGAACTAGGAACGATCTTTTCTCTTTTTATATCCGATTACCCTGACGCTTTATTTGAACCAAAGTATCTTCCCAACTTTGGAAAAAAAATTACATTATACCATTTTTCAGTTCCTCTGATTCTCTTCCCCGCTTCCAGGCGGAAGTCAGAATCACTGCCCCAGCCCATTAACCACGCCTCTTTAATAGCATCCATGTGCTCCTGCCTTATTTAGCCGGTTGTTTCCACCACAGCTGCCGCCTGTGACCAGGAGCCTAGGAACTTAGATGCTTCGGGCAACACTACGAAGAGTGCCTGAAGGAGTTGGTGAAGCGCATCCTACAAAACCTGGATTTTCAACATCGTTCAAGACAGGAGACCGCAGTTGCTTGAGGACACAGTTTTATCTGCCTGAAGGTAAGGCAAAGCCTAAAACAGTGTTTTACACATAACAAGCAAATGGATGATAAGCAAAATACATCATCTTTTCCTTTGCAATGAATTGCTACTCAAATTTAAGGGGAAAACAAATTCACACCTCAGGTTCTATTGCTGAGGTACATAATGTGTCTGAAAGCAAATTTTATGAATCTGTGTCTTTTGTAAACACGTGCAGACAGACAGGTGGAAGGGAGGGTGCCAAAAGAAAAAAGGAGAGAGAGGGAAAAAAAAAAGTTATCAAATCTGACACAGAAATGCTGTTGTTTTTCTCAGGATGTGATTTTTTTTTAATTTTCTCGTTCCTGTTTTAGATGCTTTTGGTGAAAGACTGAAAGTAGATAAAACTCTAACATAATTGCTTTTATACTTTTTCAAAGAATACAGGGAAAAAATCCTCTAGTGTTGCTGAGAAAATATATTGAAAACAAAGATATCAACTAAGCTAAAATACATCTTGCAAAAATGAAATTTTGAAAGGCTCTGGGAACTGATGCCCAAATCAATGATGTTATTTGGTTCAAAATTCATGCAACCCGGTACATTTTAAAATGATTGCTTGAATTTGGAATTAATTATTCTAAGTATTTTGACAAATGTGCTAGGTTGTCGCTTCTTGAGAATCTCTGATTAAACATAGTTTTTAAGAAGAAGTCTAAGTGGTATACAGTTATACTTATCTATTAGTAAAAATACCTTGTATAAATATCATGTACTCAACATATATGTATATATTCCCACGATACGTAATAGTCTAGGTGCTAGTTAGTACTTATGAAAAGTCAGCAAAAAAGTCTACTCTGGTGGATAATTTTTCCTACTGGAAAGAGATTATATAAATGCTGTGTTGTCAATATTTTATACTTTGTAAAGTAATAAGTGCAGTTGAAGACAGTAAAGCAGGAAGGATCGGAAGTATAGATTATGAAATGTCATTTGAAATGGAGTTACCATACAAAGCCTCATGCGGAAGGCAACAGATGAGCATCATCGTGAACAAACTGGAATAAGGCCCATGGTGCGTTGAGGGGTGTTGCAGACAGGAGACACAGGACAAGCAAAATTCTGACCAGGGTGGCCCGGATGTTAAAGGAAGCAAGGCTGGCTTATGAGGAATGAGGGAAGAATGACTTGGAGAATATATGTTTCTTTCTTCCTTTAATTATTTTATTTATTTATGTAATTTTTACATTGCATGAAGGTAGACAGAGAGGAAGAGGTCTTTCATCCAGTGGTTCATTCCCCAAATACCAGCAGCCATGACTGAGTCGGGCTAAAGCCAGGAGCCAGGAATTCAGTCTGCTTGTCAAACACAGATAGCTCTGACCCAAGAATCTGAAACAGTGTGGTCTCCCAGACTGAGCGCTAGCAAGAAACCTGATTAAAGTAAATAACCAGAGCTCAAACCCAGCGCTCTGGTAAACTTCACAAAAAGAAGAAAAAAATTCTTTTAAAAATCTCTGATGTTGTGCTATACTAAATCAATAGGGTACATTGGTTTCATTCTGTCCTCAAGTATTATATTGGAACACTATGGGAGAAGAGCATTGTAGCTTTCTATATACACATAGCAGTTAAAAGGCGAAACTGGGATGACATCCACGTACAAAGATCGAAGACAAGGACTTGTAAAGTATAACCAGGAGCAGCAGATTTTTCCTTCAACTTTACTCTCTGCGCTGCAGAGTATGTCTGAATTGACCTACATAGAAATCTGCCAGAGAAATCATGCTTGATTCTCATCTTATTTCTCGACTCTGCTCCACAAGTAGTGTCCCTGGTTGAGAAACAAAACAGACCATTTTGATGCTGCTTACACGATAGGAAGAAGCAAAAGCTGAGTCTGAGTTGTCAACACAGTTTAGCCAAATACTTGCCCCAGCAGGTTTTTTTTTTTTTTTTTTTTGAATGCTGAAAACTGAACCAGACTTAGCTTTTGTTTATTCTTTCTGCTTCCTCTGCAACATCCTATAAAACAGTGAGTCCTTTATTTCTAACCGAATTTAACAAGTAGGACATATTAAATAGTACCCAGGTAACTAAGTCAACCTCTTCTGGGAAAGCCAGAGAAGTCTCCTTACAAGCCCTCATGGAGCCTCTTTACTGGAACCCAGGAGCGGAACACTCTACCACTTTCCTCCTGCTCTGATTCCTCTACCAGCCTTCTGCCCTACTCCCTGGAAAGTCATTATTAATGGAATGATAAAGAAACATTTTCAGATGTTAATTATTTTAAGGCAGTATATTTAAAGAAGTGGCCTGAAGCTCAAAGTATGAACTCAGATTCCCTGGTTACTAGGGAATATTTTGGAATCATGTTTGCAGGTAGAGCTATTTTCTACCCAGCTACAAGGCCAAATAGCTCCCCTTAAATCTCTGTTATTTGCTTGCACCTAAATTCCAAAACAAGCAAATAAACAAACAAACAAAAAAATCAGGTCCAGGATAACATCATCATGTGTTCCTTTCCCAATCCTCTATTGCCTCATATGCTTTGTGTCATAAACGCAGAAAGGCATGAAGCCTGTTCCTAAGAAAGACTTACGGACCTACCACAAGCTGCACTGTCATTAAAATGCTTTGGATTAAACTTGATGGCAGTGCGCTGTGGCACAGTGAGCTAAGTTGCCATCTGTAGTGCCAGCTTCCTTTATTGGCTTATGGCCTGCACTGCTAGTGATCTGGCTCCCTGCCAATGTGCCTCGGATGGCAGTGGACAATAGGTCAAGTACTCGAGCATCTGTAGACGGAGCTTCAGGCTCCTGCCTTTAGCCAGGCCCATCCAGGGCATCGCAGCCATTTCCGGAGGTGAACCAAGGGATGGAAGATCTCTTCCTCTCACTCTCTCTGTCTCTCAAATAAAACACATATTTAAAAAAAATTATTTAAACTTTGAAGAACCCAGATTAACAGAATAAAATAGTCAAGATGTAATGATCTGTGAAGAAAACATGGTATGTTTTAACAAATATGCATATTCACTATGTCCATAAGAACACAAAAATGGAGATGTACCAACTTGGATATAAAGATGTAGACAAAAAAAGAACTACTATTGGTAAGAATTATCTTTTTAAAAAGTATGCTTTGTTAGCCATTATATTGTTTTGTTTTTGCTCTTAAAGGAGTACAAAATGTGATGGCTAAATAGGATTGTGTTTTAAATGCATACATCCCTCAAAATGAAACAAAAATATTACTATCAGACAGTTGCTCTGTAACCTCTGTTGGCACCAACCAGAAACACACATGAGGCACTGAGGTCAAGCAGTATCCACATGCCATGTGCACAGATTTGTCCCCAAGGGGACAATTCAGAGGACATTCAGGCTGGTGAACATGGCACACAGATGTCCTATTTTCTTAGACTGTTTACAGCATCTAAATGCAGTTGGCAGTCCAAGCACATAGTTTCTTTGTGAAGGAGGTTTGCTGCTGAAGGGTGTGCCGTGCTTTCCATTAAAACATAAATCCATTGGCTGTTGGTTAAGACTCCTGGGGAATGAAATCAAAGCCTTCATTAATGGATTGTGGTTCACTGAAAAATGTAAATTGGCTTCCCCACCCCAAGAGAAAAGGATTAAACAGTATAGGAGACTTTGCATACATTTCCCACACATGGCATCTCTCTTGCTAGGTAAAATTTTTATTGCTATGCTTCTTGTTGCACCTGCCAACTTGATCTCTTCTGAAGATGCAAATTCCCATTCTAGCCAGAGAATGAGCGATGCCTCTAAAATTCCTAGAAAAAAATGTTTGTAGTTATTGATATTTTAGACTTTGATGGTAGGGATGCAGGGAAGGAGTACTGTATGTGGGACCTCAGGGATGTGCTTTTCTCCGTTGCTACCCTGCCCAGGCTAAGGATGCTTAGAAACAACTTGAACACACAAGGGACAGCATCTTGCAAAACAGAAGAACACCAGAGGCTTGCATAATATATTTGAGATTTCTAGGGTTTATTTTTGTTGGAAGAAATAAAATATAATGTACCATGTATCTGGGGGAGTAGAAACTCTGGCTTATGAAGGAATCAGATCTACACAGCTGGGGGTAGCGTGGCATGAAATTTAGACTGCCAAGTGTTTGTACATGTCTAAAATCCTCTTGTATAAATCAGGCATTAACATTTAGTGTTATAAATTGTGTCTACTTTTTACCAGGTTTTCTCTGTCACTGTATTTTACACAAAATATTTTTACATAAAATACTAGAACTGATTCCTTTAAAATGTGCTTCCTTGTAGCCTTTCGAGATAGCTTTGAAAAAATAATTATGAAAGTATAGATCGCTTGATTTAAGTAGCTTTACCCTGGTTAGAATCATCATCTCAGTGATGAATGAAAATAAAGGAAGAAGCAAATTTAAACTGATCCTGAAACAGTAGGAAGCAACATAAATTCAGCATCAAGATTCTTTCTAAATATGGAGATATAAGGAGTATGGGGGGAAGGGAAGGCAAAGCAGGTGATTTCCTTCTATTATTTTATGTAAAAAACTTTATTATTTGTTATCTAACTTTTTATTTGTTTATCGTCAAGAAACTCATCTCCAAATTATAAATTTAGCAAATAATATCTGTGTAAATCCTGAAAATTCATATTTAATGATCAACTAATGATTGTACATGAATGATTCAGTCATTAATTACTAAATCAACTATTTCACTCCCTCTGCTTTCTCACAATACCTGTTTCTTCAAATCTTGTCACTGGAGTAAGGAGGAACTTACGGAAGTTCACCTATAGAAATCATCACTTGAAAATACCTACTTCTCATCCTTTATAAGTATCTCCAAATATCATCCCTGAAAATTTTTCAAGTACTCTGTAGGACAGAGATTAGGCAAAAACAAGGGAAAAAAAAACTGAAAGGGACTTTTCAAATATTCGTTGTGTTTCCTTTTCCCATAGTGGAACATGCTTAAATTTTATTTATAACCAAGACTTCCAAGATTTCTAATTGAAAAGAAAGGCCTCTGTACAAGTCCCGGAGTTTTCAAATATGGCACAGAAGAGGGAAAATCATTTAAACACATTGAAGATTTGGGTTTAACACAGGTTAAAACACATTCTTGACTCTTGGTGTAAAGATGAGTCTCTTTTTCTAACTCAGTGTTATCTCTGGTAAGACCTCACTCACTGGTTCTCACATACTCCTCAACACCAAAATGGCCTTACTGTCAGGCCTGGCTCTAATTTCACTCCACCTTCAATAAATCTAATCTTACTCAGCCTTTCACCAAATATCCCAGAATTCTTCCCCAACTTATTCATCTTTAGTACATGTTAAATCAATTTACTTGTAATCATTTATGAGGCTACGTCACAAAGTTCATGAAAAACAGAATCTAAAGATGTTTGATTTGTTGCCAAAGTAAGTGGAAATAAAGGCAGATTTTGTTTTCTATAAAATACACATTCTTGTGAACTTCTTGGACCCTTATCATTTATTATGCTGTGTAACCTAATTTTTAATTTTTTATGTGTAGCATAATTCTTAAATTTTGAACTTATATGTTGGTTGGGAAGCAGAATAACTAGAAAAAAGAGACCTGTTATCAGAAAAAGGATGAGCATGATGGAGTTATCAGAAAAACTAATATTGTGTAGCAGGAAAAGCTAACAGAAGCATAGCATGACAATGGAGAATTTGAAAATGAGCATTGTAAGGCATTGGGCCTGTTTTTACCATCATGAGCTTCTAGTATTCTCTGTGTATTTATTTACATTTTGGGGATGTATAAAGACTCAGTTTTGTCCCGCATGATTGTGTCTTATGGAATAGAAATAATATTGATAGTAGCCAGCCACTACAGGAAACTTGCATCATATGGATCTCAACCAACTCTTTGTTAATCAATCTGCATTTTATGAAATTTCAGTGGGTTAAACAAGTGTAACTTGTTTTGTGAGTGATTTAGAAATTCATACTTTTTTTGTTCTCCAATTCCAATTATTGGATTTAGATTTTTATCTTTACTCATTCCCTGTATGGATGTTTGTTATATGTTTATTATGTACCAGATTTATGCTAACATTTGTTGATCTAAAAGTGACCAAAGTAAGTGAAGTTTTTTCTCGGAACATCCTAACTTCATCGAGAAGCAGATGTTAATCAAATAACCATAATAGAGCAGTGGTTGGAAATTTCATTGTAACCTTTGAGTACTAATAAACTTTTGTAGGCCTTTTCTCTTTGCTAGTTACTTCATAGAGTCTTTACCAGTATTAACTCATTAATCCTTACCACTACCCTTCAAAGTTATTACTATATCCATCTTAGAGGCAAAGCAACTGAAGTGAGAGAAATTGAATAGTGTGGTCTAAGAATACAAGGTGTCAAGTAGCAAAATGAACACTAATACAGCAATGCTATCACTGTGCATTAGTTAATTTCCACTATAGTGTGCTGAACTAATAATCATACACAGTATCTCAAAGGCTAATAATAATTGTTCATTACTCATGTTTATGGTGTATGGGAATCACCTGTACTGCTGTTTCATATCTTTTTGTTCCTGAAATCTACACTAAAACAGCAATACTCCATTAGCTATACACCCTATTCCTAGATGTAGAATCATCATTACTTCTGGTAATACTTACAAAGCAAGGCTTCAGACTAAATTAGGCATCAGTGGAAAAAGAAATGTACTCCCCCTAGGAGAGGAGACACCACTATTATTCCTCTTAGGATAAGGTCAAAAATCAGGTCATATTTAGAACAAATTCTAAAGACATATGATGGGTTTCATATCCTAGATTAAGAGGTAGGATTGTCTCACAGTGTTCACATGGATGCAGTATGGTTAAGTAAAAGCTGTGGTCCACTGCATCCCATATAGTAAAGACACCATACATAAATACGCAATGTGAGTGAGGATGTTCTTGTTGAGGAATATTTGAAAACTGGCTGTTTTGAAATAAAGGCAGATATAAGGAGACTAACTTGAGATAAATACGCAGAAGTGAGCAGTGGAAAGATGACTCCGTTCTTGTATACTTCTAAAAGGACTGGGACATTTATCCTAATGAGCAGGCACTAAATTATTTTAAGCAAAGTGGGTGAAACAATCACTTTCTGGTATTTTGGGCTGCTTTATCAAAGTATCATGCTAGCTAAGCTTCAGTAACTTATCTCTTGATTGCCTATATCCTCTTGAAGTAGTGTTTAAGTTGTTTAAGACATACAATCAGAAGTTTAGTGTTTGTCATTACTCCTGGCAGGGCGCTTTTTCAGATCTTTTCCAATGCAGTAGGTAAGGGTACTGATATTTTCTGCTCCCAAGAAGCTGTCGGGAGCCCATGATCCTTCTTAGGATTTGAGCTCACTTTAATCCCTTAGGTCCTCTGTTTTCCTCTCCTCTTCCCAATGAAATAAAACGTGAACAAAGGGTGGCAAGGCAAGGCAAATCTGTATGCTTTGTAGTAAGGAGAGCAACACATCCAGGAATGGTACCAGTTTAGGATTGGGAATATGTACAAATTACCTCCAGGTAATGTGCTTAATTTGATGTTTTCCACAGAAATATATGCCACTACTATCCTGTTGTCATGGCAAGCATCATTAGTCTAATATGAACTCAAATCTTTTATGAAGAATTTATCTCCAAAAATGTGTGCAGCTTACAACAGTCTAGATTCCTGCTGTTAGGAACAGAGCACAGTTTGATGTGTTCTCCTGCTTTGTCTATCCACTTCCAGGGGTTGATTGGTTCAGATCAACCAAACAGCAGATCGCACCATATGTTTCATCGGCTCAATCCCTGCAAAAATTATCAGTCAATACTTGTGTCACTGTGAGAGGCATGTTGCATTTGTAAGGACAATGGCAGTATCTGTAACTTTTAAATATCTAAATTCCAAATTTCGTTCCATAGTCAGTGTTATTAGGTGATCCACTTGTGACCAATACGCTTCTAAATGGAAACTTTGGAAGCCTACTTCCATCACTCTGTCAATCTATTCTCTGCTATACTCTTCTTTATTAGATGAGTAAAATACATGGATGAATTAAAATGGAAGGGTTATATGGAGCAGGTGTGAAAAGGGTGAACATTAGTTTCTCCCACTTCATTTTCCATGAGCTACAACCTAGATGTATAGCTATATTGAAATAATTGAAAAGCTGAGAAATATAGAATAGGTATAAATATAGGAAATACAGATTTGGAGGAAGTCTCTGTCATGTATCTTACTGCTTCGGATTAGCTTAAAATTGGAAAATAAAACAGCAAATTTTTGTCATATTACTTAGTTAAAAGTTTTAAATTATTGAGCTAATTTCTAATAATTGAAATGTCAATGTAGAAGTCACAGGATGTGGTTCAGAGCTTGCATTCTTTTTTTTTTTCTCTCTTTTAACATATTGGTTACTCAATACCATGTCAACTAATTCCATAACATTATAAATTGTTACTGATGTAATGTCGGGGCTTTTAATTGATTGGGATGATACTCTGCCAGCTCTACCTTCAGACCAGAGATGGCCTCCCCAAGAAACCGTTGAACTTATCTGGACAATAAGATGCTGGACTTTATGCTTGGTAAATGCTTGCCATGAAAGAATCTCAGCTGAATTTGAACTGTGGTAATGCAGCAAGGTGGAGGAATCCACCATGGGGGGCGGTTTGGGGAAGGGGGGCGGGAATCCCAGTGCCTATAAAACTGTGTCACATAATGCAATGTAATCAGAGCACTTGGGTGAGTGAAAAAAAAAAAAACTATTAGTAAAGAAATTGAAAAAAAAATTTCACCACGGGGTTAAATTTCACAATAGATTTTGGAGATGCACAAGATTTAAACCATAGCGACCAACCACTTGGAGAATTTTTAAATGTTATAAGAGTAAGTGAGCAAGAAACCAAGAATGTGATCTTGAGAGGAAGGTAGGTGTGTATTCAAAGCAGTCTTTGTTTTTTGCTTATCTTCCTGTGGCCTTGGTTTGCTTGTAAACGCTTGCATTTCATATTTTGGTATTACATCACTTAGGTGCTCTGATCAAAGCTGACTTAAGCAAAAAGGAAATCTTACGGCTTAAACAACTGAACAAATATAAACTTCAAGAAAGGCTCAAAAAAATTTTCTCGGATCTCCAGAAACAATTTTTTGAACTTGAAAAGGATATTTATTAAATATGTATCATCATAATGCTCACTTTTACATTCAATGAGACATTTTTTCATTAGAATTTATCAAGAAGAATGAGTCTACCGTGGTTAATTTTGACTAAGCTGTTGACTACATATTCTTAACAACCCAAGATTAATGATCAAAGAGTACTCTTTTAAAATTATCATATCAATAAGCACATTAAATATAAATGGTTTAAAAATATCATGACACTGAGGTTCACAAAATTGATTTAAGAACATAGCCCAGTAATATGCATGCTCAAATTCATTTTAAATATAACAATAGAAGCAGACTGCAAACTAAAAGATGTGGCATGGGGATGTGAACTAAAAGAAAACAAAAGTGCTTCCATTCACCGTAGATAAAATGACTTCAGAAATCATGAAAATGACTAAGAACAAACAAGGACATTACATAATTATAAAAGTGTCAATTCACCAAGAAGACAAAATAATCCAAAAATCATATACAGCGAGTGATATCATTGCAGAGCATATGAGCAACAACTAATCAAACAGGGAAAACAGATTTACAACTATCGCTGGCAACTTTAACACTCATCTTTCCACATTTAATAGAATAACTTGACAAAATACTGACAACCATACTAGACAGAAAAGCCTATAACAAAACTTTACTAATAGTTAATGGATCAATAAGGAAGCCTCAAGAAAAAAAATTGAACTTTAAATGCAGATAAAATTTATAAATTTGAAAATTAATTTCTATGAACAAAAAAAGAATGTATTTCAAGTGGTTCATAGACACAGTTTTTAAAATATAGCGATACTTCCCTTCCTGCCTTCTGGTCTCCCTATGTCCTCATTCTGAGTTTGTTGCAGGAAACATGGACTCGGTAGAATTAGAGAAATAGCAGTGGTCTGTGGAGAAGTCTGTGGTGAGAGGAAGATGAATGCAGAAGAGAAGTTTAGGTATAGCTGGCTCAAAGCATCTAGTTGGGTAGAGGAGTAAAAAAACAAACAATATGGGCAAGTGGATGGGATAAGGACATGGAATAATATCGGAGAGTACATAAGGATAGTTTAAACATGGATTTAGAAGCTCTTTTTTTAAATTTATTTATTATTTTTAATTCATTAATTACATTGTATTATGTAACACAGTTTCATAGGTACTTGGATTCTCCCCACCCCTCCCCAACCCTCCCACCATGGTGGATTCCTCCACCTTGTTGCATAACCTAAGAAGCCGTTGAACTTGACTGGACAATAAGATGCTGGACTCTATGTTTGGTATATGCTTGCAATGGGGGAATCTCAACTGAACTTGAGCTGTGGACTTAGAAGCTCTTAAGAGATGTTCTAACTGCTCCTCAGAGCAGTCGTCTGGTGCAGAGCATACCTTTGGGAAGATGATACTGGCTGGTCTTTAGTTAATACAATAGGAAGAAAGCAGGAGGAGGTGGTTATGTTTCTTTAGGAAAAACAAACAAAAAAGTGTTGGAAGTTTACTCAAAAGTAAGGCAGAAAATAGAAAGAAGGGAAAGGGAATAACCTCACAATTTTGGAGAATCAGGACTTTGTCATAATCAGGAAAGCAGAAGTAACAGGTGAACAGTTATAAAATTCAAGGTCTCTCTGCAGGCTCTACCTCATCTTTCTTTAACACGTTTGTTCTTTTCTCCAATGTTAAGTTTCTTCAGGAAATAAGTTATAAGGGCTTTAACTTTGAATTTATTTTCTGTTATCTGCAAAAAGATACAAAGAGAGAAAAAATAACTCAGTTTTTCATGATTTTTCTTTTAGGATTCTTTTTTTTTATTACATTGCATTATGTGACACAGTTTTATTGGTACTGGGATTCCCCCCACCCCTCCCCAAACCCTCCCCCTATGGTGGATTCTTCCACCTTGCTTCATTGCCGTAGTTCAAGTTCATGATTTTAATATCCCTGAAGTTTGGCAGCCCTCAGATTTACCTATTCGATGTGCTTTCTTTTTTATTTTTTAATATACATTATTGTTATTTATTTGAAAGGGAGATATACAGAGAGAAAGACAGACAAAAATAGGGAGAGTTCCCATCCACTGGTTCACCCCACAAAAGCCTGCAATAATTGGAGTTAAACCCATCTGAAGCCGGGATCCAGGAGCTTCTTCTGGGTCTCTACATGGGTGTAGGGGCCTATGGATTTGATCCATTCTCCGCTGCTTTCTCTATGTGTAAGCAGGCAACTAGAACAGAAGAGGAGCAGACATGAACTGGGGCCCATATAATGCCAGCATTGCAGAAAGGGTATTAGTGTGCAATGCCACTGTGACAGCCCTTATTCAGTATACTTTATTATGAAACGCATGCACCTGAAACTGTGACACGTCAAGGCCATGAAGTGATGTGAAAGATTCCTCATAAAGGGATTTTGTAGGCTAATAGATCTCTAGGACTCTACCTGTGAAAACAACTTCATCCAATTGACAAGTATCCCTTTTTGCATCTTAGCTGGGGATACAGCCTTGACTGCTGAAACGAACAAAGCATACAGAGATTAAATCTGTCAACTTTGGACAGAATAAGAATGCTGCCAGGTGAAGACTGTATGATTGACCTCATCAGTAAGAAGATTCATATTAGTAATCAGTTGTGCCACGTGATGCAAGAGCATTTTTCATGCTCTTTTTGCATTGCTTTACCATTTTAGCCGTTCCTTCTTTGTGGAGCTTCTGAAAAATCTATGTCTTATTTTCTAATGGAACTGTTATTTTAAAATTCATGCTTTTATGATACTCTGCTGGCTCTGTCTTCAGACCAGAGAGGGTATACCTAAGAAGCCGTTGAACTTGACTGGACAATAAGATGCTGGACTCTATGTTTGGTATATGCTTGCAATGGGGGAACCTCAACTGAACTTGAACTGTGGTTATGCAACAAGGTGGAGGAATCCACCATGGTGGGAGGGTTTGGGGAGGGGTGGGGAGAACCCAAGTATCTATGTAACTGTGTCACATAATACAATGTAATTAATGAATTAAAAATAATGAATAAATTTTAAAAAAATTCATGCTTTTTATGGTTTCATTTTTACCTATACTTTTCCTCCTATTTAAAAAATATACGTGTGTATATACATATGTGTATATAAATGTATTCATTTATTTTATGTAAAAGGTAGAGTAATAGAGGAAATGATGGAGAGAGGGAGAAATATCTCTCACCTGCTGATTCACTTTCTAAATGCCAGCAAAGGCCAGGACTAACAAGGCCGACTGCAAGAACCAGACACTCGGAAATAAATCTCAGTCTTTCATGTGGGTGACGGGAAGCCAAGATGTGGGTCATTGATAGCTGCTTCTCAGGCCCATTGGTAGGAAGCCAGATTAGAAATGGAACAAAGACAATCTGTGGCATGCTGTTAGAGGTTGTAGGTCTAACTCAGTTTGCCATAGTGCCCACATCTCTTTCCCTTTTATACTCTTCTAGGTGATATTTAACATTGTGATTTATGATGTGTGGGTGAGTAATTGAATCTCAGATTTTTGTTGTTAGATTATACTCCTCTACAGAGTTCTGATGTTATTTGCGCAGATTTGTACTAAGCATATCTCTTAATGATTTCAAACGCAATAAAGTTCAAACTAGACCAAGAAAGCCCTTTATATTTATAGACTCACCATCTTCTGAAAAAAAGAAAAAAACACATCCTTAGCTCTCCATTCTCCAACATCCACATCAAATGGGTTGATAGGAATCATTGATTTTATCTCAAACATATCTCCAAGTCTCTCCACTGCTTTCCAGAGCTTCAGCATTATCTGTGCTTATTCATTTTCCCTACGTATTTCCAAAAACCTCCAATTTGCCTCAGCCTCTGGTGACTTGTTCTTGCTTTCATGAGAAGTCCTATGCTATTGGGCATAGCAGAGACACTTCACTATCTGACTGAATCTGTCTTGTCTTTCTTTTCTCTAGCCATAGGCTTAACTAGCTTTTTGTTGCTTGGTAATAGGAATGTCAGTATTAATTCCCAAAATAGTGTCACTTTTATTCTTGCAAGTCTCTCTTGTGTCAGAGTCACCTAACTGTGTGTGTGTGGTCTTAGCACAGATGCCACTCTGTTTATATTTCTTCTGTATCACTGAAAGCATCATCTTCTGTATCATTGAAAGCAATGCAACAGATTGCTTCAAACATCTGTCTCCCGTAAGGTTTGGTAGTGTTTTAGAAAAAAAAAAAAAAAAGAACACTTGATTCATATTTGCATTCCTGGTAGCTAGCACAAGTAAATACCCAAATTACCTTAATATTTATCAAGAATCAAAAATATAGATAAATCAATCAGCTGGTCAAAATGAGGAGTGTTCTTATTGACAGTTTATAGTCTGATATTCTAAGATACCAAATTTTAAGAGAATTCATCTGATATCTTGCATGCATTATTACTAATTTGAAAGCAGTTCTGAAATGATGAGTGTTTTCAAAGTCTAGTCTAGATTTCAGTTCTCTAAGCCTTAACACAGTAAAATTCATGGTTTAAAAATGCCATCTTAGTAGTCCATAAAAGTAGTTTATAAGATAGAGTCATAAACTGCCTGAGAGTGATAACTGTTAAGGGTAAAGTGATAGCTTTATACACAATTACTGGAAGTCAAAGCAAATATTAGATTTTATAAAATCAGTTTACAATATGTTGTAATAGTCCTTAAATAATTCATGCCTTTTATCCTGAAATTTTATTTCTAGCAATCTATACTAAAGATCTAACTTCAGTGCCTAGAATATTTAGGAAAAAAGTATATTTGTTTCAGTGTTACTGTGTCTATAGTCTGATGTCAGGGAATTGAGACTAAATAAATAAAGATGATGTGTTCATATAAGAAAATATTATTTACTCATTTAAATTAATAATTTCATGGAAGTAATAAAATGAGCAAATAGGAAAATTGAGTCTGCAAAATAAGCAATGTGATTTGAAAATTTTATAACATATTAGAAGATGTACACATGTGTGTGTAAAAGGAAGAATGAGAGAACAAGTGAGAGACTGAAGAAAACCGTATCGAAATAGATTATAACAGTAATGTTAACTTTAATCATATATTGATGTTATAATTTAAGAAATAGCCATCAGAAAGTATTCGCACTACACCTGTTATGTGTCTATTCACTTTCTATGATTTCTCTTCAGAAAATACTAAGATTTACTCCCCTTTGAAAGGTCAGCATGCTCACAGTCCTGAAGGTCAAGTGGCCATTGACGTAACCTATACAGATGGCTAGCTACCCATTGTTTAAACATGGAGTAGAATTTAGGAAAACAAGATACTTCACTTGCCATTTAAAAAATATAACACTGAAAGTATTCATCAGTTAAAATCTTCAAGAAACGGCAAGTGCTCTAATGAGAAAGGATCAAAAGAATCTGAGGAGGGAAATAAAATCAGTAGCCATGAGACATTAAAGGTAGGAAGAGGCAGAGGCCAGGATGCGGCAATGGAAAAGAACATGACTGGGCAGGGAAAGCAGAAGGTTACAAACAGAATGAGGAGGCTGGGCTTGCATCTGACAATCTTCCAAATCTGTGATTCCAGCCTATCCTGGGACCCTCTGTATCTGAATCTGTGCAGATACGTTGCAACAAATTTCTTTATCCTTGTCTTTTGAGATTACTTGAGTACCATCAAGTAACCCTAAATAATGTAAGGCTTTGCCAGTTCATATGAGCAGAATATATACAGGCCATGCCAATTAAATATATAGACCATTATACTTTTTTAACAGTGCCTTGTTTACATTGATTTCATGTAGTGATACATTCTCCTGTTAGAACTTGATGCTTTAACATTTCCTTCTAGCCTTCAGAATATTTGAAGTGGAAATAAAGTGGTTATTATTTTACATCAAGTTAAGGGCACAGCACATGCCATTTTTATGCTACACTTTATTTCATTCACTAGTTTATTTGGTCAGTATTCTTTTTTTATGATTTGTTTATTTTTATTGGAAAGGCAGATATACAGAGGAGGAGAGACAGAGAGAAAGATCTTCTGTCCAGTGGTTGACTCCCCAAGCAGCCGCAACGGCCTGGAGCTGAGCCAATCCAAAGCCAGGAGCCTGGAACTTCCTCCAGGTCTCCCATGCGGGTGCAGGGTCCCAAAGCTTTGGGCCATCCTAAATTGCTTTCCCAGGCCACAAGCAGGGAGCTGGATGGGAAGTGGAGCTGCCAGGATTAGAACCGGCGCCCATATGGAATTTGGGCACGTTCGAGGCAAGGACTTTAACCACTAGGCCACCCCGCCAGGCCCTGAGTGAATACATTTTCTTAGTGTAAAGCTTGCTTCTTTGATATATTTAGTTGCATCAAAAATCATCTTGAAGTTTTATATGTGAGTATATGAGTAGGGGCATGTCAATTCATTGAGAAAAGATTTTAAGAACATAGCAATTAAAAGGGGAAACATTGGAAAAATGGTATTTGGAGGAGAGAAGGGAGTTATCCACTCTTTATTCTTCATAATTATCTGTGAACACATAGTGGATGTTTATTGCATTTGTTTAAACGTAACATGGAATTGCCAATAAAATATTTTTAAGTAGTTTATTCTTGCTGTTCATAACAGAATAACTCCCTAAATTTCTAGTGAAATCATTGACAAATCACTCATTGATGCATATTTCAAATTTCAACATTGGCAGCAGAGTGCATTGGAAAACAGACAATACAGAGTGCTGGAAAAATTAGATTTCTTTTTTGTTTGTGCATTAATTTAGCAGCATTCCCCAGGTAAAGCATAGAGCCATCCTGGACTTGATTGCCATCATCTGCAGAGGGGTGTTAGTGAATCCAGACATCCATTCTAAGGAAATTCTAGCCTTCTCCTAGTGGCTTAGTATAACTTATATCCACAAGTCTTAAAATAGTTTTTTGAATACTAGCTAAAGGCAACAATGGGGGCAAGACTAATTTGTAGTGTTTATTCCCAGTGATGCTGGAGTACTATAGCTGTGGCAGGCAAAATCGGATTTTAAAAGTACATAACATATATTTTATTTTGTTGACTTATGTCCTCTCAAGTTAGTGTTTTTTTTTTCAGGGGTAGCAAAGTGAAAACCTAAAAAGAATAGAAATATTTTAGTAGTTCTTTTTCTCTTGTTTTGTAGTTTTTTAATTATCCAACTCTGTCATGACATCTTTGCATCAACTCAAAAATGCTACTATTACCATTTTGCTAACCATTGAATCATTTTCTTTCTTTTGTCTTTTTGAATTGAATGAGAGCGAGAGAGAATGTTTTGGAAATGACAAAAGTAACCACATGTTATCAAAGCTGTTCAGCAGTTTTCTCACCTTGCCTTTGCTCTCTTAATAGCAAAGAATGTGAAGACGTTTTGATTGTTTCCAACATTCTTTGTCGTTTTGTCATATACAATTAAATGCAATTATAGCTCATTATACAAATAATTTCTGGGTATAATATTATTAACTTCTTTTGGGGGCATTTACACATAAATATTAGCACTAATGATTATTTAAGATGTCATTTTATGATCCTCAAATGTCTGTTTCATATACTTCTTAGAATTTGCAAATTCTTGAAAAAGCATTCCAGAAAAATATTTATCTTCAATGTACAGACGATGAACTAAAATCCTTAAGCTGCTAATTATGTTTCCTAATTAGTCACCTAATTAAATGGCCATAAAGGCCTAGATTTATTAATAAAATGAGATTCACTGAATATTCTTACTCTTTGGCTCCTGCTTTTGGCCTTATATTTTCTAAAGCATTACTCAATTTATGTTTTGGCAGAAAACAATATGAGGTTAAATTTTGTGTCCAGATATGTGCAAAAAGCATTAAAAACTGCGATATCTGTTCACAATATTTCTGCATTCGTAAGTAATACCTGTCTGTCGTAGCAGTAGTGCTGAAAAAGCAACATGATAATAAAGACAAAATGTAATACTCTGACTCCATACAATTTTTTGCATTGTGCATATTGTTCCATACAGTGGTGAGAGTTGTTGGTGGAAAGAAGCCACATACACAGATATATTCAGATGTGCTGTTCATACAGCAGATTACAACCTGCCCCACACTGCAAACAATTATCACAAAAGAGCTGACCCCCTGTTTGTAGGGTGAACTGGCCAAGTCCTCGTGTTCAGAGTGGTGCTCAAGTGGCCATGATGTAAGATTCATGTAAAGACCCTGCCTGCCCTTTAAGAGCCTTATTCATTTGACTGGCATGGGGTAAAGGTAGATTATCAATAAGCTTGAGACATTTACAGGAATATTCAGTGGCGCGGACCATGGACAATCACATGCATTTATGTAAATCATGAATTTCCAAATCGTTTCACTGTACATGGCCTGAGATTTCAATCTATCTGAGATATTCTCTGTGCAGTTAAACCAGATTCATATGTTTAGATTGTCACTGCTACTAGAGAAATATAGCAAGGCTGTTAGAAACCACCAAGTAGATTTGAAATTTAAGCACTCTATTGTATATAACTTTATATCTTGAGTCAGTAAAAACAGCCATCTGTCTTTCTCCTAAGTCAGTAAAAATAGCCACTTGACAGCAACTGAGAGAATAGTTTGTGCTAAACTCCCTCTTAAATGGAAATTTCGTTTAACCAGATCCTTATTCTCAACAGTTAAAAGCTTTTCAGTCTAGAACTGCCCCAATCGACATTAACCTATAAATACTCCTGAAAACAGAGTTTCAATCTCTGTTTGCTTTCTTAATTCTGATGAGTATCTGTGGGGGTAGACATTGTGTTCTGTGTGGAGGAAATTATTTAAATAGTAATGGCTGTGTGCAATGCTAATTCTTTGGAAAGGTTAAAAAAAATCTCAATGTACCTTATATAACATGATCTATTTATACTCTGTCACTAGGGAGCATCAGCTGCATTTATATTCAGGATGAAAGGAACGATTCACTTACACCTTCTCACCCAATTGATGATTACCTGTTTACAAAATTGATGAACAGCATTAGATTAGGTAATGAGAGATTTCAGATGTTTTAAAAATGTTTGGAAATGAAACTCTTGAAAATATTTAACATACTAATTTCATGAGCAGAGATATTTTTGCACCAGAACGTTCAATGTATCAATTAAAATATTCAATTCCTCCAGAGGATATTATACTTGACAACAGTTACTAAGAGACTTGCAATCTCAATCCCAAATTAGATACTTTCAAATTTCCTGAAGGATTTTCAGCACCTGGTAGTGACAAAGAAATATCTATGTGAATTTTTAGCCAATAAGAAGCTCTTTGAGTGAAAGCACATTGTGAATAATAACCATAATACAAATTGTGAGATGGTGGAGGGGTTATATTCTGAATTAAACAGTTTTAGAAACCAAAATTTAACAAATACATCAAGGACTATTTGATAACTCTTTCATTTATATGTGCAAACAACACCAAAATAAATAGAAATTTACCAAAAATATAGCCTTCTCTTGGCCTCTGTTTAATTCTTCTGTAATTCTTATACCTGTTTTAGTATTCTTTGCTGATTTTATTATTTTACAAATATGTCAGTTATAACCTCATAAATTGTACCTCCTCATATTTAGGCTGCATTATTATTATTTTTTCAATTTTACATGATTAATTATAATGAAGAATGATTTACAGTGCAAGAAACTCCTACAAAAAACTGCTTTGAAGAATTGAAAAATACAGAATAAATCAGCAAAATACAACACAAAAAATATGGAACACTAAATATACTTTTACGTTAAAATAGCTAGAAAATTATTTCAGATAAGCTGTATGTCTTCACAAAGAATGATTTTCAGGTTTATGTTTTTTCTTAATGGTTCCCTTTGTATTTTTCCCCATAGATGGGATAATAACCTTGTATACATTTCCATTTCCACCAAAATAGGAAGTGAAATATATTAGACATGAATTAAATATTGCCAAGTGATTTAAATAACACATGGAGAGAACCTACAGATTTCTGTTGCAGGGTATGATAAAATTGCTGTAATAAATATATCTACTTTTCAGAGCAATACGAAAGATGACAGACCTCTATAGGTGAGAAGACAAAATGCCAGCTCCAAACTTTTCCATTATTTCCTCATCTATTTGGGTATAAGACTTTCTCTGTAGTATCAACATGACTTTAACTGCAGTGAGCCCATTAAAGGAATTAAATGAAAAGGGGTGTGAAGAATCAGGATATAAAGTATTTGCATAAATTTGCATCACTTATACATCCAGAAAAATTTTACTTACCAGACAAATTTAGTTGAACAGATGAAAGCCTTTGCATTCAGCTTCCACTTTTCTGAGAGCAACATTTGCTTAGGAGAACCCCTCTTATCTACTCTGGTAAAGGCTTTTGCTTCTCTTTCAGCACGTTTATAACAATCCAGTACTGTAATTTGGGGGGATGTATTTACTCAATGCCTGTTTACTACTCTTAAACTAGTAAATTGAAGGAGAACAATACTATGGTCAATGTTTCCCCTGTGTTACCCCATACTTTGTCTGGGGTACTCCATACAGTAGGGATTCCATTAATCTTTTTGAACAAATGAAAACATCATCAGTTTTTTCAGTAGAAATAAAAAGCAAACCAGCTGGCCTAGTTGAAGGCCTTTAATTCCAACGAGGTGTTGGTGTCCTTGTAAGTCTAGTTCATGTCACTGGGATGAGTGTTGCTTGGAGTAGCCTGTGCTAAGCAGCTATAGCTACTGATGTAATGTTGATGACTTGAGTTTAAAAAGGCTTTGAAGTTGTTTAGGTTTTCTTTTTTCCTGGTGTTATGAAAATGTTTTAAACTGTGAGATGGTTTAGAATTCAATAAAAGAGAGTCATTTAGGTCAGTTTTAATTTTACAGTTCAGATCAAATTCTCTAAACAAATGTAAGCATTTTGCATGAACAATAAGGCATTCTTTCTCTGCGGTTACATGTTTAAATGCAGCATTCTTGAACATCATGCATATCTCTTTAGAAGTATATTGTCAAAGTTATGTAGACTGCAGAGTTAACATTAGGTTTTTGTATGCTTGGAATTATATCTTGTGTTTATTATGTGACAAAGATATTTGGCGAGATGAAACATAGATTTTCTTTCAATATGAAAATCTGATGTAAAAGGGATGACAGTTTTGCCTGCACCCCCATCCCAATGCCTAGTTGAGTCCCTGCTACTCTGCTTCCAATCCAGTTTCTCACTAATGCCCAACCTGGGAAGCAACAGGTTAGGCTTCAGGTGGAAACCTGGACTGAGTTCTGGACAGTAGGCTCTGCCCTGGCTGTTCCCTGATTAATTCATTTAGGGAACGAAATAGCTGGTACAATATTTTTTTTCCATTTTCCTCTCTATGTTCTCTGCCATGCAAATAAGGTAAAATTAAACTTAATAAAAGTTTTTTTTTAACCTGAGGGGAAAAAAACCTATGCGTCTGTGCAACCTGCCCCCGTGCTTGTGAAATGAACACTGTGAGAAGATGATTAAAAGGACAACGGGGGAACCTTGCTGGTATGAAATGCTAACCAGCCGTAATCCTGTGAGAAAGCTGTAGAAACTATGGGCAAAGGTCCTGAAGCAGTTGGAACAGAAACATGTAGGCTTAGGAACTCCCTAATCCTCAAGCTTTGATAACAGATCGAAGAGAGGGCTGCTTCTAGCATATGCTGTTTTGTTATATGTAGCCTGCTAGAAGAACACTTTGTCTACTGTTTGGCCTCTCCTTGCATGCTAGCATGTAGACCACATCCTCTTTCAGACCTTCCTTCACCTGGGTGAGCCTCAGTCTTCAAAAGTCTTGCTGTTAGTTAACTTTGGGTATTAATCATCAGTCAGTAGTCTGTGTGTATGATTATCGGTTCTGTGCACCAAGTCCCTCGCTACTGGACAGCAAACTGTACATCTCTACCTTAAAGTATGCCAGGAAAATGTTGATGCCTAAATAGCAGAAATTATGAGTGAATTTCAACCCTCATATTTAGGCAATATACCAGTTGCTACTTCACTACATTACTCCATCTGGCTACATACAATATTTTTTCCAGAAATTTTTGTTAAATAAATTAATTCTAGATTTATAGAAACAAAGAAATTGCCCTGATTTTACTTTGAATCCCAAAGCCAAATCCTAGACTTGACTCATGGGTCAATTTCTGTGCATATTCAGCCGTACCTAAAAATGAAAACTTTTTTGTATCACTTTCTTTTTCAAAGTGGGCAAAAATAACAAACTATGTTTCAATAGTACATACAATTATTTGACAGACGTACGATTTCTCTGTTCATTTGTTTTACCAATTCCTTCAAAGCTATCTCCTTAAAGTTCGCTGGATGATCAATTCCCCAACTTCTTTTCTTACCAGCAAATGTCTTTCCTACTTTAAAATGCAAATTTATTGGTGCTTGCTTTTAACCCTTCTGCCATTTTTCAAATCACACCTGACCTTAAACATTGATACATCAGTGTATGTGAATTTTGAAAACCCCTCCATCCCCCAAGATCACAGTATGTCCACCATGATGTCACTGCTTCTGAACTCCCAGTGTGACTTCAGCATGACTTCTACCTTGTTATATCTCCAATAATGTATACTTCCCATTGCACCATTACATTAGTTTGTCAGTGTATCTGTGCACTGATCATCTCAGTCAAACTGCCGCTTCCTGAGACAGATTCCGTATCCGGTCTTCAGACTGCATTGTGAACAACAAGCGTGTGTGCTCATTGATCAATTAATGGAGCAATTCTAACCTCTTCACCATGAAGGAAGTCAGGCAACATGAATCATGGGAAGTTAAAAATGTCTTTCTTTCTTTGAGTTTTCTTAGATATATTCGTGTCTACACTTGATCTTAGGCAAGAGGCCGAGAAGCAATTGGATATATTCATGTCTAAGAGTCAGTGGTGAGAGTTCTCAATAAAAAGAACACATATTTCTTAGCCTTTGTCTACAAATTCAAGATTATGGAAAAGGTAAGATGACACAGGTTGAAGAGTGTCCTTTACTATAACTGACTACTACATATTTCTAAATATGTTGCCTAGAGAAGTTGGTAGCATGACTTCAATAAGAGGTCTGCCAAATAATTTGAGATGATTAGCATAAACTATATTAAATGAGTTTCCTTTCTGTAGGAATTCATTGATATCCTCCAGCCCACTGTTGCTTTCCAAAGAGATAAGACAACAGGAGAATGTTTCAAACAATTTTTGGAGAGTTAAATGAAACATTTTACTTTTGGTACAAACAAATTGAAATTCATGCACACTTTTTTGCATGGTGCATATTTTCCATGAAATTTTGAAGATCCCTTGAGCCCATGGATTTGAACATTGTTTTAGCACATTAAATTTTCTTAACTCCATTTCCATGAAGTTCTGAAAGACTCATGTATGATACAACACTGTTCCCAAATCAAAATAAGCATAGATTTAAAAATGATAATTTTACAACACCTATGTTCCATCGCGCTCGCTTTGGGGAGCCATGATAAATATTTTTTTGTACTTCTTTCATAACATCAGTTTCACTGGTTCATATTGTATAATGGAAGAAAAAATCCAATGTTAGCTGGATCAATTATTCAGTACTTTGTTTATCAATGTAGAGCATTTTCCTACATGGCCATTTTTTTACATAGAATTAATAAGGTTTGTGTACTAGAAAAACGTGATTTCTTTCCTAATATTCTTTTAGCATTGGCTATTAAGTATCTTAATTAATAAGAGCTTCCTGGCCTGGCACGGTAGCCTAGTGGCTGAGATCCTTGCCGTGAGTGCACTGGGATCCCAGTGGCCCACTTCCTATCAAGCTCCCTGCTTATGGCCTGGGAAGGTGGTTGGGGATGGCCCAAGGCTTTGGGACCCTGCAACCGTGTGGGAGACCTGAAAGAGGCTCCTGTATCCTGGCTTCGGATCAGCACAGCTCTGGCCTATGAGAACGCTTGGGGAATGAGTCAGTGGATGGAGGATCTTCCTCTATGTCTCTCCTCTTCTCTGTATATATGACTTAACAACAACAACCACCACAAAAAGCATTTGTTTTTCACTGCATTATCATGTCCCCTTGCATATTATGTAAGCATGTCTAGATTTTTTGGATAGTATTATAGATCAGAAAACTGCTAAAATTCTGCCCTGTAATTATTAGATTTATGACTCAATCATTTTCTGCCACATGCCAGTTTTACAGAAGCATATCAAAGTCATTCCTGAATTATAAACTAAATAATTGTCTTCCATTGCTCCATGTTTTTCTTAATGATGATCTGTTAACAGTGGTAGAGTCTGGGGAGGAACCTGGAGGCATGAATTAGGGAAACGTCTACATTATTCCATTCGATATTTTTATAATTGTATCCTTTTATTTGAAGAATACTCTTCTAAAGATGTATGAAGAAATGATCTTATATCAAACTAGATGCTAAAACATCAATTTACTTCAAGTAATAGGGACCAAACACCATCATGAAACTTGCAAGGGTAAGACTAAATGCTGATCATTGACCAAAATATCAGTCTTTTCAGATGTTTACCTGAGGCTAAGAGAAAGGAGCTAGTGAAACAGCCAAAGAGAATCCACAGAGACTGCACAGGCACAGTTCCCAGCCCAGCGCATCTTTCATGAAGGAAGGCGGTGGCCTCCTTTCTATTTTTTAAACAGGTTTGACAAAAACATTGATCATGCTTTTTGTTTGTACTATGAGAGCATCATTTTTTAAAGGAAACTCTCTTGTTTCTCACATTCAGCTGCTCATGATCAATTATGTCCTTCTTTGCCTTAGGATACAGATGAAGTAAAATATTCATTAGCAAATTATTTTTGTTAGACACTTGGAAAAGCCTGAAAAAACACTTTCAGAGGCTAAGAGACTGTCTAAGAGATGTGGTTGGAGAAGGTAGCACTGATCATGGAGTTAATATAAAAGCAAAGATTTCCTTTTCTACTGAAGGTTTATTTTACTTGATTAAATGTATTTGAAAGCCAGACACCAACACAGACAGAGCTTTCTATCACTAGTTTACTCCTGCAAATGCCTGAAATAGGCAGGAGAGGGCCGGGCTGACATCAGAAGCCTGTCAGTAACACAGATCCCTCCTGTGGGTATCAGGGAGGCAGCTACTTAGGACAGGATTGCTGCCTTCTGGGTGTCCACATTCAATCCACTAATCATTGATACAAGACAATAGGGACTAAAATACTAGCATGATGTTACTTGGAAGACATCCAAACTATAGCCATCTCCTTAAGTACCCTATCTGTGTCATTTGCATGAGTCAGAAGATACTTTATGTCTTAAGAATCTTTTGTTAATGCAAATGAAGTGTTAATGCAAATTAATTGCTTCTCAATGCAAGGCTCAATTTTGGACTATCTAAGCTGAATTGTTTTTAGTTGTAGAGACTCAGCCTTATGAAGAAGAGTTACAGGAACCAGCTTCATTGCATGACAGATAAGCCTTTTTCTTTGATATAAGCATCCTGTATGCATACTGATTGGATTCCCAGCTGCTCCACTTCCCATCCAGCTCCCTGCTTAGGGCCTGAGACAACAGTAGAGAATGGCACAAGTTCCTGGACCCCTGCACCCAAAAAGGAAACACGAAGGCTTGGCTTTTGGCTACGGTTTCACTCAGTTCTGGTAGCCTAGTAGCTAAAGTCCTCGCCAGGCACGTGTAGGGATCCCATATCGGCAGTGGTTCTAATACTAGCAGCCCTGTTTCCCATCCAGCTCCTTATTTCTGGCCTGGGAAAGCAGTGGAGAACATTCCAAAAGCTTGGGACCCTGTACTCACATAGGAGACCCAGAAGAGGCCCCTGGCTTCAGATTGGCTCAGCTCTGGCCATTGTGGCCACTGGGGAGTGAATCAGCAGACAGAAAATCTTTTTCTCTATCTGACTTTCCAATAAAATTACATAAATAAAATCTTTTTTAAAAAAAGCTACAGTGCTTTTCCCTTTTAGAAAAAGTCATTCCTGAGAGTCTGCTCACCTTAATTCAGGTGTAGTATTAGAAAATTGCAATATTAGCTTTAAATACTATTTTATTTTTCAACTTGTCTATTCCATGTCCTGCTTACCACACTGTTTTACTCCATGCTGAAATATTTAATAGTACAAGTGTAAGTTAGACTCAATGGCTAGAACTTCAATAAGTTGAACCCTTAAGAAAAAAATAACAGAGAACTTTAAGACACTGTGTTGAATCTATCAAACTGAGGCACTGCAATAAAATGTAAATGAAATATTAAGACAACTGAACTTGCAAAACGTTATACACAAAATTAATTATGAATATCAAGATCTAAAGTGGTTTTATTCCACAGTATAAAACCTACTAATAGAATTTCGATATTTTAAAAATAATTTCTAAAGGCTCTATGTATATAACCTGTGTGCTATACATGGTATAATATAAATTATGTATGTATATATAATATGAAGGATGATAAAATAGAAAACTGTTATATGGTGGATTATATTTTCACCTCACACATTTTCAAGATAAGAGATCAGGCATTGATTGTATTTTTTCTTCTTCCAGTTACCTAACAGTGTATGGTTCCTCTATCTAAATAGGTGTTTGCCTTTAGGAATCACCTTTCACCTACTACTCTCATTCTCTGCTCCTTTAACAAATAATTCCATAGTCAATTTTCTTAATTTCTTTCATAAAACTTCTACATTCAACCTTTGAAAATTATAATATCTGCAGTTACTACAAAGAGCAAGTCTATCTTGGTCTCCCTGATTTAGTCTTTCCCTTCTATGATCCATTTGGGGGAAAAGTTGTTTTTTTATTGTACATAAACCTGCCTTAAATTCCATCAATGCTTCCCCTATTCAAATACAAACTATAGTTTCTTTATCAGAGTGTATAATATCCTGTGTTATCTGGCTCTGTAGAATCATCTGTTGCAAATTTTCTCCTTTCACTTGAAAAGAAAGTGAAGTTACTCTCAGGGTGACTCTTGCAATAAAACTTCGTTGCTATATTTGCTGGAATAGAATCAGAATCTAAGATCAGACTCTTTTCATTTTGGGCAGTAAGACTTTTTACAAGGGTGTTGTGTTTGACATAATCACAAACGGTTTTTCTTTTTCACAAATACTGTGTGTATATTAAAGCAGAAAGAAAATCCATTTACCCTACTAGAAATGCTAGGACTTTGCTTACATTGACTTCAAGTGGTATGATGAATAGTTTCATATTTGCCTTGTTTTATGCCTATAATTCTAAAGAGCAAACAGGAAAAATTTCTGTGATAGATGAAATTATAATGTTTTAATATCAAGCTTGAGATATTTTACATATCTTCTTAATTATACTTGTGCTAAAACTTCTTGTGTAGGAAATGATTTGAACTTCATATGACAATTTTTTCCTTCTTAAAAAATCTATTTACTATTGCAAATTTTAGAATGATAGAATTTTTGTGCAGTTTTTTGAAGAGTTTATCATATGTTCAAATGCTTCTTTTTAAATATCTATTTCTTTATTTGAAAGGTAGAATTGCAAGGGAAAAGAGAGGCATTGAGTTAGAGATGTTCTATCTACTGTTTCACTCCACAAATGGCTACAATAGCCAGGGTTTGGCTAGGCCAAAATAGGAGACTGAACTCCATGTAGTGCTCTGGGGAATCCTCAGATCTCCCACATGGGTGCCGGTACTAAAGGTTTTGAGGCAGCCTCCACTGCTTTTGTGGGCCACAAGCAAGGAGCTGGTTGGAAAATTGAGAAGCCGGGACATGAACCAGCACCCATAAGAGATGCTGGTGCTTGCAGGCAGAGGATTATCCAATTAATCCATCATGCTGGCCCCAATGTTTTTAATTATAAAGTTGTTTTATCATTCATCTCTAGGATACATAATCTTCAGCTTTTTTGTAATGCTTGTCAATTTTGATTCTGACAGAAATACAGCACCTATTTTTTTTATTAGATTGTAAAAAAATCAAGGTGAGATCCAGGTTAATATTCCAAGTTCTTAATAAGTGGAATTTAGTATGTACGGACTGTAATAATGGACGACTGAGCTTCTCCATCAGGCAGTGTGCAGTGACTATGTTTGTAGAAAATTCAGAGAAGGAATAAACCATTTCTAATTGGATATATTTCTTCATTCAGTAAAATTTACTGATTGTCACTGTGTGTGTTGCTGATCTTAGAGACATGAATCAGATTAAAATAGTGTCTTTTGGGAAAGAGGTATTATTTAATCAGTTTCAATTAGGAATATGTATAAATGTTAGAAGAGTACCAGAATCTATTATAAGGACAGCCAGTAAAAATGGCTCAATGGTGATAGGGCTCAATTGGGTAATCCTTGCCTTAGGAAGTGCTGGGATCCCTTGTGGGATTCATACCCCCAGCTGCTCTACTTCCCCTCCTGCTCACTGCCTGGGAAAGCACTTGAGGATGGCACAAAGCCTTGGAACCCCGCACTCACATGGGAGACCTGGCTTCAGATCAGCTCAGCTGCCACTGTTGTGGCCTCTTGAGGGGTAGGAGCCAGCAGATGAAAGAGCTTTCTCTATGTCTCTCCTTCTCTCTATAAATCTGCCTTTCCAGTATAAATGTATAATTCTTTTTAAAAAATAGCTAGATAGATAGACAGATAAAAAGGGCTAATGTGGAAAAAGAAAGGAAGGAGATTAAGGGTCTGTTAGGGCTTGCCTTTGCAAGGAGGAAACATACGGACTACCCAAGAATAGGGATGCATGTGTGCATAGAGGTAGAGCCTGAAGGTGTGTTTTCTATTATTAGCAATTAAGTAGGCTTTAGAATGCCACTTGAATCCCTCATTTCATCATTGCACTTGCATGATTAAGCAGCCACAAGAGACTGTAATGATCTGAGGTTGCTTTTAGTAACAGCTGTGTTTAAGTCAAGTAAGGGTAAAGTGAGTGTTTGTGAAGGCAAAAATTACCTTGACATTGAGATTAAACAGGTTGCAAAGCACAGATTCTGCACATCCTGGTGTGGTTCCATATCCTGCAGAGCTCAGTATGGTTTCCTCCAATAAATGCACATATTGAACATACTGTAAAATCTGAAGCAACAAAATCATGGACTCCTTGCAATAGGGTCAAAATCATGCATTTAGAAGCCAAGTTATTGAAGTAATTAGTTGGTACTAATGTTTCCAAATTTGACACTTTATTGGTTGGTAATTTGTTGATTTTAAATTTTTGCAAAAAAATCAGAAAAATATTTGCTTATGTCTTAGGAAACTCTTTTAACATTAACAAGCTCATGTAACAACTTACCATTCTTTGATAATTTTAGAATTAAGTAAGTTTTTAATTGACCAGATAGATAGTTTCTGTTTTAGGTGTTATTTAGTAAATAGTTGGAAAATTGGCATGTCCATCAGGAAATGGAAACATGTGAAACTCAAATCACAAGCTTCAACACTTTGGGATGATTGTCTTTCATTTGTTTTATAGGATATTTAGAATGTATATGTAAGTATAAGTAGCCCCAGACATAATCTATGTCTTTAAATTTATAAAGAAGAAGTAAACATGTATATTTATATACAAATAATAGCAAAGTATATATGACTTTTATAAAATATCTCATTTTAAAAACTCAACAATATTTTTTAGTCAAAAATGATGTGCAATTCTCCTGAGGGCTCCTCTCCTGTACTCTCTTAACCACTACGCTAAACACCTGTTCTTCATTGTCAGTTTATTTCACTTCAAAAAAAAAATCAATAGGATTTGCTACTAAGAAAGAACAAACCTCCTGAGTCATAGAAAAATCCAACTAGCTGTTATCAATGTCCCATTGTAGGGCCTGCCGCTGTGGGATAGCAGGTGATACAATCACCTGCAATGCTGGCGTCCTGTGTAGTCATGTGATGAAGCCTCCGCCGCGCCATTCCCTACCCTCTCCCTAATAATAAGCCTGAGAAAGCAGAGGAAGATGCCCAAATATTTGGGTACTTGCACCCATTCGGGAGACCCAGAGAAAATCCGTGGCTGCTGGCTTCAGCCTGGCCCAGCTCTGGCTGTTGTGGCCATTTGGTGAGTGAATCAATGGATGGAAGATCTCTGTCTCTCATTGGCTTTCAAGTAAATAAATATTGCACTGCAAAATGGAAGGTGAGTGAAGTAATCACCTCAGATAGCACTGAGGTTGATTGACTGAATGAGCCTAAATAATAAAATAAAACGTGGAGATGGCATTGTGTCAAAACAGAGTAAGCCATTGTTTGTGATGTGGGTATAGCATGTAGACTGCAGGCACTCGGGCTGTCTTCTGCTGCATCTCCAGGCACAGTAGTAGGGGACTGATTTGGAAGTAGAGCACCAGCCCTCAGCAGGGCAGTCTACATGCTATACCACTGTGGGAGATGTAGATGGACTCTGTGGCTCCTGGAATCAGCCTGACCCGGCACTGGCCATTGCAGCCATCTGAGAAGTGAACCTGTGGATGGAAGATCTCTCATTGACACTCCATGTCACTCTGAATTTTCAAATAAATACATCAAGATTTAAAAATTAAAATTTATTTTGTATAAGCAGCTCAAATGGCTTGCTAAGTAATTCAAAGAATCAATAAACTTATTTTTAGAAGTACACGTTTGTTTTAATGGTTATAGTAACCAGGTGCCATGTAAGAGCACCTGAGTTTTTTCCCTCCAAAAACAAAGAAAGAAGAAAGATTGGTTTACCTATTACCTATTTGGAATAGTTACAAAGAAAGAGGGAGAGTCAGAGCGAGAGAGAAAGAAGTTTCTGACTGGGGAGGAGGGGCAGAGCATGCGGGCACAGAGACTGTCTGCTGGTTCACTCACAGAATCTTGGATTAAATGGCTGGGTTTCTGCTACCCACGCAAAAGACCTGAATTGTATTTCTGACTCTCAGCTTTGGCCATCTCCCAGTTCCAGCCTTTGTGGGTGTTAAGAGAATGGGCCAGCAGATGGAAGCTTTATACCTCTGTCTTGTTCTCTCAGTATGTGACTCTCAAATAAAAAATTTTTAACTTCTTATTGTCGTATTATACCATGGTTGGACATTTTTCTTCTCTAAAAAGTTGTAAAAGTTTGATTTGATTCTTGTTTTTGTTTTTGCTGTTAAGCCATAGATGTTCTGTGCAGGAATAAAAAAGTTTTGCAGACACTTCAGTTGGTGACATTTATACCAGTGGATTGGAATTACTTGAGGATCATTGGCAGTATCCTTTATGTCAGTCAGTTGATACACACAGGTTACAACAGGAATGTTTCTTGTCTAACAACAACAAATGAGAGTTGCTGCCAGGATCACAGATGGCCCATACTTTTCTTACAGTGAGAACTTTGCTTGGCAAAGAAACTTTTAATCATTTCAAAATCACAATTGCCTCTGCAGTTTTCAAAAGCAGCTCATAAAAACAAGGACCTTTTTCATGCTGTTCGCTTGCGTATACAAAGGAAAATGAAAAGCCTGATGCACTAAGACAAATCAGTAGATTTTGTTGGATGATGAAAGAAGATAGTGTCATTCCTGCATGTCCTGGATCAAAGTCTTAGAATCTCTCAGACACATAATTAATGTCATCAGCTATGACAATTTTCAATTTTCCCCTGTTTTAAACCCAAACTAGATTAATTCATTTGTGTACCTTTGTCTACTGTAATCTCACCCATCAGAGCCCCCACTGCAGCCACCTATACATTTACATCTCAACAAAGCCATAAGCAGTACAGTGTAATTCAATTCAGATGTTTTCTTTTGGGGCCAATCAGGTCTTAAAAATTTTTTCAGCATTTCCAAACTGTCTTCATCCATCTTTTCAAAAATTATCCATGCTCTCATGCTTTTCTCAGGACAGGAAAACATAAGCAGGTCCTAAACTTAAGAAAAATTATATAAACACCATGGTTTATGTGTTCTTTTATTTTCAGATGACAAAGTGCAAGTCAAGTCTGTGCAATTTATCACACTTCGCTTTCTGTCCATTTTGACCTGAATCAAGACCTTAAACAAACAAAGCAAGATATCGTAATCATGACAAATGCCTTTGCTTTACTTCCATCGAATGTATAATGGTGGCAGTTACATCATATAAGTAATGGCCAGCAAGCATAATCTGAGTATTCTTCCACACTGCCCTGCACTTCTTTGGCAAGGAAAGAACTCCTAATGACCTGCATTTTTAGAATCATTACTTTCTCACAAAGAAAACGTTCAAAGTAACAGAGAGGATAGAAAGGCAGCAAAGCATTGCCCTTGCACAAGTCTCCTTAGAATCCTCTGGAGCTCACACAGTGTAAGACATGCTGAGGTCTAACTCCATTTCTGTGGTATTTTCTTTGCAGAGAAGCACATTCTATCAGCTGGAAATTAAAACGAGTCTCTGAACATAAGTTAATATGATCAATGATGTCTCTGAATATAGTAGTTGCCTCCCTATGGGATTTACAACTGTGTCTCCATTGGACTATTATGATATTTTTTAGCCCTAATTGGTTAATTGCATTTGTGCAATGCCTTGTTATAAACCTCATTATTGTTGTTGTCAGTGATATGCCAGAATACTGTACTAATTCCTGTGTCAATCTCTATGTATGTTTGTTCTTTTATGCCTACAGATCTGTTTTCTGTGTTTGAGAGAAGACAGCAAACTTGGTTTTCTTCACTTAGAAGTCAGAAAACAAAGCTGCCAGTCAAAAACCTCAAAACATCTTATAAAAATTTTCCACTTTTGAGAAAGATACATATTATTACCCATAATTTTCCTGTTAACAATTTCAGATATAATCTATTTGCATTTATTATTTCAAACTAAATGTTCTTCATACATCAGTCACCTTTGAAACAATCAGTACCTTGTGAATAATCTATAAAAATATTTATCAAAAGATGGCAAACAATTCAATTCACAGAAACATCTACTTAATTTGTAACATAAGCTACATCTTAAAAACTTTTGTGCCAGAACAGAACAACTTTAATTTCTAAACTTATATAAACTTTGCTACATAATCTACTAGTAAATTTAACTGTTATACCACATTAGTCATAGCCACCATTAATTATTCACCATCATCTGTGTCTTCTAATCCCGCTCTCCATAAATATATACACACAAATACACAAACATATACATATTTACATGCATGGTTCATTTTACCTTCTCAACTTTATTATGAGGTTTGTGTCCATTTTACAAATGAAAGAATACCATTAACTGGAGATTATGTGATTTGCATAAGATTAAAGAAGTATATATAATATGGAAGTGAATTGGCAAGTTTTAAAGTTATATTAGACTGATTTTAAAGCCAAGAGTTTCAAAGTAATGCTACACTGCGCCTTTGGTCCATGAAAGATACCTTTACTAATTTCAATTGTATTTCTACAACAAAAACAATAGCTAAATTATACTTCTATTAACCTTCTATCCAAAAATTAAGATATGACAATTTGGGGCCTGGCGGCGTGGCCTAGCGGCTAAAGTCCTCGCCTTGAAAGCCCCGGGATCCCATATGGGCGCCGGTTCTAATCCCGGCAGCTCCACTTCCCATCCAGCTCCCTGTTTGTGGCCTGGCGAAGCAGTCGAGGACGGCCCAAAGCTTTGGGACCCTGCACCCTGGTGGGAGACCCGGAAGAGGTTCCAGGTCCCGGCATCGGATTGGCGCGCACCGGCCCGTTGCAGCTCACTTGGGGAGTGAAACATCTGATGGAAGTTCTTCCTCTCTGTCTCTCCTCCTCTCTGTATATCTGGCTTTCCAATAACAATAAAATTTTTTAAAAATATATATATATGACAATTTGTCACTTTCCATATACACTTTGGAACATTTATCTTTGTTTTGTATCACCTAAAATATATATCTTTTAATTAAAAAATCCTGATACCTATTATTGAATTATCTTAAGGATTGATTTATTTTTATTGGAAATCCATATTTACAGAAAGGAGAGATAGAGAAAAAGATCTCCCATCCACTGGTTCACTCCCCAAGTGGCTACAACGGCCAGAGCTGAGCTGACCCGAAGCAAGAAGCCAAGAGCTTCTTCCAGATTTCTCATGCAGGTGAAGGGCCCCAAGGCTTTAGGCCATCCTCTGTTGCTTTCCCCGGCCACAGTTGGGAGCTGGATGGGAAGAAGAGCAGCCAGGACACAAACCAGTGCCCATATGGGATCCTGGCACATGAAAAGAAAGGATTTGGCTACTAGGATATCGTGCCAGACCCCTAATACTGGACTTTTACAACATTCTTATTTATTGAAATATAATTGACAAAATTCATACATTCAAAATATGCAATATGATGATTTGATGTGTATATGTGTGTATTATGAGTGACAGCATAATCTACTAATTAATATGTCCATTCTGCATAGCTGTCTCTCTGCATATGGTATGAATATTTAGGATCTCCTCAGTAAATTCCATGTACATAATATCCTATGAATAACTATATATGCCATGTTGTGCTTTTGTCCTCCAGAACTAATCGTCTAACAACCACAGGGATGTACTCTTTAACCAGCATCTTCCTCCTTCCTCCATTGCCAGGATACCTGGATTCCTCTCTCAAAATCTAAGGCACAGCTCTGTGCTAAGTTGATTTCTTTTTAAAGCTCTATTTATTTTTATTGAAAAGCCAGACATACAGAGAGGAGGAGAGACAGAGAGGAGGATCTTCCATCTGATGATTCACCCCTCCTCCCTGTGACTGCAACAACTGTGGGGCCACCAAAACACAAACTGGTGCCCATATGGGATCCTGGTGTGTGCAAGGCAAGGACTTTAGCCACTAGACTATTGCACCGGGCCCCTAAGTTGATGTATTTTACAAATCATATGTACTTTTTCATGTTCTGAATTAAACAGTACTTTTGCAGAGTAATTTAATACTTTAAATAATACCTAAATAGATGTAATTTACTTGTTTCCCACATGGTTTGTACTGAGATCTGAGAATCACACAGAACAAATTGCAGTACATGGTATAATGAACTCCGTTGATGGGGTAGCCCTGCTGATTCCAAAACCTGCCCTCTGCCCAAAGAACAACTACAGTTAGTGGATTGAAAGGGTAATTTGTTTTTATCCAAAAATGATAGGTTGTTAAGCACATGATGTCTACATTTAAAAGTTTTGAGCTTCTTTTCATGTATTTCAAATAAAGTTAATTAGGAAGAGATTCATTCATCATAGAGCTTTTATGATGGTTGATATTGAAAGAGATTTATTTGCAAAATTTGTTTTAAGCATAAGAAAGACATATCCTTATAGCATGCTATATACCATTAAAAGTGTATCTGGATATATTTTATAGACATTTGTACCGGTTAGGAAATTCTACTGTAAACAACCAAGTAAATTTTGAAGTATCACAATAAAACGTCCAGGATGGCAAGCTCAGTGAGAACACAAACCAGTCTGTGCTAATCATCATTGGACCTCTTGTTAAATGCAGCTTCAAATGAGAAACAAGCAACTTGAACACTTTTGAAGAATTTTCTTTTTTTTTTTCCCACCAGGTACCCGGTCTTATCTGGCTGTTTTTCTGTCTAATTCTTCACAGCTTCCATTGAACAGGTAAGTCAAAACACTGTGGAATATGTTTTCTTTCTGCATTGCCCCTTTACATTTAGTAATATACAGCTCTATGAAGTACTCAGCTGTGTTTCTCCCCCCATGGTTATTTTTTTCATTAATAAAACTAAGTATTTTCCAAAAAGTATAATAAAACACTATCCCATAGTCATCAGAGTAACACAATACATCATAGCTGTTTCTAAATAAAACAAGATAAGAAGGGAAAGAAACAAGGGCAGCAAGTACAATAAAGAGAAATGTGTGTGTGGATTAAGCCTATACTGGACTGTGCTATAAATGTATTTTTATAGTAGGTCCCAATGGAGCATGTTTTAAACCACTGACTTTGTCATTTCTTTCGATTTCTCTACTAATTTTATGCCTCTCTTGCCTCTAAGATTATGTAGTTCTGATAGGGACTTTGATTCCTTATGTTGTTTCAAAGACAGAAAACTCAAGAAAAAGAAGAAAAACAATAAGATGCTTGTTTAGATGAAAAGAAAACAGCAGGAGATAGTTCATTCCTTGAATAGTAAAAATACATGTGATGAGAAATAGAGGTTCTGAAATTCTCTCTTCCTCCTGTTCTCTGCAGTGAAGCAGTTTCTGGAGCTTCTTATAGACCCATTAATGTGGTTTTAAATACACTGTTTTCAAATACACTTGAGACATTTTCTCACTCCTTTTCAGAATTCACTTCATAAGAACAAAATGCTGGGATTTTATGCTAGATTTTAGGGTTCATAGAAAGAGAGGAGACAACATGTTAAAATGCAGAAGACTTGTTTTAAGGTGTGAAGTTGGAACCATTATTTTGCAAATGGAACCATTTTAATGGCTGTGTCGTATTCCATGGAGGACATGTATCATAATCTCAGATATATTTTGCGAATCATATTATGAATGACAAAAATTAGACTAATCATGATTACAATAAAAACTTGACAGTTCATAGCATCAAGTAACTGAGGAAACATTAAGTATGGGTCACAGCAGACAGTCTTAAGATGCAAAAATGTGTAAGAGAGAGAGATTGGATGACATGGCCCTCCTGGGAGTCTGGTCCGGAGTGAGACAGCAGTCTCAATGAATGCTGTTGTAATCAGTTCTTTCCGTGTCTTTTTAAAATGGTGGCTGAGGAGGTAGATGTGAGGCATGTGGTATGTTTTAGTAAACAGGGACAAATGAGGCAGGTGCTGCACCTTGGCCACTGAACAGATGCAATATTTGCAGCAGCGCCACCCTGACACGCCTCCGATGATCAATAGTTGATGCAAGAGGTGGGGCGGGGGAGTGGTAAACAGACCAGAAAGGCCTAGAGAGTTCGGGAGATAGTGATTTGTCCTAGTTCTCTTCTCAGATATTCCTCCTGTATGAGTACGGCAAAGAGACTGGCTGAATGGGAGAGCAGGGCAGGAAGATAACAAGGTGGCTAGGTTGCCAGAGTGGGCGAGCCTCTGTCTCCGTGAAACGTTGGCAGAGATCATGGCCATCACTAGGCAAGACAGAGGAAAAGAAGGCGGCTAGGCACAGAGCATTCTTGGGAATGAAGTTGTCAGGACATAGCATTGCTTTTGTGGGTTTTGTTTTGTGTTGTGTTGTTCTTGTCTTGGCTAGTTTGGCCAAATATGTTCCTGGAGATGACAGGAGCATAGCTAGGTTTTACCTTCACTCCAGAGAGAATGTAGATGTGTGTGAGAGTAGCAGTGTGAGGTAGGATGGTTTCATGGAGAGGGCAACATCAGAGCAGATGGGACAGTTCCAGATGGAGAGGGAGACATTTCCTACGAAGCAGATTCTGAGAGGTGAGAGAATGAAGAGTGCTGATGAAATGAAAGCACACCTGGGCATTGGCAGCTTCAGACCATTTGTAGTTGCTCTGTGTAAAGTCATGAAGATCTCAAAGAATTTGGAGGTTCAACATGCTTTATTCTGGTCACTTGGAATGGTTGTCCAACGCATGTTTAGGCCAGGCTTTAACACAGAGAAAAATTAGTCATTTTTTGGCCTTACTTCTCTCTTTAGATCCAAACTGTGCATGTTTTCTAATGGACAGGCCAGAAGGGAATCAGGAGGGATGCAACAAGTTTTGGAGTCATGGGCCTGGAGAATGGAGCCCAGACGCAGGAGAGTAACTTCTTAGGGCCTTCCCAGGAAGCCTCACAGAATCGGACTTTCCTAGTTGAGTTATCATAGAATTCTTTTTTGGCAATAATTCATTGAGGAAAAAGTGTTGCCTGTACCCAGCATCAGATGTGTGTAGCTCTGTGGCTGTCTGCACAGGCCAATATAATGCTCTTAGTACTGCACCTCAGTGCATAACAAATTTAACACAGTATGTGACACTGCAGCAGAGATATTTCAGAAAGCAACAAGTGAGGAGAAAAGGACAAAACCCTGAACAAGAAATGCAAACTGAGAAGGTATGTAAGCTTATCCGTATCTAAACTTTATACCATGCATACACATATGTAAGCGATCAAAGGTTTGTATGTATAAATTATACACTGATTTTTAAAAGCCCAAGTATTGTTTTTTTAATAAAATTGTTCATTACTACCTGTTCACTCATGTTAGAAAAAATGCATTTCTCTATGTAGTGATTACCTAGGAGCCATTTCCCCATAGAGTGATTACCTAGGGGACTGCACACTACAGGGACCTAGGCATTTTCTGGTTATTTTTCTTGAAAAAAAAATCTGATATCCTGGGTAGAAGGATTTCATTTAGAAATGTGATTTCTACAGTTAAAATCTCTGCTTTTTGGAGTATCACGCTTCTCACTCTTTGAAAGAGAGGCTCCTCTCTGTGACAAGCTCTCCCCTCACTTTCTTCTCCCCCTACCCCACTCCAACCTTGGAATCTCTTTCTGCCGCTAACCAGTGTGTTAAGATGCCTCTCACACTTGGAGGGCTGCTAGGAGTTGTGTAAAGCAAAGAAATAACAGGTGTAGACTAGAAGAGTTCAGTGTGAAGATTCTGTAGGGAAGATAACACTGACAGGAAACTCAGAAAATGAGGAAGCCAGCAAACTCTAACCCTGCCCTAACTCCCTCCAGCTGGAATAACCCAGTACAGGATAAAGCTTAGTGCAGAAATAAAATCTCCTGAAAGCCACATGCTTAACATAAGAGTTTTGAGTTGCTTAAAATTAACATGAATTTTTAGGTATATACTGTTTTTTTAAAGTATAAACTTCTTTAAGTGTTTGTTGCTTCTGAGAGGCCCAGGCTAGATAACTGTCTTGTCTTCAGGGGCAAATCATTCTCCTACTTCTCTCCCTTCGTTGCTGCTACAGCAAGGTCCCACACAGAAATACCAAGCTGCAGCATCTAGTGGCCATCCACCATGCCTTCAGTAAGCAAGGTGGGAGAGACCCCTCTGTGTGCTTTTCTACTTCACTCTAGGCATGGAGGGACCTTCATGCTTTAAAATCTAGCTGGTAGGGGCCAGCTTTGTGGTCTAGTGCCACCTGTGGAGTCGGTATCCCACATAGGCTCTGGCTTGAGTTCCGGCTGCTCCAATTCCAGTCAAGCTAACCGCTTATGGCCTGGGAAAGTAGCTGGAGAGAAACAGCCCAGAGGAAGCTCCTGTCTCCTGGCTTTGTATTGACTCAGCTCCGGCCATTTTGTGGCCATCTGTGGAATGAACCGTGAATAAAGATCTGCCTCTGTCTCTCTTTCTCTCTGTAACTCTTTGAATTAAAAATTAAATTTAAAAAAAAAAGCTAGTTAGCAGTTAAGTGTCCAGCTCTGAATGTAATACAAGAGGTATACAGCCTGATAAATCGAAGCCTTTTCTAAGCCCTTGTTTAAACACCTCTTATTCCCGTTGCTTAATATTTTTATCTAATTGCTCAAGCAGAGTTTTCAAATTCTTTTAAAATTTTTGAAGCATAAAATTGTAAATTGTTGTGGCATGTCAGCTTGAATTTAGTTTCCTGATCATTTATCTTGAAAGGCAGCCGATGATGCCTCTAGCATTCAGTCTCCTGACAGCCAGGTGGGAGACTCAACTGGAGTTCCAGGCTTCTAATCTCAGCCTTGCCCAAACCCTGAAATTGTGAATATTTGAAAAGTGAACAAGTACATGGAAGATATCTGTCTGTTTCTGTCACCCTGAATTTCATGTAAATGAAAATAGGTATTTTTGAAATTGTAAATTTTATGAGATACAAGATGAATTATGTGTGTCTTACATATGTATAATATTGAATCACAGTAAATATATATGCCTCTTCAAATTGTTAACATTTCTTGGTGGCAAAAAATATTGTAAAATTTTTATGCATTTTTCAAAGATATAGAAATATACATTATGTATTATATGATTAATATTATAAATATTAGCTAGAGGTTGGCCTTATGCCTTGGGGGTTAAGCCATTGCTTGTGATTTTCTGGATTCCCATATTACAGTGCAGGTAGAAGTCTGGATTTCTCTGTTTCTAATTCAGTTTCACTAGGAAGACAGCAAAAAGATAGCTCAATTGCTTGGTTAGACCCATGCCATCTTTATGAGAGATATAACTTGTATTTCTGATTCCTGACTTTGGCCTGGCCTCTGTGTGTGTGTGTGTGTGTGTGTGTGTGTGTGTGTGTGTCTCAGAGACACACACATACACACTCCCTCTCTCTACCAAATAAACAAATCTATCTTCAAAGAATATTAAATACAGTGACCTCACCATACAGTACAAACCCAGAATTTTTTTTTCTTATCTATCTATAACTTAGCACCAATGACTAAGTCTTTCTCATCCCTCCCTGTGACTTTCACTCCTTAGTTTCTGGTAACTGTCATTATACTTTTCCTTTTAAGTTTCCTGAGATCATCTTTTACTAAACTCCACACGTAAGAAACCGTGAAGTTCTTATCTTTGTTTCTGTGCTTGCCATAATCCACTTAATAGTGTGATCTCCAGTTCCAGTCATGGCATGGCATGATACAACTTCATCCTTTTTTATAGTCACGTAGTAATCCATTGTGTATATATACCATAGTTCATTTATCTGCTTTTCAAAGGATAAATACTGATGTCATTGGCTATTTGAATACTCTGCAATAAATATAATTGTGTATATGCCTCTTTAATAGGCTTATTATATTTCCCCTAGGATTTATCTATACCTGTTGGTGTGATTACTGGAAACCCTGGCAATACTAGTTTTACTTTGTGAAGGAAACTGTAAATTGTTTCCCACCAGCTGCGTTCAAGGGCTCTCTTCTCTCCATATCCTTGACACCATGTATTATCTTTTGACCTTCTCATAATAGCTTTTCTAATTGCACTGAAATAATCTCTCATTGTGGTTTATACTTGCACTTTTTGATGATTAGCGATGTTGAACATGTTTTTGTTGTACCTGTTTGTCTTTCTATGAGTATTCATGCTCCTGCCATCCACTTACAGACTTTCATGTAATATTTGCAGCTTTTACTTTAGAATTGTGTGAGTTTCTTATATATCCTGTTTATTGTTTACCAGTTGCATAATTTGCCAATATACTACTTGACATTTTTTTAGGGAGTTTGAATTTTACTTGCTGAAAAATATCACTCCTTCTATATTAGGTCATTTTTAAATTGAGATAATAGCTAGGAAAACTTTGAAAATCAACTACCCTGAGTACTCGTATTCATTCTTAATAAATTAGTTTACAAGGAAGTTGTGGTTTTTAAAGACTGTGAATTATTTATCCGATGAAGAATCAAAGAAACAGCAAGTATTAACAAAAATCCCCCAGGAAAACCAAGAAGCATATTTTGGCCAATAAATTTATATGAACTGCTAAGATGTGGCCACAGGGATTGATTGAACATTGATTTCTTCCCCTCACTCTAAAAAACGAAGCATAGTGAGTTCATAGTAATGTCTATAAGGAACAAGAAAATCAGAGGAAACTGCGTGTGCTACACACACACACACACACACACACACACACACACACACACAGAAGATGCATCTGTTTTTGTGAAGCAGGGTTCCAAAACTCTGGAAAACAATATGAGTGATATATCAGTATGCCAGTGAGAATGTATCTAAGGTAACTTCATAAACAGGAAGGAAAAGAAACTAATTTCTAACAAAAAAAATCTGCTATATGCTGAAGAGCAAAGATTGGCTTAATGAAAGAATACAATACTTTGTTTTCAAGAATGAATTTTACCATCCCTTGAACAATTTCCTGTTAGTCATTATAATTTATTTGTTTTCAGTCACACATACAGTTGGCCCCATTAGCACTTATGTTGCTACAGTAGATTATATGTTGCTATCAATTTAAATAATAATGTGAGCAATTATTATTTTTAAAATCCTCAGTAAAATATTAGCAAGTACAATGTAGCAATATTCAATAAGAGTAAAAAATTGCTAAATGAGATTCATTCCATGTGTGAATGGCAAGTTCAACACATGAAGTTCAATGTGATCTGCCACTTGAACAGACTTAAAGTGCCAAGTAACAAAATTTTGTGTGAATTATTTTTAAAAAAAAGCTGACAAAACTCCAAATTCATTCATGATAACGACTCTGAGTAAACTGGGAACAGAACATATATTCCTTAACTTGATGGAGAGTAGCTATGAAAAGATCCAGCTGATAAATACTAAATTTTGAGAGATTTGTTCTTTTGTGTCAGATGAGGGACTAGGCATGACTGTTCTCTCAGATCAATCCTATTCCATACTGTGCCAAAGATCCTAGATTGTACAATAAAATATGAAAATGTGAAAGGTATGTAAATGGGGAGAGAATTAATACAAAAGTGTTGCTTATGCTGGTAACTTAATCCTGCTCCTTTTTTTCGTAGACGAAAGATCTCCTTGGACTAGCATGTGATTCCAGGAAGATCTCTGGATACAAGGTCAGCATGACATAACTTGATTGCTTTCTTGTGTACAGCTTTTCTCTCACACATTTCTCCGTTTATTATCCATGCATCTAAAAATATCGAAGTAGTCTAATGGTATAGGTACCAGGCATATGGGAATGAGCTCAAGTGTATGAACGATAAATTTATAGAAGATAAAGATCAATCATGACACAAATATAAAGTCAAACCCTGCTGAGTATGCATATAATAAAGGGAACAAACTTACAAGGAACTCAGAAAGTTCCTAGATGATGTCAAAAGGCATAATAAGCAACAGGAACATTGGTACAAAATGAGAAAGGTGAACTGGGGATCGTCATGAAAGACATATCAAGCTACCTGCCTGACTTTTGAGTCATAATAACAAAGCCAAATTCAAGTTTCTCATGTGAAAAAAAAAGTTAATTATTATGCTAAAAGGCTGTGTCAAAAAAAAAAAAAAAAAAAGGTAAGATTAAAACAACTCCTGGAGAAAAGAAAATGAGAATGTAGCCAGGGAATTTCAGTAGAAGATGAAAAGCACATTGGAAAGGAGTTGATGTTTTATATTCTTTTACTTTTTAAAAGCAATGACATTAGTTAATATACACTGAAAAATACTACTTAAAAAGAATGTTTTATTTGACTCTACAGTTAATGATTTGTGTAGTTTGTCTTTTAACTGCTTTTCAGAATTATAATAGTTTTTTTATTATTGCTTTATTTCTGCTTTCTCGTAATGAAGTCATATATTACATCTCCTCTTCTGTTTCTGCATTCAACTATTTAAAATGAGTCAATGAATAAGTAAAAGGGACTTACTAAAAGATTATGCTTAGGGCCCAGCATGATGACCTAGTGGCTAAATCCTTGTCTTGCACAAGCCAGTATCCCATATGGGCACCAATTCATATCGCAGCTACTCCGCTTCCCCTCCGGCTCCCTACTTGTTCTTTGGGAAAGCAGTAGAGGATGACCCAGAGCCTCGGGACCCTCCACTAGCATGGGAGACCCAGAGAACATTTCTGGCTCCTGGGTTCTGATCAGCTCAGTTCCAGGTGTTGTGGCCACTTGGGGAGTGAACCAGCAGATGAAAGATCTTTGTCTCTCCTTCTCTCTGTATATCTGCCTTTCCAATAAAAATAAAACGAGTATTTTAAAAAATATTATGATTAAAACAAAAAGAATATACTAAAATCCAAAAGGAGAGGCCCGGCGCGGTGGCCTAGTGGATAAAGTCCTCACCTTCAACACACCAAAATCTCTTATAGACACCGATGCTAATACCTGCAGCCCCACTTCCCATTCATCTCCCTGATTATGACCTGGAAAAGCAGTCAAATGAGCGCCGCTCTTTCAGATGAGTATGGCCAGTCGAATGGCCCAAAGCCTTGGGACCTTGCACACACGTGGGAGACCTGGAGGAAGTTCCTGGCTCCTGGCTTCAGATCAGCTCAGCTCTGGCCATTGCAGTCTTTTGGGGAGTGAATCATCAGAAAGATCTTCCTTTCTGTCTCTCCTGCTCTCTGTATATCTGACTCTGCAATAAAAGTAATTACATCTTTTAAAAAATCCAATAGGATTCTTACTACAAGTCATCTCTCCATTTCTCCTTTATTCTTTCGTAAGTAAAACTTTCAGTTTCTTAAGCCATGGATGGCATTTCCTTGTAAATATTGTTATCAATGACTGGGAGGATAACAGCCAAGCTGTCATTAAACACTTAGACAAGATACTTCCAATGAGAAATATCTTACTCTCCATCTAAGATCTTTATCCAAGTTGTCTATATTCGATTACTCAGGAATCACTGTCTTGCCCGGGTCCCTTTTATCGGTTCTATACACTGCCACCACAGGATTCCTTCTGATGGCTAAGTCCAAAGGGTTACCACCCCAATTGAAATCTTTGAGAGGATGCTGTTCACCATTAGGAAAGAGTCTGTCTCTAGCATGACACTTCAGTTCTACTAAAACCAGGACTCTCTCTGTTTACTGAGATGCTTGTCCTCTGGAGAGTTCCAGCTCTGTTTGTATTCTTTTACCTAACCTGCACTGATTGAACTCTCATCACTCTTAAAATCGTATCTCAGGAAGCTTCTGTAGTCCATGAGAGACAAGATTGATGTCTTTACTCTTTAGTCACCAGTCCATAATGTTGTGCTCTAACTCAAATCCTCCAAGACGACTGTGTAACTCTCATGTCTAGACCTCAGCCTGGAATTTAATGGATTCTGAACTAGAAGGTGTGAAACCAATGGGGATAAGTGGCTATATTCAAAAAAAATCTTGAAGAGCCAAAATGCTTACTTAGTCAGAAGAGACATTTCTGTATTTTGAAAGAAAAATAAAATTCTTGGCATTTGGATTAATGTTCTCAAAGAATGCTCAGACTACTTAAAAAGCAACTTAATTAAAAATCTTTGAAGATATCTAAAATGACATTTGATTTTTTACTAGAGAGGCCTTTTGTAACCCCAGTGACCATACCATCTGTTACACATTTCAGTAACATTACTTAGAGTGATTTGTGTTTTCTAAGTTTGGCCCATTGCTCATCTGTTCCGTATAGTAAATGGCATGGCATTTTTAGCATGTTCAAATTGCAAGCAATTTAGCATTTATGAAAGTTCCTTGGTGATTTGAGTCATATTCAGACAGTAATTATGATTTGTTTGAAAATGGAGCATAATGCATGATTATTGTATCATATACATTGAAATATATTTATTGACTTTCTAAGTTTTGAGAACAGTAATTACTCTGAAATGAAGTAGTCAATTTTACTTGTTTTTATCAACTTCAAAATGTGCAAGTTAATGAGATTTGTACACTGACAGTCTTTATTGTTTTGCTTATTCTAATGTGAATTTGTGCGTCAAAAATCAATGTAATATCCCCTTAATCTAGCCAGAGAAATAGGTTAGATTTAACTGATTACACTGAGCCCAAAAAGTTTGTCCTAAGCTGTCCTCCATAAATGAATGAGTAGACTTTATAGTAATGAACTATATCCTAACATAATGTGTAAATAAACTCTAAGCAAACTTAAGTGTGGAGACAACCAATCATGACAACTTTAATTCCAACTTTAATTTAGAGGCTGAAAGCTGCCAAAACACGGGCATGTAAGGCAAACACTAACTGTAACCAATTAGGTTGTTTCTTTATGTCATTCCTCTCCTTTGAGATAGTTTATGACATTCTATCTTTGGTCAGGGATGCTGCCCAGTTCAGGAAATTTTCTTCCTGAAGGAAATGTTGTTAGATTTAATTGGTCAGTTTTCTTTTAATAGGTAGTAGTTTAGATTTTGAGGACAACCCAAAATGTGGTTTCTTCATGTAACAGTGTTTAAGTTTCCACAAACTCCATGTAAATAGTATGCCAATCCTAGAAACAACCTAGGATATTTATATAATAAATCCTTATTAGAATATCATTGTTTCCCCGTTCATGTGGGCTATCATTCCTTTGCATCTAGTAAGCAGGTATTATAGAGCAGACATTATTATAGACTGAAGAATTCTCTATGTGGATCAAAAAGCATGCTCTCTACTCTCACAGAGCTTGTAGTGTAGCAGGAGAGAAATGCATGCTATGTGGCTTGAGTCAATAAAAAAGAACCATATGCAAGAATGTACAGCATGGGCTCAAGTTTGGGGAAGAAAGGAAAAACCTTCAGGTGACCAGTGACAACTTGGTTAACATCTAAAGACAAAATAGAAAGCAACTTCCTCCTAGGTTACACTGACAGAATCAACTATTTGGTGACATAATTGTAAGATTAGCTCTGATTTGTAAGACAAAGCCACTTGGTCCCCAAAGTACCCAAACGGTCGACATTATTGCCACATAACAGTATTGGCCACCTTTTTTGAAATTTGTTGTATTCATTGGTTATGTGTCATTTTATTCTCATTTTAAAAAGAGTCAGCCTTGTATTTTGTTGTACTTTTTGCTCTCTTGAGATAAAAACAGTTCTGGCAGATTTTCCTTCTATAATCATAATGTTAAGTCTCCAGTGTCTTTTAGGACACTTTGTCTTTAAATGAGTCCCTTAGCAAATGTGAATGTTAAAAAAAAAAGAATCACACATCCACACCTGAATCCACTTCAGATGCCTTGGTGCTATGCATGAGTCCTTATTAGGAATGTGATAGAGTCTTGATTGTTACTCAATGTGGAGAAAATGATACCTCATGTCTGGGCATGCTAGTTGGTAGTTTCAAAAATAAATGTGAGATATCAGAGTCAGGTGGACGCAGCTAGCTCCAACTGTGGAATCCTGAATAGCTAGAATGATTCACAGAGTCGGACAATTTAGGAGAACTATTTATATTCATTCTTTTAATTTTGAGTTTTGAAAGAATCCTCATTATTTGAAAGTTCATCACAAGGAACATTTAGTATGTGAGTGAGAATCTTCACGCAATACATCTTTTTCTACACTCAATTAGTGAACTGCAATTAGAATTCTGGGTGATGTTAGGCAATCAACCCCTTTCTTTCAAAGGCTTTTAGTTTTCTCATCGCTAAAATGAAGGTGCCGATTTAGGTAACAAATGACAAACACCTGAGAGATAGCCATAATTTCCTCACCCCCCAACTGTGGCAGACATCACTAATCAATCCAGTGCTCTTTTGTATTGAAGTTAAGTACAGTTTCAAAGTCATTCTTAGCACTAGCACTATGCAAGTATGAATCAACTGGAGCTGGAATAGAAAATGGAATCTGTTCCTCTGTTCCATTCCTCTGTTAAATCTCTTTGACCTCTTATGCTACCAATTAGCCTCAAATAGGACAATACCATGGAATGCTGAATTTAGTTCTTAATGCTATTTTTATGCAAAGTAGAGATATGAACTTAGAAAAAAATCTCAGGCTAAAAAAAGCATAGGAATCAACTCAAATTTCACAGCTAGAGATAGCTGTTAGTCACATTTTGATATTTTCCATTTTTTTAGTTCTATCTCCGTTGCTGCATTATAAAGCATGGTATTGGGTTATTTTCTTCATTTCAAATTTTATGCTACACAACTCTGCTAGATTGTTTCATTTGGATCTTCTAGAGAGTTGCATCATTTATTCTTCAGGTATTTTGATGATTTTTTTCAGTTTACAATTAATTTTGATCGGTTATTGTCTTCTAAGAAAGTAGAAATTGATCTGAACACTGTAGGTAGCAAAATAATTCCCTACAGGAACTGTCTTTCTAGAAACCCTCACATCCTAACAGGCCAGGTGGACTGGTGGAAGAAACCTCTGATACATTCTCATCTTGATGTTAAAAACTGCTGGTCATCTCTGTGGAATCTAGACCTCTAGACCTTTCTTATCTGCTTATCTTTGATACTATATTCTTTTTAAATATTCCTTATATCAGCAAAAATAGCTAAAACATGAATCAGTAAGAGTCAACATTTTTCTTGTAGTAAAATCCAGCTTCCTAATTATGACCTGGACCCCTGCACCCACCTGGGAGAAGCTCCTGGCTCTCTGCTTCCGAGTGGTCCGAGTGGTCCAGCTTTGTTCATTGCAGCCATTTAGACAGTAAACCAGCTGATGGAGTTTATTTCTCTCTGTCTATCTCCTCCCACCCCCCTCTCTTTCTACTAAAATAAATAAATCACTAAAAAATATGTGTAAGTCATGAATCCAAGAACATTGATGTCCTGGGGCTTTGTCTTTAACCAATGGTAGTTGAGATGCAGATAAATTCTGTAAGTTTCTGCGTTCTATATGAAGGAGTGGAGGACCACTGTGAAGTGTGATCTTCTCACCTACACTGCTGTGTAGAGTTCCCCTGTTGGGTTAAACTCCAAATGCTGTCAGTGGTCATTAGTTTGATAATATCGGTGCTCTGTGTTAGTACTCTGGGATTTAACTACCGAATAAATGCACTCAAATTCTTTTCTTAGCATCAGCTTCCACAGAAACTAAACCAAGATACATGGCAATAGAACAACAATTCCTGGCACTGATGTTGGATAAACATCAGTGAATGTGACACAGGAATCCCAAGTGGATACTTAACTCTTTGTGCCACAATATATGCCTGCCTTCTATATTTCATTGAGTTTCAGACTCACTAAGTTTTAGAGTGGGACAATTAAGGGCCTCAGACACTACACCAGTCTTTCTCGTATACAAATGTGTACTCTAACAATTCTTTCTCCTTTATCATTTTTGCTGTTAAGTGAATCATCTCTATCTGCAAATAAAGTATTTGTACTCTAACCTTAACCAAAAAAAAAACCCTCAACAATAGGGAAATAGACAAATCAGTTTAAAAGAAATAGTGAACAGACATATCATCTGTAGAATTTTACAAATGTCCAGTAAGCATATGACCAACTGCTTCCCAGCATTGTCTTCAGGGACACAAAAAATTTATACTAACGAAACTTTTTAATGTTTAGGGACATGGAAATACTAACTATCTTGGTTATTGTGTATTATGAACATGTACTGAAGTATCACATTGTAACTTATAAGAATGTACACTTAATATAAAAGAGCAAGCCATCATCAAACACCTGTGTGTGACACTGCACGTTTTCCTTTTATATGCAGATTCACATTGGCCTTATTGCAGGACAAGATATTTTTGCTGGCTATTACACTAATTTTTTATTCTAACTTTTCCACTTTATTTTCACAAGAATATCAAGTATTTACAGCTTCAAGATCCCTTGTCTTTCATCTGTATCCGAGGCTTCCTCTCTGTGGACTACTGAGTCTCTTGTCTTTTTCTACTTGTCTTTTCGACCTGGCTTTGTTGAATATCCACAGGATTTCTTACCTGGATCACTAGTCTGCCAATAGTATCATCTTTCCTTTTCCATGCTACTTCTACTCTGGCTTTTTTAGTCATGTTGTTTTGCAAACAACTTTCTCCTCATAATTGAAGTCAGTTTACTTCTCATCATCTTATTTTCTTTTGAGCCAACTTTGATTTGTGTCTGGCTATGCTGAGATTTTTGTCCTGGAGAGTTCTTTATTTCTATACTCTGACAACATTGATACATATTTGCTTGAAATGTTACATTTTCGACCTGGTGTGATAGCCTAGTAGCTAAATCTCACTGTAAATCTGCCTTTTCAATAAAAACAAATCTCTTAAAAAACAGATTATATTTTCTTACAGAATTACTCTAACTTCTATCTTCCTGTGTTGTTTATATGTATATTTATATATATACACATATATGTATACATATATGTGTGTGCACATATATATAAACATATATATATATATATATATATATATTTAAAGGTTGATATCTGTAAAATGTGGTAAGGACATTTCTTAGGCCACAAGCAAAGAGCTGGATGGGAAGTTTAGCAGTCGCGATACAGACCGGCACCCATATGGGATCCCGGCATATGCACGGCAAGGATTTAGCCACTAGGTTATCATGCTGGACCCCAGTGCTTATATTGACATTGCTTGAAAATAGAGAACTTTGCAGTGGATATCTTTTAATCAATTTTCTGTTATCCAGTCTCATACATTTGCTGAACTAAAATGTTACTCATGATCGGTTTAGTCCAATGGTCCTGTAATTTTGCTTTCTTCATACAGAAAGAAAATTTTTATATGAGACAATTTTCTAGTTCACTAAGCCTATAATTTTGTGTAATTATTTTAAACATATCTATATTTCTCTCTCATATATCCCCTTTCATGCTTTTATTGAAAAATGTGATGAGCACTTATTGCTATTCCAAGAGCCAGAAAAAGCAAGGAATGAAGAGTAATACATTCCTTTTTAGTAGTATGGAAGAGATCAGGTTAAAATAATAGGAGGGAATGGGGCAAAGTAGCACTAGCTTTGGCAAAGTGTTCAGGAAGGGCCCATAAAACCTTGAAGGAATTGTTTGTAAAGGATGGTAGGTATAGTATAAGGCTTTTGAGAGAGAAGCATACAGAGCAGAACAAAGGAATCAGTATGGTTCATGTTCAAAAATAAATGGAAAACAGGAAGACATTTAAAGTATGTGATTGAAACTTGCTGGTGATGGGCCTGCTGTCAATTGTGGAGCAGTTTCTCAATCTGGGAACTACATGTTTTGAGTGGAGTTAATCTGAGTTGTGAGTGTCTGTTGTGTGTTCCGTAGGATATTTAGTGGTATCCCTAGAGCCTACTTACCAGAACCCAATAGGACACTCAGGCCCCACAGGACAGGAACCAAAGAGGTCTCCTGACATTGCTGAAGTCTCTTTAGTAGCAATAAACTCCCCTCCCCTCCCACTGTGGGAAATTACTCTTTGGGGGACTCCCTGAATAGAATGAGAAGCCACTGAACAAGCAAAAGTATAACATGAATGACTTGGGTTTTGAAAGTCTCACTCATTTTCAGGTTATCTTTTCTTGAACTGGTTAACTCCTCACTTTCTTTGACTGTCCTATCATAACCCTTTTATCTCTCCCTTACTGTGTATTATTCTCCTTTATTTGGCTTCTTTACTTACAAGTATGGGCTCAGAATTAAATATCATTTGTCAAACGAGTTTTAACCCATCATAAATTGGAGCATATCATCTATTAAGTCAGTTAATTCCAAGATACTATGTTGGGCATTGGACATATTTGAGTTGGTTTGGATTTATTGCTAACCACCACCCTCTCAATTGATTTTTAAAGAGTCATCTATTTATATCTTTATTAAGTCCTAATCCCTAAAATTATAAAATTCATATGCAACAGAAATGTTAGTGAATTTTACATGCCTTGTTCCCAAAGAGTAACATATCAAAGCAGCAGTCAATAGGTAATCTTTAATCAAAAGAAGGAGTTTTAGTAGTTTAACTTTCTAGAAACCCAGCATGCCCATCAATCAACAAGCAAAAATCATGTAGCTCCTGCACAGAAAGTACTATGCTACATATAATAAGAGTGTTGATCTCCTTGCTTTAAATACAAAACAGGGTTTTTATTTTGTGAAAGTGTTTTCCTTTTTTATTATCAGGAGTATTTCCTCCGCAGATTGAATTACAAACTTTGCAAAAAAGGTGATATTACTGCAGTCACCAGTTTTCAAAATCACTTCGATGTTTTCTTCAGTGCATTCATTGGTGTGTTGAGTGTGTGTATTGTGTTTGTATGTCTATACAATGACAAGTGTGCGAGTTGAAGAACAGTAGAGCAGTGTGAATATTTAGTACTGTCACAAGAAATAGATGATGGTTCCACTACTGCCTTGTGTATTCTGATTGTTACCTGTGGAATAGAAAATACACACATAGAATGTAACCCATCAATCTTCTTAATGTACTTAGTTTACAGAGAAGTCAAGCTTTAAGTGTAATATCCTATGAAGAAAATATGCTATTAGGTTCATTCCAAGGAACCAGGGTAACTATTGTTTATAGGAGAAAACATTTCTTTTAGAAATGAATTCATTAATCTACAGGATGAAAAATCAATATAAAAAAATCAATGGTCCCATACACTAAGAATGAAATCTCTGAAAAGGAAATCAAGAAGTAATCACCTTTATATTAATTAAATGTATTCCTAAGTACTTTTTTTTTTACCAAGAAGGTAAAAGATCTCATCACTGAAAGCTATACCACATGGATGAAAATACTGAAACAATACTAAGCAGAAACAATTACTGTGTTTATAAGGTGGCAAAATTAAATGTGAGTACAGTCCTGAGCAATCTATTAACAAACAGCCAATCACAATCAGAATGATAATGGCCATCCATATTTTGAAAAAAAAATCACAAAATTCAAATGGAACTGAAGACTCTGAGTAAATAGAGCATGTTGAACAAAAGGAACAGAGTTTGAGTCATCACAGTGCCTGATTCAAAATCTATATATCTAGCGCAAATCTGGCTTAAAAAACAATACACAGACTAATAGAATGCAATGTAGACACCAAAAATCAACTCACTGTTTTAATGGTCCATTTTCAAAGATATAAGGTATATTAAAAAAATGCTGTTGTTGGGAAATTACATAGTCACATATAGAAAAATGAAATCACATGGTTTTTATACCATATGCAAAAATTAACATAAATTATTTAAAAATCAGGAGGTAGGGTTTTAAACTCTTAAAACACCAGAAGAAAACAAAGAAGCAAACATATATAACTTTTATATGGACAAAGACTTTTTGGATTTACCCTAAAAGTATAGATAACAAAAACAAAATAGATCAAATGGGCTTTCATGAAGTCTAGTGATAAAAGAACATGGTTGAACTTAGAGTATATGGTGTCAAATGAAGTTCTTCTCTCTCCCTCTCCCTCCCTCCCTCTCTCTCTCACACAAATTCTACAAAATATCGTTTATATATGGAATCTAAAAATAAGTAAAATTCACAATAGTAGGAAGTAGAAAAGTAGTTATCAGGGGCTGAGGTGTAGAATGTAGAAATAGTTCCAGTTTCAGATTTGTTAGAGGAAAATCTTTTTTGGGCTCTATTGCATAATCTGCTGACTATAGTCATTAATAATATAATGTGTATTTCAGAATGGCTAAGAGCAAAATTTAATATGTTCTCAGTTTACAAAGCAGTAAACATGAGATAATGGATGTTTAATTACCTTGATTTAATTATTCCCCAATGTATACATTTATCAAAACATCACATTTTACCCTATAAATAGGCACAATTATTTGTAAAGTAGCAAAAAAGAGGAAAAAAATGGTCTCCTGGATATATTAGCATATGGCTTGCATAAGAAAGCAACATTACTCTGATGCAGACTGGACATGTAACCAGTGACTAGTGAGTGTTGTGCTAACATGGTGATTGTGTGGCAATTCTTGAAAAGGTCTAATTTTTTAAAATCATATGTATAAGATCTCCCGTTTAAAAACCTATTGGATTTATTTAATGACATAAATTATTCCACTTTGATGCTAACAATATTCACTTATCTTGAATATTTTAAAAAATAAATTCTGTTTTGCGGCTTTTTATTTAAGGGGATGTATAGTAACTGTGTAATGGACGCTGTCATATCCAGATATGAGGATACAATGCAGTATGCACCTTTACTTCCAGACAAAGATGGACTCCCAATGAAACTGTTTACCATATCTTGACAGTAGGATGCTGGACTCTCTGCCATTGTCCATTCCCTCAGTGATGGACATATGACTGTGTATGAAGAACTATACTTTAGTAATAATATAGGGGAACTCAGTGGGGGGGAGAGGGAGGGGATAAGGGAGATCCCAGGGCCTGTGGAACTGTATCATAAGATGATAATAATAAAAAGAAGTAAAAAATTAATAAATCGTATTTTTTATAGCATACAATTATGACCATACACAATGGCATTAAAGTTAGATACATTTCTCTATCTTATATGTCCTAATTTTGGAAATGTTAAATGATGAAATTTTGTATCAGTGTTACAGAAAAATTAGAAAAAATATTAAAGTAGTTGCACAAAGACAGCAATATTATCTTGAGAAATTGCTACTTCTTGAAAAAATGATACTTAAGATACCTGAAGTCCAGTTTAGGGTGAAATAAAAGTTGACACTTAAATGAATAGTTGGCCAAATTTAGTCCAAGTGTACTTTGTTATATTTCAAGTAAATCTTTTTATAAACCTTTATGCCTCACTTAGTTGGAAGAGCATCTGAGAGGATACTCTTGCTATCACTTTAGCACAATAGCAAGCAGTGGTTGCTAGGGTTTCAATAGCAAGATGCATACACAAATTAAAAGGGGAACTTCAAGTATTCTCCATCTTACTATGTTATTGAGATTATGACATTAGCTGGATATAAAACTTCTATAATCTTGAGCAATATAGGGAATAAAAAGAGGAAATGTTATCATTTTCAATAAGCTGTAATAGGGCTTTGCAGGGTAGCCTAGTAGCTGAAGTCCTCACCTTGCTTGCACCAGGATACTGTATGGGTACCAGTTCCTGGCCTGGCTGCTCCACTTCCTGTCCAGTGCCATGTTTGTGCCCTGGGAAGGCAGTCAAGGATGGCCCAAAGCCTTGGGACCCTGCACCCACGTGGGAGACCCAGAGGAGGATGCTCCTGGCTCCTGGCTTTGGATCAGTTCAGCCATAACAGTTGTGACCACTTGAGAGATGGGCCAGCAGAAGACCTCTCTTTCTCTCCTTCTCTCTGTATATCTGCCTTTCCAATAAAAGTAAAATCTTTTTTTAAGATTGATTTAAAAAAAATAAAATTAAAATTAAAAAAAAGATTGATTTAATTTTTTTATTGGAAAGGCAGATATACAAAGAGGGGGAAAGACAGAGAGCAAGATCTTCTGTCCAATGGTTCACTCCCCAAAAGGCCACAATAACTGGAGCTGAGCCAGTCTGAAGCAAGGAGGCAGGAGCTTCTTCTGGGTCTTCCACGCAGATGCAGGGTTCCAAAGATTTGGGCTGTCCTCAACTGCCTTTCCAGGCCACAAGCAGGGAGCTGGATGGGAAGCAGGGCCGCCAGGATTAGAACTGGTACCCATTTGGGATCCTTGCGTGTTCAAGGCGAGGACTAAAGCTGCTTGGCTGTTACACTAGGCCCAAAAGTAAATACATCTTAAAAGAAATAATAAATTGAGTATTGGAATCTTATAACTTTAATCCTTCCTTTTCCAAATAAATTAATATGTGAAAAAATATGATTCTTGACATTAGTGATTACTTATGTTTATCTGAATAATTTAAAAATTGCTGTTAGCAAAAAATATTTTCCCTGGAGAGTAGTACTATATTTTGAGAAAAAGAAACATTTATTAAGTGTGTATATATATATATATATATATATATATATATATATATATTATACATATATATATTATACATATATATATATATTAAACATTGATTTATTTTTATTGGAAAAACAGGTTTATGGGGAGATGGAGGAACAGAGAGAAAGATGTTCCATCTGTTGATTCACTCGCCATGTGGCCACAATGGCCAGAGCTAAGTTGATCCAAAGCCAGGAACAAGGAACTTCTAGTTGTCTCACGTGGGTGCAGGGTCCCAAAGCTTTTCCAGGCTACAAGCAGAGATTTGGATGGCAACTGAAGAAGCCCTTGGAGATGGAGGACTATGTAAATGAACCATTGTGCCAGTCTCTATTTATCATATATTTTAAAGGCAGAGTTGCACAGAGACAAGGAAAACCAGAAAGGAATCTTCTGTCTGCTGGCTCAAACCCCAAATGGCTACAACAGCCAGAGCTAGGCCAGGTCAAAGCCAAGAGATAAAAACTTAATCCAGTTTCCTACATGGGTGCAGAGACACAGTGTTTGGCTCATCTTTCTCTGTCTGTCACAGGTGCATTAGCAGGCAGCTGGATCAGAGGTTGGGCAGTTAAGACTTGAACTAGTGCTTATGTGGGATGAGAGCTTTGCCAGCATAAGCTTAATTCATTGTGCCAGACCAATGGCCCCGAAAGGATGTATTTCTATTGAATCCTTTCTCCTTTGTGATGGGAATAAACATTTTAATTGGTCTGCATTCCATGTTTGCTGCATTGATCATTCTCATGGGTAAGAGATCCAGAATCTACAGTTCGATGAGTTTATTTCAGTCAAAATTAATCCAAAGACCATACAGATGTGAAAGACCTGATGTGGGATCCATGAACTCATGTTTCTGGCACTGCCAAGCAACTACAGATGGAACTCAAAGTTCAATCCGCTTGACCCAGCATGATGGCTCAGTGACTAAATCCTCACCTTGCATGCAATGGGATTCCATATGGGTGAAGCATTGTATCCTGGCTGCTCCACTCTCCATCCAGTTCTCTGCCTGCGACCTAGGAAAGCAGTAAAGGATGGCCCAAAGCCTTGGGACCCTGCACCAACATGGGAGACATGGAAGAGCTCCTGGCTGCTGGCTTTGGATCAGCTCAACTCTAGTTGTTGAAGCCGTGTGGGGATCTTTCTTTCTGTCTCTCCATCTCTCTATGGATCTGCCCTTCCAATAAAAAAATAAATAAATCTTTAAAAAAGCAATAGATCTATAGCAGGCTAATATTTAAACTGATAATATTTGTATTTCTTTGAATGATGTTTATATCTATCTAAATGGCCTTTGCCAGAAATTGATTTGCCACTCCAAAACCATCAGGGTAATAATATGTTTGTTTTTTTTTTTTTTTTTTTTTTTATTTCAAAATCTTATTATTTAGGAGTAAAATGTGACCAAATAGATTTTAAATTTTCTGACCTTTTGATTGCATAACATTTACTCCCTTTTTGTGCATAAAAGCTAAATTTAATATCAGGATATGAGGTCTTACATGCATTGTCCAGATTACTTGGTAAATACTTCTGAGTTTTTTTTTTTTTTTTTTTTTTTTTTGTGTGTGTGCAATTTTTTTATTATTATTAATTTCATTGCATAATGTGACACATTAGTTTTTATGCACTGGAATTCCCCCCACCCCTCCCCAAACCCTCCCCCCACCCCCACGGTGGATTACTCCACCTTGTTGCATTTCCATAGTTCAAATTCAGTTGACATTCTTTCATTGGAGGTTTTGACCAATCATAAAGTCCAGCATCTTATTGTCTTGGTAAGTTTTCTTGTTGAGACCATCTCTGGTCTGAAGGTAGAACCAACAGAGTATCATCCCAATCAAGTAAAAAACCCAACATAATATTTACAACCATTTACATGTGGAGGGAATCAGGAGCAATCCTAACAACCTCTTAACAGGAGGTCATACGCATAGAGCAGGAGGGGACCCCAGAGTGGAGCAGGGGGACAGGAGGAGGCTTGTATCCCAACCCTCAGGACTCCCAAAGCCTCACCAAGGACTATCAGTACGACCACCGAGGACTACATCCCTACCGCCAAGGAGACTACGGGGGAAAAGGAGTGCCTTCAGAGGCCAAGAACTCTGAGGTCACCCATTCCCATTTGGACCTACAATGTGGGATGGAAGAAGCCCAATTCCTCCTTTGAAGGATCCAGGGTCATCGGAACGACAACCAGGATCCCTGAGCGGTCCGCAGAAACAGAAGAACAGTAAACTTCCATCGGAACTAGGGAGAGGAGCTTTCTCTGGCCCTTGCCTGCTTCCAACTTTGGGTCCCCACCCTCTTTTGTAAGGACCATCAGGATTGCTCCAGAAACCCCTCACAACAAACAAACATGAACAAACAAATTAGAATAGATAGACAGAGAACAACTAGGAAAGTTTAGAAACAGACAGGAAGCGGCCAGCTGGGATGCACTTATAACTCACTGGGTGGTACACAAAGATCAGTTACTCCTCTCTGGGGTGTTGAGGATTTCTCTGCACACCCCTCCCAAAACCGTTCACCTAAACTGTTGACATTTGTCCTGTTAAAGTTATAGAGTTAGACTACCCGAAAAACAACCAGGTTCAGCAAAATCATGCTTCAATGCTATAAAATGCTAAATACTAACATAGAAATAGACAAGAGACAGCTGAATAGCAATATATAGCCATTCTAAGGTATATAGAACATGGTTAAATATAAACCAAAATTGAAATGTCCATGAGGAAGTCACAGGTTGTGGCCGAGAACATGCGTTTCTCTAGTAACATATTGGTTAATCAATACCATGTCAATTAATGCCATAATGTTGTAATAATATGTTTGTAAACATATGTGTAACATACATACAGTATATGAGATTACAGATATAATGTATTGTGTATCTCCAAATTTATCACTCTGTTTTGGAAAGAATAATGATAAACACACTGCTAGAATGTATTGAAGGTAGAATCATTATTTCAGCTTGGAATGAAATGCAGCTGTTTTCAAACTAATATCTTAGCGATTCTAAAGCTTTCATGTTCATTAGTTTTTCGAGCTGTCAACAAAAGCAAGCTCATGTTATTCTTAACCAGAATGCCATTATCTGAATGTTAGCAATTAAGATGCCTTCGGAGATAGACAATAATAAAAAATCTGAGCTTGTTTTCCCGGTGTTACTGTATTATCTGTAAGAGAGTGCTTAATTTAAGTTATTGCTTTGAAATGGTAGGTAACAATTGGAGAAGTAGTCTTAATAATGCTGCATTCTGAGAACAATTTATTAAGCCCTTGTATATAAAAGCATATTTAAAAAAGAAATTTTTCTGCCTTATTGCAAAAAAGAATATGATTTTGAATACATCTGTAAAACAAATCGAAGTTTCGAACATTATAGCTGTAATTATTTTTCAGGTTTCCTTTTTTTCAATCATCCTTTAAAATGTTCTAATATTTGTTTCAGTTTTTGCTGTAATTTTAAGATATTTGCAATCTCACAACATATGAAAATATAAAACCATTAAATATAAAATTATTAAAAATACATAGATAAAGTAAATCATTTTAGAGGTTATTTTTATCTTCCTGTTTTTTACAGTGGCTTAGGAAACACAAGAAAAGCTTTGACAATAGCTTTAAATCATCATAGTACATACATGAATTTTAATGTAAAATTATTGCCTCTCAAACTTTTCAAAAAGATAAAAATGTCTCTAATTTATAAATTTAGCTTTGAAAAATAGTCAAAAATTTTTTAATGTAAACAAATGGAAAAACTAATGTCTGTTTCCTTCTTCAAAGAAACTTTGAACAATTTTGCAGTATTTGAGAGCTCAGAAAAGCAGTTGCATCATGAGAAATCTCTAAAGAAGTTACCTTTCCACTATGTTTCAGGCCATTGTCAGTAAAATAGATAGAACACTAAAGAACTTCTTCCTCTTCAGAAAAACAATTTTCAAATTGCATTTTCAATTTGACCTTAAAAATAATCTCTTTCCCAGAAGTTAAGCTGAAATAAATTCAAATTGGGAAGTTATGAAGTTAGGATGTAAAATGTAACATACTTAGGAATGACATGGTTAGGAGACATACAATCAATGCACAAGAAAACGAGAAAATAAATGCAGAGCTGAAGGAGGGGAAGAAGGTAGGAATCAACAAAATGCAAAATATAGCAATATTAGAATTCAGCAACAAAGAGCTCAGAATTGCAAAGACAAATGCTAAAAGACAAACCCCTCCCTATCCATAACTATTAAAAAGAAATGGAATAAACCCATCAAACAAGTTGTAAATTGGCACCTGGGCCAGGTATAGTGGCCTAGCAGCTTAAGTCCTTGCCTTGAACATGCTGGGATCCCATATAGGCGCCGGTTCTAATCCCGGCACCTCCACTTCCCGTCCAACTCCATGCTTGTGGCCTGGAAAAGCAGTCCAGGACAGCCCAAAGCCTTGGGGCTCTGCACCCATGTGAGAGACCCAGAAGAGGCTCCCGGCTCCTGGCTTCTTATTGGCTCAGCTCCAGCCATTGTGGTCACTTGGGGAGTGAATCATTGGACGGAAGATCTTCCTCTCTGTCTCTCCTGCTCTCTGTATATTTGACTTTCCAGTAAAAATTTTTAAAAATTTAGGTAAAAAGAGAGTCTTTTTAGACCCAAGGATAGGAATAGATTGAGGGTTTAGAATGATAAAGATATTTCTTGATAACAATAACCTAAGTTGAGCAAGGGTAGCTATACAAATATCAGATTAAAAAGTCCTTAAATCAAAAATAAGTTGACAACAAACACATTACATATTCATAAGTTTAATACAGCAAGATGTTATAATGATGAGAAGCATACAAATCATAAAAACAAAAACAGACTGAATTGAGGAAACCAATGAAGAGTTATAAAGTAATAGTTAGATATTCCATACTCTACTCACTGTAATACTTAGCATCACCAGCCAGGTAATATAGACATGAAGGAATAACACAACTAGCTTAAACTGGTTGGAGGCATTGTTTTAGAAACCCCAAACTGAGCCACTCTCCCCACACACAGAAAGCCAATCGTTGGCATTGGGGAGAGTGGGAGAAAGAAGGTATTTATTGCAAGGCACAGAGCAAAAATCCAGGCTGCTCTTGCCTAATTCCAAAGCTGTTAGAGAGGGGAGGCAGCTAGAGTTAGTGAGACAGTGTGCTTCCAGCCCCAGTGGAGAGGCTTCAGCCCTGTGGATGACTGTTGACCTTGGGGCTCAGCATCAGTTGGGTTAAAGCTGCTTTGTTAGCTTGGTCAGTCTGCCATCCTAAATCCTTTCCCCTCAGGAGGCTCCTGCCATTCTTATGCAGATGTGACTATAAATTCAACTAGACACAGGTAGTTTACAATATCAGCAACTGCTATTTTTTTTCATGTAAATGAAAATCAGGGAAAGAAAAGGAGGATGTGCATATTGCATTCTTTTGCTTCTCCTAGACTTGCCGTGGATAAGAAAAAGCATAAGCTTCAGCCTCTGGCTATTTCTACATGGTCTCCTTATCTTGTAGCTTCCTCTGAACCTAATTCTAGGAGAAACAAAAAGAACAAATCCAAAAAATGAGCCAATTTGTCCAAGACCACTTTCCCTGGTGTTACTTTCCCTGGTGTTACTTAATTTCTTCGTCAGGGCAAACCACTCATTTACCCAGTACTTACTGCTATGTTGAGTTGTAAATATCTCTATTAGCATTCCTTTTCCTGGATTAAAATACACTAACCTGAGTTCCATGAGAGCATAGGCCATGCATTTTTTTTTCTTTCTTTCCTCTCATCTTAAATTAATGTCATTGAAAACTCAGTTTACAGGTATTATAAAATAATAGAAAATTATATTGTGATAGGATCTTGGACAGCTGATTAAACTCTCAAAATCAACAGAGGTGAAGTATGTGGGGTCAGAGAAAGAAATGGCATCCCAGTGGTTATCCTGGCCCAGATCTTTGGATCTATCATTGGGATACGGAGTACATCTGGGCACACAGGCTGCGGTCTTTTATTTCAATAGAGGACTGAGGCCCCTGATGAATAAGAGGCTCCAAATGTTGAATCTGATTTTCTATTCTTCCATTCCATTGCTTTTTATTCTTATGTATTTGAAAGGGAAATAAAAGAGAGAAAGAGAAAGGTAACTCTTCTCTCTGCTCATTCCCTCTCCAAGTGGATCATCTCCAGGAGTGGGCCGGTATAAAACCAGGTGCTAGAAATGCAGTATGGACCTCCTATGTGAATGGCAGGGACCCAGGTAGTTTGCTCATCATCTGGTGCCTAGCAGGGTGCGTGTTAGCAGGAAGCTGTTACAGAAAGAGGGCTTGAATTTGAACCTGGAACTCTGATGTTGGATGTGGGCATCTCGAGCAACTTAACTACTGAGTTAAAAGCCTGAACCACTATTGCTTCTTTACTGTGGTCATTTCTATTTTTGCCTGATTTTAAAGTCCTATGTTCTCCAAAATAGTGTGAGCTATAAAACAAAATTAACTAGTTTGAACTAAATTTAAAATATGACTAAGTAGTTTTGAATCAAGATGTAGTGGCTACTGTGAGGAACTGCTTGTCTTTGAGGATTTGATTTTGGTTTATTTGTGTTTACTATGTTCTGCAGTAGTAGATGGTGGTGAGTATTGGGGGGATCTGGGATATGTTTTACATTATTGGTTTTCTGAAAAATGAATATCCCTACAAAAGCCAAAGATACATAAAAACTGAGGCAAGTATCGCATATGGGAGTGCTCAGGTTCACGTCTGGCTCTCTTCCCATCCCAGATTTCTGCTAACTCGTACCCTGGAAGCAGCAGATGATGGCTCAAAGAGTTGGGTCCCTGACACCCATAGGAAAATCTTCAGGGCACCTCTCTTTGACCTGGCACAGCCATGGCAGGTGCTGGCACTTGTGGAGTGAATGATTAAATGGAAGATCTATCTCTCTTCCTTTCAAATTCATTCATTTTTTTAAGTTAAGCATTATGACGTCAAATTGGATAAATGTTTAAGTTAGAAATTATCAGCAAGTTAACAAAATGCCATCTGATAAGATCCCAGAATAGTAACCGGATTATGGGATCTTCATGTGTTCAATTAGAATTAAATGCAATGCAAAGAAGTTTGTCAATTAATTTTGTTGTAACTGAGAAACAAACAAACTAATCTTGGAATGAAGAAATAGCCTCTTTTCTGATGTCTTTTTTTTAAAAGATTTATTTTCATTGGAAAAGCAGATCAGAATTAGGAAGAGGGGAGAGACAGAATTGTCTTTCATCTGCTGTTTCATTTCTCAAATGGCTGCAATGTCCAGAGCTGAGCTGATTCAGAGTTAGGAGCCAGGAGCTGTGTCCAACTCTCCCATGTGGATGAAGGGTTCTGAAGCTTTGGACCGTCCTCTACTGCTTTCCCAGCCCACAAGCAGGGAGCTGGATGGGAAGTGGAGCAACCAGGGCATGAATATCTTTTTAACTCTGCAAAATAAGAGTATAGTCCAGAGCCAGCCCCACCTCCAAATTTAGGAGTAGTGGGTTATCTCAAGTTGCTCTCCAGTTTTCCTCCAGAATTTTAATCACCTGCTCACCAACACATGCAGCCAGAAAAAAAGAGATGTAGAGCAGACTGTGGAAGATTTAACACATTAACTATCATTAAATTTTTTTCTGAGACTGTTTTAGAGTGCCTGAAAGAGGAGTGAAGGACTTTATTAAACAATAATGCATAATTGAATGGAAAAACTTTGTTGGGAGCTCTTTAAAAGTGTGTCCATGTTATTACCATGACCGCATCATATTTGTGCTTTTGGTTTTGGTGTGGTAAGAGGACACACAAATAAAATATGTACTGACATTATTATCAACAAGTTCAAGTTCATCTATGATTACAGCTTCACACGTCTGACTTGAAATACTTTACAGGTTAGGTTTACCAACTTTATATCAGTGCTTAATGCTAGCATTTATGATACAGTGCATGCTCACTTAAACCATTCTGACAGTTTACATTTGCAAACACATTTGATATAGCTTATGGAAATCGATTTTTTGCCAGGAAGTATTTTATGATTAAAAACTGTTGGATTGCTTCCACAACAGCTCATTATGGCTCTTAAAATTCAGGTGTCAAGGAAGCCTTTCATGGGGCTCCAACTGGACACCAGCAGAGTTTAAGTCCCGTGTCTTTTTATTATTCTGATATTGCCTCTCAGTGGCACATGTACCATTCTGTGTCATGTAGTTGCTAATCTGTGCCATTTTGATTCCTCCTTTTAAGATACTTGCTCTCGGTTTTGAGAATAGGAGATACAGAAGGGTAATAAAAGAGGTAAGCAGAAGGGACTTCCTCATTCAAGTGCAGTGCTGTCTGCAGGTGAAGGCTGCCCTAATGTTGACCCTCCACTCTGCCAACAGGAGCTGGTTTGCCTCTCAGTTCTAAGTGCATTCCCAAGACCAACCTCTTCCAGCCCCAGGTAGTGCCTCCTTATGAATGTCTGGGTCTCAGCTCCTTGCCAATCTTTTCTCATAAGGATTATCCCAGTCTTTTATTTTGGCCCATCTTCACCGCCACCTCCCAGTTTATACTAGATGTGAGAGTCTGGATTATGTTTAATAGTGTCCATGGCATTCAATGAAATACTCGTCTTGCTACCAATGGAAAATGACATAGTAGCAATTCGTGACATGAAGTCACATCAGTTAATTTATCACTTCTAGTTGATACTCTCATAAGCAAATGCCTTCTACATGGATTTGCTGCAGTAGTAATAAGTGCTGCAAGGTTATGGCTTGGATGAGTCTGGAGAATTTACAGACAGAAAAGGTTTAATTTTCAATGTAAGTAAGAGGACGAAGAGTTTTCATGTCAGTCTAAAAAAGTCTTATTTTGTAGCTGCAAGATTCTTTCCTACGAGAAATCGGATGTTTGCATTGTTTGTGCTGATTATAATATTTCAGTATAAACTGGAATCATATTTTGGGCTAAGTCAGGACAATAATTGTGAAGGAAAATGTGACTGAAACTTTTATGAGGGAAGATCAAAAATTTTGTGGAAAATGGAATTTAATGTAAGTTTCTAGAGCAGGTATTTAGCCTGGCAGTTAAGACTTGGGTTGCAAAACCCATATTTGTGCATATGAGTTCTATACCAGACCATAGTAGCTCTTGCTTTTGCTAATGTATACTGTGGGAAGCTCTGGTGATGACAAGAGTAGTAGGATTTCTGCTACCTACATGGGAGACTTACACTGATCTGCTGACGCCCTAGTTTTGTCTTTGGGGTAGCTACTGTGGGTCTCTGATGAGAAATTGATGAAAGTTCTCTCTATATGTGCATGCTCCTGTCAGATAAAATTTACAGATTTTAAAATATCTTATTTTGGTGCCAGGAAATTGGATTTCATGCATTCAAAGAGCCTTCAGAGAAAGTCAGAGTTGGTTTCATTGTAGTGTTTTGGGTTAAGCTGCTTTCAGTACCAGCTCACATGAAGTCTTAGTGACTTGACTTCTAATCCAGCTCCCTACTAACATTCCTGGAAAACCAGCAGATGATGACAGTGCTTAGGTCACCAGCACCTATGTGAAAGTCCCAGCTGGAGTCTTACCGCTTACAGCCATTTGGGGCATGAAACATGTGTGTGTGTGTGTGTGTGTGTGTGTGTGTGTGTGTACCCGTGAATGTGTCCCTCTCTGATGTCATACCTTTCAAGTAAATATATTTACTTATTAAATATATAAATGCAAAAAATATACAATGTATTTATTTTTATTAAAAAGGCAGAGTTACAGAAGCAGAAAGGGAGAGAGGAATTTCCTCATCTTTAAATGAACAGAAATTTATGTTCCAAGGATTGCTGAGGAAGATTTAATGTGATATAGCACAGAAGTGACAGATACCTACCTGGCATTTGATTAGTTAATATACTCCATAAAACAGTAGCAAGTCCTTTGTAATTACATGAACCTCATTTGGATTAAAAATAGGAGTGATGAAACACTCCTAAATTGCCCAAAATTAAGGGACTTAGAGAAGTCTAATATAGCTTCCTTTCTCTTTAACTGATAATAGATGCTAGTCACCAAAGGAATAAAATATTTGGTTAAGCAGCTAATTAATAGGGAAGTTGGGAGGAGACCTCTGTCTACTCTCCCTTGCTCAGTAGAGGGCTGTTTCAAAAAAAATAAATTCAAGTAGCATCTTTTAAATTTTCCTAATAAACGAAAAAGAAGTGGGACCAAAGTATCTTTTCAGGTTTCAGAGTTCAGAGTAATCTCTGTGATGTGTAAGATCCAGAGACATCTAAGGAGGAATCGGTGTTTGCCAACCCACACTGCCTACTTTCCCCTCTTCCCTCTTCGTTTTAAAAATCCATGTGGGAGAAAGAGAATAGGCATCAAGGAGAATGGGAGTAGCAGAGAAAGAGCAGAGCAGCCTCATTTATTTTTCATTGTTGGTTGAATCTGGAGGAGAAGAAGGCTTGACTCTGTGAACACACGCTTCTGCCTCTGCCCAGAGCTAGGTGGTGAGCCTGGTTGTCTCAGACCTTCTACCTCTCAAATCACCAACAGCGTTCACACTGGGAGAGAGTAAGCTGCTTTCTCTGCAGCTAAAGCTCTTCTCACTAGCCTTATGAGACAGAATCAAAGAACTATGTTGATTATTATTTTATTGAGGGTTATAAAGGTGAAAGTGAGACCATTGAAATCATAATATACAAGGTTTTCTCATCATCAGTAATATTTTCTCAACTTCACGACATTGTGGTAAGCATTTTTTTAAAGGCAAGCTTAGTTGGATGAAATAACATTGTCTTGCTGTTCAATTAAAGCTATGTACATATGCATACATCATTTATGGTCTATGTATAATTTATGTGTACACAAACACCACACTTTAGTGAGGTAAAAGAGCACAGCGAGGTTAAAACAAATGTCTAAGTTCAATGTAGGCTTTACACTGCCACTGAAAGCAATTTTACTAGCATAAAGACCTCCAACATGCTGATATTAATGTAGTGATAAATATTTAGAATGCATTCATATTTTACTGTCTTAGAAACTAAGCCAGAATAAACATAACTTAAGGCAACCATTGGAAGTGTTTCTTATTTTATCTGCCTTATGTTAAATGTTTTTCAGAGTGACAATGAGAAATATTGAACAATGAAGGACAAAGGTTAGCAAATTTATCATGAATCCATCTTAATCTTCCAAAATATTTTATTTACTATACAGAAATGTCATATTTTTCCATAACCTTAAACTGAGTTTTGAGGGGTGATATTATTGCTTGTTGTCCATACATGTTTACTCAAAGTTATTATGTGTTACACATTTTTCAGTTTTGATTTTATGTTCTACAAACCATCTGCACATATCAGTGGCATTTTCTTAGAAATACAGGAATGAGAATTTGCAGGACACAGGTTGTCCTGGCCACAAGCTATTCAATGCTATTACTAGCTTCCATTGTATCTTTGGAAAGATAAACTATCCAGTATACAAGATTGAATCCTGCAAAAGCAACTGGAAAGAGAATTCGAGAGTACTGGTCTATTTTACTAGTGTCGCCAAAAGTTGGTGAGAGTGGTGGAGGTGTGACAGGTGTTGGCGGTAGGATGGGTGCTCTTGTGAGAACTTTGCTGGCCTCGGAAGATGGAACTATTGGCAAAGTCAGAGAGGTGATTCTTTTCTTTAGGTGGTACTTTGAATCAGAGCGCTGTAGAAAAAAGAAATACACATTCAGCTTGGGGCAAAAGAATAGTGATAGCTTATTAGTCATTCATAGTTTCATCATCGACAAATATTTGTTGACCATTGGTAAGCGAAAATATTAACATTTTCTTAATGCAATTTGATGCTGCCACTTTTCCAAGAAAGGATTAAAACACATAAATTGTTTTTCACTTATATAGTGATCTGAAATTTCACTTCATAGGTTTTGAAAGCATAGCCACCTCCTTGTTATGCATTAACCTTGGGGCCGATGCATGTGGGCAATGGTGTGTATTACAGGTGGGGAATGGGTTCCATATTACTTAATATAAGAAAATTCACCACTTAGTTTATTGATACGATTCTTCCAGACACAATCCCAGCCTGTAGTCTCATCTTTACACACTTGTGAGATTACCCAGCTGAGATTAAAAAAGGGAGCTGATCTATGTTAAGTGACCTTAAATTAAGAGAAATGACTGCTCATGTCTTAAATATAAGTGCTCCTTAACCTAGAAGTTATTACATTGAGAGATTTCTATATCTCATTAAGGACTCTTTTCCTGCTTTCCCTCTATCTTAAAATATCAAAAATAATTTATTTACTTAGCTAAAAATATTTAGATGTTCTTAGCTATGAATAGATTTTTTTTTTGTTCTACTGAAATCCTACGACAGTTTTCTTTTTATACCTTGAATGAACATTTACCTGTTTATTTCTGTTTATCAGAAAGACATAATAGAGGGAGGGAGAGAGAGAAAAAAAGAGAAATGGAACTTGCTCAGGATGCAGAAGCCAACAGTGACTACAGATGGGTCTGGCCCAAGTCGGGAGCCAGAACTGAATGCAGGTCTCCCATGTGGGTGGCAGGATCAAAGTCCTTGAGTCATCAGTGTTCCCTCCTTTCCCTCCCAGAGTCTGCATAAATGGAAGCTGGAACCAGGAGATGAGTCAGGATCCCAAACCACATGCCGGCTTCCAGCTGACATCTTAACCAGTAGACTACACGCTGGTCCCTAATTTCAGTATATTTTCAGTCCAGCGTTTTCAGATCTAAGAGGCCAGTTCTGTCTGATTTAGATTCCTTTTATGCTGTTGGACTTTAGCTAGGCCTTCCTTTGATGCTTTTCTTGTTTCCATCTTCTAACAATCACACTCCTCGTGGCTAGTTTGTCGTTGCTGGGTCTCTGCCTTCAAACACTTGCTGTAGATTACCTCTGATCTTGTAAAATGGTCTTGTTTCCTCCCTGGCAGACAAGTCACCACTTTGCTGCCTGGCAGGGTATATGAGTCACATGGGCAGACTCCCATGGCTTTAGCCAGCAACCCTGCGGCAACAGGATAAGACTGCAGCCTCCCCTATGCAGGGTGAGCCACAGGACCCAAATGACCTGCTGATGCAGTGACATTTGGACCACAGGAACAGCAACTCCAAGAACTCTTCTTTCTATAACCCCCTCCTGAATCTTGCTTTTTGAAATTCCATGGAAATTAATGTCTATATCATCATCATCATAGAGAGCACAAGCCCAGCATATTTTTAGGGACCAGGGGAAAAATCTTCTTTAGCAAAAGCAAAGCTAAATCTGTTGTAGTCCAGCCTGATTTGGTGCAGACACGGTGTACGTCAACCAAGAAGTGTCATTGCTCTCCAGGTCCTGGACTATGGAAGTGCTCTGGGCAAAAATAAACCACAGGACACAGGGGGCAGAATAGAATGTAAAATAGGACAGGGTATTATCTTCTGATTTTGGAATACAGTGACGATTTGTTAAAAACAAGAGAAAACAGGACTGCAGTGCCCAGAGTCACCAGACTGTATGTTGTTAGAACTGGAGAAATGGAATTTTTGCCTTAATGCACGGTGGTATGTCACAGCATAAAGTTTGTGCCATCTTCAAGATTTTACATCAGATTTATTGGATTCTAATCTGAGTTGTTATCCATTAAATATGTATTTATTTATTCATTCATTTATTTATATTGGAAAGTCAGATATACAGAGGGGAGGAGAGACAGAGAGGAAGATCTTCCCTGTGATGATTCACCTCCCAAGTGACTGCAGTGTCCAGAGCTGAGCCAATCTGAAGCCAGGAGCTTCCTCCAGGTCTCCCACGTGTGTGCAGGGTCCCAAGGCTTTGGGCCAGCCTTGACTATTTTCCCAGGCCACAAGCAGGGGGCTAGATGGGAAGCAAGGCCTTCAGGATTAGAACTGGCACCCGTATGGCATTGCAGCATGTACAAGGTTAGGACTTTAGCAGCTAGGCTACCGTGCCAGGCCCCATTAAATATCTTACTAAAATGTTATCATTAAAACTTCAAGCAGAAAAATATGGCATTGTATTATTATCCAAAGAGCTTCAGACTCCTCCCACAGATATGAAACAGTAAAATATTTTCCTCTAGTAACATTTTTGTAAGTATTGTGCTAGAGGATGAGCTCTGCAGAGGAGGTTTTCATTCCTGGATTTTAATAACAGTAATTTTTTTCCTACTTTAGGTGGAAAGAAAGCAGACATGCTTGTTCATTGTAATGAAAAAAAAATGGCTTTCTACATAATGGGTTCTTAAAATGCAAGCTACTGCTTTTTCACCTGTCTCTAGGGAAGTGGGAGGAATGCGTTACGGAAGACTTACGAAGGGTTGTCATACTGCTCTTATCCATAGATAAGGGGTATCACTGAGAATGAAATGCTATGAAGAAATTAGGTAACACCACGTTAGCTTGCTGTTAAAGGTCCACTGCCATAGAATTCTTCTTTTCCTCACTTATTACCCCAAACATTATCTAGCAAAGGTTGCTCAAGGTGAAAGAACATGGGAGTTAGAAATCCCTAGGTCATAATTACTTACCTAGAACTCAACTGCAACATGACTAAGACATATCACAGATGTCAGAGATTCTAGTTGTTATTTTTGAACTTCAGGAAAATTGTTATTTCTCTCATTGTTCATTTTTCTGTTTTTTTTTCCAAGAATTCGAGAAATTCAGATACATGCTTATAATTTCATAAACATATGCATATAAGGATATTATATAGATACAAAGATGAAACTCCATTCATATGAGAAGTCCTCAAAGTATTTATGAAAAGTATATATTATAAAAATGGGCATGGATTTCAAAATTTTGCATCAACATAAACTTAATTTCACTTTTTGAGTTATTTGAATCACCGTAAATATTTGTTCAGCAGATCTTACCTACAGCTAATTTTCAACTTATTTGCAACATGAATCTGCTTTTTCTTGCTGCTTACCCATTTTCGTTTCTTTTTACCTGGACTAACATTCACCTGTTACTCCATTTTTATTTTACCTGTATCTCATTTACTACTTGTTTCTTACAGCACATAACACAGTTTGTCCAGCACTTCATTCACTTTTTGGCTTTCTTAGAAACCACAGCCCTTGTGCTCCCATCATATTCTACTTGTAAACATGATTGTTTCTTTGTAGCTCATCTCCTTTCTTACATTGAAATCTTAAGGACATATGATTCCTGTAGTTCATGGTGTATGCTTGTTAATATGTAACAAATGAATAAGCAAATAGGTGTACCCAAACATTTCCCAAGATTTATGGGATGAGAAAGGCAAAATGTGGCATATAAAGAGTAATACTGTTACCTATTTTATTACTATGCCTTATATAACATTTTAAGTAAAAGTTCTAACAGCTTCTGTTGACAAATGCTACAAGACTATTTGTGTGCTTAATCTCATTTTTTTTTTACTGATTTAATCTTCAAAGTAAATAAATCTGTCTTCCAAGGAAAACAAATGGAAAGCTGAAGAAAGTGGTACACAGAAGTAATAAATATCAGAGCCTGGGTGTAATTCCTGTCATATGCTACAGGTCCCATTCTGAATAGTCAAACCATTTTTCTCATCAGCTTTAAGGCTTGGGTCATGATTTCTGAACCTCAAAACTTGTGACATTTTAGACTGAACATACTCAGTTGTAGTGTTATGACAAGAAAATGACTCCAAGCATTGCCAAATGTTCTCTAGGTTGGAAATAGGTGCCCCTTAGAAGCACTGGTTGAAGGTCAAAATTGTTTTACTGCCTAGCATGATTGAGCATCTTTTTTTTTTTAAAGCAGGCAGTACACTAAAGGAAAATGCCTGTGAACTGGCCTGGCTACCCCACAATTGGATCATCAGCTGCTTGATAATTGGGAATTGGCAGCATGATCAAACTGTACACCAATCTAGAAGAATCACACTGAATCTCTGAAATGAAAAGAAAGTCAATTTTACAAACCGTTTAAGCCACAGGTTTGCATCAGACCCCGCCTGCTCTATTGTAAGCCCAGCAGCTTCAGTTGATGGTAAAATAGGCTTTTGTCAGAGTCCAGATGAGGGCTCAGCTTGGGGTTGTCACTGTTTTGAGTGGAACACCTGTGGTTTTGAATTTTCCAGGGCTCCCCTGCTGCTGAATGCCATATTGGCTTCAGTATTTTTAGAGCACTACTTTGTTTTGAGAAATGCCATTTTGCAAAGGTACTTTGAGTCAAGCTGGACTTCAGGACAAGCGATTATTTGATGTAGGGATTAGGTATTTGTGAACTATTGAGGGTAATTTTTATACATGATTCCACAGGTCTAATACTTTAGAAGAGAAAAAACAATGGGTGTCTTCTCGATAGAGATATTCCAATTAGAGCTGTACTGCTGCAGTGACAAGCAAATGACCTGTTTTAAGAACCAGCAGAGAAAGGCGTGAAGAAAAGATGTCTATTGATACGTTTTAGGTTTATTATGAATCATTATGGGGAAAACTGAAACTATTGGATTTTCTTCATTTGTGTTATATAGCTCATTGAGTTGGGAACTGAGGTGGTTCTTGACTCTCTCCAGAACAACAACTTATTGGCAGCAGTTTGCTACATAACTGATGATAGCAGACATGTCTGGAAGCCAGACTAGATTGTTTTGAGAATGCAGAATATTTGTAGTGGGTGGAGACTTAATAGAACATAGGGAGAGAGTGGTACTCATGTAAATCTCTTATCCAATCCACACCATCCTCTATAAATCACATAGTGATGTAACCAAGGAGGAGAAACATCATAACTTTCATTGTCTTTCTGGTGCTTAGAGTCTTTGGTGGTCTTAATTCTTCATTAATTAAAACTAATTAATAAAACAATTAACTCTAACTAATTAATTATGTTAAATAATAGCTTAGTCTTAATTCTTAGCTCTAGAGAGTAGTAGCCGTACTCAAAACCCTGGCAAGAAATAGAACAGAGGAGACCAATCATTTGGTGTTCTGTGGTTAGTATTTCTCTACAGAAGTGGGAGCAACGTGGTAATGACCCATCACGCATCCCCACCTAAAAGAAGGGGGAGGACTACCCTATGTTTATTTCCTCCATATGCCCAAGTTTCTAGCAATCAGCTTATCATTTCCTGTGCGGAGCCAGGCTAAGCTCTGTCTTCTCAGATTTGACCTCATTTTTTTAAAGTGCCTCCAGGCTGAGTTCCGTTATCTTGCACAGTTCTTCTAAACCTATCACACATCTTTAACTAAAGTCTTTATTGCAATGAATTGTTAGGACTTACTAACTTTTCTGTTTTCCTGCTAGACCAGGATCTCTGCTTAGGGAAGAGGCCCTCTCTTTGCCATTCATTAAAATATCATTGGCTTTCTACAGATCATCTCTTAAATAAAAGCAAATAGCAAATACTTCTATAAAATACCATAAATATCTAAATATGCAATGGATGCTAGGAGAAAAAAACAAAGAAAACAAATGGACCAAGTAATCAGTATAATATAATTACCTTGATTAAAGAAATTTTGATTTTGTGTATTAATAATTTATAAAAATAATCATATCTCTAATGAAGAAAAGAAGCCACATAGATAGTAATGGCACCAGGAACTGTAAATGAGGTACCAGTATCTATTCTTAGGATATGACAATGAAGGCTTAGACCTTTAAAACAACAAAGTAATCCTAGTGTGGTAGCTTAGTGGTTAAAGTCCTCGGCTTGCATGCACCAGGATCCCATATGGGTGCTGGTTCATGTCCTGGATGCTCCACCTCCCTTCGAGCTCCCTGCCTATGGCTTGGGAAAGCAGTCAAAGATGGCCCTAAGCCTTGAGATCCTGCACCCACGAGGGAGATCCAGAAGAAGCTCCTAGCTCCTGGCTTCGGATTGACTCAGCTCCAATCATTATGGCCACTTGGGGAGTGAACCAGCAGATGGAAAATCTTTCTCTCTCCTCTTGGTAAATCTGACTTTCCAATAAAAAATAAATAAATCTTAAAAAATAAAATAAAATAACAAGGAAATTAGTAGACTATTTGAAAAGTGCTCAAGGGCCAAATGTGGTCATTCTAGAAATTCAAGTATATTCCAGGTACACCAAAGATTCTTAAACCATGAACACAGGAATAAATCTCTAATGTCATGGGAGTACATCTAATAAAAACAATATGGTGATACACAGTGTGAATAGGAAAGCAATTGTTGACAGTTTCTTCTCAACAGTTCCAAAAAAAAAAAAAAAAAAAAAAAAAGAAATATCCAATTCCAAATGCCCTAAAAATAGAAAAATAATTAATCTTTAAAACACTATTGAGAGTCTGTCTTTAAGATATCTTTTTGAGGGCCCTACACAGTGGCCTAACGGCTAAAGTCCTCGCCTTGAATGCACCGGGATCCCATAGGGGCACCGGTTCTAATCCCGGCAGCTCCTCTTCCCATCCAGCTCCCTGCTAGTGGCCTGGGAAAGCAGTGGAGGACGGCCCAAAGTTTTGGGATCCTGCACCTGTGTGGGAGACCTGGAAGAAGTTTCTGGCTCCTGGCTTCAGACTGGCTCAGCACCAGCCGTTGCAGTCACTTGGGGAGTGAATCATCGGATGGAAGATCTTTCTGTCTCTCCTCCTCGCTGTATATCTGACTTTGCAATAAAAATAAAATAAATATTTTTTAAAAATATATTTTTGGACTTTAATTTTAGAATTTAAATATCTGAATTTGCCATAATTATATTAAAATTCAAGGTCAAAATAAAAACGATAATAACAGTAGAGTTTTACCCGTAATAATTTTAAATAGCTTTCTGTGAAAAGCCATGAGCAATGTTAAACAGCATAATTTACAATCACATGGAATACAGAAGCACTTAATTTATTTATGACTTCACCAAATCAGTTTGCTATTTCAGTGTCCAACTTACACAAATAATGTTATTTTGATTGCAACTGAATAGGCATTTTTAAATGTCATGATATTTACCAGGAAAAAAAAATGACCCTGCAATTGTAATATACCATATGCAAGTATAAATTACAAATGTGTAATTTGTTTGTTCTACTTTAAGTCAGTTGCTATTCTGACATGAACAAGGAAATATATATACTATTACATAGAATATTTACATTTCATTTCTATCAGCAAGACTTGCATGGTCAGTTTAACTTCATTTTTAATTTTAGTTATATATTTTAGCTTTTCTGAAATAACATTCTTCTTATCCATTATTTGAGAAAAAAAATAAGTTTTCATTTGTTTGTTTGAAACACAGAGTGACAGAGAAAGAGAAGGAGAGACTGACACTGAAATACATTCCATCTGTTGGTTCACTCCCTGAAGGTCCCTGAAGTCAAGGGTTGGGACAGGCTGACAGTAGGAGCCTGGAAGACCTAGGTCTCCCACATGGTTACAGGGCTCCAAACATTGTCAAGCTGCTCTCCTAGGCACATTGACATGGATTTGAAGTAGAGTAGCTAAACCCTACAAGATAATCTGATACTGGCTTACCATCAGTGATCAGCCACAATCCTGATCCTTCTAAAAACAATTTAAGCCTAGGTAGGTTCATAACTATAATTGTCAAAAAAAAAAAAAAAAGAAGAAAAATGACAACTTAAAAGAAAAAAAAAGTGTTTTGAGATAATTAAATGTGATTTATCCAACTTCCTAAACAACCTGCTCATTATATGTTACAGTTTTAGGAGATTGTTTATATGGAGATCTGAAATCTTAAAGTGTATCTTATGAATAAGTTATATCTTTAAAATACTGGCTTAGAGAAATGATTACTCTATGTTTTATTCAAAGATTTAAACTAATATTCTTGTAAAAATTTTTTCAAAAGAGTTGATTCTATTTCATTAAATTTCAGTATCTAAAAATTTATTATATTCAGTACTCTTCTCTCATGATTTTTAAAGTTTTTGCCATACTTTTTATACACGTACAAAGTGAACTGAATCCTGGCAGGGTAGTTTTTCATTTCTAGATGTGTATTATAATAGGAACTCTAGACAACACATAGCATATATGCTGTGTCCATACAGATGGTATACAAAGAATCAGTTATGCATAAACTCATTCGCAAGAATAATTGAAATTGGTCCTGGCGTCGTGGCCTAGCGGCTAAAGTCCTCGCCTTGAACGCCCCGGGATCCCATATGGGCGCCGGTTCTAATCCTGGCAGCTCCACTTCCCATCCAGCTCCCTGCTTGTGGCCTGGGAAAGCAGTTGAGGATGGCCCAAGGCTTTGGGACCCTGCACCCGTGTGGGAGACCCGGAAGAGGTTCCTGGTTCCCGGCTTCGGATCGGCGCGCACCGGCCCGTTGCGGCTCACTTGGGGAGTGAATCATCGGACGGAAGATCTTCTTCTCTGTCTCTCCTCTCTGTATATCTGACTTTGTAATAAAATAGATAAATCTTAAAAAAAAAAAGAATACTTGAAATTTATGTGGCTTGAAATAATGATTTTCAAATGAGTTGGAAATAGTTTGCAGACTGTGATATTTTTGTTTAAAAATGTGGACTCTGATGACCCTTAATCTGATATGCACAGAAAACATCATAAGTTAAAGGAACAACTGGAGGAATGACCTCCCCTAAGTTCTGGGAATGTCTTGTCCACTGGGATGTGCATTTGGGTATTGCCTGGTTTCTGGTGAATTGTGAGGTTGGGGAGGGCTTCGTCTTCCGTGCTGGGATTTTGCAATCAATCCCTAGTTTTTCTATCAATTAGTAATTGATATTTCCCTTATGAGTTTCTGTTTCCCCATTTGTAATAGGTGTAATTACACTGTATCAGTACACAGAAAAATTTTTCCTTTTTTTTTCTTTTTAATGAGAGCTTATGTTTAAAAAAATGTAAGTATATTCTCTTATTATGGAGATGAACTTCTCTGTTGAATTGAAGAAAATGTATGTTTTCAAACAGCTTTGTCAGTTTATCAAAGAAAATTTGAATAGGGAAAATTATCACGCTTTTCACCATTGTATGTCTTGGATTGGGAGAAGTAAAGCACTCACAGATTTATAAATGTTACATAAGGTTAAATTAAGGATTATTGGGCCATATATGGCTTTGAGATTTTTAAGTGTTTACTAGAATTGACCTGTTATAAGGAATTTTCTATCCTGTGTCTACGTAATTCAAATTTAGATAGTAACAATTTCCTCTAATCTGAGACCTATATATTTGGAGTTGCACTCAAATAAACATTTATAGTTGTTCATTCATTTTATAATTATCAAAAATATATTTGTAGGTTAGTGATTTGGCACGGTGATTAAGCTGCTCACTGAGATTGCCACATCCGCTATGACAGTACCTTGGCTCCTGTCATGTCTCTACCACCCATCAATTCCAGATTCCCAGTAGTGCTCACGTATGGGAGATCTGCTTTTAATTCCCAGATTCCAGTTTTGGCCTGGTCTATCTTGAGCTAATATAGTCATTTAAGGAAGCAGCAAGGGAAGAAGAGCTCCTTCCCTGTCCATCTGTCTCTGTCTCAAATAAATAAGTAAATAAGTATTGAAAAAATGTGCTCACGATAGTATTTGAAAATTCACTCACCTGAAATTTAGATTTGGGGGCATGTTTGTATTCTGTGAGATACCAGGACTTTTGACATCGGGAGGTTACCAGCCAGGAGGACTTTAAGTTGCCAACACTTCCCTGCCCTACAGTTCCACTTGCACTGTCCAACCCCAAACTTCTGTGCAGCAGAAAATTGTGGCTTTGTGTTTTACTGCTGAGACTGATGCCAGCTAAAAATAACCAACATTGGCTGCTGGCTGAGTCCCTGCAATGACGTCCTGCTCATTATGAGGACACTGGAATAAAATTACAATGGCTCATAAACTGTAATGCAAATAACACCAAGACATGTTCAGATAGTCTCAGAATGAGCAGTGGTATAGGTGGTACCAGATACCTGTCTGAAACTTCGCTTTCTTTAAATGTTTCACTAATCCCCATCCAGACAGTAACCTGCAAGCCTCCGGTTCATAGAAAGGAGTGAAGTTTGCACTTCAACAAGTACAGCTATCATTTTGGCATTCTGTAATCTTCTCTTGGAATGCACTTTCACTTTGTATGCAAATGAATGTTGCTTTTCCAATGACTTCCACCTCTCTCATTCTTATATTCTGTTCTTGAATCATAAGAACCTGGACGCAGCCACCACACGGTAACTGGCAAGCCCATGAGGAAGAAGCAGGAGGTGGTGACCCACTTAGACATGAGCTAGTGAGTTTTTCCTCCAATTCTTGACAGTTGTGCTAAGAAGTCCTCATTTTGTTATACCTTTCTCTCCTTTGTACTGTTCTAACCAACCATGAACCAACTTCCCTTGTCCCTCTCTCCAGCAACTGTTGAAAGTGGGGAAGCCAAGGGCAATACCAGGCAGATAATATATTTCAGTTCTTTATGAAAAAGGCTTTACAAAAGTAGCTGAGACTTCCTTCTCCTCTTGTCATCTGGCTGTGAACTTATCTTTCCTAATCCTTCCATGCCTTCAAAACCTCCAGATTTCTGCTCCTTTACTATAAGGGGCCATTGCATATTTTGTCATCTTTATTGATGAGGTGTTTGGCACTTATGCAGTAAACATCTATATAAATACGGCATATGAATTATGGCATCTTCTAACCCCTGAATACCATGTAGTCTCTGTGGAGAACTGTTTGGTATATGGTCACCCTTACATTTCTTTCTCCAACTCCTACATGATCCTGATATCACCTTACCCCATTCATTTTGGCATTCTGTTCTGTTCACTATTTGTTAACAATGTTTTACCCCTATGGTAAATGTAAGGAGCAGGGTCTGGATACTCCCTCTGTTTTCTTGTAAAGAAATATCTTCTACCTTCCCTTTCTAATTGGTAAAGTTATAATGATCTCAAAATTTATAATTTTCAGTATTACTTTGGCAATCATATGGGACTCTAACTGAAGCACAAAGGAGTCTTCTGCCCTGCTAATATGTGAAAGCTCAGATCTAAAATCTCCCATGTCCAACCACTTACAAATCCCTCTTCAGCTTATTGAAAGTCCCAGTGGGCACACATGCCTGGAAAAATAGTGGTTTCCAAGGATGCTGGAATACCATGCATCATATGTGAGATATCTGACCCCAGATCCAAATCAGCTCACAAAGGGGTTGTTCAGGCAAAGGTGCTAAAGGACACAGTTGAGATTCTGGGGTGCAAGATCCAGACCAGTGCAATGACAGGACTTTCACAGAATCATGGCCCAGTCTTTTCCCTGTCTTCCTTTTCTCTCCTAGGTCACAAAGAGATCTTTTAAATGATGGTGAAATTCCCATCCGTCTCCTTGAACTCTGTCATTGGTTTCCTCTTTAAATATTGGGATATCCTTGGACTAGATATCCTGAAGAAGTTTATTTTCTTTTACAGCACCTTTACCAATGCATAAATATGTTCTCCAAATAGCATACTCAACTTTAGTGTTTTATCTTCAAATTGTTCTTTTCTCTCAGAGACAATAAAAATGGTCAAAATATTCTTCATTCTGGACTTCATGGCACTAATTGAAAACTCAAACCTTAGAAAGAACGATAGACTCTTATATGCCTATACCCTCACAGAGATGAGATATGGAAGAGCAACAGATACAGTAGATGATCTGCTATTAATAGAAACTGCACTATTCATGAGTCAACACTCTCGACTTCCTCCAATGATAGAACCATTCATAGTGGGTGCTATGCCCCCCCACCCTCTGCCTCAAGCCCTAGTCCTCTTCTATCTCCTCATCATCTATGACCTCCTCCTAGAGCCCAACACATCCCTCTGTTAGAGTACCGCCTAGGAGTCCTCACACTGGGACTCTGCCTCCCACCATCCAGGCACAAGTATCTTTTGTCATCTGAGGGAAGTGAGTAATTTGAACAATAACAGTCAATAAAAACAGGTCTTACTCTCTGTGTTGAACATGAAAAACATTACCAAAATCTAGGGATACTTTCAGAAAATTCTCCCAGATTCACAGAGCAATGTCAGGTTCTTAATTCTGGCCTTTTAGTTGGACTATGGAGACCCACACCATTATCCTGTGTGTGCACTTCTTGGACCCTGGAGGAAAACTATAGTCCCAACTCATGCTCTCGCCCTGGTGGCTTAACAGTAGTATAAGCAATATGCTGAAAGGCAAGGGATAGTACTTGAAGTACCCATCCAGAAATTGATCATACTTTCATAACCAGGAGCCTACTTTTCTAAATAGCTAGACGCAGGTGCCACAGGATGGCCTGGGTATTTGAGAATATTTGGAACCACCACATTAACTTTAAGCAGTTCTTTACCATTCATATATCACATCGGTAGAGGAGTTACAGACTTTAAAGTAAGTCAGTGGCTAATAGGAGGAAGATTTATTAAGCATTGGGCTCATTTCAGAGTCTCCAGTGCCAAGTCCTTAATACAGCTGAGCTTCTGCCATCTGGAAAGATAGTTCACTATTGGGTGCAGACCATAGAACAGGACTGCACCAATAGATTTGGTCTACAAGATGAACTTCTGGAAAATCCTTTCACTTCTGGAAAACCCAGATGGCAGTAGCTTCATGAAGAATGGAGTCTAAGAGGCAAAATAGATCATAGAGTTCTCACTGAAGTAGAAGAAACTCAAACTTCACCATCTAACACTGAGACACAAAATACCGAATTTTCTGCCTTGACTAGAGTTTTAAAAACTCAGAAAAGGGTAAGGAATCGATATTCATACAGACTGTAAATATGTTTTCTGTGCTACCTGCACACGTGGCAATTTGGGAAAAGAAGACCTACTATGAGAAATTCTACTATTGAATCTGGCTAATAGATTTTGGCTTTTGAGCCTCTAGAAGTCACAGCTGTTCTTTATGGGTAACACCAAAAATGGAGTAATCAGATTAGAGGAAACACTACGCAGAATGGCCTGGAGAAGGCTCATACTCTGGCCTCTAGAGACAGATGAACGTCTCCATTGTATCATAACTGAGATATAAGAGACTCAACAGTGAGATTACATTAGAAATTCCAATGGGAGGAGGACTTAAAGTCATAAAATCATGTTTCCAATGACCTGTCTGAAAAAAAGTCAGATAAATGCAAGACTCTGTCTCAAAAAATGAGGCCCTAATTCAGATACTTGTCCATGTCTTTAGAGAAAAATGACTGTACACATTTATAAGAGGAACTAGCCTAGGCTTCTCCCCTCCATTTGTAACATAACCTTAGTGGCCACACAAAATCACCTCCCTTACTTAATCCCAGACAAAGAACAGAAACCTACCCAAGTGCATTTGGCAGGAAGACTTCACTAACATCGTCTGAGCAAATGGTCTCAAATACTTATTAGTCTTCTTTGATATTTTCACAAGATGGATGGAAGGCTTTCTGATACAAACAGGAAAAGTATAAGAAGTGCCTTCACTAAAAGAAATAATCCCACCTTGTAGCTCCCCCACTTATCCTCCAGAAAGACAATGGCTCTTCCTTTATCTATAAAGTAACTAAGCAGGTAGCCGCGGCTTGGGGAATTTTCTACCATTTCGATACCTCTTAGAGGCCCCATTCCTCATGTAAGGTTGCGAAGAATGAAAGTAATCTTAAAAGGACTCTTGGATGATCTAATACGTCAGAATCCTGGTTATATATACCTTGGTAATATGCTAGATTTTCTCCCATTGCCTATATTTGCAATGCTATCATACACTTGCAGAAAGCTGTATCATTGAAAATAATAACTAAAAAATTACTTATTTATAAATTTTGGGACCAAAGCATAACCACAGCACAGCTAATTTAATGTAAAGTTATAAGTACTTTTCGCTGATTGTGTCTTTTTTTGACTATAAACTCATTGATACGTATGTATTCACAGTGCATATTTACATATATTAATGCTTTAGTGAGAATCAAACACTTTCATAACAACTGTTTCTAGAGTACCTATAATTCATTTCATGTCCTTGTGAAATTCAGAAGCCAGCAGATTTCTGACAAAATTGTCCATTCTGTACAAGTCCCTGATCCTCTTCTATCGACTCTGAAGAGCTCATTAGGGTTTTTTTTTTTTTTTTTTGTCTTTATTCTCTCTCGCTGCTGTAAGTGAACCTGTTCAAAGGAAACATCTAAAGGCTAAGAACAGTGTTTTTAGTCTCTCCTGAGAGCCTGGAATCTGACAGTATATATGAGAATAATGGAAGAATTCCAAAAGTTTAGAGCAAAGAGAAATGAAGGGAGATTCCTTAACTTTTCTCTGTGAAGTTAGAAGAGAAACTGGTATTGTTCTTAACAGTTACGTAACTTGGGCTCGACTAATACTATGTCTGAACTGTTGTTAGTGATCACTGTTTGGGGTGTCTTTTTATGTGGTAGAAAACATTAGAAAAAATTCAATTACCACAACAATCTCTGCTTCCAAAGGTTCAGTTGCTTTTGATATTGTCACAGGGGAGGAGGCTGAAATCTGTGCTTTCCTTTTGGCCTTCTGCGTCTGAAGATTGGTGAAGTAGTTGACAGCTGCAAACTCGATTAGAGCAGAGAACACGAACGCAAAACAAACAGCTATGAACCAATCCATGGCTGTTGCATATGAAACTTTAGGCAAGGAATGCCGAGCACTGATGCTTAAAGTTGTCATGGTTAGAACAGTGGTGATTCCTAAAGTGAAGAAAAATGAGAAACGTAGTATTAGCATGGAGGGTCACATAACAGGTTCAAATGAGGACTAGTTTGGAACAGATTATATACACTACCAATTATATATTACCGATTAATTTTCTTATAATAGAATTATTTCTAATTTTATTATAGAGATTAACCATATTTGTGTAATTCAGTAGTTTGGCAGTGTCTTATACATTGCAGTCTCTCATAAAATAATTGTTGAACTTAATTCACTGTTATAAGTGATAAATAGTTTTAATGATTGGGAAAATTATAAAATTACAGCATAACTGTCATTTATTGAATAATCCATATTTCTGATCAATTTTAGTATCTTTGATCATACTTGAGAATTCTGTGTGGCACAAAGAGTAATGTTTGCAAACATTTGGGGAATGAACCAGAAAACAGGAGTCTGTCAATCTATCACTAATTTCTTGTCTCTCAGGTAAAACAAAAACAAAACCACCTATTGGTCAAAGTATAAAATAAAAATAGAATTAAATGTTGAGGTTGGAAACTATATGGCTCAACCTAAAAAAACAGTAAGTTTATATATATATATATGTATATATATATATATATATATATATATAGTATATATGTTCAATATCAGCTTTTTCTTTTTTGGATTTACATGTCAGTTTTTTAGCATTTCTACTTTTTCCTAGCTAAAAGATCTTAGAAAAGTACTGTAAAGCAAGGCACATGAAAGGCATAGGGAACCATCTAGAGCTCTTGCTGCGATACATTTTTTCTTGTTTCACCACACAACTTGTGGTGAGGATCATTTCACATGATATATGCGGTTATGTGAGACAGAAATCTTTGCCTCTGTGGGTTGAAAAAGTATCTTGATATGGATTTTCACAAAATCACACAGTCAACGAGAGGTGGAGGATGAAGGAAATGGAACATTAGGCATACCGAAGACAGTTCTTGCTGGGACAGACTCCTTGTTAATCCAGAAAGACACCTGAGACAGAATGACTGTCATAATACAGGGAGTGTATATCTGTATCATGAAGTAGCCCATCTTCCTTTGTAAGTGGAAATAAACTGTCATTATTACATATTCACCTGTTGGAAGACACGCACATCAGTAATAGTCCTGTTGCCAGTCTGCAAAAAGAATGCTGCTGAATGTAAATCTTGCGAGGCTTTAAGTTTTCATGGGTTGAGAGAAAACAAGTGAAGGCGTATTTCAATGTCTGAGAAAGCTACTTGATCAGCAGGTTATATAACAAATGACACACCAGTTCACAGTGTTCGGTGCAATTTTTTGTATCATAACTACACTCAGAAAATTACTTATGCCAAGATTATATGAATCTTTGTATACCACTGACTGGAAAATAAATTTTGAGAACAGCTATACATCATTTTAAAGCAATAAGCCTGGCTAAAAATGACTAACACAAAGTAAAAAAAAAATAGATAATTTTGAAACTAGGCACTTAAGTCATCTTTCAGGTCAAATTCTTACCTGTATTAGATTTAATGGTCTCACTAGATGCTGTTTGTCCAATCAGATCATACTGGAGGAGGCTAGATGATTCTTCTGGGACTTCTACAGAGTACAATGGCCCCTTTTTCCATGTATATATGATTTCACTTTTAGGGTAAGCATCTGAAATTTTAAAACAGATTAAATGTAGTTGTATTTTTTTCATTCAAAGCAAGTGTTAACTGTATAACAAGGAAATACATCATAATTTCAAAACAAATATTTTCTCTTAATTTCATTGCCTGAAACCTCTGTTTATGATATTGACAGCCAAATAAGTGCGTTTTTGGAATGACACTGAAAATATCATGGATATCATGGTGATATTTTCTCCTTTATGAATAGTCTGTGACTTAAACCATATAATTTCTTAGTTTGAATACATTATTGAATTCAAAAAAAATTTTAATTAGCTTACAACTTCCAAACTTGAGTGGACAAGCATGCCCATCCATTGGAAAGTTAACCAGTCTCATGGGACAGTCAGCATTGATGGTAAGCCTAGGGGCATTGAAATAAATGGTCTGAGTTAGTATGATGGATGAACCATTTAGGAAGAAGAAAGAGAAACAGAGAAACCTCACCTCATAGTGTATAGAATGGTTCCGTTTTGCATTATTCTGAAGAGTTTATTAGGGGTTGTCATGTTGTGAGCAATTGACTTCTTGCCATTTCTGAAAAAAGTGTCAGGTGTCCAGATTTTACTGACCATCAAGTTATTCAAACTCAGAATCTCAGTTGGTCCCCCAAATTTCAATCTCTCATCAGTCCAAGTTTGGCGGAAGAAAACATCCATTGTATATTCCTAAATACAAACAAATTACAGTAGGATGAGAATATTTATTTGCTAGTTTATAACACTCAATTACAAAACTTGAGAAAATGAACTTTTATGACAATAACTTCCAGTCAATCCAAATAACGCGATCATCACTAAGTGATTTTATAGTCAATAAATGATTTTTATGAAACATAATTTTAGTAAAATTATCAACAGTTGTTGCCATATTATACCAACCCTCTACTCCATTACAACTGGCCCTTGATTTCTCACTTTGTCATTTATCTATTTGCTTATTAACCTGTTAACTCTTTTTTTAAATTTTTTTATTAAGATTTATTTTATTTTTATTACAAAGTCAGATATACTGAGAGGAGGAGAGACAGAGAGGAAGTGGAGCCACCGGGATTAGAACCAGCGGCCATATGGGATCAAGGTGAGGACCTTAGCCACTAGGCCACACCGCCAAGCCCCTAACCTGTTAACTCTTTACAGTGAAGGCTTCACCAGCCTCCCTGAGTCAGACTAACCATCCCATTTAGCCCCTAAGTTACTTTCAGAGAGGCCTCTGATCATCCCCATGCTCTTCAGTAAAGCTCCAAAGACTGAACTACCTTATTTTGATGAACATACTGTGGCTTCACCCTGTTGTCTGATTTGTCTGATGTTCTCAAGGAATACAAAAGCAAGCATGATTCTTCTAAACAAAGCATCATTTCATTGTGAATAATCAGTTGTAGGTTTTACTAGGTGGTTTTTATAAAATAACATTAAAATTTTAGAAATGATAACTACTAAATGAATAAAACTTAATGACAAATAACCTTCAATTAAAATTAAAATATTTCCAGTAATTGTTTTGCTTGATATATGAATTCCTTGACAAGGTTTACTACAACATGAGTGATTATTTTTTTTTATCCCATTTTGCAAATTTAATATAATTTTTGCTCCTGCTTATAAAAAGGGCTTATCCTTCATATATGACATCAGTTTAAATAGAAGAATTGTTGGTAGACAGTGGGCCATGCGTGTACAGAGGCCCCAAGTCCAAATGTGCGTTTTTTTAATATTTTTTTTATTAATTATTTTGCATTATGTGACAGTTTCATAGGCTCTGGGAATCCCCTCACCCCTCCCCCTCCCCTCCCCCCTGGTGGATTCCTCCACCTTGATGCAGTATTACAGTTCAAATTCTATCAAGATTCTTTCCTTGGAAACATATACCAAGCATAGAGTCCAGCTACTTATTGTCCAGATGGGTTGAACAGTTTCTTGGGGAGACCATTTCTGGTCTGAAGTTAGATCTGGTAGAATATCATCACAGTCAATTAAGAGTCCCAATATAACATCAACAGCAATTTGCAATATTATGGAATTGACATGGTTTTGAGTAACCAGTATGTTAAAAAAAAAAAAAAAAGCAAGTCCTAACCACAACCTATGATTAGCTCATTGATATTTCAATTTTAGTTTATATACAGGACCGGCTGCTATATACCTTAAAATGGCTATAAGGTACCATTCAGCTGTCTCGTGTCTATTTCATTTTAGTATTTAGCCATTTGTTGTGAACATGAGTGATTATTTTAAAAATGTGATTTGACACACAGTTAATGCACCCATGTAGTAGTGATCTGATCTGTAATGCACACATGTATCTCAACAGAGACATATATATGAGATTAAATTTCAAGTATACCTATACTTCAGTAATTAGGCATGTGATTTTCTCTATTTGGAGTGTTTGAATGGAAAGCATAATATTGAAAGAGTTTGAGATTGTTTAATAATGCTGACACTGCTTTTGTCTCCATATGAATGTTTCTTCAGTAAAACCTTTCTCTGTATCTTCCTTTCTTCCTATCATTCCTTCATCTTTCCTTCCTGTGGTAAACTTTCCTTTTTCTTTCTTTTGGTACTCTTCTTTTCTCATCAATTCAAAAAGAGGACAAAAACTTTCCAATAACTGTTTACACAGAACTGCATTATCCTCATAAAATGAAATGGCACATCTCTTTAAAGATATTTACATTTACATTAGTATTTATGTTTAATAGAGTGATAAATACTATCTCAAAACAGGGAAAGAACATTAGGATGCACTTTGTTGTAGAAGACCAGATCAGGTTTTCATTGCCACGTACTATAAATATCCTCTTACGAATCCTACAGCCATCTGTACCTGGAACAGGGCTCCTGGAACACCTGCTGGTCCATCCGAAATTGCAAAGGTGAAATGCGTCAACCTTTCCAAATGACTTCTTTGTGTTTTAATAGAATATTCTGATAAGGATGTGACTTGCAAAAGGTAGTCACGTTTCAGGTTTCATATTTATCTTCCATATATTCTTACATGACATAAGGTCTTCATGATTTTTGATTTTTCTTATTCCAATAAATTTACTAGTACTTCATAAGGAAAGTGAAAATGTTTTATTTAATTGGAAAGAATCAATGTGTGATTTGCAGATGGAAGGCAGGAGATAATACTAAAAATTCCCTCAGCTAGAAATGTTTAACCATGGACCTTTGTAAAACATGAAGAAAATTAAGACAGTAAGCTGCTCTAACGGCAGGACCCTCTCAGCCTGAACACACATACTACCTAGGGAATTTGGGGACAAGAAGCTTGATGGCATTGAAAATGATCATTTTCTATGGAACTCAGCTCTGCTATGTAAAAGTACCCAACTCATTCGGAGCTTACTCACCATTTCCACATCTGACACGGGCCCAAAACTGGTCACATAAATGTCTGTTTTGACTTCTGTGACAGCACCTGAAATTAGTTCATAGAGATGGGATATTTATCACTGATCTTAGACTCTATTGTTAGACCCCTCCTCAGAGTCACAATCTTCAGTTTTAAAGAGATTCCAGTGTGGGGCATGCTTAGTTCTTTCAACTTTCAAATATCATGGCAATTGTCTTATTTTAAGTTTATTCTAGTCAAATTGAAGAAACATTGGGGAATTAAAGCAAATGAACTTAATTTTCTAACAAAACTGATTAATAATAAGTACCACATATTAGTAGCTTTAATAGCAAGTACTAATGGACATGTTTTAAATGGGAGAATTTATTTCTACATTTTATATACTCATGCTAGGAAGAGAATTCTGAAACTCAGAGATAGGTCATTAATTGAAGAAGAGTCCAAAACAGGATGGGAATGTACACAGCCTCTCTTCAATATCCCCAAACCTGTGATTCTTGACATAACTATCATCTGGATCGTTCCTGAGTCTTACATGAAAGTAAGATAAGACCACTGGCATTTGCCCCAGCAATAATGCAATTGTTCACCTCCAAATCCTGGCCGCAACCGATTATCATAGCCTTCCAGCAGACTGTCCAGGATCCGACTGATGTTTTCTGAGTACAAGTTGCCCTCATCTTCAAGTTTCCCCGTGGCATTTCCCAGCCTGTAAGTAGAATCAGTGGTCCTCACTCAGGACCTCGAAGAGGGTAAGGTGAGTGACCCATCCTAATCCACCCTACTCCAAACACATGCTTCAGTGATTGTTACAGAAGCTTGCCAGGGAGCACAGGTTTTCCTTTCCTATGTGATAAAAAGAATAAAAATCTTACTCACCATAGAATAATGCACAGCCAGGTCAGAGGTGATGCCATCCTGCAGCGCGCTGAAATGACCAGTTCAACCTCCTAGCTTCTTCCTCCCCTCCCAGCAAGCTCTCCCTTGCCAATCAACTGGCAAAATCTTCCGAATTCCTCATATCCCTGTTCCTGATTTCCTTCCAGTCCGTAATCTAATAGATAAAGAAGTTGCCCGGAAACTTTGGAGATTCCCTTTACCCTCTTCTTTCTTCTATTTCTTTTTTATTTTTAAGTGAAACAAAGTGATTTTTGGTCTTAGACTACATCCTGTGGACATTCAACCTCCTCTGACTGACTCATTTGGGAAATGAGAGTCTGAAGGGACAGTGCGTGGTCAAAGAGCAGTGACAATAATCGAATAAGGCATTAGGGGAGATTAAAAGGAAGAAATCCACTAGTTTTGGCATGGAATTAGCAGAGCCTGTGAGAAAATCTGGAAAGCAGTGGCATCTTGCTGATTGAGATTATGTTCCAATGGGCTCAGCATTTATTATTTCTATGGTGCACAGAAGGATTCCTGTACTGCTCTTACTGCTTGAAAAATGGAACAATATTGAAACCCTCCTGGACCCTTATTCTCATTTCATCTACTTTATTGTCTGTAGGCAACCTGTCCTTCATAGTTAAAAAGCATTTCTTACTGTTTGTTTATGCACGCTTTGAACAAACAGGAACAATTCCTGGCTACTTTGCTGTCGAACAAGTATTTTAAAAGTACTTTACTGATCGCTCCTGCCAATGGAGTGCCATCTCAAGCTAAGAGATAAATGAATCCCATGCTATTTTTAAAATCTGGTCAAAAATGACGGGTTGAGTTTTCCCCTGCAGAAGTAACACAAGATTAAATATTTGCAGACAGAGTGACTGATGATTTTGCCAGCGCTATTTTACTAGGTTTGGTATAGATCAAAAGCCAAATATCTGAATCTGAAATATAGCATTTTACGCACTTGTGATAGGAAAAAACTGTAATAAGTCTGTTTAAACATTAAAATTTCAACCTTAATAATAAAATAATGATACATGAAAGACTGTTAAATGGTTTTAAACACTGTGTTTTTAAAAATCTAAATTCTTCAAGACCATAATAACCATTGTGGGCATGTATAGCAAAATTTTAAATTTTCCTTTAAACTTGATCCATTGTTGATGATGTTATATTTTCAATTCTCATTGATTTAAGGAGTTCATTTGGGATTATGTGAGAAAGAAGATTTTATATAGGTTCCTTGTTTTGAGAATTCACTTTGGAAGAGAAAAAGGGAGAGGTCTAAGCTGTGCCAATAAAAGGAGCGACACTGACAGGTTACACGTTGAATCACTTATTGAACACTTACTATAATTCATCTATGTACACGGATACTAACTTAACCTATGCCATTATCATACAAGGCAGTCATTTTTATGTTCATTCGAAAAAAAAAAACAGAGAAAATGAAACTGAAAAAAGAAATGTGAGTACCCTGAGATTCCAGTGCTACGTGGTATTTTTGACCTCAGATGATAGGTTGTTCTTATGTTGGACCTGACTCCCTGCTCAAAAGCCGAGGTCCTTCATCCCCCTGGACCAACACTGTCTTTTGTGCTGTGAAGAAAAACTCACCATCTCAGTGGACGATAAAGGAAACTGCCAAACTACCCCTTTTGGAAATCCAGCACATTAAGAGTAAAATTGTTCTGGGAAGCAAACAACAATCAAGGGACATTTCCCTGGGCTGCAGCCTTAAATTGTTCTGGCTTGATGGGGAATAAAATGTTGAGTGCTTTGTAGGACATTCTGGTGCCTGCTGAAAGAATAGTCAGGCAATAGTCATTTCAATCATTCAAAAGAAGTCATTTCTAAAACGACTTTTAATTATTCAAACACTGCTAGTTCAACAACTTTTACTTATTAAATGTTTGTAACATACTGAGGGTACACAAATTTCCAAGAGACATAATGCTCACCCTCAGAAGGTTTGTTTTCTAGTCATAACCAGCAATGCGGAATTGACAATATGCTGAATGCTACACACACCATCGCTATTAGTTATGTTCTGTGAGTCAAGTGAGAAGATGATTGTAGAAGCAAATGGAGGCCAGGGATTATTCTGTAGAAAAGATGATGTATGAGGAAAAATTCACAGATGAGCTCAGAAATGAGGCAATGCCGGTTGTGCTTCTACACAACCAATAACTGAGCAACTTGAAAATAGGGGGAACAGAAGCTGCAATGCTATAAAGGCTGTAGAGGAGACTGGGCTCAACAGAAGATCTCCCATGGAAAACTTGAAAAATAAGCATATTTTTAAAGAGGGTTTTCAAAAAATTCACAATCATTTTCTTTCTCAGAGAATGGCCCCTGCAATGAAATCAAGCAGAATGTTTAAAAACTAGGCATGGGATAATCTTTTATCAAGTTTGTGTTACTTGATCCTACCTAAATTGTTAGACCACTTAGAATTTAGGTTCACAAGTCAGAATGTTACTTAGGCACATTATCCTCTCTTGACCACATTTGTATCTCTTACCCCAAGGGATTTTGTAGGATCAGGATGGTGCTGTTATTAAGCATGAATGAAGCTATTCATCAAGGGACACGCCCCTAATAAATAATAAATGAAAGAATCTATCCACAATATCACCACCGTCATCATCATCATAGTTGTCATTAACATTATTGTTTGTAGTCAGATAACATGTCTTCTCGCTAAATAAAATGTAGAAATGAGCCAAGACATTAGAAACTAGAAATGCACTTTGTCATTAACTGGCAATTCAGAATGGTGTATCTGAGTTCACATGTCAGTAGAGAAAACCAAGGGAAAGAGAGACAGAAAAGCGGGCATGCAGCAGATCTGCAGAAAGAAGTGAGGACATGTGTCCTTGTTACCCCAAAATCAGAGGTACCTGCCTGAATTTCTGACAGTCTCCATGATAACATTTCTACAGATTCTAGGCATCATTTCTGCCCTTGGATTTCCCAAGAAGGGATCATATCATTTTACATCATTTATATTTTTTGCTCATGGCAAATTAAATGTGTTCCTGTCACTAATCCACTAGCTTCAACTCTGAAGTCTACCTCAAGTGTGAAAACATTTCCAGTCGTAATGACGGACAATCACATTTGGATGAGCTGCCCAACCCACAGGAGATTAAACCTGGAAAAAGTGAAATCTTGAAATGGTTTTCTGGGCTTGTAAAGAACATCAGGCTAATTGGCAATTACTTAATGAACTTGCTGCTTAAGGAATCTCTTAGACCTCCACAGAACCGAGCAAGCACTTTAATAAACTGCATCAACTCTTTCAGACCACTAGGGGATCGCTGAGCACAGTCTTCAGACAGTACTACTCATGCCCAGAGAAACTGTTTGCCTATTTATCAGATGCTTGGAGCATAGGACAGAGACAGAATTTTGGGTTCAAGCCCAGTGAAGCGCTCCAGGGACAATGTTTAAGAGGAACAAGTAGAATGGAAGTCAATTAAACAGGGATTCTGCTGGATTTGGGTAAGATGCAAATACCAAACCTCCTGCCACAGAAAGGATATTTTTAGAGCATGTAATAAAAATAAAATTCTGAAAATGCCATGGAAAAGTCAGAGGCCTTCTTGGGAATAATTGTGCCCTTCACACTGCTGTGCTAAATGACTTAACATTTCCCATTAGAATAAAATGAGAGAAGTTGCCATTCGTGTGTGTGTGTGAGAGAGAGAGAGAGAGAGAGAGGGAGAGAGTGAGAGAGAGAGAAAGAGATTAAATCTGAGAGAAGAAAAATATGCTAGGAGGGCTACACTGAGAAGAGATTAAGAGATGTTTGATGCACAATTTGAAGTTAGTGATTCATCACTGACTGATGAAGTTGTATCCCCACCAAGAAAGAAAAAGTGCCAAAGCCTTTCTGACAAATTTTGACCATCAAATATGTAAATAACATATTGGAGAAAACATATTGGTAGTAGAGTGTCTGATACAATCAGAATCTAAAAAGCTACAGTCTTAAAAGCTTTCTATACTATGATTTTGCAACAGTTATTAACAATTTATTAATTTATCACATTTATGAACATTTACGAGGGTTATAATTCTGAGATTCTGCCATTTAGAATTGAATGTGCATTAGGAGATTACCTTTCATAAGGAAATAAAAACATCGCTTGTGATTATGAAACAGTGTTAGAAGGGGTTCATTGGGAATGAGCAAACCAGAACTGAGATAATGAGTTCACTTTCCAGAAACAAAATAACAAAATTCACATCTAATGGTAAGGAGACACTCTAAACTACAGTCAGAATAAATTTTACAGTTGTTTCTATTTCCTGTAAAAAATTATTTTGTGCATCTTACAGAAACAGAAATGTAGGAAGAAAAGTTGGTAGAGATCATTCCCCATAAACACTATTTTCTGAATTCTATTCTATTCTCTCAAAAGATCAAATAATATCACAAATATGTAATAAACTTTTCTGTTGCGTGTTCTGATATTTTTAGTATGTGCGTTCAGGCACTAGGTAGTTTTGAGTTTTTAACTTTAAAATATTATGCTATATTAATATATCACTTGTTTCATTAAGTCTCATTTTCTAGACTTACTATATATACCAAAACTTATTTTTACATGGATAAACATTAGGGTTGAATTGTTGGTAATTTTGGAGGGTTGTAAAGAGTCATAAAATACATATGTTCATGTATATTTATGGTTCTGCATATAAAGAATATTCTTTCAAGATTATATGCTTGCACATTTAAGCCTTTATCAGATATTGTAACATTATTTTCCAAAGCTGTGTCATGAACACACCAAGCCATTAGTATTATTACATGCAAAGTCTAATTTTTGTGCCAGATTTTGATATGAAAAGTTATCATGTCATTAATCTCCAAAGCATTTCATGGTTGCTTTACTTTACATCATGTTAGTCTTAAGATTAAGCTTAGTTTAGGCATACTAGTTATTGACATTCTTTATATTTGAATTGCCTTAATAGATTTTGCAGGTTTTACTCATTCTATTACTCAGTTATTCATATGGAAATTGTATTCTGTATAAACAATCATAGTAAATATACATATATATATACACACAAGAATTGGTGCAAAATCTTTATTTACGTGATCACATTTATTTTGTTTTTCATTAGTAACATATGATCTCAGCGTTTAGCTTATTAATCTTCCCTCTGTGAGCTAAAATATCTTGTGTTTTGTTTTGATAGCTTTAGAGTATTTAAATCCTTCATTATCTGAAATACAATTATTCCCCTTTTTTGAAGCATGTGTGTGCGAATGAAGAGTAGTAAGAATATTTTTCTAAATACAAAGCAGTTGTCTTAATAGTAACTATAGAATAGTTATTTTCCCCACCTATCTATAGTATTCCCTCTATAGTATAGTACAAAATAATAAGAAATATTTCCATTTTTCTGGAGGCTGCATTTGAGTTCCCACATCTGTTTCACTGATTTTTTTGTGAACTTTGCACACAATTGTTCCATTTTGTTTCCCTTCAGGTAGCAAATGTGCCTCCTCCCACATACCCCCTTTTATGATGGAAGATGTATTACTATGACTGCTATGAGCCCTATTTTGAGTTCCCTCATTTTAACTATCTATTTCCTGGACAGGGATCTTTACTGAGACAAGCAGCATTCAGTGACAATCACAGAAGCTTCTAATCTTCTTCCTAGGATTTGAGACACACGTGTAGGGTCATGCTGTTTTCCGAACCCCCATCAGAGTGGCTGAGGACATTGTGGCTATGCAAGCTCTCTGCAGTCCAATGACTTCCTCTCACAGGTCAGTAATCCCACAGGCACACCCTAATGAACCACCTGCATGTTTAGTGCTGTGAATGTGCTTTCTGGGGAATATAGTCTGCGACTCAGGGGAGGTTCAAAGTCTGCAGGTTTGTAGTCTGCAGCTGATTGCAAATGAATGTGAATTTTTATGTCCTACCTCTCCAACTCATCTAGTACTACCTTCTGGAAAGAGGATCTGAAGCTGTGGAAAACTAGAAAATTAGATTTTGCTGTAATTTTAAGACTGTGACAAGAGTGAAACATTATATTATAAAAACATGTAGCCTACATTTCTATTCAAAATTTTAGCAAATATCTAGCTTTTGTGTGTTCGACCTTACATATGGTTAGATTTCAAGAATAGGAGTTGATATTGCCCTTATTAAGTTCATTGCCTACCCATGATGTCTCTTTTGGAGACTAGGCACATGAGTATAGTTGGTTTTTGTGTATCTGAAATACTGTGATAAAAATATTCCTTCTTAGTATTTGTTTGGAAAATATTCTGCGGGCAGCTATGCACCAAATATGGAAGTATTTACAAAACACAAAAGGAAAAAAAGAAACTGTGCATGCCCTGGATATGACTATGATCAATTTGCAATGACCAGCATATAAACAGGCTATTTGTAGGGTGATGTAGAGTTGCAGAATGCAATAGGAACCACGATTATGAAGGTCTCCCTTGAAGACTAAATGTTAATAATAAAGCTTTCAATTTTCTTTGATTTTCATGTATTATACACAACACTTATTGCACATTTATGTGGAAAAATGTTATAAGTCTTAATTTATGTTTCATTTCTTCCCTTTCGTGTTACCTTTGTTTTCTCTGCCTCCAAGCAGATGGCATTTTTACCCCTTCCTTGCCTAAGGATAGTTTGTGGCAAGGCAGAAGGCTGAGAATACATTACTTTTAAATTTTGTTTCCAGAAAAATCTGAAGTTGTAGGCATAGTGGAAGTAGTTTGAACAAATATAAAAAAAGGGGAAAAAATTCTGCAGATTAAAGAGAGCTTCTCGCTTGCCAGGGAACTAGGAAAACACAGAGTGATCGGTGTGCAGACCTGGGATGCCCAAAGGAGATGTGTTATACCTCCCTGCCACACCTTCTGGGGACACATGATCAAGACTGGAAAAGTTGGTGTGTTAGATTGGATCAAGAGGACTGCTAGGACATGCTAGACAGACAGGGACCATGAGCTTTCTCTGTCAGCTCGGTGAATTAATGCTTGAGAAAACATGCCCCTTCCTAAATGCATGTCTTTGCACTGCCTGAGGCCTTCCTGCCACAGCATCAGGAAGGAACAAGTTCGCTTTCTTGCCTGTCAGGATTTGTGGCTGCCATACATGTGTGATCTTGTGGTTTCCTGTCTACTATTTAACTTTTTGTTCAAATACTGCTGCTTCAATCATTATTTCATAATTGTTTTTAAAGATTTATTCATTTTATTACAGCCAGATATACACAGAGGAGGAGAGACAGAGAGGAAGATCTTCCGTCCGATGATTCACTCCCCAAGTGACTGCAACGGGCCGGTGCGCGGCGATCTGATGCCGGGAACCTGGAACCTCTTCCGGGTCTCCCACGCGGGTGCAGTGTCCCAATGCATTGGGCCGTTCTCAACTGCTTTCCCAGGCCACAAGCAGGGAGCTGGATGGGAAGTGGAGCTGCCGGGATTAGAACCGGAGCCCATATGGGATCCCGGGGCGTTCAAGGTGAGGACTTTAGCCGCTAGGCCACGCCGCCGGGCCCTCACAATCTTTTTTTTCACAGCTATGTTAGGCTTAAAATGAGAATGAGATCTCTGGGGGGAAAATGAGCTGCAACAGAGAAACAAAAGCAAGGGATCACTTTTCTTATAAAAACTTCGTGGCCTCAGTTTTAAGCCACTTGGTTTGTAACAGCAGCATAGGGTCTTGACAGTAAGCATTCGCAAATCGAATGTATAAGTTTTCATTTATCACGAAAAGGTTTTATACTGAGGGAGAGCTCTGAGAAATTTGACTTGCTTAGCTAAACAACTGATCTGTTGTGGTTTATATCACTATTCCTCGGAATCTTGCAAGCACTTCTTCAACTTACATTTGAATCCCACATGACTATATTCTCCTATAACCAATGTATTCCCCTAAATAGCTGGTTTTGAATCTTTATATATTCTCATAACACATAGTTCTTTTATTATGAAGTAAAGATCCCAGTTAACTCTTTTAAGACTGTGTTGATACTATATATTTTTCTGAGTCCAATGATAACCTTTTCCAAAACCCAGCTACCAGGTCCTGTACTGAGTAGAAATGACATCTGAACATGTCACTCACCATTTTTGATCATAATGGAAGTAGTTTTACTATTTTTGTGTTTTAATAAAAATATGATAATGCTTCAATATAGGTTAAAGTAAAAATTAATATTATGACACTTTATTAGTCAATTTAGATTTTATAGCCATTCTCAAGTCAGATCTTTAAAACAAAGATGCAAATTTAATACTATGATTATAGAGTAATACAAGCTTATTAAAGTATGCCTGCTGTTTCTCCTGTATTCCCTAAATGACTTTCTTTTCCCCTTGACCAAGTAAAAAACTTTACCAGTTACCAGAAAAATAAAAAAAAGCTATGAATATACAATCTCAAAGAAGTTGTTTAGCCCTAAATAAAAGTAGCAAAAGTGTCTGTGCACAGTTAGGCCTCATAAAGTCCCTTTTACAAAACTCAATGGCCATGTCTTTATAGCTTCTGTAAACAGGACATAAAATGGCATAATAGCTCACTGAGTCTCACACCAAAAGTATACACACACTGAATAAACTATGGCCAATTACAGGCATTTGGATTCCCTCATTGCAGGCTATCAAGACTGACTCAGACTAAGCAACGTAACGTATGTATGTGCATGGGAAGGTGATAAGGTCAGTCATAAAATCAAACGGCTGATTAGATATGGACTAGATTATGTTTTTCAAAAATTCATCTTCAATAGTTCTAACTTCTAATATCTCAGAATGTGACTGTATTTGTAAATAGGGCTTTAAAGAAGCAATTAAAGGAAAACTGGATCATATAGCTAAAGCTTAATTCAAAATGACTAGTGTTCTTATATGAAGAAGAAATTAGTATCCTGACACCCACAGGGAAAAGACTGAAGGAGAATAAACATCCATGGGCAAGACATGGCCTTGGGAAAAACCACTCCTGCCAACACCTTGATCTCAGATATCAAGCACTGAATTATGGAAAAAGAAGTTTTCATTATTTAAGCTTCTTAGTCTCTACTGTTTTATCATGGCAGCACTAAAAAACTATAAGAAAATGACTAGCTAAATTCCAGAAAGAGTGAGAATGAAGCTATCAGCAAAAATTATAAGAACTAAGAAATATACATTATAACATCAGAGCTCTCACATTAAGTAGATGTAAATTCTGTCTACACACAAATTTGATCAAAGTACAACATTCCACGAAAAAGAAGCTTTTTGGCTAACTTGAGAAACATGCCCATCTCCCAAGAGAACGATTTTGATCTACATCAACATTGCATAAAATAAGAAAGAGCCCACATTAGTATACAAATACTTGCTTTTATAGCTATCAGCATCTTCCAGTTTGTCACTCCCAATAAACTAAGATCAAAGATAGAGTCCATGAGACTACATGATCTAGGCCAGACAGAAAATCTGAATGTCCAGAAAGTGATGCTGAGCAGGAACCAATTTCAGAGAGAAAGAGAGAAAGCAAATATTAGAATAGTGCTCAGAAGTCATGCAAAAAAAGCTTAAATTTACTTACTGTTGCAACTTGAAGCCTTTTCATTCTTATTAAGGTAAGCTATACTTATACTGGAGCAAGTGCATAGCAAGAAATAAGACAATATCACTGGTGAGGATGAGGCTACTGACATACCAAGGTAGAAACAGAACTGGTGAGATGTTAAATTCAGGTTCAATTCTGAACAAAACCCCAAGAACTTTTGCTCATTAATCCACTGTCCAAGGGAAGAGATAGGAACAGGCACTCTTCAGTCTTCTACCTGGATACTGGAAGCAAATCATGCATCATTAGCAGAGAGGGAACACAAGGTGGCATGGCTTGAAGAAGAGAGGGTGTTTGGCATCAAACTAAGAGGTCAGTGTTGACTATGTTATTCGGAGATGCCTTGTTGTATAAAGAGATAAATTCATCTGGGTGAAATAAAATAAACAAGATGTGGGCAGTAGTTTAATCCAGTGAGACTGAAGGTCATTGCTAGCCTCAGCAAAAGCGACTTTTCAGTAGTGCTAGAGGTAAAAAATCTGATTGAGAAAGAATGCAATGAGAAGAAATGCAAAAGGCAAAAATGGTACTTCCACAAAAGGGGCATAGATATATACGAAGAGAACTGAATTGGTACATTGCAAAAAACTTGCATGTTTAAATATTGTGATATTGTACCATTTTCAATGTCAGATAATTCAGGAGAGAGAGCAAAGCTGATGGAGGGGCAGGGTCAGAGGAGATGCTAGCGAAATCCTTTAGCGAGTAAGATGGCATTGAGATTTGTGTACATAATGATGAGGTTGATGTTATGAAGAAGGAGAAGCAATTTAGTGACAATGAGAAGAATAAAAGAATATTTTGTTACAGTTCCAGGGGAGTTGGTATGTTAGGTGTCAGGAAGATGAAGTAATAATTATCAGATCATTTCTTCTGTCTCAAGTGAAGTGAGAACTCAGCTAGGCAGCTAGGAGTGGAAGATGGAAAAAGTTTAACCATGGGTCTGAGAGGTGGCATAGTCACTCCACAAAGAAACTGAGTGGGATTGTCAGGGAGTTCCATGTATCCGTTTGTGATTTGTGGGTTGATACATAGATTTAGATATCACACAGTTGTGAATTTTTCTTCTGCCTGATTTATCTCATCAGAAGCAGAAAATGAGACTGTGGGAAGATGGATTTAAATAGATTGAAAAAAGCTGGCCTGGAGAGTTTAACAAAGAGAGGTAAAAAGAGTGAAGAGTTGAAATGAGAGAATAATTATCAAAATTTGATGTAGGGGCAAAAAGGCAAACACTGAAGCCACTTGGCACAATTACTAGGGACCAAGCCAATCAAATAAACCGTGGCATCATGAATGCATTTACAAAAACATAATGTTACACATTTGGTTTTTGTTTTTTATTTCTTTTTTTTTCATCAAAAATTATTGCCTGGAAGAAATAAAGGTTTTTCATACTTACTATTACAATCAGTTCATAGAGCATCAGACCTGTAGAAGTTTCCAGTTCACATGTTCACTCCACTCTGTTACTCTACTACTAAGATCATCAACAGCTTCCCGTTGTAACTTACTATTGGCCTCAGAAAAATCCTTCCGACTTGGGTCCTGCCTGTGGCCTGGGTAGGCAGTAGAGGATGGCCCAAAGCCTTGGGTCCTTGCATCCATGTGGGAGACTAGGGAGAAGCTCCTGACTTCAGATCAGCTCCTCTCTGGTGTTGCAGCTACTTGGGGAGTGAACCAGTGGACAGAAGCTCTTTCTCTCTGTCTCTCCTTATCTCTGAAATCTACCTTTGCAATAAAAACAAATAAATTAAAGAAAAAATATGTCCTTCCAACTTGCACTCCCTCCTTTCTGGATATCACTCTGTGTAATCACTGTTTTTGAACCATCATCGGAGGAAATAACTCTTAGGAATGATGTTGTTTCCATCTCATGACAATTGAACCCTTGACTTAATGCAGTTAACTCCCTGTTCTTGGCTCATCTTTCCCTCCAGTTACCAAGAAAGTCAACACTCTCCCACTTCCTTTTACTTCTTCCCTGGCATTATGTTCTGTTATTTTTCGATTCATACATTAAAGACTTTCTACTAAATGAACAATTTTCATGTAAGAATACGATCATTTTTAGTGAATTATTCTCAATAATATCACAGGTCTATATTACATGCTAATGTGTTTTTTTTGGTATTGTTATTTTCATACTCATGTAGTAGATTCATTTCTAGGTTCACAATAAAGAAAACTTCAGAGTATAGGAAGGTATATTAAAGGACAATTTTAATGTCAATCCTTCCATACACGTGCTCAACACCACGGTATTATTCAATTAACTCTCTATTTTGAGTGGTGTATATAATGATCCATACTTTACAAATATGGTTACTGTAAATAGTAATTTGGACAAAATCATATGACCTCCCCTATTTATATTAAAAGTGGGATTTAATTGTCAGGCATACCTGATTTGAATTTTAGGCTGCTAACATTCCAACTTTGTAATAGTGGTTTTTTTTCTTCTCACTAAAACAAAAGCATTCCACTTTTTATTTGCAGATGAAACGATGTGGTTCAAAGTTGAGAAGTGAGTTACTAAAGGTCTCGTAGCTATTTGGAAGTCAGGTTCATGTCGTTACCCCACATCTTAACATGTAGGACACATTGTTGAGTAAAGGACTCAATTTTTATCATTGCACAGCTTACTGCTGTCATTGTTTAATTGTGTCGCTCATGGTTAGAAAGCAAGCTGCTAGCAAAATTGTAGGTTTGAGAAACCCAGCAAACGCAGAAATGCGTTCTTGAAGAGCAAATAAGATAACATTTGTTTTAGTCAGTTGTGTTGGTCAGTTATTTTTTTCCTTCTGTACAATGTCATTATGGCTATAAAATTATCTAGATTATTGAAAGCACTGCGAAAATTGCTTTTTGTGAGTTGAATAGTTTATAGTCTATAAATGCTTTCTCCCATTGGAGAAATTTAACACCAAACTGGTGTTAATGCAATGCACTGTAATACATGGATAGGAGTTTCATGAATCAAGTGTGTAAAAGTTATCTATGCAAATAACCAAACTCTGTCTTTCATGTATTACATGTGATCATTCTTTTTTTTTAAAGATTTATTAATTTTATTACAAAATCAGATATACAGAGAGGAGGAGAGACAGAGAGGAAGATCTTCCGTCCGATGATTCACTCCCCAAGTGACTGCAACGGGCCGATGCGCGCCGATCCGATGCCGGGAACCAGGAACTTCTTCCAGGTCTCCCACATGGGTGCAGTGTCCCAAAGCTTTGGGCCATCCTTGACTGCTTTCCCAGGCCACAAGCAGGGAGCTGGATGGGAAGTGAAGCTGCCGGGATTAGAACCGGAGCCCATATGGGATCCCGGGGTGTTCAAGGTGAGGACTTTAGCCGCTAGGCCACGCCGCCGGGCCCCTACATGTGATCATTCTTGAGCGAAGCTTTCATTATTTTGCTGTTTACAATGTCTTCAGATGAGAATTTTAGTGGGTATTATTCTAATTTTATAAGATTGCAACTGTGGAATTGTGTTAAAATGGAAATTAATGTTAATAAAACAGAAATGAATTGTGGTTGCAATGCTAGATATTCATTTTAGCAAACAGAACGTTCATAATTAAAATTTTCCATTGTAGGAAAAACTTATGTTCATTTATAATAACAGGCCTAGAAGAAAGTGAAGCATCAAATAAGCAAATTTATGGGATCCATTAAAGTAAGATTTAAAGAAAGACTTGACAGGGGAAGACAGTAAACAGATTGTTTTTAATAAACTTCTAAGTCAAGACTGTTCTTTTTGCACTGATGAAAAATAAAATTTTTAAAAGGTAATGTTTATAGACACACAAATTAATAAGAAGTAATTAAGATATCCTTGGTATGAAAAGAAAAATGGAAAAGTTGTAAAGTTTTGCCTTATTTTACATGTACCTTTCAATATAATTAAACCTACTACAGGGCAAATTCCAGTAAAGAAGGTATGGGAAGTTTGAACAGTTCAGATTTTAATATTTATGATCTCTACATTCTAAACAGTTCAAATTTTATTATTTTTGATATCTACAGTTAAGCAATAAAAAAGGAAAATTTCTATTACAATTTGTTGTGCCCGTTGACTGGAAAAAAATTAATTAGGGACAGAGAGAAATGTTATTATTTTCAGCACTGGAAATGACTGTCTGCTCTGTGTATTATGATTGTGTTTTATCTCTATTCTAATTGAGTCCTTCTCTGTTCATGTCTTATATATAAATATAGATATTAACATGTTTGTTGTCTCTTTCCTATTGAAAAAGGCTATTGCACCCTCTTTGTCTTACCTTTTCTTCCACCTTCTACTTTCCAAATTATGTCTCTTCCTCTGTCTCTCTCTCTCTTTTAAGATTTATTTATTTTTATTGGAAAGGCAGATTTACAGAGAGAAGGAGTGACAAAGACAAAGATCTTCTGTCCGCTGATACATTCCCCAAATGGCTGCAGTGGTGGGAGCTGAGCCTATCCAAAGCTAGGAGCCTGGAGTTTCCTACCAGTCTCCTACACACGGGTGCAGGGTCCCAAGACTTTGGGTCATCCTCTACGGCTTTCCTAGGCCATAGGCAGGGAGCTGGAAGGGAAATGAGCAGCTGTAACACAAACCGGAACCCATATGGGACCCCAGCACTTTCAAGGCAAGGATTTAGCCACTGACCCATTGCAGCGGACCCCCAAACTATGTTTCCCATATTCTTGCATGTTAATGTTGATAGTTATTTCACAAGAGACCATGCAAGTATTGGGAAAGGTGTTTGTTGTAACAGTTGACGCCCCGTGGTCTTAAGATCAAACTCTGCCTTCACTCCCAGCATTTTACTGATGTGCACCCTAGGAGGCAGCAGGTGTTGGGTCAAGTACTTGAACCTCTGTCTTCCACATGTGAGACTTGGACTGAGTTTTGGGCTCCTGGCTTTGGCATGGCCCAGCTCCTACATAGCTGTTGTAGGCATTAGGGGAATAAACTGGCAAATGGATGCAATATCTCCTCTGCTTGTTGTTTCTCTTGCTCTCAAATGAAAACATGCTTTAAAAGTTCATGGGAAAATAGAATTAGAGAATTTTACTTTAAAAACAGAGGGGTTAGCCTGTAAAAGAGATTGTCAGATATGAAATTCGATTTTTTTCCCCAACCAGTGTTTTACAGCCAGTGGCTTTGAAGTCTTTGAAAGTCTAATAAAAAACCATTGACAGTTCCTAAACTCATTACATTGTATCCTGCAATGCTTGTTTAAATATCATGGGAATTTACTGTGTTAAATGAAAACAATATTAGCTTTCTTTGTGATAAAATAATGGTAAATGAATCCCTAGGGCAAATGCTAACAAGAAAAATAAATTAAGGTGTTTCTAGCTGATGTTTTTAAATGCTGAAAGCAAAGCTTCAAAGCATCTGGAAGTTAGTGCTCGTCATATTACAGATATTAGGACGAGGGAACAAAAGAGGAGTCTAAGATAAGCAGGGTTCAGTTCTTCCACTTGCCTGCCTGTAAGCTACATACTATAAATTCGAGAAAACCAGAAAAGATAAAAAAAAAAAGATTATTTTGGGCTCGGCAGCATGGCCTAGTGGCTAAGGTCCTCGCCTTGATCCCATATGGCCGCTGGTTCTAATCCTGGCAGCTCCACTTCCTCTCTATCTCTCCTCCTCTCAGTATATCTGACTTTGTAATAAAAATAAAATAAAATCTTTTAAAAAAAAGATTATTTTCTCTGCTTACTAGAGGAGGGTATTTTCTTATAATTTCACTGTGGGATTTGTCAGACTGTGACATTTAGGCGTTTGTTGCAGCAGGAATGCTTTCTGTCATTTTGTGTTTCTAAAATGTATCATATCAAGGTGCTCTTCAGAGTTTTATGACAGGCTTCACTGTGGCACCCACGTACTTTAAAGTGCATCCAAATACACCCATTTCCAAGATTATTGTAAAAAGTCCAGAACTATTTGAGGACTCTCCTCACAGAGACTGGCATCTTTTCTTGTTTGCAATTCAGCAGATTGTATCATTAACATTGAAAAGCATGTTTGCCTTTGTGAGACAATTCAGGTAAATTGTCCTGGATAGATCTAGCAGATAAGGCTTCATGCCACCTGGACAGAAATCAAATTGGAAGGAAAGAAACACATGTGTTCTTGCAAAGGGGTGAGTGATGCTTTTGAAATATCTACAAATCCCATTTTACTTTCAAGTTCACAGTAATTTGGGAGAGGATTCTTGCCAATGTCTCAAGAAAGCTGTTTGCCTCCGAAGAGAGTCCTGAGAAAGAAAAGTTGTGGGAATAAGGGCGAGTGAGAAGGGGGTAGAAAGCAAGTATTTCTGTAATCTTTCACATGATTTGTCCTCAATCCACTTTTGGATGTATTTTGGCTGGAAAATTTTCTTCTTTTACACTTTAGAAGAGGCATGGAACTTTTAAGTGATATTTTTTACATGAGAAAAACTAGATGCTTGGTTATTTTCACCAACATAATTCTATCAGGAGAAGTGTCTTGGTAGAGTGTCTAGAATTGCTCATATACGTGCCAGTCTCACTGGGAAGTGATGACACTTGGGATAATCCAGTATAGTCTTTGTCCTTTGAGTATTGAGAGTACAAATGCAGAGATTCACATTTGAGATACCCCATTCCCAATGTGCTTCTTGTGAATGTCATCTTAACAGATCTATTCAGACTCAAACTTATATTCTGAGTTCAGTGTGTTGTACAGTTGTTTCACGGATATCTTTGAGGCTGGACATTTGTCCTAAGGATGTATATGGAAAGTCGTACTCATTTATTCTTTTTTTAAAATTACATTGCATTATGTGACACAGTTTCCTAATCTCTGGGATTCCCTCAACCCCTCCCCATAACCTCTCCCCGTGGTGAATTCCTCCACCTTGTTGCAGTATTACAGTTCAAATTCAGTCAAGATTCTTTCATTGCAAGCATCTACATTAGCACCTCCATAAAATTTTAGAAGTAAATTTCTTCACAGCTATCATTCCATTTCCCTGCCTTGTATTTTGTCTGTGACTTGTTCATGACTATTTGACGGCAAAATGACCAATAGAGAGTTTTAAGAAGGAATATTGCTTTTATGTAAGTCCTTTGAAAGGCAAAGCCAGGGAGGATTATGTTTAAGCAATTTCATAAGTGAAGTTTGTTAAAATCAATGTAACAACCCGCCTGAAGCTGAGGAATTTGGCCAAACTAGTAAATTGCTTTTTGTCTATAAGAATAATAGGATGAATACAACATGCAAATATTTTAAATAATCTTAATGTAAATTCATAAATTCTACTTGAAAGCCTAACTTCTCAGTCTACACTGCTTAGTCTCCAGGGAAGAGATCACAAATGACACAAGAAACTGCAGGTAGAATTTATAATTTGATTCTTTATCGTCAGCATCACAATAGGTATGGAGTTTGTAACAAAATTGCACACGCACAGACACGCACACACACAAAAACAATAGACCAGCATGAAACTAGTCTGAATTTTGTATTAGATCTAAAATTATTGTAGTTTATTGCACAATGTGATTTATTGCAGTAAATTCAACAATCTCTTTATCAGTCTACCAATAACATTTTTAATGTTTCTACATAACCAGAAAAAGCAGCAGAAAATCAGAAAATGATGAATGTGAACTGAATACATGCTTACAAACACACAATTTGCTTAGAGACCAATTAAGAATTCAATGTCTAACCTCACCAAACAGTACAAGCAGTAGCATAACTTGGGGAAATCAGTTCTGAAAATCTGCTATCTATGTTCAAATTATGTGTTGAGAGCAGGGATAACACATGTTAGAGGAAATAGAAAAAGATTATGTAAAATATTAAATGAGCTAGAAGCATTATGTTAGTTCACTACCCTTACAACAAGAATAAAATGAACTATCAAAAGTGAATCATAGGTCACTCAAACAGCAGCTAAATCAATTTAAAGTAAGTATTATCCACTGATTCGTCTAAAGTAGAACTGAAAGAATACAGAGCAAATACTTTAGTAAATATCATTACATACTTTTGTGTCACCTGCAAAAATGCCGGCAGTATTTCCTTCTTTTAGTGTTGAAAGTGTCCCTTAGGGCTTTGAGTGGCCATGAGGTAGTCAGGGATCATTAAAAATGAACTTGCTGACTGAATCTACCCTATACAATATAGCACTGTGTTGGTAGGTTTCATCTTACTTTCTGATGAGATAGTGCAGTCTACAGTAGAAATATAAATGACGAACGATTTTATTCTGCATTTTCATCAGAACGGTTTTATCTGTGAAAGCAACTCCAGTAGTCATAATGATAATTCACGTTTAGTCTTCAGCATCTTCTCTTTATCTGTGAATCTGATTCCCAAGCTAACAGTTAAACGGTTATAGCAAAAAGGGCTTCCCTTACCTTCCAATCCTTGACTGACTTCTTCATTTAAAAAATTGACTTTTTTATGCTTACTACTTACAAAATGCTATCAAACTGACAGAAAGTCTATTACTGCTTTGCAGATAAGGCAAGTGAGGAACTACTAAAAAGCCAACCTGAGATCACTTGCTAGATTAAACGGAGCCTGAGTTCAAATTCCAACCCTGTGGATTGTAAAAGCCCATCCCAGGGAGTCAAACTGGGGATATGTGTGTGAAACGGGAAGGGTGGGAATGTCCATGTTAATACCAACAGAGTAATTTCTCTGGAAGCCATTGTGCAACCTATATAATACTCAGATCCAAATATCTTATCCTGTACAGCATATAATCTGCGACACCTTCCCCTCTAAGACCTGTGATACTTAAAATGAGACTAATACTTAATTCTTGTAGGATAGTATTTTCTAACTCATCAGAAGAAATTGTAGTATTTTTCATCCTAAGAAACTGGTGTGGGTAGTGGAATAATGTACCATAAACTGTTAGCTCATAGATCCCTCTTTGTAAATGGTATTGTTGCTTGTGGAACTAAAACTGCCTAATACTTCCTTAGTACAGTGTATGGAAAAATCTGACTTTTTCCTTTTTGAAGTTTATTAGTGGAAAGAACAATAATTTACATTATGAAGGATACAGATAAATTAGAAGACTATGTACCTCTCTTAGCAATCTTGAAAAAAATATAGTATTTGTGTTACCTTTACAGAATTTATCCTGAGAAAATTATTGGAATAAAAATAATTTTGATCTTTCCCAAGTTTATTTTATTATGGGATAATGAATGTGGTGTACAACAACTTCACAAATGCATTTATGGACATATTAAATGAGATAATCATTTTCCTTAATTATTTCTCACATAGTTTTATGGTCATTTAGGTGAATAAATATTGTCAGATTATGAAAGATGTGATGAATTATTTATATAACGAATGTTGAGAGCACTGTATTTTTTGACACAGACTTATAAATGAAATTATTTGTTCCAGGAGTTAATTGTAATATAAATCAGTGTTAATGATTTATTTTAGCACTATTTCCCCAAAATAATTACATTTGAATTGTAGCAGAACACATCTTTAGTTTAACAATGTCAAAAATCATAACTGGCATTGGGATAAAATTGGTTTATAATTCTGCAGAAATGGTCAGCACTGCAGATATTAGCTGCACCAATGCAGCATTTTTGGGTAACAGAGTAGTTTTGTGTAATTGGCTGTGCAAAATTATTTAGATGTAACAACGTACATCTTCTGATCCACAAATTTCTAGGTATTTTAAAAGAAATTACTTTCAGGGCTGGGGTTATGGCATAGTGGTCGAAACTGCCACTTGGGACCTGCATCCCATATGGGTGTAGCTTCAGGTTCCATCTGCTTCTGCTTCCTGTTAATGCACTCAAAGATGACACAATTTCTTGGGCCTCTGCACCCGTGTGGGAGACCAGGAAGAAGCCTTGTCTCCTGGGCGTTGGCCTGGCCCAGCTCCAACCCTTGTGGCCATTTGGGGAATGAAACAGCCAGCTGATAGAAGACCTCTGTCTGTCTCTCCTTCTCTCTAACTCTGCCTTTCAAATAAATAACATAAAGCCTTTCAAATAAATGTATATATAAAACACAAAAGAAATTAGCTTCTAGTATTTATGGCTGGGCAGTAGAGAATAAAAAGTTATGCATACAGCAAAATAAATTTTGACTTTCTTAACCCAAGAAGTCCCAAGTTTTCAATTCTACAAATTACTAGAAAAAACTTCTGAATGAATGCTATCATTTGTTTACTCCGCAAAATTTTACCATTCCCCTACTGAACAAGAAACATTATAGCAAGCAATAGTGAATTATTAGTAAAAGAGACATTGTCCCTGCTTAGAGTTCACAAGTGGGTGGGCTAATAATTAGAGGGGGACAGTTTTGTCAAGCTTTTGAACCAGTTTGTTGAAGACACAAGCAAGAAAATAATTATGAAGGCATAGTCAGACTACAGACATTCACAAATTTCTTCTTGTGCTAAAAGATATCAAAATTGTAAAATCACCTGATTCGGTACTTAGCATAGCATAGGCAGCGGGAAAATAAAATAATAGTTGCAACCATGCTACGATATAAACATCTGCATCTCTAACTCCAACTAACAGATACAAAGTGTAAGCGACATAAACAAGAACTGTGCAGTTTGCATCACGTGCTGTCCTTAGAAAAAAAGCTTTTCTTTTTATCCCAACACTTAAAACACTGTTTTGGAAACTCTCTAAATTTTGTTTCCAGATATTTACCAGATATTTATGGAGCTTCAGGGGAAAGAATTTAAAAGAAATCAACAATATCTAACAGTACAATATTTGTGCCCAGCTGTGTAAAATAATTTGATTAAACATTTTCATTATTTTATCTAATATATGCTATGAGCTTGTGATAAAAAGATAAATTAGATGATTTAATTTATTAATCCTCTAGTCATGAGGCACCAATTTGAATTTCCAAGTAGGAACAACCACTGGGATTGTAAAGAACAACCGAATAAAATAGATATTGGACTAGAAAAAGGCAGTAAGAATATTATCGATTTTTCCAAATATCTAGCTGCTTTGAGACAATGGCTACTCAATGATAAGATTCTCGTTCCTTTGTCAAGGCTGCTGCAGCACAATGAATACCCTTTTCCTCATTCCATGATCAGGAAAGCAGTATTAAGCTATCACAATGGTCTTAGAATTGAGTTCAGATAAATCCCAGATACTAGAGTACTGAAAAAAGCATGTGGGTGCAATGGAACTAAAAGATAGGTTTATTTTGAGGCAAAAATTACTTGAAATCTCTTCGGTTTTTTCATAATAAGTTTTCATTATGTTTTTAAACTAGATTTATTTTTATTTAAAAGGCAGAGTTAGAGAAAGAGAGAGAGAGAGAGAGAGAGAGAGAGAGAGAGAGAGAGAGAGAAGGCGATACTGAGAGACCTTCTATCCACTGGTCGACTTTCCAAATGGCCACAGTGGCTAAATCTGGGCCAGCCCGATTTCAGGACCCTGGAGCTTCTAGGTCTCTCACGTGGAGCCTAAGCACTTGGGCCATCTTCAACAGCTTTCTTGTTTATTAGCAGGAGCTAGTTCAGAATAGAAACAGCTGAGGCCAGCACCCATGTAGAACATTGGCACTAAAGAGGGAAGTTGAGCCTACTATGATCATGGCATGGCAGCCCTAACGTTTGCATCAACGTTTTGAAGACCACACATATGCATGAGTTTTAGGTTCTTTTGCACCAAAATAAATTAAAAACATGAGTCAGTATAGAATTTCAGGTAGTCACTGCCAATAGCTGTTTTCTTACATGAAGTATTATTTCTATCCCTTGCCAGCTTCTGGCTTGATAGAACGTAAGATAACAAGCTTTTACCATCTCCTCCTATAAAATCATTTCTATGTCATTGATTACATTTTAGCCAAAACTCTTTGAAATTTTTATCTTTTCATCTTGTTTGAGCAGTAAAACTTAATAGCACCTCTCTCTGTTTTGTTTATTGTTTTAACTGCACCTGTTGATAAAATAGTATATTCCTGCTTGTTTCTGTTTGTGGCCTGAGGATGGCTCAAGCCCTTGTGACCCTGAGCCCACGTGGGGGACCAGGAAGAAGCTCCCAGCTTCCAGCTTTGAATCAGCTCAGCTCTGGCCATTGCAAGAGTGTGTCTGCAGGTTGAAGATCTTTCTCTCTGTCTTTCCTCAGTGTAGATCTGCCTTACCAATTTAAAAAAAAATTATAAATCTTTACTAAGAAATAAGAAAACTTCATTCTTTGTTAACATCTTAGACTGCATACACACAAACCTGAATAGTATAGGATTTCATCTAGTAATGTAAGAGGTTGTGGCTGTCATTACAGAACGCATTGTTTTACAAACAACAATCTCCGCCTGCCAAAAATCTAAGTAGAAAGATTTTCCTCTAACGCAACAGTAAGAAATAAGGCAAATATTCAAATCAGCATCAGAACTAGTGGTTATCATTATCCAATATTGTCTACCTCACATTATCAAATGTTCTACACTTTGACTCAATTGGCCGCATTCCAGATTTGTTTAGTCCAATTCCACTACACACGCTCAAGTGAGGCCTTAAATCACGTCAACAACGAACATGTGACTACGCACTAGGAATCTCTCAGCTCCACTGAAACCTCATCTCATATCACAGTTCACGATGTTAAATGATGTAATGAAAGTACTCCAAATGTGTGTTTCTGATTCACAATTTTGTTGCTGTACCATGTACTTTGCCTTCCTTGTTTACTGTAGATTCATTCAGTCACTCTCTGAGGAGGCTGCTTGCAGAATGATCAAGTTTGCAAAGATTCTAGAGAAAAATGTAGAGAGAATTGGCATCTCAACATTTTTTCCAATTTATTAGCATGTTGTAACATTTATGTAGTTTCAAAATTTCTTTAATTTCTATCAGTGCTATAAAGTTTTCAGATATTATACACATACACACACACACACTAGTGAATTCTACAAATGTTATGTATTTTTTAAAGATTTATTTATTGGTATCAGAAAATCAGATATACAGAGAGGAGGAGAAACAGAGAGAAAGATCTTTCATCCACTAACTCACTCCCCAAGTGCCCACAATGGTCAGAGCTGAGCTGCTTCGAAGCCAAGAACCAGGAGCTTCCTCTGGAACTCCCACGTGGATGCAGGGTTCCAAGGCTTTGGACTGTCCTTGACTGCTTTCCCAGACCACAAGCATGGAGTTGAATAGAAAGCGGGTTCACTGGAATTAAAACCTGTGCCCGTATGGGATTGTAGCGCATACAAGGCAAGGACTTTAGCCACTAGGCTGCTGCCCTGGGCCACAAAATTTTATATGTTAGTAAGAGTTTTTTTTTAAGTACTTGTAAAACTTTTTTGGGTTGTTGGAATATTGAAAAGCACATGCATATTTTATATTTATCATATGTCCTCTACCTTAAAACCCGAATTATGAATTTGAGTTGTTTATAGATTATTCTGATTTGTAACTATGTATTATGTAATCTTTAAATGTGACTATTTTCCTTTCTACTTTCCAATCTTACCTTTTTGTCTTGTTTTATTTCTCTGATCACAATCCAGAACAGAGTTGTAGAGGGAATGTGAAAGAGTTGCTTTTTCTCTTTTTTTGATTTTAGAGGAAAAATAGTCCATATTAATACTTTGCAAGAGTTAAATAGAATGCCTGTAGGATCACTTTATAGATGATCAATTTTAGATTGAATAATACCGCTTTAATTTTTAGTTTTACTCATAAATGGATATGAATTTGATCACAGGAATTGTATCTGCATTTACGAAGATAATCCTCTGACTTACTTTTATGGTCACAAGTTACTTTGATTTGACATTATGCTAACTTTGTCTTCTTAGGCTAAAACCAAAAAATTACTCTAGAATATGTTCCTTTTTATGTTGTTTAATTTTGGTAACATTTCTTCCAGTTTCTTGGACTTCCTTTCTAATCATGTTTATTGCCAAGTTTTCGGTAGCACAGTTATGCTGATTTCTTTCAGAAGCATTGGTACACATTACCTGGTGTCATATGATGATGTTGGTATAATTAGTATTATTTGAACTTTGATGAAATTCATCAATGAAATCATCTGCTGTGGAATTTTTTTCTACGGGTGACTATTTAGTTGCTAATTAAACACTTTGCTGGTTATAGAGGTTTTTTTTTTTTCATTTCTTTTTAAGTCAATGTTAGCTGTGTATTTTGTCCATATCATATAAATCTTTGAATCTATTAGGTTTTATCCCTTCAATGACAATTTTATAAAAGATTTATTTACTTGAAAAGCAGATTACAGAGAGGTACTAGGAGAGAGAGAGAGAGAATCCACCTATTGGTGCCCTCCCCAAATGGCTGCTACAGCCATGGCTCAGCCAGACTGAAGCCAGGAGCCTGCAGCACCCTCCTGGTCTTCCATGTAAGTTCAGGTGCTTTACTTGTGGAAGACCAGGAGGGTATGCCACAACACTGGCCTCTAAAAGCTATCCTTTTAGTAATTATAATAATTTCTTGTAACATGTTCTCACAAGTTAGAATAGCATGGGATTAAATGTATTATTTTTAATGTAGCTGTTTTTAAGGGTTTTGATTCTTGGTTTTCCACAATCTAACCGTAACAGTCATATACGTTTGGTGAAATATTGATTTCATGGGTTTCCATCTTTTAGCTGTTTGGGGAATATTTTATTACTACCTAGTTGGATATTTGAGGAATTAGGAGTATATATTAACATTTGGTATTATGATACAGATTTCAAATGCTCTGTTCTAGTTTTTATCTTTAAATTTTAAAGTTATAATTCCAATTTTCAGTTTGGACGCTTTATTTGTGTCTATATGTGCAAGTATTTTGTAACATCTAGCCTATCCAGACTTTTTTTCACATTTCAAGTTATTTTTCTATAATAATCCTTTTGATTTTGCTTTTGATTTGTATTTTTCTGCTATGTTATCCTGTCTGTTTATCCCTTTTGTCACCTTTTCCTGAGTCCTGTAATACCTGTTTTAATGTTGAAAAAGCCTAATTTGAAGAACGCTGTTGCTAATTTTTATAATTTTCTATTTAATTTTTGCACTTTCTTTTCTTGTCTCATAAATTTTAACTGTTCACTGGGAATTCTGTATATGGTGCAGTGGAAAATCTATGCTATACCATGTGTTTTAAAGAATGATTTTGTTCTGGTTGAAATCAGCAAACAACCAAACCAAGTGGATCTGAGTTACTCTCTCTTAAGTGAGCCTCTTAAAAGCCTTATTCCGCTCTTCTGTCTGGGAGGTAGATCTTTATGGTTTAAGTTGTGGCTCTTCTGAGAATGCAATGGAAGTGGCATGGTGTTTACTGAAACCTCTAACTGGTTGGAACATCTCTAACACTAACTTATTCAAATGTCCTCAATCTGTATTCTCTCAGTTACATTTTCTTCTGGGATACGTTTGTATTTGCTTGAATATCAATCAAGCATTTGGGAAAACGTATATAAACAGTTATAGTGGTTCTGCCAATGAAAAAAGTCCTCCTTCAGTTTTCAGTCATTCTAGCACTTGCAGACTCCAACCTCTGTCTCTTGGTTGCAACTAGGATTCGCACTGAAAGAACACCCTAGGAGAAAAGAGGTTTAGTTGAAAAATTTTCATAACATGTTTCCCTTGCTTTAAAGATTGTTTCATGTAGCGTTATGACATTCTTTTGCTTTCCAGTAGTTCAAAACACCTTTTCATAGCAGCTTTTAAAAAAAAATCACTGTTCAATATTTGTGATTTTTGTTCTAGCCTGTGCTACTTGTGACGATCACATACCACATCTAAGAGTTCCTTCATCCTAGATGAGGAATTAATTACTACTATACCTATATCATTTCCAGAGCTCAGATCCACACTTCTCATGATAGTGTTGAAGAATTTGCCACACAATCATATTTTGTACTATTTGAGAAATGATGCTTCCTTTTAAATTTCCTCACACCCAGTGATTTAGACTGTTACAATCTTGCAAAAACGTGTTTATGATCATTTGATTGTATATTTACCAAAAATATATTAAACCAATGTATCTGTTAACTGAGTTTAACAATGAACTCAGATGCTCAAATAACCTTATATAAAAGCACACTTTTTCACTGAGGAGAGACGGTATCCTTTTTTTTAAAGATTTATTTATTTTTATTACAAAGTCAGATATATAGAGAGGAGGAGAGGCACAGAGGAAGAGCTTCTGAGCTGAGCCGATCCAAAGCCAGGAGCCTGGAGCCTCTTCTGAGTGTCCCATGCAGGTGCAGGGTCCCAAGGATTTGGGCCATCTTTGACTGCTTTCCGAGGCCACAAGCAGAGAACTGGATGGAAAGTGGGGCCACCTGGATTAGAACTGGTGCCCATATGGGATCCCAGTGTGTTCTAGGCGACGACTTTAGCCGCTAGGCTACCGTGCCAGACCCGAGGTTATGTCTTATATTACCTTCATTTGACAATAGTATTTGTATCTTTACAGTGTTTCTTAGAATCAGAGATTTTTAGGTATATGATATGTATGACTAAACCTTTTCCTGTACATGCAAAACAAAGTCCATAGAACGTATTAAAATGTGAAACCATTTTATTTCAGAATTTGGTAATTTTTCAATTTCCTTAATCATATAGCTTTATTTACTTTGCTGTTTCAGGGGCATGCATGGCCAAAGCAATCACATATATCTGAAAATTGGATTTATGTTGAGGAAATCAAGTCTCCTTCAGTAAGCTGTAACATAAAGGTAGGCACCACACTCACATCTTCTTTACTTACAAACATCATGGCTTATATTTTATTTAATAATAATATAATATCATATCCCATTTCTGCAAATTATAAATGACAACATCTAACAATAATAAAATTTTCTCTTCATCCTGAAAATACAAGTCCATTGCTGTTTCACTTGCAGGCAATAGGAGCAATTTGCTCCACAAAGATGAAGTGACTTTCTTACATTCAACGTTAAAATTTCAATCATCTTCTGAAGGGGGTTCAATTCTCATATGAGACATTGTGTCTTCCTCAATGTGTCTATGTGAGAATGTATATGTAAGACTTGATAATCTAGGCTGAGATGATAATATGTTCTGCAGGTTTAATTCCCAGGGTATTATCCATTGGTAGTTGATGTGATTGGGCAAAAAGAAATGTGAAATATTTTTACTGTGTCAAAGAATATAAAAATGATTTCAAGTCTTTGTTATGAATATCCACAAAGGAGATTGCTGGATTATACCTTAATTCTATTGTTGCCTTTCGGATGGTTGGCATTTTGCATGGTTTCCCTTTTCTCCACATCCTCACCAACATTTGCCATCTTCAGTGCTGCTTTTTAATAGTCCCTTAACATCCCTTAACATCTCAGCATGGTTTCAATTTCCACTTGAGCTTTTTTTTCCAGGTATCTGTTAGCCATTTGTCTGTCTTTATTAGGTTATTATCTAGATTTCTTGCTATTTTCTTAATTGGATTTTTTTGCAGTTGAATTTCTCACATGTTTTCAATGCTAATTACTTTTAAGTATGGCTTGCAAGTATTTTCTCCCAACCTTGTAGTTTTTTCTCTCCATTCTATTCATTATTACCTTTGCTGTGCAGAAAATTTTATGTTTTTATAATAGTCATGTTTTGACATTAACTTGAGTGTGTATAAATGCATAAATGAGTAGCTAAAGCAATTGAAGTATTTAGGCTCAATGGAATAACATTGGGATGAACGTTTTTATTAATGATAACATAGAAGAACTTTGAGGGCATTGTGTAAAGTGAGTGAAACACGGAAACTCATACTTCATGCTCTCATTCTTATGACAGTTTTTCAAAAATTCAAAAAATGCATAGTAGGAAAAACCTAGGCATGGATTCCAATTTTTCCAACAAAGTAAACATCTTTAAATCCAATATTTCCATAAACATCATGAAATCCCTTGTATGTGAAATCTAGAACTATTGAACTCAGAGAAGCGAATAGTAGGATGGGATTACCAGAGGCCAGAGGATAGGGGAGAAAGGAGAGATGATCATGAGAGATTGTCAAGGCTCAGAGAGGTTAAATAGGGTTGATTTTTTTGTGATCTACTGCACATCTGGTGAATATACCTAATAGTTCATTACTGTATAGTATAGCATCCCTAAAGATGTCTTAAATATTCTTGTCACACAAATCAAGTACTTAGGGAATTGAATAAATTAATTATATCACTTCAATTTATTAAAATCATAATGCCACTCAGACACAATTATAATTGCCCATATCTAAATAGAAATGTTTATAATATGGTAAAAGCTGTGCTAAACAAAATCAAATAGTATTTTTTTCTTACTTCTTGTCTTATCTAAAGCTTTTATATGCTAATATGCACTCTCAAGGAGAGAAAGAGAAATTTCCCAATATTATTTGACCAAATGGATTTTCTTTCTCCTCTAAGAACATCTAGTATATTAAGTACTTGGTAGCGTACATTTAGAAAAATTATTCTCTATTGGTTTAGCATCTTGTACAATCCCGAGAACATTTTGTCCAGTTGCATTGATTTTGTAAAAAGAAGAAGTGGACATTAAAATTGTATTAGATCCACAATGATTTACACCAAAGTTCAACTATTATCAAATACTGATTGGAAAGTGTCACCAGGGTCTGTCTCATGAGCAATGATGATAGTTCATCTTCATGATGGTGACCTCCATGTATGGAGATTTATTTTACAGACTTCCTACTTGTTATCATCATTCTTAATTTCATTTACCTGTCATGTCTTTTAAAATGATTGCTTTAAAAGATTGATAGGATCCATTATTATATGTGAAATTTTAACTGGATTTAAATGTCTCAGAAATACCATCACCAGAGAAAATTGCCATATGATTTTCAGAGAGTTAGAAGTCAGTAAGTTGACAGATTTTTCTTCCAACAAGGCAATGAAGAAAATGAAAAGAAAAAGGAGAAGTAGATACACAATTTTTGTTTCCCTGGAAGCATTGGTTTTACTTGTCAATAAAATAAATATTAAGTTAAAAGATGCTGGGTAGAAAAACACAATTAGAGCAATTGTTTTATATGAATTTATTTACAGGATAAAATACCCATTCAGATCATTTAATTAATGACAGTATATGATATATAGTTGCAATATCTTTCATATTCAGTATTTATATACTTCATTTATAGCTTTAGAAATGAGGATCACAACAGCAACTACCTTACCTTAGAATTTATTAGGACAATGGATATTAAATAAAAACACTTCACAGAACCAAAGATAAATAGATTTCTACATTCAAAGAGCTTGAAATATAAAAATTAGGGGGGATAAGGACAAAAGTTCACTATCCTGAAAAGTACAAAATGGAAAGTTGTTTTTGAACACAATTGAGTACTCTGGTGTTTCCAGATCGGGATAAATCATGTTCTGCTACGTGAAAATCAAAGCAGGCTTCATAGGAACGGGTAGTTTGAATTCTGATTCTTATGTTAAACCTAATATTTTGAAAGAATTATTCATACTCTTATAGAAGCATAAAGCAGGCTTCTGGACACTTTTCAAATACTGATTCTTCTAACGAATTCTTTTCTGAATCTCCATCTCTGAGTTTGGGCAGTCCATGTTATGCGTGCTTCAAAACATAAAAGAAACTATCCAAGGGGCTCAGGACACATTGCTGTTTCAATTACAATTTCTGAACAAGTGAATTAGCATTGTATTTTTTTTTAAAAAAATAAATCTAGTATTAGATGGAATAACTATAAACTAAAAGTGATAGAAAATATGCAATATTCCAGGGAAATGCCTTTGATTTAGGTAGTGGCTATGAGAAATGAAGAAAAGATTTATACAAAAAGTGTTGCAAACTGAATGTGACAATTCTGGGATTATTAAGTACTGACAGAGATGAACAATTAAAAGCATAAATTTTAGTCTCTGAACCTCAGTGAAAACAAAATCATCATGCTATATACCAAAATAAGCACTGAGGGAAGAAAAAAAATTTGTGAAGAATAGAAAATAAGTTGAAGTTTAGTGAATATATTGAACAGGCTTGTAAGATCTGGTGACATTTTTAGAGGAAGATGGAAATGCGGACAAGAGTTATACAAGCAAAAGTAATGATTACTGACATGCATGGCATAAACAACCAGCAATAAAGCATGAGCCATTGGCATTAACAACAGTTTCTGGCACAAAACAGAGCAGTTGTATTAGTGTAGACGACTGGAATTTTATCTTACATTGTATAGGAATTCGGTTAAATCCATTCAGAGAGAAAAGATCAACAAAACCTCTTAGGAGTAAACTTTGGATAGTATTTGTATGTCAGATAGTCTTAGTAAGTTTGCTCTGATGTAATCTCTCAGCCATGTGGCTGTTGCTAGGAGAACCTGTTCCAGGCCAGGCTTCCTGGATGGGACCCTCGCGCCCTGTACATGGCTGCCAAGCAGTGGGCAAATCCTGGGCTTGTAGACAGGTAGAGTGTATCTGGTGCCATGAGCTGCCTACTGGTTGCCCGACAGCAAGCTTTGGGGTTTTGGAGATTTGGAATTACTGCCTAGGGACATCCATGGATAAGGCTATAGTGTGTAGATGAGGAATGAATCCTGAGGGACACTCTCCTAGTGTGTCATAGCTCCTGCTGATAAACACGTGGTCCAGGCCTGGGAGTCAGGCAGGCTGGGCAAGATAGTTCCAACTGTTAGATAATATGTGGCCTGGTTTTATAAAGGGATAGCCCAGGCAAAGCTGAGTGAACCTAAGCTCACTGGCAAGTGCAGAAACTAGGCTAGAGCACGGGTCATGCTAGTCCAGGCTGTCACACCTGCCACTCTGCATGAGCCAAGAATGGGAGCAGACTGAGCAGGCCCAGGTTGCAGTACCCGTCAGTGAAAGTTGGGACTAGTGGGCAGGCCGGGTCAAGCCAGGCTGCAACATCCAAAGGCAAAGGCCAAGATGGGGGAGGAGCTATGCCAAGCTAGGTCAGAGCAACCAATGACACATATGAGATCAATGGCTGGGATCAGGTCAGGTTTGGGAGCAAAGGGGACACCCTGGCTGGTGAGTGTGAAGGCCAAAGTGGGGGCTGCTGTCTATTCTGGGCATTACTGCAGTGTCCGTTGGCACAAGTGTGGGCTGGGTCTGGGGTGCCTCAGACTCGGCTAGACTCCACCACCCACTGGTGCTCATGAGAATTTGGTAGGGGTAAGATGGACTGTCAGGCTAGGTCTCTGCCCCTGCTCAGCCATGTGTGAGCTGTGTCGGGGTGTAGATCAGACTTGACTGGGCTATAACACCCAACAGTCAAAATCATAATGTGTTGAAGACCAGTCAGGAAAGGCCATTGTTCCTGCTAGGAGAGGAGGTAGACTAAGTAGGGCTGGCCCATGGAGCCACCAGTGTACGCATGATCTGGCATTGGAAGAGATTCTGATGGAGGAGCTTGGGAAACTCCTCTGGCAGGACACAGTCCCTAAAGATGAGTGCAAGCACTATGATAGGGAGCACACCAGACCAGGTCAGAGACCGGTTCCCATTGACATACATTTGGCGCAGGTAGGTTGGGCCAGTTCACATCATCCCTTGGTGAATCTGAGCACCAGAATGGAGTGTGGGTTAGACTGGGTCACAACACAAGCCAATTCACCTGAGGGCCAGGACTAGGGGCCAGCTAGGCTGGGCTAGGCTGTAGACCTACCAGCATGAGTTGGAATTGGGGGTGGGTCGGACCCAACCGGGCTACAGCACCCACTGGCAAATGCTTAAATGAGGCGGGCCATGCCAAACTAGGCCACAGCACCCAACCTTCATACATGAGACCCAGGAAGGGAGAGAGAAAAGTCGGTAGTGGGGCTGTGGAGGGTTTCCCTGCTGGATCACCACTCCCACTGGATAGTGTGAGTTGGGATGGGGACAGACCAGGCCGGGCAGGGCTACAACACCTGTGGGCCTCATGTGGGCTGGATCAGGGGAAAGCCAGGCTGTGTTGACTGTTTCTACTGGTGCATGCATAAATCAGAGTGAGTGTGGGTTGACTGGGCTTTGCCACAGAATCAGCTGACAGATGATGGCACAGGGAGCTAATTCTGTCAAGTTAAACTGCAGAACCACCTGAAGAATGCAAGATTCAGAAATGGGAGTGAGCCTAGTACGGAAACAGTGGGCACCTGCCTCCTGGGTTGCCACTCCAACTGATGAGCATGAGAACCAGGACTGGAGCAGGCATGGCTAGACAGAGAGTGGCACCCACTGACACATGTGTGGGCTGGATAGTGGGGCTGATTGGGCTGAACTAGGCTTCAATGCCCATTGACATGTATGAGAGCTGAATGGGTTGTGGGACAGACCAATCCAGTCTGCTGTGCATCTGGCAATCACAGGAACCAGAACAGGGGCAGGCCTGGTGGGGGTCAGTGTGGGTCACTCTGACCAGGCTGCATCTCCCTCGAGTGTACATGAACGCTGAGTGTAGGATGGGCAGGATTGGACTGGACTGCAACATCCATTATTTTGCATAAAAGACAGGGCTGGAGACAGAACTGACCCAGCAATTGCAACCACCAGCATGTGCATAAGCTGATTGGGGTAACAGACTGTGCCAGACCCTGTATTGGCAAGCACACATGAGAATCAGTTCTGGGATCATCTCAGATGAAGTTCTGTGGGGATCTCCCCAGCTTAGTTGCTGGACTCAGAACCCCAACCATGGAGAGAACTGCAGGTTCCATGGTCAGACCATGAAGTGCATGTGTCAGAACTGGGCCTCCTCAGTGGCTTAGATGGAGCAGTAGACAGCATATCCAGGTGCACATGGAGGATATGGCAGTTCACTGGAGCCTGCAGAGCCTGTGGTATACCTGGTACCACAACAGAGGACGGAAGACAGAACAAATTGATTAACTACTCCAGCCAAGTGTTGGCAGTGAATAACTGGGCAAATGGAGATTCGAAGGTAGACCGTGTCAATCAGTGGATTCTGGAGAGATTTTATCATACTTGGAGTGACAGCAATTCAGAACTGTTGAACTATCAAAACTTCATGAGCAGGACCCTCAGAGCATGCCCCACATCAGGGACCCTGGGGTGGCGTCGGGTAGGTGTCTTCCATCCCAGGGTGCAGAGGCATTTGGGAGGCTGGGTGTAGCTTCTCTCCTTATCTCTGTCTCCCCCCTTCCACCACATGTAGGAAGGAAATAAAGAGAATGTGGAAGTGGTGATCTCACCCACATTCCTGTTTCCCTGGACCCTAATCAATTATGTAAAAATCATCAAAAATAAAAATAATACTTTAAAAATTAATAAAATAAAATAAATCTTTTTTAAAAAGTCTGGAGAGGCAATGACTCAGAGAGGAGAAAGTAAAATTCAGTAGGCATATTGTATGTGTCTACCAGTTAAGTACAAAAAGTTGAAAAGGTGTCATAATTAATTGTCTCTTACTATCTGCTTGATTTCCACATGTGACTTATCTAAACTACACTAGAAAATATGCAGCAAAAATAACATGTTTTCTACCTATGGATTTTTTATAGAGCTTTAGATGCTCACATATGTGAAATATTTGATTTTTTATTAAAAATAAGATATTAAATAATATCAGCACAGCATAGAATATGAATGCCACAATTATATGGAAGCAAGCTAAACCAAAAAAAAAATTCCATTGTACACATGAATTTCAGAGAAATTAGGTGATTTGTCCAATAGCTTTGATCTAAGTAGACAAGTTGGTTTTAGTAGAGGATTTAGGTCTTCATCCTGGTTTACTGTTTTATGTTCTTTTTGCTCTCTAGTGGATAACATGTATCATGATTTAAAACCAATATACACATATGACCAGGATAATAGAGAGATTCCTTGAGTGGAGCTTCCAAAAGCCCATGCAATTTTTTGATTTCTTCAAACAACCTTCTAATGAATTTAAGCTGCAAGTCTTACCAGAATCCTAAGATCCTCAGTCTATTTAATGTGCTTGACAATCCTTTCTTCAAGATTATCAAAAACATTTGGATTTTTAAAAGTTACCTATTTTTATTGGAAAGGAAGACTTACAAAGTAAAGGAGAGACAGAGAAGAAAAGTTCTTTCGCCTGTTGGTTCACTTTCCCAAATGGCCGCAATGGCTAAAGCTAAACCAATCTGAAGCCAGGAGCCAGTAGCTTCTTCTGGGTCTCCCCCATGGAGGCAGGTTCCCAAGAACTTAGGCAATCTCCTGCTGCTTTCCCAGGCCATAAACAAAGAGCTGGATTGGAAGTAGAGCAGCTGGGACAGAATCTGCACTCATATGGGGTGCCAGCACTTAAAGGTGGAGGATTAGCTTCTTCAGCCTCGGCACAGGTCCCAAAAGCATTCGGATTTGTTCTGGAATTACAAGAAGCATACCCATTTCAGCTTACACAATGCCATCCAAATCATGCTTGGGAATGAATCTCATTACTAAGTTCAAAATACCTGGAAGGAAAATTGCATTGTCAGTGACTCAGATATACTTGTTAGAAAATAAAAATCCCCTCTCTCCTAAAATCCATTATAAAATGTTTAGTTTAGGCCAACATTTGTCTAAGAGGCTCACAGAGTATGGAGTGAAATTTTTTGGAGCTTGTTTAGAAATAAATATTTAAACATACTTTGCTTTCTTTGTATACCCACAGGCTTATTTATAAGATTATAAATGTCACACATATATCCATTTATGCCTAAATGGATATGTGCATACTGTAGTGGAAGTTTAAGGCACAGACCTCCATAGAAAATGCATCACCATAAAATGAAACTTTAGCACATTTGATGAATCATAATTTTTATATTCCAATGTAATGGCTAAATATCTGTATGTAGCAAATGTGTTTGACAAAACCACAGACTGATATGCAAGAAGGGCTACTGTGGAAGGCTCATTATGTTACCAAAATTATAGACATTTTTAAGATGTATGTATTTTTATTGGAAAGGCAGATTTACTAGCGAGAAGGACAGAGAGAGAGAAATATTGTTCATCTACTGATTCCCTCCCTAAATGACCACAATGGCTGGAGCTGAGCCAATCTGAAGCCAGGAGCCAGGAGCCTCCTCCAGGTCTCCTATGTGGGTTCAGGGTCCCAAGGCTTTGGCCCATCCTCCAGTGATTTCCCAGGCCACAAGCAGGGAGCTGGATGGGAAATGGAGCAGCGGGAACACAAACTGCCATCCATATGGAATGCCAGCAGTTCAGTGGGGAGCAACAGCCTGTTGAGACATTGTGCCAGGCACAGTTATAGACATTTTTGAGTACAGGCAATTAATGACACTTTACAACGAAGAGATTAAAGTCTAGAGTTAACTGTGGCAAAACTAAGATTGAAACTTACACTCAACCTTGTGATTCTAAAGCTCTATCAATAAAAAGTCATTTTTTTAAATAGAGCCTTATGATGTAATTATTTTAATGTAGACAGTGGAAATCAACTCTCTGGATCAAATGAGTCTATGCTTATCTTTGTTACTAGGAATTAGGTTAGGAAAAAATTTCAAAGCACTTTTATTGTAATTTTAACAGGTACATTTATTAAGCATTTGTTTTGTGCAAATACGCTGCTAAGAACTTTGTATAGATTATCTCCTTTAAACACTATAAAACCCTAAGGGATTATACTATTATGATCACTTCCACCTTGAAGCTAGACCAGAGGCCCAAGTTTATATAATATGCCAATATCACAGTTGGAGTTGGGATGCAGGATTCAAATACAAGCTCATTTGAATGAAAGGCATTACCATTGTAAAAAAAAATTAATGAAAATGTACATTTAAAATTACCTTCAGACCAGAGATGGTCTCCCTAAGAAACTGATGAACTTATCTGGACAATAAGATTCTGGACTTTTTGCCTGGTAGATGCTTGCAATGAAAGAATCTCAACTGAATTTGAACTGTGGCAATGCAACAAGGTGGAGGAATTCACCAATGGGAGGGGCTTGGGGAGGGGCGGGGAGAATCCCAGTGCCTATAAAACCATGTCACATAATGCAATGTAATCAATAAAAATAAATAAATAAATAAATAAAAAATTTAAGGCTCCAATGAATTTGACTAGTTACAAAGCGATACTCCCACAAAACAGTAGAATAAATAAAAGGGCACCTCAAATAACATTAGAGTAAAATTAATTATTGTTTATACGTTTGTGAGTTAGCTTTGTTCTAAATATTACATTGGGTAAGTCCCACCACTTAAATGTTATTAGGTTTGTCAAGCTCCTTTCTAGACTTTTCGCTTACAATAGACACTAAACCTCTTAATTACAAACAACTGTAACTTGTCAGAACGGAGGGAAGAAAGGAAGGAAGATGGAAGCAAAAGCTAAGGTTTGAACAAATACAGAAACAGAGATCAAGGTTAAATGTGTAATCATCTTCGTGATTTACAGGGGGTCTATTTGGATCTCCAGTTTATTCTTTTTATGACTTTTTAAAAGAATTCTTTATTTTTGTTGGAAACTTAGATTTTTAGAGAGAAGGAGAGAAAGATCTTCCATCTGGTGGTCTGACGCAGGCGAGGCAAGGACTTTGCCACCGGGGCACCTCACTGGGCACCTCACTGGACCCCGGCCTCCAGTTTATAACTCTTAGAAAGATCATGCTTCTGTGTCTGAAAGCTTCTGCTACAACATTTTTCTTTCACCCTTGCTTATCTGTCATAACTCAAACAACTCATTTTGCACAAATGATTTCACGGTATCTTTTAAAACATCTCTTCTCTGTGAGATCTAATCAAAAAAGGGAGGGAAGGGGACTTTGACCTTTCTCTCCACGTGCAACTTCATCTATGTTTTGACTATATAGCACATAATATGATACATAGACTACAAACTTCCAAAGTGATGTGTGAAAATACCTTGTTTAACTCTGACTACCCAGTATTAGCCCCAGTACTTTCTACAAAGCAGTTATTCATATTAGCCTTTTTTTCAGAGTTAGTTGAAATTTTTTTAAAAAAAGTTAGAATTATTCTTCTGTTAGAGATGGTCCTCTATGATATTTTATGTTTCAACCAGCGTAGCATAAGTTGGAAATATCACAAATAGGAAATAGAATGTCACATACAACTTACCATAGTCTAGTATAGTCTACATTAAATGTCTCAAAACTTTATACTGGCCAACCAGCTAAGTATAATCACCAAACTAAAAGAATATTGTATATCCAATTGTTAAATTTATGTAATTTATGGCACAAAAGGGAGCTTCAGGAACTCAATAAAAATGTTTATTATTATGTTTTCATGAACTTCTTAAAGCTTCTAGTGTTAAGCTAAAAGTCAAAAATAGGAAGTTATGCAGATTTGCATCATTGCAAAGCTGAAAAATTGTAAGTTGAATTACCATGAATTCTAGTGCTGTCTATATTCCAACTGTACTCCTGGAATTCCTTGGTAAAGTGTTCCGACTTGAAAGCATGCTCCCTCACAGCTTCAGACACGTGTTTGTACCTAGGCTGGAGGTGAGCTGAAGCATTCCTCAGTGATTGGGTCAGACATGGGCACATGGACTAGATTGATCCAATCAAAGTAAATGCCAGGGTTTTCTGAGGTGGTACAAAGAAGGAGAAGGGGTTCTCAACATGCTTCCCAATTGCTTTAACACCTCCACCCATAAGCAAAGAGACCTGAATTAAGAAATAGAAGTTATTTATTTTTTGCATTGGACAGAATAACTTAAATTCTTGATCTCAGTAAATTCTCTACCCGTAAAGATAACTCTGATCTTTTAAATTTTTTTAGATAAAAACCCATTTTACTTTTTTTTAAAGATTTATTTGATTTTTATTGCAAAGTCAAATATGTACAGAGAGGAAACAGAGAGAAATATCTTCGATCCGATGATTCACTCCCCAAGTGACTGCAATGGCCAGTGCTGTGCTGATCTGAAGCCAAGAGCCAGGAACTTCTTCTGGGTCTCCCACACTCTGGTGCAGGGTCCCAAGGCTTTGGGTTGACCTTGACTGCTTCCCCAGGCCACAAGCGGGGAGCTGGATGGGAAGTGGGGCTGCCAGGATTAGAACCAAAGCCCATATGGTATTCCAGCACATTCAAGGCGAGGACTTGAGCTGCTAGGCCACAGTGCTGGGCCCCCCATTTTACTTTAAACCGGATTTTTCATCACTTCTAAAGGCAAAACAGAATTCATGAAATACATCTGTATTTCAAGCAACCTAATTAGTATATTAAAAATAACTTACAATTATGCAGTTCACTAAAAACAACAAGAGAAATGGAAGACATGAAATGTTCATTAATTGTAGGAATCACAGTTCAGTGTGGGGGTGTTTGATTCCATGGTAATGGCTCTTATCATCATTTGCGTACCCTGTCACAGTGCCTAGTTCCAGTTCTGCTTTGTCTTCCAATTACATCTTTTTATTAATGTGCTCTGAAAGGCAGCAGGTGTTGTCTCTATGAGTTTGGTCTTTGCTACCCATTTGGATGACCCTGACTGGTTTCTGAGCACATGCTTACTATTGACTGGTATGTACCTTTGGGGACTTGAACCAGCAGATTCTATCTGTTTCTGTCTCTCTGCCTTTCAAATAATGGAGGTGGAGAAATTAATTCCTTATCCTGTGATCTTGAGACACTAGCAGACCCTAGCTCGTGTTTCCCATGGTTTCGTTACTCTCTGCTACATTCATGATCCTGGGAATCCCTTTGCAGCCACCACTTTACATTTGGAACAACGACTTGGTGTTGCTGGTGGCACCCAGAAAACCAGCTGAAAGAGACCTGGAAGTCTTAAAAGTGGTTATCACCCTCCTGGAAATGTGCATGTGGTGTTTGTCCTTGCATAGGCATCCTGTCAGTGAAATTCAGGACAGAATCAACAAAAAGTCACTTCTCTTTTGGGGGGTCTCATTTTTCTTCTACTTCCTGGTCATTCCATAACTGACACTTTAATTTCTTCTTGTGTTCGTTGCTTGGGGATACTGTCATAAGGTACCACAAACTGGAACATATGAACTCACATTGATGGCAATGAAAATTCCAAACTTGTTGTCAGAGGGTTGGTTATCTAAGGACTGGGGAGGGTAAATCTCTCCCAAGCCCTCTGCTAGTTTCTGGTGCTTTATTGGCCATCTTTGGCCTTTGTTGCTGCCTTCCCACTGCCTTTCTGTTCACACAGAATGCTCCCAGTAGATGGAGTAGATCTGTGTTCACGCTGTGTCTTAAAAGGACACCATTTGTATTACATTTGGGCTTACTTTAAACTAGTATGGCTTATTTCACTGATCACATCTCCTTCTACCCTGTTTCTAAAGAAGGTCACATTGTGAGATGCTTGGAATTTGGACATCAACTGGGGAGAGGAGGCAGATGTTAACCTTTAACACTGGCATCAGCAAAACACAAAATTTATGCAGCATTATATTTGATACAAAGATAATTTCTTAAATGAGAAGTTTATTAAAACTACTCTTGAAAGATAAGTCTGTAAAATAGGGTGTTTTTTTAAAAAAAATTAAATAAGATGACTAAAATGATCCAGTGACAAGTGAGATTTTACAAAGCTTAGATCTGAGTCATCCTGATTACAGTGCACACAGATGCACGTTCTAGAATCCTTAAAATTAGAACTTAGTAGCTCAGCTAACACTGCCTGAATTTGTTTCACCTGTGGAAAATTCATAACCTAGATTCAATATTAATGAGCAGTTTTCAAGTTCTAAGTCTGATGAGTGAAGGATGCTCCATCTTCCTGTTTCAAAATGAAACCCAAATAGACCCTTGAGTAGAATAACTGTAGAAATACAGCAAAATGGATCAATTATGGGGAGTCTAGAGAATTCACATGTAAAAGAAAGACCTTTATAATTAATTGATAATGAGTAGGACTATAAGACTTCCCTGTAACAGCATAACAACTCAGAGCTATTGTCATTTTCAATGTAAAATTAATATTTGGAGTAAAGGTCTTTAGCTTCTCAGTTTTTACTCGATCTCCACTTAACGTTTTGGATGAAGTTTAATGAAAGCAAGAAAAATCGTGTCCCAACCAAAACACCATCCTTGATGAGGACCTGGAATGACTTTTTATCTTTCTTGGACAACTTCCAAAGGAAGAAGACATCTGCAGAGGAATTTAAAGCAAGGGCTGGTTCAGCTGTTTTATCCATTTCTTCCATAAGCTTCTAGTACAATGATTAGGCATTCTAATATGTTTCTACCTCCAGTTCACTGACTTTAATAAAACTGCTTCAAAAATAACAAATTCCTTCATAACACTGCTTGGGTTTCTATAGGCACCTGGAAGTGGGGATTTGCTGAAAACCCGACTGAAGTGGTTTGCATTCATAGGAGGAAATCACATCTGTGAAACTCTGAGACATTTAATTTGGAGTGTACATTCGAGCATCACAACAATTAGGCTGCACAGAGAGTATCAACGGCATTTTCACCTTCTTTAAGCTGTATATGTGTGATTGTACACTACAGGATGCCATGAAATTAAAATACCTGAGTGTTAGTATAAGAAAATGTTAACCATCCTTGGTTTATAAAGTTGCCTAACAAAGACTAAAACAAGAAGAGAGTGAAACAGAAAAATCAATGTAACTAATTAATGTGTATTGAAGAAATATATCTGAAACTACTCTGCCGGCAATGAGGGTGAATCTGAATGAATGAGGCTCAGTTCATTTCACAGAAAGGAGGTAGCCTTCTCTTGCATTCTGAGACTGAGTCCTTATGCAGTTTGAATGCAAATGCTACATACCATCAGCCCTTAGCCTCCTCCTGTAGCTTCCCAGCCTCTTTCCCTTGGATAGGAATTGCATTGCCCTCCTCTTGCTTTTATGACTGCAAATAGCCTGTTGCTAAACTGTCTCACTGAACTGAGGGGGTAGTTGAGGGAGCAGTGCAGCCTGTCCTGCAGCACCCCTGTCCCCTCACCAGCTTGGAAAGGTTCTGCTCATTGGAGGTCATTTAATGTTTGATCCTGTCTGTATCAGTTTGTTTTCCAGAAACAGAGCCCACTTTGCGATATCATGACAATTCTCTAAAGGACATGATACTGACCAGTCAAAGAAAGGCTAGGATGAATGAGCACAGCCACCAAACAGGAACTTGAGAATGCATCTCTCTGCTCCAATTTCAATCTTTAAGAACGTTTTACCACCAGTCCCTTAGGAAAACCAGGAATTAAGCCATAGCTGCCTGGCTCCTGGCCATATGCTTTGCAGTATGCATGCCTGACAAGGAGACTGTGGTGAAGGTTTTACATCAATTCCTCCAAACTCTAGTGCAATAGAAATACATTCGCCTGAAGTGTACCTAGCAAATGAACTCAGCCATGGAATCCCGATGGTAACAAATAGTACACCATTTCCATTATCCTCTCGAAAGGCCTTTACACCCCTTCCTCATCCATCTCATTCCTGTCGCCCTGGAGGTGATCTCCTGTTTGATTATTTTCACTATGATTAGTTTTTCCTGCTTTAACATTTTGCTTTAATGAAATCATTCAAAGAATAGTCCTCTGGGTAAGGCCTCTTCTACTCAGCGTACTGTTTCGGTGATTCATCCAGGCGTTTGTGTGTTTCAGCAGTCCATTCCTAGTGGTGAATAGTATCTTATTATATGCTTTCCATTATATCTCCTTATATGCAAGGCTCGCCTCCATAGAAGTATATGTATGACGGTGTCTTGTTTAAAATATTCTCCTATTAATACATAGCTAGGTTATTGTTTTTTAATGTAATAAGAGGGGATGATAAATCTCCAAATGTTCTAATCAATTTCCTCCTTTAATTTTGTCAACTTGTTTTTATATTTTGAAACTGCCAGATGCCTAATAATAGGATTTTATGCATAGCAATAGAATTGATCAGTGGATAAATTCAAAATATCTTATCAGTGATAGTAATCTTTTGTGTGGTATACTTTATCCATTTTTAAATACCTGAACTGCCTTTCTCAGTTTGTGTGACATATGATTTTCCATTTATATAATTTGTCTTTATAATTAGGATGTAATTTCTCTTTAAAAAGGTAATGTATTATCTTTAATTTAACTTTGCAATCTCTGTGCTGAATGGTGATGTTTAATTCATCTACATTTAATGTAGTTATTAGTGTGCTTCAGTTTCGGTCTCTGACTATTTGTGTCTGTTCATCTTGACTATTTGACTTTTCATTCCTCTTTCCTTCTATTCTTTTGGCCTGAATATTTTCTAGAATTCTTTATAAATTTCTCTATCAGCTTTTTAGCTATTTCTCTTATCACTGTTGTTTTTTAGTGTTTGCTATGGAGATTACTACATGTATATGTGACATTTTACATTATAATTGAAGTCCGTATTAGTTTATGTGAAATGTAATTCCCAAGATCATATAGTTTTTCCCCATTTTAAAATATAGTTGTTCTGTGTAATGCATTCATTTGGCTGCGAACCACACAATGCAATGTAATACTTTCAGTTTAAACAGTTATCTGAATTATAAAAAATAGGAAGTAGAAAGTAATAGTGTTTTATACTTACTTATCTATCCCATACAGTGGTCTTGACCTTTCCCTGAAGATTTGAATTTCCTTTAGGATAGTTTTCTACCAGCAAGCACTTGTTTCAGCATTTCTTGTGCACGTCTTCAGGAAATACAGCTTTTATTTATCTGTAAATGCTTTTATTTAAACCTCATTCAAGAATGATATTTTTCATAGTTTTAAATTTCTCAATCACAGATTTCTCATTTTCTCAGCACATTAGGTATAAACTATTGTTCTGCCTTCTTTACATCATTGCTCCTCACGAGGCTTCAACAGTAATTTGCATCATTGTTATTTTGTGTGGTTTTTTTTAACATGATACTGCAGATATAATATCCATTTATTACAAACTGTCCCTAAAATGTTGAATTTTGATATTTTCCCTAACTAGTAGTACGTAATGCAAAGCTTTTTCACAATGTGGCACAAAAGCAGGGAGCTGCAATTCCTAGTTGGCTCTGTGATTCAAAAGTAAACATGTGAAGCTGTCCAGTGCTTCATGCTGCCAAGTTATGATATTTACCAACTTACAATTTTTTTCCAACTTATGATGTGTTTATAAGAATATAACCCCATTGTAAGTCAAGTGTCACATGTACATTGCCATTTTTCTGCCTTCAAGTATTTTCATATTTCTCTTTTTTACTGATTTGACTCAACTGTGCCAAAGCAATTAGTTTGTGCTTCTTACAGTTCTCTGAGTTTTTAATTTCTGACTGTCATCATACTTGGGACCTTTTTCTTTTTTTCCACTCCATCCTCTTCTCCCTCTAGAGCACCGATAACACATGCATTAGAAATTTTTGTATTGTTTTACAACTATTCAGAGCACTTTTCATCGTTTTTCATTCCCCCTTCCTGCCTTTTAGCTTGAGCAATGTCTGTTGATCCATCTTCTCTGGCTCTTCAATCTGGCGCCCAAATCTTCTGGTAAATATATCCAGTGAATTCTATACCTTATACCTGGTATACCCTAGCCCTTACTTTTCTATTTGATTCATATTACCACTTCTGTGTTCTGCTGATACTTGCTATCCTTTTATTCTTCGTGATATTATTTTATTTCTAGCTGTAATTCTAATAGCTACTTTAAAATTTGTCAGTTTCAGTCTCTGATAATCTTAATGCAGTCAGCACTGATTGTCTGAAATAAAAGACTTATTTTCCATTTTCTTTAGATGTTATTCTTTGGCTTATATCCTGGATAATGTCAATGATTTATTATAGAGGCTATGCATTCTATCATGCTGTTCTTGAAAGTGTTTCATGTTTTCATCAGACTCCTAAACTCAAACTCCCAACACTGGCCTTCGTCTCTAGAATTTCTGTCTAGTTCTCCTAGCCTAATTGGTAAGTTTGTATTCTGTCCCGCACATACATAGTTTAAGATTCATTAGAAAGTCGAGTTTATATCTAAATTTGGGGATACAATTTTGTAATTGTAGTTTTAAAAGATTTATTTCATTCGAAAGTCAGAGTTCCTGAAAGGGGAGTGTGAGAGAGAGAGAGAGAATGGGAGAGTGGTGGTGGTTTCTCCCATCTGTATATGCTCCCCACATTCCCACAACAGCCAGGGCTTGCTCAAACCACAATGAGGCTTCTGGAGCTTCTTCCAGATCCCTCACATGTGTGCCAGTGTCCAGAAACTTATGACATCTCCTGCTGCTTAACATGAACATTGCCAGGAAGCTGGATCAAAAGTAGAGCAGTTGGTATTCAAACTGGTGTTCATATGGGATGCCTGTGCAGCAGGTGGTGGCTTAATTTGCTATTCCATAGCACCAACCCTCAATTCTGTAACTCTTATTTCTTTTTAAAGCTATGTATTTAGTTAGTTTTAGATACAAAGAAATCAGAAAGTTCTTGCATCGTTTATTCCCTCCCCAAATGCTCATAACAGCCACGACTGGGCCAAGACAAAGTCAAGATCATGGAACTCCATTTATGTCTCTCAAATGGATAGTAGGGACCAACGTACTTAAACCAGCACTAGCACTGCTGCATCCCAGGGTATGCATTAACCGGATGCTGAAGTTAAAAGAAAGTCAGGACTTACACCCAAGCACTATGTTGCAGGTGTGCCAAGATGTGTCTTAAGCACTGCATCAAATACCTACTCCTGCAATTCTTCCTGAGATAATTTTATTTACTAGCTGCTGAAGAGTTCCAAAAGCTGACTTAGAGATCCTTTAATAAGCAACGGCGTGAGTTTCTGAGTTTCACCTTATACTGTGTATCAAGTTAAGTGCATCCAGTATTGTCTTCCTGTTAGAATGTCAATTGCATGGTTGTTAATATTAGTAAAGCCTGTTATTAAATTAATGAATTCATTAGACTAAACTGTACATGAAGCATTGAAGCCAAACAAATGATAATTCAAATTCTTCCTCTGTCTTTTGTTGTTTTTTGATTGAGGAAGTCACTCCACCTGTCTGTCTGAGGTTTGCTCCTCCTTACAAAAGCACAGATAGCTACTTCGTAAATTTAAGTTGGATGTTCAATTAAGCAGATAAAGTTGGGCACATCAATGTGTATGGATGCTCATCATTGATATTTCAAGTCTGCTGAAGAAAATTCCATGAGAATAGTCTCCTATGGAGAGGTACAAAGAAGGCAAAAATATTCTTCTTTTAAAAATATTTTTGGGAAGGATTTAGTGCTTAAGCTGGGCCTTGAAGGATGAGAGTTATTTATTACAAAACATTTGCTTGCGGTATTTATTCACATGTGGGGTCCTTTAAGATCATTATAAGTATATATGTATGTATGGATTGGTATCTGTGTCTGCATATATATTGAAATAGATCAATACATATGCATATTTTCATGTATACATCCACGTGTATAGATCTAACTCTACAGATGTAAACAGATATTTCCACAGATGTAGACCAATTAGATACTGACAGATTCACACATATTTAAAAATTTAAATGAAGACATAAAAATATCATCTTACACTTGGTCAACAACAAGGTCAAAAAGACTTTTGCAAATCCAAAGAAGCCCAAGAAAATCATACAGTGTATGAATAGAAAACACTTACCGGAATTATGGTACTCCTTCCGTCAGAGACATTCTAAAATCAGAATTAGCAACTTGTCTGACACTCAAATTTGGATACAAATGTTTTTAACAAAACAGCAAAGCGTGTGATTCAGACCCAAGACTTACTGTTTCAGAGCTAAAGTTTGCAAATCTAGTTGTGGCTTCAGATACCTGAAATTGAACTGGTTCTGCAAAGGCATTGACTGTATAAAACATTCTGACCTTTCATACTAAACACTGACAACTGTCTTTTTGACCTGGTAAGCATGGTGTACCGTTGTAAAAGATAACTGACCATCTGAAAATGGTGTGATCCAATGACAGGGAAATGGATGGAGGCGTGAGGGTTAGCTCTGGATTGGCTATTAGTCTGCATATTTTCTTAGTTAAAGAGCAGCCCTTGGTCATTTTTGGTTATTTAAAATCTGGGGAAATATAATCCTCTCAATTTCTTTCCAGACAGCATTTATAAAACTGATTCTATGAACATTCTACAAAAGCATAAACATTTTTATGCTGGACTTGACCTCTGCTCATGTTACACTTTCAAAAAAATTTCTGAAACCATGTGTAGTTAGTGAAGGTTGAAGAAAATGATCCTCATCACATAATTAAAAAAAAAAGTTATGAAAAAGAAACATTGAATCAAGCTTGTTCTCCATTAATGATGAACAACCATCTATGAAACTGTTACATAATACAATGTAATTAATGAATTAAAAATAATAAATAAATTAAAAAAAATTTTTTGCATCAACAAGGAACAAATTGCTCTTTAAAGACTGAAATGAATCCAAAATTCTCATGCTGTTGCAATTATGTATTACAAAATTTCTAATGTTTGCCTTTGTATAGTAGGTTGGGAAACCTTTATTTTTTTATTTGACAATGCTAAGGATGGGAGATAAGCTCTATTTTATAATAGTTTCATGGGCATTGTAAGTGCTTAGCTATATGACCTTGAGCATTTCAACTAGCTATTAAGTTTTCTGTGCCAATATTTTCTTAACATACAAAAACAAGCCGATAATAATTGTCCTGCCTAATTCATAGTCTTATTGTGAAGAAATAAATGAGTTTTGATTTTAGGACTTGATTTTAGCTACTTTCCTAACTTACCATCTTGGACTTCTTACCTTGACATATGATTTGTTATGACACCATGACTTAGTTTTATTTTTAGAACCAATAACAATGAAGATGGATTTGAAGATGTTATCAATGATCCTGATTACAAAATATAATTGCAGATTGGTGACAGAGCGCAGTTTAAAAACAGGCTTCTCTCCATTGTGGTGGGAATCACTGTCTTTCCTGTTGCTGCCACTGGAGAGTAATTCTTGAGACAGGATTTCCTGTCATTGCCTAGCTAGATGACCTTGATCTGGTCAAACAAGATAACAATACCTGTAAAAAAAAAAAAAAACAGGGCTCTGGGCCCGGCAGCATGGCCTAGGGGCTAAAGTCATCACCTTGAATGCGCAGGGATCCCATATGGGCGTCAGTTCTAATCCTGGCTGCTCCACTTCCCATGCAGCTCCCTGCTTGTGGCCTGGGAAGGCAGTTGAGGACAGCCCAATGCATTGGGACACTGCACCCATGTGGGAGACCTGGAGGAGGTTCCTGGTTCCCGGCATCGGATCGACGCAGCACTGGCCCGTTGTGGCTCACTTGAGGAGTGAATCATTGGACGGAAGATCTTCCTCTCTGTCTCTCCTCCTCTCTCTGTATATCTGACTTTGTAATAAAAATAAATAAATCTTTTAAAAAAAATAGGGCTCTGTAGAATTGTATAAAGATGGAATGTTTATCACAAGTGCTGGCACACGTATTAAAAATTCAATGATAGTATTTCATGCAGCACTTATGAAATCTCAAATAACATGTGTTTCACACACAGAATTGATATTGAGATTTTTTTTGGTAAGATTTATTTTATTTTTATTGCAAAGTCAGATTTATAGAGAGGAGGAGAGACAGAGATAAAGATCTTCCATCCGATGATTCTGTCCCCAAGTGACCACAACGGCCAGTGCTGCACCGTTCCAAAGCCAAGATCCAGGAACTAGGAACTTCCTCAGGGTCTCCCACACCCAGGTGCAGGGTCCCAAGGCTTTGGACCGCCCTCGACTGCTTTCCGAGGCTACAAGCAGGGATCTGTATGGGAAGTGGGGCAGCTGGGATTCGAATCGGAGCCCATATGGAATTCCGGTACATTCAAGGTGAGGACATTAGCCGCTAGGCCACCGCGCCAGGTCCAATATTGTGATTTTCAAAGTAAACACTCATAACATTTTGGCTACAGAAGCAGAAAGTTGGACAGTGTAACAAACTTGAGAGCTTGGCTATTGTCTGATCGGGAATAGTGTCTTTCCCTTTAAGAATTGTGTTAAGCCCTTAAAAATAATCGCACAGGGAAATATTGTGACTATGTGAACATATCATTTGATGTTCCAAGGCACTTTGAGCTCCTCAGAAGTACACATGTAACACATGTTGAGTCTATTTCACTGAGATACCCCAGAGCTATCATTCTGGATGCTTCAAAGAAAGAACAAAACTTGCAAATAGATTTTGCTTTTAAAATGACTTTGCCATCGTTTCCCTAGGAGCCCTCTGCCTGTTTTTCCTTTTTTTACGGAGATTGTGATTTAAGTTGATTCTCTGTGATCCCCCAAAATACCCAAACTTCTAATCTAGCTGACAACTACAGATAAGCAAGTCAGAAGAAAAATAATGGGGGAGAAGAAAAAGGCTCACAGAGAGCTCTTTGTGCAAACTGTTCTCACTGACTACATCTGATTTGGAAGGTGATTTGAATATTACCTTTCATTTAGTCCTTCAGTTGTCTACTTCCTGAAATGCAATGTCAAGTTGATTTCTTTCAATTATGTAAGAACAGATATCTGAAGTCTTTATCTTTTATTCCCAATATAAAGGCCTCTGTAAAAATTGTGAATACATAAATTTGTAACATTATATAAAACATTGTACTTTAGCATAAATACAGGATAGAAAAAAATGAATCATTGAGTTGATAATCCTGGTCTCCATCCCTTACCCTCTTGTTCTAAGATGAAGCATTTTTATTAAATAAATAAATAATTGTATTTAATATTAAGCCATCTATAAGCTTGATTATGTTTTGAAAATCTAGATGAGCTTTGTGAATATGGTGCCACATATTCTGTTTCAGAAAGTAGGTGTATTCTTTACCAGCTGAGAAATCAGAGTTATGAAAGATAGGCTATTTTATTCCTTTCCGGCAGACATCTTCATAATTTCTGTGTTTGCCAGCTCTGTGACCAGATGTGTTTAGCTATGAGGCCCATTCAGACACATGTACTAGTTTTGAGGCAGCAATATTGGGTTGCTTTGGAAAGTACTATTTTAAGGGTGTGGGCATAATTAGATACTCAGTTTTAAGCAGGTGTTACATCTCTGACTGCTTTTCTGCCATCCCCCTTCTCTTTTTTTGTCAGTAAATCATTTGTAGGCACAGAATTCTAGAATTTTGGCCCTGAGAGCCTTAGCATTTGTCAGTGGGAGAAAGTGTGGGTGGGAACAAATGTATTTTTCAAACCACTGCTTCACTCAGCACTCAGAACACGACTCCTACTGTCGGCATGCATACCTGTGAGTATTCCTTTCTCAGGGCGAACTCATTTAATTTATGGACACAACCTGATTTTTAGACAATACCTGGTGATGTAAGACTATGAATCAAGGAAGGAGATCCAGTTCTCACAGTAGCTGCTTGTTAATTCATCCCGGTGATTAACCACCTGAGAAAGTCGTCCAAGAATATAGCTATATTGGGCAGTGTTTCTTTCCCTTTCTATCTGCCCGCACCCATCTTTGGCTATGCACAAACAGGAGAACATAGAAGATATTTAGCACTGAATATTCTGACAGTTTGAAAACAATACTCAAGATGAATTACTCTGGTGATTGGTGCTTTGGCGAGAGCTATTTGTGGAAGTGAGGCAGACCTGCTCTTCTTTTCATCTACCATCTCATTATCCTTTTAGATTATTAAGCTTGGGATATCATCTGATGAATTCATAAAACTAGGTAAAAGATTTGAGGTTTACATAAAACCCTAAACTCTGGAAACAACGGGGTAAATGCTAGATAGCGTAATTCGTTATATGGTGTCTAGCCTAATCAGGACTGACAAACGTATGGTAAATGATTTCATCATATGGATAAAATATGACCTTGTCTATTTTATCTTTAAGTATATGATAGTTTGTCAAATAGTAAAGGGTTTCACTGCCAACATGTTTCATATATATGCATAAATTATATATAAGAACTTAAAAATATTTTAACACCTACACTGTGCCAGGCACTATGCTATATTTATACTGAAGCTCAAATGTCTATATGTGTGAAGTTGTATGTTTCTGTGTTTAATTTAAACCTAATAATGACTGTATGGCTGAATGTGGTCATAAAATCGAGTTTTTTGTTCAATAATTTCATAATGACCTTAAATCTAGTCCAAAGGTCTCTGATGGCATAGCTAACCATAGAAATTTCTCTCTACTAATTCTTTAATGGAAGGCTTCCATAAATTGGATCTCTAACCATTTATATATGTAATAATTTACAGATTTTTAAGAAAACAATCTCTATTTGCATGAATTTTATTTATGATCATTAACTATACAGTTACTTACTACTGGAGTTCCAAAATCTGCTTGGAAAGGATAAAGTATATTTTCTTCTTAGGAGGTTTCACTGGGTTTTATCATTCAATAATCAGTTCAGTAATTTCTTTCAATCACATTGTGGTATGGATAGAATGTGGAACATATTCATAAATTCTCCCTCTTAAGTGCATCACCTTCAGCAAACACAGTGCTTCCCTGGAATCTAATATGTGTGCAACAAGGGAATTATAATAATTGACTTCTGATGCTAGCATTGTGGTATCCCATATGAGCTCTGGTTTAAGCTACTGCTGCCCCATTTTTTATTATATTATTTATTTTTATTACAAAGTCAGATATACAGAGAGGAGGAGAGACAGAGAGGAAGATCTTCCATCCGATGATTCACTCCCCAAGTGAGCCGCAACGGGCCAGTGCTGCGCCGGGAACCAGGAACCTCCTCCAGGTCTCCCACATGGGTGCAGGGCCCCAAAGCTTTGGGCCATCCTCAACTGCTTCCCAGGCCACAAGCAGGGAGCTGGATGGGAAGTGGAGCTGCCAGGATTAGAACCGGTGCCCATATGGGATCCCGGGGCGTTCAAGGCAAGGACTTTAGCCACTAGGCCACCGCTGCCGGGACCCCTGCTGCTCCATTTTTGACCAGCAACCTGATCACACATTTGGGAAGGCAGAAGAAGATAGCCCAAAAGGTTGGACATCTGTGCCTAATGTGGGAGACCCAGCTGGAGTTCCAGACACCTGGCCCAGTCTTGGCCATTGCAGCAATTTGGTACTCAGGATAAAGGGGTTAGTGAGCAAGTATTCTTTGTCAAAAAGTATGTACTTCAGCCATCCTCTGATCTGAATTTTTTTCACCTAGATGCCAGTTAACACTCTCATAGGACTTGAGAAGGAGCTGGAGTTGTGCAGTGGGTTAAGCTGCTTGTGGTACTACTATCTCATATTGGGGTGCCAGTTAGAACCTTGACTGCTCTGCTGCAAATCCAGCTCCTTGGTAAGATACCTGGGAAGGAAGCCAAAAATATCTCCAGTACTTGGACCACCCAGTGGGAAATCAGAATGAGTTCCTGGCTCCTGGCCTTCGTGGGGCCGCCCAAACTGTTAAGGCCACTTGCAGATGAGTGAGCAAATGAAAGATATGCCCTCTCTCTACTTCTCTCCCTCCTGCTTATTTCTGTCTGTCTCTCTGCATTTAAAAAAAAAATTTAAAGAACTTCATAAATGCTCGAGACTTGGCGCTCCACAAAATCCTGAATCTGCATACCGGGATGTAAAGGTGGAATGGAGAAATCCATTTGCTCTTTAGGCATCCGTTATGCAGACGGTGGAGGTAAATGGAAAAAGGAGTAGCCAGACAGCAGGTGCCTCTGCCTTCAGTAGCTGATGCTCACTCATCATGCACTGAGATCATCCTGAAGGCACCTTGGGAACAGACACATGACAGAATCAGAACATATGGTGTCGCTCTTGAGAATCTGTCTTAAGCATGTTCTATACTCTGAAAATTAAAAAATAAATAGGTGCTGTTCAATATTCACCTCCTTGGATATTTATACAAAGACAAACTGTAGAAATCTCACTTCTGAATGAGAACATCGCTATTCCATAGATCTTTTTTGGAAGTAAAGCACATTTTTCAATTCACATTTTCTGTGTGCAAAATTATCACCTACAATCACAATTCAAAAGACCCTATACGTGCCATGCATACATTTGATAAAGGGTGTTCAAAGACTGCCTCTTCATTATTATAATCTTCTCTGGTTTTCCAGGACCTGGTGTGTGTGTGTGTGTGTGTGTGTGTGTGTGTGTGTGTGTATGTATTTCTCTTTAGGAAGGGAAAGAATCAGATAAAATTGCTACAGTATGCTTTTTTCCCTTAACTATGGGCCATCCATTCTTCTGTGTGTCGGTTGCCTAGGAAACCTTAGAAGACTAACATTTGATTGGCTGTCATACTGGAGTTATCATTAGTTTTTGAGCATAGTGTTAGCATGGCATAGCCCTGGATAAGTTTCTCTGAAGAAACAACAATGCTCTCTGTGCTTATTTGCAAGCAGATGAAAACTGCACTGTGTTTAAAGTGTCACGATGTTTCAGTGAGAGCTGTGCCTGGAATTCTGAAGACTCACCTACTAGACAGTATACTCCAAAATTTTCTAATTATTGCAAATTTGATCTACCACATTCAAAACGTGTTTTCTGACACATGAAGTTTTGTATTCTTATTTTTTTTAAAAGATTTATTATTTATTTTCATTACAAAGTCAGCTATACAGAGAGGAGGAGAGACAGAGAGAAAGATCTTCTGTCCGATGATTCACTCCCCAAGTGAGCTGCAACAGCCGGTGCTGTGCCGATCCGAAGCCGGGAACCAGGAACCTCTTCCGGGTCTTCCACATGGGTGCAGGGTCCCCAGGCATTGGGCTGTCCTCGACTGCTTTCCCAGGCCACAAGCAGGGAGCTGCATGGGAAGTGGAGCAGCCAGGATTAGAACCAGTGCCCATATGGGATCCTGGGGCGTTCAAGGAGATGACTTTAGCCCCTAGGTCATGCCGCCGGGCCCGGATTCTTAATTTAAATTTCATGTCTGAGATTTTAAACTGTGATTTCCCTGCAAAGAGATGGAGCTGTTTCCTAATATTTTTTAAACTACTAGAGTATTTTGTCTGTTTGAGACTTAGTGATAATTAGATTATGTGAGAGATTCCCCAGTATTGGCACATACATCTCCTGCATAATATATTTAGTTATTGCAGGCCCCGGTCTCCCAAGGATTAACTCCACAGCTTAGCTTGTTTCTCAGAGCATAACAGGATTGGTAATTTTGGCCTGATACATATAGCCACTGGCTTAACCGCAAGTTCCTGCTTCCTATTTGTCAAGTTATCTGCCAGGGGATTGGATAAAACTCAAGGGATTTAGGGTGGCCACTAGAGGATTGGATAAACACTGGGAGGAACTGAAGGGATTTAGGGTGGCCACTACTGGGAGGAGCTAAGCAGAGTATAAAAGAAAGTCTGGAGTTGCAATAAAGATCATTCTGTCATCGATCGGCATTCGGTGTACTGCGTGTTGCCTTGTCTTGTCTCTCTGCGTTGACTGCGTTGCAACCCTAGTCCCTCCGCTCAGCTCGGATTACGTGGCGACGCGGGCGTTGCCAACAAGTTATAGCTCTAATATCTGCAATACTTTATCATTTATGAGCTGTTGCCACAATGATTTCTATAATCTGTTAGGTACGTAAGACAAACCTCACTTAGAAGATGAGATACTAACTGCCAAGACTGATTATTTGGCCTTTATCATTGTTGTTGTTTTTCTTTTTTTAAATATTTATGTATTTTAATTGGAAAGGTAGATTTACAGAAAGGAGAGAGTCCTCCATCCACAGGTTCACTACGGCCGGAGCTGAGCGCATCTGAAGCCAGGAGCTTATTCCAGGTCTTCAACATAGGTGCAGGGCTCCAAAGACCTGGACCATCCGCTGCTACTTTCACAGGCCACAAACATGGAGCTAGATGGGAAGTGGAAGAGCTGGGGCTAGAACCAGTGCCCTTATGGGATGCTGGCACCTGCAGGTGCTGGATTAGCCTGAGAAGTGTTGGCACCGGCCCCAGATGATTTGTTTTTATGATTACATAATTGAACAACAGCAAGACTTAAACACATAGGAGCCTGCTGATTAAAGTTCAGTCTTCTCTGTAGGAATTTTTGATTTTCATATCTAATAAGATACCATGCCCTAGTTTCCACTGCATGTAAAACATATCATAAAGACAAATATTCTGATTCTTTTGTCGCATGTTTAAAGGCGCCATCAGTTCCCCTTTGAACTTCCCCAATAAGTTCCAGAGTGATTCCCTTGATAATATTCAGGTGATTAAAACTCTTTCTACTCATAATAACCAACTATATTTAAAATTTCAATGTAGATATTTTTGAAGTTAAAATTTGCTTGCCATAAAAGACGTAGATTATAAAATTACAATTTAATGAGTTTTCATAATATATTCTCCCTTTCCTGCCAAAATTAAGATGTAGAACATTTCAAGCACTCAGAAATTTCTCTGATTTCTTCTTTGAATTCGCATTGCTCAGAGACATTGCTGTTTGATTTCTTTGATTAGCTGTGCCTTTTACTGGATTTTGTACCAATGAAATCATTCAGTGTATATTCTTTTTTTTTTCCTGACTTGTTTCTTCAACAAAATATTTTTGGATTGCATCCATGCTGCTGTGTTCATCAGAGGTTAGTTTCATAGTGCATGATAGTGCTCCATCGTAAACAAAGACCTAAATTTATTTTCTCATATTTTGGTACTGATGGCATTTGGGTTATTTTGTTATTTTTATTATGACGTCACAGTAATTTTTAATAAAGCTTTATGTTAGAAAAGATTTGTCTTTGCTGAAGATTTGTGAAGACAATAATCAGGGAGACGTTCCCTTTTAACATCTTGCATGTGTATGGTGTATTTGTCATAACTAAGAAGAAAGACATAGATTCACTAGTATCCAAAGTGTACACTTTTCCTAGGTTTCTGAAATATTATCTAGCAGAAGTTTTCTGTTCCCATATCCTATACGGTATATTTAATTATATTTAGTTTTAAATTATATTTAATTTCGTTTGAATCTATATAGATGTTTAATTATATTTATGCATATGTATATATAAAATTTCCCTTGATTTGATTCCTTTGAGAGTTGTGAGAAGCATTATGTAGGATAACCCTGAAAATCTGTTTTTTCTTATCTATGTTATGATTAAACTGAAGTTACATGTTTTAGGCGAGAAGGGATACAGAGGCCATTGCCATCCCCTATAGCGATAATTCCTGCTACCAACATGTCACTATAAATCCAGTGCAGGTCAGCCAGCTAAGGGAGTGTTTGTCAGGATTATCTATGATAAATTCACCTTTTCCTTCCTTCCATGAGATATTCTTTTGAAGGATGTGATTATGCACAATAAACACCTTAAGTTTGGAGAGCAATGCCCTACCAACTTTGAGGTTAAAATATCAATGTAAGTCGTTTGAATTCATCTGCAAAGCAGATTGTTCTATTCTTTTCCATTAATACATTTATCTAAATAAATGTACCTCATTCATTTATATATGTAGATTCAGTCATGCATTTATGTATATATTGATATTCACTTAATACTTTGGTATTATAATTCAATTTATTATTATTATTCTTACTACTATTACTGTTAGTTGGTCTTTCAGTTGCTTCAGCTTTAGCCTTTGAGCTTTTTCTGCCGGTTTCTGGGCTCATTGTTACAGTCCATAATTGCATAGAACATCTTGTTCAGTTAATTCTGTTTTCAGTGCTTCCCTGCTTTCTGGAAATATAATGTGCTCAGAACTGTTCCTGTACATACGTTGCCCCAGTACTTAATTCAAAGAACCTGTATACTTTTATCAGAGAACAGTACTCAGAAGCCATAAGCTTTTGTAAGCTCTTGTGTGTCTTTCCCAATGTGAAAGTCTTCTTTGTAAAAATTATAATGAAGTCAATGGCATCACATTTTTTTTCTTTTATACATTATACATCTGAAATCATGTCAAAAAATCATCATCTACCCAAAAGCCGCATAGATTTCTCTCAGATATTTCTTGGTTGTCTTATACTTGCTTTACATTTTCCATTTAATTATGTAGTTCATTTTAAATTCATTTTGTGAGAGGCATCACATCTCTAAACAATTTGTATTTTTGTATGGAAAGTCCATTGTTCCAGCACCATTTGTTGTCAGATAATCCTTTCTCCATTGAATTGCTCTTCTGCCTGTCCGATGAGTAAGTTGATTAAATTTGTGTGAGTCTATTTCTGAGCTATTTTGCTACCTTGATTTCCATGTCAATTCTCTCACCAATAAGAAGGGTTGTGCTTACTGTAGATTAATAGTCTTAAAATAAGATACTATTAGTCCTTTGAGGTTGTTGCATATCTTCAAGATTGTTTTTGCCATTGTGTGTGCTTTACATTTGTGCGCAAATTTTAAAAGTATTTTGCCAATATCCACAAGATATCTTGCTAGAATTTTAATTTGTATATTGTTGAATCCATAGATTATGTTGGGAAGAACTTACATTAACAAGAACAGGTCTTCTAGTCAATGAACACATATGTCTTTTTATTTATGAACATCTCGGATTCTTTCATGAGAATTTTTTTGATTTTCTAGCTACGAATCTTATTCATAATTTTGCTAGATTTATACCTAACTACTTATCCTTAATTTTTGCTACCAAATAAATATTAATGATTTTTATGTTTTTTTAAATCTCAAATTCCAATTTCTTAAAGTTGATGCCCGTAGTAAGCCTTAAAAATTAAGTAATATCAGCATTAATGTTTGCATTTGATGCGTAAAATGCAAATTCCCTCCTCTGGGTTCAAGACCCTGCCAATCTCTAAAGTAATCCAATATTAGGCTACCCTTCAAGTTTAAACTCAGTGTCATTTTTTTTTAATTTTTGGCTTTTTCTAAATTTGTTACTACTGTGAATCTTCACGCTTGCCGGTCATTTTTTCCTGACTTTCTTTTCTAAGTGTTTTCCTCTCTGATTTTGGCTTCTTCCACATTTCAAGTCTCAGTTCAAATACCACATGTCAAAGGAGCCTTCTCACTATATCTGAAACAGCCTCAGGTTTTCTCTGTTTTTACTTACCTTTGCTTTCTAGAGCTTCTCAGTTATTAACCTGTTTTCATTATTTCTCATTCTTCTTATTGAGAATCCATCTTTACTGAAAAAGACTATAAATTAGATGAGAGTAGGTGCTTTGTCTCTTAAAATCTGATTTATCGCCGCAAACACTGATAATATAGAATGCATCCATGTAGGGTACAGTAGACATAAGTTTAAATATGTTTGAATGCCATAGTAACATACACATTACTTCGAATACTTTTAAATTAATTTGTTTTATTTTGACAAGAAATATACACTGACATCAAATACCTCAACTTCAATGAAATCTTTTGGGATTCTATAAGGTGGAAGTGATTTGAATCTCTGTAAAAATTTTGTCTTCCATGTTCTCATTTACAAAGCTTGCTGTTGATACACTTTTTTTTTGTCTTTTTAGCGTTTTCCCCCTTTGTTTTCTCTATACTTCTAGGGAAAAATCATTATTAGTAAAACTGGGTGTATGTGTGTGTAATTAGTTAATGAATTTCAAAAGTTTTGTAGATGAGTCAACTGATAATTGAACAACTTTAGATTTGATCCAAATACACTTCTTTAGTTACTTTCTTACCTCATGAAATAAGTCCATTTCAGGCTTGATTTTCTCAATCCATGATTAAACTGATTTTTTTTGAAGCAGATACAGTGAGTATTCTATCCATTTTACCTGGGTACCTTTATGACCTCCATAAACAGAAAATCCTGTTGTATCTTATTCTTTTTTTTTTAAGATTTATTTAGTTTATTGGAAAGGCAGATTTACAGAAAGAAGGAAATGCAGAAAGAAAAATCTGTCTTCGGTTCACTCTCCAAGTTGCCAGAACAGTTGGAACTGAGCTAATCCAATCCAAACCCAGGAGCTTTACTGCTTTCCCTGGCCTGTCACAAGCAGGGAGCTGGATGGGAAGTGGAGCAGTCAGGAAATGAACCAGTGCCCAAATAGAATCAGAATTTAGCCATTGAGCCATTGTGCTAAACCCAGCATTGGCTATTAATATTATCCCACAGGTGCTTCAATCACTGGCAGTTTCAGCAACTATATGACCTGAAATGTATTTCTGAATGACCCTACTTCAGTAAGGGATGAGAATACTCGTGAGTGTTCATATTGAGAATTTGTGCATTTTGACCTCTGGTAGGATGAAATGAGCTCCTGTTACAAGATGTCACACAGAGGTGATCAAGTCCTGGAGTGAGGCAGGAAGTAATGAGACCGCCATCTTTGTGGTTGTTTATGTTACACAGGTCCAGGGGTCAAGGTTTGCATTGATGGCCAATGTGAATATTGGTTTCTTGAGGACTGAGTTTCCAATAAAAAATCTGGAGTTTCATTTTTTACAGTGTTTTTAAAATTCAGTGCAAAGCTGTCTGAAAGCACAGTAAATATTATCAGATTCTTAAATTAAAGCAAAAATTAAAAAGCCACAAGATGGTTTCGGAAAATGTCATTTCCACATGTCAGTAGTGCCATCATGATTATTCTACAACTCATGCCCCCTAGCAGAAAAGGAGTATTTCTAACAAAGCAAGCTTGATAAGACAGCTGGAGCTTCTTGGAGAATGTTGACCACAGTAATTACTGTAGTTCTGACAGCAGCTGTAAACTTTCTGTTTCTAGAGAAGAACTTAACTCCTAGTTAGCTGAATTCTAACAAATGTATTCTTTCTATTTGGTAAACAGATTATTTACTCAGATTAATAGCATAATGATTTTTGCCTGGAGATGCTACTTTCAAAAGCCTTGCAAAAAATATTTATAAAACAGATGAAAAAAAGTTTCTCTTTACTGGCTTGCTTGTCGTCACTCCTGTTTCCATAGTTGCATGTACCTTAACAATCAGCCTTGTTGGTAAGCAGCAAAACATATGCTGCTTTGGGATATAATGAAGTTTAAACCCCACTTGCTTCAAATTGAGTCTCATAGTTGTTCATATAATAAGGAGGCAATGCAGATTAAGATGCAATATTATGCATATCTCCACTTTCCCAGATTCTCTAAGCGAAATTGGTTATTTTTCACCTACCATTCTCCTAAATCATCAAAAGCCATTGTTTTTGCAATGAAAAGTTGCCTAAAATTTGCTGAACACCTACTGTTTTTGAAACATTTTTACCAAGGAATAACCGAAAGTACGAATCATAGTCTGTGCCTTCTCTTGTAGGTATGACGGTGAGACATGTACAAAAATAACTATTGATAGTAGGGCACCAAATGCACTGGCAATATAATGGAGAGAAGTCTTTTATTTAGTGTCTCATTGCTGCACAGGCTTCTGAGTAATATTTAAGTTAATTGTGTACACAGTCCTGGTTTATGAATTTTGACTATGTCAAAATGTGAGAATAAAATGCCACCTCAAATAAACTAAAATCATTCATAGTAACAGATAGTGTATTAGTATATAGTTATATACCAGTAGAAACCACAGCGCACATGAATAGCTAATATTTGCTGACCATATACTTCATGCTAAATATTATTTTTAGTTCTCTCAACGTGTCTGTGGAGTACTATCAACCACATTTTTGAAAATTAGAACTCTGATACTCACATTCTCCCCAAATCAAACATCTGATTCTATTGTTTAGGGCTGCTTGCTTTAGTTAGCAGGCCCTTATTGGGTCAGCAAAACTGACCTCATGGGGATCACTGGATCTTAAAGACGTGTCAACATGAGCCTGATTCAAACATTGAGCCTTCAAATGATTATTGATTTATTTTCTATTAAACCTTCCTGTTTTGATCATCCAACATGTAGAAAACCTACTATTGGTTTCTCTCTGTTCTACCTCCTACCATGTGTGCAGAGTGGCCAAATTGGCTTCGAAATAGGAAGGAGTTCCCTCTTGAGGTGCTCAAGATGATCCAGGTTCTATGGTCAAACTTGGTGGTGCTTGCTTCTGTGAACATGCTGGACATCCTAGTAGAGTTCTAGTGCCCATAACCATCCCATTCCCAAGGGTGGTGACCTCCCACATCTCCATCCCTTCCCAGCCAGGGAATTATTCTCACTACTGGCTGCTTCTCAGTGAGACAGCCTGTTTCTTCCTCTAAAATAATTTAGCACAATTTTCCTGAATGGCTAGCCCATAGGAAAACAAAAACCGTATTGAGATCAAAATGTGTCTTTTGGGCTACTTTTCTTGGGGCGCAGAAGCACAAATCCCCCGAGTCAGGAGTCACATGAGGTCATGTTATATTTGTACCATCTACAGGGAAAGAAGCAACATCATTCTTTCATATATAAACTGAAAAACAGATAGAAATGAGATGAATCAGGAAAAGAAGATTTTCTCCTACAGAGAGAATTTATTCACCTGTGTGCAGAGTCTTGCTTTCTAGGCACCAACATGAGCTGGAAGACCTGAGAGTTCATCAGAAGGGCAGAACCCCTGGCTAATGAATACAAATAGGTAATTTAACAAGCTTCCTAGGAGATTCTTAGACATATGAAAGTTTGATAACCACTGGGACAGAGGGCACAAAGCACAGAGTAAGCTCAGGCTACAGTAAATAGAACATTTGGCTAAAGCAAAGGGCTTCTGCAGAAGGAAAAAGGGTTAATATGTCTATGAATAATGGCCTGGTTCACTCATGAGCCTTGAAAGCTGTTTCAAGGCACCAGAAGATTTCCTGTAGTCATGAGAAATCATTGGGTGTTTTTGCACTCAGAATGACGTAAACAATGGGATTGCTCAGGAAGACATACCTAGTAACTGCAGAGACCATTTGTGGAGGGCCATTGGTAAGAGAACGGAAATCTGTCATAAATCGTCTGCACCAAGCATTTTCAGAAACACAACAGATTTGTCAGGCAATTGGGAGACGATCAAATACGCTAACCTTTTATGTTGCAAAAATTTAATTCTTGTTGTCGCTGGGTTCTGCAGAAGCAGTGAGAGGTAGGAATCCAAGGATGAGAAAGATAACATTTTCACAGCATCGTTGGAAGCACTCACCAAAGAGGCAGTAAATGTAGGACAAACAAGGCCCTAGGAACACATTGTATAAATCTTTCCTTAACGCCATAGTTTTTCTCTTTCACCTGCCCATTGGCAATTCCACCACTCATTTAAATTCTTACGTGAGGTAGGTCAGGATGCAGAGTGGACTAGGAAGTTGGCATACTCCTCAAACTGTCTCCTAGCTAGAGCTTTATGCCATTTTAGAACATTAGAATTAACTGAGAGCCTAGCCATAACTTCAGACCAATCAGATTCTTAAATCTGATTTTATCTGGTAATATTGTTTTAAAAAAGAGAAAAACCCAGATATGTCAAGAGTCTATAGGTACAGTCCTGTGATTTGCCCTCACTATTTCTCCTTTTCATAAAAAGTCACAATTTTGTATCACTTGTGTTTTTCTTTTCAGCAAGTAATTACATACCATGATGTGTCTTCCATAATCAGGGACATATCTACTTCTTACTGTATTTTTGGTGCCTAAAAAATCCCTAGCTCATAATAGGTACTCAGTCACAGCCTTGGGTATTACTTCTAAGTATCAGATGTTTTAATTCCTAAAACATGACATTGGTTTTTCTTAAGTCTCAGTCTTAATGTATGATCTAACATATGGTTGTGTTTCCTCACTCCAGTGTTCTCAACATATATTTTTAAATAACCAATTCAGTGTGTAGTGTTCTCTTTCAATAGCCTACTAGATTATGTGGAAATCAGTTTTTATGCAGTCACTGTGAATCAAAGTAAATCCTAAAAATTCATCAGAAACAGAAAGTAACCTGAGAATCAGAGTTCATTTTGAATGGTATGATGAGTTAATCTATAGTGGAAATATTGTACCTCAGGTCAACTTCCCAGAATTTCCTTGAGTAAATTTTTTGATAAGCTGAATCCAAAAATTATTTTTGTACAAACAAATCTAAAATGCATGCATAATTTTCATAATATGCATTTCCGAAGACATGGTATATTGATGGATTTCCAATGTTTTGGCATCAAGCTTAGGCATTTTGGCAGCTGCTGATTCTTGGCATTAGCCTGGTGCAGCCTTGGCTGCTGTGGCCACATGGGGAGTGAAATAATGGATGGAAAATCTATCTGTCTCACCTTCTCTCTAACTCTGCCTTTCAAATAAATACTCTCAAGAAGGAAGTAAATATACTCATCTTTACACTCCATTTTCCAAAGCCTTCCAAAGTCTCTTTCTAGTGCTTTCTCATAATGTTCCCACAGAAGTGATATGTGCCGATGCTTTGTAATCCATTTTGCTTCGAACACTAGATTCCATTCAACACAAAATCAGTTGTAGATTCATGAGATCTTTCTCATATATTGTCTTGTTTGAATCATGTGTCTGTCCCTTTCGTCAACAACCATTGATGACATGTCCACAGCGTGTCTCACACAACTTCATTTGCTATTGGAATGCAAAAGAAACTTACCAGAAAGTGTTTAAAGAACTCCCAACCTTGTCTAAGTTATAAGAATTAAAACCAGGATATGGGTGAAGTTGAAGATGTGCCCGATCATATGTGGCAAAGTGAGCTACTGAGTATTGATCATCTAAGTACTGTGCTGCAGATGATAGATATGATTTCTTGAATTGTGTATTAATTTGAGAAAACAAATAAGTTAAAAACACAAATCAAATAAGAATTTTTTTGAAAATCCAAACCATAATAGTACAAAACTTATGATTCTTGGCAGACACAGGGTTGGCCATTATCAGCAGGTCATGCGTGATTTGAAGCCTGAATGTGCAAGCCAATCTCAGGAAGATGAGTGGATAAGTATTTCAGGTGAATCGACAGCAAGGTCAAAGTCAAAGATAGGAGCCTGTTTGGTCTGGATGGTTGATCTTGGTGGAATAGGGTGAAAGAGGGACAGATGATCCCAGAGGGGATCATGTATAAAGTTACCAGTGGAGTCTCATCAACCTGGATTGGACTTTATAATCATCAGTTATTAATTTTAACATTATTGCTAGTCATCATGCTAACTACCGTATTACAATGATTTATCATTATTTTGTAACTCTGTGGTAAATCCTTTAATTTTTTTTCAAGATCTATTTATTTGTGGGACTTTTGTTTAAGGTTTATTTATTTTACTTGAAAGTCAGGATTACTAAGAGAAAATGAGTGACAGAGGATTCCTCCATCTGTTGGTTCACTTCCCAAATGCCTGGTCTGAGTGGGAGTCAGGAGTTTCCTCTGGATCTCCCCCATAGGACATGTGCCATCCCTCCACTGCTTTCCCAGGCTATTCTCACGGAGCTGGTTCAGAAGCAAAGCAGCCAGGGTACGAACTGGGTGCTCATATGGGATGCCAGCACCACGGCTAGATCCGATTGTCATGCCACCGCGGCAGCCCCTATTTAATTTTGAATGTCAAAGTTGGAGAAAGTAGGGAAGCAGAGGGTGAGGGAGACAGAGAATTAACAAAATATAGTAAGCACATAACAAGGTGACTTGTACAATAAAGAACCCAGGAAATTAGGTAATAATATGCACATAAAACAGAGAAAGCACAAAGTGAGGGCAAGGAAGCTAGTGACACGGGGGAGAGGGGTTCATCTTACTGCAGAGTAATCATTGGCAAGTTCTGACCTGGACAAAATAAGGAATTTATCTTCCATGCTATATGCATTGGGAAAACAGTGAATTAGACTATAATGGCCAAAACCAAATTATTGGAGCTAAGTTCACATGGAGAGTGGTTGTTAAACATTGTAACAAGATATTGACTAAAAAATAAAACAAAACAAAGGTAAAAGTAGAAATGGAGGAGTGTATATCATATACCACTACTCCTCCACAACCTAAAATCTGACTATCATTCAAAGAAGATACATTGAAAAAAACAAGTGTTTACCCTATGCCATTCGAGAGGTTTCCTTCTTCAATCTACATTAGTGTAGAAATTTGCAATACTGGGAGTCAGTTCGTGTCTTGGCTGCTCTATGACCCTTCCAGCTCTCTGCTTATGGCCTGAGAAAGCTGTAGAAGACAGCCCAAAGCCTTGGGCCCTTGTACCCAGAGAGGAGACCCAAAAGAAGCCCCTGGCTCCAGGCTTCAGATTAGCTCAGCTCCAGCCACTGCAGCCATTTGAGGACTGCCCCTGTGGTTGGAGGACTCTTGCTCTGTGTCTCCTTTTCTCTGTGTAAATCTGTCTTTCCAATAAAAATAATCTTTAAAAATTGCAGTAAAGTGTGTTCCATACAAATGAATCTTTACCTCAGAGGGGAAAAAAAGGATATACAAACATATTTTGAAGAGATTGGTGTCAATAGGATTGAAACCCCAGCCCCCCACTTTAGGAAGCGTGCTGATGGGCTGGGTTGTCAAATGCGAAATGACTACCGCTGGCATTGTCATGCACCACATTGCCTGAGCGGCACCACGGTCTCGGAGGATGTGAGGATGGGGACGAGAAGTAACAAGTGACATAACATGATTAGTTCCCCTCCGCAGAGGTGGGATATTGATGTGCTGAGCGCCAAGTCATGCATCTTAGTTGCGAATGTGGTTGTGAATTGTCTGCAATTTTCACCATGAGGGAAAAAAAATGAAGAAAACATGAGACAGCGTTTTAGGACTGCATGTGACGGTGAGACCATCAGCAGACTCTATTTTAACATTGATGTGATTTTCTAACTTTGTGGAGCCTGCAGACTCCCACCCGCCCCTTCCCTCCATTCACGTTTCCGCCCGAGTTCCTGTTAATGTTAACTCTGCTGCTAAAAACGAAGTGAGTGGAACATTTTGACTGTGAGTCAGAGGGGTTTCGCCCCCACTGTCATTGTGGCCTTTCCGCATTTGGACAGTCTGACTTGGTGAGTGAAAGTATCAACTCTGGAGGCAGAATCGGTCCACATGAATATCACCTAGGCTATCACTCTCCTTTCAAATAAGGTTTGGGAAGTTATGTAGCCTTTGTTCAATCTGCACATCTGTTTTTAAAAAATGCTGGTGAGTTTCATAGCATGTATCTCCTGAACTGCAGACTAGCACAGTGTACTTACTTCTGCAGTGGCAGTATGAAACCAGACACTGGCCTACCCAAAAGGACAGCACTGCCTTCCAAACGAAGCTGTGTGTGCAAAACAGAAGGCCAGCAGTCCGTTGTTTGACAACCCCTGCTAACAGCAGAGAATTCTAGAAATGGAAACAATGTCAGAGTCACCTGCATGAACACCCCCATTTTATGTCTGAGACAACTAAGAAGAAGATGACATAATGCTTGGCTCCTGCCTGCTCCAAATCATACAACTATTGTTAAAATGAAAGTCCATAACTCCTGGGATTATTCATATGTGCATAATTTCAGTCATGTGATCTTATTTTACAGAAACAGAGGCCGCTCCTGGCATCCCCTGGTGTTATAGTCAGTTTCCAGACACAAACAATGACAGAAAGATCCCAATGCAAGTGATAATGGTTCGTGCAAATGGGGGAGGGAAGGGAGAGAAAGGTAGAACACTGAGCAAGGTTGGGATCCTAGGCAGCCTGGCACAAGGAAGACGTGTGTGGACATAACAATCACATAACCATTGGTCAGTGGGCATTCTGGAAGGCTTCTCTTTATTAACCTGCTCAGGATACAGATGAGAGATTGCTGTTATGGGCTGGATATCCACTTGAATTTTCTTTCTTTCTTTTTTTAAATAATCTTACTTAGTTGATTAGGGTACAAAGGGGTCAAAGGCTACAGGAAAATGGGTAATACCATTGTTTCCACACTAATATCTTTTTTTTTTTAATTTCTTCTTTTATCTACTAAACCTTTACATCTTTACATGAGTTTAGCACTCCCCCTAGCATATTGCGGGTCTTTCAGAATCCATGAGTTTGATTTATGATCTTCCAAAGTTATTTTAACTGATACTGGATTTTCCTATTTTTAGATTTTATTTAAATTCTTGTTATTCTAAGTACTATTAGAATTTCATTTTTAGTAAAAAAAATGTCTTAATGATGTTCTTTTCCCTTTTTTTGAAGATTTATTTGTTTATTTGGAAACTCAGATATACAGAGAGGAGGAAAGACAGAGAGGAAGATCTTCTGTCTGCTGCTTCAGACAGAATCAATGGCTACAATGGCTGGAGCTTAGCCGATCCAAAGCCAGGAGCCAGGAGCTTTTTCCAGGTCTCCCTCATGGGTGCAGGGTCCCAAGGCTTTGGGTCGTCCTCCACTGCGTTCCCAGGCCGCAGGCAGGGAGCTGGATGGGAAGCAAGACTGCCAGGATATGAACGGCACCTATATGGGATCCCGGCACATGCAAGATGAAGGCTTTAGCCACTGGGCTACCACATTGGGCCCTCCCATTATGTTTATACTTCCTTTTCCTCCCCCATAGGGACAGTTAGAAGAGACAACCAGTTTCTTGTATGCCTCCTACCTCCAGCTTCCAAGGAAGAAAAATAATAAAACAGTTACATAAGGAAAAATTTGACATCCACGTGTAGATTTTTTTTTGTAACTTGCAGTTCCTACAAACGTATGGAAGATCTCTCAAAGGCACACAATTAAAAAAAATGTACCAAAATTAAATTTATCTTTAAATTCCATTTCCCTGAACTTTTGAAGTATCCTACTGTAGCATAGCATAGCTGAGTACAAATACAAGCAAAAGTGGATCTCATGATACTCTGTATTGTTACATAACCTATAATCACCGTTTAGATTTATTTGTTTTTATTAGAAAGATTTATAGAGAGAAGGAGAGATCAAAAGAGCTTTCATCTACTGGTTCATTCCCCAGGTGGCCAAAATGGCCAGACCTGAGCCTATCCAAAGTTAGGAGCCAGGAGCTTCTTCTGGGTCTCCCCTGTGGATATAAGTTCCCAAGGCTTTGGGCCATCCTCTGCTGCTCTCTCAGGCTACACGCAGGGAGCTGGAATGGAAGTGGAGCAGCTGGGATAGGAACTGGTGTCCATATGGGATCCTGGCATGTGCAAAGTGAGGACTTTAACCACTAGGCTACCACTCTGGGGCTGCCATTGTTTTCTTGTAAGAAATTTTCATCTACATGGAGACCTAATATATGAAATGAGTTGCTGAATTACATTTTGACACCCTGTGTCAGAAAGATGACCTTGTTGTCTGATGATGTTAAGGTTCATTTCATATCTTGAAGTAATGATTTCTTTGTTGATTTAAACTGTGAGAATGTCTCTAAACTCTCCAGTTATTTATGGCCTAACTTGTTCAAAGATTCCCAAATGTTTCTATACTTCTTGCATTATTTTCACCAAATCTCAGTCTCAACTGTTTTACTGCTTCATTTCTCATGAATTTACCCACATAACTGAAACAGATGCCTTAAAAATAAAGTAATATTTCTACATTTGGAGAGTCCTAATATGGTTGGCCACAAATGGAACAGAACAAAACAGCAACAACAACAACAACCATAAAAGCCCAAACAACAACAGCAACAGCAACAACGATTTGTAGCCGAAGACTCATAACCCTAACCCTGACCCGGACCCTGACCCTAATCCTAATCCTGATCCCTAATTCCAAGAGAACTGTAGCTGTGTAGTAGCCCAAATTAACACTATCTTGGAGACCTACTCAGGACAGAATATGGAGACAACTCTGTGTTTCTGCTACAACACCATCTATATATATGTCCACACAATGTCCAAAATTATCTCATAACTATCAGTTGTCTACATGCCAACTTTTAGATAAAATGCATGGTTAGAACATACAAAGCATCCATTACTCCTGTGTAGTCTACTGATAGGTTCAAAAACTAAAGACCCAATTTTAAACTCCCAGTAAGAAAGATGTTATCTTAAAACACAAATATTGGGGTGGGGGCTGGCATTGTGGCACAGATGGTTAAATCTCTTCTTGAGGTGCCTACATCCCATGTTCAAGTTCTTGATGCTCCCCTTCTGATCCAGCTCCCTGCTAATGCACTTGGGAAGATAGCAGAATGACCTGGAAGTACTTGGGCTCTGTCACCCACGATAGAGACCTGGATGAAATTTTAGGCTCATGGCTTTAGCCTGGCCCAGTCACGGCAAGTACAGCCTTTTGTTGAGGTAAATGTGAGGACGAAAAATCGCTTTCTTTCTTCTTTTCTCTCTCTCTAGTTCTCTGTTCTCTTTGTGGGACTGACTGTCTACATCCTGGAAATAAATAACTTTGCTCTGTGCCACCTGAGGAGGAACATTTTTACTCACAGATCTTAACCATTTTGGAAGCTCAAACCAAATTCATCTTCTCAGGAACTAGGAACAAAACATTTCACCAGGCAGTTTCTATTATGAGGGATCTGTGCTAAAACAAACGGAAGGAATGAGTGGTTATTAGCACCTACTCACTTGGTTTCCAATGAAAGAAATCTTCACTTTGACTAGTCACTCTCCTTTCCCCCTTCTCTGACGAAAAGTCTTTCTAATCACAAAAGCTTTGACACTTCCAGAAAACTGTGCTTAGAGACAAGAACTTATAGTTTCACAAGAATTCAAGTATGGCAGTGTTTGGTTATATGAACCAGGAATGATAATTGGATATGGTAGGAAATTTATCATATTTATTAGTAAGGAAAAAAATCATGTTAAAATCAGTAGCTATCTGGTGATTATGAATATGGAATATGTGGTGTTTTAATCTGTGAAATTCATTTCTTCAACAGATATTGGTAAGGTTTTGTTACAGAGGAATGGAACTGTTACAACTGCATTAGCATATTTCATTTAAAAATAAAATTAGAACATATTAGTAGTTTTCACTTACTCAAACATTAAGTTATTAGGACAGTCTATATCCTGTAATTCTAGCACACAGTTTTATGGATTTTTTTTCTATCAATTCCTGCATATATTTACTTATGATTATTCAATTATACTGTGAATGCATTCAATTAGTTCTCAGGGTGATTGTTTCACAAATGACTATGCGAATTGCTAAAATGACAGTAGCAGTCTTCCACACTTGACATAAATATGAGACCTCAGATGACACGTGTGGATGCATTCATGTATTTATCCACTTTTACGGGTTAGTTACAAGATTATATGTGGAAGAGGAATAGAGGGAGAGATCTTTTCTGCTGCATCCAAGTTCGTATCTCACATGTTCTTTATCAAATAATATGGTTTGAAAGAAATCTGTTCTACCTAGAGTATATCTTTGTGAAATTTCTTTATTTATCCTATATTCTTCCTCTTTCTAATAATAGTCTTTATAGTTAACTTTCTCCAGGTAATCACTTATTATCCAATTGCAATCAGTATAGTTTGTATCAGGGTAGGCATTAACCTGTCAATCAAAACACCTAATAAGTCAAGAATAGACTGTGATCTAAGCACCTTCAGAGTGTTTTATCATGTGTATTTGAGTAACTGACATGTTAGCATCTGTGCTTCAAGGGGAAAGTGAGCTCGTCTCAGCATAACGCCTGTTTTCGCTGAACCCACCAAGTTAAGGGTAGGCGTGCTATGCTTTTCAGTTACCTGTATTACTAGCAGATTAAGGAAGTCTGAGTTGGGTTTCTGTCACTTGAAATCTGAGAACCATGCCTATATTTGGAAGAATGAAATAAGTCAAAAAATTGTTCATAGCAGAGCAAGCAATGTGGTAATCAAGAACTCAAAAGGTCCTGATTATGAATAATAATTATAATGCATCAACCATTGAATATCTAACATGTTAGGTAAACACATTGAGTTTGGGGAATAGCAAGAATGAGAGTAAAGCACAAACTTATCTGTTGTGGAATTAGCAACAGACATGCTCACAAGGATAATCTAAAGAGAAACAGAGAGAACAGACGTGTGACTGGTCTTCACATGCCAATCAATCTCTCTGGGACTGGAGACGTGTGGGTTTTTAAGACCATCACATAACGTCCTGTGGACGTTAAAGGCCCCTTCAGACATTATGTAAACAATGTACATTTCCTATATTAAATTCTGTATAATTATATACCTAGTATTACATTTAACAGGCTCTAAACATTAAGCTTGACATTGTGGTTTCTTTTAAAATTTAGAGCCAGCATACACACTTTTTAGAATTTCAACGTTTGTGGTAAGTCCCCAAATAGCTTATAAACCCTAATCTCTCTGATTGTGGCTTTTAGGTACGTATATAATCTTGGTCAAGGAGATTTGGAAAAGAACTTAGAGAAGTGTGGCCATCCTTCCAAAAACTCCACCGCACGCTCTGATGACCTGTCCTAGGCCTTCCCTCAGTGGCCACTAGGCTTTGCTCATTTACCTGAACAGAAAAGGCACAGTCCTTTCCGCCCTTCAGGCTTTGAGAAGTAGTTGCTAAAAACCACACACACACACACACACACACACACTTTCCTTCCCAGTCCCTCCTTTCCCAGCACCAGGGAAGTAGTGTTTCATTACTGCTAAGATTGTGTGTGAATATAATTAGCATCCCCATGGTGTCAGAGCTTAGGTAATTTCCTCATGTAACAATTTTACCTCCATCTGAAGCTTCTCTAATTTAATTTGGACTTTTAAGCACAGTTTTATTTTTAATATTCTGAAGATCGATTAATCTGAGGTGGTGGCTAACAGGCATGCCCCTTCAGAAGTGTCCAGTAATTGACAGCTCAACATTTCCTCTTGCTTATTTGATTGCTAAAGTGCAGAGATCCTTTGGGCTAAGATTTCATTCCTGTTACGTCAAGTCAGTGAAGACAAAATTAGAACAAAAAAGCAGAAGGCTTTTCCTTCACAAAATCACGTCGTTATCTGGATGGACTGGAGTCTTTAAAACTTATTTCTGAATCATGTCAGGTTTGGCCTTACTTTTTAAACTTCATTTATTTTGAAGGCAGAGGGGGACACATATCTTCCGTCTTCTAGTTCATTCCTTAAATGCTCATAGCTGCCAGGACAGTGGCCAGTTGAGGCCAGGAGCTTGGAACTCAATCTGAGTCATGTGTGTTGATGGCGGGGACCTACCGAGGGTGCATATTCGCCAAAACTTGGAATCAGAAGTGGAGTTGAAGCCATAAGCTCTAATGTGAGATGCAAGCAAGCATCCCAAGTGGTATGTTCATCAGTGCACCAAACACCTTTTCAACTTTGTGATATTTGAACCACTTAATTTTTCCTGTTTTTTTAATATGAAATAATAAATATTTTACAGGCATATTATGATAATTAACTAAATTATGTATAAAACACTTTAACTGTTTCTAACATTTCAATCTTATTTGATTATCACTGAATTATATTTTAAATAATTCAACATGATTTATATTTTCTAAGCTGTATGGTGACTATGAGTCTTACTGAAACTTAGAGCTAGTGGCACTTGCTAAAGGAAAATCATGACTCAATGAGCATGATTTTTTTCTAATTCTGCAGAGCAAAATCATATTAAGCCATAAGCCCGTAATGTAAGATTTATGATCATTTTGGAGAATTTTGTTTTCTAATATGTAAAGTTTTGTAAGACAAATAAAGAAGGGATTTGTTAACTAGGATAAGGGGGAAAATGATAAAATTTAAGCTACTTTAAGCATATCCTATAGCAACAAAAATAAATGGGCACTTACAAGGAAGATATATGCAAGGTTATTTAAAACAAATTTTAGTCACATTTTGCTGTAAATCCAGGAAGTCATAAACCTGGCAACACATTATTAGCGATTGGCAATTTTGTACCATTGCATGTTCTGAAAGTAATAAACATACAATACTGTGCTTTCTATTATCTCCGACTTTTCCCCTGCACAATATTATTGCTTGAATTTCTGCACATTGTTTTCAAAGACATCAATGAGCATTCCAAACTAATTTATCTTTTCCTTGTTATACAAGTAATTCCTTAGAAAAACACTTGAGGGAATCAGCCAAACAGGTAACCCACATTCTATGAAACTGTCTTCCAAAATCTTTATTGCTGACACCTACCCGTAGCAGATCAGGAAGAACTACTTGTAATACTAGTCTGGCAATAGTCGAAAGGTGACAATTTAGATGACCACATTACCATTCAAATAACTGAGTCCTGTTCTCTATAGACAGAAGGAAAGGTCATGGGAGACAGTGTGATTTACCTTCTGAACTTGACACTGTGAGAATATAGCATTATTTAAAGAGTTAAAAATGTTTCAAAAGTGTGGGCAACTGCCTGCTACCCGGTGGGAGTGGCTTAGAGTTTCCTTCCCCGAGGCCTGGGGCACAGTTTCCAGACCTACCTTTGGAGTGTGACCTCCAACTTGGCTAGAAAATTGAGGGAGGACCTGGCACGATCACCTAGTGGCTAAAGTCCTCACCTTGCACGCGCCAGGACCCAGGTACTTGGACCATCATCTGCTGCCCATCATGGTGCTCATGCGCATAAATCCCACTCCAGTAACAGAGCCAAGATATTGACTAGGTCTTCTGATGTGAGACGTGGGCTTTCCCGCAGAAGGCACTGAAAACCACAAAACTCAAGGTTTCTTGCCTATCTATTTTCTCCTAGAACCATCACAGAGTGGTTCAAACCAGAATATATGAGTCATGGTTGAGTCCTTCTTCTCACTCTGCATTGTTCATCTGTCACAGAGATTATCCAGCTCTCCCACATAAGCATAGTCACTTCTCCACTGCTACTTTGGACCAACACGGTGCCCACCTGGATTCTTGCAATGATTTTTTAAAAGATGCCCTGAGCCATTACTGCCTTCCTGCAGTGTGGCTGAAGCTCAGCAGTGCCTCTCCTGCTCCATCAATGGTCCCAAATGCCTCCGTCCAGCCCGTCCGTACCACCGACAGTCAGCGCTGCCTTTGTGATTGACTCGGTGGGTTTTCTTCCTTCAGGCCATCTCCCTTGGCCTAGGATAGTATTCCTTCTAACAGCAACATTCTTCCTCCAACTCTTCTTCAGTCTAGCCTGTTTCAGATTTCAATTGAATTATTGTTCAGTCAGGTACACTGTATTCACATCCTCAAACTGAATTATCTGCACCAGTCCTGGCCTTTGTTATCTCAGTCTTCCATACTTTATATTTAGCCTGTAATTATTTCTGTGATGGTTCTTTCTCATACTAAAAAGAATATCACCCATGGCTGTCTTTTCAGCATCTCATTTCTGGTTCCTTCTTTTCTTCCCTCCTTCCTTCCTTTCTTCTTAAAATGAAGATTTATTTATTTGAAAGGCAAGAACCACAAAGATAGGGACATAGAAAGGGAGAGAGGAAGTGAAGAAGGGTGAGAGGAAGGAGGGGGAAAAAGGGTATCTCTCTCATCTCTATCTCTACATATAGGGGCGGGGAGAGAGACAGAAATACTCAGTCCATTGGTCCATTCCTCAGAGTGGTCACAGCCAGGCTACAGTCGGAAACCAAGAACTCCCACAGGGTCTCACGTGTAAGTGGCAGGGACGCCAGGTTCTGAGTCATCCTCTGCTGCCTTCCCAGGTGCTTCAGGAGCAAGCTGGATTAGTAGTAGAATACCACTCTTGGTCCTGTGCTTCCATTGCTCTGGCATTCTGACTCTTAGCCTCCCCAGAACGTCTGAGAACAGCTCCCTGCCTGTGGCCTGAGAAGGCAGTCGAGGACGGCCCAAAGCCTTGGGTCCCTGCAACTGCATGGGAGACCCAGAAGAGGTTCCTGGCTCCTGGCTTCACATCGGCTCAGCTCTGGCCATTGTGGCCACTTGGGGACTGAACGAACGGACAGAAGATCTTCCTCTCTGTCTCTCCTCCTCTCTGTATATCTGACTTTCTAATAAAAAAAAAAATAAATCTTTAAAAGAAGTAAAATAGCTGGTATCTTGTAGCCGCTGCTCTGGCGTGGAATGTGGATGGCACCAGTAGTCGCTTAATCCTCTGTGCTACTGCACCCCTCCTCCTCCTACCCGCACTGCTAGTGCTGTGTAAGTCATATGGACAAATAATAGGTGTCCACACGTATTTCCTGAATAATGAATGAGTATTATAAAGACTAACCACCAATGACTGGTGGTTGTTTTTTCTTTATACTTATATGCTCCATACTCCAAGATGATTTAACGCATGATCTCTTCAGAATATTTTGCTTCTCATCGGGCATTAGGAATGTTGGAAGAGACTTCTGCACCAAACACAACCCCATATTGTGCAGTCTTGTCTTTTTCTAGGTATTCCTGTGAGCAAAGTATGCCAAGAGAAATCCCAAGTTAACTCTGCTGTAGTTTAAACCCTCACTTTAGGCATAAGTTGATGTTAGGTTTTGTAAATGTATTTTTAATTATAATAGTGACAGTTATTGGTAAGAGATCTTTATGAGCTGTTGCTGAATTGAGAACACAGTCTTTCATCTTTACCCGTTTCAATTTCTGCTTGGATCAATGTATCTCCTTCATCTCATTTTAATTCCTTGGAAATATTTGCTCTTTTCTTCTTGGGCTAATCTGTAATAATTGCACTGTATTTATATCCACTCAGTCTTTCTAAATAAGTGCCACTAAGCCTAATTCAGGGGCCAGTCCCCACATCACAGTCATTATGTCTGCTTCGTTAAAATTCTCATGTTTATGAGTCACATGTCAAATGCCACACAGATATTCATTTCATGAACAATGATCTTTTGGAGAACATCTTATTCTTCTTGTTCTACAAGAGGTGCAAGAATTTAAATGACTCCCACAAGTCACAGAGTTACTGTGAATCTGAGCAGAACTTTGAATCCAAGGGTTTGTGAGTAGCACCTCTGTGTTCATAGTTTGCATAATGCTCTTTTACTTGCTAAGATAAAAGCTACTTGCTTTCAATGCAGCCTTGTTTAATCATTCACCAGGCTATTATTATTATTATTATTCTGGATGGGTGGCTGCTTTTGCTTGGTTCTCTTTAATGAATTTTGCTCTCTCAGCCGGAAGTTGCAGTGGGGCTCAGAATAATGGCCAATAGTGCAGGGTGCTTGGTGATCAAAAGTGTCCATGATGAGCCAAAGACGAGCCCTGTGTTCAGGGATGGAGAAGTTTTCTCAGGCTTCTGCATTATTTATTTGGGGCTCATACTACTTTGTCAATCTTTGGGGTACAATGCTGAGAGCCTAACCTTTTTCTTCCTTTCGCATAGCATTGGCCCTGCGTGAAAGGATCACCTTGTGTGAAAGGATAATATGGAAGAGTGACAAGGAAGAAAAGCAGGAGTTTGCCTGAAGTGCATTTTGATGCTGGAACTTCTCAGTTCCAGTGACCACACGTAGGAGAGGCATGGCTTGTCTGTTTTCCTTTTCCCTCTCCTCCTTCTCTGTGTGTCTTCCGACTCCTCAGTGCCAGGAGGGACATCTCACTGCGTACCTGCCTTGCCCTTACCACGCTGCTATACTTTCTAGGCCAGTTTCTACTAGAACCTCCAAACTCCCTTCCTAGGTGACAGCACACAGCAATCCTTGCCTCCTCTACCTCCAGCCCAAGAAAGCTGTTGGGTTCTGCCTTCAGAGCCCTCTGCCTGCCTCCACACTTCCCTTTTCGTCCTTCCCCTAGGCTGGCCCAGAATGACTCTCGACCCAGGCTGGGCAGAGGAGAGGTTATGGGAGGTCAGTGGGTCATGACTGCGGTCCAGATCAGAGTCCCCAGTGACCCAGAGGGGCTAGCGTGCGGCGGTACCCACGAGCTGTGTAGCTGTGCTAGCCAGCAAGAAGCCCCTGGTCTCCGTGGATTCCTCGGGGGCAAGCCTGACCAGGCCCTGCGGGACGCTCCTCCTGCAGCCACCATAAGGGGTGCACTCCGCCGGCAGCAGCAGGAAAAATTGTGGCTGCCAAGCAAGGCTGGGGACTTGGATCTCCAGCGCTGGTTTTGAAATGCAGTTGTGGTTGTACCCTATGACACCTAAGTGACCTTGGGCAAGATCCTTGTCCTCAGCACCCCGGTGTCGCCCTCCGTAAAATGGGGACACTCGGGAGACAGGTGAAAGCCAGCAGTGCCAGCTTGGAGTGGGTGGAGCAGGATTTACAGGAGGGGTGCTAGGGTCTAAGCGCTGGGGTCTAGAGTGCAAGGTGTAAGCCTGGTTCCCAGAGCTGTCCCCTGGTGAAGGTGAAGGGGTTACCAGCAGGCAGGACTCCATCATTTCTCCGTGTACCCTCTCCCTGCCCTCACCTGATAACCTCAGGGACCCTCCCTCCAGGAACTGGTGTCCCGCCTAGGGCTCAAGGCAGCTGGTGCCTGCAGCACGTCTCTGCCTCCAGCGGAGGAATGCTTTTTGTGTGTGTGTGTGTGTGTGTGCGCGCGCGCGCGCACTGAATCACCTCTCCCTCACTCCACACCCCAATTTTGCTGCCTTCTGGGGGTTCCCGGTGGCCGGCCGTGGTGAGCCCGACCAAACCCCGGGCGGGAGAAAAAGAGGCAGCCCCGGGGGTGCGGCTAACCCTGCCGGGACCAGAGGCAAGGAAAGGCAAGGCGGCGCGGAGGACGCGGGCGAGCCCCATACGGCGCGCGGGCCCGGGGCCCCATTCCCCGAGCTTCCGCCAGGGTCCTGTGGGACTGGCCGGGAGCAGCAGCCCAGTCCAGGCCCAGGCGGCAGCACACAGCCAGAGTGAGAGGCGAGCTGGCGGGCGGCAGGCGCGCGCGCGAGGAGCGCGTCCGGGCGAGGGGAGGGCGCCCGGCTGCACGTGGGGGCGCGTGGCGCGCGTGCGTCCGAGGGGCGTTGGGCGCGTCTGCCGGCCACCGGCCCTCGGCTGAGCCCGGCTGCCGCGCACACACAGACACACACACAGCCCAACTCGGCCTCCAGCGCTTGCAACTAGGTCGGTGGTCGCCACAGCTTACCCGTAGGTCCCCCTTCAGCCACTTCCTCCGTCCCTGGCTCCCCGACTTCCCGACTCCCAGCCCTTCCCACCGCCCCTTGGCCACAGGTCGAGTTGTTCGTTCCCCAGGGCAGAAGCCGACTGCAACCTGGGGAGCCGCGCTGCCTGCCTGGCTGCTCTCCCTCGCCCTCCCTCCCCCGTCCCCCTGCTATAAATAACCGGGACTAGCGGGTCAGGAACGTCACACGCTGAGGAGCCAGGACCCCGAGGTTCTCCTCTTTGGGAAGAGGGGGCGCGGGGTGAGGCGCAGGAGAGATTACTCGTGAGTAGTGAAGAGAAGGGCGCTCCTCCACTCTGAGAACAGACCCCGCAGCATTTGTTTTATCCTTTTTCTTCCTTTTTTTTTTTTTTTGGTCATTTTTTTTTTCCGCTTCTTTTTAATTATCTCGCCCTCCTTCCTCCCTCCCGCTCCAAACCTAACGGGCTGCTCAACACTGCTGCCATTGGTTTGTCTCTGCCCTCCCCTTGGATTCTGCCCCTCTCCACCTCCCAGCACAACTCCCATCCCCAACCCCTCCTTCTCGCCCCGGGTGGGGATGCCATTAGCCCAAGAAATAAAAGTTTAAACTCCTCGCCCCCTCCTGCCCTAGAGACCAGAAGTAGTGGGCTCCCAGACACCCCCACACCTACTCTTGGCTCTCCGGGGTTCCTAATCTGGGTGTGCGTATTTAAGAACACACACACACACACACCCCCAAACCCACAAACCCTCGAGGTGCAAAACTGCCTTCCGTAACTACCAAACTTACCAGGCGCTGTAGTTGTTTTTGTCTTAACAAAAGGACAACCCCAGACACTCTACTCTGGGCGCTCCCGTGGGGTGACTTTCCTATCATAGTCAGATATGTATCTGTTCTACATATATATGCATTCCCCTTTTCCCCTTTAATTTTTTTTTTTTTAAACAAGGAAATCTGCTGGGTGCCCAGCAGCCGCTGCTGCCCCTTTGATGTTTTGGTTCTCCGTGCGCATGCGCCTCACATTAGAATTACTGCACTGGGCAGACTAAGTTGGATCTCCTGTCTTCAGTGAAACCTCAATAATCCCATCAAAAATAGAACCACTAAAGGGATGTGGAGAGTATGGAAAAGGGGCTACTTTGGGATTTGGTCATTCGCCTTGATCATCGCTGCCGTGTGCGCGCAGAGGTAAGTGCTGTTTCTCTAGCCTTTCTCACTTTGAATGGCTCTGTCTGCATACCTCTGCGAGCTGGAATGTGGAGCCTCCGCTGCTGCCTCACTGACGCCTGTTTTTGTCATTCCTTTCTGTAGTGTCAATGACCCTAGTAACATGTCGCTGGTTAAAGAGACGGTGGACAGACTGTTGAAAGGCTATGATATTCGTCTGAGACCCGATTTTGGAGGTAATGGAGTTACCTTTGCGATGAGCAGCAGCCCAGCTGTAGCCCAGGCTGTCTTACAGAGCTCCCGGTGTGTGTGTGGTGTGTGTGTGTGCGCGCGCCCTGTGCTCTGCGCTCTCCACACTCGTAGCTGCATGTGTATCGAATGTGTCCCTGTTTTGCCTTCCTGAGAAACTGAAGCAAACTTGAGCCGATCTGTCCCTGGCGCTTGGCTGGTCATTCAGAGAGACCCTCTTAGCGTGCACTTACACACGGTGGCTGCCGTCAGTCCTTCGCCTCACTGTCTTTGCTTGCTCCAGGCACCAGACTCTAAGTGTAGTGCATGCTGTGACCAGGGAACCTGGCTTAGAGCAGGCCAGGGGGAACATTTGGAGGAGAAGATGTGCAGGCAATTGGTGGAAAGGTGGCAGTAACCCCCTGTGCCCGCCTACTTGGGAAGAGTTCTTCTCGCTGGATTTAAAGTGGCTCATGTCTGGATATTGTCCAACTGGCCAAGCTTCCCAGCATAGGAGAAGGGGGAGGGCTAGGGTGGGCAAGTGGGGGGGGGGGAGGACCTCTCCCACTGCAGCCCTGGAGATGCTGCTGTGCCCATTTCATTTTGCTGCCAACCCTTAGGAAGCGTCCGGAGCGAAAGCCTGGGCACAGAGAAGGGTGGGGATAAGTGGAGAGGAGGGGTCGCAGTGGCACAGAGAGCAGTCCTGCAGGCTGGACGCGGTTGCCGAGTTTCTGTGAGTTGTGTGCGTGTGTAGTCTGAGCCTTCTACATGAATAGGGCTGGAATCTGGTCTGTGAGCACACGTGTGTGCCCAGGAAGAAGAGCAATTCCTGCAAGAGTGTCTGCCACCCTTTGGAAAGCAAGAGCAGGGTCACGAAGGAGTTCAAGAGTGAGCAGCACGCGGGGTGTGGGCCCAACGTCCCAGGCCCAGGGACAACTCTTGCTAAGAGGGTATGAGGTTCTGAGAAGTCACGCGGCTGGCCGTGTTGCTTTGCAGGTCCCCCTGTGGCCGTGGGAATGAACATTGACATTGCCAGTATTGACATGGTTTCTGAAGTCAATATGGTGAGTAGTGAGGCGGTGGGGCCACGTGTCTCCAGAGCTTCTGGTGGGAGCAGAGAGGAGGAGGGAGCCGGATGCTGGGGTGGAGGGTGCTTGGGGGATGTGTGGTGGGTGTATGAGTGGGAGCCAAGGGCACAGGATTCTGCCTCGGAGTTCACTGTGCATGACACCTTCTGTTGCCTAATGAAGTTTGCAACCTGGTCCAGAGGAGACCCCAAACTTGGTATAGACTGAGTGAACTGTGTTACACAGGTTCTTGTGTACAATGCAGCTACAGGCAGGATACCTTCTGCAGAGGCTTCATGGGAAACTCAGGTCAACCAGTGTTTTTGGGGGTGTTTGGAGTGGAGTCAGGGCGAAGAAGTAGAATTTTGGTTTGACTTTGAACAGAGAAAACAACTTGCCAATGAACTGCAACAGAGAGGCCAAATAAATGAGCCTGCAACGATGCCACACTCGTACTGAGTTCAGGATTGGCTCTGCAGCTAGGGGTGAAGGCCCTGCCCATCCCCAATGCTCACCACCTCCTGTGCACTCAAATCAATACAACAAGCATTGGCCACCTTGTCTCCAGAAAGCGGGTTCTGCTTCTTATGCCACCTTCAGTCACCTTTGCAATCATTTAACTCCTATCCTAAGCTGCACAATCTATCACTCCTCAGTGGCTACCTCCTGGGGGTATTGGGCAAGTACTGAGAGAAAAAAACCTGTGTTCCCCAACTGGGAAACACTTGTGGGGGGTGTTTGCGTCATGCGGGAGCGCCCCCTGCTGCCCATCGGGATCATTGCAGCCATGTAAGACTGACAAGTGTCCCAGATTCCCTCAGTTAAGGTAACTTAACTTGGGACATTTCTATAGTGATTTTTTTCTCTCCTGTTTTTGAAGTATTATCCTAAAGAAAAATATCCATAGTCTTTGCCACTTTTTAATTTAAGGTTCTATGGTTACTTTCATTGCTGATAATCCACAGCATTTCACAAAAAATTTCAACACATTCTGTCAAGAAAGTGAATGAATTGTTGAAAAAAAAAAGTACACTGTGTTATATTTTAGGCCAATCATTTTCAAGCTATGCAGCATTGGAAGTTAGCATGCTTTATTATTTAACCTAAGAAGGCTGAAGAGCTAGGCTTAAATGTGTTCTCAGAAGTATACAAGTTTCCGTGTTTCTATAAGCGTGCTCCTCATGAATTGTCCAAAGGTAACTGCTGGTCTTGAGATACTGTGAAATTCCAGGGCAGAGTCATCATTCCAGCAGTGTATGAATAGCATGACTCCTTTTGTATTGTGATTATTGGGGTTATTTTTGTCGGGTAGGAAATAAGCCTAGACTAAAGATAACATCGGGTAATTTGGAACCATGCTTTTTTTCTTTTTAAATATATTATGAAATTCCTCCTGTGTGGATAAACAGAGTTTCTTGGGGAATGGTTTGACTTCTTGCATGTTTAAATATTCTCATGAGTAGGATTTGAGAAGTCATTTATCAGTTTATATTTTGAACTTCGGGGTAAATATAGAAAATGTCCCAGTGTCGGTGCCTCCTAAGTCCCACACACTAGAATCTAATTGAAACTCCCTTAGTTTCTCATAGCAGCATTATGCAGAGGTTAGTGTGGTCCTAGCTGGGGTCTGGTCGGGCTCCTCTCCCCTGCGCGTTGCTGTCTGTCTAGGCCTTCCGGTGTGTACTGAGTGCTTCTTTAAGCCCTCACAAGAAAAATGAGGCTTTTTGGAAATAATAAAAAATAAAACTAATGAAAACTCAGACTCCAAAATGATAATAATGGAATCAAGGGATGACTACTGGTTGCTTCAGTAGATTAGCTAAGAGCTTGTAAACATTGTTCTTTTTTCTCTTCTGGAGTCTTGCTTACTTTTTACCTCCATGCAACATTGTGGAGAGATGTGTGAGGTGGACACACGCTGAGACCTGCTGGTCAAAATACAGATCCACCCAAGGCGAGGGGTCACTGTTATTCGCAGTTATTCGCTGTTGCCAAAAAATCGTGGGATGTTCGCAGTGCGAAAGGAGGTTTCAGGTTGTAAATGGGACAGCATCGCAGCATTAGTGATTAGAACCAAGTGTGAAAAATCCCAAGCCAGGTTCCTTTCTTAGCCTAATGCTTACACCCGTGGATTTTTTCTCCAGCCACATTTTGACTTGTTAAAAAAATAACATTTATTTCAGCTAGCAATTTAAAGACCTAAAATTATTTCTTTAAAGAAGAGTTTTGTGATGTTTGTGGCTTTTTTCTTTAAAATATGGTTGAATTTTCTTTGAAGCAACAGATGAGAAACACTGTCACTGGCTCTAAATGATGGAAGTCGTGGTTTGTGGCACATTATTCCCCATGTATGGGTCTAAAAAGAGTGAAGACATTTTGATTAGATTCACTTCTGAATGACTGACTGATTGAAGTGAAACCTTGAACTGCTGGATGTACAGAGTTCTGCCTCATTATCCTTTGTGGACTGAAACCTCTGGTAATTGTGAGCTGCTCTTACAGCACATTTGGCTTTGAAAAATGGTATCCACCAGACCACTGAAATTGTCATTGAGTCCTTTGTGTTGAAGGAACAAGTGTCCATGTCTGTGTGATGATGCTCATTGTACAGGACTAAGATGGAAGCACCCTGCATGAATCAGGAGCCCTGGTTGCTGGAGGCACGTCCTGGGCTTGAGGGCAGTGGGGAGATTCCCAGCCAGGGTGGGTTCACTTCCTCATGATTTAGACAAGACTGAGGACCCTACTCTACCTGTCCCAGGTGACTACAACAGAAGGGATCAAATGACACATGATTGTATGCGTTGCATGAGCGTAAGGTAATGAAGACTGAATATCAGGTTAGCACTCAGGAGACCCAGTGGCCGAGGGGCTGCTGTTGTAAGTGTGGTTGGTTGGCTACTTGACTTTACAAAGGCTGCTTTCCAAGGAAAGGTAGATTGCCTGCAGGAAATGAAGTGGTGAGTTCCTGTCTGGGAGGGTGGCTCTAGTGTCTGAGCTGTGTGATTCAGGTGCCTGCCAGCCCCACCGGAGGGCTGCAGAAGAACCTGATTTCAAGTAGAACGCGCCCCAGCAGAAAGTTTTGGCTTTGGAAGGAAATATTTTTAGAAGTCTTCGTTAAATTGGCAGGAATCTTTTTGTTAAGATTCTTTGATGAAAAAAAAAGCATTTAAAGATTCAAAATTGGCTCTTAGGATTATGGATTGAAATAGCTTTCTCTTCGTTTAAAGCAGCTTCCTCTCCATCTTGAAAGAGCACATTTGCCAAGCAAAGAGTGAAGCAATATTTCACTTTTGAGGAAAGAGTTCTAGTAAACACATATACAAATTACCTTTTTTTTATGGACTAGCAAATGGGGAAAAGTGGTTCCTTGTTTAAAGCAGATGTTTTCTTCCATCACCAGCTGCACACTTTAAAATTCCATTCAACAAATACTTATTTAGCAGCTACTCTGATTCATGCATGTGTTAGACCTTCTGGGCAGAGAGGTGAACAAGACTAACCTCTCCCCAGACCTTACCAAATCTAGTATTCTGGTGCTCCTTCTTAGACTCTGTCTCAAATTCTTCCTGAGTTTAAGTTTACCTTAAATCTTGTTTTCCCCTCGAAAACCCTTTCTGAACAGCTAAATAAATGCTTAATGCTCTGTCTCTTATCAATTCCTTTGTCCTTTGCTATTTTAATCATTCATTTGGTGTTTGTGTCTCAAATTGCATAATATTGCATACTTATTCTGTCTTCCTCCATCATGCTTGCTTGTAAATTACATCTAATCAAAGTCATAGTGTCTTTCCTTATGTGGTTTTCTCAGAATACACATGAGTGTTTGGATGTTCGATATTGGCAAATGCCACAAATATTAAATGAATCATTTATTTTTACGGTAGCGTATCTCAGAGGCATTCATCATTTGAAGTAAGAGCTGCAGCAAGACGCTTCATGGAGGGAGCTTCCATGTTTGAAAGGGGAAATAAATACACAGAGCGGATTGGAGGTCTAGACTACTGGCGTATTAACTGGAAATTAGCTGAGTAGAGAATGGTATTAGGGATTTGTTGGTGTTCTAACCAGAAAGAAATAGCAGATAAGAGGATAAAATACAGGAATGCACATGGTATTAGGGATTTTCAGGTGGATTAAAAAGGCTGCAGCATGATTGAGAAAGGGGATAAAGTCGATGTGGAAGCCATATGTATTTGTTAAATAAATATGAATATCATTTTTTGCCTTATTTGATATTTTAATTTTTGTCCTGAAGGCTATAGCAACCTATGAAAGGATGAATTCTCACTAGGAGATTTGTGTGAGGAGATCTGTACCTATAGAGAAAGGTACTGAAGTGTGGTGAGTGCATTGACATTGAGAAAGACCTAGGGTTGGGATAAATTGGGATTTACTTGATAAACCCAGAAAGACTTGAAGGACCGGAGTCAAAGATAATACTGAAAATCAGGTTCATTATGAAATGCAAGTGGCAGGCATTGATGAATGCCAGTTCTTTAATGATGCCATTTATTGATAAGAGGAAGATAGGAAGGACAGTGTGATGTTTGAACACTGAATTCGATCTGAGAACTGCTAGTATATATATATATATATATATATATATATATTATATATTATATATATACATTATATATATATACACATACGTATATATACATATATACACACACATATACACACACACCATTTGGAGATACCAATACGTGATTGACAAATACAAGTCTACAGTTGGGGACAAAGTCAAGACTAGAGAGATAAACTCGCACATTGTTAGCCTGTAAGAGGTTCTTATAAACTGTAAGAATGTATGAAATTTAAAAGGGAAAGTGAGAACATAGCTAACAGCGGAGACCTGGTGAGCACTGTGATTGAAGACATGGAGAACTGAGAAGGGCCCCGAAGAGCTGAACGTGGAGCTCAGAGGCTGTCGAGAAATGAGCAGAACCCCCATGTCATCCGGTCTTAGAGGCAAAGACATTCAAAAGGAAATCAAGGCTCAACAGTGCCAGGCACCACAATCGTCATTTGCCTGAGACAGCGAATGGAACTCGGTGAGACACAGCTAAATAGCCTTCAGGATTGGAGACTTGAGTTTTGAATCTGAAAGGAAATGGGGGAAAAAAGTTGTTCAAATAAGTCGAACTCAGTTTGGAGGAGCATGACCGGAAACTGAAGACTTTGTTCCTTCAAATGTATCTGTTCTCTGTGGTACAGGATACACTTTCTCCCTGAGATTGGTTGAGGTTAAAATTGGCTACTGTGGGAGGTGAGTCAGGGAGAACACCTGGGAAGCTGCAAGCATGCTGAAGGCTGTGCTGAAAGCTCAATAACTTAATTGTAGCCTCAGTTTCAGCAAGCATACATATCCTTTTTTTCCTTCCCTTTCTTCTTTGCATTCTTTTTTTCTTCTTATACAGCGTTCTTCATTTTCCGTTATCTTCGTCATCACTGAAATTAAGTATAGCTACTCCTTACTGAGTGATCAACTTGTGCAAATATTTTGTATTGTTCATTGTCATGACCAATTGTCCCATCAAACCTAAAATTGCATCTATTTGCAACCCTATTTACAACAAGAGGGAACCTCAGACGAAAGGGTGAGTGCTGTGCTGGTCACAGCTGGCAAACGTTTGCCTTCACACTCCTTAGTATAAGCCACCAGGCTATACTGCATTGTCTTTTTAAAAGATGTGTTTATTTGAAGAATTATCTAGAGAGAGTGTGAGACAAAGATATTCCATCTGCTGGTTCACTCTCTGGCTTCAGGGGCTGAGCGAGGCTGAAGCTCTAGGTTCCTGGAACTTGTGCAGGCTCTGCTGCAGCGTCCTTTCCAGGTGTATTCACAGGGAGCTGAGTCAGAAGCTGAACAGCCAGGACGTGTGGGGTGTGGGCGTTGCGGGCAGCAGCTTAGTGTGCTAGAGCACAACACTGACCCCATAGTCTTCATTTTAAAATGTATCTTATTTTTAAATAATTTTTAAAAATAATTTCTGTTCAAGAGGACTTTATTTTTGTTGTGGTTGTTTGTTTACGTTCTTGATTTTGTTTGTTCTTGATTTTGTTTGTTTACATGCGTGATTTTCTGAAAAAAAATTAGTGGATGGATGTGAGATGTTCCTGTTGTCATTCTTCCTCCCTGTTTTGAAAAAATATCTTCACGGCATCACAGTTATCTCAGGAAAGTGTGTTACCCAGTATGTACTAAATACCTTGTGGTTCCTGTCCCTGAGAAAAGTATGCCTTATGTTAAATCTACCAAGCTTGTCTTGAACTAGTCATAGAGAAAATTTGTTTAAAAGTTTTAGGAGTTCAAGATGGCTATGTCATAATTTTGTTCAGATATTGTTTCTATTCATTAACTTGTCTAATAATTTTCCTATAGTTTCAGCAAAAATCTATCTGCTAACCATGTTGGACTCATGGTTTTCTTCATGCTGAGGGTGGGTAATGTGTGAAAATATGTTGAAAGTACATTTTTGTGCTTTCCGATAAATTACTCATATAAACAATTTTTTAAAAGATGGTTGGCATTTTCTCCTCTTTTCCTGTTATTTTCTTTCTTTACCCCACATAATAAATGCAGTTCATATAAAGATTACATCTTTAAAAGATGTGTTTTAAACAACCATGCCAGTTGATACTGCTGGTTTGTAAATCTTTTTGTTTTTTCTTCTCTTTGGTTAACTCTTAGATCAAATCTGTTACCTTTGCTTTCTTGGTTCTCCGAACAAAGTTTGTGCTTGAAACTACATATGAACTTGCCCTGAAACAGAAAGCAAAAGAGGAAAGTGTATTAAATTTCAGATGCTCAAAGTAGCTCCCTCCTACAAAAGTAACTAAAGTTCTTGAAAATGGCTCTGGGAATGTAAATCCAAGACAGTAAGAAAGGGCTTATCCTTCCAGGAGGCTTGTGTTTTCTGACCATTCTTCTGCATGGTGTGTTGGCCTGGTTAATGTTTGCGGTCTGGTCCAGACACTGCTCTGTTGTGAAGGCCTGACTTGCTCCCAGAAGGTTCCAAGAACATGCATACTAGTCCTCTTCAGACTGGATGCTAGTGGCCCTCCCAGTGTTGAAATGCTGAAAACCTAACGTATCTCCAAAAATTGCCAAATGTGTCCTGGGGAACAAAATTGTCCCTAGTTGAGAAACACCAGTGTTAAAAATGACTTCTGTCTCCAAGCCTGTAGAAAAAAAGATTTTTTTTTCCGAGTAATTGGTTTTTGTGCTTTCCCATCATATTCATTTATGGGTAAAGATGCATTGTTTTAAAATAATTTTGAAATACTGAAAAACATCTAAGGTAAATGTTATCAATCTCCCTAGGTCTTGCTGTTTCCTTGCTCATCTTTTACATGGTGTGTGTAGTATATGTGTGAATGTAAACTGCCTTTTCACTGAATAGACCTCGGCTATTAGGATTTTGTTCTCTAAAAAAAGGTTACAGCCACCAGTGTAAAGAGGTGTTTGTCTTTCCACATCCTTTAAAAATGTTCATTGATCATGCTGATTTATGTAAACATAGGAACATATTGGAAATATTCTATTTGTTGACTTTTTAAAAAAGTGAACCTATTGAATATTTTATAGATTATTAGTAATAACTGGCTGTACATTATTTGAAAATAAAGGAGCATATTATTTATTTTTCTATATGAACCTTTAACAGAGAAAATTGGGTTTAGGCAGAGTAGAAAGCTAAAGCTTCATGGATTTACTTGACTTGTATGTCTTAGCTGTCTTCACTCTGTCGTTTTTACTGATGTTATTCTAGTTTTAAAAGCTGCCTAAATTTTTGGATGACATAGAGACACTTTAAAACTGACCATTCAAATAAGGAAAATGGATAGTTTTGAGTTTTAAAAGATCCAAGTATCAGATTTATGTATGTTGCTTTCAGTTGTACATTGTGTTTGAAAAATATCTGTTTTATGAACCAAGGAGAGAAATAGGTCTATATTTTCCTGTAATTATTTGTATAAAACTATGGAGGATGAGTTTAGACTACTGGTGTTTGCTGCTGTTTTGTTGTCATTATTGTTGTAATTTGTGGCTTATGTTGCCACATCTCATTTCCTTCCTTTATAATTTGGCACCTACTGCCCATTTGCCTGCCAAGAGGTCTTAACTTAGAAAGTAATTGTGTGGGCAATTGAAGATGAAATGACTTATCTCTTAACATAAGAGCAATAATTAAATTAATGAGGTTTTTAAAGGTGAATCTTCATATATCTTAGAGAAGTGACACATGAGTAGGCCAGAGAGGAAGAATAAAATTGTTGAGAAGCTTAATTGCAGGGCCACTGTTAATGTGGATCCCTAGTGCCTAGTCCAGGCCTAAAATTTAGGAGGTGCTAAATGAATAGCAACGAAATTTGTTGGGGTAGTTGAAAACTGTAATGTGTTCGGATACTAGGAAGTACTTACCAAGTGGGGCAGGAGAGTAGTGTACTCCCAGGAAGGGAGCTCGAAATAAGACAGAATTACACTTTGTACAGCGATTCTCAAAATTTTAGTACTCTTATTCTCTGGGCCTGTGCAACAGAGGTCTTAGCTGGGATTTGGGATTCCACTTGTTTAAAAGTGTGGTCCTGACACAGCTACTGTGTGAGACCACTGTTTTAGGAACACTAGCTTTCCAGTGAAGTGAAGGTCAAGTGGACTGAGTCAGTAGGATTGGATTGAGCAGGAAAGTGCAGTATAATTTGAATCGGTTCTAAAATTAGAAAAAGTTGGGTGGGCAAGTGCCATGTGGGAATGGACAGTACAAAGAAAGTCTTCGCATGTTAGCAGTAGTGCAGCAAAAATAAAAATGTTGGGTGTGTGTGTGACTGTCTCAGTGAAGGTTCGCAGAATTCTCATGATCCAAGTCACGGTATTCCCTTTTGCAAATCTGGAGACTAAGGGGTAGAGAAGTTACATAGTTTCCAAGACTGCTGAGTTGCGTGGACAGGAAGGGTAGAGTTCTTTGGGGTGCAGCTTCACTGCTTGCTACTTGGAGGGTTGTACAAGAAAGACTTTGTGCCTTGTTGGTAGATCCTGTGACCGGCTGAGCGAGTCTTAAGCATCTTAACTGGAGATAAAGCAGAGTTCAGGAATACTAATTATAAGCATGAGGAAAGTGGAAAACATTGTCTAGCTTTGATTTATTTTTCAGACCATGTTATTTAGAATATTCAAAAGAATTTCATTGATATCCAGTGATGAAAAATCTAATAATTCTGTCATTAGTTTGAAGAAAGCTTTCAAAGGGGAGAGAGGATTTTCTCATACAGCATGTGATGCTATGTATAAATGAACAGTTAGTTTGAAATATCTGAAAAATACCAGTAAGCATGTTAGAATATGTACAGAATGATTTGGCTTTTCCTTCTGTCCAAAATGCCTGTTTCCCAGGAGTGCTGGTATCGCTCTTGTACATAGTGGGAATATGCTACTGAGGTAACTTCCTGCAAATTACTTTGGCTGCCTAATTAAAGTGCTTGAAGTCTATACATATACTTAAGGACTGTTGAACATCTTGAACACGCTTTTTTCCTTTATTATGAGAATTTTTTTTTTCATTTTGAACTTTTTAATACACTACTTCTAAAACTGGTACATTTTGACACTGTAGTAGTTTTGAGTGGAAGAACGAACTATGATATATCCAGAAAAACTGTCTCAGTTGAAAATATTATATTTCAAAATTCAATGTTCTATCATTTTCTATTTTTGTCTCTGAAACTTTGAACCATTGGAAAACATGTCAGAGCATTGGAATGGGCAAGCATTTTTTGGATAAGATTCCAATAACAAAGTAATCAAAACCAAAAAAGACTGTTAGGATTTTCTAAAGCCAAAAGGTTTTTGCATAGGGTAGGAAACAGGCAACACCATGAAGAGGTAGCCTACAGTATGGGAGAAAATCTTTGTAAGCTCTACTGTGAAAAAGTGTTAATAACTTATGCAATTACTCAGTTACAATAAATAAATAGTGAATAACATATTTTAAAATCTAAAGTAGAGCTAAATGTATCAAAAAGAGCCATACAAATGCCAGCAAGTGCATGACTAAAATATCAATGTAACTAATCATCAGTGAAAAGAAAAGCAAACCCACAATGAGATAGCTCCTCATTCTAGTACATTTGTTATGAAAAAGACAAAATATAGCAAGTGTCAGTGAAGATGTGGAGAGAAGGGAAACTATTGCACACTGTTGGTGGAAATGCAAATTAGTTCAGCCATTGTGTAAAACTTGTATGTGGGTTCCTCAAAAAAAAAAAAATCTAAAAATAGACCTACAATATGATCCAGGAATTTCAAACTTGAAAATATAATCCAGGTAAAATCGAATGCACCATTGATGAGACATCTGCATGCAAATGTTTATTGCTGCTCTATTTACAATAGCCAGAAAATGCAAACAACTGAAGTGTTCATCCACTGAATTAAAACGTGGTATGTATACAATATAGAATTACTTAATCATAAAATGAATGAAATCTTTTCATTATCAACAATATGGGTGGAACTAAAGAGTATTATTTTTTCTTAAAGATTTATTTAGCTTTGGGCCCAGTGTGGTAGCCTAGTGACTAATGTCCTCACCTTGCATGCCCCAGATCCCATATGGATGCTGGTTCATGTCCCAGGTGCTCCACTTACCATTCATCTCCCTGCTTGTGGCCTGGGAAAGCAGACAAAGGTCCAAAGCCTTGGGAACCTGCATCTGCGTGGGAGACCTGGAAGAGACTCCTGGCTTCAGATAGGCTCAGCTCTGGTCATTGTGACCACTTGGGGAATGAATCAGTAGATGAAAGATCGTTCTCTCTGTCTTGCCTTCTTTCTGGATATCTGTCTTCCCAATAAAAATAAGTACCTTTTTAAGATTTATCTATTTTTATAGGAAATTCAGATTTCCAGAGAGAAGGAGAGACATATTCCATCCATTATTTTGCTCCCAAAAGGGCCACAGTGCTGGAGCTGAGCCGTTTAGGAACCAGGAGCTCCCTCTGGGACTTCTAGACAGGAGCAGGGTCCCAAGGCTTAGTGTCATACTTTGCTGCTTTCCCATGCCAGAAGTATGGAGCTGGTTGGGAAATGGAGCAGCTGGGACACTAAGTTGCGCCCAAATGGGACCCCAGCATCTAGAGGTGGAGGATTAGCCTATTAAACAATTGTGCCAGCCCCCAAAGTGATTAATTTAAATGACATAACTGAAGTGCCTACAGGCAAGTATCACATGATCTTATTTACACAGTCTAAGAAAAAAGTTAATCTTTTAGAAGTTTATAGCTGAATTGCTGTATGTCTTTGAGGGTGAGTTAAAGTCAAAGTGGTATAAGTATGAAGCTCCTGCTGATTGCTATGTTGCAGAATAAGGTGACTGGGTAATATTAACAGTGCATTTCTCTACCAATAAGCCTGTAAGTTAGTATTTTTGATGTTTTTACTGAAAAGAAATATTTAACATTTAACAGTATATATAACTATATACATATATAGTTATCTTATTGAACATTACTCATGTAATAAGTTATTACATAAATATATTCAATTTTCATGTCTATTTTTTAAATTCAAAAGATACAGTGAATAAAATGAACAATGGAGGCCAATTTTATGTAGAATTATCCAATAGAAAACCCTGGGTAGTAAGGGTTGTATCATAGTTGCTTCAGAGGTGATGGCTGTTTTCAGTGGTGAGAGCTTCATCTATTCCTGTCTGGAACTCTCTGAAGGAATGGCTTGGCTGGAGGAGTTGGGAGAAGGGACTGTCCATCCCTCCCAGGATGGAGTATGTGATTCCAAGTAAAACCTGAATTGTGCTGCTGCTTAGGACCACAAGTTAACTGGATTGAGAAAGTTTCTGTAACAGGACATCTGGATGTTACACAAATACACAAAAATCATCTTTAAAAATTGTCAGCTTTGTGAGGTCATTGTCTTTTCCACAATTTTACATGCTTCAAGAGTGTTTTTAACATTAATCTTGAGTATAATGATGTATGTAACATTTAAAGAGTATCCATGAAGTAAGAAGGAGAGATGTTTAATAGTTTTAAATATAAACAAGCAGGTGCAAATTATTAGGTTATAAAATGTGATTACTATTTTATCATTGAAGCCACCTTTGACTAAAAAATAATTGGAATGTTAGTATTTTTTTTCACTATTTGTTTTCTTTGATCTACGAAGAAGCCTCAGGACTTACTTTGGTAAATTCATGTTTGTTTTTCTTATGCCACATGAATATTTGAGTTCCAGGATCAAGGTCTCCAGCCAGTTTGTGCCTTGTGTTTTCTTAAAGCTTTGTGAAGTCCTGGAGCTTTTACTCCGGTGAGGCTGAGCTGCCAAGCTGTGGACATTCCCTTCAGGCTGGTGGACTCCCGTGTCTTTACTTGGATCTCAGTAGCATGCTGGGTATAGTCAACCCATTTTTAAAACTGAACACACTGGGCAATGATATGTTTATTGTTTAAAAGTCATATTTGAAGTCCTTGCCATATTTATACAAGTATCTACAGAGCTATAGACCACAAGAAAAAAAAGCCTCATTTTTCCTTCAAATTTTGTAGGATTTTTTTTTAACTTTAGATTTTTAGAGACCAAGTTCTGTTCTGTAATCTGCATATAATGATTTCGCTCCTGACTTAGGCTCAGCTCAGTTCTGGTTGTTGGGCTGCTTAGGGAGTGGACTAGTGGATGGAAGATCCTTCGCTCTGTCTCTCCTCCTCTCTGTAAATCTGACTTTCCAGTAGAAATTAATAAATCTTTAAAGGAAAAACTACTATTTTGTCAAAAAAATTTGGTGCAAAATTCTCTGAATTGTACATGCTCTCCTTTATCAAATAACTAATATCCTGGAGGTCTGATTTTTCCATTGCTGTATTTATATTAATGTCTAGCATACTCATTAGCAAAGGCTGCACTAACACACACTATGCTGGTGGAATTAAGAAAAAATTGCTTATTTTACTTGGAAAATAAAGGTTACAGAGAAGGCTCTCCCATCCACTGGTTCTTTCTCCAAATGTCTGCAGTGGATAGTGCTGGGCTCGTCTCACACCATAAGCTAGGAACTTTATCCAGGACTTCCACATGGGTGCAGGGGCCCAAGGCCTTCAGTAATCCTCCACTGCAGGGAACTGAATTGGAACTGGCGTCTCCAGGACATAAACTGGTGTCCACATGGGATACTGGTGCTGTGAGGCAGAGGTTTAGCCAGTTGAGCCACTGCACCAGCTCCACTGTTGAAATCTGAGATGGATTGGACACAGGGTCTCAGAAAGGGAAAAGAAAGAGAAGTGGAGGCAGTGACAGACATGTGTACTCATCTTTGAAGAGTTTGTGATATGTCTTCAACATTTGAGAAAGATGAGGCCATTTTTCACATCATGGCTGGGTTTTGCCTACCACAAAATATATACATACATGTGTGTCCTAATTATTTGTCATATAACAATGTTTACATAACCTCATCGTTTTACAACAATTTTTATTCACAAATCAGAGAAACAGAGCACACAGATCTCCTGTCCGCTGATTCACTCCTGAAAATGCCACAAGAGCTGAGACTGGTCCAGGCTGAAGCCAGGAGGCCAGAATTCATTCTGGAGTACAATGTGGGAAGCAGAGATTCAAGGACTTGAGACCTTGCTTTCTAGTTCCAAGGGTGCTTATTAACAGGAAGCTGAAATAAGGGATGGATGCAGAATTTGGGATGTGCCCTTTTTAGGGTTCTTTATTACTATGCCAGTTCCCTACCCCCATAACATAAAAATTCTCAAAGCATCTGTGATTTCTGTATGATATTTTAAGTTCTTGATATGTTATAAGCACATAAAGAAGAAGATATCTAATATTGCAAAAGTAGGCAGTCTTAAGTCATTTAGAGAGCAAGCACTGTTTGGGGATTTTTAGAATTTATAGATGAGTTGGAGATTAGGGTTTACTTCTATTCTTTTGTTGTAAATAAATCTTTGCTTGAGGAACAAATTCAGTTCTTTTCAAAATAAAAAATCTGCAAAACAAAACGAATTAAAAAAACCAAAATGTGCTCTAAGAAAATATGTACTAATCCCGAGAGTAAAGAGCAAATTTAGATTTTGATTAAATTTTTGAAAGATTTTATTTACATTTATTGGGAAGGCAGATTTACAGAGAGAAAGAGACAGAAACATCTTCCATCTGCTGGTACACTCCCCAAATGGCCACAGTGGCCAGAGCTGAACCGATCTAAAGCCAGGAGCCAGGAGCTTCTTCAGGGTCTCCCACACTGACGCAAGATCCCAAGGCTTTGGACCATCCTCTGCTACTTTCCCAGGCCACAAGCAGGGAGCTAGATGGAAAGTGGAGCAGCTGGGATACAAACCAGAGCCCATAAGGGATACTGGTGCTTGGAGGTGGATTATATTTTGAGCTGTTGCACCAACCCTGATTTTACTTAAAATTTATGAGACTTTTAGAGAAAGTAGCAGTCATTCTTGCTAGTTTAATGGGATGGTCTCATCTTCTGAAAACTAGGTCCTAACTGATGATTAGCATTTGTATGAAATAGCCATCGAGATGTGTTTCAAGATTAATTAAAACTACTCACTCTGAATACACACTTCAAAAAGGAAGGATTATTTATATATATTTTTATCTCAAAAGTTACAGAGAGAAAATGTGAGAGGGCTTACGTCTGCTGGTTCACTCCCAAGATAGCTGTAGTGGGCAGGTCAGAGTCAAGCCAAAGCCAGGAACTGGGAGTTCTGGCTCCCCCACATGGGTGGCAGATCCCAGGACTTGGGTCATCTGCTGCCTTTTCCAGGCCATTAGCAGGAGGCTAGAATGCAGGTGGGGCAGCTGGGACACCACTGAGCCTCCAAATGACATGCTGGTGTTCCTGTTACAGAGAGCAACTTTATCTGCTTCACTATACCGCACCTCACCTTTGCTAACCTAATGGGTAAGATTGAGTGATCTTAATGTTGGTTAATAGTTGCAGACACTTTAACACAACATTAAATATTAAATGTTAAATATTCCTATATAAAAGAAATTCCTTAGTAATAAATCAGAACAGTAAAAAACGATACAGTTTTGTTAAATTTTAGTAAGTTGAACAAGTGCCACTACATTAAAAAAATATTAATTTGCTTTAAAATCTATTGGGGACTATAGAAAGAAATTTACTTCTACATGGTATTAGTTTTCCCTACTAAAGAACATGATGTATCTCCTCAGTTACACATATTCTTGTTATGTTCCTCAATAAAATGTTACTGTTTTCTCTGTGTAGGTCTTGCAGATTTCTTGTTACATTTATTCTGATAGCTCCTGCATAATTCTACTGAAATTTATTCTTTAGCTTTCCATTATTTTGTGGTTATTATGAAGGGGGTTTTTGGTCTTTGGTCAGAGGAACAGATGTCGTATAACCATCTGAGAAGAGTCACTTTTTTATCTTTACAAGTCAGGCTGCCATTTCCATTTCAGTGTGTGCATGAGGTGTTTTGAGTACCATCAGCATTCTTGAAAAATATATGTAGAGAAATTGTGCACTTCCTTGAAATTACTTCTATTTGTAGTTAATGTTACAAAGAAAGATTATTTTGTGTTGGCATAGCATGTTAAGCTTTTACTTGTGGTTCGAGTCCCGGCATCTAGCCCCCCTGTTAATGCCTGGGACAGTAGCAGAGAATGGCACTAATGCTTCTGCCCTCTGAATCCATGTGCGACCAGGAGGAAGCTCTTGCCTTCTTGCTTTGAATCAACTCAGAATCCCGCCATTGTGATCAGCCATCTGATATTGGAGTCACTTACTTGGCCCTAAAGAACCAGCATGAATTATTACGTAGTATTAGAGCTTTCATCTGTTCCCTTAAGTTTATGAATTAGAAGTTGGATTTAAAGCAATAGTTTCTGATTAGGTTATCCATTTTTTACATTTTTTAAAGGATTAATTTTATTGGGAAGGCAGGTTTGATTCATGGAGAGAAGACAAGACAGAGAGAAAGATCTTCTGTCTGCTGGTTCACTCCCCAAATGGCCACAACAGCCAGAGCTGAGCCAATCCAAAGCTAGGAGCCAGGAGCTTATTCTGGGTCTCCCATATGGGTGCAGGGTCCCAAGGCTTTGAACTATCCTTGACTGCTTTCCCAGGCCATAAGCAGGGAGTTGGAAGGGAAGTGGAGTGTCTGGGACACAAACTGGCACCCATATGGGATTCCAGCATTTGTGGGTTGAGGATTTAGTCATTGAAACATCATGCCAAGGCCACATTATCCATTTTTACTTTGCATCTTACAAGCTTTGTGAAAATAAGAAATTCGTTTTTTAAGAGTAATAGCAATCATCCTCATCAGCTACGTACTTTCTTATCCATTGCTGGAATTATGCCTGACTTAGTAACAAATAGTAAAGTCATTTCATGTTGAGAGCATCTATATTCAGGAAACAGTGCCATTCTTCTTGAATATTGCCACATTTCTTCATGGTGATGTCTTCGCTGCATTTAGCACTAAATCAGAATATGCTTTTTATCCAAATTTGATCGCTTGAAGATTCACTAGAATAACTTTAGTTCAAAGCTCTTTTCTCATTTCAAGTACAGTGACTTGTCAGTATGCTCTACTGACAATTTTAATGATCAAAATTGATCCATTCTACTAAAACTGTTGCGGTTCTACATCAGGTTTAATGTTTCCATAAAATAGCTCAAAATATGTTACTGAAACTTCATGAAAATATTTACCTTTAGGCTGTTTAGAGACTCTTTAGTTGAAGTGTAATATTTGTGTTACTTACATAGAATACACATTTGAGGAAAAAAAAAAGATTATAGGAGCAGAAGAATTTCTGCAAACTAGCCCAGCCTTATCAGCAGCAGACAATGTGTGACACACAGGTAGACAGGCAGTGGCAGTGTCTAAGGTACAAAATGGCGTATGAAGCTTTTAAGATCTTGTAACATCCAAGCTAAATGATTGAATACTGATACATTTAAGTTAAATATAGGAATGATGTCATGGGAAATATCACTGACACATGTGTCAGCTCAAAAACATTGCATGTTTTGGGAGAAGAAAATGTACTTCCTGTAGGTAATTCAGTCCAAGCAATTTGGAGCAAAGCTAGCATTTCATGTAGGTATGAATTTCCCAAATGCATCATTTTTTACGGGCAAAATGAAATATCTCAACCAGTTGGCTATTTTTATTTTAGAATGGACCTGCAATATTTCAATGATTCAGTAGTTACACATATCATGACAAATTTGGCCTTTTGATGATAATGTTCTCAGATACTTCTATGAAATATACAGATGCAGGTGTGTGCTTTTATTTTACATTTCATGTGAATTTGACGCCTCATGTATATGAATTTCAGAGTTTTTGGCCCAAAATAAACTTATCTTTTAATTCATGAACTATTTATAGTACATATTACACATTACTTTCAATAATATAATATTTATTGAATTATAACTGAAATACCATTTGACTCTTGAATGGCTTGTAGATTTATCTTCTAAAGGATAATTATTAAATTCTGTCTTTAAATATTTACAGGAGAGTTTTAGTATTATATTTTAACAAGGCACGATTGTGATTACTTGTTCATCTTTGTATGATTAGTACTGGCTTTAAGAGTATTAAGAAAATTTAGGAGCAAGTTTAAATCAAATCTAATTGGGTGTGGATTCTGGTAATTTTTTTGTTGCAAAATGCTGATGCTCATTTGATTAAATGTTGTTGATACCTTACTTTGCATTGATGAATAAAAATTGAGTAGTTTTTAGACTATATATCTTCCAAAGTCCAAAATAGAGACTGTTGGGTTGCTATAAAGAAGTTTTTTCTTTTGTAGAGCAACAAGAATGATATAAAATTTGGAAATAACAAAAAAACAGAGGATATAGCATATGGAATTGCATGTTGTTACTTGGTTTTCCTGCTGCGATACCTATTAGGACTTTCCCTGGAATGAATTATATTAAATGTGTAATTTTATGATAAAATGCATTTTATTAATTAACATTAAGAAAATGGAATATTAAATATTCCTATGCAAAATATATTTAATATTACTTAATATATTTAACATAACTATTTCTATATATATATTTAGTACAATCTTAAATATTAACTGTTAAATATTCCTACATAAAATATCTTAGTAATAAAATCACAACAATCAGGAAATAGTTTCTTGCCTCCTATTCATTCTTGTGAGATTTGCAGTAAATGCAAGACTGTTTTGCATTATGTTCTATCCATTGCAGCCACTTTTAAAGATATTTAATATTAAGAGATGTTTAAGTGTTGCATTTATTACAGGCTAAATTAGCTCTTGCTAGCTTTCCTTCTATTTAACATATTTACCAACTACTAGAACACAGTTAAACCTAATTTTATGTATAATCTAGCATTTTGCCTTTGCATGGGCTTTCATTTACTTTTCAACCTTAACAGTAATCTTAATGTAGCCTCTCCTGAAATGATGTCTTATGTCTAAAATTTCCAAGCTACATCTCCTGGCCAACAAGCAAAAATCGTTTTGTCACCACTCTGCTGTACGAGCAAGAGAGTGACTGTACCTTATGTTAACATCTTCTTTGTAGTTCATTGTGAAGTAACATGAACTGATATATAGATGCTTTTGAGCACATTAGAATTGTGTTAATACAAGAATTGCAATCCATAAAATATTTTCTACTTTTGGTCCCTCAAAGATGTGTTTTGTCAAATAAAGAGTCCCATCACCCACCATTTTAGATGACTATCTCAGGATGGCTTCTATTTTGTTGGCAGTTTCTACCATAAGCAAATCTAACGCAAAAGAATCTTGAGTCATGGTAGTTACATAAGAAATAACTAATTACCTGTAGTTTCTGTTAATACTGCTTCTTGCTGTTAAGAAATTATGACACAACAGTAGTATAGTTTGATTCAGAAATTTTTAATCGTTGTTTACATTCAGCCTGTGGTTTTCACCTGGAAATGTTTCGGCTGGTTTTCAGAATTTGCTCTGGAATTCATGTGCTACATGACTGAGGTCGCCCTATGCTTATGTAAGGATCCGTGTATTAATAGGGGTGACAGCAGAATATGCAGAGCTCTTCAAAGAACGAGCCTTATTTCTTGGCCAGCTTATCCAGTGTGATATTTTCAGGCAGACAGCATTCGTTTCTGAAGTTTGTACACTGAAATTATGGCAGGAATTGAAAACTAAACAGAAAAGCAGAGTACCAGATTGCATATAAAATGAGGTTTAATTGTTCTGACTTAGCAGTTAGTAAATATGTCATAATATTTCAAATGTAAGTAAGGCAGAAAAATCACCAGTGAAATAATTTAGCCTATCAAATAAATAAAGTCATTTTAGTTGCAGTCGTTGAACGTCTGAATATTTTTGGCTTTGAAAGTGGTTGAAATTTATTTAAAGAACAAATACAGTGCAGTCTGCTCTTTATTACTTGATCAGACATAAATCCATTTGAATATTACTTCTTCAACTAGTAGAAATATAATGCCCCCTCAAATATGATAAAGACAGGTTTACCTGTGAAAATATGTGGCACGTGTCTTTCCCTTGTTTTCATAAATATTGGTAATGTAGCATAGCAGTTGAAGATTTAGGTCGTGAAATCTTGGTTCTGCCATTTAGTAGCTATATAGTTAGTGAATTTATGAAGTTGTCACTTTCCTTATCTGTAGAATAAGAATATTAAAGGTATCAACATCAAAAGATTATTCCGAATACTGAATATTTTGATATATGAAGAAGGCTTTCCAAAGATCTCTCTACATAGTACATTTCAATAAATGAAATTTATTGGTAATATTATACATACACTTACCTGTGAGTGATGGCACAGAGCCTCTGACATACTCATGATTTCAGATTTCTATAGAACGAGCTACAAATCAAGGACAGTGCCTGGAGAATGCATGAAAATGGAATGGTCTGAGAAGCTTATTATACAGAGAAATACAACAGCCCTAGGCAGCTACTCAGGAGACTGCCCTGCTGTGACATACCAACTCGTTAGGATGGGAATTTTGAGTCCTAGCTTCCATGCACAGCTTTTTCATAATCTGTGTTTTCCACGACCATTTAAAAGAGTTTTGTTAATAATTTTTAATTCTCTGCAACAAATTAACCCTTATCTTTTAATTTTGATTTTCCACAAGCTTTTTGAAATACCCTCGTAAATCCTTTCAGTTCTGAAATCTTGAAAATCATTGAAGAAACAGCTAGATTTTTATTTCAAATGTGCAGAGTTGGAAAGAACCAGGAAAAAACAAATTAAAAAAAAAAAAACAAGCTTGCTCAGTTAGCTAGAAAAAGCTGACAAACAGTATTTACTCTGTTTAGCAGAAAATGTGTATTTTTGCAACTAGATATTTTATACTTGTTTTGTTGGGTTCTTTGTTAACTCTGTAGAGATTTAGAGGTATAATGTTCTTAAGTTGTTCCGTCTGTAGGTGTTTGTGGTAGAATTGTTAGATACTGCAATTTTTGTGTAATGGTACCTGTTTGTATGCCTAAGAAGAGCTGTTTTTTGAAAACCTAAAATGCAAAATGGAATACTGACTATATCTCAGCCAGTTCTTGAAGGCAATTGGGTTTTGCAATCACTTATGTCTACTCTGAAATGTGTGATAACAACCAGGGGCTCTTCATGTGGATGCAAGTGCGTTATCTTTAGCAGATCATGGGCCACTGTTGATGTGCAGAAGGTTACACCTGTTGTAAAGGGGGGACCTAGGATATCACCTGGGAAGTGCTTGTTCACACATGTGGTGTAATAGCTTCTACTTCTGTGTTAGAGGAGACATAACGAGTCTGCAGCTTAGTAGTGCTACAGAAGTCTTTTCTGATTCTTTTGGGAATATTTGCTGAGGTCATCACTGGAGTGCGAAACATAGCAAAGTAAAATACAGATAATTGGAAGACGTGGCTTTTTGTCTCCAAAGTTTAATTTATCTACTTTGCTAAAATAAAGGGCTACTTCTTTGATATTACCAAGTTGTTTGGATCTCATCCTCTACAATTCAGTTTAAATAAGGTCTTTCAGCTTGTGTGAAGACCCATCAGTTTGTCTTTTTTCTTTGTTTTTTTTCTTTTCTTTCTTGTTTTTGTTTGTTTGTTTTTTCTTAATTCCATGGTGTTGGATCAGTGCATTCATCTGGGAGTAAATACCTGTACTAATGACAATACCAGTACTAGCATTTCCATCACATTTGAGGATGCAAAAAAGTAATTTAACCCACTCACCATTTCTAGGAGGCTGGCATAGGAATGTTTATGTTTCTTCCCACCTTCCTCACTCCTTCCCCCATTTCTTCCTTCTTACATTTCTTTTTTCTTCTTCTTCTTCTTTTCTGAGTGTAATGGTTTCTAGAGAGTCGGGATCATTTGATTTCAATGATAGAATCCCATTTTCAATCACTGAGGAGTAGTACATTGAGTAAATGTGCCATAGTTTCCTTATCCACTTCTCTGTTGATGGGCATCTGGGTTGTTTCCATGTCAGGCACTGTAGATTGTGCAGCTGTAAATATAGGATTACAGATCCCTTTTTCATTTGCAGATTTCATTTCCTTTGCATCTTTTCCCGGAAGTGGGATAGCTGGGTCATACGGCAGATTAATTTTCAGTTCTCTCAGTACTCTTCATTCTGATTTCCATAGTGGGTTACTAGCCTACACTTCCACCAACAGTAAAGGAGGTTCCCTTCTCCCCACATCCATGCTGGCAGGTGTTGTGAATAGAGTTCTGAGTGTAGGCTAATCTCGCTGGAATTATGTGGAATATCAATGTGGATTTCATTTGTATTCTCTAATAGCTAGGGAGCCTGAACATTTTTATCTACTAGCCATTTGCATTTGTTATTTTGAAAAATGTCTGTTTATTTCCTTTGCTCATTTCTTCACAAGGTGGGTTGTTTTGCTGTTGTTGAATTTCTGAAGCTCTTTGTAAGTCCTGGATATTAGTTCCCTATCAGTTGTGCGGTGTGCAAAGATTTTCTCCCGTTCTGTTGGTTGCTTCTTTACTTTGTTGATCATTTCCTTTGCTGTGCAGAATTTGCTTAGTTTGATATAGTCCCATTGGTTTATTTTGACTTTGAGTGCCTGTACTTTTGGTGGATTTTCTAATGACTGTATCTTGCAGTGTTTTCTGTTTTCCTCTAATAGCTTGATGGTTTTTGGGTGTAGATTTGGGTCCTTGATCCATTTAATTGATTTTTGGATGAGGTGACAGGTGGAGGGGGACGGGTCTTACCTCTGCAGGGTGCTATCCAACTGTTCCAACAACATTTGTTTAAGAGACCAGGTTTTTCCCTGGATTATTTTCAGTTCTCTTGTTGAGGACTATGTGGCTGTACGTGTGTGGGCTCCCTTTATGGGGATTTCTACTCTGTTCCATCAATCTTCTCTGTTTCTGTAATATTACCAGACTGATTATCACTGCCCTGTAGTAGGTCTTGAGGCCAGGAATTGTGATTCCTTCAGCTTAATTGCATTGCATTATGTGACACAGTTTCATAGGCTCTGGGATTCCCCCAACCCCTCCCCAAACCTTCCCCTCATAGTGGATTCCTCCACCTTGTTGCAGTATTACAGTTCAAATTCAGTCAAGATTCTTTCGTTGCAAGCATATACCAAGCATACAGTCCAGCCTCTTATTGTCTAGATAAATTCAACGTTTTTTTTAAGATTGTTTATTTTTATTGGAAAGTTAAACATATAGAGAGGAGGAGAGACAGAGAGGAAGATCTTCCATGCACTGATTCACTCCCCAGGTGCCTGCAATGACCTGAGCTGAGCCAATCTGAAGCAAGGAGCCAGGAACCTCCTCCAGGTCTCCCACGCGGGTGCAGGATCCCAAGGATTTGGGTTGTCCTTGACCGCCTTCCCAGTCCACAAGCAGGGAGCTGGATGAGAAGCAGGGCCACTGGGACACGAACCAGCACCCATATGGCATCCTGGCATGTACAAGGCGAGGACCTTAGCCACTAGGCAACAGTGTTGGGCCCCCAGCTTGATTTTTATTCTTCAGTATGGCTTTGGCTATTCATGGTCTCCTGTGTTTCCAGATGAACTTTTGTATCATCTTTTCTATTTCTAATAGAATTTGTTGAGAATTTGATTGGGATCATGTTGAATCCACACATTGCTTTTGGTAGTATAGACATTTTGATGATGCTGATCCTGCTGATCCAGGAATATTGTAGGTTTGCCATCTTTTAATGTCTTCTATTTCTTTTATTAAGTGTTTTATAATTTTCTTTCACATCTTTAGTTAGGTTTATTCCTAGGTATTTAAGATTCCTCTTCACTATGTTAAAGGGGACTGTACTTACAATTTTTTTTTCAGTCTTGGGAGTTTTTGTATGCATGAGTGCTGTTGATTCATGTTCATTGATTTTGTATCCTGCTACCCTGCCAGATTCTCTTATGAACTAGGATAGTCACTTGATTGAGTTTTTTGATTCTCCTATGGAGAAAATCATGTCATCTGCGGACAGGGATAATTTTGATTCTTCTTTTCCAATTTGAATTCATTTTAATTGTTTTTCTTGATTACTAGTTCTGGTATGAACTTGCAATACTGTATTGACTAGAGGTGGTTAAAGTGGACATCCTTGTCCAGTTCCACATCTTAGTGGAAAATATTCCAGTCTTTCTCCATTTTTATGACACTGACATTGGGTTTTTCATATTTTGCTTTGATTGTGGCATAGAAGGTTCCTTCTGTGCCTCTTGCCTAAGGTTTTATCATGAAGTGGTGTTGGATTTTATGAAATGACTTCTCTGTTTCTATTGAGATGATCATACAGTTTTTATTTTTCAGTTTGTTTATTGATTTGTGTATGTTAAACCATCCCTGCATGCTAGGGATAAATCCCAGTTGGATAAGGAGAATGATCTGCCTGATGTACTGTTGGATCCTGTTGGCTAGTGTTTGGTTTAAGATGTTTGTGTCCATGTTCTTCTTGGATATCAGGCTTTAATTCTCTTTTTCTGTTGTGTCTGTATCTGGCTTTGGTATTAAGATGATACTGGCTTCATTCAAAGAGTTTCGAAGGATTTCCTCCCTTTCTGTTATTTGAAATAGCAATGGAGGATGGGGGAAGTATTTGTTTTTTTGAAACATTTGGTAAAATTCTACAGTGAAGCCACCTGGTCCAAAAGGCTTTCTTTGTTGGGAGGGCTTTAATTACTGATTCAATCTTGGTCTGCACTATAGGCCTATTTAGATTTTTAATTGTCTCATGATTCTATTTTGGCAGATTGTATGTGTCCAAAAGTCTATTTCTTGTAGTTCTTATTTGTTTGCATATAATTGTATGTAATAGTTCCTAATATTTCTGTGTATCTGTGTATCTGAGGTATCTGTTGTTATATTTCCTATATTATCTCTGATGCTATTGATTCATTATCTTCTCCCTCCTATTTTGTTGATTATCTCAACCAATTTTTTGATTAATTGACCTTAGATATTCTTTTCGTCTCTACATGGCTCATTTCCTCCCTTAGTTTCTTTGGTTTTAGTAGATTCTATTCCTTTTCTCTGTCAAGAGATCATCTTTAAGTATTATTTGTCGAACAGGTCTGGAAGAGGTGAATTCTTTGAGCTTTACTGTGGAAGATTTTTATTTCATTTTCAAAGAAAAAAAAGACTTTGCTAGGTAAGTTACTTTGGAGTGACAATTTTTCCTCTTTAAAACTGGAATATGTCACTCCATTCTCTGCTCACTTGTATGGTTTTCTGTGAGAGGTCAGCTGTGAGTCTTATTGGGATTCTTCAATATGGTCATTGATTTTTTTTTCACATGTATGTTTAAGGACTGTTTCATTATGTTTGACTGAAGAAAGCTTGATTATCATGTGTCATAGTGAAGATCACTTTTGGTCAATTCTGTTAGGAGTTCTGTGCCCCTCTTGTATGTTGTTTCCCAATTCTTTCTCCATATCAGGGAAGTTTTTCTTTATTATTTCGTTGAATACCTTGTACATCTAGCTGCTCTTTCTGCACCGTCTGGAACTTCCACAACTCTTATACTTGGCCTTTTAATCATGTCTTTTATTTCTTAAATGCTTTTTTGGGCTTGACTCAGCTCCGTTTCCAGTTTTTTTGTTGTTTCCCCATTGTGGTAAGAAATATCTTTCAATTCTGAGATTCTTTCTTGTGCTTCTTGCATTCTATTATTGAGACTTTCCACTAATTTTAAAAATTTACTCCATTGTGTGCTTCATTTCTAATAATTCAGCTTGATTCTGCTGTAGTGTTGCTATTTCCTGTGTGACATATCCCTTAAATTTTTTGGCCCTTTATATGCTTCTTGTTGTTAAGAAACTTGATGATATGTTTTTAAAATTCTTTCTCCCTTTTTTATTCAATGGTTTCCTCATTTAACTCTGAGGCTGACAAAGGCTTTTGCACCTTTGCAGGGGAGACATTAGTAATGTTCATTGCACTCCTAGTCATTACACTTCTGGTTAGCAGATTCTTCTACTTAGGGCTGGTTTCTAAGCCTTGTTACCCACATGTCTGCATGTAGATTTTACTGATTACATTCACTGACTGGTTCTTTGTTTGCAGGCATTTGTGCCACTCAGTCCAGTGAGTTGCAATCCAGGGCTCTTGTGCTAAGCTTCCATCATGGTGTACCTAGCCCCAGCTCCTGGCTCACCATTTTCTACCCACTGATTCCATGTTGAGGCCGCGCCATTGCCTGTACAGCCTTTCTCTCACTCCTGGCTTGAGCAGTGCCCAGGTTTAGGGAGACACCAGATGTCCTAATTCACTTGTTTGTCAGCAGTCCTGGTCCTGCTGGAACCTACTGGCCTTTAGGTCTGAGGGCCACCAGGATCTATTTTGGTTGGAACCTATAGAATTCCAGGATGGTACAGTATTTCTCCTGTGAGAATAGTGCAGTGTATTGAGCCAGAGGTAAGTTCTGTCCTGGCTCAGTGCATATGAAGCTTGCTGTTGTTCTAGCACCACAATCTTCTCCTCAGTACACAAAATGAGGCTCGATGTGGCACTGGTGGGGGCTGGGCCTATTGGTCCTTAGGTCTATGGGCCAGCCAGACCTGTTTTGGGTGGAAGCTATACAATGCTGAGTAAGTACTTTTTTCCTGTTGGACCAGTACAGTGTGTTGATTTGGATGTGTGTTCGCTCCTGGGTTAGCACATGTGCAGCTCACCGTTGCCCCTCCAGTATCACAACCTTTTCCTTAGTACACACAAAATGATACCTTATGTGGCACTGATGGGGTTCAGGGTCTGCTGGCCATTAGATCTGGGAGCCACCTAGACCTGTTTTCGGTAGAACTGGAGGATGCCAGGTTGGTATTATTTTCCTTGTGGGACAAGTGCAATACATTGATCCATATGTAAGTTTACTGCTGGCTTAGCGCATGTAGAGCTTGCTGTTGTCCCTCCAGCCCTATAGCCTTTTCCTCAACACAAAATGTGGTCTGAGCCATGAAATCCACTCTGTTCCTGGACTGCCCACTTGAGCTATGTCACTCTGTCTCTGCTCATGGTAGGATGGAACAAGTCAGTAGAATGGGCATTTTATGCCTGGGCTTGCCTCTTGAGCTCCCCTGAACTCCCCTTTCTCCACCAATGGAACTCTGATCGCTAATTGCTGACCATTGCTGGAGTATCTTGTAGCTGCAACACCTCTCCACTGTCTCTGCTGTTTCCCCTTGTCCCGGGTGCTCATCTGCCGTGGAGCTGTTCTCTCCTGTTTCCTGGAATCTGGCTTCTCTACTTCACCCTGGCTAATGACTCCCCTTCTGACTAAACCTATACTCACCCTATTCCACTGTCTTTTTCACCTCCACTGCTCTTTTTCAAAACGGAAGTCCGGGTATGTCTGTCTTATTTCTTAATAGTTTATTTCAGAATAGTGTAAGGTGTTACTGTAAAGAGTTCCTGTATACCCACCACTCAGTCTCTGCATTAATATCTCGTATTAATTGTGTATTGGTCACAGTTAATCACATTCAGTTCCCCCTCTTTTATTTTATCGAACCCCATCTTATAATTCCCATGCTCCCTAGTATGGGTTCTGGTAATCAACATTCTGTGTTCAGATAGGTTTTGTTGTTTGTTAGTTTCTTCTTTTAAGAGAAAACATGACACATTTGTCTTTCAATTCTTATTTTAATCTACATGTCCACTAGTTCCATTCATTTTGTTAAAAGCCATGGCGTTTTATCCTCTTTTATAGCTGAATAATATTTTATTGTGTATATACACCATTGTTTTTCTTTCCTTTTAAAAAAAAGATTTATTTATTTTTGATGGAAAAGCAGATTTACAGAGAGAAAGAAAGAAATACAGGAAAATTTTCCATCTGCTACTTCATTCCTCAAAGGGCTGCAGTGGCCATAACTGAGCCAGTCCGAAGACAGGAACCAGGAGCCTCTCCAGATTTTCCACTTGGATACAGGGTCCCAGTGTCTTGGGCCATCCCTGACTGCTTTCTCAGCTCATAAGGTGGAAGCTTGATCAGAAGGGAAGCATCCCAACCAAAAGCTGGTGTCCTTTAGGGATGCTGGTGTTTGGAGGTGAGGGATTAACAATTTGGGCCATTGCACTGGCCCCACCATTGTGTTTTCTTTATCCTTTTGCAGATGAGGGACACCTTGATTATTTCCACATTTTGGCTACCCTGGTGGAATATGTATTTCTTTGATTCAGTGAGTTAATATCTTTTGGTTAGATACTCACTAGTGGAATTGTTATATGGCAATTCCATTTCTGGTTTCAAAGAATCTTTATACTGTTCTGAACTGCAGTTGCAAGAAGTTAAGTTGTGACCCTCAGAGTAGAAGAGTTCCCCTTCGCCCACATATGGGAAAGGGGAACATTTGTTACTCTCTGTCTTTTTGATAATTGGTGTAGTGATGAAAGTGAGGTGATATCTCATCATGGTTTTGTTTGAATTTCCCTGGAGGCTAGTGATATTGATCATTTGTTGGCCATTATGATCTTGATAACACAGTCATATTGTTACTAAAGAGTGCAGTTTGAACTTAAGTTCAGTTTTTACAGACTCCCATGTAGTGCTGTTCTTAAGGAATCAAGAAGTGTTTCACTGGAAGGATTATCAAAGAAAATACTACCTCTGTTTTTGTTGTCTTTGCTAAGTTGTTAAAACTGTGATAAGTATTTTGATGATCTTGGGCAAGGTTCTTGTAGCAAGCGCCAAAACACATTCCTTTATGGAGTTTATTAAGCATAACACTTAATCCTAAATGGCAACCTGAGATTCTAAGAATCATTTCATTTCGATGTCTGGTGAATTTCCGAAAGTCGGGAACACCAAGAATCCTCCAGCTTGTGTGTCCCTAGGAGATCTGTCTAGATGTGAAGAGCTGACATACTTCATCAAGCAATCCAACTTATAGATGTTCTTAGTCACAGTCAAGCAAGTACACCTCCTGCGGACAACCCTCAAACATCAGTAAATATGATTTGTTATACCTGTTTTTTGAGGCAGTATATTTGCAGGAGCTATTGATTGCCTGGCTAGCTTTATTGATCATTGCTGTGTAGTGTAGCACACTGTGATAAGGCCCATAGACCTAAGGACCAATGTCTCATTTCACATTTTTGAGTGCACAGTAACAGTAGCAATACGGAATTTCATGTTTAGCTTCCACCGTAGTATGATATGCACGTTGCACATACTCACTTTTGGAAACCCTTTTCACAGGTCATGTTCTGTAATCACACAACTTAGGTGAGTTACTTCATCTATGAGTTGTAATTTCCCCAACTATAAAATTAGGTAGATCTCCCTTCTGGAGTTCACTGAAGAATCAATATGATAATATATTTATTTATAGAATCTTTTTGTGTAAAGAATTAAAAATAAACCTTAACACATGCACATTATATGAGAAGACAACCTAGTCCCAAAGAATTTATGGGAAGAGAAATGAAATGATAAACAGTCTATAATAATGGGATTTGAAGAATTTGAGTAGACTAAAATAAATGCTAGATTCATTTTAATATGTAACTGTTTACTTACATGGAGACTCTGTCTTTGCTAAATTAAAGAATGCAATTGAAAGACAGCAAAGCAAAATGCCTATAGAGTCCATCAAGATCAAATTCCTTCTTGATAAAAGAGCCAAGTATCAGTTAGGTAAGCATTTAAGATTGTGGATGAACAAAGATATATACTATTATTTTTAAAAAGATTAATTATTTTTCGTATTGGAAAGGTAGATTTACAAAGAGAAGGAGAGACAAAGAGAAAGATCTTCCACCCAATGGTTCACTCCCTAAATGGCTGCAATGGCTAGAGTTGAGCTGATCCGGAGCAGGAGCCAGGAGCTTCCAGGTCACCAATGAGGGTAAAGGTACCAGCTCTTCAGGTCATCCTCAACTGCTTTCCCAGGCCACAATCAGTGAGCTGAGTTAGAGGTAGAATGGGCAGCACACAAGCCCATACCCATTTGGGATGCCAGCACTTGCAGATGGAAGGTTAACCTGTAGAGTCACCACACTGGCTCCTAGGCACATATTCTTACAGCCAGCTATTGTGAAACACTCCTTCCATCTGACTGCAGAGGCAGCTGTAGAAATACTTCATAATTATATAACACATTATCTTATGGCCAATCAGAAGATATGGTAATTTTAAACACTTGTTATGAAGTTTACCTTCTTACCTTCAATGTTCTTATACTTCATTTGGCATGAAATTATCCTAAAAACAAGAATCTGTGATCCACTTTATCCTCTTTTTAAATACAAAATCAAATATCACCATAGGCTAAAAAGGGATAAGTAACATTGGAAAAGACACTTTAGAAAGTAACCATAGTATTAAAGGTTATTTTAAAAAATCAAATGCATTTTCTGTTCCACTCTGACCTTGCTTTGATTGTTGTAATTATTTTTAGATGATTTAGATGATAAATCATATGATTTATAGTTTTAAAAACAAACTGTAGGGCCTGGTGCAGTAGCCTGGTAGCCAAAGTGCTTGCCTTGCAACCACTGGGTTCTCATATAGGCACTGGTTGGTGTCCTTGCTGCTCCACTTCCCATTCAGCTCCCTGCTGTGGCCTGGGAAAGTGGTTGAGGATAGGCCCAAAGCTTTGGGACCCTGTACCTGCATGGGAGACCAGGAGGAGGCTCCTGGTTCCTGGCCTCAGTTCACCTCAGTTCCAGTCTTTGCGCCGCTTGGGGAGTGATCAGCGGATGGAAGATCTTTCTCTCTGTATCTCCTTCTCTCTGTGAATCTGACTTTCCATTAAAAATAAAATTAATCTTAAAAAAAAAACCGTAGGGTTGGTTGATACTGTGGCAAAGCAAGTAAAAACATCACCTGCAACACAGGCAAGCCATGTGGGATTTCTCTCTGCAACTTGAACTTTCAAATACGTATTTAAAAAAAGCAAATTGTACTGTTTTTCACAACATTTGACACTTCTCACCATTTCTTATTGCAAACCTTTGTCTTCTTAAGTTGAGATGTTACTCATTAGTTTCTTATACAGATGTTCCTGGGAGCTGGTCCTGTGGTGTTGCATATTAAGCTGCTGCCTGCAGTGCAGGATCCCAAATAGATGCTCTTTCGAGTCCAACCTGTTTCACTTAGCCTGCTCATGGCCTGGGAAAGCAGCAGACCGTGGTCCAAGTGCTTGAGTCACTTAGCCACACGGAAGACCTGGAAGAAACCCCTGGCTCTCAGTTTTGGCCTGACCCAGATCTTCAGCCATTTGGGGTGAACAGACAGAAAACTTCTCTCTCCATTCTTCTGCCTGTCCCTTTCTGTAATTCTGCATTTCAAATACATAGATATATGTTAAATGTCATTATGATTTTTCTGACTTAGTACCATTCTTTTTTAGTACCATTCTTTTAGTCTACTTTTATTTTTTAGTAATTACGAGCCATTTATGTTTTATTTAATCAACACCTCAACTTTTTATAAGGTTTCCATGTGAGCAGATTATCCCAAAATACTGAATCTCTGTAAGGTGAAAATCTTTCAGTGACTTAGTGAATCTCACAGGCTTCCATGTGGTTTCATGTAGTGGTTGCCTTCCTCAGCAGGCTGTGTGACCTCCTTTAGGTATAGAAAATTTCTAAGATGTGTAGAACCAGATAAGAGCAGCTTAAAGCCATCTGGAGAAATTCATGACATTCTGAAAATTATGTTTTCATTTAAACAATGGCTAATGCCTTGTTGTAGACCACACATCACTGGGCTTTTAAGTAAGGCTGTTATGAATGACAAGGCAATTGAAATGAGCGTAATGAACACATGCTTCAAGCACTTGGAGTTTGTGTGTAGCACAGATGGATGTGTATTCTGTTTCCGTGGTACATCAGTTCCTCCGTGCTGTGTGAACTCAAGGAGGGAACCTCTGATCTGCCTATTTGTCTCTTGTCTAGTGTGCGCTGGAGGGCAGAGCGCTTTTGAAGATAGTGATATCGCAACTTAACCTTTTTCTGAGGTCTCCAAGACAGCCATCTGAACTGTGTTCATTACCACTTCATAAACTCTGCCTGAAGCTCCCTGCTGCTGTTTGTCAACCTCGTAAAACTCAGGGGTAGTTGTGATGTTGGCACCTAAGAAACAGCCACTACTGCTTTGCACAGTCATTTTTTTCAGACATTAATGAATTCTACTTTGAACTAAAATCAAATATTGGAGTTCAAGTCAGTAGCTTGCATTATGGGTATGATATAAAGCATTCTGGTTTAATTTAAAAACTGCATTTGTACTGTGTCATTTCCTGCAATTGAAATTAAAGAGCATGCTTGAAGTTGACTTCCCAATGTACCCAGTGTCTTTTTGACAGTTTCTTTTCTGTCTGTGTGTGAATCAACACAGCTCTTTGAAGGTGGGCATATTCCTAGAAGTCTTTGTCTTATGAAAAGTGCTTGTTTGTTAGTGCTTTTTCTCTCAACAATCAAGAATAAATGCATGATCAAATAGAATCAACTCCAAAAGACAGCATAAGGAAGGAAACGTAGATAGTATTAAATATATTTCCAGCTTTCACAACGAAAGTATGTTTATGTGAATTTATACAAAACTCATGGAAGGTGAAAGGATTTTTTTATCTTACCATTGGAAACATACAGGTTCAGTCCTACCTACCTGTTTTCCAACTTAATTATAGCAATTAAGCATAGCAGTGTCCACAACCATAGAGGTGTCTGGAAGGCCCCCCACTTTACAGATGAATCAAAACTGGGTCTTTATTTTGATTAAAACTCGATTTTTGATCATTGATAATTTTCAAGCTCAGAAATTCTCATAAATCACAGATTTTGGCTCTTCTCAGAGGAATTCCTTCTGTTCACGCTTCATTTTGTATAGAATGTTAAGAAATGATAAGCTATTTTCACACAGTGGTAAAAAATTGGCTAAGTTTTTTCATCAAAAGCATCTCAGTGTCCTCTCATGATTAAATCAGACATTTCAATTTTATGTTGTCATGTCCATTTTTGAAAGTCATACTTTCTGTTCACCAGGTATAAGCACATGTGTTCACTGGACTTTTAAATTTTTTGACACTGCAGATACAGTTCTGTGAACTGCTGTATTAGTCTGTAGATATCTTGAAAACATAGAGTAATAAAGGCAGTGGTCTACTACAACTACTGTGGAAATTTGTTCTGGGTATTTGGAGAGGAAGTTTACCTCAATCTCCCCAAAAGATTTCTTCCAGGCCACAGTGAGGATGTATGGCGCAGTCATAAAAAGGTGTTTATACAATTCTGTATTTCTTCAACTGACTTGAAACAAAATCAGTAGTGAAAACAGTGCTGTCAAGGCTAGTCTTTGGCACAGCAATGAAGCCAGTCCTTGGGACACCTATATCCGGTATGGAATGCCTGGCTTTGAGCCTCAGCTTTGCTTTTGATTGTGGCCTCCTGCTGCTGCACACCATGGGAGGCATCAGGTGATGGCCTACTGAGTTCTGTTCTTACTTCTGGTTAGGCTGAAGTTACATCTTGCCCTGGCTGTTGTAGGAAATTGGGAAATAAAGTATTACATAGAAGAGTCTTTCTTCCTCTCTCGCTGTCTTCAGAATGAATACAAATAAATAATGAAATAAAATTGAAAAGTGTAAGCACTATTTTCTTGCTACACTCATTTATCCTTCAAATATAACTTGGATCTTTTTTGCACTGTCCTCATTCTTTACTGAAAAAATTATTTTAAATTTTTAAAAATAGCATCATGATATAGGCACAATAAAAGAGCAAACAGCTTGAAAGACTAGGAATATGTGTGAGGCAGTAAAAGTTATAAGTAACCTGGCATCAAAAGTCAGTCAGATTCCACAACACAGATATATATATATCCCCTTGAAATCTGCATTGATTCTTGTATTAAGGAGACATTACAGCCCACCAAATAGTGTCATCCATTTCACCAGATGTAATTGTAATTCTCCTGGAATGATGTGAGCTCTTCTGTCAGCATTGTTAGTGTATCCCCAAGAAAGACAGATGAGGGGAGCATTGATTCCTTCCAAAGGTACCATAATTATAGTCATGTTCTTCTGCTGTTATTATTCTTTCCTCAAATTCACTTCCATCACAAATTTTGTTGTGAAAGGTTAGGGTCGAAAATACCCAGTGGATAGTCCATGTGACATTCTTTATAATATCACTTTCTTTCCCACTAATTTTTGTGTTCATACCATAGAAATGCTCCAGGCTATCAACATTTAGTCAAAGGGCAGAGAACGTATAGCAGCCTATCTGAAAAAATGAGTACTGCTTTAAAGATACGAAAGAAATGAAATACCGAATTCCCTTTTTAAAGGATGGGTGGTTGTTACAACTGAAAGCAGAGATAGCATGAATAACAGAGACCTTGTAGATATGGGGGTGGTGCTTTCAATTTCCTTGATCAGAGCTTCAATTCCATCCTTGTCTTTGTATCATGGGCTATGGGTATCAGTTCACTCTATGCCATTTCTTTTAACATGGATTGAGCATGCAAGTTTTAATAATTGTTTGTTTGTTTCTCAGTATGAACATTTCTTGGAATGTGCTGGAGAATGCAGTCCTTTGTATTGAACACTTCCTCATAGACAAGAGACAAATCTTCACATGCTTGGCCATAACTGTAGCACTTGTGTTAGAATAGTGTGACATATCAGAAACTGTATTCACTTGAAGTCTCATATTTAAAGCTAATGTTTGTTGGATTCCTTATTAATTGTGTCTCATTAGAGAAGTGTCACTACCTCTCCTGTGTTCCGTTCTTTCTCCGCTTGTGTGGGTTATTCAGTCAGAGCTGAGAAGAGTCTGGAATTCAAAAACTCACTTATTAACTTTGAAATTTGTGCCAGTTGGTATCATTCCCTCCACTGCAAAGCAGGGATGATGGAACAATAATGACTGTGTTACTGAGCTTTCATCACTGACGAATACTGGAAGGGAGATACAAGGGAAAGAAGATTTATTTTGATCCACAGTTGTGGAGAATCATAATCTGAGTAGTCTTTCCAGTTTGGCTACTGATGAGGGACAGTGGATGGTGAGATGCAGGTGGAAGAAGTGTCAACAGGCAAGCCAGAGAGTAGAGGACACTCACCATCTATCCTTTACAGGGTTTCAGTCACAAGCTGTACCCCAACAAATTAATCCAATCCAATCACTTTCCAGAGCAACACCTTCAAAGATAATTAAATTCTATTCTTGATTAGTTAATATAACACATTGGGGATCAAGACCTTAAAACATGGATCTTTGGTGGAGAATCTAAATATGTTCCAAACTCTGTGACACCTACTTGTTGGGCCTTAATTGAAAAAAGTCTATATAAATCCCTTTGCAAAAGGGATTATACTCAAAACTCAATAAATGTTGAAGAAAATAGTGTCAATATGTGTTTAACGGCACACAATATTTAAATCTTACTGCAGGCAGATTTACCAGCAGGTATTATTTTTTTCAATGAGGAAAATGAGGGTGAGAAACAAAGTATAAGTACTCATGTATGACTACTGAATTCGCGAATGTGAGAGTCAAACTCCAAGACTGGGAGGCTGACTCAAAAATCTGGGCTCATTTGTTACAGCAGCTGCCTCCTGACAAGGCTTTATGAAAAGGCAGGTAAAAAAAAAAAAAAGAGTGTTGTGGAAGCTGACTGACTTATGCATGCCAGATTAATTATAACTTTTGCTGCCTCACACATATTCCTAGTCTTTCAAGCTTTTTGCTCTTTTATTCTGCCTATGTCATGCTGTTTTTTTCTAAAATTTTTCATTTTATTTGAGGCAGACAGACAGTGATCTTCCATCCACTGCTTTACTCCCTGAAAGTCTGAAGCAGGTAACGTTGCACTAGGTTGATCCAGTATCCCAAAACAGATCTCCAACATGCATGAAAGGAACCAAGTACTTGAGCCATTTTCTGTTGCTTCCCAAGATGCGCATTACCAGAAAGATGGATTCAAAGCAGAGAAGACAGAACTGCAACCAGTCACTGTAGTGTGGGATCTGTCCTAAGTAGTGACTTATTGACTGCACCAGGTTAATTTGTGAAACCTATTTCTTAGTCCACAGGTTAAACTAAGTATGTTTTCTTATCTATCAAATGTATATGCTAATATGTCTCTTGTGAAGCTGTTTGAGAATTAGCATTTTTAGTATATTGGAAATAATCCTAGTGTATTCTAGTCACAGAGTACGAATTAATAATTTATTTTTTGTTACTAACAGAATGAAAAAAAAAGCATTTCTTTATCAGCTCTTCTACAGTGCTTCTAACATTGAGCTCTAAGAAGCTTAGTCCATACATTTGCATGGTAATTAAAAATCAGTGATGTTTAAAGAGACTTAAAATCCGCACTGGAATTAATGGGATAGGTGAAGCATACCAGAACTTATTTATTTATTTATTTAGCTAATTGAAGTGGTTAGGAAAAAACGAAAACTTGAGCAATTTTGAGTTTCTCACAGTTACACTTGTATGCAACATACTCATTTGCTTTGCAAATTTGGAAGATCTATTTTGCAAATTACCCACTTGGCAGAGAGAAGACATTTGTGATAATATACTTGCATTAAAAAAAACTCACTTATTTTATTTTTGAATTTAATAATATCAATTCCCTTTCCACTCATACTTAAAGTTTTAAATGCAGTTCCAGAGAAAGCTGTCGAAGATCATTAGAATAATATTGTAATTGGCAGTGAAAGTCATTCAATAACAATGTTAGGAACAACTTATTTTGCATAACATAGTTCTTTTTACTCCCTATCTAAATCATATGTCAAATGAACACAATGAAAGTTAAAACTACCTTGCCCAAGTTTTTAGACCATTGTTATGCCTGTACATGTTGGTAAATATTGATTAACAATCTTATGGTTACTCTTTCAATGAGAATTTGCTTCTTTTAGGACTTGGGTTTACCTTAATTTTTTAATTTAAAAAAATCATCGGTGATGCTTAGAACAAGATAGATGTAATGTTAGAAAGATAAACATTAGTAAATGCTAACAGTCTCCCAAGCTTAGGCAGACATGAGGAATTCTGACTCAAGGTTCTTGGGCGACTGGAGTCCAGGGTGGTAGTGGGCAGTGATTTGGCTAAGACATCAGGGAGAGCTTACGTAAAGAGCCACGATGCTGCTGTGACTGAACTCATGATGCACGTTTCCTGCTTGGTGTGCATCCTTTTTGCATGCACACTGGGGATCATCTCTGGATAGTCTACCTTATAACTCCTTCAAATATATGTATTACACATAAATATATATTTATTGCATATAAATGTGATCACATGTGCCCATATACAGACATGAGTTTGCACACACATACACTTTTAGGACTGTTGAAGAAGGCAAGTCTTATTGGTTTTTTTTTTCTATGTAATAAATACTTGTTAAGCATTTGTCCAGACCTGACACTTTGGAAATTAAAAAGAAGCAAATACCAGAGATTTTTTTATCCTCGAATGGTTACGGGAGTACAGAATGGAGACAGTTGTGAAATCCACATGCAAATCAGAAAATTACAAGTATACTCTACACAGTAGATCCTGTGTAAGATCTACAAAGTAGAGGTGAATGCTTAAAAAAGTCACTTAGGGATGGAGCAGCAGTTGTAGAAGCTGAGGTTGCCATTTTAAAGAGGTTGTATTTAAACTTGCCTTGAAGGATCCAAGGGACTACTCACCCTTTAGAAGGGAAGGTGAAAACATGGTTCCACTCTGGTGACATAACCAGAAACCCATTTGTAACTGTTTAAGTACATGTGTCAGGTACTGAGCGCATTGCTATAGTCTCTGGAGCTATAGCCATGAAGTGTTGGAATGAAATCACACTTAGCTGATATTTTTGGCATAGGGAGAACACAATTCTATGAAAAAATTCTGCTTTGTTGCTTCATATGAAACGTGGCCAGAATGCATAAAATTGAAATGAATTTGTTTATGGAAAAAGCCCACAAACTAATGAAGAAGCCACAGTTTGGTAATATTAGATTATCTCCTGCATTATTGTAGCTAGTATTTATAGTGAGTCTGATTTCTGTTGGAATTTCTATTAACATGTATAATTGTTTTAGGTTTGTCTAATTTTTTAAATTTTGTTGCGATCAAAAGAGCATGACTTGTAAATCTAAGTGTGTTACAACAGAAGGATATCTAAACTTGAATTGGCTTGTGTGATGGGGTCATTGTAATAGGTTGAAAATTCAGACACAAGTTCTAACTCCTAATACGGCACAATGTGGCCTTATTTAGACATAGGGTCTCTGATGAAGTAATAAGTTACAATGAGATAAAAAGGTAGATCCTGGTGAAGTATGACTAGTGCCATTATGAAAATAGGCACATTTGGACCCTGAGACACTCATAGAGCAAAGAGTAACTTGGCAAAAAAGTAGAGAGAGCCTTGAATGCTTCCTTATGCCACAGCACCTAGGAGGAACCACTCCAGCCAGCACCTTCATTCCCAGCTTGTCTCCAGACTGTGAGACTGTCAATGTCTATCACTTGCAGCCATGCAGGTTGTGATCTTTGTTGTGATTGTCTTATAGAACTAAAATAGTTGTCAGTTAGTGAAAATAAGAACATATGATACTCAGATATATTAAATACAGAATTTGTATATATTACCTTTCTTTTTCCTTTCTCCTTTTTTAAATTGGTAGGTAGTTGGAGAGAGAATGAGAGCAAGCTGTCTCTCAGATATGCTATTCACACCCCAGATTTTGCAACAGCTGAGCCTGGGCCAAGCTGTAACCAAGAGCCAAAACTCCATCTAGGTCTTTAACTTGGATGTCAGGGGCGCAAGTGCTTGAGCACTTGCCTTCCCAGGTGTATTAGCAGGGAGCTGAATAGGAAGGAGAGCAGCCAGGACCTGAACTTATATGGGATACCAGCATCACAGGTGACAGCTAAGCCTGCTGCTTCGTAGCACTAGCCCTTTGATAGTTCTTATGTGAGCGTATCACTATTGTGCATTTTCAGTTTGAGTGATGAACAGATTGTCTACTGTTTGCTCTAATTAATAACAACAGTTTATGGAACCTGTTGCTTGGGTATAGAAATTATGAATGTTTAAACTTTACATACACACTTAAAACTTTTCAAAGGCTATATGGAACAGTCTTGGAAAAAGAGATTAAGGGTGAATTGCTAGAGGTGGGTGTTGTGACAGAGTGGGTGAAGATGCCATGTGGGATACTTATATCCTGTGTCAAAGTGCCTGATCCCAGTCCTGGATACTCCATATTCCCCAAACTATTTCATGCTCATGTGTCTGGTAGGCAGCGTGAACTTGAGTCTCCTGGCCTCTGTCACCCACATAGCAGACCAGATGCGGTCCTGTGTGGCCTCTTGGCTTCAGCCTGGCTCAGCTCTGGCTGTTGTGGTATTTGGGAGTTGAATTAGGAAGTAGAAGATTTCTCTGACTCTCTCTCTCTGTCCATTGCTGTCTGTCATTCTGCCTTTCAAGAAATATGATTTTCTAGATATAAAAATGAAATAGTCTCATACAACTTTAGAGAAAATAGCAAAATTCTGTAGGTGCTTGAATGAATTACTCATGAGAATGCATCCATATTTACATATTTTATATGTTTGTGGGGGTTTTAAAAAGTTCATGTAAAAACTGAGAAAAATGCTCAATTTATTTTGGTGAAAAAATCATTTTAAAATGCATGCAGTTTTTCCTAATCTGCACTCCACAGATTTTTGGATTTTTGTGATGTTGCTCTTCTCAGTTATTTAAAGAACACTTTTCTTCTACTACTAAACTATGGTGTGCAAAATAGTTCAAATGCTGTCAGTGTTAGTATTTATACTCTGAGCTGTCCATTGATATCTTGACAATTCTGGAGAAAAATGCATCTCTGAGACTGTTGCTGTTGGTGATACAGTTTTAAGAGGTGAAGGAAGTAAAAAAGATACAAAGACTTGAGGGCATTTAAGTTGTCATTAAAACTTAATGTTTTCTTTACTCTCCTTTGGATGCACATCTGGATTGTTTCCGTGTCTTTGCTATTGTAGATTGTGCTGCTGCAAATACAGGAGTGCAGATCCCTTCTCATATGCACATTTCACTTCTATTGGGTATATTCCTAGAAGCGGGATAGCTGGGTCATGTGGCAGATTTATTTGCAATTCTTCAAGCACTCTCCATACTGATTTCCACAGTGGTTGTCCTAGCCTACTCTCCCACCAGCAGGTGTTGTTAGTTGAGTTCTGAATGTAGGCCAGTCTCACTGGAGTTAGATGGTAGCTCAATGTGGTTTTCATTTGTATCTCTCTGATGGCTAGGAAATCTGAGCATCTTTTCATATGTCTGTTAGCCATTTGAATCTGTTCTTTTGAAAAATGTCTGTTCATTTCCTTTGCCCATATTTTCACAGGGCTGTTTACATGTGGTACATCCACTCCATGGAATACTATTCGGGTATTAAGAGGAATGAAATTATACCATTTGCAAATAGGTGGTCCCAACTAGAGACCATTATGCTCAGTGAAATGAGTCAATCACAGAACAAATACCATATGTTCTCTCTAATATAAGGAAACCATCATGGAAACTGTAATTTCAATAATCCGACCCATACTGGGTTTTTTGTTTTTTGTTTTTTTTGGCTGCGTGTCATGTGTTTTGATGTTTTCGATTTCAGTTTCATTTACTCCAAATACTTTCTTTTCTGTTGTCAAATTCATCGCTAACTCATGGATTAATGGGGGCATCATTTTTCCCAAGAGATTTTTGTGTTTCCTTTTTGTCACCCATGTGTTGATTATTTAGCTGTGCATTTTTTCATGGTGCTTTAATTTGTTGTTGTTGTTGTGGCTGTTCTAATTCATACCAGTTATTGACTTTATTTCATGGCTTCTCATTTATGGAAATGGATAGTGATAGAGTAATGGGGATTACCATATTCAGATGAGGAGTGCAATGCAACGTGCACTCTTGCTTCCAAACAAAAGATGGACTCCCAATGAAACTGTTGGAAATGTGTAGACAGTGGCATGCTGGACTGTCTGTACTGTTTATACCAGCAGTGTTGGGGCACACTTAAATAAGAGACTGATGGAATTATGACTCCTTATGAAGGACTATAATATTATAGCAACATGGGGAAAATCTGTCTGGGGGTGGGAGTTTGAGGGAATCCCAGTCTACATGAAATTGTGCCACAAAATTCAAAAATTCAAAAAAGTACAAATATTAGGAATACTTATAAAATTACATGAATAACTCAAAAAGATAAATTTATGTATTTGAATGAGAAAAAAATAATGTTTTCTTCCTCCTCTTTTTCTTTTTGTAAATGTTTATAAGTGAAAATGTCAGCTGCGAGGTAGCTGTTGTAGCACAGTGAGTTAAGCTGCCACTTGGGAATTCTGCATCTGGTATTTTGAACCTGTTCCAGTCCTGGCTCAGCTTATGGTCTATATTCCTGCCAAATACGGCTAAGAGGTAGCATAAGGCAGTATGGATATGTGGGTTTCTGCCACCCATTTGGGAAACCTGGTTAAAGATCCTGGCTGGCTTCCATCTTGCCCAGCCTCAGTTGTAGACATTTGAGGAATGAACGAGCAAATGGAAGATTGTGTGCACTCCCTCTCTTTCTCTCTCTCATTCTCCTTGTTTCTCTACTTCTCTTCCTCTTTCTCTTCTGATTTTAAAATATATAAAAATTCAAAATATAAATGTAAAATGTAATGTTTGGTTGTTTGACTACACTAATAGAAAGGCAAAAAATAAAATAAAAAGACCCTTGAGTTGTTCTCAAGGCTGATTGCAAAATACAATGCTTTAAAAAGTACTGAGAAAATTTTGTCCTGTTGAACTGTGTGACAGAATTTTCCGACACGACAACAGGTTGGAGGAATTGCCACAGAAGAGGGGCTTGCAGGCTGGTGAGGCAGTTTTGACAGTGGCCACCACTAAGACAGCAGTAGTGAGCTGCGGGAAGAGATCACGTGCATCTGGTAGCCCTGCACTGCTTTTGTAAGGCCAACATTCATTGTTATTTGTCAGTTTGCCTGCTGTACTATTCTGGATGTTAGATATTTTGGGTGTGATTTCTCTGGGGAGATGATGTGACCAGAGATTTGAAGAATATTTGTCAGGAGAGTCAAAAGGAAGTAAATATAAATAGACTATGCAGTGCTATAATAGCAGCAATTGGCAGGAATAGGTGTAAGGTACAGTGCAGATGCCAAAAGGGAAGAAGTACTTAACACTCAGAGAAGACTTCACAGAATGAGATATACGACTGACTTTTATAATGCAAAAAATGGAATCAAGGAATTTCAGACAAAAAACTGTTCAGTTTACAGAATGTTAAAATTGAGTTTGACAGCCACACTGATTGTAACATACAAAATGTTAAGACTTTTAGGTGATAATCCCAGAATGCTCTTTTATAGTACAAGATATTGGAGTAAATGGAAGCCATTGAAGTTCACTCAGCTAATCATATGTAAAAGTGCTTTGTATATAATACTGTATCAGATGTCTGGGTATTTAACCAAAGGGTGAGTTTTCCACGCTGTGGTTTCCACCTTTTTTTCCCCATGCTAATTCCAAGTGAGTGGACAAAATAGTAAAAACTTAGTGTTCTATGTAGTGCTGGCTTGTTTCTTTCTATAGCTGTCTATAACGGAATTAGGTTATTGCTTGTTTAAAACTGGAGCCACAAAGCCACTCCAAAGAGAAGAGTTTAGAGGAAATTAGGTTGTTCTGGCAAATTAATTGTACTTATACAATGTGATCTTACACATTTTTGTGCCTTGTGTTTCTAATGTTAGCAGAACGCCTAGTGATTCTGAGATCATGAACAAAGATGACCTTCTTTATGACAGGTGAAACAGGAATTTGTTTATGTTGCATACACTGTTGTAAACTGGTGTCAGAGTCCCATTTGTCCTCGTTCTTTTATCTAGTAACTGCGTGCTTCAGGTCTCTGCTTAATTGGTTCTGATGGAAACTGTAGACCAAACTTACTTTTCCTTTAGAAATCTCAGCAGTTTATTTTCTGTGTTATAAATTTAGTCATAGTTTGCTTTTTGGTATCTGTTAAAGTGATAATAGCCGGAGAGGAGCCACATCATGAGAAAAAGAGAATGTGTAATTTTCTCCAGAATGGTGATGTAGTGTGTTGTTGAAGAGTTCTGGGCCTTGGGTCACCTGAACTTTAATCAATACAATGGGGGCAACTCCATATTAATAGTCCTTGTCATTTGTCTCCTGAACTATAATGCAAGCTTAAGATAACAGGGAACTCAGAATGTCTTCCATTATTTTTTTAAATGTTGTGTCTGACACTACAAGCTCTTAATAAATATTTGAGGAATAAATGCAAGAATGCAAAATATATACATGAAAGATATTGTCCTTTGTAGAGGGATTTCTGGTCCAAGCCCTCATTTGAATACATTTATGTAAAGATATGAGTTTGTTTAGTTTGACTACTACAAATAAGATATTAGGGGTTGTTTTGTTCTGTAGACCAGAATATAGTTCATTAATCAAATTTGACTGTTCAGAAATAGAAACTGGATGAAGTCCAAGCACTTGTTTAGCTATTATGTGGCAAGAACTGGGTGTGTGATCCCGTTCAGTTGCCTTAATATCCTCCAAGTTCATTGTTTTTTTTCAGCTTTATGTTAGCCTGAGAGAATACATTTTTGCCTTGATCACACTTGGTAACCTAAAAAAAAAAATTATTTAGTATGTAGTACATAATATGATGCTTCAAAATAATGCTTGTTAAAATCTATTTGTGCTTTTATATTTCCATTTCTCTTACTCAGTACCTAGAATTGGGTTTACTGGGATTTTGTAGAGATAGATCTATAACTTTGTAAAATAGTACCAAGCTATTTTTTAAAGTGATATTCCACTTTATACCTCCCCCAGAATGTATGGAAATTCAGGCCACTCTACATGCCTGCCAACAGTTGATGTTGCTCTTTATAAATTTAGTCATTTTAGTGGGAGTACAGTGGTATCTCATTGTGGTTTTAATTTGCATCTTTTTCTGATGAGTAATGCTGCTAAATAATTTCTCATGTAGATAGGGCAGGATTTGAGTATCTTTTATGAATATCTGTTTTAGTCTTTGCTCTTTTTAAAATTGAATAGTGTGTCATTTTATTATTAGGTTGCAGCACAAGTGTGCATATTCTCATTATCATCCCTTAAAACACTTTCTATTACTCTGTCTCTTACACGTTTTCACCTGCAATCTCACCTAACTGTTCTCTTTCAGAACAGTCTTTTATTTTTTTTCTCAACACTTTTATTGCATAATTATTTTTTTACATTAACAGAACAGTTGCAACAAGAATACAAACTACCTAAACCCTTTGCCAGACTTACTCTAATGTTAAAGTCTTACATAACCTTAACACAGTGCTAAATTAACATTGGTACAACACTGTAAATAATCCGCACTTGTATATTCATCATTTTCCATTGTCTTCACTGATAAGCCTTTTCTGTTCCTTGACAGTACATTGTGTTTGAGTCTCGTGTCTCACCATTCTCCTACATTTTTTGTTTCTCAGATTTCTTTACCTTCTTGATTATGATAGTTTTTAAGTTATCATCAATTACTTTATAGAACATCTCTTAATTTGAAATTAAGATCTTTTTGATGAACAAAGTGTTTAAAAAACTTTATGTAGTTCAATTTATCATTTTTTAAAAGATTTATATTTTCAATTTTTATTGTAAAGACAGATTTATGGAGAGAAGGAGAGAGAGAAAGATCTTCCATCTGCTAGTTAACTCCCCAAGTGGCTGCAATGGCCAGAGGGAGTTGGTCCGATGTCAGGCGCCAAGAGCCTCTTCCGGATCTCCCACACGGGTGCAGGGTCCCAAGGTTTTGGGCCATCCTCAACTGCTTTTCCAGGCCACAAGCAGGGAGCTGGATGCAAATTTGAGCAGAAGGCATATGAACTGATGCTCACATGGGATTCCAGTGCATGCAAAGTGACAGTTTAGCCACTAGGCCGCTGTACTGGGCCCTATCTTTTTTTTTTTTTTTTGGTACTAGTGCTATCTATGTTCTGTTAAAAACTTCTTCACTGTCCAAGTATTGTGAAAGTATTCTCCTGTGTTTCCTTTAAGAAATTTTATCATTGTTGCTTTTATGTTTACTTGTTTATTTCAAAGTCAGAGAGAAAAGGAGACAGAAACAGAAAGAGAGGGAGAGAAGCAGAGAGAGATCTTCTGCTGATTCACTTTCAGAGGTCTACAATGGCTGATTCTGGACTAGGCTGAAGCCAGGAGTCAGGAACTTCATGCATGTCTCCCACATGGGTGACTTGGGCCCAGACATTTGGACCATTTTCCCCTGCTTTTACCAGGCCATTAGGAGAAGTGTACTTTGGAGCAACCAGTCTGTGAACTGGTTCCCCTGTGGGATGGGATGCTAGTATTGCAGGTAGCAGCTTGACACAAAGCTGACTTTTGAATTTTAAAGTATTTGATTCATGCATCTGCACACTCGTGAACGTGTTCTTTATCTGTTCTAATAATCGTGGCCATATTAAGCAGTGAAAGCACTGATATTTTAAAATATGTATACTTGTGCTCACTTAAAATATAGAGTCTACCTGTGGTGAGATTCATTGTATTGATTTTATCCAAAACAATTTCATTTTTTTACGTTGTTTTGTATTCTGTATAAGATCATGTCCCCGTCAATATAAATAAATTACATTTAACATTTTATAATATGTTAAAACATTAAAATTTGCAATTTATGTAGTATATATTATGTAGCATAAGGTCATTCACATATTTTACATTAAAGGTATAAAAGAATAGGCAAATATAAATACGAAATATAAGATAGAATAAGTGTATAAAGTATACTTATTTAAATATGTACAATTTTATAATGTTCAAATTTACATTTTTGTGCATTTAAAATAATAGGATGAATTTTTCTTTTCAAGATACTTTATAGATCTATTCTGCATCTGATTAATTTTAATGGATACTTCTTGGAAGTTTATATGATGTTTAAAAAATGTAACTTAGAAATAAACATGTAGAATGGCAGATGTCTGAAACCTTGCCATTAATATTGAACAATGAAGGCATAATTAGGTCACTATCTTTCAAACTGTCAAATGGAAAAATAACGCAATTCACAGTTTTGCAAATGAAGTGCTGAACAGACTGCTGCCATTTACATTGATGAGGGAAAAGTGCAGTTGATTCAAGATCAGTAGTTGAAAGACAATTCCACCTTGCAAGAGGAAAATTATTTTCTCACCTTCTGATGACTCATAGCGCGTTCTTCTTTCCAGGATGCTTGGCATGAAGTATGTTTTTTGGAAAGAAGCTCAGACTTTTTAGAATGCATATCTCATACATGTACATAGCTCTTTGTGGTTTTTTATTATTGCTAACTTCACTTTAGCTTTATAATACATTCAGTTAGTTTAATACAAAAGTTTTTTTTTAACAGTACCATTTATTCAGGATGTTTTCTGGGGTTCAGTGAAATCCCTAAATGCTGAGAATTTATTATATAAAACATTTTTTTTAGCTAGACGATGCTTTCCCATTAAAAATATCAAGACTATGTGATTTAAAGTAAAAATTGGTCTTTAAAAGATGCAAAAATTTTTTTGACTTTTATTGAAATGTGTTTGAATTTTTTTTTTTTTTTTTTTAAGAATTGCCTAGTTTTTAATAGAGCAGAGTTAGAGAGACAGAGAGACAAAGACTGTGATATTCCATCTGCTGCTTCACTGTGCAGGTGGCCTTACCCAGCAGCCAGAAGCTCCATCCAGGTCTCCCACATGGATGCAGCAGACACTTGGCTATTCTCTACTGCATGCCCAGGCACAGTAGCAGAGAACCAGATCTGAAGTGGAGCAACCTGAACTCTAACCAGGTGCTTTCACGCAGTGTGTTGGTGTCACAGACAGCAACCCAACCCACTGAACCACAAGGCCACTCCCTAGAAACTTCTTTTAATAATACTGAAGCAAAGTGTCAAGCATTTATCCATCACCTCCCTTTAATTAAGAGGATTTTTACTTTCGTGATATAACAGTGTTATACACAGAGTCAATAATAATTAAATTCATGAGAGAGGATGATATTGGTAAGTTCATTATTTGAAAAATTGTTACAAATTAAGACAAAGCAGCAAAACAGGTCAACAACACTAACGTGAAGCAAACCAATCTATTAAGCAACTGCCTTTTAAAGAATATCTAAAAAATAGGGAATGTATAGACCAATTGATTCTTCCAACAATCATGGTATCCATTTTATAAATGGAATTCCATTGACTGAGTTGCTAACACATCTTTCCTTTTGTTTGACATCAAGGTCGTCCACTCCAGACCCTTAATTGAATGCATTTGTAAAAAGAAGGAAAGAAGCAAGCATCCATACCTACAAAAAGCTGAAATTGAGTCTCAGAAAGTTAGAAGTACTTCTTTTATTATATTTTTAAAAATGGGTTTATTAACTAAAACAATAGTTTTATAATTATTTCAAATAGATTAAATATTTCATCTTCATTCTAATAATTTTTGTGTTTATGAATTAAGTTTAGTAATCATTCACTATTATTATTTTTTTGATTATTCAACATGCCAATCCAGGTTTATGAATGCACAGTTAATGGTAGGCATAATACTCATTCTTTTGAAATTTATTCTATTATTCTATGATATAGTTCCACAGGCTCTGGGATTTCCCTTCCCCCTCCCCAAGTGCCATTGTAATTCGCATTCTTAAATGTTTTCTCTGGAGCCGTCAGCAGTAATTTTATGAAAGTGAAAAAGTCATCTGAGGAAATGGGCTCACAGTAAACCCATCTATTTGAATTTTTAAACGCTGCCGTTCTGCACCCACAGGGTCTCCAGGCCTTGGTCCTGAGGATTTTGAAACTACTTGCCCTGTTTGATTGCTTTCGAATGACTTCTTCCTTTCCTTGCTCTTCTCGTAGGCTTGGTATTTGAACCATGAAATCAGTTTTCTCCATCATGGAATGTAAAGGGCTAGAGGATATAGTGCTTTTCCTTAAAAAAAAAAAAAATTGAGACAAGCAAGGCAATTAGTGTGCATTCGTGTTCGCCAGGCTTTGTCCCATCTCCCATCCCCTCAGAAGGAAGAGAAAACACTTGACCTTTTCATGCTTTGCTGTTATGCAGTCAGTCTGGTAGCCATTGTGAAAACCATTCCCTGGTTGACCTTTCCTGTACTAGAAATTATTTCTGTTATAAAATAATTTGTCATGAAATTAAATAATTTAAGAATGCTGCAATATCATTTTATTATCTCTAACTGTCTATTGAATCTTGAACTGTTGAGTGTTTAAAAGGAAGGCCACTGAAATTTAAGAGCTTTAAGGGTGCAAATAGATGAAATAATCTAGTTTATTCCTGTCACTTTACAAAATAATAATAAAAAAAGATGAAAAGAAAAGTCTCAGTTAGAAGCAGGATTTACTCAAGGTCATTTTATCTCCTTTGCACTTTCCGTGTATACTACCTGTTATTGTTATTGATCATAATTTGGGCTCTAGGGATTTTTTGCTTGCTTTCTCTCTCCAATAGGAGAAAGAACTGACACTTCCCTCTTTGGAATTATTTTTGAAATACAGTGATTGATGAGCTAGTATTAGAAAAAGGAATCCTGAATAGCCTATGAAACATTCAAGAAGAACCTAATGAATTGTTGCCCTTGATTTGTGAGGGTAGCAATATAGAACATTTTCAGATACAATAGAAGGTCTATTCAACCATAGGGTATTAGAACAAATAAGAGAAAGGATATTTTTGATGCATAAATAATTTTAAAATGCAATGCCATTGATAAAATTTTATGTACGGGTGGAAAAAATAAAATAAAAGTAAGTAAACTAAATGAAACTCAACTTCTTAAAAGCAGTGATTCTAAAAAAAAAAAATCCAGGTGAGTCAAACAGTTATTTGGCACCTCTGCAATCTCCTGTTTCAATCCCTGCAAAGGTCGATCGTGATATATTTTAAGTACTGCAGCTTAATCACCCTGATCTTTCTGCATTTTGAATCACTTAAGCCTTACACATGACAAAAAACTTCAAAGAGCCACGCAGAACCTTGTAAATGTCATATAATAAGGCATTCTCATTCGTGCACTACATTTTTGTTATTCAATAAACATTGAGTTGACTATTTCTGAGAATGCAGTTATTTTAAAATGTTTCTTTAAGACACTTGCCAGTGTCTTATAGGAAGTTGCTAGTAAATAAAATTTCCAGAGTTTGACCTCTAAGAATTCATATGAAAGATTTTCTGGGCCTGGCGCGGTAGCCTAGCGACTGAAGTCTTCACCTTGCATGTGCTAGGATCCCAAGTGGGTGCCTGTTCTAATCCTGGCAGCCTCACTTGCCATCCAGCTCCCTGCTCGTGGTCTGGGAAAACAATCGAGGATGGATCAAAGCCTTGGGACCCTGCGGTCGCAATGGGAGACTTAGAAGAGGCTCATGGCTCCTGGCTTTGAATTGGCGCAGCTCAGGCCATTGCAGCTGCTTGGGGAGTGAATCAGTGGACAGAAGATATTGCTCTGTGTCTCTCCTGCTCTCTGTATATCTGACTTTCCAATAAAAATAAAATCAATCCTAAAACAAAACAGATTTTCTTTCAGTTTTGTAGAAAATGAGCAGTTTCACTCCAAGAGCAAAGTCAGAACTAATAGAGACATCCTGAATCAAGTCAGATGTACAGACAGACAGCAGCTAATGAAGAGATGACCATGAAGTAAATGACATGTGATTGCTGTGAACAAAACTCAACCCAAAAGGCTGTGTTAGCCTCAAGCTGTTGCAGATTTTGGGAAGACAACTGTTATGTTGTCATTGTCTTGGTTATGCTGTCTGGTACTCCAGAACTTCACCGACCTTTCTCAGCATCAGTGGCTAACGATATTTACCCCTGAGAAATTTTAATGAAAATTTTTTTTCTGAGAAGGCACTGTGTTTAAACCTGTGTCTCCATGGGGCCTCCTGAGCTCAGCTTAGATTCTGCCTTTTAGAACACTCCCAACTCTGAAGCCAAAAGGCTCAGCCCTGCTTTGTTTAAGGCACTGCCATTTACCATAACCACACCTAGGGCTGTGTTCTTTAAGCCCACCTCTGTCGGAAGACTCAATGAGCAAGGTTTAGGAGAGGTTTAACAAATGTGAAGTGAAATATTTCTGAGCGATCCTGCTGCCTTGTGCACTCAAAGAAGAGACACAGTCATTGTGAAATCACCCCTGAGATTGAAGCAGTGTGTTTTTGATCTCACTTCTGGACTCAATGAGTTAGAATGCTTCTTGAGAGATTTTGTAACTTTGAACTCAGTTTCTAAGCAATTCATTCATAAAATACAGACTTTATAATGTTAAGGATGTCTTCCCTAAAATGTTGGACGTGTTGGCGTTATGTGTTGTTTGAGAATAAGCCGCTGAGGGATACGGGATTTATAGGACATATAGAAATTATTATGTAATAGTTTTATCAAATATTAATAGCTATGATTAAAACATTTTCGGTGCACATATTTTCACAACTGTAAAAAGATACACTATTCAAGATTGCCTCTTGCAAAGTCATCAATATTGACAGAAAATATGTAAGGAGGAAAATATTCTTTAGTATTTGCGGCATTTAAAATTAAGATGAATTCTCAATAGACAGTAAAAGATTGATAGGGACTATATTTAAGATATATCTTGGGCCCGGCGGTGTGGCCTAGCGGCTAAAGTCCTCGCCTTGAACGCCCCAGGATCCCATATGGGCGCCGGTTCTAATCCCGGCAGCTCCACTTCCCATCCAGCTCCCTGCTTGTGGCCTGGGAAAACAGTTGAGGACGGCCCATATGCCTTGGGACCCTGCACCCGCATGGGAGACCCGGAAGAGTTTCCGGGTTCCCGGCTTCGGATCGGCACGCACCAGCCCGTTGCGGCTCACTTGGGGAGTGAATCATCGGACGGAAGATCTTCCTCTCTGTCTCTCCTCCTCTCTGTGTATCTGACTGTAATAAAATAAATGAATCTTTTTAAAAAAAAGATATATCTTAAATTTAAAAAGATAGTAAGGAAAGCATGCCCCATGTAGTTTTAAAATGTTAATGTTTGTTTTGTGGAAGGTTATGGGATATGTAATAACAGTGGTTATCTCTAGGTGGTAGATTACAGTTGATTATTTTCTTATTCTTTTCTGCTTTATGTCTTTCTACAGTTACTGCATCTTATTTTTGTAACAATATAAATGCATTTTAATTTTTATTAATACGCCAAATTGAACATTATATAAAGTTAAAATTTTAAACCAGTGAGAAGCTACTTAGGATCCCTTCGGAATCTTAAATGATGAATTTGTCTTCATAGCAATCCTAGTAGAATATGGTATTGTGACTGCTTTGTTGTAGGAAGGAGAAAACAATGAGAGATTATATAATTAGTCCAAAGTCTAATTGCAAAACTAATAAAGAATACAATCTGTTTTCACTCCCAAGATCCTCCTAATCTTTCTATAGTGCTCACACCACTTCCTAGAAGTCAGTTTCCGACAGCCTGTTTCCAGTGTCCACTCAGTCATTACCCCTCTACATTACATGATTATAAACGTTTCCTGAGACCAGTTCAGAGTAGAAGTATGAAGAGTTACTTTATTATACAAAGTGTAATGAAGATTGGGAGTAGTGGATCAACGAAATCATATTCACTATCTGCTTCATTGACTTCGCTCATAGAAGACACAGAATTGAGCAACTGTGAAATCTTTTGTTAAATTTCATTTCTTTTTATTATTATCATTTTATGATACGGTCCTGCCAGAGTCCAGCTGCAGCCGAGTTCGGAGCTCAGGGAGGGTGCGTGGAGTTGGCGATAAAGGCACAGACACTGTCATGTGGTGCGCTCTCACACCAGCTCAAGAAAAAGCTCTCCTTTTTATTTACTCAGACACCTCACAAACTTCTGCACAAGCAACTAATTGTTCTATTTTTCACTTCAAGACTAAGGGAGCATGTACAGAGATTTGGTCATTCCGTCTGCACTTCAGGGCTAAGCAGATGCCCCTAAAGATAATTCTGCAAAATACTGTATTCATATTCTTCAAAGCAAGCCATTATTCATTCTTCAGTAGTATCCATGGAGCGACAGCCAGGACTCCAAGGCCAAGGCACATGCGATTCCCTGCTAATCAGTAGTACATTCCTACCACATTTCTATTTCTACAATTTACCAATCATTTAATGGGAAAATAGGTTACAAGGGAAAAATGTAAAATCTGAAACAAAAGTTTCAAATGTTAAATCCCCCTACAACTATAGACTCTACAACCCCATAAACAATGAAACAATAATCAAAAGCATTTTTCTTTAATAAAAGCATCCTTAATTCCTCTAGCTAAAATTATAAAAGCGGCTAAAACAATTACATTTTCTATGCTCTAAAAATTTGCAGACAGGCTAGCCTTTGAGATAACAAAACTATATTTATTGCCGTAGTATTTTCAGCTCTCACTCCCATCACTTGCATTAATATTTAGGATATTTTCAAGCCCCTTCCCAGAAGGAGTGCTACATGTCTGGGCCAGATTCTGAGGCAGTGGTTTAGTACCCAATAAGGTGTCCAAAAATGGCATGGACTTAATTGTGCTCCTGTGTGTAAATTGTCAGAGGCCCACTCACCAAGACATTATCAGTGACATTAACTCTCAAGCTCAAAACAGTTGCAAAAACCGTCTCATGGGGGAAAAAACAATGCTTCAATAGATTACAGAATTCTTAGTGGGATGCTTGAGTGTCCATGCAGCCAGGGGGTGAAACAACATCAGGGTGGTCGGAGAGATTTCCTCCAGGCCTTGCCAAACAGCTGGAAGCTCCCCTGGGCCTTGCCAAACAGGGGAGCTGTTCTCTTCACACCTTCATGTCATCCACATCCACTGCACGGACCCCAGCACAGTCCCATAGGCCCTAAGATTTCCCTTAATTTAGCTTTTATTGCCTGTGTCTTGGGGGTCTTATTCAAGACATCAGCACCTGCATCATGTTTTCTTCCAGCATCTTGGTGGTCTTACATCCGTCTTGAGTAGATTATTTATATAGGGCAAGAGGTATGAAACTAATTTCATCCTTCTGCATTTATACATTCAGTTTTGCAAGTACCTCTCTCCATTGTATGATCTGGGTACTCTGTCAAAAATCGGTTTATGTATGTGTGTAAATTTCTGGGCTGTTTATCCTGTTCCATTGATCTGTGTGTCAGTTTGTGTGCTATTACCATTTTCTGCAAGTGTATAAGATTGATCTTTTCATACAATTGTTGTTAATAACCCTTGACTGTGTTTATTCTGAACTATGTATGGCCTTTTAACATTTCATTTGTTGTACTGTTTATTTGGTGGATGATAAAGCCTTTGACTAGCACAGAAATTAAAAATGTTATCTCATTAATTTAAAAAAGGAAAGAGGGAAAGTTGAAGAGGAAGGGAAATATCATTTTATTAGAACTGTAGTAGAAATTATGTTAAATCCTTTCCCTTTAGAATGAACATCACAATAAAGAATACATTCCTATATTAAACAGTGTTGGTTTTTCAGTGAAAATAAACACATTCTAAAAAGCAGAGAGCTGACCACAGAGCCATAGTCTATGGTAGTCATCTGTGACAAGCTGGGACAGCAGGGAAATAGGATGCATAGTTGGAAGGCCTTTTAGAAGCTCCTGGAAAATTCCAAGGTATAGATGGTAATGAATGGGTTAGGAACTTAGAAAAGGGATAAGGAAATTTTATGTTTATAGTTAGAAGATAAGATCACTGTGATTTAGAAAAATAGAAACAGAGAGGGGCTGGAGCCATGGCATAGTAGGTTAAGCCTTAGCTGGTATTGTCAGCATGGCATTTGGGCATGAGATCAAATCCTGGCTAATCCGCTGCTGATCTGGCTTCCTGGTAGTGTGTCTGGCAGAGCTGCACAAGATGATTCAAGCATTTGGACCGCGAACCTGTGCGTGGTTATTGGTTCCTGACTTCAGACTTGCTCAGCTCCAGCCATTGTGGTCATTTGGGGAGTGAACCAGAAGAAAGATATAGCCCTTTTTGCGTCTCCTTCTCTCTCTCTATGAAGTCTGCGTTGCAAATAAGAATAAACAGATCTCTTTAGAGAGAGAGAGACAGACAGAGAGACAGACAGAAAAGCAGTAACAAAATATAAAGCAGTAGCTAATTTTTGGGTTAAATAGTTAAGATCCTCTGCCTAGATTATAGATAAGATTCAAGGTATTTTCTGAATATAAGTACATCATGTGAAAACTAGGAATAATCATTTTATAAAGCTCTGAAATACTGATAACTTCCTGTGTTGCAGCATCTTGTAGTAGATTTTAAATTTATTAAAAGCCAGAAATATGGACTATAATTGCATAGAAGTCTGTTGCCCCCTTTTTCACCACTGGGGGCATGGACTTATTTGTTGATCTGTTCTTCCACGTTGGTATAGTGGCTACCCCTCCACAGCTTACTCCTTTCAGAGTTGACCATTTGGAATGATAGTAGTAATATTTGAAATGTAACCAAATGACATGTAAGTATTCTGCTTCCATTAATGAAATTGTGCACCTGCTAAACCAATGACTGTTTTACAGAGTGCAGAGTGTATGTAATTACAGTGACATTTTTGTTCTTTTGCCCTAAAAACATAGTGTGATGCGGTTCTCAAGATGAACATTTTCTGACATACTTTTGTTAACTTTAAAATAAAAACCTCATGGAAAATCTTGGTTTTGAAGACTCTGAACAGGGATTTTGAATCTTTGCAAAGTTACTAATTTTAGACCTAGGATTTCTAGGAAATTGGAGAGATGAGTTCTAATAGCCTTAAATTTGGTGTTGACAGAAGCAAGGGGTTCTGTATGCTTGATGAGCATTTAGGCTATGCTTGCTTTTGTACTAAACTGGTGCCTCACTACACCTTGTAAGAATTCTGAATTGATCATTCATATTTTATAATTAACACAAAGGGTTTTTGAAGGCATCTTTGTGTTATTCAAGTTTGCACTTGTGATGAACTGTAAGTAAATTATTCTGAGATACATTTTTTTTTTCTGGCTTTTAACCTGATTTCCTAGCCATAGCTTCAAGTGTTCATATTTTTTTAGTTTTTTTTTATTTTGATGATTTATATTTCCCAAATATTTGGCATACAGTTACATTTTAAAACAACTTTTGGACGTAGCATGTGTAATCTAATGTAAATTGGATAATTTATTTTGTGAAATTGGTAAGATTCTTGGCAAAGTCTGTAAATATAGGCAAGTGACTGCGAGGGTTATATAACACATCTGAAGCTGAGACAGTATTTTTCCCTTACAACTACTGAAAGCATTGAGTTTCAGGGCAGATTCCATTTACTTTGAAATTCTAGTGATTATCTTCCATGCTTCTAGCATGAAGATTGGATTTCCTGACCTACAACAAAAATTTTTTCCCTGCCTCCTTTCTCTTATGATTTGAAACTAGTTTATATGTGATATTTGGAAATGTTTGATTTAATTTTGTTTTTGAGCCTGTCTGTAGAAAGAGACAAAATCCTGAAGAAAAGGAGCTTGTACTACTGTCTTCAAATAGTAAGAATAGGCCAAAAGATATTAGGATTACTGTTCATAGTGAGCTTCCTTTAAAGCTTAAAAAAGATTGGGGTAATGTGTATGTTCTCACAGACAGATCTTTGACTACATAAGTCTTCTATATAGCTTGTTTAATTTGATGTAGAGGAAAAACACTGCATTTGAAACCTTGCTGAAGAATACAACCTACTAGACCTTTTCAGTAGAGCCTTGGTCAGTAGTTTCACCAAGATAAAATGCCTCATTTATGTTGTTCACCTTTCTCCGGGAGTTACCTAAAAAATAGCTTAAAAGTAACTTTGAGGACCATTCTGTAATTGTGCTCTTATTACTGCATGAAGAATCATTCAAGGCAGCACTGATTGGATCATCTCTGTGGGGAAGAAATTGTGATGAAACAGTCTCTTACCACTGGGGACTGGCATTGTGTTGCTGCAAGTTAAGCCATAGCCTGCAATGCTGCTGTTCCATATGGTCTGGTTGAGTCCTCACTGCTGCACTTCTGATTCAGTTTCTTGCTAACATACCTGGGACAGCAGCAAAAGGTGATCCGATTCTTGGGGCTCTGCACTCACATGGGAGATCTAATTGGCATTCCAGGCTCCTAGTGTTGATGTGGCTCAGCCCCTACCACTGAAGCCCAAATGGGATATAAAGCATGCTTCCTTTCGAAATTATAAGTTCATTTCTTAAATGTGAAATAAAGCCTAATGCTTGTAGTTTTGCTACTCAGTAACCATAAAACCATTCTCAATATTTGTCGGTGTATTTTGCAAAATGGTGACTGTTTGATTAGAAGCTATGGTTCAAGCGGCCAAATCATAACTACCTTGTATTTAACTCTGCATTTCTTTAGAAGGCATCTCTGTGTTTTAATAATGTGTCTACCTCTTGACACAAAATCAATATGTGGGCACTTAGTGTGTGCAAATAGTCTTTAAACATACGATAAACAGATTTTTGATTGATGAGCTTATTAAGTTACTTATCCTAAGTAGAAATGATACCACCTGCATACCATCAAGCGATGCCATCAATCTATCTTTCGTAAATGTTTTGGTTTGAATTCAGACCACACAAAATTAGTAACAAAGAAACAGATAAACATGATTTACTATAGAAGGGAAAACAGCTCCTTCTGGTAGTAGGAATACTGAATGAATTAGATAAGAGTTTAGAAGAGAAATTAATTTTAGCACTTGGGGATAATGGAAAGATAACTGTAATGAGAAAAATCAGGCATTTTACAGCTGGGAGATTCCTTTAAAACATTCAGTAATCAAAAGCCAATAATCATTAAATAGCCAGAGGCAATAACATTTTCTCATCCTAAAGATTTCACAGCTATCTTTCAACCAATCAAAGTATATTTATGCAGTCATTTCTCATCAGAACTACATTGTCGATATAGGGTAAAGAAGAACAGATACTGCAATGAAAGAAATAGTACAGGTTTTTTTTTGTTAAAACCTTTTTATTTTGATTTGAGAGGAAGATTTTACAGACAGAGAAGGAGAGATGGAGAGTCTTCCATCTGCCAATTTACTCCCTAAATGGTTACAGTGGTTGAAGTTGAGCCAACCTAAAGCCAACAGCCAGGAGCTTCTTGTGGTATTCCAACATGGAGTACAGAGGCCCAGGCTAGATCTGTTCTCTTCTGCTTTCACCAGCCACCAGCCACAAGAAGGAAGCTAGATCAAAAGTGGAGCTGTCAGGACATAATGGGAGCTCAGATGGATGCCGGTGCCGGAGGTAGAGGATTAACATTTTGTGCCACTGTGCCAGTCCCCATCCTTGGTCAAAAGAGGCCGAAGAACAAAGTTTACTTTGTCTAAAGTCTCCTCCTAAGTGTGAACCTGCGTCTTCATCTCTTTGTATGACTTACAGGGTTTCTTGAAGCTGTTTTTGTCTTACAGTTAACATCCTTAAAAGACAGTAAAAATCCAGTCCGAAAAGAACAAGTCCAGATCCCTGTGTTAATGAGATTTTTCTCTGCGCTCTCTCTAAGGCTCAGCATTTTGAGTGCAAGTCATGTTGACTTTATAAGCAGTAGTTCTGTTTACAGAGAAGGATGCAGAAGAAGGGCAATGGTTAGCATGTTCATCTTATCTGACTAGTTATTCTTAAGTGCAAAGTTATATGGAAATGTTCATGGACATTTATCCGAGGTGAAAAGTCTCTTCTAATTCTTAAGGAATTGTTAACTTGTGCTAATTGATCATCTGGGTTTAGTCAACACTTTGCAGTCTTAGGTATCGCCAAATTGTTGGTTTAACTCATAGTAGTGAACATGTAACAACATTAGAATTCAAGAGTATATCAGGAGAAAAGTCTCTTTAACTGTTTGTAATTCCCATATTTTAACTACCATTTATTCAGTGGCTACTCTGCATAAGGCCCTAAGAGTAGTGCTGTTTTTTTAATTGTTTATGACACAGTTTGATAGACACTGGATCTTTCTTTCCCCTCCCTCCAACCCCCTCCGCTCTCCATTGTTCTCCCCTCCAGTCTTACAGTAAGTGTGTTTCATGAATTTTCACAAGTCCGTCATGCTGCCATTCAGGTGTGTCCCAACAATGTAGGAGATTATCAGCCATTTCACTGTGAGTCCATCCTTGTACTGCATGCATGGGGCCATACTTCTCTCTGTTTCCACCTATGAACATATTCATTTCCCCTACACTTCCATTATGAATCCCCTTAGGTACAGTCTACCATGGGGAAACAAAATGGCGAACCTTCATCCCCATGAAGTTGACCACCATGCAACAAAAGTATCAGTGTAACTCTAGAGTGGTGAGAAAGAGTGTCCAACATCTTCCTGTGGGAATAAATGCCAGCTTGTGTCCCGTGTGGCACTAATGAAAGCATAAAGACTAAGTCATTGTTACTTATGGGCAGTAGCAATAACAGTGATAAAAAGGACATTGACAGTCTCAGGTGATTACAAACAATCAGTCTCTTATGGATGATTGATTAATGAATTGCATCACAAGAACTTATTATGAAAGATACAGTTAACTAGGAGGTATAATAAGGTAAAATTCACAGGTAAAATCCTTAGATTTGACATATATTAAAGCAAATATGTTGTATCTGACCTTTGGGGATTGGCTCATTTCCCTTGGCATACTGGTCTCCAGCTTAGCCCATTTGGCCACAAACAATTGTATTTCATTTTTAATAGCTTCTTAGTATTCCATAAAGTAGATGAACCACAATTTCTTTATCTAGTTCTCTGCTAATGGGCATTTAGGTTGCTTCCATGTTTTCGCGATTATTGATTGTGCTGCAGTGAACAAATGGGCGCATGTTGTTTTGTCATGTACCATGTCTTTTGGCTATATTTCTAGAGGTGGAATTACTGGATCATATGGTAGGTGGATTTTCAGTTTCCTGAGTATTCTCTATACTGAGTTCCACAGTGATTGTGTCAGCCTGCAATCCCACCAGTAGTGGAATAGGGTTCTTTTTTCCCTGCAACCTCACCAGCTGATGTTGTTGAAAGTTTTCTGTATATGGGCCATTCTTACTGGATTTAAGTGGAACCTCAGTATTGTTTTTATTTGAATTTCTCTTATTGCCAGAGATCTTGAGGATTTTTTCATATGCCTGTTAGCTATTTTGACTTGTTCCTTTGAAAAGTATTTGTTCATCTCCTTTGCCCATTTCTTGACTGGTTTGTTTGTTTTGTTGTTATGGTTGTTCTGGCATTCTTTGTATATTCTGGAAGTTAGGCCTTTGTCTCCTATGCAGTGTGCAAAGATCTCCCATTCTCTTGGTACTTTGGTACTTTGTTGATTGTTTCCTTTGCTATACAGAAGCTTCTTAGCTTAATATAGTCCCATTTGTTTATTTTTGTCTTGACTTCCTTTGCCTACACCTATATCTTGCAGAGTATTTCCAACCTTTTTTTTTTCCATAAGTTTGATGGTTTCTGGGTGTAGATTTAAATCTTTCATCTATTTAGATTTAATCTTTGTGTATGGTGAAAAGTGTGAGTCTTGTTAACTAATTGTCCCAACACCATTTATTGAAGAGTGCTTCCTTTTTCCCTGGATTTGTTTGTTTGTTTGTTTTCTTATTGAAGATTAAATGGCTGTGCATATGTGAATTCCCTTTTGGTGTATCTGTTCTACTTCATTGGTCTTCTTCTCTGTTTCTGTGCCAGTATCAGGCCGTTTTGATAACGACTGATTTTTGAAGTTGTCTTCTATTTCTTAATGTTTTGTAGTTTTTCTCATAGAGATCTTCCACCTCTTTAGTTAGATTTATTCCTGTTATTTCATTTTCTTCTCTGTTATTTTGAAGGATACCATGCTCGTTAGTTCTTTTTCAGCCTTGGAGTTGTTTCCATACACTATGGCTGTTGATTTATTTTCATGTATCTTATACCCTACCACTTTGCTGAACTCTCATATTAGTTGTAGCAATCTATTTATTGAGTCTCTTGGTTCTCTTATGTAGAGAATCATGTCATCTGTGAACAGAGATAGCTTGATTTCCTCATTTCCAACTTGAATTCCTTTGATTTCTTTTCCTTGTCTAATAGCATTTGTGAGAACTTCCAGTATTATGTTAAACAGTAGTGGTGATAGTGGACATGCTTGTGTGTTTCCAGATCTTAGCAGGAAGGCTTCCAATCTTCCCCCATTCAGTATGATGCTGGCATTGGGGTTTTCATATATTGCCTTGATTATGTTGTGGATTGTTCCTTCTATGCCTACCTTATTTAGAGTTTTTAGCATGAATTGCATTTTATCAAAAGCTTTTTCTGTATCTATTGAAACTATCATATGATTTTTGTTCTTAAATTTTTTGATGTGATGTATCACATTTATCAATTTCCAAGTGTTAAACCATTCCTGTGTGCTGGGAATGAATCCTACCTGGTCTGGAGGAATAATCTGTCTGATGTATTTTTGTACTCTGATGTCTAGTGTTTTGTTGAGGATTTTAGCGTCGATGTTCATCAGGGATATTGGTCTGTAGTTTTCATTCTTTGTTGATTCTCCATCCAGTTTTGGTATTAACGTGATGTTGACCTCATAAAGCAAGCTTGGAAGAATTGCTTCCCTTATATTGTTTTGAAGAGTTTATGAAGGATTGGGGTCAGCTCTGCTTGGGATGCTTTGTAGAATTCTGCTTTGAAACCATCTTAACCCCAGGCTTTTCTTTGTTGGGAGGGTTTTAATTACTGATTCAATCTCTGCTTCCATTGTAGGTTTATTTAGGTTTTCCATTGCTTCTTGGCTAAGTTTTGGTAGATTGTGGGAGTCCAGGTAACTATCCATTTCATGGAGGTCTTCTGATTTGTTGGTATATAGTTGCTTGTAATAATTTCTGATTATTCTCTGTGTGGCTGCAATGTCTGTTGTTATGTTTCCTTTTTCATCTTTGAAACTATTAATTCTTGTTGTTCTCTCACTTTTTTTTGTTAGTTGGGCCAGAGGGATGTCTATTTTGTTTATTTTCTCAAAGAACCAGCTTTTTGATTCATTGATTGTGTGTATTATTCTTTTGATCTCTGTTTGGTTTATGTCTTCTCTTACTTGGATTATTTCTTGTCTTCTGTTTTGGGATTATTTTTCTCTTGTTTTTCTACTTCCTTCGGGTGCATACTTAGTTTGTTTATCTGGTGTCTTTCCTGTTTCTTGACATAAGCACCAATTGCAATAAATTTACCTCTTAGCACTGCCTTTGTGTCCCACAAGCTTTAGTGTGTTGTGTTTTAGTCTTTGTTGGTTTCAAGAAACTTTTTGATTTCTTGTTTAATTTCTTCTCTGACCCATTGTTCATTCAGAAGCATGTTATTCATTTTCCAAGTATTTACAAATTTCCTGGGATATTTTGATTTATGGAGCAGTGCTTTTTGCATAAGATTTGTTTTACTTTCACAGATGCTCCCTAAATTGAGCATTACTGTTAGTGAGTAGAAATGAGAGAACTGATAGAAAAGTTCTATCAATCTAAATTCATGCAGCCAAGAAAGAGCCAAGTCAGGGCTGCACTGCTGACTCAGCAATGTGCTTTCCTTCTAGCTGCAGACCTCCCAGCACTGACTTGTAGTTAATTGATCGGTGCATTTTTTCCTCATAATTTAGTTCTTTCTTCAAGACTTTCCAACTTTGGGACAATAAACCAAAATTTATTTTTGTCTGTTCCAAACATTCAAGTTCAGAAAATCTTAACCCCAAACAATAAAATGTTTGAAGTTTGTCATATATGACATTTTTTTAGCAGCAGCAATAAGAATGTGGGTAACAAAGAATACTAGTATTTCCCTCAACTCTTTGCCAATCTAAGTTGTATTGCTTTACCATCTTGGGAAAAATACTGAAGAGTTCTGTGAGTTTAACCTATCTGAGAATTACAGAGCACCTCACCCAGCCAGTATATTCTGTAATAAGCTAAAAGCACCATTTTTTTAAAAAGATTTATTCATTTTTATTACAAAGTCAGATATACAGAGAGGAGAGACAGAGAGGAAGATCTTCCATCCGATGATTCACTCCCCAAGTGAGCCGCAACGGGCCGGTGCGTGCCGATCCGAAGCCAGGAACCAGGAACCTCTTACGAGTCTCCCACGCGGGTGCAGGGTCCCAAAGCTTTGGGCCATCCTCAACTGCTTTCCCAGGGCACAAGCAGGGAGCTGGATGGGAAGTGGAGCTGCCGGGACTAGAACCAGTGTTCATATGGGATCCTGGGGCGTTCAAGGCGAGGACTTTAGCCGCTAGGCCACGCTGCTGGGCCCTAAAAACACCAATTTTTAAAAATTATTATCAGCTTGTCATTTGACAGAAATGAAAAAGAAGGTAAGGATGAATAGTTTTACCAAAAAAAAATGGGGGGAATTTTTTTTTCGCTATCTCAGGGTTCACTAAATCAGTCAGACCAGTAAGGAATATACACTCTTTGGCTCTTGAAGAGCATGAGGGTGAGATGCAGTCCACCTGAATTTACTTAGGGACTTACTCTTTCTTATTGCTGAACTGAAGACCTAATTTTTTTTGTTGTTGTTTTTGATAAAATTGATGCAGATTTTTTTTCTCTCTGGAATTCAAAGCATTCAAAAAAGCTGACAGCACATGAGCGGCTGTGTGTGCTGTGTTCAGTGATGTTCAAAATTATTTGTGTGAAGTAGTTCATCACAGTGACTTTTCTGGCATTTTCAGCTCTGAGTGCCAGAGTGGTGCTGAGGCTTCTCAGAATTGAATGTTTATTATCTATTGCTGCAGAGCAGGGCTTAATAGGAGGAAAAAGCCTATGTGTCTTTTTCAGGATTGCATAAAGAAAGCCACCACATTGATGAATAAATTAATGTGTTACTCGGATGACTTAGCAGGCCACAGACTGATGCACTTGAAGTCAGCATGCCATCCTTTGGTGTTAACCTGTTGTGTGCTCAGACTTACCTGTGGCAGTGTGCCTACCTGAAGTAGGCTGGAGTGTTACAGGCATGGAATCAAATCTCTTTCAAATGGATTGTCAACAGTCTGTTCTTGCTGACAAAGTGTCCTCAGCTTTGCATTTTTTTGGGAACCCAGAGCCAGTGCAAAATATAATTAGTTCCAGAATAATTTCTTCATTTTGGAAAAATGGAATGCACAGAGCAAACTCTGGGAATTCTTAGGACAGTGACGGTGGCTTCTACATTTTTTATTTTGTGTTTCCAAGTAAGGGTTTTGCAGGTAGGCATCGAGGAGATGTGTATGCAACTAACGAAGACATTTAGATTTCCTCTGCTAATCCATTTGTTCTTCGAAGTGTAGTGGAACCTGCCTGTTTCTCATTTTCCTAACTAAAATATTCTATATAATTTTCAAACTTCACTTAAAGGAATGATAATAGGAATAGAACAAAAGCCAAGACTAGACAAAGAGAAAGTATGAAGCCACAGTCATGAAAATGATCATGCTGTATTTTGGTTTCAGGCATGATTGAGTCTAGATGTTCAAACAATATTACCAGACATCAAGCCATTCTGTCTTGATTATATCCTGACTTTTTCTTACCTATATTTCCAAGCAGATATTTTTTCAAAATATGTGCTGGCTCCCACCTTCAAGATTCTAGGAAACAAGAAAAATAATTGTTTTTCCAAACTGCTACAAAAGAAGTTTTAGTATTGAGTCCTGTTGACCTAACCTCTGAACCCTCACAGCCTCTAAACCGGGAGGATGGTGTGTTCTAGCCTCGCGTATATCACATGACTATACTGGGAGTCCGAGCCAAGACCATACAAGTGCATGACCATGATGCCAGAGGGCCTGATTTCCCAAGTAAATCATTCAGTTACTAGACTCTAAAACAGAAGATGGAAGGGTAAAAACAACACATTGCCTTAAACTTTGTCTGAAACCTTACTGTTGCCCATTTCATTCTGAACTTTAGCAGACCGTTCTATGTTTAAATTCTGTCTGAAATTGTTTTTATGAGCCATGCCTGAAATCCTGTTAACTTATTTTGAAAACATGAATGGAGGTAGCATGATTTTTTTTAACATTCTATCTTACATCAAATCTAAAAGATTGTATTTTGTACATCTTGGGGTCTCCGTGCTGATAACTAGTAGCAGTTGTTGTTATTTCTTACCTTGGCTATACTCAAGTAAGAGCGAGATGTTTGACTCAACCATTCATCTAGTATCTGTATCTCCTTATATGTTATGGATATATTTGTATTCATCTACAGTGATTTGTTTTTATTCCATAGTAAGCCCTTACTTGGTAAGATACTGATTTACTTTGATAGCAGATGTCTTTTTTGTGGCACGTTTTTCAGAAAATTGTGTTTTCTGTGGAGTCCAAATTTACCCTTCAAGTTTCTTCCCATTAGTCTTGGTTGTAGCTCCAGAATTATATTTAAACAATACTTTTCCTTTTCATGTAATTATGCTACTAACATATGACTAAATATTAGTGACTATACTTCCCACTCCTTAGGTACTTTCAGACCATGTTTTAAACTATTCTAAATGTAACATGGTTTTTAGTTATATTGTCCTTTTTCTATTATATTTATAATTGCTTTAACTGTTCACTCATTCTTCTTTTTACTTGTGTATGTCCACAAAAAATATTTTATATATTTACTGTATGCCAGTCATGGCTGGTACTAAGACATGATAATGAGAGCAGTAATTAGAACAGTGACAAGTTCCCCACATTTATAAGTGAGATCAATTATAATTATCCATGTGAGACATGACAATAGCCTAAATATGGTGGGATTCATGAATTATGCTGAAGTGGATTCACTGTGTGTGCTAAATTCTTACATGAAGTAAACAGCTTGAAATCAGGATACTTCTTAAGAGTTTGCTTTTGTACATAACCTACTTTTCCTTTAAAACCATATAGACAGTGAACGCCACTTTCATTTGAGTGGAAATTAAGTTAGAAGAGGAATTCATGAACCCATACTCATTCCTTGCCAGGTTTTTCTTCCCCAGCCTCTTTAAGGCTATCCAATCTTTGCACATTATCTTGCATTTGAAGTGTGATTCATTTCTTACAGTGAACTATATGAGTAAGTATCCAGAACATGCCAGCAAAGGGAATTTGGTAAGAAGTTGTTCCTGAGAGAGAGAAAATGTATAGAAATTTATGATGTCTTTCTAGCTCAACTAAACAATATATACACATTAATGTTTAAGGGAAATAAATGTGCATCTCTAAATAATTTTGTGTTGATTTTTGATTTAGTTTTAATTGAAAGAGTTATAGATAGTCAGATGGCTGCAATGGCTGAAGCTGAGCCTACATGAAGCCAGGAGGCAGGACCTTCTTCTGGGTCTCCCACATGAGCACAGGGGCCCAGGATCTTGAGCTACCTTCTGAAGCTTTCTCAGTGTTAAGCAGGTAGCTGGATCGAAAGTGGAGCAACTAGGGCACAAACCGAAGTCCATGTGGGATGCTGGTACCACAGGTGGAAGCTTAGTCTACTGTGTCCCGACACCAGGCCCTGCACTGATATTTTTCTTTTTTTAGATTTATTTATTATTTGAAAAGCAGATTTACAGAGAGAGAAGGAGAGACAGAGAAAGAGAGATCTTTTATTCGCTGGTTCAATTCTCATGTAGTTGTAATGACAAGTGTTGAGCTGGTCTGAAGCCGGGAGCCTGGAGCTTCTTCTGGGTCACCCATGTGGGTACAGGGTGAAGAAATTTATATATAGTATATATAGTATAAAATGTATATATAAATATAAATATATATTTATATATGAATATAAAGTATATATTGTATAAATACATTGTGTAATATATATAGTATTAAAAATGCTTCTTTTTCCTTCCAACAATAATTAATTACACATTTCTCCCCACTTTTTCTTAGCTAAAGTTCAAGAAGTCGGCTAACACATTTCATAAGCTACATATTATTGTTTTTTTAGAGATAGAATCAGTTCTGGTATGGGTGAAAATCACAGGGAAGCATGTTTCTTAGCATTGTAACCATCCAACAATGTGAATAGAGCGATGCCAGGTAGAGATGTTTGTTACTGGAAGCATCCGAGCAGGATTTGGGTTACCATCTGTCAAGGATTTAGGAGAAAGGATTCTTTCATTAAAAAGGAAGATTGAAAAAGGAGAATAAAATCATAATGCTCTCAATACTTTAAACATTTAATTTTTATTTAAATTTTTTCCCCTGGCAAAACCATAAGTACATGTAATTTATCCAGTATTTTAAATTGCAGCAATTTCTGTGCTTCTGTTATATGTATTCATATAACATATCAATTAAAATTATCCACTGTTTTCCTAACATAGGGATTTTCTGAAGAAAAATTCTGAATCCAAGATTACAACATTCATCTGACAATTATTCATGTTAATTCTGCTTTACTTTATTTCAATCTCATTTTGGTTACCCTGTCAGTGAGAATCAGGCCAACAACTTACAGAATATTTCACCTTATTTATTTTACTTTTTATCCCCTGCTACTTCCTTATATGTTAATTTTTAATTAACAGAGTCATTTATCCCTCCAGAATTGTCTGCTTTCTTGAGAGGCTGCCGTGTGTTAGATCCTCGCTTCATCCCTAGGAGTGTGTAGCAGTATGTAGATCCTTGAGGACCAATGTTTTGGTTTAGTTTGAAGACTAAGAAATTTAGAGCCAACAGGTCTTTGCTGTGTTACTCAGATATACAAAAAGGGGGAAAAAGCTGAAAGATTAGGTTTCTTGTAACGTGGAATGACTTGTGAGTATGTTTTGAGTAAGTTCAATTCTGCTAGTTACTCTGATTCATGACATAGTTGAATGAGTTTGAGAAATGTAAAATGTTCTCCTCTCAGATTTCTCATAGCCAATAAGCTAAACTGTATGGCAGATATTTCAGAAAGATATGAAAGCATGCTGTGGTTTCCTATCAGATCAGATCATCATATACTATACTTGAAGAACACCTTAGGATCCTTTGTTTTCGAGATGATCTTTTGTCTAGCGTGATAATATATAGGAGAATCCTAGCAGAGTACGAAACATTAGGTAAAAGTCTAACAAACTCTGAGGTTAAATGGAATATCAGTGCTTAGTTTGTAAAATTTGTGTTGTAAAGATCCCTAAATTCCATGGTTAAGTTTATTTCGAGGTATTTACGTAGTTCTCTCAGCTTTGTGAATGGGACATCATCAGGCATTTCGTGTGTCTTCATATTTTAGTATTGAAGAATTGCTGTGTTCCCTTTAGGGGTTCTTATTGATTTCTGTGTTTTTGTTTCTTGTATTTCTGTATTTATTTTTAGGAATATGTAGTAGTACTTTTTGGTTTTTCCTCTGATGATGGCTTCTATCTTTGAACTACTCTTTGACTTGGCTGTGTGACTTCCTCAGTGGGGATCTGGGGGTGTATCCTGGGTGGGGCCAGTGTTCTCTGGCCAGTATTCAGATATGGGGTGGGAGTCCAATGTACTATCCGAGTTGGGAGTGTTTTATACCCTGTTTTGTCAGCATGTGATCGAAGGAATTATCAAGACTTTTAGCATAACCACAGTATCACATCCTCTCTTTCCAGGAGAGCAACAGCCATGATTAGCCCATAGTGGCTACAACTGTCAGCACTTGCACCACACAGAACCTCAGTGTAGGCTTGTAAGTGCAGAGCCCTGCAATGATCCACCTTGGATACATAGAGATCTTTTAGCCTTGATGTCAGACATGTTGAATGCCCAAAGACCCAGCTTTACACCATACACTGTCATGCAGTCACAGCGTTCCCATAGTCTTTGCATAGAAAACTCCAACAGTCACAAAATGTTGGGGATTCTCTGGTTTCTGTGAATCTGCCCCACCTGCAGGGTGAGGAGTGGCGTTCCCAGCGCCAGTTATGAATGGCCTGCCTTCACAGTTTGTGCCGAGGAAACTGGGCTCAAAGTCAGTGAGGAACATGCATTATCCTTATAATACAATCACCTAGCAGTGCTCTTGTAGGACTAGGTGTGCACCACAGCCACTACAATCCCTGCTGATCTCAAAGTGGTGGTTTCTCCTGAATAATCCAGGGCACCCCAAAGTGACACTATCTTCTACTGGTCCAGGTACTTCATAGGGGTCTGGGGAAAAGGAGTGTTCCTCTGCTGTGATGATCTGAGAGAACTCTGACCCCCACCTCCCCAGCCCCCTTATTCCGAACCCAGAGTCAGTGTGATTCACGCGATCCTATGTCAGGCCATGTCGCCAGTGCCTCTGACAGCAAGGGTCTGCTTCCACCTCTCCCTTCAGATCTGCCATCTTCTCCAGTTCTCAGGGTGACCATCTCTTCTCACTGTCGTGCAATTGCACTGTCCATCCTTCTCCATGGTGTGTCTCCACTTTTATAGAATTTTTACTCAAGCTTGCTTCAGCTCTTCCCTGTACTTCCTCCACTTGTCTTCCATTTACTTTTCATGGTCAAAATCAGTATGTCTTTGTTCAACCTTCTTGGCATCTGGGGAAATTCGTTTTTTAAATTCCTGAAAGCTAGGTTGGATAGATTTAGAGTAATTTTGATAATTCTCCTTTTCTATAAAGGAGACTTCAATGGAACTTCATTTTTTAAATTTCTTAAAGTACAAATGAATGTTTTGGGAAGTGTGTTTCCATCACTGCTGTTACCTTATATACTTCGAAGGAATTTTAATGCTGAATAGGAAAATTTAAAAGCAACCATATCTCTTTTCTATGATGAAGATGAGAGAATGGAGGGAATTGGAGACTTTGTGACCCAAACATCCATCCTTTAAATATGTATGTGGTTTTGGGCAGGATTTATATTTTCTCTTTTTTTGTAAATGCAGAGGATTGACTCCAAAATTAGCGAGCTTCTAGCTCTAGGAACTAAATTCCCTTAGATTATTCAGGAACTCAGAACCATCAACTGTCTTTATATCATCTCCCGCTATGAAACCTGAGAGGGATGGCTAAGTCTTTCTAGCTATAAACTCTGAATTTTTTTTTAAAGTAAGTACTGAAGGCAAATTTACAGTGTTGTTGTGAGAGGTTATAGAATTAGGACCTTTTTGAGGCTGTAGTAGTTAATACAGAAAGATCCTGTGGTTAATACGAACTCTCAGGCAAATAAAAACTTGGCAAAATTATTAATAACTAAGGCTGGCATCCTAATTCAGGTAGTAAAGACAGTCCAAAAAACAAAACCACCACTGCCACCAACAGCAACAAAGGCGCAAGTAAGCCCTGCCTTAAGTCTGAGCTCAAATTTCTTGAAAGACTTAATCAAGACAGCTAAGAAAGCCCCTGAAGACACTGACCCATTTCAGCTTTACAGCTTGGTGGCTATGCATCCCTTGCTTACATCCCTTGATACGGCAACTGACTTTCTGCCACTTCTTTGGGAGAGACCTGTTTAACACACGTTGACAAACACCTACAAAGAGTCCCATTGCCCTTCCTGAACCTGTCCAAGGGACTGTGATCTGTGATCAACCAGTCTAAGCGAACAGCTTAATGCCTCATTCTCGTAGACTACTCAAGACTGAGCAAGCTGGAATCCTTCATTTGCATAGGCAGCCCCTTCTTTGTTTCTTGCTAAGGGGATTTTACTTTGCAGTGATGGCTACATCTCATCAGTACATGGATTGCTTTCTTTGAATCGAAGTTTTTGTTGTTGTTATTTCAAGTTAATTGATACATTATTTTTTGGTTGACAAATCCTACTATAGTTTATTACTTCATCTTGAATGGGTCTAATTTTAGCATAGATGATCCTCCTGATCCAAGAATTTTAACAGGTCAGTATCCAATGAGCTTATACTTTGCAGTGTTAAGGCAACAGCAACTTCTTTAATGAATTCCAGAATGTAATTCATATGAAACAGTAGAAGTATGTTTTTCACTCACTGAGCATGTCAGTAAATTTTTTCATTCTGTAGTGGGGAGATTTCCTCTGTGCTGTGACTAAGGAACTCTGACTCCCGCTTTTCCTTTGGGCTCTCTGCCATTTGACAGGCTCAGGGAAGCAAAGTGCAGACCACTGTGTTCTGAAAATAGCACATTGTACTGGCTTGCATTTGTAGAAGGGGGAGAAGTGGGCTAGGTTTGAGAAAAATCGTCCCGGGTGTGGCAGTCTTGTAGAATAAAATGATTATGAAATTTTTGTGTAAGTGGGTGTGTGATTTGAGGTTCTAAATTTATAATATTGAGAGCATTGCATTGGAAATGTTATGTAAATTAAGAGATGCCTCAATATGTTCATAGTTACTGTGGTGTTTTGAGCTAAGTTTTCTTTACCGTATCTTTTCAAAATAAACTTTCTGTAATTAATTTATGATAATAAGAAACAATAAAGATCATCTAAAACTTACTGAAAATCCTGACTGTGTATTACTGGGGAATAGTTCTACAATGAGACAACCAGAATACACACTTAAGGAGGGTTGTATAATGTTGACCTTATGCTTGTGGAAGATAAGCTGTGTGTTGGATGGTAATCCTGATAAAAGAATAGGATGACACTTCAACTCCAGAAATCCTGTCGTTAGTGCCTTAGTGGAAATGAAAAGTATCTGATGGCAGACAGAGAGTGATAAAATTCTGTGCCCAACCCACTTTGATCTCAAAATTTTATATATGTATATATAAATGTGTATATAGACTTATTTGCCTCTAAAGTGGTCATATGCATTTATGTTTCATCTTGGCCCATCAGATAGTCTCTTGGAAGCATTGACTAAGCATATTCTCTTTGTTCCAGCCTGAGCCCATGAATCGGCCTTCTGCTCAGCTTCCACAAGCTTGTCAAAAGCATGAAAGCGGTGATACATGCTTATTTTAAAATGTCCTTCCTTTTTAATACTGTCAGATCTCCTCGGAGAGTGCTGCTTCAGAGAGAATGATCACAGCCCATGCTGAGCAGAATGAAAATAAGCGTCTAAAATATTGAAAAGGGTCTCCATAGGACTCCATGTCCCTCTGTCAGTTTCCTCACACTTTTTCACTTTTTCTGTAAAATCTTTACTTAGAGAATAAATCAGCATAATTAAGATTGGGTCCACTTTACCTGTCGCAGACATGCATCTGTTCTGATGGCCATGACGCGGTTGGCAGAACAGGTTCTTAAAACTTCATGCCACAGAGTTTAAAGAGTCATGTTTGACACCGTTTTGAGTAGCACTTGATGTCATCGAGGTGTTAGTTTCTGTCAGTGCAGAAGTTCTGTCAGCTTTGAAAATAGAATGATACACATGTATGCAATCTCTGTTATGCAGGGTCGGAACTTTAAAAGAACTTACTAGTGTCATATTAGCCTTAGTGTAATAAGAATTTCTTTCCTTCCTGGATGATATGTGTATTACCCCAAGTTAATTTTTTCCACTCATTAATCTGTATGAATCTTGTGAAAAGAATCTATGTGCTATTAGATTATTTTTTGTTCAGTGCATTTGTGCAAGAGGACAGGGAATGGATAGCTTCACAGTAATGGCTTATTTAATAGAAAAATGTGTAGACGTTACTTAAATAACTAAAACAAGACATAACTATAATGTTGTCAAGGCCAGTGATGTCACTTTTTTCTAAAGCAATTTCTCATCTACTGTACATGGTATCTTGAATAATGTCTCTAGGTATCTGTGTGTTTTCTTTTTTAAAAAAAGATTTATTTATTTTTATTGCAAAGTCAGATATATACAGAGAGAAGGAGAGACAGAGACTAAGATCTTCCTTCCGATAATTCACTCCCAAAGTGAATGCAGTAGCCAGAGCTAAGCCGAACCAAAGCCAGGAGCCAGGAACTTCTTCCAGGACTCCCTCGTGGGTGCAGGGTCCCAAGGCTTTGTTCTGTCCTCGACTGCTTTTCCAGACCACAATCGGAGCTGAATGGGAAGCGGAGCTGTTGGGGTTAGAACCAGCACCCATATGGAATCCTGGTGCTGGATGGGAAGCAGGGCTGCTGGGATTCGAACCGGCACCCATATGGAATCCTGGTGCGTGAAATGGGATATATATATGTATATATGTATATATATGTGTGTATATATGTATATATATGTATATGCATATATATATATCTCCCTTAATTCCATCTTCATTAGAGGAGTAGAAATTTTTGCTTTTTTTGTTCCTATTTTTTGCCTTTTGGATGTTATTTTAAATGTAGGAAATGCTATTTCTTACTTTAGTTTTAATATATGGAATAAATGAAATTATAGGTGTTGATTTCATCTTTTGCAGGATTGCTAAATTACTTTATCAATTCAGGCAGTTTTGAAGGAACATTTAATGTTTTCTTCGTATGGGATTATGTAAACTAGATTTTATTTTTTACATCCCGGTTTCTATGCTTTTTCATTTTCCCTTGCCAAGCGGCAACAGCAGATGGTCATGTCCTTTCCCTGACGTTTGAGGGAGAGCTTTTGGTCTTTCCTTTTGAGTGTGATATTAGCTGTGAGCTAACTGTATATGACCTTTTATATACTGAAGAAACCTTCTTAGTTGTCTGTTGTTTATGCAGTGTTGTTCACAGATTGTTTCTATGTCAGTTGAAATATTCATTTAGTCTTTTCTTTCTTTTTGTTAATGTGACATATTACATAGATTGATTTTCATGTGTTGAGCTATTGTTGTATTCCAGGAATAAATTCCACTCCATTATTGTGTACTCTCCTTTTAACTATTCACTAGTATTTTTGTAAGGATTTTTTGATCAGTTTTCATCAAGGCAATTGATTTCTGGATTTCTTTTCTTCCGATGTCTGGAAGCACTGGTCTTACAGAGTGGATCTGGAAGTCTCCTTTTTTAAGAAGAGTTTCAGGAAAACTGTTGTTATTCCTTTATTTGGGAGATAGAATTCACCAGTGTATTCATCTGGTCCTGGACTTTTCTTTGTTGTGAGGTCCCTAATAGACCTTTCTATATTATTCTTTTTGTATATGGTAGTTCTTACGATGGGGAGCAACAGTAAATGATTACCCTAGTACACCAAGTTAATAAGACAATTGTTATTCCTGTTGGTGTTTTCTTTGAATTAACTTCAATGATAATGGTATGCACAGCCTGTTTGTCAGATGCATGAATTCCTTATCGCTATGTTTTGGATTTTTAAAACTCTTTTCATTTAATAATATTTCATAGGTAAGGAAATTAAGTTTTATGATCTTAAATAACATTCCTAGAATTGCACAAGTAGTTAGTGTTAGAGATGGAGTGTCAAGCCAGGGTGCTACGCTGCAGAGACCACATAAACATATACTACACCAGCCTCCTGTGTGCAGACATGCATGAAGGAGGGCTTTCACACGTGTGTGTGTGTGTGTGTGTGTGTGTTTAGGAAATGTTTATGTGAAAGAGAGAAGGGAGGAGAGGCAAAAAAAAAAGCAGTGTTGGGGAAGACTGGGTGAAATCCACAATGACATTGAAGTGTGTTGCTTGTGCAGTTGTTTAAATACTAAGATCATGGACTCAGTGGAGAGAGAATGCTAACATTACATCATTGCTTGGAAGAGTCACTCACATCTGTCTCAGATCTGTATACTGAAAATGTTGAAAATGAGGATGAGGAAAATTAGTAACAAACGTGTACAACAGTTAATCTGGGCTAATATGCTAGTCATTTAACTTGGGTGAATTCATTTGATGAACAATTTTTCCCATCTTATAGAACATGATATCTTAGGGATCTTAGCATACCCATAGTCTCATAACAGTTAGCAAGTGGTACCCTATTTATAACTTACAGTACTGTTGTGATGCTTAATGAAGTAATGTATGCAAAAGCGTGAGCTTAAAAGACCGTGTTAGGTGTTAAAATTGTGTTCAGACTAATTAGAAGACAAGCTAGAGCCTAACAAATTTGAGACACATTCATCAAGTAATTGGAAAGTACGCTTTTGTGTGTATAGCACACTCATAGTGCTCAGCAGCTCAGGGTGAACCTGGGACTCTGCTGCTGGGCATACTGCCTATGAGGACACAGAGATAGCCAGACAGAATGAAGGTATCTTTGTTTCATCCTTATGTCTGTTCTCATTTCAATGGACACCTTTGTAATAAAATGCAAAAAGAACTATGAACGTAATAGATGCTCTCATTGCCTTGACCATGTGCATATTTGTTCCATAAACATGGAAATAATTAATCAAATCTCAATTTGGGTGATCTCAGGGACAACTCTCACATCCAAAATATGTTCATAGGAATTACTAGTGGTTGCCACCATGTGCTTTCTCCAAAATGCTGCAATTAAGCATCTGTTGTGATGGCTTCTGTTAAGGTGAGAGCTGAGCTGAGCTTCATTGCATTTCAGTTAAGGAGGTTGAGGATGTGAAAATACTGCAGTGACCTGCAATTGGGTCAGCAGTTTGGGGGATCAGATATGGAAGACAAAACTAGGAATGTAGTATGAATTTTGTGGGAACATTTGCATTCCTCTCTGAGTTCTTTTTGCTTTAAATAGATAAGTTGTTTGTTTCAGAGATCATTTTCACCAGCCTTATGCGCTTTGCTGTTAGAATTAGAGTAGTGATGGGAAACTTAGGGGACATCAGTAGCTCTGAGAGTGTTTCAAACACGTGGGGAAGGGAAAAATAAAGCTCTAAGATTCTGGATGTTGAGGAGAATAAATTCCCAGAGTATTTCACAATAATGCTTGGTCTAGGGGATTAAGAAGTCAAAATTTGAAATTTAGTCAGAAAGCATGACAAAAATGAAAACAAATTTTAGCATGTCATGGACCAGTGTTCATGAAGGAGCAATGACATTAAAGATATGATGCCTGGATGCTGGTGTTGTGGTGCAGCTTAAAATGCACTGAAAGTCAACAGCTCAGATTCTTAGCCTGAAACATCAGTTTTTATTAGTGCATGCTAAAGAATAATAATATTTTATTAGTTGAAGCTTTTTTCTAAGAGTGATGAAAAGGAAGTCAACTTTTTTTCAAAATTTTAAAAACTTAATAGAGAGTAAAGTTTCTCTGTAAACATCTGATTATGAAGACAAAGCTATTATGTAGAAGAAATGAAAAATAATACAGCAAAACTCGAGATCTGAACACAGCTAAGAGTAATTTTTGAAACTTAGAAAATGCAGTTCTAAGAAGTAAAGTATATTAAATAACCTGTAACTTTATTAATAAAACTGAATTTTAAATTCTAATCATTAGGTCCCAGCACAGAAGCCTAGTGGTCCTTGTCTTGCACACGCTGAGATCCCATGTGGGCGCCGGTTCTAATCCTGGCAGCCCTGCTTTCGATCCAGCTCCCCACTTGTGGCCTGGAAAAGCAGTTGAGGACGGCCCAAAGCCTTTGGAACCGTGCACTCGCTTGGGAGACCCAGAAGAAGCTCCTGGTTCCTGGCTTCAGATTGGCTCAGCTCCTACCATTGTGGCCACTTGGGGAGTGAATCAATGCATTCAAGGTCTTCTCTCTCTCTCTCTCTCTCTCTCTCTCCTCTCCTCTCCTCTCCTCTCCTCTCCTCTCCTCTCCTCTCTGTGTATCTGACTTTCCAATAAAAAAATTTAAATTCTAATCATTAAAAAAGAAGTGGAGCTCTATAGCCTCAAATGACAGAGGCCAAATGAATGTTAAAGTAAACTTTTGCTCCAGTATTTTCTCACTGAAGGAATGGTCAGGAAATAGACATACTCACATTGAGAGCTTATTCACCATACATAGTCATAATGTGAAAAAGAAAGGGAAAAAATCAATAGATTTCCAACGCTGAGGTCTCAAGAGAGAAAAAAATAAAACCAGTAAAAGAAGCGCATGGAAAATTATAGTAACAAATGTGATGACTGGGGAGACAAACTCTGGTTGAATGGTGATGCACCTCCAGGCAGCAGTGCAGGCCACTCCGACTTGGAGAAGCTATTCCAGTATACGTCCAAAATGGAAGTCTATAGCTAGAAGTGGCCGGAAGAATGCTACTAGTCTAGGAAAGTAAAAGGTATATGGAAAGTGATTCTCAACAAGGTGCTTCTCATTATTGGATAAAACACTTCAGTGGCTTATGTTGGTACACATCAACTGCTGAGTCCATTCAGGTGGATGAAGAGACGTAGAAACTTGGAAGGCATGCAGTAAACCAATGTATTTTAATGCCTTCTGAAAGTAATAGCCTCACAATGGAGAAAATAGCTAATACTATCCTACTCAATTACTTGAAACTAAGATCACCAGGAGAACTTTCTAGAATGCATTGCATGCTACCTAATCCAGCACTGCATTGCACAGCTTAGAAACACGGAGGCTCTTAACTCCTCCTGTTGGAGGCATATGTCTTGTGTAGGCACAGAGTCATCTCATCTGTAGCTGAACTCTTTCCCCTTTCCACCTGAGATATCAAAACAGCTCTTGTTTTCCCTGATTCCCAATTTAATTAGCTGTAGTTTTGAGCTGGAAACAGGCCTAGTGACTTGAAAGGATCACTCAAGGACATTCCTTGAGGAAGATTAAAGTACTGGAATATGCAACTGAGTTCATCTGACTCTGGATGCCATGCTTGCTTTATATTTTATAACCTAAAGAAAAAGATGCACTCATGTGGTGCCTGGCTCTGAGTTTTGATAAATGTCTGAAGTCATACAACTACTCCTGCTGTTAAGATGCAAGACACCTCTGTTACTGAAAATAATGCTGTCATGTGGCCCTTTGTGTCAATCTCCCACCTGCGTTGAGTCCCAGAAACGGTATGTCTGTTTAATGTCCTTGTAGTTTTACCTTTCCTCCAGTGCCATATAAGTGTAATCATTAAACACATATTCATTTGAGTTTGACTTTTGTGTATCAGTTTCTGTGTTTGAAAGCCACCGGAGATACTCATCCATTCAATACAGTTCCTTCTTTGCTATGAGTTTTAGTATGAGTGTCCCCAGAAACCCTTGTGTTACAGGTTTGGTCTCCAGTGACATTACTTTAGTGGCATTTAGAGAGTGGAAACAATCCAATGATGGTGTCCGATTAGAGTCTGTTGGGCTTGCCTGGCTTGGATTGGGTTGTCCAGACCAAGGCTTTCATAGGAGAGATGCAGACAGATGCAGCTCCCTCTTGCCAGGTCCTCTGTAGTGCCTCTGGTCTCTGCTATCAGCAACACCTTCACCAGATGCTCAACTAGAGGAGCCCGGATGATGTTGGAATGCACACCTTCAAAACCATGGACTGAAATAAGTGAACCAGCAGATGAAAGATCTTCCTCTATATTTTCCTCTCTCTGTAATCTGCCTTTGCAAGAAAACTAAATACGTCTCTAAAAAATAGAAATATGGATTAAGTTTCTTACCCGTTTGCTTGCTGATGTAGATTTTTTTTCAAAAATTCATGTGTTCTCTTCCCTTCCCATTATCCCTTTATATTATTTGTCCCCAAATTATTACAATGGTATAGTTTTTGATTTCACCATTATAAGCTTAACTTTGTGATATATAAATGACAAACTTAGGAAGAGGAAGAAAATATAATAATGCAAGATGGATGTATAATTAAAAATAATAATGAGAATTCTGTTATTCAAGGTAAAGGTATAGTATCTATTATTTCCCCCATTAGATACTTTCCTATGTGCAGTATATAGGATTTTGTGTGTTTGTTTGTGTGTGTGTCATGTATTACTTGTTGCATTTCAGAGAGAGCATATTTATCCTTTTTGGGGACAGGCTTATTTCGCTAAGAATAATGGTTTTCAGCTGGGTCAATTTTGTCACAAATGGAAAGATTTCACTATGTTTTTTTGTCTCTGAGTAGTATTCTATGTAGTAAATGTGCCACATTTTCTTTATTCATTCATCTGATGATGAGCTTCTGGTTTGTTTCCATGACTTTGCTGTTGTGAATCGTGATGGTATAAACATGAGGTTGTAGTTAGCTCTCTTGTGTGCAGATTTCATTTTGTTTGCGTATATTCCTGGGGGTGGGATGGCTGGATCACATGGTGGGAATCTCCATAGTGACTTCCATAGTGGTTGCACTGTTTTACATTCCCACCAACAATGGATTAGGACACCTTTATCCCCACATCCTTGCTGGCAGTTATTGTTTGTTGATTTCTATATGTAGATCAATGTTTCTATCGATGTAAGTATACTTAGTATAACTTAATGAGTTCTTATTTTTCAGAATTGTTTTGTCTGTTCTAATTTATTTGTTTCCTTGCAAAATGTTTAGAATTATCTTTTCAACATATTTGAAAATTTCTTTGAGATAGTATTTTTGTTTACTGAGCATTTTAAACAGGTCTCAGTGTAGGGAAAATTGACATTTTAAAATAAGTCACTATCCAAATCCAGGAACACGGTATATTTTTTCACTTACTTCAAGATTATACTTTTGGTTCTTTGTGTGCCTTACTTTAACAAGATAAAAGAGGATAAGAATGAAACAAACAAATTGTGTTACTTTTTCACGTTTTGGTTTCCTGACTGGTTTATTTGCATAGTTGCCAAGTAGTTGCTTCTTTCATTCTCCAGGATTTATAACTGTTTTTAGTAGGAGAACTAGCCTGTATTGGGTTTACTCCACTTTACTATGTATTCAGAGTCAGTCAGTGGGCTGTAATTTTGATTATCTGAATGCTTTTTGTGTGTTGATAACATGGATTGTAGGGCATCTCAGTAGCTTATTTGGGATTTTCTGTTCAAAAGAAAACAAAATTGAGTCAGCTTTCCAGAGATGGAGTTGTGGAATGTGAAGGATGCATTTTCAGTACACAGACTCCAAGAATTTATCACCAGTAGACACACTCTTAGGACATAGGTGGCAACTCAGAAGCACTCTGCTCCATGCCCAACAGCTCTTACTGCGATTCAAGAACTTCTTCCTTTCTTGGCTGTGTCAGGATGTTTCATTTAAGAATATGTGAAACGAAAATTGGTATGACAGTTTGCAGAATCACTGGCGTCTGTTGGGGAGCATTTCTTAGCAAGCATTATCTTGTTGACCAAAAACAGGCACGACTATGAAACAGCGTCTTACAATATTACCATTCATTAAGGATCGAACTGTAATTTCCTGTGTCCAAACACAACTCAGCTGACTGAGTTCAGCATCTTCCAAACGATGTTCTTTCCCCTCATCCTAATGAAGCTTAGCATGAATGAAGTAGCCTTACTCTCTTTTTTAAAATATTTATTTATATTGGAAAGACAAATTTACAAAAAAGGAGCTACAGAGAGAAAAATCTTCTGTCTGCTGGCTCACTCTCCAGGTGGCATAGCCAATCCGAATGCAGGAGGAGCTAGGAGCTTCTTTCAGGTCTCCCATGTGGGTGCCAAGTGGAGCAGTCGGGACACAAACTGGTACCCCTATGGGATCCCGGCCCGTGCAAGGCGAAGGTTTAGCCATTAGGCTATCGTGCCACTAGGTTATTACAGCCTCTAATAGAGATGTACATCATATTTTCCATTTCATTTTCAGAAATTGGACAATTGCCAAGCTTTCTCAAGTGTCGTATTTATGGAGCATCTCTCTCTTCAGTGTTTTAGCTTGCTTACCATGTAGACACATAGAGGAAATATATCTAGTCCTTACTTCTTTCAATTTATATGACTCATGGATCTTCAAGATTGCTTTTATTATATAGATCAAAATGTTTATGTCTGGTTCTCAGAATGGAAGCAGCATTGTGCCAGGGGAGATGGCACTGCTGTCCATGATTCTGTCCGGCTCTGTGAGAGAACCATTTTGAGTCTTGGCTCTCGTTCTAGCTTTTCATGATCCTGGAAAGGGAGCAGATGATGATATAACTGCCAGGGTCCCTGCCATCCATGTGGGACACTGATGGAGTTCCTCAATTCTGATTTCAGCATGGTGCAGAGCTGCTTTTCTGGCTGTTTTGGGACGGAAGATACCTCTTTCTGTTTCTGTCTTTGCCTTTTTGTCACTGTACTTTTCCAAATTTTTAAAAAAAACATATTATTAGACTATTCCTTGGCTAAAGCATAATGTTGCAGGACAGTCTGGAGCACTGAGTAAATAATCCATTAGAGTCATTTTCAACTAAAATATTTGATGTGCCTTTGGAATATTAATTTACCATTTGTTAGAATAGATGTTGATTTACATCTTAGAAGATTCTGCGCTGCTTGCAAAACTGGGAAAATATAATTTCATAAAGAGTTATACATTAGCCAAGAAAGCTGTGCAGTATTATCAGGTAGCATTTTACTAATCATTTTAAAATGCCATCACCGGGCCCGGCGGCGTGGCCTAGCGGCTAAAGTCCTCGCCTTGAAAGCCCCGGGATCCCATATGGGCGCCGGTTCTAATCCCAGCAGCTCCACTTCCCATCCAGCTCTCTGCTTGTGGACTGGGAAAGCAGTTGAGGATGGCCCAGTGCATTGGGACACTGCACCCGCATGGGAGACCCGGAAGAGGTTCCAGGTTCCCGGCTTCGGATCACCGCGCACCGGCCTGTTGCGGCTCACTTGGGGAGTGAATCATTGGACGGAAGATCTTCCTCATCTCTCCTCCTCTGTGTATATCTGGCTGTAATAAAATGAACAAATCTTTAAAAAAAAATGCCATCACCACGTTAGGATGTAAGCACTATCTAAGGTTGGAGATGCCTCTCTGGAGATTCTATGCACACTGAAAGAAGGCAGATTTCTTTTGTTCAATTTTTAATTCATAATAATTTATAATTCCCATGGCAAGTAGTTTTAAATATTATACAGAATATTCATATATTGCATATCCAGCCTCCCCTATTATTGACCTTTAATATTAGTGCAGGTATGTTATTAGCCTAATAGGCATCTGTCATAGGACATCCTTTCACTCTGTGCACCCTAGGTACAAACACTAGCCTCTCAGATTGCAGAAGATAGAAACAGATGATGCTAGCATTCTTTTGCGAAACTTTTAGATATGACACAGTGAGCTGATCTTAAGATGGAATTGTAATTATTTTTCTCAAATGCGCATTTAGTCCTTCACTTACTCATTCTAATGAAGGTAAGAGAGCAATCACATTAAACCCGTGGACCACTCCTGGATAAAACATGTCACAGTACATAGAGATACAGAAATCATGTATTCATAATGCATACCTTTTGTAGTTAAAAATGCAGTTGAGCCATAAGTTTTATAATTATATCAGACATATAAGATTTATTTGTGCTTAAGGAATTGAATTGGAGCAGAAAGGACTGGGGTACATATAGATCCTTGTAACAGTTGAGAAATGATAGATTCAGATTTCAGCATCAGTAGCCTAAATAGCTAAGATCCTGTGGATCCAAAATCATGGGATTAAAATACTCATGAAGTGCTGACTGGTTTAATTTTGTTTAGCTCGTTAGGAAACTTGCAAAAGTCTCAGTTTAATGTCACCTCCCCTGGGAAACGTGCCTTGCTTAGATCAATATTTCAAGCAAATTCTATGATAGTGAATTGACCACTTTCTAACAGATTGGTTTAAATTTGCTTTCCCTACTAAGTTATAAACTTGATGAGACTGTGCTGCTCGCCTTTGCCTGTTGCTGCCTCCCTCGCATCACTGGGCTTTCAGGAGCAGATATCCTGCTTGGTCTTTTGCCACAGTACCCTTCGCAGGGTCTCCATAACCTGGAATGTTCTGAAAGCCAATGATTGCTTGTTTGGGGTCAGCACAATGCCAACTCCTTGGAGAGATTTTTTTCTTCATCTTTCTAGTTAAATGTTCTATGCTTTGCTTTGTTTGTTTTATAGAATGTAGCATCATTTGATCTCTTCATCTTTGCTTTGCTTAAACTTCCTTGAGAGCCGACATTTAAATCATTTTTGGCTTTTGGCTAAGATCAAGTGTGTGAGAGCACGAATTAGATCTGTCTTGTTTACCCTTTTATTCTAGCACTTGAGCAGCACCTATCATGTTAGACACATGATAAACATGGGCTGAGCAAATTAACAGAAAAATGGATACATAAAGCTAAGGTTTGAGAGCTAGTTAATTTTTAATATATAGAAAAATATAAAATTATTTTCAAAATCATATTTGTGTCCCACCTAGAATAATCCTGTATACTGCACTTTTGGGAATAAAAATTCATTAATAAGTAACTATTTCTTAGCATCATTCTTTCTGAAAAATACATTTGCAAACTTCATGTGGCTGGTTTTGTATTCCTGCCTTCATACTGCTGACCATGGTGTGTGGCACATTGTTTTTAGTAATGATATTAATATTATAATAATTGAGCCATTTAATTGATATTTGGCCATAGGTAGTAGTGTACATTCATAATATGTGATCATACACATTTATCTTTTTATTTGAGATGCGGAGACTCAGAATGAGAAAGGTACCCTGGTAGATAGAACGAGAGAAAACGCCCGTCCATTACTACACCAGGTCAAAGCCAGAAACACAATTCAGATCTCGCATGTGGGTCTGGGGGGCGTTATTGATCCTAAATTGTGTCTCTATTCTGTATGTCTGTTTGGGTGCAAATATAAACCCCTTTTCCCTCTCACATTCACAGGATTATACCTTGACAATGTACTTCCAGCAAGCCTGGAGAGATAAGAGGCTGTCCTACAATGTGATACCTTTAAACTTAACTCTGGACAACAGAGTGGCAGACCAGCTCTGGGTTCCTGACACATACTTCCTGAATGATAAGAAGTCATTTGTGCATGGAGTTACTGTCAAAAACCGCATGATTCGCCTGCACCCAGATGGCACGGTCCTTTATGGCCTCAGGTCTGTAGCATCTATTTTAAAATACAACTTTTCTGAAAGTTGGAGCTGTTGGGGTTTATTGGAAGGGGATGTTGTGCTGTTTCTCTCTCCTACTGCAGTTCTGCAGATAAACAGTTAACCTGCCTATCCATTTGGCATCTGAGAGCTTAGGGTAGTATGTTTACCCAGGGACTTCCACTCTCTGAGTGAATTTTTTTCTGAATTATCTTCCTATTCAGCTGCTGATCCTAAAGCTGCTATCTTTAAGGAGTAGGAATAAACAAATCCAAATACTTGAGACACCAGGTTTCTTTACAGTGTGAAAAATATGAATGCCAAATAATCGTTAGGACGTGGCAGATGCTCTGATTTATAAATGGCTCCTGAGCCGCTTGAACTGGATCACCGTCCTCTGATGAGAGGAAGGCTTCTGTGCCCTTTCAGTGTCCAAGGAGCAATCAGAGTAGAAAATAAACAATGTCGTTTTCTCGTGATTATCGAGTGTGAGTTTATGGTCTGAAATGCACCTTCATACTAGGAGAAGATTGTAATATCCTGCTGATTGTGGGAAAATAAATGTAAAATGAGACAGTCTCTTAAATCTGCATTTAAAACATTGTATGGTTTCCTTGGGCAGAACAAAAAAAAATGTGTCTGTCTTCTCTGAAAACAATAAGATTGCTTTGTTACAGGGGAAGATTCTGATTTTGGCATCTTAGCTGCTTCTAGCCTGTCCTGTTTAAGTGTACACACACACACACACACACACACACACACACACACACACTTACTGTTGTTGCTATAGAGATACAATAATAATGTTTTATATATATATTGAACATTTGCTGCTGGCTAGACATTGTGCTAGAAAATTTTTAGATATTTTTATGCAGCTGTGTTCCCCTGGTCTACAGTTATGCTTTCCAGTGGTTCAGCTGTCATATCAACCATGATATTAAAAGAAAATCCGAGAAATGAACAGTCCATTAGTTTTAAAATTTGTACTATTTAGAGTACCATGATGAAATTTTTCACTATTGTACTCAAATCTGGAACTTGAATTATCCTCTTGTCCAGCAAAAGTGGACAGTTATCTTGATGTTCCAGTCAACTGTCTGGGTAGCACAGGGCTTGTGTTTAACTAAACTTTGTTCAACTTCATGCTGAAACCAAAGTTCAAGAGTAGAGATGCAATCCAGATATGTCAAAATGAAGCTGTAAAGTACTTTCTTTAAATAAAAATGTGCATGTTTCCAACTTATTAAGGAAATAAAATTTGGGTCTTGTTTGCCAAGATCTATGTTCAGAATTTTTCTGTGAAATTCTGAAGATAAATGGAAATTCAAGTTAGTTTTTGCCATTGCACATAAAAATGAAAAAGTATCATCCCTGTATGTAGCAAGTGCTTAGCTAATATGGAAACATTCTTAAATTTTTGGTAGAACATGTAAGCAAATACATGTTCTCATTGAAGGGAGTGTGTTGCACCAAAAAGCTTTGAGCTTCTGTGAAGATTTCAGTAAGGAATTCCCTGAAATGGGTGACACCAAGCAATTTACTATGAGTAAGTACACAGGCTCCATATTAAATATATACTGAATATATACTGAAAGAACACAAAAGATACTGGAGAAGTTCACAGATTGATGAAGGAACTCTTGATAAGTTTTCAGTAGATTTCAAAAAGTTGATTAAGAAGAAAGGATGCCATCTGCAATAAGTCTGCAGTTATAATGAAACCAGGCTCTTTTGGAACAAGATTTCTGATGGAATGTGCACAAATAAAAATGTAAAATGGTACCAAGACATGCAACATGGAAGGATAGATCAACTCTCTTATTTTGTGGCAATGCTTCAGGTCATATAATAAAATCAGCCAAAATTCACAGAGCAGGGAAACCATACACTGTTAGGAAAAAAAACTGATAATAAAAATTATCTGCCCAATTTTTTCACTATAATTGGAAAGCATGGTTGGCAGCAGTCTTATTTTGGAATGTCTCACCTGATGCTTCGTCCCAGAAGACTAAAAAAAAAATTTTTTTTTTCAAAACAGAGAGTTGGAATTGAAAGTCCTATCAGCAGAAAATACATGTGACCTTCTTGTTTCTGTTTGTTGTAAAGTTAAGATGTTAAAGTTGTATTTTTTAAAATATGTTTTTTATTGGAAAGTCAGATATACACAGTGGAGGAGACATGGAGAGGAAGATCTTCTGTCCATTGATTCACTCCCCAAGTGGCCACAATGACCAGAGCTGAGCCAATCTGAAGCCAGGAGCCAGGAGCTTCGTCTCCCACATGGGTACAGGGTCCAAAGGCTCTGGGCTGTCCTCGACTGCTTTCCCAGGCCACAGGCAAGGAGCTGGATGGGAAGTGGAGCTGCTGGGATTAGAACTGGTGTCATTTTCTCCTCTGTATGATTAAAAAGCACCTTTGCTGTAAATAACAGCTTAAGAACAGTTGAGAACAAGGAAAACTTAGAACCAGACAGGAAACGGTCAACAGAAACAAGGTGGAGGAATCCACCATAGGGGGAGGGTACGGGGAGGGGTTGAGGGAATCCCAGAGCCTATGAAACCGTGTCACATAATGCAATGTAATTAATAATTACAAAAATTAGAACAGTTGAGAATGAACTCAGGAAAACATCTGTGAAAAACTGAGTGAATGGAGTTGTCTCCGGGGCACTAACCCCACGCTCAAGGCCTTGCCCTCAGGACCTGATCACCTCCCAAACACTCCACCTCCTAGAACCTTCACATTGTTGCCAGTGTCCCTCATGAATTGGAGGGGCAGAAATACTCAGACCCTAATCCTCACCTACATGCTTGCTCACTGTGGACTCAGCTCAGTCATACCGAGATCGCAAAATTAAATACTGCCTGTATCTTATTGTACCACTTAAAGCTGTCTTTCAGAGATGTGAGGGCTATGGAAGTTGAACCAAAAAGCTTCTAAGTTGACTGGGCATAACTTCTATAATTTACAAATCAGAGTACATCATTTGCCAGAAAGCACTGGTCCAATCAGATCATTTTTGAAAAACTTTAAGAGAAAGTGAGTTAGAAAACACAGTGTTTTTATCCACGAACTCAGCAAAACTACAAGAAGGTTATATTAGGTTTAATCCAGTGTTAATATGGCCATCAACAAGAGTATAATATAATATTATTCAGGCAGTTATGTACTTAATATTTGACCTTTCTGGGTTTAAAAAAGTAATGAATAATTACACTGGATAAGAATTAGGAGACTTCCTTTCTAGTCTGGAAATCTCTGAGTTTTTTGAATCACTGATTTAAAATGATTTCTGAATGTTATATTCTCAAAATCCCATGATACTGTGATTTTGTGTATGTGTAGCTAGAATTCTTTTAAGATGCCCATCATGCTATGAATGTAGCAGTACTACATCGATTTCATTTAGCTCTCTGGAAAAAGATGTTTTAGAACTTACTTATTCATTAAGTAGAAAGCAGAAACAGCACCATTAAATTCAAGTGAACAAAAGAGCTTTCCCCTTTAAGTTAACTAGATTAATTTTTCCTAAAACTCATGTGAGATTAAAAAAAATCATTTACAAAGAAATCTTCAGAAAAAGAAGAGGCATTTTACTGTCTCAGTTCAAAATAGATTGCAGAGTTATAGTAGTCTAAACAGACTGGGCTAGTCATTTAGCCTAGAGTTTAAGGTATCTCATCCCATACTATCCTGTGCTTGGTAATGTTGCACTGCTCTGCTGACCACATATCCCTGCTGGAGTGGACCTTCAGAGGAATAGTGAGAAGTTGCTGCCACCCATTTTGGAGCCCTGGATTAAGCTGCTGGCTTCTTTGACCCAACCCAGTCCCAGCTGTTGCATGCATTTAGATTGAAGCAGCAGACAAAACTCTCCATCTCTGTATTTGTGTCTCTGTTTCTGTCTCTTGAATAAATACATTTTAAACATGACAACCTTGGTTTGATGTAAAAAAAAAAAAAAATAACAAGCTAGCTGGATAGAGTGGAGAGCCTAAAGGCAAAATTATGCATCTCCTGAAAATTTATCTGCAGCAAAAATGCCAATATTACATGCCTTGGAGAAACAATAGTTTTCAGTAAGTGATGCTAGAAAAATTGAACATCCTTGTGCAGAAGAATGAACCTCAAACTACCCTCCATCTCATGTTTTTTAAAGATTTATTTATTTAATATTGGAAAATCAGATATACAGAGAGGAGGGGCGACAGGGAGGAAGATCTTCCATCAGCTGCTTTACTTCCCAAATGGCCAAATCAGCCAGAGCTAAGCCAATCTGAAGCCAGGAGCCAGGAGCTTCTTGTCAGTCTCCCACATGGGTGCAGGGTCCAAAGGCTTTGCGCCTTCCTTGACTTCCTCGACTACTTTCCCAGGCCACAGGCAGGGAGCTGGATGGGACATTGGGCCACCAGGACACAAGCCAGCACCCATAGGGGATCCTGGCATGTGCAAGGTGAGGATTTTAGCCACTAGGCTACTGTGCTAGGGCCTCAGTCTCTTACCATGTATTAAAAAAGTCAATTCAAACTGGGACAAATACCAAAATGTAAGAAGTAAACTATGAAACCTGCATAGATTATTAATGTAAAACTCAGAAACATCATTGGATGTTGCCATACATCTGTACATTGTAGCAAGCAGGGTTGCTTTCTTTGATACTTTCCAAACATTTCAATGGAGAAGGGATTTGGGGACAAGACCCTAAAACAGTCAAACAAAAGAACAAACGGGTTTTTAACAAGCCAAAAATCTTCTACATAGCAAGAGAAACAATTTTTTAAAAATCATGGGAAAAATATCTGCAAACTACCTATCTCACAAAGATACGTATGAATCAGACAAGTCGGTAGTAAAACCAAGGCACTAATTTTAAAATGGGCATCCGGGTGGATACTTTGGCTCATCAGATGAGCCTGTTGTTTGGGATGCTTGCATCCATAAAAGAGTGCAAGTTTGAGTGGCTAATACTGTGCTCTTCTGACCCAGCTGCCTGCCCAAGTGCACTGAAAAGAGTGCATGTGATCCATGGAACTTAGACTCCTGCCACCAGTGTGTGAGACTCACGTGGGGTTTTTGGTTCTTGGACACAACCTGAAGTAGTTCTACTTTTTGTAGACATTTGAAGAGTAAACCATTGCATGGAAGAGATCATTGCTTCTCTTCCCCTCCTTCATTTTCTTCCTGTCCATTTTGAATAAGTAATCAATCTTTAAAAAAATGGGCAATAGTCTTACGAAGTTGAGAGCACAGTAGTAGTTACTAAATGATGGAAAGAGTTGTAGGAAGGGAAGAAGTGGGGAAAAGTTGATCAGTTACTAAGTTGTAGTTAGTTCAGATGTTACAGTGAGTTCTAAGATATAGTGAGTTGCGATGTTCAGGTGTACAGTGGTGTAGCTGCAAATAACAATAATGTACTGTGAATTTCATGGAATGGTAGCAAAGTGCTTCAGTTGTTTTCACTACAAGAACTGAGAAATGTTTGAAGAGACGGATGTACTTACTCTGATTTGGACATTATACAATATATGCAGATAGACAAACATCACATGGGTACCCCAAGTAAAACCAGAATAGTCAACTTTTTCATTTTATGACATCTTTTGTGAATTTAATGGTGAAAATATCTTAAATCTTGGAGGGGCCAGGCATTTTGGTGCCACAGGTTAGGTTTCCACCTGCAATGTCTTACTCCCATATCAGAGTGCTGGCTCAAATTTCGATTTGAGATCTAGCCCATTGTTATAAACCTGGGAAAGCAGAGGAAGATAGCCCAGGAGTTTGGATCCTTGCTCCCCAGGCAGAGTCCAGCCCTGGCCACTGTGGCTGTTCTGAAATGAAGCAGCAAATGGAAGATCTCTGTGGACTCTCCTTTTCTCCCTGGCCTTCCGCTTTTTTAAACAAATAAATCTTCAAACAAAAATTAGAGGCGAAGCCAAATTGGACTGTATATTATTGATGCCAAATTTTAAAAAGCAATGAAGATGAATCCAAATATGAAACAAAACAAGAAAACATTTATTATTGAAAATTTAGAAAATACAGTTAGGAAAATATAATCATGCTCTATTCAGTACATCTGGAGAAAATCAGTAACTGCCCCTTGATTTATACTTTCAGATTATTTTTTTTTAAAAATATGTATGTAAATTTTTTCTAAAATATTAATGGCAGATGTACTATTTTGTGTTGTTATTTTTTCTTTAACAATAAGTATATTATAAGGATGTTATCCCTATCAGTAGCCACCCAACTTCATTCTTTAGCCCATTACAGGTTTTGTTTAGGTTGTATTTCTTTAACTCAATAGGGGTATGCTTCATAGTTTTAATGTAACATAAATGATGTGCCTCTAATAAAATATAGTATTTCTACTTAAACTATATTATTTTAGTGAGAATCGCAGGTATTTGTGACAGTTTACAATGTTATAGTTGTGAAACTAACTCCTAGTTCATTGATTTAGGAAACGGTTCAGCAGATGCTGATGCTGAGTTTATTAGGAGAGTTCGTAGGGAAGGAACGCCTTTGATGAGAGCCTTTGGTGCTCTCAGTAGTACGGGTAATCTAAAAATAGCAGTATATCTTTTGGCTAAAGGGGGTTGGCCTTGACTTCACATATTTGTATACCTCCCATATGTAACATTAGATCAGAAACTTGTCATTTCTGATTAACTGGTCTTATTCTTAAAGATTCGCCAGGAAGCAGAAGGCAATTCAGCTACCTCCTGCTATGTATGTTCTGTCATTGGGAAAATGGCAAAGGATAATGTTGGCCTGTAATGAATTCAGACAGGCAGAGTTTTATTAATTTTGTCCTCGTTTTTGCTGCTTACATTTTGCACAGGATAACTGAGCAGCTATCCCACACTGAAATATAATCTTTTAGCCATTAACATCAATTTTACCTTGGATTTCCTAATTGGTTTAATTCATCTTCATGGAGATACTAAATGAATGTATTTTATTAAGTGTAACAAAAAAATTGTATTAATAATATCACTCATCCTTGCCAGAGTGTGAGAACCTATTCCCTAGTGAAAACAAACAAACAAACAAAAAAAACAATCAAAAAAATAATTTTGTCTCCCTCGTGTGGGAAGAGGCATGCAAGAGAGGTTTATAGAATGCATCCACTTTACAGAGCTGCAGTTACTTTTTAAAAAGAGTTTTTTTTTAATTGGAATAGCAAATTTACAGAGAGAAGGAAACAGAAAGATTATCCATTTATTCCTCAAATGGCCACATCAGCTGGAGTAGAGCTAATCCAAATCCAACAGCCAGGAGATTCTTCCTGGTCATCCATGCGCATATAGGGTCCCAAAACTTTTGACCATCCTCTGTTGCTTTGCCAGGCCATAAACAGGGAGCTGGATGGGAAGTGGAGTAGCTGGGGCATGAAAGCCAGCTCTTGCAGGAGAGAGTTAGCCAACTGAGTAATTGTGTTGGCCCCTGCAGTTAATTTTTAACATAAATTATTTTCTCTTTAACGTAGAAAAATTTAGTTGAAAAGTAAATATATTTGAAAGTAAATTCTGACATCTTAAAGTCCTCTCCTTTTCTGCAAAAGAAAAATAGAGAAAAGACAAAGAGCAGGAAAGTGGATTTGGGGAAAAGATTCATGAGATAGCTGTGCTTGGACTTGATTGTCCATCCCCAAAGTTCCAACCACGTTCCCATGTCTCACCATCAATGAAACGAAATTGTCCATAAGAAGCAGTGAAACTTACATTTTCTCTTTCTGTGTGTATGTTAGGGAAGCAGTTGTGTGTAACATCAAACAGTCAACGTATGGCCAAGTGTAAAAAACCATCCCAACCTTTCAACTCTTGGGATACTCAGTATTCCTGTTTGTGCTGATAGTGGTGTGTTTTAAATGCTTGAGTCATCATTATCTCATTGACATTAGCAAATCATCTAATTTTAGATTACCAAGAAAAGAATAGAAAACACAGCAATCCTCAGATCTAGGGAAAGGAGTTAATGTGCATTTATTGTTCTTAGGAAGATAGTCTAAGGCTCTTTTGTTGAACTTTTTTTCTAGATATTCAACTAAAATAACTTAAAAAAAAAAGGCTGCCCACCTCAAAAACTGTGGACCCATCTTGTTTTGGTAATGAAAAGTGTCCTATGCTACAAACTGGATGGATCCCTGGTTATTAGTGTGTGCACTGATATCAGAAATGAAGGTGACTGAGACACTGCAAGCTAAGGTGGTAAGGGCACTGCTGCAGGAAGGAGGAACGGCCCAGGCCCTCCTAGGGGACGTGAGGCCTGGATAAAGCCAGCTGCACCCCCAGGAACATTACTGATCCTGTTTTACAGACACGAAGAATGAGTACAGTAGTTTCATTGAAGCAGCCCTTTTCTGTAAGGGGAAGAAGCATTGAAGTGCATTGAGGATATGTTATTCACAGTCTTGTGAATATATCTGTATATATAGCTTGTTAAATATAGCACATTCCAAGGTAACACTTGCATATTCATGGTTTCCTTAGAAGTGAATCCTCCATGTAATCAGAATACTAAAAAGGGAAGGAAAAAGGATCTTCCTTTTAAACACTTACTGACGCTTTCCTTCAGTAAGTGTTAGAAGTTGTTGCTGCTGCTGTGTGTATGTGTCTGTGCGAGACTGCCTCAGAAAGTCAGCAGAGAACCGAATTAGGGACTAGAGGTCTGGTACAGCAGGTTAAGCTGACCCTTGCAACAGCACCACCTGCTGTAAGAGTGCCAGCTCAAGTCCTGGCTGCTCTGCTTCCGCCCCAGCTTCCTGCTTATGTGCCCAGGAAAGCAGAAGAAGATGACCCAACTACTGGGGACCCTACCACCTAAGTGGGTTTCTAGATGGAGTTTGAGCTTTTGGGTTTGGTCCAGCCTACCATGAGTTGTTGAGGCCTTTCAAATAAATAGGTAAATACATGTTAAAAAATGAAATTAAAATGAATAGTTAATTTTAGTACAAAATTTGAGTGCAAAGGGTTTTTATAGAATACAAGGAAAATTTGTATTATGAGAAACTCTACATGGATTTCAAAACAATATTTGACACCAAAACAAAACCTTTAATTCCTTTTTCTGTGGATTTTTGAAAACACACATGGAAATGCCAATAAACATACATATCTGTGTGTGTTTGTGTATATGACGCAGAGATAGAGCACTTACCTTTTTTTTCTTTTTTTTGGTCTTCTGTTAAAAAAGAACACCAGGTGGGAGTTCCATAAATTATACTTTGAAACAATGTGGCTTAATCTTCACATTTATATAAAGATTACACTTTCTCCAATCAGAGTTGGACCACTCAGATCCCATGAAGTTAGCTGATTTAATTGTTAGCTTTTGCTATGATGCTTACATGGTAAATAGGCAATGAAATATAAAGTCTCTGTAGTAAATTGATTTCATACCAAGATTTAATTAGAAACATATTTAAAGCCAAATTAAATGAGCAGTCTTTTGGTTGAAGCAGTAGTGTTGTTAGCAGCAGTATTTATCGAGTGCTTCCTGTCTTTCAGTTTTTATTTATCATCTCATGTATAAATTCAACAGTTCTGTGAAGTGGGTTGTGATTATCGATGCTTTATAGTTGAGGAAACTAAGATTTGAGGGGAGTAAGTAAATAGCTAGTGAGAGAGTTTGGGACTGAACACAAAGTCCGTTGTTTCACTCATGTCCCCAGAATCTGAAAAAAATTTAGTCTTTGTCCAGAAAGATGAAGGCAGAATTCCTCAGATGCAGGTATTCAAAATATTGACGAAAGGAGAATGGAATACTACATTCTAAGGTATGAGAAAGAAACTTGGTGTCATCATTCATTTTCCTTCTGGAGAGAGAGATGTTGTAGTTACCACTCAGAAAATTATGAAGGGAGCAGTCAGTCATTTGGCCAAGGTGTTAAGATGTTCTCATTGTGTAGTAGACTTCTTGTTTTGATTGCTTAGCATCTCACACAAGTGCAGACAGACTCTGGGAGGCAGCAGTGCCAGCCTCTCGCTGCCCACTTCAGTCCCAGCCCAGCCCTGGCTGTTGTGGACTTCTCAGTGGTGAAGTGACAGATGGGAGCTTTCTGTCTGCTCATCAAGAACCCAGTGGGTTAGTGTAGCTCTCTTTGTTTTAAAAGAACTCTGCGATGGGAGCCTACACACTGTTTCTGACTAACCCATAGTGCATTTCAAGGCATAACTCAGTATCATTTATTTCACCCTTTAGGAGAAATGCTTACACATGGAAGGTCATTTCTGTATAATTTTTCTGAACTCTCAAGTTTAAGTGCAGTTCTTTGCATTGACCTTTTTCATTTAGGGTAGAGGAGTTTTGAAATTCTGTTCTGCTTCAAAATTATATACTCATGATATATAGTTTCAGGATAATTAAAGACTTCATGGGAGAGTGGGGAGAATGGCCACTGCATGATTAGATTAAGTTATGGTTGAGTCAGTTAAAGATGAAAATCCATACTGGACATGCGGAGGCCATGTGGAAGGGCCTTCAGGACCATGTCTCGGGATGGCTTCCAGCTCTCTGAGATGCCCTCCCAGAGTTCCCTGCTCACCAGTTGTCTGTGGGTTGAGAAATCCAATTTATGGTTTGCAATGCAAGAATAATATCGCCAGATAATCTGTAGACATTTATTTCTATAAAGTATAAGCCTCCTTCTCCTTTTGAAATAAATTCTTATCTCTAACTATCTAGCGTTGATTCTTGTCCTTAAGCAGAAAGTATAGATGACTTAACCACACACCTTGATCCAAAGCTTCAAGAAAGTGTCTACCACACTCTTGGGGAAGATCCCAAATGTGCTAAAATAATGTAAACTTATATTGAGCGACAAGTAGTAGATAGTAATTTCTGGCCTGCTCCCTGTGGGGAAAAACAAAGAAAAAAGAAAGCAATGTATTCAACCTGTAGAAATAACCTCCTGAAATTTTTGTTGAAGGTCTCCTGATAAAATTTTTAAGTATTTGCATTGCAAAAAAGATTGATAAGGAAAGAGTTCTAATCAATTTCTACCTCTTAATTTTGGAGTTCACAAACAAAGCAGACAATTCTCTTTGGAAAGTGAACCAGTAGAATAGACTAATAGCTCAGATCACATTCACCACATTCTGAAATGTTCAGGCTGTTTGACTTCTCAGAAGTAGCTCTTTATCTTCACTCCTATAGACAGAATAAAAGGCAGAAACATGCTAAATGGACATAAATACTTAGAGAAAGATACAATTCCATGTTGAATTATTCCCACTGGCCACAATGTGGAAAATAATTAGGACTTTATATTTTAGCAAGTGTAATAGCTGACAACTAGGGGAGACTCTGTAAAAGGCTAGACTATCTTCTAGCATCAGAATATTTGGCAGCATTTTGCATAATTTCATAATGAGGCCAAAAAAATCCACAATGGAGCCACTGGAATAGAAGGATTGCAGAGTGTTAATCACATGGATTTGAGTTCGGAAGAGTTTGTTTCACTGTATGTCTCAAGGACACAGCATCGATAGTCCATCAAGACAAACTTCAGCTTTCTCAATAATCAAAAAGGCCTAATAGTGTATGCCTTATATGATATGGGAGTTGAGGGAGCGTGGGAAGTACAAATGCTAGTAAATCAATTAGTGAAGTAACTTGTACATATTCAGGGTAAGATTAGTGAAGTAACTTGTACATATTCAGGATAGTGGCTAAAGTGGTCACCTTGTATGTGCTAGGATCCAATATGGGCACTGGTTTGTGTTCCTGTGGCCCAATAGCTCCCTGCTTGTGATCTGGGAAAACAGTTGAAGATAACCCAAAAGTCCCAAACCTTGGGATTTTGCACCCACGTGGGAGACCCGGATGAGGCTTCCGGCTCCTGGCTTCAGATTGTCTCAGCTCTGGCAATTGCAGCCACTTGGGGAGTGAATCAGTGGGTGGAAGGTCTTCCTCTCTTTCTTCCTCTCTGTATATCTGACTTTCAAAAAAAAAATGAATAAATCTTAAAAAAAAAAAAGGTTAATTTGTTGAGCCCAACAACATAGCCTAGTTGCTAAAGTCCTCGCTTGGCATTTGCCAAGATCCCATATGGGTGCCAGCTCATGTCCCTGCCACTGTACTTCCCACCCAACTCCCTGCTGTGGCCTGGGAAAGTAGTTGAGAATGGCCCAAACCCTTGGGACCCTGCACCAGTGTGGGAGACCCAGAAGAAGCTCCTGGCTCCTGGCTTTGGATCGTCCCTGGCTCCTGCCATTGTAGGAGTCAGCCAGCAGATGGAAGATCTTTTTGGCTTTCCTTTCTCTTACAAATCTGTCTTTCCAATAAAAATAAGTTAATCATAAAAGGACTATTTATTATTATTTGTGTACAATGTTTTCTACTTTTCCATCATGATAACTAGGAAACATGCTTTTACAACAAGTATGGTGATGGTAAATCCTACTGTGTGGCAGCTTTGTGCCCAGTGCTGGGCAAAAGGAAAGAAAAGTAAAATGTTTAATCCCAGGTAATTGGTTTATTTTTAAATTTTTATTGGAAAGCCAGACTCACAAAGAGGATAGATTTTTTTCCCCCACTGCTTCACTCCCCAAGTGGCCACAACTGCCAGAGTTGAGCGGATCTGAAACCAGGAGCCAGGAGTTTCTTCTTGGGTCTCCCATGCAGGAGCTGGGTCCCAAGGCTCGACTGCTTTCCCAGGCCACAAACAGGGAACTGGGTGATAGTTGGAGTATCTGGGACACAAACTGTCGCCCATCTGGGATCCTGCAGTATGCAGGGCTAGGAGTTAGCCACTAGGTCACTGCATTGGGCCCATAGATAGGTAACTGAGAAATGAAGAGCGAGTTAGAATGAATAAGATCTGAAAACTAGAGTCCAAAGACACATCAGGTTTATTTTCATGGACTTGCTACTGCTAATAAAACAACTAATGACACTGCATTCAAAATGATATCATTTAACATATAGGAATCTGTTAAAAATTAAATAATTATCTAAAAAATTATTTGTTTTTGGAAGAGGCTAGAGGGAGATGGAGAGATGAAGAGGGGGAAGAGAGATCACACATGTGCTAATTCACTCCCCAGATGAGTACAGTGGCCAGCACTGGGACAAACTAATGTTGAAAGGGAGGCACTTCATCTAGGGCAGCCACTTGGGTGAAGGCACCCAGGCACTTGGTCTTTCTCCGGCTCCCTTGTCCAGGCCATTAGCAGGAAGCTGGATGGTCAACTGAAGCAGCAAAAAGCAAAGCAGTACCTGTGCTGTGTAATGACACGTCAGGTAGCAGCCTCACCCTCTAGCCACAACACTGACCTCTCATTCCACTGACAGAGAGAAGAACAATCTGAGGCTCAGGCAGATTCAACACATTCTTCAACACAACGTATAACATATGCCAAATCCAGGAATACCCTCAAAGCCTGACTCCAAAGCTTGTGTCCTACATAGTGTTTTGATGCGTTTTGATGCAAAGTCTCATGGCCTGTGCGTGGGCTGGGGTGTGGCAGAGCAGAGAGGGCTGCACTCAGAGCTTTCCTAAGACTAGTAGCTAATCTTGAGTACCTCAATATTAGGGATGTTTGCAGTGTTCCAAAAGCAGGTTGGAAAAAAAAAATAATGGAAACAGATTCATGTTTAATAAAGTAGGTGCAATGTAGTCAAATGAATGATTGGTCCTTTAGTTTTCCTGTTGAGGAGAGTGTGTTTCTCTCATTGCTCTGTGTGGGACGTGGGAGCTGCAGCAGAGTATCAGTCAGGCAGAGTCCCCACCCCGGAAACATGTACTAAATGAAGAAAATGTGGAAGCCACCAGCCAAAAAGGATATTTAAGAGAAACGATGGGCTTTACAAATTGTGATGAATTTGGTGAAGAAACTTATTTGACAAAGAAGAATCCTGGTTTTAGAGTAAATCTTTGACTCAAGATATTTTTACTACCTACCAGACAGGTAGAACTCTAAGGAGTAAATGAGTATTCCAGTTCAAAAGAATAGAAGCGTAATGTCCCAAGGGCTGAACAAACTCATGTTCACAGAAGATTAAGTGGGATTTCTATTTTGTATCTTTTACATCGTATTGTTTCTATTTTATTTAAAGACACGTAAGTTTATTTTTGTTCGCTTGCTATTCTTATGGGCCTGTTGCCGCTAGAACATTAGCTACCTGGAACCAGATACATGTTTTATCCCCTAATATCTGCACCCCATACACTTGAAGAGAGGCTGTCCCACAAGACCCAGTTTAGAATTAGTTACTGAATGCCTGTCTGTGGGTGAATAATTGCCATTTCTTCACAGCACTTTGTACTGGTGTGAACACCTGGCTCTGTGTGCCAGTTGAGTAGGATCCATGGTCTCTGCAGGGCTTACCTCAAGGTGATTTGTCACTCCGTCTCTCATTGTAGGCAAGCCATGCAAAATAGCAGTGAATAGTGAATTTGCATACTGGGACAGATTAATAGAAGTAGAAAGAAAAGCATAAAATCAAGCTGATATAATTTAGAAACCAATTATCAAAGATTATCATGTTTTAACGAGGTAAAAAATATCTGATTGTTGTGTCTTTTATACAGTATGTGCAGTTTCTGCTTATTGGGGAGGAAAATTACTTTGGCAATGAACTTGCGCTTCAGGTAATGATAATTTCAGCAGATAAGAAGATATTTTTAAGGCAAAGGCAGCATCAGCAGTTGTCATGAACTTAGCTTTCAAAATTGTGGCTTAAATGCATATGCAAGTTATCTGTGTAGAAAGTCCCACTAACTGTAGTATTTTTTCATTGCTGCCTCATCATTTGTAGGCAGTGCAATATTTGAAAAGTGATACCAAGTTATACCTTGAGAACTACCCTGAGGTATTTAGGTGACCTCTATTAGCTTCCTAGCCCACATAACAAAATGCTTTCTTTCAAAAATGTGTTTATTTATTTGGAAGTCAGAGTTAGAGGGAGAGGGCGAGAGAACCCTTCCATCTGCTGGTTCACTTCACATACCCCCATAGAGTTAGCTACAAGGCACGAACTGTGCCCAGGTGAGGCCAGGAGTCAGGATCTTCATCTGCTTCTCTCATGTGGACACAGGGCTCCAAGCATTTGGGCTGTGCCCACTGCTTTTCCCAGGCCACTCACTACTTCAGGGAGCCCCATCAGAAGTGGGGCAGCTGGGACTCAACTGGCTTCTTTATGGAATGCCATCATTTGCAGAAAGCAACTTTACACACTATGCCACAACACAAACACTGAAAGCAAAAGCTTGTCAGATATTTCTTGTAAAATTTATTGTGGCTAAGTTTAGGGAATATTGTCTTTTCCCCAAGATAAAAACGTTTTTCATCATAAGTAGAATATTTGCCTCAAGTTCATCCTCTGCAGTATTGCAGAATTCTGAAAAAAAAAATCAATTTGCTCTCATTAAGTGAGACAACATTTAGCTTCTTTGCAAGTCTTCTGTTTCCATAGACATGAATAAGATCAGAGTGTAAAATACGCATCAAGCCCAGTTTACAATGAGGTATCACACACTGTAGTTTCTGACTGCAAAGAATCAGTGGTAGAGGAGAGAAAGGGAGGAGTGTAGTTCTGTGGCTTCGGCCCGTGAGCTCCTGCAGCTGTGGTTTGATATTAGGAGAATCTCAGGGTAGGAGCTGAGCTGTGTGGACAGCACTCCCCTCAGACCAGACTCTGAACATGAACTCAAGCCCTGCATGAGCTGTGACATCCCCACACTTCCACATGTGGCTTCTGTTTTCTCATTTATTTCCCCAGATGTTTAACGGTAAGGAGAAGCAACTGAATCAGGAGAGCCTTGGGGACACCAGACTTTTTGAATTCTCTGGATAGCACCATCTGCATGAGCAGATGGGAAACATGCCGCGGGACTAGAGGGGGACTGAAAAAAAAAAAAAGAAAGAAAGAAATGCATGGCTGAGGAAAACAGGATGCCATTACCTGGGAATCCTTGGCAGTGTGAGGCCGTGGCCACTCAGTGACTGCCATCCATGGAATTCAGGAGGCTGTAGGGCGCTGAAGCCCTGCAGGCAGCGGAGCACTAGGAGTGCGCACATACCCCCATTTCTCTGTGCAGGCAGGAGGAGAACCCTGGTGTCGTTCGTTCAAAGTCCACATGAAGAGTAACCTAGCTTACTTGCCATTAAGCATTACCTGTGACCCCTGGCCATCAAAAGAGATGCCAATAATCTGTGGGTACAATATTGTACACAAAGCGGGTACATTATACATATAGTGCTCAAACTGACACAAAAACATATAATTTGCTCACAATATTTTCTAACATGCCCCCTTCCCATTCATTCAGGTTCTCATCCGTTCATTTGAACTCAGATTGTTGAGTAGTCATTTTGTGCAAGGGACAATACTAATTGTTTTAAATGCCTGCATTCCAAGAGGTGAGGATTTTTATTGCAAAAGAAAGTAAATTTCAGGAAGATGAGGTAATGTCCCTAAAGTAACAAGAATAGTAATAATAGAACTGCACCATAGAAGTGAATATTACAATCCTAGTTGTTTTAAATTGTAACCATTACTCTGCATTGCCAATCTTGGAGCTTTCTACAAAAATATGATTTAAAAATATGCTTTGTTTTAGCAATTACAATTATGTTACAGAAAAACAGTCTAAGTTTAAGTCATATGCTTTGTGGGTATGAAATTTTGCTTAGTTCTCTAGTTATTCAACTTAGGAGGAGTTCTCTGGTTCATGTCTGTAGGATAGTTCTGGGCTGATAGTGTGTGCAGCAGAATTGTTGGAATTATTGCAAGAGTATGTGTTTTCTAAATACGAAGCATTGGACATTTGAAACATTATTGGGCCCTCTGCCTTCCAAAATCTGAGAGCTTATTGAAAGAATTTCCTCTCTCTGTGGCTGTCTCTTTTCCTCTCTCCTCCTGTCTCTCTCTCTCTTTTTTTTTTCATTTAAATAGAAATGTTTATTTTTTCATCGTATAAATAACACATGTTCATCAAGGAAAGTTTTGAAAAGGAAGGATTTTTAAATATCTGTTAAAAATAGACAAATAGCTCAATAATTATGCTTCTAGTGATATTCATCATGAATAGCTGAAGAAATTGGCAGAATTTCCTTCTGCATTCACTAAATATTGGTATTTCCACAGCACATTGTGACTATGTTCTATGTCCTTTATGTAATGTGCTTTGATTGCCTAATATTATGTGGTGATTTAATTGTTCTGCCATTTTATAACCCTCACAATTTTATCATATTTGTGTGTAATACAGTATTAGTACTAGTCTCTACATGGGGACATTTAGGTGGATTTCAGCTTTTGACCTCTTACATGCTGCTATTGCCATGTTTTATATTGATTTCACTTATTCAAACTTGAATGATCTGAAAGTCAAGACTAAGAAAGAGGTGACTAAAGGCAGAGAAGTGAGGAGAGCCAGGTCGAGGATAAAATGGTAAGATGTTTTCTAAGTGCAAAAGGACAATGGAACAATAAAAAGTTGGATTGTAAAATATGCTCTAATGCTTTGAGCACATTGAGTGCATGAATGATATGATGACTTTATTAAGGATGTATTATTTATGACTGATCTAGAGTAACAATTTTCTATTTATACCTTCAGTAAATAGAATAAGCAGAAATGTTGTATCAAGTAACGCTCTCCATGGCAACAGGAAATGCCTTTACAATACCCCTTGTTTTGTCTAACAGTTGCAAAAGCTATATGGACAAAATACGTAACAATAAAGGGTATTTTCCAGGTTTCTCATAAACATTCATTTATTCTTAACAATGGGTTCTCATTAAGAAGAGTAATGAAACACCATGAGATAGATAACACTACCTCAGATTCATTTGAAAATAAATATCTCCAATAAATGACTTCCTAAGGTGGTTGATCAATTTTTCCCAAAGATGGAATATATAATTTTATACAAAAGTAGAACCTGAATAATATATGATTTAAATTGATCCTAACTTGCTTTATTTCTAAGACATGTGTTCATTAATAACAAAATACTCAATAAAAATTATGAAGGGCCTTACCTGTCTGAAAGGCTAAGACATGGGCTTCCTGACAGCTTAATGCACAGGAATGGTTGGTAGCGGTTGAACTGTGGATCAGAGGATGAATTTAACCAATACGTTTCAGTTAGTCAACATATCATTCTTAAAATGTGAGCCCAAATACTTTTCTAAAGGACCTGGCTTCTCCAGTTGCCCCAAATTTCTAAACTTTTTATTTCATCTCCAAGGTCTTGATAATCCAAGGTCTTCACTTGATAATCTAGCAAGCCTGATGGAGTTACCTGCTTTTGTGACCCAGGAACACAGATACTTGACTCAAATAGAGTCACAAGAGGCTTAATAAATACTGGTCTGATCATTGCTCTCCTCCACATGCATATAAGAATATCTTATTTTAGGGGCCCATACTGTGGCACTGCAAGCTAAGCACTAACTGCAGTGCTGGCATCCCATATGAGTACAGGTTCAAGTCTCACCAGCTGCATTTGTGATCCAACTCGCAGCAAATGTGCCTGGGAAATCAATGGAAAATAACCCAAGTACTTGAGTTCCTGTACTCGTGTTGGAGATGTAGAAGAAGGTACAAGCTCCTGGTTTCTGGCTGGCAGTGTTTTGGCACTTTCTGCCATTTGTGAGTGGCACAATGGATGAATGATTCTCTATCTCTCTGTAACTCTTTCAAATAAATACAGGCTTTATAAAAAGTATATCAAATTGCAGTGAATCAATTTGTATATAAGCTCTCCATTTTCAAGCAAAACATCTCATCTGAAAATCAAATGAGCTAACTACATATTATAATATGTGGTTTTATATATATATACATGCATATATATATATATGTATATAAAACTCATATGTATATATAATCAATGTGAACCAGTACTCTTCAACTCAAAGAGATGTTGTGTAGGCTTATACTATAGAAGTCATATACATGATCTGCATATGCCAATTTTTACTGTCACCAAACCAATAGGAATGCATTTTTTAAAGATTTGTTTGTTTTTATTGAAAAACGGGTTTACAGAGAAAGAGACATATCTTCCACCTTCTCGTTCACTCGCCAGTTGGCCACAGTGGCTGGAGCTGAGCCGGTCTGAAACCTGGAGTTAGAAGTTTTTTACAGGTTTCCCATATTGGTGCAGCATAAGGACTTGCGCCGTCCTCCACTGCCTTCCCAGGCCACAAGCAGAGATCTGGATGGGAAATGGAGCAGCCGAGACAGAAACTGGTACCCATATGGGATGCTGGTGCTTCTAGTTGGAGAATTAGCTGATTGAGGCGACACACCAACCCCAAGAGTGCATACGTTTAAACTCTTAATTGTAATGTAACTTCTAACAGCTTTTTGAAATATATGTCTGTAAAAAAGTTCAGTTTCTAAGCTTGATAAACTTGGGAGGACCATAGGAAAGTAACAGTCCACAGATTAAAGTGCGCAAAGTTTGCAGCTCCAGAAGTGTCCTTGGCCCTTCTGGACACTGTTACGCTGCTCTGTACTGACCGTTAGCGTCTCTGCTGGCTTCTATCACCTCCTATGTCTTGCCCATCTTTATGCTTCATATGAAAATACACTTTATTTTGTATCGATCTTTTTTTGTGCATTGGTACCTTTAATAATCATGTTTTTATTTTATGGGGGTTAAGATATCACATACACAAAGTATGGGGGAGGATAAAACCTGTGCACCTAGAAGATTGGATGATGGAAAGTAGTAAGAACTTGGGAGACATGGGCTGGGTTGTGCACTGAGCATTGCCCTTTCATTTGGGTAGGGAGGCTTGCTCAGTGAGGCAGGAGGCCTAGAACTGGAGCCTGTCCCAGCTGGGAATAGCCCACCTCCCTTTCCCACTCCCACAGCATCTGTGCAGAGACAGGCTTTAAGGCGATTTCATATTTTTTTCAATGGCACTGCTGTGTAGCCCTCCACATGATTTCAGTTTTCATGAAATAAATAAGTACTACTTTATAAAAGTAATTATAACAAAAAATAAAAATACTTACTTTGGCAAGGATGAAGGCAGCAGTTACAATGTATTACAGAACACTCAATAATTTAAGTGCTGTGCTCAGCGCCTCACAGATATCATCATTTGATTTCTCAATGAAACTGATATAATACTTCTCACTGGCATTAATATAAAAGAATTTTAGCCAGATTTTACATAAAGGAAATGGAGAGCTAGAGGAATTAGTAATGTTTCCACTTTTACAGAGGTACAGGTGAAAATCATTGCACTTATCACCTAACCACCCCTTTCTAGAATACTGATTCTGTGTCTTTTAGAGACACAGTTGTAAATCCAGAACTCATGTTATTACAAATCTTGCTTAAATTTGATCATACTCAAGTTATTGAAAATTTATGCTAATTCACTCCATTTCATTTGTAAGTTTGAAAACTGACTATAATTTCCAATCTTGTATTCTTTAATGCATTATAAAAGCAATTTGCCTTAATAATAATATCATTTGCAATGTATCAGTTTTTATTTCTGTTTTACCATGTTCTCATTTTGCCACTTACTTATTATTGTGGGATAATAATTTATACATAGTTTAACTGTTAGGTTTTGGGTTACATATTCCAGGGAGCTTGACTGTAAATGCTTATGGAAGACTTCCAGATTCTTAAATCATTTTTTCCTATCCTGACTTTATTAAATCTGTTTTTTAACCAATTTTCATTCCTTATCATTTAAATAGTCATTTCCATTTTAAAGACAAACTGACCAGCTACTAGTCTACTTGTAGTCTACAAGTAGATCATACTAGTCTACTTGTGTAACTAAAAAATGTCAATATTGGTGTTGATACCCACGTCTGAAGGGTTGAATGAATCCTCAAGACAAGTTCTTTTCGCTACTGAACCAAGAAATGTAACACATTTGGTTTTTATTTGTTATTATTTTTAATTTGCCACATTGTTTCCTTTGAGGCTACATTTAAAGAATAATCTAACAATTGAGGATACATATTCATGAAATTAAGATGGTGCTGAAACTTCTTGCATGCTTTGGCACTAGGCGTGTGTCACATGGATCAGTGCTGATTGGAATAAATCACTAACAGTGAGTTCTCTTGATCTTCAGTGGAGTTAACTTTGTAGTTCTGACTCTCTCTTTCTGTCAGTTGGGGAGATTAACTCAGTGTCATGTGAGCTTGTTTCCCTTCCACATTTTTAAATCACAGGTTCTATTAAGGGCTTCATAATGTCACTCAAGATAGGTATCACTCATGCAGCATTTTATTTGGACAACAGAGTGCTTTTAGCAAATACACTTTTTCCATTCTTAAATTTTTTATTGACTTAGTAATTCTATTGATCAGAAACATGGGGTCCTATTTTCCATACAACAATAAGCAAAGGCTAGGAAATTGATCCCTTGTGTAGATACTGCACATGTTCTCACATTGACTGCCATCTGCACTGTTCTGTACTGTTTGGCGTTGAATCCTCTCATTTTATGGAGGCCGAAACTGTGATTGTCCAGAGCATATGAGTTTGTGACTCATTGATTGAACTTGAATATCCCACAACTTTCATGTTTTCTTTTCTGTATTATGTTGTAATCATGCTAGGCAATTGTCAGAGGAAAAATGGTAAACTAGTTAGCATGAAACTTTTAAAGATCAATCACAGTCTCTTCATCTACTTTTCATCAGGTTCAAATGTCAACAAATTTACACACCAGTCAAGTTGCTCCATTCACTTAACCAGTCTTTACTGGCTCATATTTTCATACTGCTTCATTCTGATTGGGAAATCTTAAAGCTACAATTTTTTTCTAGTAAAATCTGGTGTATTGTTCATAATCTTGTATGTATTTCATTGTCTAGTTTATAGCTCACCTTTTTTTGGTAATAACTGCTTCAAGTTCCAATAACTTTCTCTGTTGGGGATCTTATTTCGCTGTTTTTACTTAACATATGGCGTCAAATGGTAATTCACATGAGTTAAAATGTATAATTTTATATGTATAGTTAAACTATTTCTTTGCATTGTGTCAGTCCTTATGCAGTATCCAGAGGCAGGTGCAGTTATTGTTGTGCTATTATAACTGACGCTCAGAGAGGATACATACTGTTTTTGCTGTCAGAAAAATTAATGTCTTCTTAGGCTAATTTCTATTGCTTATCAATTTTTATTTCAAGGTTTGTAAGGTTAAATACCGTAATTATTAACCATCATATGGAATGAAAACTTTCTATGAGTAATTTCTGTTGGTCAACTCATTTATTGTTATTAAATTTTAGGTTACAATGTTGCGTATTATTGGGGCAGGCATTTGGCCTAGTGATTAAGGTGTGGTTAAGATTTCACATGCCATACTGAAGTCTCTAAGTTCTGGATCCTGAATCTAGATACCTGCTACTTTAGGTCCTGGAAGTTGGATGTGATAAGTTTGTGCCATCAGTGTGACAGATTGATTGAACTCTCAAATTCAGCCTGGAAATTCCATAAATGCCCAAGCAAATATCAACTCTTCCTCTCTTTCAGATGAATAAACTTTAAACTGACTTAAATTAATACATATCTTAGCTGAATCAACACCTAACACTTGCTTTACCCTCTTAACTGGTACAGTATAAAGCTGGTTCCCAGGGTTTATTATAGCACTTGGAATGGGAAGAGAGCAAAGGATACATAGGATGAGCAGGTCTGGAGATCTTACATACAACTTGAGGTTCACAGCTAATAGCATTGTTTTGTATTGGTGATTTTTGTTAAGTAAGTCAATTTCATCTGTTTTTTTTTTTTTTTCACAAAGATCCAAAAGTATCTATGTAAGATGTGTGGCTTTAGTGAACTTCAATAGGCAGTTTAATATCTGTTTATCTCATTATATAAAGATGTAAACAGCAAATCCACACAAAAACTCTTCATTAAACATTGGAAACCATTAGCATATTGCCTTGTGTTTCTCTCAGGAGTGGCACACATTTGGTGATTCTGTCTTTCCACCTCTGAGTTTTACAGAGTCTAAAATGCTTTCAGATGGCATGGGAGGGTTTGAGAAAATCAGGAAGGCTGTTTACAAGCCAATGTAAAATCAGTTGTGTCACAGTGTTGCATTGTATCTTAATCATTTTTTTAAATTGCTTTAGAAATAATTACTCATTAGCAGCATTGTAGTATTCTGCCACCATGAATGCCTCCACTAATGTGAACACAGAGCATGGAAATTATAACTAACATGTCATGCTCCTGAACCATTTTGTTAATCACCTGCGAGAACTATCCTTATTCCTGGCCTTTGGTATAATTAAGCGTGTATTGACATGCTTTCATGTTTATGGGCTATATTAGAACCTCTTAGATATGTAATTACATCTAGAAACTGCTAGCATTAGTGTCTGTTTTATTAAGCTAAAAATCCATTACAAGACAGAGCAGCAGAGGTGTACTGAGAGCGCCAACGATTTAGGCATTTGCTTCAGTTGCTGGGAATGAAAGAGTACGGCTGCTTTAGTGAACCACGAAGTTCACACTGTCACTGAGATCGTCCTCGTACTGTGCATGGGCCCTCCTGCATCAAGAAGAGGTGAACCTTTTGTTTCCACATCCTCACAAAGGGAACTCTGCCATCTGCCCTGGAGAGTCATTTCATTGTTTTATAGCCTTCACTCTCAGCCCAGTCATCTTTCTATTTAACTTATGTCCTTCTTGTTAGGATTTATGAGTGAAGTGCTCTGGTCCACAGGAGAAAATGTGAGCATTGTTCTTCTCTTGAGCTTTCCATATAAATGGAGGCTATTATTACATCTATCACTCTGGTTTTTTTTTCATTTATAACAACACAGCTCATCCAGACATTTTTGTTAAGCAGTAATCAACAGGTTTTGGTAGTTGTTAGATTTTTACTGCATTATGAAGCCATTTTGATTTCTTTTCTTTTGAGAAAACAACACAGAGATGGAGAAAATACAAGGTCTTAATAGGAGATTGGAAAACTATTTGTGTCATAGCTACTCTTTTTTTTTAAAGATTTATTTTATTTTTTTATTGGAAAGATATACAGAGAGGAGGAGAGACAGAAAAGAAAGTCTTCTGTGCATTGATTCACTCTCTCCATGGCCAGAGCTGCGCCAATCAGAAGTCAGGAGTCTCAAGCCTCTTCTGGGTCTCCCACACGGGTGCAGGGTCCCAAGGCCCATGGGCCATCCTCGACCGCTTTCTTAGGCCATGAGCAGGGAGCTGGATGGGAAGCGTGGCACCAGGATACAAACACGTGCCCCTATGGGATCCCAGCACACGCGCCTGGCCCAATAGCTACTGTTTAATTTGGTTGTCCATCCTCTCATTCTTTCCACCCTGTTACCAAATCTGAGATTAAATGAAATGCATTTGTTCATATGGAGACAGTGTCATATGCCATTTCTCTTCTGATATCTCCTATTATCAAATTTAATTTTAATCTAGTGTTGCCTTATCATTGATGTGCTATAATAATATTTTAGTGATTTTTATTTTACATTGTTTTCAACATAAACATTCTCTCTTTGTATGAGTCTTGCAGTGATGACATACTTGTCACGCATCTCTGTCTTTTGTTGTCTTGCATGGATAAGTTACTTCTGAACCTAATTGGGAAATGTGCTTGATAATCCCAAATGCCCTTTATGAAAGGTTAAATTGATTTATTTTCTAGCCAGCAATTATGATGATCCTGATTTATCCACATCTTCACCATTTATTGCATTTGGAAAATTGACAGTTTAGAGAGCCAAAGAAGGCATTTCATTGTTTCCATGGAAAATGTAGACTATATCTTATAGTATGTCCATCAGTTACTGATGCATTCATAAAATTTGAAACTACTGAATGGTGAATTTTTTTATATGTCAGAAGAGTTTTTAGATACAAAAGCAGTTTAAGAAATAACAATATAAATGATTACTTTAGTGACAGAATATGGAAGACTATTGAATCACTAGGAAGAAAAAGAAAAAATCCATACACAGAAAAGCTACATAGAACTTGAATAAAAAATTTAGAATTTAAAAAAAAATTCAAAGTGATCTAAAATACAGGAAAAAAAATTGGTGATCATGGTTTTCCAAAAATGGAATAGATGCCTTTCAAATGAGCGAGTTGCAAATCACTGAAAAGATTTATCAGAACAATAATTATAGAGGTCTTATGGAAGGAATTAAATCACCAGGAAGATATTTGAATAGATATCATTTAATCATCTTTTTACTCTGAGAATGCATAATGAAATGATGATATTTCCACTAACATTTTAGTGGCATTTGGAACTTATTTGAAGTGTCTACATTTGACACAGTTAACGCGGACCAACGGTGTTGGTCAGGAATATGAGTATCTCATGCATTATTAAATGCTGTCATAAAGAGAATAAACTGGGTAGAAACTTATGCAAATAGGGAGAATTATATTCATAACATTTTTCAGAGAGAAGGATATATACAGTAATTATTGAAAATATGAAAGTACAGAAAGTATTAAAAATAAAAACCAGTTATTTTCACTGCTTATTCTAGTGTACTTATGTAAAATATGTATTTTAAGTAATATGCCATCATGTGGCACAAATTGCTTTGTAACTTTTTTTTATGTTCGTTTCTCTTGTCAAGAAAACTTTCCCCTGTTCTCAAACTTTCTGTTCAAAGTATTTTTTTTTTAATTTATCAATTTACTTGAAAGGCAGCATTGCAGAGAAAGGGAGAGATTGAGAAAGATAAGGGGAAAGAAACCTTTGATCTGCTGTTTCACTCCCTAAATGGGCACTAAGGTGAGAGCTGGGCCAGGCTGAAGCCAGAAGTCAGGCCCTTCATCCAGGTACCCTCATGGGTGGCAGGGGCCCAAGGTGTTGGACCAGCCTGTACTGTATTCTCAGCAGGGAAATGGACTGTGAGCAGGTGGGATTCTAAGAAGCACTCATGTGGGAAGCTGTTGGCACAGGTGGCAGCTTAACTGGTTATACCACCATTTAGGGCCCCCACTCAACGGATCATAATTGTATCATGTGACCAGATCATACTTCACTTTAGCATTGTTATATAGCGAGGGGAATTAAAAAAACTCAAGTAAATTTGAATTATGATACATTCATTTTGTTGCAAAAAGCTTTTGAAATTCATACTTTTTTCCCATAGCCTCCATGTTCCATTAACTGAAAATCTTCATGTATAGATTAAATTTTTTTAATATCAAAATATATTTTAATTTTATTTCCATGAAGTTTTTTAAGTTTCCTGTCATTAGGCATATAAAAATTCTATTTAATAATGCTAGAAATATGGTGTATATAATATTTTCATTTTTACCTGATTATAAATAGAGTTGTGCTTATCACCTTTATGCTATGTTTTTGTAATAATATCTCACTTTCACAATAACTTCGTATAGTAGGATTTGGGGAGCCAATTTCATATATTTAGTGAGCTGATTAATGTTGCCAACTTGCCTTCTAGAAAGTCTGAATCAGTTCCTCCTTACAACGTATGCATTAGGACCTGTGTCCTGCACACTCTGCTGCATCGAATGTCAGAATATTCTTTATTTTCTTGCTAACTAGATGGACAATAATTATCATGATTTAGCTTGTAGTGCTGAGGCAAATTTGGGGTTTCTGAGAGCAGTAAGTGTTTTTGCATATATTTAATGCCAGTTTTATTCAAGAAACGTAATGTTTAACTTGTGAAAATGACTTAGAAATGTTTTAGCATTCTTGATCCGAGTGGCTGAAAGATGGGAGACTTGGCATTTGTGGATTGTGTTGTCAGAGGTACACTCTGTTTCCAAGATGTCCCGGGAGGGAGGGGGCAGCTTTGAGTAACTTTTTAAAAAATGAAAGCGGCAATAACAGCATCAATAAATTTATTTTATGTTAATGGTTAAGAGAAGAGTTGCCAGCATGGACTGTATGGAAAATGTGTGTGAGGGTATGTGAGAGGCTGATCAACCACAAAACATATTGTCTAATGAATTTCTCGTGCGTTCTGTTGTTATAAAGGGAGAGAAAAACAAAGAATTCAGGAATTGGGTTTATTTCTGCTTCAGTCATCTGGTGCTGTCCTGCCTGAAAAGTTTCACGAGTGTGTGATAGCAATGAGGAGTGCTCTAAAGGCCATACATGTTCATCCCATGGGGAAATCTAGTTAACGACCCTCGTGCAAAAACTCCCATGCTGGCATGAGTGAGGCCCCACTGTTTGGCGTCTTGTGTTACAGTTCAGCATCTTTCCTCAACTAATCCGCCTTTACTCCCTTTTCTTAACAGCTGATGATTTTTAATAAGCAGCCTTTGCAATAAACATGGTTTTAATCCACAGAATAGTCTTAGACCGTAAGTCTCCCCCGGGGAGACAGAAAAGTAGCTATTAAACAAATACATACACAGGATAATCTCACGTAGTGAAAAGCATGAAGAAAATAAAACTGGAGACGAAAATAAATCAGAATTGGGAGCTGCTGTTGTCAAAATTGTGCAGCAAGGCTTCCTAGGGTAGGTGCTGATGACACTGAGAGCAGGGTGATAAAGAGGATGCAGTTCATTTAAGAGACCTCTTTTCTTCTTCCTCCAATGTCACAAGACAAAAGATGCAGGAAATGCAGTGAGTTTTGTTGTTTGTTTGTTTGTTTGTTTGTTTTTGACAACCTACCTGAAAGAATCTCATATTTTAAATATTTCTCTATAATGCTTTCTGCCAGCCAGGGACCTGACAGGAAACAGATGGCACAGTGAAAATGGGATAATTTGCAGAGAGTGTAGTAAAAGGACTTTTTGACAAAGAAGGAAAACAGCACCCTTTCCTTTGCAGTGACGGACCGGCAGGATCCCCTGGCTGTCCAGTCTTGAAAAGAGGTGAGGAAATGGTGGTTTCAAGAAAGGGAACGTGGAGAGAAGTCCCAAATATTTCCTCTGCCCCGCAAACTCCAGCTCTTCTCTCATTGACCAAATCCACTAGGATGTCATAGAACCAGGGAGCCAGTGTGGGAAGGCCCAATAGATGAGGTCCAAGGGGCTTGAGACTCAGTGTTGGAGGGAGGCAGGCAACTGGAGAGACAGATGGAGACATGCAGTTTGTGTAGTTTATATTTTTATTTAAAGATATTTGAGAAAAGTAAAAGGTTAATTAAAAGAGTTTTATGGGAAAAGCAAAGGAGTTCAGCTGAAATTCTAAGTCTGCCACTGTTTACCTGAGCAACAATATCTATGAGCTGCTCTTTAAAATGTTTGTTGACATAAATGAAAAGAATAAGGTAAAACTAATGATTTGTTCTGAAATAGCGTGACTCCATGGTGAGCCACATATCAAAATAAAGTATTTTGTATGCTTTAATGACTGCAATGAAAAACTGTCCAGCATATTGAAATACTGTTTTTCATTGAGGAAAAAAATTATTTTCCTATCCAATAAGAGAATCTCATCTTAGTATATGTCATTCTAGTCTGTAAGGGACTGTGGCTCATTGGGATTTCTTATGATGTTTCAAAATCCTAAAATCTTTGTTAGGCAATCAATCAAAATGTAAAACAATTTTTTTGACAGAGAAATCAGGCTTCTTTGATGTCATACCTTAGAATAGGAGATAATTTTACTGAGATGAATGTAAGACTTTTAGATGAGAGTAACAGGAATATACTATTTGGAAGTATGGCAAGGTAAAGATTGGACAACAAGAGTAGTGAAAACTTAGGATGGCATGTCTGTATCTATTAATATTTTTACTGAGTAGGATTTACACACTCATGTGATAAGATTTTATTAGATAGTCCTGTTTGAAGTTCATAGGCATGCAAAGTCAGAAAATGTCCTGCATAACAGTGCCTCCGCTAATGGCATAAACCTGAGTAGTACTTTGTCTTTGCTAAGAATAAGATTCCAGAAACAGAGTCACAGAAGGCCAAACAGCTGCAGAAGAGTACAAATAGCTCTAATCTGAAATGCATGATTTATCAAATGGGAACATGATTGCTAGCAATCTTACTTTTTTGGGTGATTATAAAGTTGAGTATAGTAGTGCATGTGACTCTATATGAGGACTTTTCAAGAGCTTTTAAAAACAATTATGTATGAGTTTAGAGATTTTAATTTAAGCAGAAGTCCTCTGTGGAGGTAAATCAAGAGGATAAGATGGTGAAAATGCCGAGGGAGACCTTCAATCAGGGGAGAATATTAAGTGGGACTCCTCTGGGAGAGGCCTGAATTTGCTTGTCTGGGGTGGGCTAATCTACATAATTGACTAAAACAGAATGAGCAGCTGTGAAATACAGCATTTGAATGTGTGGGTAAAACAAAATTACAAAATATACAAGGTCACAGACGTGTAATGTATTTTCATAGGGTTATAGAACTTGTGTGCTTGTTTGAAATATGAAGTTGTCCAGCCCTCTAGAGGAGCAAAAGAACTCTGTCAAGGTCAACCAGCTACTTGGTTATATAGTTACAGGATTCTGGATAAGCCATCCTAGGTTCAAATCCTATCTCTACTCTTTCCTCTTAGAGAAAAGCCCTTCTCCTTTTCTGGGCCTTGATTTCATTATCTATAGAATAGGAATAGCACAAGGTTATTATGAGAAAAATTTTGGTAACACTAGATGATATTAAGACCTTAGTAAGAGATTGATGGATAGTACTTATGTATGTGATAAGTGAAAAATGCTAAAGCTTAGTTAACCAGTTTCTATAGCAATATTTTACCTACTCTGCCAGGGTGTAAGGGCATACTACAAGAGAGGGATATGCGTGCTATATCCCTCAAAGCTAACTTAAATGGTTTTGAGATAGTGAAATCAAGACTTCTTGAAGAATATGAAAGCAGCAAGTTTCATTTAAGGGCTTTTACAGAAGGAGTCCCAGATGAGCCCTTTAGGAGTTTTATGTTTTGAGTATGTTCTGAACAAAATAAGGGATAAGGTATCTTATTTCTAACATACAAAGATATTGCAACAACAACTTTTTCTTGTGAAATACTTGAATTGGTTGTCTAGATAAAGAATTCAAAAGAATAAGTTATTAGTCATTCCTGGAAAAGATATTTGGCCTACTGGTTAGTTTACAAGTTAAGACATTTGTTTGGGCTAGCTTTATGATTATATTCCTGATCCAAATTTCTGCTAACAGATATCTTGAAAGGCAATGGGTGATACTTCTACTCTTTGGTTTTGGGAACTCAAATGGGGACCTGAATGGAAATCTCAGCTCCCAGCTGCAACGTGACTCAGTCCTAGCTGTCTCGGGCATTTGGGGAGCATACCAGTGGGTCGGGATCGCTTTCCAGGCCCTCTGATGCTTTCTCCTTCTCATTCAGACTCTCAAATAGACATTTTTAAAGGCTGTTATTCATTCATTTATTTATTTGAGAGACAGAGGGAGACATCCTCTCTCTTGTTTACTCCCCAGATATCAACAACAGTTCAAGCTGAGTCAGGCCATGTTAGGAGCTGTTGAGTCAAGCAGGGTCTCAAACATTAATGGCAGGACCCATCTACTTGAACCATCACATGCTGCTTCCTAGGCTGTACGTTAGTGTTAGGGGGAAATTGACATGAAAGACAAAGGCAACCTCAGTTCCCCTTTCACAAGAAAGAAGAATTTTCACTAGTGAGAATTTGATGAGCAAAGCAAAATTTACTGAAGATGGAAACCCCTCATGGTCCTGTCAGGAGAGCTGCTCTATGAGAGGAAAACCCAAAAATTTGGTCCAAGTGGAATCTTTCAAAAAGAATTTAGAGAAAAAGAAAAAAAAAAAAAACCAGAATGGCAGCTAGCAATCCAGAGGCTAGAGACACAAGGCTCAGAAGGACAGAAATCTAATTCTGTCTAGTTTGCTCAAAACAGAAAGCATTCAGAAGGGTATGATTGGTAACTTCTTCCAAATTTCATCATCAGCTGAAATTTCAGTCAACGTCTCCTTGCCTTCTCATTTTAAAACTGGAGACTAAGAAATGTCGGTTGACCCTGACCTGGTGGACTATAGCTTTTAGGGAGACAAGCACTTTGCATTCTCTCAGAGAGACTTCCTTGATGTTTTGTGATTAAACTGGAAATTCGGGGAAGTGGAATTCACATTTCAATAGGGGCTCCACCTAACTGACCAGTTGCTATTCTTGTGATCAAACCAGAAGCCGGGAGGAACCTAGTATTTTGCCTTTCCAAAAATCAAAATAGAGGAGAAGCAAGATCTTATACATTTTCAGAATTTTCTTTCTCTCATTTTACCAGGGTCATGACCCTACCTACCTATTATCCCATCTAACTCTTTACATTAGCAGGAAGCTGGAACTGTAAGCAGAATTACAACTGAAACCCTGCAGTTCCTACAATCCCACTGTCCTGAATGTCTACCCAAATAAGTATTTTTAGGGGAAAATTTGTAGAATTCACTTTCTTGTAATTTTGGCCCAAAATTCTAACAAAGTTCCTAAGTATTTAGCCATAAGTTTGATCCATGACCCTGAAGGGCTCTATAAAGTATATGTTGAAAGATCTTGAGTCTCCTTGATAATTGTTGTGAATTTTTTTCATATTCGCTGAGGGACAGAGGTATCAGTATTGTTTAATTGGCACTTTGATAATATCCAAACTTGGAATGCTCTGGTAGCATTATCAAATCTCACATAATAAAACTATAAAATATCTATTAGAAAACTACTACAAAATATTGACTTAGCTATTGCACCTCTTGATATCTTGGATGCATTTAGTGACTGTTATAACTCTATTGTACGTGGGCCCGGCGTGGTAGCCTAGCAGCTAAAGTCCTATGCTTGAATGCGCTGGGATCCCATATGGGTGCCAGCTCTAATCCCAGTGCCCCCCGCTTCCCATCCAGCTTCCTGCTTATGGCTTGGAAAAGTGGTAGAGAGTGGCCCAAAGCCTTGGGACCCTGTACCCACGTGGCAGACCTAGAAGAAGCTCCTGGCTCCTGGCTTCAGTAAGGCACAACCCTGGCCATTGCAGCTACTCAGCGGATGGACAAGTTTCCTTTTTGTCTCTCTTGCTCTCTGTATATTTGACTTTCCGATAGAAATAAAAAATAAATCTTTAAAAAACTGTGTTGTGCATTTATGTTTCTCATTCTAGTGTTTTATTACACAAATAGTTTTTGGATGACAGTGCCCATTGACTAAGCCTATGGAGAGGTGTTTTTTCTTGGTTTTTATTGTTGTTGTTGTGTTTTGTTTCTTAATCTCTTAGTCTTGTAACAGTATTTGGCATTTCCCAAAAATAGCCTTCATCATACATAGGTTTCAGCTCTGTGGAAGATAATGCATTTATAACAGCTGAGTATTTTCCCACAGTAAATAAGGCATATTCTAAAGATGTCATTTTTTTTTTAAATTAAAGACCCAGCTGTCACCATGTACCATCTATTACACTATGGCTTAAAGCTTAAGATACTTGTAAAACTAAATCCCTGTAACGTGACAGCAGGATGCCGTTTCCTCTCTTTCCCCCTTAGTATAAGACGTCCTTGCCTGCCCCTTAACAAAAGGAGTTCACTAACCTAAGGGAGTGATCCAGCTGATTTTTCTAATCACTGGACTCAAGGAATCATTGGCCTTTCCAATAAAAAAGAACATCAATGACCAGTAATGTCTTGGAGTGATTTGGGTAAGAGAATTCTAGAATTGGACTGGGCAGATTATAACTGTGATGTTTATGTAAATCCTAGATCAACTGGAGGCTACCTGGGCACCACAAATTCTCTATAAAACATGGCATCACTGACCGATCAAAAGAATTGTGCACTCTACTGACCAATCAGGAGTTGGACGTGAACTGAACACAAACCTCTCATCCCCAATTTTAGCCTATAAGAATCGTAATCCTAACTCTTTGGGGGACTTGGGAATTAAACAATAGCTTCCTGACTCCTTAGCTGTGTTTTGTATTAAGTGCCTTTCACTACCCCAGTGTTGGTGATTCGCTTTCTGTTAATCAGTTGAGTGGACGCAGTTTGAGGTTTCCACAACAAAGTGTCCAACCAGTTTGTTGTTCAGCAACACATATATAATGTTTTACTTGATCCATTGTAAAAGCTCTTAATAATGATGTTGAATTGTTTTCTTAACTTTTTTTTTTTTTTACTAAAATGCAGATTTACACAGAGAAGGAGTGACAGAGTTATTCCATCCACTGGCTCACTCCCCAAGTGGCTGTTGTGGATGGTACAGAGCTGTACCAAAGCCAGGAGCCAGGAGCTGCTTTTGGATCTCCCACACAGGTGCAGGGTCCCAAGGCTTTGGACCCTCCTCTGCTGCTTTCCCAGGCCACAAGCAGGGAGCTGGAAGGGAAGTGGAGTAGTTATTTAGATATGAACTGGCCCCCGTTTGGGATCCTGGCACGTGCAGATAGAAGATTAGCCTATTGAGCCATTGCAACTGCCCCCAGTGTTGAGTAATTTAAGGCCTGTTAAAGATCTGTGTCAGGATTCACATGTTCATGAAAATCTCATTAAGTGTGTTTATTGTATTAACATTCTTGTAGAAACACAGCCATGTTTTCAGTCAAAAATCTCAAAGAATAGACATAAGAACTTGATTACTGAGTTTTTCCAAAGAAGATTCACTCCAGTGTCACATCTGCAGTATATGATTTTGAATCTCAGATTGATTTGAAATTTTGTTTTAACCAACCAGCTAATGTGGAGCATTGTTTTCAGTATCCTTAGTGTAAGAATATTTCTGAATGTAGTTCTGTTTGTCCTTTTCATCTTTATTAGTCTAATATTGAATTAGTGACATTTTCAGGCAGGTAGCAAGGTGCTGAATGTGCAACTATAATAAAAATAAACAAGGTCCCTCATCTCTAAAGGCACCTGGAGAAATTGTAGTTTTCCTTCACTTATTTGTCCTTACCAAGTTACATATTCACATATGTCATAATTATTTTGCATGATTTTTAGTTGGTAGGCTATTTGCATCTCTGCTTATAAGTATCTTGAATGTTGTATTTCTTTGGGTATGCAGACATACACAATCAAGTAACCTATATTATGATGAACTTTTCCTGTATGTATCATCAATAGCTAGACATAGCTTCAGAAATAAGTTTTTATGATTTACAAGTATCTTCATTCTTCCTTCTGATGATGAGCTATGATGGCAAGGTTTAATTTTCAGGAAAGCCAAGCATCAGAGGGTGTAAGTGACATGTCTCAGGTCATTCCTCCTTGTCCACGTGGTCAAGACACAAGAGAATTATTTTGACTCTAGAGCTTCCATATAATTCAACAAAAAGAAACACCTACATGGATTTTATATTGCCTGGAAATCACTTGAAATGCTTTTTAAAAAAAACTCTGTGAAGTGTAAAACAGAAAAACTGCTGTCATAAATAAGAATGTTGTGAGAAAAACACTTTCTTCTGTTTTATTTTTAAAATGAGCAGAAGTCACTGCTCCTATGATAGCATTTGTTGATTTGTTTTCTTGGTATTCACAGCAATACTTCACAGATATTTTCTGACGTGAATAAGTACTTTCAGAAAGTGAACTACAGTGGACACTAGCAATTTCAAACTTCATATCATTCACAAAACCAGACCATGTATGCTCAACTCTCCTGTTTCATGTGTGCCCTTGTAGCTTATGTCTTTTGTATTCATCCTGTGGCTGTGTTAATTTTCTGTTTCTGTTTGGTATCCCCATAGTACTTAATGTTATTTGCTTTTTCATTTCTGTTCTGTGCCAGTAGTTTTCAGCTTGTCAGTGGCAGTTGAGATTCTCAAAGTGATAAACAACAATGAAAAAAAGTTACTAGGTTATTTGCTCAGCAGTTAACTTGCTGCTTGGGAAGTCCGAGTTCTGTATCAGAGTGCGTGGGTTAAAGTTCTTACACCACATCCTATTAATGCCTGCTCTGGAAATAACAGTTCATGACTCGACCAGTTGGGCACATGCCACCAGCATGAAAGACCTGGATTGAGTTCCCAACTCTAGTTTTAACCTGTTCCACCTCTGTCTGTTGTGGGCATTTGGGAAGTGAATTAATTGACCAGAAGAGCCTCTTGAAGATTTGACTTTTGAACTACAGGATCAAAAAAGGAAGAGACAGAGCAAAATAATGGTGTTTGAAACCAATGGAGCAGTGGCACAGCCAGAAAGGCCATGGGGAAATAAGACTTGGCACACAACCTTCAGTACAAGCAAGCTATAAACAAAAAATTTGAGATTCACAGGGAAGATCACCAAAAAATTTAATCGAGGAAGTGATAACCTCTAAGGTGGTTTTGAGATCATAATGGATGGTAGTGAGAGAAATAGAGAGGCTAGGAGACCAAGCTGTGGGCTGACTTGGATGTGGGACAATGGATACAAAAAGCCAGATGGAGGCATGGGTGCAGTGATGCAATGAGGCTGAGTAGCCAAGAGGACTTCTTAAAGAAAGAAAGGTATAAAGATGAACATCCGCCACAGGATAGTTACTTAATATAAAATACAAAAAGTATCATAGCATGCAGCTTAACAACATGAAACAGGTATGTGAAGCATGGTTGTGAGCAGCTAGGTCACTACTGCTCCTGTGAGACCTGCCTGGAGTTCATGGCCCTGACTTCACCCTCGCTTAGCCACAGCGGTTTAGGGCATTTAGGAAGTAAGCCAGGAAATGGAATATTTCTCATTTTCTCTCTTTTGACTGCATGACTAAGGAATGGGACTCTGAGACCTAACTGAGGAATTCCATATACTATGCCTAACTATTCCATACACTATTCCTAACTGAGGAATTGCATTCACTATGTGTCCCAAAGTGAAATCAGCTTTTACTTCTGTTTCTAGCACACGGATAACCTCCCACAGTAGAGAACATATAAGTTGACCAAATTCAAATGTAGTGGTTTCTGCTCCTAGTTTTCTTCAGTAGATGTATATTTTGCTAGGCATTCTGTTAGATACTTTACAAAAGGTTGTAATTTAAACCTACATCTGTTATATTAAAGAATATGTGTTTTTTCATGACCTCACATCTCCTAAATGTTGAGAAAACATGTTGATGAATCATATAGAACTATTTACCTTTAGGTCCAAGATCTTTGCTACACAGGTTAGAGGGAAAAAAAGATCCTGGAAGAAAGATAAAAACACAAATTTAAGAATACGGATTCTATTCTCCTTAATCAAATAATATAAGTACCACATGTTCTAAAGTAATAAGTCTGTGAAGTCATAGAATGCAACTCTGTTACAGTCCATAAGAATATAAGATTATACAGAACTGATCAAGTGATACATAAAATAATGCCTATGAGTTGTAGTACAGCACTAACAGAACGCTGTGCTATGTACAGAAGATAAAAAGGAAAATGGTAGATCAAAATTCATTTGTGATTAATAGATTATTTTTTAGGATTTAGGGAAAGGTAGCAAAAAAGTAATGTGGAAAGAAGTAGATCCCTACCTCTACCCTAAATGTGGCTCTTCATTAGGCATTCTGGAGAGATGGGAATGATGGATATGATGGCAAATGTTCTCCCATGATTTCAGTAAAAATTGTGCACAGATTACACCTTGGAAAATACTAGTTTAGTTCAGTTTATTTTGCAGGTTAACATTAGACTGTTAAAGGAAAGTGGTCATTCAGAGTCAATACTTTTGCTAGAGCTTAGGCTACATTTCTCTTCGCCGCTTGGGTTTACATGGTAAATAGAGCAATGGACCTGTTAGTGATGTAGATCATTGTTTATTTTCTAGAATCACAACCACAGCTGCCTGCATGATGGACCTAAGACGGTATCCACTGGATGAACAGAACTGCACATTGGAAATAGAAAGCTGTAAGTCCCTTTCAGAATCTAGTTGGGTGGAATCTCTGCATTAAGCTTCTTCTTAATGACTGGTTCGTATCTACACCAATACTTGTGCTTGCACACTGAATTTGGAGGAGGGAGAAACCAGTAGCATGCTCTCTTGATAATGGATCCAAGCTAAGACTTTTGCTATAACTTTGGCAGAAATATTTAGAGAAGAATCTGATAATAAGTTTTATAGTAATCTGAAAACAGATGGAAGATAGTTCTAGGCATTTGAAGTATGGAATTGTTGAAAACGGTTCCAACCAGGCTTGCAAAAACAGGCGAATGTGCCAGATGTAACAAAATAGCCTTTGTCTTTCATAAACTTCATCTGTCATTACAAAATAGATATATGTTTTTATGTTAGTCAAAATTTTCATAGATTTTAGGTTGAAGTTTTTGTTTGTTTTCAGGGACTATTTTCAGTGTATCATTTATATTTTTGGTGAAAGGTGTATAATGACTGTGATTTGCACAGGTGGGTGTACACTGATTCCATTTGCTGTGCTCACCTTCGTTACAATATTATTGCTTTTGTGGACTGGGATGTTAGTGTCCATGTTGAAGACTCAGTCCCCTGCCTTTTTGGATGTGCTATCATGTTGATTATTTAACTTGTCTCCATTTCAGAGGTCACAGATGTAGGTGGTTCATGATGGAAGAGCATTTTGAATCTTTCTTTTTCTCTGTGAATAAGTTGCAATGCTTTCGTAACTTGCTGTACCAAACAATTGTAAGCTGACAGGTTTATGTCCAACATTCTTGATAATAAATAACTAGACTGCTATTAGTATATCTTAGCCCTGGTAAGAAATTTTAGCTGTGGCAAGCAGGATGCATCTTAAATAACTGCTCTGAGTAGAAATACAGCATTTATAATGTATTGTGGACATATTTACCTGCTTTGAAAGACAATGAAAGGATATTTAAATTGACATGTATTTTTAAAGAAAAAATGTGTATTAATGATATTCTAAATCATTTTTATCTAGATTTTTTTCTTATAAGACTAGTGAAATTGGTCTATTGTATTTCCATAATTATGTTGATAATTTCATGTAAATATCTTTAGGATAACTTGTACGTTCTGTTTTTGAAAACTTAGGGTACAATTTAGAGTGCAGGATATATTTTTTAATGTTTAAATTCTTCAAGTGTCTGATGTAGGCTTTATGGCATAAGTATCTACATTTTTATTCCAAGTTCTTGTCCCCATAGTGACAAGAATTCAAGGCAGATGCATAAATAGAGGAAGCAAATGAGCGCAGGGTTTACGTAAGGGAGTGAATATGTAGTCGTGCAAGAGTGCAGGCAACCCCACTTGGAGAAACGCTGATCATGAGCGGATCAGAGAGTTATGCATGAGGAGAGAGCATGGGAGGAAAAAAACTTCAAAGGGTTTCTCCTCTCGTTTATAATGTGCGGGGTGAGTATTCAAGAAAGAAGAAGTTAGGCATGTGAGACACTCAGAAGTTTCATAGTGCTTCAACACTGAGCTTGGTTTCTATGTAGCTGTAATAGTCTCTCCTTTCTGGTCCCAGATGAGACAGGTGTTCGGTGGAAAATGGGAACACCAGATTGGCAGATGAGGGATACAATTACAATGCCGGGCTCAAAGAAATTGTGATTCCAGCCTACCTAGTTCTAGCTAATCTTACCATCTAGTTCATATATATATAAATATATATATAACATGTATATTTATAAATATTTTATAATATATAAATAACTGTATTTATAAAAATATATAAATATATATTTAAAGATTAATTTATTTGATCATGGGAAAAGTGGAAAGAATTCACATTTACAGGCAGAAGAAACAGAAAGATCTTCCATCTGCTGGTTCACTCCTAAGGTGTCAAAACTGCCTGAGCTGAACCAGTCCAAAGCCAGGAGCCAGGAACTTCTATCAGGTCTCCCACATGGGTACAGGGTCCCAAGGCTTTGAACTGTCCTCGACTGCTTTCCCAGGCCACAAGCAGGGAGCTGGATGGAAAGTGAAGCAGCCGGCGGGGTACAAACTGTTGCCCACATGGGATCCCAGTGCATGCAAGGCTAGGACTTTAGCCACTAGGCTACAGCAGTTGGGCCCTCTCTTGTATTTTGAAAAAGAAGTTATTAATTTACAGTAATCATGGAGGAAGGTTGTAAGAAAATTTTTCAAGGTAAACTTTGATTTGGCTTATAAATCATGATATCTGTAGGTATGTCGCACATTCACTGATAATACTTCATTTGATTCTTGCAGTTACTCAGCTAATTAAACAAGGGCATTTTCTTTTAAATAACTGGTGCCTAAGGACACAAGAAACATCCAGATGTTTCTTGTTAGTAAAGTAAAATTTGATGTGTTCAAAAATTAAAATGATAATGCGTTAGTCTTTGTACATCTTACTTCAATTCATAGTTACCCTCTTAAAATGAGTTAGATATTAGTATTCCTTCCTCTACATTTAGAGAAACAGAATCGAAAGTGACTGGTTCAAGATCGTTTATCCACTGGTTGCACAATAGTTCTGTACTGATGTCATAATGAATACTTGAGCTGCCTTCCCATAGATACTTGCATCTGAGGGCCCGGACTAACAGATCTCTGTTCTCAGGAAAATAGTCTGTCATTAAGGGAAACAGGCCCTTTCCCTGTTTAGTTTGACAGTAGATCATAGCTATAGAGAGTGAAATATAACGTCGTATTGGTCATATGTGTGGCACACAGGCCCTGTTATTGTGCATAGGAAGTTCACCAGGCATATCGATATGAGCTTAACACCCTCTGCCCTTCACCAGAGTCTCTCAGCTGAAGTCTGACTGCCTACCTTATTCATCCACTCTTTGCCCTTAAGAAAATCACCAGCATTCGTGTATTCCCATTCTTTCTTTCTCTTTTCTTCCCTCCCTTCTTTTGTCTTTCTCTTATTCCACTCTCAAATGCAAATGGCATTGTTGAGTCTTTGACACCTTAATAACATGTCAACAGCGGCTATATTGGTTTAGATTCAGAGAAAATAACCTAATCTGATTCTAGGCAGCTTGGGGTGGGCAGATTGAAAATTGAGCTCATTATTTGTTCATTCATTTAATAATTTATTAATTCATTAAATATTAATTCACTAATTATTAAATATGATCATATACTCTAGAGGTAGAATAGTTTGAACTGCAACATTGCAACATACAATAATTTTAACCTCTTTTGTCATAAAGGAGATGGATGTAATTTAAGTAAATACATATGAATATAAAAATGTATTAGTGACTAGTGAGGCAAAGATTGAACTGTTAGATTTATAAGCGTTGAGGGGATATTTGGAGCAAACAATGAAGTGAAGTTCTGAGGATTCTAGAAGGTCTAGAATAGTGCGAACTCCTACTTATTTTATATCCTTTCTTAAATTTGAAATGATGTAAATGTTTCCTAGAATTAATAAGACGTTTGGAATTAAACTGATGCCGCAATATTTATCACTGTATGTAGGCCACGAGACTTAACCGTCAAAATAGGAAGGAGAAACCCAGTCCTGGCTTTTAAAGCTGCTTTCTACCTCCATGTTCCTGTCATCTGCATGGCACAGGCAAAATATTACATCATGTCTACATAGCACCTGTATATACACAGAGCGAATGTGTATATATATATGCACACATACATCTATATATGCACATCCACATGTATATCTTGACTATGTATTTCTCTGAAATTTTGAGTGCACTCCAGAAAAGTCACGCTAGAATGTTTGCTTATTTTTTTTTAAGTTTAATAACCTCTTAAAGCACCAAATAACAAACTTATACACTAGCCTATGTTAACCAAGTTCTTTAACCAAGTTCATATATATGTATTTATATATAAGCAAATCTATTATACACGCATGTATATATACATATGTACATATGTAAACATATAACGCATATATTGCAAAATAGAGTTAGATGGAAAAACAGTAAAGAGAAATCTTTTATCTACTGGTTTACTCCCCACATGGCTGTAGTGACTGGAGCTGTGCTAGGCAAAAGCCAGCAACCTGGAGTTTCTTCCAGGTCTCCCACATTGGTGCAGGTGCTCAAGCATTTGTGCTACTTTTTGCTTATTTCCCAGGTGCATTAGCAGAGAGCTGAATTGGAAGTGAGAAGTGGGATGCTGGTGTTGCAGGCTGCAACTCTATCTGCTAGGCTGCAATGCTGGACCCTCAACTTCTTTTGAGAATTCTGGACACTTAGGAATGAATTCTAGTTCACAAATAATGAATTGCTCCAGATGTGCCAAATCCTTGGAAATTTGGTACTGCCAAATATAGTTTAAGACTGTATGATGGAGCTTTCAATTGACTGGGATAATACTCTGCTAGCTCTGTCTTCAGACCAGAGAGGGTATACCTAAGAAGACGTTGAACTTGACTGGACAATAAGATGCTGGACTCTATGTTTGGTGTATGCTTGCAATGGGGGAATCTCAACTGAACTTGAGCTGTGGTTATGCAACAAGGTGGAGGAATCCACCATGGTGGGAGGGTTTGGGGAGGGGTGGGAGAACCCAAGTATCTATGTAACTGTGTCACATAATACAATGTTATTAATGAAGTTAAATAATAATAAAAAAAGAAGTGTAACAGCCAAAAAAAAAGACTGTTAGGACATGTCAGGTTTGTTTCGTTTTACAAATATATGAAACTCAGATCGTATTGTTGTGAGGGCACAGCATTCTGTTATACCACAAAGCCACTTCCTGTGCTTCTTCCAGAAAAATGAGCATAGGTAACATTATGTCTGTTTGAAGTAGGACTAGGAAGGTGTTATTCTGTCATATTGTGGGACATCTGCTTAGTTACAGTGTGAGTTACAGGCTTCCCTCCCTCGGAAGAGTCAGGTTGCCTGAAGTAGTCCCCAGTCCCGATGTCAGGGTCCCCACATGCAACATGTGCACTACCAGAGAGGGACTATGAACTCGCTCAGCTGGACCCACTCATTGACCAGGTCATACCTAATCCTATGTTTCTGGGAGCTGTTGTGACACCCCTCACATCTCATTCTCAAGACTGTCACTCTGTCAATTAATGTTAGCCCTAGTGAGGTGGGATAATGGGAAAGTGTATAATTTTATAGCAGATTCACAGGGCATGACAGGTGTTGACAGAGACAGCCAGTCAGGCATCTCCTTAAAAAAAAAAAATGTGTAACAACAGCAACAACAAAAATCCCATGCTCTGAACTTTGTGTCAGCACCAGAAATCAATTCTTGCTAGCATCTCAGAATCACTGGTTCCCAAGTGATGTTGAGCGTTTTGTTCGCATGGGTAACATGGAAATAAAGTTGCCTATCACATGAGGTTGTTATGAGGATTAAACCAAATAATGCAGAAGGAAAATGTAGCTCATTGCTTACAAATGCAGATATCTAATAACAGGTGCTCCAGTAATTAATAAAGTTCAGAGTGTGGGACTTTTGTTGCATAACCACTGCTGATGATGGTCGATGTAGCAGAAAGTCCCTGTGAGAATGTGTTGGTGTAAGTATCTCTGCTCAAATATGTTTGCCATGCTTTAGGAATGTTATAATGCTTTAGGAATACATGTAAGTTTGCCTGTTGCCAGAATCCCAATTAGTTAAATATAGAAAATCAACCTGTCATTGTATCATAAAGACTGTATTTTCCATATTCAATAGTTTCATTCTAAGCCATCTCATTGGAGATATCACTATGGTTTGATATACTTAAGCATTTGAAGTATTAACTCCAAATTTACTGATAGCAAATGGTGAATATTTTGGAGATGCGGTATTTACTGGCTAATATTTCAGTAAACATAAATGAATATTTTTATGAAGTTCCAAAATAGAAGAGTTACTTCTATTTTTCTGTCTCCAATGTAAAAAGTGATGGTGCCCTTTTTTGTCAGTAAATGCAAAATACCTGTAGAGGAGGACATTATGGTCTGAATAGATCTACACCATTTGGTTAGAGTGAGTAAATAAAATAACTTTTAAAAAAATATAGTTAGACCTGTAAAGTATGGGTTACTCACTCTAGTTAAACAGGTCACTTAGCTTCTTCAAACTATGATTTCACTTTTGTACGATATTCTAATAGACAATAATATAAACCAGACAGATTTTTGTGCAGTGTTTGGCACTGATATTTTTAGTAGCAGCTGTTATCATTATAGTTTCATAGTTATCATTATTAAATTACACCTGGCATATTGAGAGTCACAAAATTCTGGAGATATACCTAGCAATCAAGATGAATGACAAATGAGACAGAATTTCAAGAGCCAGAGACGCGGGAGCTGTGGGTAGAGGAGTCACATTTACCTTGAAGAAGGACGATCTACTATGGGAACATGATAGTGTGTGAATACGATAGCTATTTTGAAGTAACTGCAGAGCTCCTTTTAAGAAATGAGAGCAGACCATATCTGCCTTAAGGAAAAAAACTACAGTAATGGTAAAAGATGCCAAAGGCAATTTTAAACTAAAAAGTTTTAAAAAAAAAAGATCTAGGTCCATAGCAATTGCACTTGGTGAAGAATCATATCACTTTCCATGTGCCTAAGACCTTTTTCTGGGAAAGAAGGAATGATTTTTTTGAGGGAAAATGACGGGTTTAGGTAATTTTTGAGTAGCTCTGAGCTGAGGGTTACCTTGCAGAGGCAGTGTGTTCAGTTTTAGTTGAGGGACAGTTAGACACACACTGGTCTATGTGAGGATGTAGATCACACCTACACACACCTCTGGGAGCCAGGCTATTTAAGAAAAGTTGAAAATCACAACCCCACTGAGATTGAATGTAGACGTGTGTGTGTGTGTGTGTGTGTGTGTGTGTGTGTGTGTGTTTCACTGATGGTCTGTTCCTTAGTTAGCTATCTCTCTTTTCTTAGACATTTCTCACAAGAATACATCTTACACATGTATCCAAAAAATAAGGCTAAGATCCTAAGTTTTTGCTGCTTTTCGAAATAGTCTGAATGTCTGAATGTCTGTTGAGCCTTCTTAAGGCTCAACAGAAGAAGACAGGCTATGCTTGTGTTCGTGCCCTCCTGTAGCCAGAGGAAGAGGGGCTGCCGCACAGATGTTCAGGGCTGAAGCTACCTAGGATCTGAGTTTATCCTAGAATTATTTTGAATTAGAAAAATGTTCCTGTGAAACTCCAGTGAGGCTAAGCTATACTTATGTTCATGGGAAAAGCAAAAAAACATTCCAGATGCTTCATGATGTCAGTGCATAGAAATTTAATTTGCATCCCTGTCCTATTTTGATATTTTTTTCTAGAATTATGTCCAGTGTTGTGGAAATGAGGCATTTATTTTTCCATCATTGCTAAACTGGACGATTTTCTTGGAGTGTTATCTTTGTTTAGCAAGTGTTAGTTCCTTGTGACTATGGACAGGAGCTTTGAATTGTACTTGGAGCCTCTGACACCACGTGCAGATACTGTATATACAGATTCGAAAACTGTTGTCTTCTCAATTGTTTCATGATTCAAAATGGAAGTGGTGCTTTACACACAAAGGATGTGTCTTAACACTGAATATGGAGAACAAAAATAGTGAATGCTTTTTATCTGAATTTGTTTTTTACCCTCACTTTGCAGAGTAATTTCACTTTTTTAGTCACAATTTTCATTTCCTCTTTAAATAGATTCTGTTTTCTTCTTCTGGGATACATTTTGGATTGCTTACATGAATTTATGCTGGATCAGGTTTAATATTTTTATTTTTACCTTTCAAATGATTAATATTTTATTCTACAGAGTCATTAGTGGACATGTTTTGGCTGAGCAGGCATGTTTTAAATTTTTAAGTACTCTTGCTTAGTCTTGGATTACTCATCTAGTTACTTGTTCCCTCTACAAATTATCTTTTGCCTTCTTCCTCTATTTTGTTTCCTTTTGCAATGATATAAATTTATGTTGGTCTTCTGTCTCCATTCTGATAATGTCCCTGAGACATCTTCTGATCTTAAAAAAAACGAATCTGTTTACATAAATGAAAGACTGATTTGATAATAACAAGTATCTGAGGAATATTTTCTCAGCCAAAGTGGATTTCCTTGCCCTTATGTGTCATTGATTCTACCCTCGGCCTCTTTGCTGAAAAGGACGGTGCAGAACAGAACTGGGGTCACTCACCAGCCTTCCTGTTCAGAAGAGCAGAGTAGAGCCTTTCACAGGTAGCCAAGACTTTCTCTGAGATTTGTGCGTTTTCAGATATTCCATGCTTCGATTCCTAAGAGAAACTGGTGAAATTGTTCTGGAACATTTGTAGAAGTAGCCAGGGCTTCCCAGTGCCTTGCTCTGGTGCTCTCTTCAAGTTAGTATCGTGCATAGGAACTGCCATAGCTCCTACAGTATTTAGGAGAGGTCTCTTCAGCATTATGTTGGTTCAGCAACCTGGTAGCTCCATGAATAAGCTCCCACTCTGTGAACTTGATAGCTGAATTTACAGATTTCCGGAGTGTCACGTTTCACCTGTGTTGAGTATTACATCACAGGAGATTAAAACACATCCAGGTAACCAAGCACTCCAGAGACCTAATGATTAGTGATTCTAAATATGGGTGATTATGATCAATAGTAAAACTTAGGAGTGAATGTTCCAGCAGACGGGGCACCTTATTTCTACCAAGGGCCATTTAGATATTTGTAACATCATTATTCATGCGCCATAAAAACTTATCAACTTGAAAATTAGGCTACCTACAGGTACACTGTCAGGGCCAGCCTATCTGTTTAGCAAATAGTGAAGCCCAGTAGCATTTTTCTTGGAAATCACTGATTGTTTTAAAATCTGTCTTATGAAATTGATCTATCATTCTCACAAATGCAGAAGAGGGGGAGGGACATAGTATGCCATTTTAAAGCATATGCTCCTACTTGACGAAGTTAGTTGAAGCAAACCTGTCAAATACCAAGTTGTAGAGTATTAAAATTTCAGCAAAATGTCAGGGGAAATGGGAAAAACTGGTAAATTTAAGAAAATCTGTCATAAAGATTGCATTGCATGTTTCTTTCTGCCCAAGTTTGGGTGACATATGGAAGTTTAAAAATATAACCTAATGATATATCTTTATGGTAACAAGTTTGCATAACCTAATTGCTGTAAAGCTGTCATGGCTAGTTAATTCATTATGATAATAGAAGTTGTTGTGTGCTTAGAACTAAGCCGCAATGAGTTCTGTCCAACAACTCTAATGGCCCTGGACCATAAGTGTTCTGTTTTTGGTGAATTATTTGAAACCTAAGACACACGGAGTTTGGTGTGGCTGAAGTATTTTTTAATAATTTTCCTTGGCATACTGATATGAATAGTAAAACATTAAAACTTAGGGATGCTTGAAACAGCACTGAAAGACTTTTGTCAGGGAAGGAACCTAGATATCAAAATTTAAGACAAGGGAATGAAAAAACAAGTGCACATTAAAGGGCCCCATCACATTTAAGAAGGAATAGCCTGCGGATTCCATCCTTGCGTTGAACCATTGTATTTACAGATATCTTCCTTTGCAGAGATGTTGAGATATTTTGCTTAGGTTCGCTTGGGTTCATCACCAACTTCCCTAGTGTTACTGTTTTGCATAACCGTGGTACATTTATCAAAATTAACAGTAGATTGTCTTCATCCTCTCAAAAAGGCAACCTAAGGTGTAGTGGTTAGTTATCCTGCCTTGTTAGGCTCCTCCAACTTGCGAGATTCTCATTCTGTTTGTTCTGTGACCTTGATATTTTTTACAGTAATAGCCAACTATTTTTAACTAATATCCTTGAATTGTAGTGTGTCCAGTATTTCTTTATGACAAGGTTAGTTGATTTATTTCTTTAAGAAAATACACAAAATCTAGCAGACCTGGCTTGATGGCCTGGGAGTAGCAGAATTGCAGTGGGATGTTTGTGTATGACCATGGAAAGGCTAATGTGACCAAGTTATTACCAACATAGATTGTATGTGCCAATACAGTATACATTGTCTAACTTTCTTGTGAACCAGTCATGTCAAATAGATATCACTAGTATTATACTTAAAATTATCATTAATATTTTATTTGAATTGAGGAAGTTTATGCTTGGTGAAGTCGCATTGTACAACATACATATCTGTGGAGAGCTTTCTGAAATCTATTGTTCTGATCCCAAAGCATATTCTTATGTTGCCTTTCTACCCAGAGGAGTTCATAAAATTACTAAAATCAGGTTATATTCTGGAAGCTTTTGAATTGTCCCATATACATGAATTGTGTTAGTGAAAAAAATTTGAAAATTCTTTTTTAAATAACCACTAATTGGAATGCATAGTAACAAAGTGGGGGATGGATGGACAGAGAGAGAGAAAAAAAAAGATAGAATTCTTATCTGTTGACTGACTCCCCAAATGGTTACAACAGGCAGGGCTGGGCCAGGCCAAATGCAGGAATCACAGGTCCTATCATGGTCTTCCACACGTGTGGCAAGGACCAAATAATTGGCCCATTTTCCACTACCTCCCAGTCACAGTGGCAGGAAGTTCTTTTGGAATGGAGTAAATGGGATTCAAACTGGTGTTCCAGGTTGGGATGCTGACATTGCAAGCGATAGCTTATCCTGATGCACCACAATACCATACTAGTCCTTGGAAGAGATTATTCTTTATATTAGTGATAATATAGAACCAAATAATTCCTTAATCTCCTATCTTTTCTTTTTTTCTGTTTCCCTTTTCTCCACACACATACAGACATTCAGACAAACACAAAGACATTATAATCTCAAATACATGTCTTTTTGCCTTTCTATCTGTTAAATACTGACTGAATGTGAGATTTGCGGACAATCATGCCTTGAAGTCCATCAGTTGCTAAAACCTCTTATTTTCAGTATGAACATAATGTTAGTCAAATTTTAATTATCTTCCCATGTTCAGCCTGAGTCAGCAGAAGAGAGACTTCAAAGACTATGTTAGTTTAGTTCTCTTCAGTTTGATTTGTTTAATATACTAAGACCAAAAGAGGTATGCCTACTAAAATATACTATCAAGATTATTACAAAACAGTTAAAACTGTGACATTTAATGTTTTATGCCTAAGGTGAATACATCAAGTTCTACAGTTGTTCCCCTGTCTGTTGCTTTAAGAAAGTTCACAGTGTTGGCTACATGTATCTAGCCAGGCAGTCCAATTTTACAGCTGAATAATCAATATTTTCAAGATCATCGATCAGCTTGATGGTATAATCAGAGCTTTAGCTTCTGTGTTTTATGTGTTTTTCTACTTGTTATTCTGGCTTCTGAAAAAAAAGTTAAAAAATAAACTTTTCTGGTTTTGTTTTCCACATCTGACTATTGTTATATACAACAATGTGATTTTAGATTCATTTTACAAAAAATAAACTGAAATTATTATAGGCAGTAAAACTTTTTTGGAAAGATGTAGTGTGGCATAAGAACTATTAAGAGCATAACAACCAAGACACTTAATGTTATCCATTTCTGCAGTTAATATCATTCAAGAATGTTAGGCATCTCCACAAGAGAACTGCTGTACCAAGAAAATGTGATTGGGCAATAAAAATACAGCAAATTATACCTCTAAGGATTTTTTTAAGTGGCTAGACTATCAGAAATAAATTTGTGAAATGCTACATCTGTAAGAGAGTAAATTTATAGGCATTTTTTGAAATCTTTGAGGATTGTTGCTTTGAAAATATTTTCTGCTGGATCTTTCAGAAGTATTTTCACAACTTGAAACTAAGGAGAAGGTAGCTCATTAATATGACATCTATGTGTATATGAGGTACTTAATAAAATAACTTTGGATGAATATGTATGAAATATAATTTTCCATGACCTCCTGATTTTTCACGGATTCTTAGAACAGTAGTCAGCTAGTGTGCTGTGCTGCAAGTGTCTCATGGTTTCTAACTTCCAGTTTTATGTTTTCGTCAAGTTGTTTCTAACATTCTCTTTCAAAACCTACTATTGCTTTTTGTGCCAGGTTTAAAAAGCTTAGTTGAAATTAAGTCTTAAAGCTGATAGGATTTATATGTTAATATAACCTAGATTTAATCATGTCTGGTATTTTAAAAAGTGTTCAGATATGTTAATTGTAACTGTTTAAGCTAACAATGTAGTGTATAATATTGCATTCGAACTTAGTATTCCCAGTTTTAATATTAAATTTTATTCACGATTCTTTCCATGACACATATCAGAACTAAACACACACACACGAAACAAGCTGATGTGAAAGATTGGGTTACTCAGATGTAACTCGAGGTCTATTAATTGCTTTGGCATGAAAGCAGAAAGATGTGAGCAGATGTTTGCATTAAACAGTAGGTGGACACTGGGGGATGTAGAAAGTATTTGAAGCAATGATTTTAATTTATTATTTGGGTGTACAAAATCCAAAATATTAGACTTGAAAAAAGCTTAATATTTAACATAGAAACCTGAGAAAAGTTTCAAATCACGAAACCTCAAACAGTACTCTGTCAACAGAGAAAGCAGGAGACGGGAAGTGAGGGAATGCTGAGCACATCCTCTCAGTTCCCTAAGGCAGATATGATTATTTTGGTTCTTTTCTGTCTTGCATAAGAACCTGCAAAAGCTTTTATTCCAAGAATTCTAGCATCATTAGCTTCCACTGTCCGAGTGACTGGTCTCCACATGCTCCCTCTTCGCTCAACAGACCCAGTAAATACCTACCACAGGACTGGAGAATGGACAGCTATTTCCTTTTGAAGTATTGTGTTGGTTGTCATATATGCAAATACAAAAAGTAAATGTAAAATTAGCTTCATTCACTTTGTTCTCCCGTTCCCCGTGGACAGCCAGTGATAACAGCTCGTGTACCCTTTGGAAAAACATTTTGTGTGTCTGTGTACTCTTTAGAAATATATTGCATAAATCTTCTCCCTCAACCCAGTACTATATCATGGGCAGCTATAAGTCACTCTTTTAAAAACTTGTCTAACTCATATTGCATTAAATGTATGTGAATTGCTTAATGATTATGCTATTGATGAACAATCAAGTTTTCTTCAAGTTGTTACTTTCATATGAGGATACAATTTTATTAAAATACCTGAAATTATTGATTTAGTGGAGCAACTTGTGTCTACCATTTTTATAGACAGTCATAGTCTATGTGAAATAATGTGTAAACCACAAACTCAGAAACAGTGTATTTTATCAGTAACATTTTGGTCATCTTGTTTATGCAAACTCTTTTCTGCAGTTAGCATGCATTTTAACCAATCACTTGTGAGTTTAAGCATTTCTTCAAATATATATCAAATCATGGAGCATTTATAGACAGCATCATGCTACATATTTTTTCCTCTTTAAAAATTTTCTCTTTATGTATTTAAGGAATGCTGATCCTTTATTTCATATTTCAGGGGCTTGCCATTTGTCTTTTTATTATGTAATTTTTTATTATATGAAACATTCTATCATGGAAAAGTTACATTTTAAAGGGTCTAATTATGAAACGATTTGCTTTCTGATTTTAGGTTTTGTGTTTTTCTTCTGATGTTTTACTTCAACAAGCTAATAAACAGGTTTATGTATAGTCTTATATATTCTTTTTAAAAATTACTATTACACAGTATTTCCATGATGAGTTGAACTCCTTGAGTTCTTTGGTATAATTCTTAAATGCTGGTCAGCTTTGCAGAATATGCAAAGCATAAGACCTGTGTATTATTAATTTAAGGAGTATAAGGACTTAGCAGCACAAATTCACCAAAATATAGAGGTTTCCGTGTGCCAAGCTAATTTCATATGTTTGATTCTGGATTGTCTCTGTAGTGGAGATAATTAAATAATACTTAAAATAACTCTCAAGGGATTCCTCTGGCATTCAACCGTAATATAGGTCCCATAGACTGGGAGATGTTATGGGGAAAATCATTCAAATATGTAAAATGCCGGAAGAGGTGAAGAACTTAAATCAATATTTAAGGGTTAAGTGCAAACCTCAAATGGCTGAAAATGATGCTTGTAAATTCTGTCTGCTGGTAGTTTTGGCAGAATAATATTGACATCAGTGGAAACTGGTAGAAAATAGTGAGGATACTCAAGAAATATTCAGTGAAATGCAGGGATCCACATGGTTTTTGAATGAGTATTTCCAACATATTATCCTAGCCTATACATACACACACACACACACACACATCCAAATATACAATAGGTAGTAATTATTCAAGAATAATTAATAATTCAAGACAGTGCTGTAAATGTTTCATTTGACTTTATTCTTTTAAGTGCGTGAAGTAGGGATTGACTTTTTTCTACTTTTCTGAATGAAGAAACATGAATAAAGATAGGTAGGTTATTTACCTAACCTGGCATAGGTAGAGATACAGAAGGCAATTTGGACGTGGACGTGTGAATTCCAGAGCCCAAGTATGCAGAATACCCATCTCCTCCTCACAACCCTGTTCCAAAATATTCTCATGAGGAACATTTATGTAGTACTTCATATTTTTAAAGATAATTTTGCAATCTTCATCATGTTTAATTATCCTAGCCATCTGGTAAATTCCCCAAGGCGAACTTGTGCATTCTGGCTGACAGAGGAACCGAAGCAGAGACTTTTTAAATATGTTGCCAAAGGCTGCTCAGAAAGTTAATGAGAGGGTCTACCACAGAATTCAGATTGTTGGATCTTTTTCAGACCACTCATCCCATTGTGTTTCCCAATAGCAAATCAAATCAAAATTGAATATAATAGGTTAAAACTCAGCAGTGCTTTTAAAACTTACTGATATATCAGTGCTGTTGTGATATGTAATTTGAAATAAACTGTGTTTTAGACTGACCTGCCATCTTATTAATTCCCCTGCCATTGTTGTTGAAAGATACCCTGAAAGATTTGCCTTACATATTGACACTAGTATTCACCTGTATAATGTCTGCTTCCACATTAGAGTGTCAGTGCCACTGGACCAGGCCCATATTGGAGCACTCAAAATCCTGTACCTAGTGATTAGGGTAAGGCATACCGAAGATTAAAGAATCAAGTAATATTCATGGATGTTACCAGAATAACCCTGCTTTCTAATTTTGTAAGCATAGTGATTCTTAAACCATTGAATTCTTATAAACTAATACCAATTTCCTGAATTCCCAGAACCATTTGTTTTCACCTAAAAAGAAAAACAGCCTTGAAATACTAAAGAAAACCTAGAGTGACAATTTCAAACATCAGTCAATAGGACTATTTCTGTTTGTTCTGTAGTTTTCCAAATGAGAGGGCTCTGCATTACCAGGACTTTGAAAGACGGAAAGAAATGTTTCTTGAGAAGTATTTACAGGAAAATGTTCATGAAAGATTCTTCCATAAACAACTTCAAAGAACAATTGCTGTGCTCAAGCTTAGCTGGGAGTGTGCATAATGTGTAGAGATGAAGATACAAGGACATACTTACGTCCACAGTGGATACTTATCCCTGCTTCTGTGAGGGGAGCTCTTAACTCCAGAGGAAATCAGAGACCTGGCACTTCGGGGAAGACGTCAGGAGTGTTCCACAAAGAGATGTCAAAATTTTCTCTTCTGCAGTCTAACTTGATAACTATATGGGCTATTTGTGGGTGGTCCTATTAAAAGGTTTGTAAGAGGGTAATAACAAAAAATGTCATTTTTAGGATGATGATGATGAAGGACAAAAGACAGGAAGGCAGGGGAGGTGTAAAATCACGTGCTCCTGTCTCTTCATACCACTTCAAGTGCTGAGAGAGAGTCCTTCCCTTGACTTTCAGGGTGGAGGTGTTCTGTGGACAGAAAAGAAACAGGTCATCCCATGTGAGGAAAAGACCACATCAGTCTGGTTTGCCTAGAGCAGGACCTGCCTTACGATAAGTGTTAAGTAAAAATAAATCTTGTGTTTAAATTCAGGAATTGTTTCCTCATCTTTCACTAAAACTTTGATGTAGATGTCTTTAGTAAAACCAGCTACTACAAAGACACAAGTGGCATTCCATAGCAGAGTTTTTTGTTTGTTTGTTTAAAGCTGAGATAAATTGTCGTTATCAAAACCGAGAGCTTGGGTTTCCTGCATGTTTCCTAGCAGGCCAGTACTGCCAGGAAATAGGTGTTGGATGACTGCTTGATGGAATGGTCATTTAAAAAAAAAATGAAGTAGAACTAGAATTACTGCTAAATAAGCCTGGTGAAAATTCTCCCATTCTAAGGCAGTGTTAATTTTATTATACCATAGACAAACTGAAAAACACATCCCATTTTACTGCGAACACTCACAATACACATCACCTTCCAACAGAGGAATAATTGAGACTCTTATGTTCAGTGTGACCTGTCAGTAAAAATAAGATGAACACAAGAAGCATGTCTTTCAGAATACTTTTCTTCTTATTCCATATTTATAGAGTGAGTTAGTGGACTTTGCAATAGCAGTGTTGTCTCTTTCATTAATTGAAATATTTTTCTGAGTGACTCTTGAAGAAAGAGATCTCTTTCAGAATTTGAGAACTACCTACCATATGTCAGTTCTCCACAAGAAGTGCATAACTCAGATCTTTGAACCCTTGATGACTCTCCATGTACAATTATGAGACTTGCTTATCATGAAGAAATGTTGATAATGATTTTATAGTAATTACATTAAATGCTTTTAAACAAACTTACCAGCATTATGCTAAAATAAGATGGTAGATTGCCCAAGACCTGCTTCAGATAATCTGTGGTGAGAATGAAGTGTTGAATATAGATTAGCATGGTCAAATGAAAAGTTGTGATGATGAAAGTATTCAACAGCTTTGTAAGCATTCAACTTCCTGAACAGTAGTCAGTGTCATATGGGGTTTGAGCACTTTAAATTTTGCAAGTATAGCAAGGGAACTTAATTTTGTGTAATTTAAGTTCAGTTTTAGTTAATGTTAACCAATCCATTTGAATTTAATTTTAATTAGTAAGCAAGGGTGGTTGTTTGACCACACAGCACAAGAATGGATAAACACAGTTCGCAATCAGAACAGGACTTTTGTGAACTCTTTCCTTGATTATGTGAATATTTTTAGAATGGTCTATAGGAAAAATTAAGAAAATATTTTATTTTTTTATCATTTATTATGTTGCATTATGTGACACAGTTTCGTAGGCTCTGGGATTCCTCCATCCCCTCCCCATACCCTCCCAAGAAAATATTTTAAAAAGAAATACAAATACTGCATTATCTTGTTAGTATTAAAAATGTAGACAAGTCAAATTCATATCAACAAATCTGAAGCAGTGGTTTCCAGAGATGAAGTGAAGGGGAAATGTCAATGAATCAAAGGTTACATATTTTCAGGTATAAGCTGCACAAGTTTTTGGAATCTGTTTTACTGCATAGGTAGTACCAAATGTGTTAAGTTGATTGTGGTAATAATTATATAATGCATGCATACATACCTTGTATATTTTATATATATATACACATATATATACTTACATATTATATATACACACACATGTATATGTGTGTATGTATATGTGTGTATATATGTGTGTGTATATATACACATATGTATGTACATATATATATAATATACCTTGAACATATGCAATGTCCATTTGTTAAATATTTTGGAATAAAGGCTGAAATAAAAATCTTGAGTAGATGAAAGGAGAAAAACTTTTAGAACCCTATTATTTTAATCTTTTTGTAGAGCTCCCTTTGAAAGATGAACAGGAAATCTTTGATTTCTTGGTAACCTCTTGTTTGCCGAGGCATTGTCACATGGAGACCCATGTCAAGAACAAAAGGTTTTGAGAATCTTTGAGACAACTTGAGAGAAAGCAGGAGACTTGCTTTGTTAAGAAAAATAGGGTTATGTAACTGGCATCAGGGTAAACGTGGAATGACGATTTAGGTTTGAGCCATGTTGTTATCTCTCTAACTAGGTATAAGAGACAGAAACCTAGTCTGCCAGATATACTAGAAGATAGCAAATCGAGAGGCATGTCATGTAAATGTAAATATAGCTGAAAAGGTACAAAGTCTGAAATCAAAATGGAACCATTGAAACAAAATATCCAAGTGATATTCAAATGTTCATTTGCCTAGTAGGAAATATAATGACTTAGAATTAGCAGGCATTCTCATTATTTATGTGGAATCATTCATTTATGGGATTAAAGTTCATTACCTAGGTAGAGTTCCAATTGTGGTGAGTAGATGCAATGAAGAAAAATTGATTTGTACTGCGCTAAAATAAAGAAATCTTCAACTTTATATCCCATAAGCTTGATCAATATCAAAGAAATCTTTGATGATATGGTTTCTTACTGCATCACAATACAGTCTCCAGAATATTCAGATTGCCTTAAGAGTATAGAACTTTCCCTGGAGCTTGAGGTGCTCAGCTACGGACCATGGATGCTTGTCTTGTTCTGCCTCTTGGAGGTTCTCCCCTCTATTTCCCCTTCTCATTCCCTGTTTTCTTTATTTTCTCTTCAAAGTCCTGAACAAAGGAAATACTTTCTTCATTTTCACAAGGCTGAGATTAAATTAACTCAAGAGTATTTCACTGGAGGGATGGTAATATTAAAATGAGCAGGAAACATGCAGCCAATTAACATAATTTATTAATCATACTAATGGACTAGTATGTGGTTATACATATCATAATTATCTGCACACAAGACTTATGAAATAGAAATCATTCTCACTTAATGGATGAAAAAACTGAGCACAGAGGGGATTATCTTTTAGTTTAAATTCTGTTAGATTAAAAAATTAACACAGAGCAGATTAGAAACTGGATTTACCCATCCCAAAGCTTATACTCTTCACCACTTCCGTACACCTCGTTATTTCATCTTTTGCTTGGACATCTATTAAAAACGTGAACTCCCACTGCTCTAAGTGGCAGCGGGCATTCTTCCATCCATAAATACTGTCCTAATTGTTATTCCGTCCCTCCGACAGAGCTGTGGGTTCAGCATACGAATGTAAGCAGGCAGCTAAATCATAAGGTGCCCCTGCACAGAATCGTGGATTATTCACATGGTTTACTGATAGGCCCTCCCTTCATTGTTTGGCCCCTGTCCTGCATCTTATACACAGATTGCATGGTCCAAGGTGATTTTATATCCTTTTGTTTAGCACAGTGTTTGTGATGATAATGCCATTACGTCTGCGAAACTATGTTTAGTGTTTCATTTATGGTGGCTGCAGCAGTAGGTGTTATGATCCTCATTTTACAAATGTAGAAACTGTCAGAAAGTTAAGGAAATTGCTCAAGATTACTTAACTCGATAAGTTCCCATGTTGAAGTTTGAACCCATCACGGCCAAGTAGCAACTCCCAGTTTCTCTACTGAAAAAAAAAAATGAATAAATAAAAAGGGAAGGACTTGATCTTGACTCTGTCGTTTGAATAAGAGCTCTCTGTGCTTCTCCGCTTGTTCTGAAGCTTCATGAAAGTCTGATCAGACAAAAAATTTGTTTTTTTCTTTTTCTGAGCTGATGACATTTTAAAGAATGTAATTTTAATTGATAATAGGCACTTAAGTGCAATGCAGATACATATAGCACAAACAAAAAGCTTTAATAATTTGCGTTATTCTCAAATGCATTATTCTTCTAGTCTGCTATTCACCTCCATTTTCAGTAAAGGCCATTTCTTTATTCTTCATCAAATCTTGAGAACATTTGTCTCCCACCATGTCCTTGTATACCAGTAGATACCCATTTACTTTCCACTTCCCAATGGAGAATCTCTCAGGTTTCCTGTAATGATTTTTTGTTCGCAGTTTTGTTTACAGTATCTGTTATGAAGCTGTGCTTTACTTAAAACTTCACTGAACTCATCTCTAAAATCTCTCTGCTTTCTACTTTTGATAATGTCAGGCTGTTTCTTTCTAGAGCACTTCACGTCCTGAACAGAAAGGTGAGTGACTTAGCATTGTTCCTGAAACTCTGCACAGTGAGTTGGTTCTTGCTCAGCAGCCTCAGTGTGGCTCAATACTCAACTCCAGGGTCACTAGTTGTTCTTTGCAAGCCCATCAGATACAAAATTAGTACAATCAGGATCTAAGTAAAGATTTAAGCATCTTATTTAAGATAAGATCGATAAAGGAATTTGAAAATTTTGGATTTAAGTAAGCTACAATGAAGATGACCTGGACTTTCACAAAATGATAAAACTTTTTCCGGTGCTCAGATCACACTTCATACACTCACTGGCCAAGTAGACTCCCAACAAGGCCAAATCACATTGTCATTGTAGACTTAGGAAACATGACACACCTCTTTCTCATAATAATAGGCTCCATTTCCATTTCAGAGAGCATACCTATTAGTGTGTGGCTGTTTGGCTATTTGTATCAAATGTGTTGTGATATTTGCTTAAAAGGTAGAATTCCAGACTTCAAATTTAATGACTCAAATACTATGCAGATAGAACATCAACAAAAGTGTTAAAGATGGATAATATCAGTCCTTTGTAAGGGTATTAAATGAAGCTATAAGCTGATGTATATGGAACACACAGTCTATGAGGGGGTCTTAAAAAAGTTCATGGAAAATGGACCCGGCACAGTAGCCTAGTGGCTAAAGTCTTCACCTTGCATGCACTGAGATCTAAAATGGGCACTGGTTCGTGTGCCAGAGGCCATGCTTCCCATCCGGCGCCCTGCTTATGGTCTGAAAGCAGCAGACGGCCCAGGGCCTTGGGTCCCTGCACCCAAATTGGGAGACCCAGAAGAATCTCCTTGCTCCTGACTTCAGATCAGTTCAGCTCTGGCGGCTGTGGCCACTTGAAGAGTAAATCAGCAGGCAAAAGATCTTCCTCTCTGTCTCTTCCTCTCTCTGTATATCTCACTTTCCAATAAAAACAAATAAATCTTTAAAAAAATAAAAGTTCTTGGAAATGTGTATTATTGAAAAATTATACATATATTTCAAAATTATTTTATAGAAAAATTAATTTTCTTTAATTCCATTTCCTATGAGTTTTTGAAAGCTCCATATTTTTACATTTTATTGAATGTACTTCAGAGCTGAAAAACTACCCTGTAGACGATGGATGGCAATGACATAGCATATATTTGCATCTTATTCTAATTCCCAGGGAAGTTATTACCAATCAAACTTGTTAGTCTTTTATGATAAGCTCAAAGTTAGCCTCACAACCTTTTTCAGTTTTATATTCGCTTTAACTTTTACAAAGCTACTATCAAATGAATGTAGAAGACTCATCTTTCTTTCTTAAAAATATGTAAATTTGAAAGGCAGAGTTACAACCGAGAGAGGAGAGACAAAGGAAACTTTCCATCTGCTGGTTCACTCTCCAAAGTGCCACAACAGCTGGAGCTGAGCCGATCTGAAGGCAGTAGCCAGGCGGTTCTTCTTTTCTTCCTCAAGGATGCAGGCGCTCAAGTGCCTAGGCCACCCATCAAAATGGCCCCAATGGCCTGACTGTTCCATATGGTAATATGGTAAGTGCGAAGCCTAACCTGCTGTGCCATGGTACCAAGTCCCATAAAAATCATCTTTGAATTTTTATGGAACCAATGTGTTATAGAAGTTATGTGCCTAGCCAAGTTCTCATAGCTGAGATAGAATTAGAATCAAGCGTTATTTAGCATAAAGTGTAAAACTATCCCAAGAGGATTTGGATAGGTGGGCAAAGGGAGAGCTATACTTACCTCCCAAGTTGGAGGAGACTGGGAACATGCAATTGGAGATGCAATTCTCCAAAGAGCTGGCTTGCAGAAGTTTCTGCAGAGCTACCTCCTGTCCTGGTACCTTGCCATGGGATCCATCCCTATGATGCTTGTCTCTGATTCCTCTTTGAGATGGCTGAGCTGGCTGCAGTGGTGCCAGCAGTTGGTTATTGGTGAGCATCCTGATGACAACTAACCAACATCTTTTCAGTGACTGAGTCAATGTCATTGACATTGTGTGAGCGATTAGCTGGTGAAAGCAAAACAGTCTTTTTCATTTGCTACTACCGACACATGTGAAGTTCCTATGATTGCTGCGACTCTTTAGAAGGCGGCATATGCACCTCTATTTTAGCACATTACTCCTTTCTCCTTTTGGGACTTTCCCTACATTTTATACCATTTAGTCTCTCAAAAGAATACAGTCATCTCTTTCACACTGTGACCCAAATAACTGATAGTGGTTTCAAGTGCTATCCCTTCTGGAAGCTGCATTTACAACTTCACATGTGCTAAACTCTAAGCTTCGTTTCAACTAGAGGAGTGAAACTCCAATGGTGCAATTTGAATTGAGTCAGAGAGAGGAGATAATTGGATGTAGGAGGCAGTGAAGTCTTATTTTAATGGCTACTAAAGTTAGTGTTTGAAAGTCTTCTCCCTGGCTAGAATGTATTAACTCATTATCAAGAATAACGTAGTACCTCAAAGAGGAAAATAAGTATAGTAGAAATAGAATAAAATCTGAAAACATATTATACTTTTGGTAGCCCTGATATGAAATATATGGGCCAGAAAGGTTTCAGATTTGAAGTTTGAGATTTTGGAATATTTAAGTAGAATTTGCCACTTGAACATCCCTGACCTGTAAGTCTGAAATCTGAAATGCTGCCAAACATCAACTCTCTAGGTGCCAAATCAAATGATTATTCTTCTGCCTTACAGATGATGAAGTGTAGCTTTTGAAAGGTTACATAAGAGGCTACAGATAAAGGACTGTATGAGCAATCGCATAAGATTCACTTCCCAAGTACCTACAGTGCCACAACTGGGCCAGATCCAAAGCTGGGAGACTAACCCAAGCCAGGTCTTCTATAATGGTGGCAGGAACTCAGCTACTTAAGCCATCACCACTGCCTCTGAGGGTCTGCACTAGTTGGAAGTTAGAGTCAAGATCTGAACCAGGTAGTTTATCCAAGGTACTTTGAGGGGCGAACTCTTCTACCTTAACTATCAAGCTAAATGCTTATTCCTACAACTAAATAGCTGGGTTTATAAATTCAACAAATGTCTGTTTTATAAGGAATAAAATGGATGTGTGTGTGGTATACGTCTACAGTGTGTATACCAGAATCAAAATAGTTAATCAGCAAGCGTTGCTCCTGGAACATTGTGAAAACTGCTTCCGAACTTAATTTGGCCCTTGCTTTGGAATAACTTGATAGTCTACAATTCTTGCCCGTTTCACCTTATCAGTCAATGGCAACTTTATTTTGTTTATAAAAATCTTTGAGGTAGCTAGACAGCAGAAAACTTTTGTCAGAGTATCAATTGTATATATTGCTGGGAGCACCTGTTTCTCTGTGGGATGAGTTTAATTGCTAAGCAATGGCAGTTTGTGCTGCATGATTTTTCCATTAGTAAATGTCTTGGGTAAAAATGAGACATACTCTGGAAACTTGTGACTAAGACCTCAAGATAAGCTATGATTATTAACTTGAGAGGTTATATTGGATTCTGTGCTTTAAAGGCTAATCCAGAGTATCATCCAGCAACTACAAAGACACTTGAATCATTCAAAACTCACCAAGTGATGTTTATGTTCACATATATCAGGGTTGGTGCCAGTGTTGTGACTGAACAGGCTGATCCCTCACCTGTGGTGCCAGCACCCCATGTTAGCTCCAATTCTAGTTCAGCTCCCTGCTTGTAGCCTAGGAAAGTAGTGGAGGATGGCCCAAGGCCTTGGGCACTTGCACTTACATGGGACATCTGGAAGAAGCTCCTGCTCCCAGCTTCAGACCCATTTCGGCCACTGTGGCCTTTTTGGGAGAGAATCAGCAAGTGGGAAATCTGTCTCTCCCTTTCTCTCTCTGACTTTCAAGTGAAAAATAAGGAAGTTGTCTTAAAAAAGATAAATATATGAGGATATATAAGTTTATAGGAAATGAAATTTAAAAAATAAATTACATAATGTTTCTTTAAAATGCTTATGAAAATGTTCATTATGAAAAACTACATGAGTCTCAAAAAGTATTTACACCAACATAAACTTACCTCTTAGTTTCACTTGCCACAAACTTTTGAAGTACCATTGTATTTTTAAAAAGATCATTTACTGAAACTTTAAGATATGCCAATTATAACTTAATTTTTTAAAATATTACATTACTAATATAGAATATAAATAGCTAAAATGAAAGTTTTCAAGTTTTAGGTGTTTTTACATGGACACACATTTAAATAACCTACTTTATTTTAAAATTCTTACTTTTTATTCCTTTTTCTAATTTTTATTTTCTCTTTACTTATTTAAAATATAATTGTAAAGTCTTCTTGCTATATATACCAAAGCTAAGTTTTTAATTGTTTGAAATACAGAGTACATTTGCATTTATTCAAATAATTTCCTCCCATGTCTATCACATAACTGCTTTGCACCTGTAATGAAATTGATCATGATGACTGCAAGGATTATAATGTAAGGCAGTTGTAAGCTATATAGCAATTTATATTGGCTTTACGCACATACAGGATGTTAGTATTTAATATCAATTAGTGATAATGCAGGTAATATGATTTACCATTGAATATAAGGGTTTAGTTATATATTTATATTTAATTAACTCTGGTTAATTCCTTGTAAATTCCATTACCACAGATATTTTTATACAAATGCTTGATGAGACTAAAGCCTTAAAGATTTCTACCACATCTTCGCTATCAGATCTTTTGAATGTTTAATTTTTTTGAAGTTCAAAATATATTCAGTTTAGGATAGAGTTCCTCTTTTCATCTTTCATGGTGGTCTTTCTTTCCTACATTTATCTCTCTTGGTCCTATTGCTATTTGGTAAGGTCAGATCTTACAGAGATTATTCCTTAAATTATCTTGCCATGTGGCTGATTCTAGTGTAGCCATTTTCATAAAATGGGGGGTTGGTTCCATTACTATTATTTCTATCACTACCTGAACTAAATTTAATTACTATGTGATTCCTCAGTCACTTGTAACTCTCCCTCTTCCTCTTTATGTGTTTTTATGTCTGTCGTCAAGATGGCAAAGGTTTTGTTTATGTGATACCCAATAAAACACTTCTACTTTTCATATTTTATTGAATTTTCAGTGATTAGTGTGGACCCATTTAAGCTTTTATTTTTAATAAATGCATTTTAGTCTATATAGATAATTTCTATGGAAGTGATTGGGGAAACAGAAATATATCCAAGGATGTATTTCTTCATGACTGTGGATAAAATAGAAATAGCAAATCAGATTCTGATCAGTGAGAAAACCCAAAACTGTTATTTTTTTTCTAATTGATAAGCTAAATATAGGGTTATTTTTTCTGGCTTGTCAAGACTCTTCATGTTCAGTATCATTTTCCTCATCATTGTTACTAACATCACAATGAATATAATTGAATGTTTTTTTAAATGTCATGATATTTAGAAGTATTATCTCATTTAAAGTGTACGCTATCCTGTGTCATTCCATTTTTTGTGTAAGAAATTTATACTTTAGAGAACTCAGATAAAAGCTACCCTGACATCACAGCTAGAAACAAAGGGGATGATTCAAGTCTATATGCTCAAAAACCCCAGTTATAACATCTTTTTTTCCTAGGAACTATTTTTAGTTGTAGAATACTGGGAATTGTGCAAGGACAGGATTACAAAGAAAAAGTGCTATGGAGGTCAAATGGACAGCATCCATCAGTGAAACAAGAAATGCAGGTCCTGTAGATCAGTTCTTCGGCTCCCATTGCTGACTTCAGAAAGACGAGCCGACCTCTGCTCACAGGTGTTGCAGCAATTCCAGGAAAAGAGAATGTCTGAATTTTTAAATGAAAATATTTGTAGGTGACACTTGTCTATTCTGAGAGCTAGGCCCTCAGCCACTGATTAATTACACACATTTTAAAGGTTTAAGCGTGGTATTTTGAAATTATTAATTTGATAAATAACCATTGAATCCTTATTGTGGGTTATGATTTATGCTGATAGGTGAAAATGGCTGGGAGGACTCAGCTCATGCAGTAGCTTCCCAAATAATGAAGGATCTGAAAATCGCGTAATGCTTTAAATCTCCTGTTTGTGTCTCACAATAAGCTAAATACTCTGAAATAATTAGACACAGAAACAATGTCTTTTTGCCTAACAGGAATATTCACCTATTTAGTCAGAATATTTTATGGCGTTTCTACAATGTGCTAATCACCCTTCTTAGCAGTGGAGATCATCAATTTAAAAATTATTCCCCTTGTAGCAGATTCTGCTTTACTAAAACAAACAATAGACTATAAATATGTAATGGGGGAGAGAGTTATATGTACTCTGATAAACTTAAAGGAAAGGTAGGGAAGTAGTGATGAGGAAAGTGTTGTTAATTTAGGTATGATTAACATGAAAGACCATTCCAAAAGGGCTGGATTTGAACAGAGACACACACAAATCTTGGGGTTCAGTCATTTGCCTGCTGAAGAAAGGGCACCTCTAGGCACAAGGGAAAAGAAATGCAAAGGCCCCCGGGGGACAAGCCTGGGAGTTTTACTGCTTGCCTGGAGAAGAGATTGGATAATGTGGCCAGATTGAAAAAATGACTGACTGTAGGAATCTATTTTATATTCCAGGGAAGTATTTCAGGAATATATTTGAATAGATTTAGTAGGTATCTTGAGAGAAATGACCAAGATTGAACAATGTAAAAGAATGGAAGTTTTATATACTAATATAGAGACTTCTATGCAAAAAAAATGAGTTTGTTGTAGACGTGTAGGTTTTCATTTTGAACATGTTCCAGTTGAGATGCTTTTAGACATTAAATCCAGATGAAATTCCAAAAGGCATTTCAATACAAAAGGGAAGAGCTCAAAAGAGTTGACTCACTAGAGATGGCAAGAAAGAGAGGATTAAAGAAGGAACTCAAGAGAGTAGCAAAGACTTGACGTACTCTCACTGGGTGAATGAAAACATTGTTGTTATTTGTAATAATTTGAAAAACTTAGTGAAGATACAGATATTAAAAGGCCATATAAAAGGAGAATCAATAGAAGAAACCATTTAAGGCAGCAAAGTTCTAACATGCAGAGAGAACAGAGGTGAGAATGAATTGAGTGGGGTGTCCAGGCTCCTTCACCCTGGACAGTTGGGATACTCTGACATGGGAATGTGTTCCAAAAGGTGGTCTGTGATTGAGAGGTGGCAGGACCAAAGAGGGTGAGGAGAGGGTAGCTGCATGAAAGGAAGGATGAATAGCTTGAGATGCTGGTTAAAGATTCTTCCCACAGCAATGAATGACAGGTGACTGTTTCAAATGAAAATGTCCTTGGATGTGTGCTTCAGAGTAGCACAATCAGAACTGATAGAAAAAAACATTTAGATTTTTTTCTCTATCAAAATTGATTCACTTGAAATATGTTAACTATTTGAGATGCTCTGTTAGTCACAGAATCAGTGGCAATCTGTGGAGACATTTAGCCAAGAAAGAAAATGTGTGTGTGGTTCGAACTGTGTTTGCTGTAAGATGACTAGATCATGGTGGCTTTAGAAGAAACAACATAAAAGTTAGAGGAACAGCAGGCCCTCCTGTTTCAGCTTCCTGCCTCGCTGTGTGGTCCACCCTCTACCCAACTCCAGCCTCAGCAGATCCTTCATCTCCAACCATAAGCTGAAATATACCCTCTTCCCTCTTTGTTGTACCTCTAGGTGTCTTAAATCTAGCAATGCCAAATTGACTAATAAAGTTGTATTCTCTGGCTCTTAAAAGAGATTGAGAATTTAGAAATTAAAACATTGAATCTTCAGCAAGTAATTAAAAAAACACCAAAATAGATATAATCTGAAACAGTGCGTTTACAAATCTCATGTGGCTTGTTTGGAAACTGAGTAAAATATAAAAAATTCTAAGATAAAGAGAGGGTGTGATCAACCAGGTGCATTTGAAGTCAGTTTTATGAACTATCATTTTGGTACTCCTTTGAATTCAGTAACAGGACCTGTGAAACCCCAGCCCCCATCTTTAGACTTTTTGCATTGTTATGTGTATTACTCATCTTTTCATTTCTGAAACAAAAATCACTTCAGATAAGCTACTTATCAAAGAAAGACTTATTTCACTGTCGGTTGTAGAGGCTGCAAATACAGTGTGATGCGCACTTTACTAAGTTCCCAGTGTAAATGGTGGAAGACATGCAGAGAAAGGAACGTGTGGCAAGCCATCAAACATGACACTCAGACTTTTCCAACCACTTTGCTGCGAGAACTCAGAGCCTCACAGGAGAGCTACTCCCTGAAGGCATAGCTTCAGTGACCTGAGGACCTCTCACTGCTGCCACTTGTCAAAGATTTGACTATCTCCTTGTAGTGACACCCTGGATCCAAGTCATGGGCCTTTGGGGAACATGCAACATCCAACCAATAAAGAATATACTAACTCCCTTTGCTTTGCCTTCTAACTACAGACAAATTGCTACCTGCTGTCACACTTACTACTGACAGATAACTGTGGAATCAGTATCTTTTTGTTATTTTCCCGTCAATGCTTTCTTGACATAGAAGTTTAAATCAATAGGTTTTCTATTTGCTGTGGGATTCATTGTGGTCTGTTGAGAGAGATTGGACTGTGTATATGGAGATTAGGTAGATAAGAAGACCGACAGACACACTCACTTGAGATCATATTACAAGAGAATTCTTTAACCTCTATTATGTGTATTTAAATAGTAATTATGTTCGCCCTGTTCTTTAACTTTGAAATGTTTCTTCAAACCTACTGCTAAGACTTTCTGTCAATATCATGGCTGAGAAATACAAATATTATTATAACATTTTCCTCCCTCTTTATACCTGGAAATTGTTTCTTATTAGAAGTTAAGAAGGTTAGAGCAAAAACACATTTTAACGTTCCCTTGGTACCCATTCTGACCAACTGTCAGACCTAAGAAGAGGAAGAAGTAAGAAAAGGTAGGAATATGACCCTCAGAACCCTGAAATAACTGCGAAGTACTGTTAATTGTTTTATGGTTTTTTCCCCTGAAAACAGAGCAGAAGCAGAAGCGTTATTTCATACACTCTAGGAAATCTATAAGCAAAGCAGTCGTTGACTTTTCTGAAAGCTGAAGTCCTGGGTTTCTTGTTTAGATCAATTGTCCTTCCACTCACCTAGTCATCAAAGGGACGTGTTAATGGCGGCTTGGCTACGCCTACAGCTAGCCTTTCTCCCAGGGAGTGAAAGCAGTGGCTGTGGTTATTGATGTTAGCTTCCTTGTTGCCTTCTTGCCAGGAGGATCTTTGGGATTGTGTGGACTACTTATTTATAGGCAGCAGAAGGTTCCATTCTTTGCCCGTATAACGCAGAGTGGCTGATCTGAACAAAATGCGTCTGCTGCTGGAAGAGAGGAAAGACTGTTCACATGATGGACAATGATGGGGAAGTTGTGGAACACAGTTTCCTCTAGGTAAAATGACAGATTTATAGGTTTTGACCCTAACAGCCCTGCCACATTTTGACAAACAGCAATGGTCAATTGCTTGGCATTTCGGTTTCAAGGTAGGTCATCCCAAGTCATATAGTTCCCCTGAAGTTACTATCAGGCCTTTTTTTAATGTAAGCTAGCTCTTTCAAAATTGGAACTGAATTCAGATTTATCATCACAAATTTAATAGGTTGAGCTAAGCCTCAACAAAAGATAGGAAACCAAATATCGCTTGCTCTAACTTACTAAATATCTTCTATGGAGTAAATAATTTCCTTGTTTTCTTGTGGTAATATGAATTCTTTTTATTCTTCATTTTTTAAAAAAAATACCATCTAATAAAGGACTTACTCCAATGTCAGGCAGCACTGACATTTTACTTGTATTTATTTTTCTCGGTAACTGGTATTATAATTTTTAACCTAGAAATAGACATAATTATACTGACCTTTGGCCATCACTTATTTAGTAAGTTAAATTTATCAGTCACCCTTCATAAACTTGTCTTTATCAAGTGGAAAAGAACCTGACAAGCAGAGAAGAGCTTATTATAAAAATGATTATTTAAAGAGATCCTCAGACACACTTCCTTGATGTCATGCGTTATCTTCCCATATTAGGTAAGCATGAAGAGAGTAGTTGTTCTGGGATACAATTTCACTCTTCTTAGTAGGAATGTAATATTCCATGAAGTAGATGTACCACAGTTTATCCATCCCTCTTGCAACTGTTATCTGGGTTGTATCCGTATCTCTACTATTTTGGATTCTCCTGCTACAGGTTGCTTTCTCGTATGCAGATCTTACTTCATTTGAATATATTCCCAGGAGTGAAGTAGCTGATTCCTACCTTAGATCAATTTTCAGTTGTCTAAGCACTCTTCATACTGACTTCTATCATTGCAGCAAAGAAGGCCCAACTGGAGACAGTTGTCCTCAGTGAAATAAGCTATTCCGAAAGGAACAATACTGTATGTTCTCTGTGATATAAAGCAACCTTCATGCAAAATTCAGTGACACATATGTCATACAGTAGCATCATTTGCTTCAAGAAGGCTTTTAATTTTCCTTCTCATTTCTTCAACGTCACGGTGTACACTTCATGGTGTACATTTCCTGTTTTACTTCCTGCTGATTTTGTTTTGTGGCTTTTCATTTAAGGGGATGGTATAGTAACTGTGTATAAGATTATCATATCCAGATGTGCAAATACAATTCAGTCCACATCTCTGCTTCCAAATAAAAAATGGACCCCCAATGAAACTGTTACATGTATCGGACTAGGGTACTTAACTCTATCATTGTCCATACCTACAATGTCAGGGTACACTTAAATAGTGGATTTATGGACTTAATGACTGCCTATGAAGAAATACATTATTATAATAATTTAGGGGAAATCAGCAGGGGGAAGGGAGTTGGTAATGGCAAGGGAATTCTCAGAGCCTATCAAACTGTATCATAAAACAGTAAAATAAAAAAGTAGATATATATATGTATATAGAACATATACATATGTTGTCATAGGTGAACTGTATACTGGAAACTAGCGTACTGCAAAATGAAATTATGTTGCTCTATGTATTCTGCTGCTGAATAAAAGAAGGACTTCCAATGAAACTGCTAAATGTATCTTGACAGTTTGATACTACATTTTTTACCATTGTTTATTCCTACAATGCCATAAAACACACAGCAGAATGTAAAACTTGTACCTGTTACTAAAGGACAACACTACAGTAATAATATGAGAAATTAGGGTGTGAGGCAAAAATAGGGATGGAGGAAGAGGACGGAGGAAGGGGGAATCTCTATACCTACAAAACCTTTTCATGAATAGAAATAATGTAAAAATGAAAGCCATTGTTTAGCATAAATCCTAAAAATCATTGAGAAGACAGGCAAACATACTGAAGGAGAGTGTACTGAAAGTTTTAGATCAGTATTAATATGATTAAATTTATAAGAAAAATGTTATTTATTTAATTGAATTAGTTATTTGTAATTAAACTTGTAATGAAAATGTTATTTGTAGTATGGACAGTCAGTACAAAGTTGCTTTGTATTTTCCGTCAAGGATTATAGCTGTGTATTTTCTGTGGATGTCTTGATGAGTTTGTCCCGTGTCAAGGATGAATGTCCATTCTTTATCACTCCCTCTCTGAGGAATTAAAGTCCAAATTATTTCATATACATTTTATTTTGTAAAAGAAGAGAGGGCATTCACGTGTATTTTTGCGATATCTGCACCGTGTGCATATTTTAATGCACCGTCCTATCTACAAAGTCGAAAATAGAACTGCCATTTAAAATATTTTTAGAAGAAAAAAATGTTGCTGTTAAAGCTTCTTAATTGAGAACAATTCAATAGTCTCACAGCAGGAGCTGCCAGTTTTCCTGTAGGAAATCTATTTCCCAGCATAGATTTGGACATGCTAATCTGTTCACAGCCACGTGAAAGAAGCCAGGGACTTCATCAGAATTTCTATAGCAAGTGTTCTAATAAGACCAAAAGAAATCCAAAGATAGACTGCCTAGGGTTAACTGTTTGCAGAATGTAGACCTGCAGATTTGGTGACCTCATATTCATCCCTTAGTTATGAACGTGAATAATTGAACCAATTCTGAGGTTCTCTTCATTTTTCAATCTATTTTTTTATTTGAAAGACAGGGAAGGCTCCCACCGCAGTCTATTCCCCAAATGCTGCTAGCCAGAACAGAGTTCAAGCCCCTTATACAAGCGGCATCAGTTTAATCCCCAGCACTATCAGTGGCCCCTTTAGGGTCCGAAGTGACAGGAAGCCAGAGTCAGAAGCTGAGCCAGGCCTTACAGTCGCAATGGAGGCATTTCACGTGTTATACCAACTACTTGTCTTAACTCTTTAAAAAATAAGTTTATTAACAGGTTGTGCCTCTATAGAACTGTGTTGATAATTTCTGAATTGACAAGTCCGCCATTCAATTTTTCTGTCTTTCCATGTCTTCCCTAAAATTCCACTATCCGAGGAATCTTCATAACATTCTGCTTTCTTTCATACCTTGCTTAACCATATAAGGTGGTGGGGTATGGGAGGTCCTCATTTTGGTATAGCAAGTTAAGCCTCTACCTGCTGTGTCAACATCCAAGATGGGTATCAATTTAAGTTCTGGCTACTCCACTTCCAATTAAGCTCCCTGCTAATGTGCCTAGGGAAAGCAACAAAAAATGGCTCAAGTGCTTAGGCTCCTACATCTATGTGGAGGGGCTCAGAGGAAGCTCCTGGCTCTTGGCCATTGTGGCCATTTGGGGAGTAAACCATCAGATAAAAATCTGTGTGTGTGTGTCTGTCCATCCGTGTCGCCCTCTCCTTCTGCATTTCAGCTAAATAAAGATCTTTTTTAAAAGGGTACGTAAGGTAGTTTCCATTGCCTATATAAAACATAAAACAAGAGTTGCTTTTCTCTTAGCTAAACCTGTGTGCTCAGTTTCATTTAAAATTGCTTAGCATTTTTTGCATTGATCGAAAATTCTTACAAACATTTCAGGTTAAAGTTAGTCAGGTTTTTGGTTTCGGGGTTTTTGTTTTTTCATGTAAGCAGTTTATCTGTGAATTTGGGGGCTGTGGTTTTCAAACACTGCCATGACATAGGTTTGAGAATTGCCTTTGTAAACACAGGGAAAGCATCCTCAAACTTCAAGAAAGAGATGGAGACTATCAGGAGAAGTGGGAAGTCTAGTGCAGTTTAAGAGATGTTAATGCCTTTCTGTTTCAAAGAAATTTTCACCTGCATTTTTTTCACTTAGTTATTTGTACTCATCTGTCATTCAGGACAAATATTGTGTCTCTCATTTTGTTTATGAGAAATATATATCCAGAAAAGATTAAACCTTATCTTAAAGATATCACTTTAGCCGGTAATTGAATCTGAACAGCTAAACCTATTTCTCAAACCCTTGTCTGGTAAAGATTTCAGTTCACCAATTCTGTGAAGACAGATATTAGGGACATTATGAACAGATACCATATTTGTCATCTGATCCCCTAACCTATAACAACTAGCATAGTGACATGTTACTGTCATATTAACTGAATTGACATTTCAACAATATTGCTACCCTATGGATTTTTTGTTTTGTTTTTAAGTTGAGACAGCTGTAATTTCTCTTCTTTCCAGATTTTTTTTTCTTCTCTGTCCTTAACTTGCTAAGAGTATTTTGGGAGAAAGAAGCGCAGATGCATAGATGTGTATACATTTATTGTATCTGAAATTTAATGATGCATTTGCATAAATTGAGGACACAACATTAAATCACAATTTTATGGTGTGCTAACCCCATCCATGCACATAAGAGAATTCATTCGGGATTTCTACACCAGGTACACTATGTACAGTGAAATTAAATCCTACGGATGTGTTTGGGTGCAGATGGACTTTGAAAATTCCAAATTCCATTCCAGATGAACTTGGACATTTCCCATCAGTATGCATGCCTAACTTCGGAGGAGACATTTAGTGCTGTGAAATTCTGTTGACTGTTTGCGAGTGTTAATGTTTGAAAGTTAAACTTGTTCTTTAAATGTGCATATGATTCCAACTCAGATTTGAAACATGTGGCAGATAACATTCTCTGACTCTCACAGTGACATTTCTTGGATGTTTTAAAGATAAGAAAAATTAGAGTTTAAATAACTGAGTAGATGCAATCTACAGCAAATACGTACACACGTGAATTGTGAGATTACTGTGAAGTAAGGGAAAAGCCTTGCATTAAGAACAAATAGAAAAAAAATTCTTTTTCTTTATTTGTATTTATTTATTATGTATGTATTTGAAAGGCTGAGTGATGCCGGGAAAGGGAGAGAGAGAAAGATAGAAAGAGAGAAAGTGAAGATAGAGACAGAAAATCAGAAACAGAGATATCGTCCCTCTGCTGCCTCACTTCCCAGAAGGCTCCCCGGGCCAGGGCTGAGTCAGGCTGAAGCCGGGAGGAGGGACCCCTGCTGAGCCGCTCCCAGGGAGCCCAGTACCTGAGTTGTCCTTTGCTGCTTTCCTGTGCACAACAAGGGAGCAGGATGGGAAGTGAGAAGCTGAGACTTGAAACCAGCACTCCAATAAGTTTGCTGGAGGGCCACCAGGAGTCTGTATAGTACAAATGGGAGTGGTCTGAAAGAAGCTGATAGTTTCTAGTAAATGGTTTTAGAAAAAAAAGAAAAGAGAAAAGAAGTAACTCAAGAATATATAAGCAAAATTTAAATATGCGATGGACTACTTTTAGTATTGTCAGTAATAATATCTAACATCACTTAGGCTTTTAATCTGTGTCAGACTTCATGCTGAGAATTTCAATATGCAGTATATCATTCATTCTCAACATCCTTTGTGATTGAACTAAATGTAGCATTTCAATGTGCTTTTAAAATGTGCATTTTCTTAAACAGGGAATGACCTGCCTGCTTCAGTTTGAAGTAGTATTAGATGCATATAAAATTGTGATTTAAAGAAAATTAAATAATTGACTTTAAATTGATAAATATTGAGATTCTGAAGCAAGACATTTAATTATTCACAAATTAGAAAATATGCTCATTGTAGCTCAAAAAGATTATATTTTCCTATCAGTAGAATACAATACAGTAAGGCCAAATTTCTGAAGAATAGGTTTTTCTTTAGATATAATTTTGCTAATCGTTTTTTTTTAAAAAAAGATTTATTTATTTTTATTGGAAAGACATTTACAGAGAAAAAAAGAGACATAGACAAAGATCTTTCTTCCACTGGTTCACTCCCAAAATGGCCACAGTGACTGGAGCTGAGCCCATCTGAAGGCAGGAGCCACAACCTTCTTCTAGGTCTCCCATGTGGGTGGAAAATCCCGAGGCTTTGGGCCATTCTCCACCGCTGTCCTAGGCCATACACAGAGCCCTGGATTGCAGGTGGGGCAGATGGGACGTGAGAGGTGCCTATGTGGAATGCTGATGCTTCTAGGTAGAGGGTTGCCTACTGAGTCACTGGGCCAGCTCCTGTTTTGCTTAGCATGATCAACCACTGAAGAGATAATGATCAGTTTATCCCAGAACCATGATCTGATCCTTTCAGTTCAGAATAGAGCATCATTCATGCCTGCTTAGACACATTGTATTCTTTCAGTTAAGTGTTAACTCTGGCGAAGTAGGACAATGTTGATTATATTTCCTGCTCTCAAGGTGCCCAGATAAGTGGCCTTTGAATACCATTTTTCTTAAGTTAGATTCCCTCTGATCTTGTTCACATAATGTCAAATGATGGGTTCTAAATTTAAATCCTTTGTGCACATTTACATGAATGAGATTATCAAGCATCCCAGCGTGGAGAACAATCACTTGTCTAAGACCAATGGCAACATAGAAGCCCGCAGGCGAGGGGCAGACAATCGGCGTTCTGTGGTCACTGCTTCATCAGCAGTGTCCCGCCTTGGAGCTGGCTGTGCCAGTCATTTTATAGATGCGGCTTTAAAAGAGATTCCCTTTCTATGACTGTCACTTCCTTTTGAAATGGCTTATTGTGTTTTTCAGAATCTGGGTTACTTTTTATAACGTTGAATCGCTGGGGAGCTCAGCAGAACAAAACGCTCTCTGACATAAAAACGCCTGATTAGCTGGATCTACAGAACTCATACTAGATGAGTGAAGAACTTTTATTTTTAAAACAAGTTTTTATTAAGAGAACAAATGTTATACATCCCATAGGTACCAGCCACACGAACCTCACTCCCCTCTCCCCAGAGTACTCCTCTGTCCCTCAGCTTTTATCATCAGTTTGCAAAGATGTGATTTAAATACACTCCATAATCGTAGTCTTAATATGCCACTAATCATAATGTCAACAAGTCAAATGCAAGAACTTTTTTTTTAGATTTATTTATTCTTATTGGAAAGTCAGATATATAGACAGAGGAGAAGAGGCAGAAAGGAAAATCTTCCGATGATTCACTCCCCAAGCAGCCACAATGGCCGGGGCTGCGCCAATCCGAAGTCAGAAACCCAGAGCCTTTTCTGGGTCTCCCGTGCGAGTGCAGGGTCCCAAGGCTTTGGGCCTCTTTCTCAGGCCGCAAGCAGGGAGCTTCATGGGAAGCAGGGCTGCCGTTGTTACAATCAGTGCCCATATGGGATCCTGGTGAGTTCAAGGCAAGGACTTTAGCTACTAGGCTACCGCACTGGGCCCCAAAAGCAAGAACTTTTATTGTTAGCTCCTCTGCCAGCTGTAGGTGGATGTCTCCTTTACATATAACACAGCATTAGGGTGGTTCTTTGTTTTGTACCACAGTCAAATGTCAGATACAAAAAGAGAGAACTTTTCTGGAACCCTACCATGCAACAGGAATAGAAATGATATAATGAAAATGATCATCACAGACATCTTCACCCAAGTGCTACCTGAGAGGCATATGCTTATCTTACCTTGACAAGGCAGTAAAAGAAGCTCTAAACAAGTGAATAAAAGCCAAAGATAAACAGGTGAAGAAGATCATGGATTTCCTACTTACTAGTTCACTGGAAGAAAAAGTCCTTCGTATTTCTAACTGCTCTCTGCAAAACAGTGATAACAATATGTTTGTAATAGGTTTGCTTACTGGGCATGAAAATATACCTGGCATTTAGATCTCTAAAGCTTAGTGATGGTGCTGGTAACAGGAGGTGCAGCAGTGCTGGTGAAGTGTATGTCATGAGGCCAGAGTACGCATGCCTGTGAACGGCTTCAACATTCCCCACCTCCGTCTTAAAACATATTTCAGGCAGTCAGGCAAACAAGAATGAAAGGATAAACATCAGGAAAATCGTATCACATTGTAAGCATGCCAGACTTACAAAGATTATTAAGCAAAGGGCAAGTTTGGCGGGCACTAGGCATGCCAGCTCTTCCTACAACAAGTCATGTAATATAAGCCTCAAAAGTTAAATTTTACTGACTCCGACCGGTTTTTTTTTTCAAGTGGAATAAACATTATAGCCAAAGCTTGCGAATAAACAAGCTATCTGAAATGAAAGCTGTGATCAAGAGAATTGCTTTTACTTTCTGCTGTTCATAAGCATTTTCCTCTTAACTGGTACAAAGCCTCTGTTGACACTAGTAATTTGACTAAGCATGTCTAAACCCTACTTTATTTATAAAAGCATATATTTATGATAAATGATTATGCCAGAATGACAATTGTCCAAAATGACAGAATCCAGAAAGATTTGCTTGATGGAATTTAAAAAATACATACTGAATGGTTCTTCCAGAACAATACCTTATCATATAACATAAGCACCTTTAAACAGTATAAAAATTACTCTATAGTTTAAATGTAATTTTCAACAAATCTGACTGATAAATATAATATGATCTGATGCTAAAAAAAGTTATATAGCTTTGCTTTATATACATTTGTTTTTTTTTTTTTTAAGATTTTTTATTATTATTGTAAAGCCAGATATACGGAGAGGAGGAGAGACAGAGAAGAAGATCTTCCATCCGATGTTTCACTCCCCAAGTGAACCACAACGGGCCGGTGCGTGCCGATCCGATGCTGGGAACCAGGAACCTCTTCTGGGTTTCCCATGCGGGTGCAGGGTCCCAAAGCTTTGGGCCGTCCTCGACTGCTTTCCCAGGCCACAAGCAGGGAGCTGGATGGGAAGTGGAGCTGCCGGGATTAGAGCCGGCGCCCATATGGGATCCCGGGGCTTTCAAGGCGAGGACTTTAGCCGCTAGGCCACGCCGCCGGGCCCCATTTGTTTTTTTAAGGTTATAAATTATGAATTTATTTTATTTTATTTATTTTTTAAATGGATAATAAGAATTTTATTGTATTTTGTTGACAATCTTTACATAGTTAATTACGGGAAAAAAAAGGTTCAGGGGGTATAGGTAAGTGGGTAATAGTATTATGTCCATATTGTTTCCGTCGTGTATCTGAGGTAAAGGGGGATATTGAGGGAGAAGCCCCACCCAGTTTCCCACCCACCCCAAGTCCCGGATGTGGGGCATGCTCTGAGATCCTTGCTCAAATGGTTTTAATAGTTCTCCAGTTATGAATCGCTGCCAGTTTCGCTCGATGAGGTCGTCCACTGATTGACACAGTCCATCATAGAGTCTTCATTTGCCCAGTATTTCGCTGTCAACATATAGCTGAGGTGGTTGATTGACCTGTTCTGTCTTCTGTCTTTTCTTGGTTAGAGTTCTGAGTCCAGCAGTTCGATTAGGGAGATCTCCAAAAAACTTTGAGGTATTCCCAGACCAGATTCTTGTATGTTCTAGCAAGCACAGGGCCCGGCACAGTCCATCACCACGATCAGCTGGTGGTTGCAATTGCTGGGTTGGTTCTGCTCTCAGTCCCAACTTGCACTGGAACCAATGGGTGTTGCAGTCCAGCCTGGTTCTGCCCAGCACATACTCGGCCCTTTTATCAACCAGTGAGAGCTGCAGCCTAGTCGGGGCGACCCACAATAACCCCCACCAGGCCTGCCCCCTACCCTGGTTTGCCAGTATGTATAGCAGACTAGTCCAGTCTGTCCCACATCCTATTTGGCTCTTGTATTAAAGCTTAGTTCCATTTAACCAACTCAACCATCCAGCCCTCACGGATGTTGTTGAGTGCCTCTCTGTCTAGCCACCCCAGCCCCCGTCCTAGTTTTCATGCCCTCCCGCGGGAGTAGTAACCCAAGAGGGGGGAACCCACTATTTCCCTCCCGGGTCTCTCTCAGTCCCGGTTTATGCACTCTTCGGGTGGTTCTGTGATTTGACTTGACAGAATTAGTCCCCAGTGCCAGCTTCTGCCAGCTGATGCTTATATACATTTGTATTAAAGGAAGGAACACTTAGAATAATGTTCAATTTTTTGTAGAATAATAAGATAAATGCCATATTATCAGTCAAACTGCAGGACAAATGGTTAATATATCAAGCAAAGCTATATAACTTTAAAAATTTTTTTTCACTTTAAAATATCCTACAGGTATGTTTACATAGCAAAGCACAACAGACTATGAAATGAATAGGTGGCGTAAATAAAATTTAAGATCCTGTTAAGTCCAAGTGTGAAATTTAAATAGTAATTCTGTGTATGATAATTTTAGGATATCATCATTGTAAAAAAGATATATATATGTAAATATATATATTTATTTATTTTACCCTTGAAACTCCGAGTTTCAGAAAGGGAGGAAGACTGAGAGAGATCTTCCTTCTGCTGGTTCACTTCCCAAATGGCCACAACAGCCAGAAATGAGCTAATCTACAGGCAGAAATGAGCCAGTCTGAAGCCAGGCGCTTCTACTGGGTCTCCCACATGGATTCAGGGGCCCAGGTCCTTGGACCTTTCTCCATTGCTTTCCCCGGCCACAGGCAGAGAGCTGGATGGGAGGTGGAGCAGCTGGAACTCAAGCCGGTGCCCATTGTGGTACCAGTGCCATAGGTAGAGGATTAGCTTGCAACGTCACTGCACTGTCTGTGTTATTTTGAAATTTGTCATAAAGAATTTAGCCTAAACTTTTGTCAGTAACCTACTGTATGTTAGCAGTATTCCAGGCAGTTGATGCAACCTCCTGCTGTTGGAGGGTATTTTGATTTCAAGCTTAGCTATTATGCAATTTTAAACAATGAAATAAACCTGAAGTTTATAGAAATTTATCAGTTGTTTTTTTAAAGATTTATTTATTTTTATTGCAAAGTCAGATATATAGAGAAGAGGAGAGACAGAGAGGAAGCTCTTCCATCCACTGATTCACTCCCTAAATGGGCCCAATGGCTAGAGCTGAGCCAATCTGAAACCAGGAGCCAGGAGCTTCTTCTGGGTCTCCCACGCAGAAGCAGGGTCCCAGGGCTTTGGCCCTCCTCGACTGCTTTCCCAGGCCACAAGCAGGGGGCTGGATGGGACATGGGGCTGCCAGGATTAGAACCGGCTCCCACATGGGATCCCAGTGCATGCAATGCCAGGACTTTAGCCACTAGACCACTGCGCCAGGCCCCTATCAATGTGTTTTTGCTGGAATTCCAAAACTACATATCAGGTATACAATATATTTAGAGACTAGAAAATAGCTTAGGAAAGAAGAAGTGGAAAATATTTCAGCGATTCATAATGTTGGGTTTTGAATATGTATGCTTTTCTCTAATACATCTTGTCCAGGATTCCATGATTTCAGCTTGGATTAAGTGTACTTTGATGTGCTAAGATGAACAAGGGTTTCTTCCGGTTTAAAAAAAAAAAAACGCATAACGGTGCCCTAGATTTTTCATCACCAAAACATCAAAAATAAAAAGTTGCCACCCACAGATTCCCATAAGTTAAAGCTCTTTCCTTGTAATTCTTTATATTGGATACAAAGAAAAAAGTCCAGTTAAATTAGCTCCAATAAGGATAGTGCCTTGTCTCACATTAAATTCAGAGCCACACACTGCAACTAAGTCTTAGTGCTAAAAGCTTGGTACATTCGCTCTACCTCTTTTCTTTTATATATAATTTTTTAAAGTTTTGGGCCATCCTCGACTGCTTTCCCAGGCCACAAGCAGGGAGCTGGATGGGAAGCGGAGCTACCGGGATTGGAACTGGCGCCCATATGGGATCCCGGTGCGTTCAAGGCGAGTACTTTAGCCGCTAGGCCACGCCGCCAGGCCCTCTACTCTTTCCTAATGGCTGTTTTACACCTTCCTCCCCCAATCTCAATCTCAAATGATGGCCTTTCATACCCCTTCCTAAGAAAATTGAGTCATCCTAAGAATTTAGGATATTGTCACTACTGCATCTACTACAACGAGCACCCACAACCATGCAGCCCCCCTTCTCCCTGCTAGAACTCAAATATAATTTTTTCATCTTCCCATTCATGGAGATATCTACAGCCATTCACCTTTCCCTTTCTACATCAATTTCTATTTCTTCTTTTTTAAAGATTTATTTATTTTTATTGGAAAGGCAGATAGGAGAGACACAGAGAAAGATCTTCCATCCACTGTTTCACTCCCCAAGTGGCTGCAACGGCCAGAGCTGAGATGATCTGAAGCCAAGAATCCCGACCTTATTCCAGGTCTCGGACACAGGTGCAGAGTCCCAAGGCTTTGAACCAACCATCCTTGACTGCTTCCCCGGGACACAGCAGCAAACTGGAAAGGAAGTAGAGCAGCTGCGACATGAACCAAAGGCCACATGGGATCCTGGCACATGCAAGACGAGTACTTTAGCCACTAGGCTACCACACTGAGTCCTCAATTTTTATTTCTATGCTAACAATATTTTGAGCATTCTGTTGTTTCTTGTAACTTAAGGAAGCAAGAAGAAAAACCTTTTTACTCAATACACCCGTAAGCTGCCGTGCTGGTTTTTGTTCTCATTTGTAGACTTCTGTCAGTCGCCTGTTTCCCTTTATCGTAAATGTATTGCTGCACGTCTTTCACTTTCACTGAAAATATTTGTCATGTTTGCCATTGACCCCAACATTAATTCAAGTGGGTGCTCTTCTGTTCTTGTTTCTTGACTTTACTGTTAGATTTTTTTTCTGTCTTCCTTGCACTTTGTTTCTCTTCAATCTGCATTTTATTTTTTTAAGGTTTTTATTACAGCAAGAGAGGAGGAGGTAGTAGAGACGTATGAGAGCCAGAATCTTCCATGCATTCTGCATATGGCCACAATGATCAGGACTGGGCTGAAGCCAGGAGCGTCTTGGCCTCTTACATGGGTGCAGGGATCCAGTCATCTGATCAGTCTGTCACCACTTCCCCACATACATTAGCAGGGAACTGAGCAGAAGTAGAGTAGCCAAGACTCAACACAGAGCTCACCGGCTTGGTGCGGTAGCCTAGTGCCTAAATCCTTACCTTACAATTGCTGGGATCCCATATGAGCACTGATTCATGTCCTGGCTGCTCTGCTCCTCTTCCACACCCTCCTTGTGGCCTGTGAAATCAGTGGAGGATGGCTAAAGCCTTGTTGAGGCAAGGTGTTAGCCCCTCAATTTTTTAAAATTTATGTTAAGAATAATCTTTGTCTTAAAACAAGTATATATAGTCAATATTTTAGAAAATAATATATTTGTGTAACATTGTTCAATACTTTATGCTTTCCTTGTGCTGGCTTCTGAATATAACTATTTTTCAGATAAAAATAAACATTTTATTCCATGTTGGAAGCCCCAGCTGTGAACCCCTTGGCTTGCAACAATGAAATGACTTTCATGGTCTTCTGTATGTGAATTAATTTGCTTAGACATTTAATATTCAAAGGCCATTCTGAAAGAGTCTGCACTTCAATCCCTTCACATATGTGTGTACTTTCCACTGGGTTGGTAGTCTGATATGGCTTAGACAGTAGCTTCCATTGTATACCAGTGCATTTTATTCCTTTTTTTAAATCTCCAAGCTTCACCTCGACACCAGAGTACCAATGATTTACATTAAATATTAATCATTTCAAATTTACACTGTTGTTTAGCCTTAGTCTGACATAAAAATAACTTTTAAATCCCCAGCTACTCAGAAGCGAATTATTTTTATTTCTACTCCAGAGATTGTTGGTTTTTATAATTCTTAAAAACTTTAAAATTTCAATGGGTTGTTTATAGTTTCATGGAAAAATCAGAATTTCAGATTATAGGTTCTGAAAGGGTATACAGAAACCCCTGCCAATCCTTGGGGTGCCTGAGACCTTCAAAGACATTGTCAAGGTCAAATTTCCCTTCTGTTTTCAAAAGTATTGCTTATATATTTGAAGCAGTGACACGTAGAGAATGAATGAATGAATGAAGGAATATGTTTCATCTGCTGTTCTTTTTTCTGCTGGGTCACAATGCCCTGTATAACCAGGGATGACCCAGGGCTGACCGGAAGCCAGGCTCCCAGCTTCCTCCTTTCTTCAACCTCTCTCCCTCCCCCACCAACATTTGTATCTAAAGTAAATATTTAATGATAAATTGCTAATTGAATATTTTAGTTTCCAGCATATTCAATTGCTTAAGCCTACAAAGGTAAACACTTTTTAGAGTCCTGAATAATTTATTATCATAAAAGTGTTATGAAAGCAAAAATATAAAGATTGGTGTTCAGATAAATGTTCAGATACAGAATGTAATTTGTAAATACAATCCATGTTCAGTGGCTCATATATAGCAGGGACTTGGCTATGAACCTGTAGGTCTTCTGATACATGGTGATGTCATATAGCCCAGGCTATAACATTTGTCAAACGAATTAGAATCTCCCAAAAGCAGTCCCCAGCTGTGATTATGAATGTTGTCCTGAAAATAAAGGTACATACTGTTTTAACGGGGATAATGTATTTTCTGTTCTTTAAAGAACATAGTGTTCTCCATTAACTTCTGCTAATTAGCCATGTAATATAGAATCTACTGAATTGAAAAACCATTTTACTTGTTAAGAAGGCTATGCATCAACTGGGAGTCTCTGCTGATGTAAACTGGGCACATGCCTGCCTCTGTGATCATCACAGGCATAGACTGGGAACAGGGAAGAGACCTGAGTTGCTTGTGTCTCATCACTTAGCAGGCTCTAAGGTCTCTTCATACAATGGCAGCAAGATTCCAACAGAATACGGTGAAGCTGCAAAGCCTCCTGTGGCCTCAGGTCAGGACTGGGTCAACATATTTTTTTATTAGATTTAGTGGCAAGGCCAACTGATTTTTAATTTGTGGAATCTTCGTAAGAGAAGCTGCAAAGTCAGATGCAAAAGGGCATGTGTGGACAGAGGAGAGTGATTACTGATATACTTGCAATATATTGCACAATATTTGAAATGTACAGTTTTAAATTACGTGGTGAAGTGGTAAATATAGTGACTGAGGGTTTGCACTCTAGTGTTAAAGAGGATTGAATTCAGTTCTAATTTCTGACGTTTTAAACTTAATCTCTTTATGGGTTTTTCATCTGAAAAATGGGAGAAATAGACTATGACAAAGGTTTCTACTAAGAATTAGATGATGTAATCCTGGTGAAACTTGGGTTCACATAGGAATTGCCTTGAAAATATTGGCTGTAATCAGTGAATTTTTCCTTCTGGATACAAATGTGATGGTTAACTGTACATGCATGTCTGCCAGAGCAATATATCTACCATAAACCTCCCTCCTGCTGCTTATATGAGCCCACTTAGAGGACACATTTCTGGTCTCTAGTTATGTACTAAATGTCTAATAGTTAACCGATTTTCAGCACAAACCATGGTTAACAAAAAATGTATGCTGTGTTTAAAAAAGAACTTCACAACTCAGTAACGGAGATAGATTCTAAATTAAATAATTTAAAATAACTGATAGTAGGGAATATTTTATAATCACAGATAGGGTCTTATATCTGGAATTTAGAAAGAGTATAAATTTTTGTTATTAGTCAAGGCATATGCTTAACAATTCATGCCATGTCCTAGCAACTCTAAGACCAAAACTTCCTGTACCAGAACATCCTGTCAGCCCTTAAATCAGCATATCCTTAAATGACCTTATATCCCAAAGAAGATATACAAACGCATGGGTTAATATGGAAAGGCACAGACTAGTTCTTGCACCAATCAGCTGGATGTCTACTTACTTTGTCACCCCTTATTAGAAAGCAGATGGGCTGATGTCACAGTTGATGGCATTTTGCTGCACAGCTGTCCAAATCTCCTTGGCCATTCAATCAGCCTTCTTAATTTAAACATCTTTCATTATCAGTCTTGAATTAACAAATTCTATTCTGTGACTGCATCTACTTTGCCTCAAAGAATATTCTACCATATCTCTAAGTATCAGCTCCCTCCAGGGAATACTGCAACACACTGATTTCCAACATCTCTCAGTCAAAAAAAAAAAAGAAAAAAAAATCATTGCCGCACTAGAGCATGGAAATTCCGCATCTGCAATCTACTGATTGTTACTCAGGATCACAAATATTCCACCTTGTAATTCAGCCACTGGCACATGCTGATTATTCTACTCTGAGGGCATGCTCTGATGAGTGACAAACAAGCTAGTATGTTGACCACTCATTTCACCCCAAGACTGAAGAGTTAAGAACTGCATTGGGAATAACTACAGAGAAGTTTGATTCTTGGTAGTTTAGTAGCAATAGCCAACATATCTGTGAAGCTATTGAAACTCGGCTGTGAGAAGCTTTACAGTAGAAATTTGATTTGAGTGCTGCTATGTACACCTCAGAAGTAGAGAGAGAGAAAGATCATAACTGAAGGAAAGTAGGACTATATCGGAAAAGATGGAAGTTAGCCTGGGCTCCTAACATGTGCAGGTATTAGATATCAGAGTGAAAAAACATCAACTAACTATATTATGAGTCAGGGCCAAAGTATTTAGAAGTCAGAGGATTTCAGGGAATGCTGAAGAATATGGGTGGAAGATGAAAGATACCGAAAAGGAAGAAGTATAAAAGAACACAAGGATGCAAGTGGAAGCCATATGATGGAGTTTTGGATACCTGCCTGAAGAATTCCCTTTTAAGTCTAGATCAACTAGGAAGACCTTCAAGAAGTTTGCATATTTATGTTTTGATTTAAAAAGCTTAGAAATAGCATCATTAACACACTTTTTTGATTTTATTTATTTGAAAGGCAGAGTTGCAGAAAGGAAGAAACCGAGATCTGTAATCTGCTGGTTGCTCTCCAAATGGAGAACAACCAGCTAGGTCAAACAGGAACCAGTAGCCCGGAGTTAGTTCTGGGTTTCCTCTGTTGGTGGCAGAAGTCCAAGCACTTAGACCATCTTCTGCTGCTTTTCCAGGTGCATTAGAAGGGAGTTGGTTTAGACATGGGACAGCTAGGAGCAACCAATGCACAAATGTCATGCCAGCATTACAGGTGGCAGCTTAAAGTGCTACTAATCTGCCTTTAAAGTACTAATAGCAGCATTTAGAGCATACATTGGAGAAAGGGGGAAAGCTAAAAGGTCTATGACTAGTCTGTTAGTGAACATAAATACAATACAGAAAAATCTCATTCCAGAATACAACATTCTTAACCTCAACAAGGCTGAGTCTTCAAATAAAACTGGCAGGGATTCAGATTTGCAGAAGCATTTTGGATATTGCTGCATCTTCTGTTCTCTCCCATCATTGTCCATTGTTGATTCTATGTGTGGGCTATCCAGGACAACAGCTCCCTGCAGTGAAACAGTAACCAAATCCTCTTCTGTTATTGTTTAAAGAGAGGCAGAACTGCAAAAAGATGTTTACTTTTTGGAGCCTACTAAACTTTTATTGTTGTCAGGCTATATGCAAGTACTCCTTGCCTGAGTTCTTGACGTGATAAATGACTTTCACGTAGTAAACCCTTAGCATGGTTAATGGACAAAAACCATCTGTAATACTTGTTACTTTATTATTAACTACAGAGTCTTTGTTTTTACCTCCTAATTAAATGAGAATTTTTATTTTAATGTGATTTGCAGGGATTTCTATATTGGCTAACTTTGTGAAGCCCTGCTCGCTTTAAGCCAGTGATCTTCTTGCTCATCTTTATGTATCAGTACTTAGAGTCCAGGCATAAGAACATATAAGGATTGATAGACATAACCGTGACAGACTGTAACCCACTATAATTCTCTATAGAGACAGGATGCTTTAAAAAGACTAAGCAGCGGCTAATACATAGAGCTCTATGAATGGGCAGTTAGTGCTGCATGTTTTTTTGTTTATTACTTTCAATTTTTAAAAACTGAACCATTACATAATTTCTTTGTGTGATCGAACAGAAGAGTGAAGATTTGAAAAGCACAGTTAAGCTAAATTCACATTATTATATACCTGAACACTCTGCTTCTATACAGAAGCAAGAGTTTTACATTGAAATCTCAATGAGGAAAAGGTCTTTAAAGCTCTCAGTTTGACATCTTTTCATCTGATTTTGGTATATCTCCTATTCTCTTACACCATAAGGCTTGAATTCAAACATAGCAATTACATAAAAGAATCGTGTGTGTGTGTGTGTGTGTGTGTGTGTGTGTGTGTGTGATTGTTATCTTTCATCTGTCATAAATGATGGGCCATGACTTGATGGGGTCTTTACTAAGATACCAACAGGTAATCAAACCAAAACCTGTCCTAGGCCTATTATTTTGAACTCCTGAGGTCTAGAAATGATTTGACAGGAGAACATTTGTGTCTAGTCATCTGTATAAAGGGCAGGATAAAGAATAAAGTACTGTTGAGGAGCAAGAGCAATCACTCAGAGTGTCTTTGGAACACTCTTGTTGAATTTAAAGAGTTGCTGCTGACAAGTGTGTGTCGGCCTCTGCCTCACAAATCAGAGCAGCTTTGCTTGGCTGTGCTTGTGTGTGGTCCTGCACCATTGCCCAGAGCACTGGCCTGTGTGAAGCAGAGCCCATTCTAATGGTGGAATTAAAGACTTCTAATTAGGGTCACTAAAATTAATCATGAGAAGAGTACTTCATCTCTCTGGTGGAACATTTGATCATGCTGCTATTCTAAAATGCTTCTCTACCTCGCTTCTTTGAAAGACAATTTCATCTCCTTTTTCTTAAAAAAATTTTTTTCTTATCTTGAAATTTAATTTTGGGAAAGAAATTGCTTACTCACTAGTAAGCAAGATGTGATTCTGAAGGACTGTTAGCCTTCCCAGTGGGTTGCCTAGCTCAGTAAAATTAGTTTATAAACACTATGTGTGGCCTCTCTAGAAGGTGTGGTTTATCATAGTTCAGTGTTTTAGAGAATGATTATACTTGGATATCTATTTTCTGTATGCTAAAAAATGTATCTGGCCAAATAGATTTGCAGTATTACAGGGGCAAGTAAAATTACACAAGTTATTTATGGAGAATTTTCTAACTTTTTCTGTTCTTAATATATTGTGATTCTTTTAGAATGTCAAAAATATTTAGTCATTATCTAATATGTGTACTGTTTGTGGAATCCTTATTTAGGGAGCACATTCCAGGATTTATCTTTCTTAGAACAGAAATCAGATTTCGCCAATAGTAATTAATGAATAAAAGCTTAAATACTAATATTGAAAATATACTAGATTTTTTAAAAATATGGCATTACATTATTTGAGTGAAGTGAGAGGGATAATGTGCAGAATTATTCTGGAACATTTACAAATCCATTTGAAGGACAACTTCTAAATAAATAATGACAAAGCAATAAATCACTTTAATTTTCCACATATTGTTCCATAGTAAAATCATTCTAAAGTAAAATATGTATTCATTGGGTAACAAGATAGATATATTGACCAGTAGTTGAGAAAAGAAAACTGTTTTACAAAATATCATGCTGTATACTAAGATAACAACTGTGATAATATGTTAAATAATTATGTTTTAAAATGACGTATATACTCCTTATATGTCATATAGTACATGTTTTACCAATATGAGAACGTGACTGTATCTATCATGCATATCATATATAGATTTCTAAATATGTGTATTTGTCCTTTTAGATCAGAAGTGTGTAACCTTCCACGTAACATTATATATTCCATATTAACTTTGATGATTTTGTATTTTGATTTATTCACAAGTCATCTGAATTTTTATGTAGGTTGTTGATAGCAATACAAAATAATTTAATGGCTCAGTTTTTGGAATGTATCATGAATAAAATATAAAAGAAGAACTTAATTTACAATACATTAATGCAGTTCCTTCTGATATCTTTCGAAAGAAATCTAATTATTTTTCACTCATTATTATGATAGCTGTAACAGGTCTTAAGTATTAACATATACTTTCTTTTAATTTTTAATCAGTTTGAGAGATTGCTAACTATTCCTCCACAGATGATGTTAGGGAAAGCAGAAAACTAGGTCTGAATGAAGCTAATCCTACACAGTAGAGTGAACTAATTTCTGAACTTGTCCACACTGGGTGACTTGGATTGTTGATCTTGCTTCTTTAGAAACTGGTGCTACAAGGGCATACATTTTCTTCCCATTTGCAACATTCTATTCATTGTTAACCCAAAGTGAAATCAAGAATGCTAGGATTCTTTAGGACTAACAGTAGCCAAGAAGTTTATAAAATATGCTGCAACGCTGGGTCAAAGTGCAAACCCATAGATAGCAAAGTGACCTTTACGTGTATTATTGTCAATTTTCTGACATTTTGAAGAAGTCTGTACGTGTGGTTAAACAGCTGACTGATTTTGCAGTTGTGTATGGGTGTTCATGAAATTGCAACGAAATGTTATGGAATTAGCTGTGTCTTTCATTCATACCTAAAAAAAAAAAAAATCCAAAAACTTATTTTTAAATCCTGTGAGCTAAATGTTTGTCATTGTTTTGTCAGAAACTCTAAGTATATTACAATGATTCTTATCTTTTGAATGACAACTCTTGAAAGTAGTTTCTAGTATTCCAATTTTAGATGAGACAAATGAAGGTGAGATAGTGTAAGAAAGGAGTATACCTAGAGGGAAATATGACTGTAGTGAAGTACCTTGGAATTCCAAAGGCTCTCTTACTGGATATTTCATTTGTGTGTTCATTCATTCATTCAGAACATGTTTACTTAGTGTCAACTATTGCCAACCCCAGTATGCTTTGAGCAAGGGACAGAATTTCAAACACAATATAAACCTTTACAACAGCTAAATATCTAAATAGCATCTATATAAACAACCATCAGCCGAAATATACTTATACATTAATTGGTTATTACGTCAATAACATTTAGTGAGTTCTATTCCCTACAAGCTATTGCCTATCAAAAGTTGTCAAATATCTGGCAATTTGTAATGTTGGTGTTTGTTAAACCACTAATAACCATCTCCCCAAAAACTTTGTTGAAATGCCATTAAGTATTTCCATTGTTTTGCCTACAGATAACTTCTGTGATAACGTAGAATCAGAAAAGAGAAAAAAAATACTGAGGAAGGGAAGAAAGAGAAAGAATTAGAGGACCAGAAATATTCCTCAATAGAGAGACTTGGTACATCATGGAAGTAGTGAGAGTTGACATTTCCGTGTTCTTCTATAAATGACTGTACTCTATTTGTACAAAAGCATCTAGTTTTATGACGGACTTTGTACGTCCTGGTAGAGAGGGGTGACTGTGCACAACACAGTGCTATCCTTGGAGTCAGTCATATTGGTATTTCATGCATTCCTCAATCACTTTCCAGATATATAATTTTAACAAGTAACTTAATCCCTCTCAATCTAGTTTGCTCAACTATGAAGTGAAGAATTGATTTTCAGTGTGCATTCAGGATTTAAAATGATGCATGTTAATACTCACCAATAAAATTATTGTGAAGATTAAATGAGATAATAAAGACAAAGTGCTTAATAGAGTTTCTAGTAAAATGAGTAGCAGCACTCAATATATAATAGTGTTTCGTTCATTACCATCATCAGCAACTTCAATATTAGACAGAAGGTCCATGTTATTTTCATGTGCTGTCTATCATAGACTATCCAGGATGGTTATTTGAAAAGAAAAAAAAATCTCCAAATCCATCACTGAGCAGTTGAGTAAGACTCTCTAATGAATTTCACATTACATGAAGTTATGAAATATGCTGTCCTGTTTGCTTCCTCTCTCTCTATGAAGGGAGACTCTGTTTTAAAAAGGTCTAGCACATGTTGTACACTGAGTCAATAAATGGGAGTTTCTGATTGGTCCTCTCTGCATATTATTGTCTTGGAAGTCAAAGATAATCTCTCTTAGAGCTGCTTTTATGGGATATGACTGGCATCGTTTTTTCATAAATAACATTGTCATGTTTATATGTTGCAAGTCAATTAAGCCAGATCTTTGTAATAACTTGTTTTGATTCTAGGAGGCATTGTTTCATTTTCCTAATTTAATGTGTTTTATCAGAGGTGAGATTGTCATCAGCTCTCAACTGTTTTATAACTTATACATCTGTAAAAAGATCAGGGCATGTTGGATTGCATATGAGATACTAGCCTGGATGAGCGTTTCAGTGGCCATATTAGGGAAGCTGAAACCATGGAACAAGTATATCTATTTTTGAGGACAGGGATTTCACTTAATGTGGATTATGTAGACAATATAATTTTGAAGATTTTTTTTTAAATTTTTGCTTGGAAAGCAGAGAGAGACATATAGACAGAGTACCTTATATCTGCTAGTTCATGGCCAAGGTCCCCAAGTGATCAAAATGACTGGGGCTGGGCCAGGACAAAGCTGGGAGCCAGGAATTCCATCCAGGTCTTGTGTGTTGATGCAGAGGCCCAAGAATTTGGTCTATCTTCAGCTTCTTTGCCAGGCTCATTAGCAGAGAACTGATTTGGAAGTAGAGAAACAAGGATTCAAACTGGAATCTTTATGTGATGCCAATAGTGAGAGTGGCAGCTTAGTCCACTATGTTCCAAACCTAGCCCAAGTAGAGAACAGTTACAGAAAAATGAGGAACTCCTTTCTGGGAGTTTGTTTATTTAAATCACATGAGCCCTGGAATATATTTTAAAAATCTAGAACCTTAAATCTACTTTTAAATTAGTTTTGTGTAAAAATGATAGTCTTTAGAAAAACAAGGAGCTTTGGACAAATCATACTAATAAAATGTTGATTCCAATATGGTGTATGATATTTGTCAGTAAACTGGCCTTTTAAACACCATTACCTATTAGTCAAGAAGCACATGGTTGTACCAGAAATTCATGTTCTCAATTTTTAAAATGTTTCATCAGATGAAGATAGTTAATCATATGAATAAATGCAGGTGTAAATTTCTGAAAAAGCTAAGGTACCACTGAGTTGTGTTAGGTACCATGATAAGCACGTTTCAGTAATCAGCATTTGACATAAATTCACAAATTGATGCTGTTCTCTTGGTTCCTTAAGAAAATAACTTGCTGCTACTTTATTTTTTTCAAAAATCATCTAGACTGAGTCAAATGAAGGACATTGTAGGAATAGTTTTTGTGCTATCAAGTCACATGTCAAATAACAAAGAGAAAAGGTTTTTATTTGTATGTTGTTTCTGAAACTGGTGGTGGGCAGGGTGGGAGTACAGGAAATCACCATGAATGGTGATCCTGCCTACATTCTAGACTTGTGATAATTCCACCATCTAGAGATAAAACTTCTTTAAAGAGACAAATGAAGTATGTGTTTACACCTGATGTTTACAGATTTAGTGTATGCCTTTTCTTTGGGAGATTTTCTTGGTGAATGGAATACTATGTGAAATATTAATATCCAATGGCTTTCATTGGCTTTGTAGCACTATTTATGATTGTAAGGTGTTTATTCAATTGTATTTATGAGTTTGCTTTTAAGTTGGAATAATATGTGAGCTTTGTTGTAATTTCAACATTTCCCTGTGGATGAAAAGCATAATTATCGTAGAAAACATGGTGGTTTTCAGTGCAAAGTCCTATCCTTGACATAACACTGTACACTGACATCCTCAAAAGTATTGCAACTGATGTTTGGAGAGACCTTTGTGTTTTTATTTTTGAAATTATATATGCTACAAAATCAAACTTAAAATTTTGTGTATGGACATCGAAAAAGTAATCATTTTTTCACAATACCTTTTCTGCACTGAAACACAAATAACATAATTCATATTCAAAATACTTTTAATAGGAGAGGATTTTGAGACTATTCACTAAATTGATAACTTAAGTGACTCTCTATTTGGTCTTTAAGTGACTCTCTATTTGGTCTTAAGTTATAATCCACAGTTATGTGATAGTGCTTAATAAAATGAGATTCATAACCAGATAAGCCTAGATTCAAAGCCAAGCTATACTATGTTCTTGTTACAAGTTACAAGAGAATGCATGCTATTCATTTCTTTCTGTTTCCTCCTGTGGTCCTAATTATATTCTTCCCTCATAAGATGTAGAATGGATTAAAGTTAGTATTGGATGTCAAATGATTATCATGGGACTTAAGACTAAATATCTTTGCTTAGTAGCTTATTGTGAATAGAGTTCATCTGCTAATTTGTTATTCTTTCTAATTTGTCTTGTTTGTTTTGTGTATCCCTTTTCTGTGTTTCCTTTTATAGATGGATATACAACTGATGACATCGAGTTTTACTGGCGTGGGGATGATAATGCAGTAACAGGCGTAACAAAGATTGAACTTCCACAGTTTTCTATCGTAGATTACAAACTTATCACCAAGAAAGTTGTATTTTCCACAGGTGTGTATCAAGAAGAATGGTTAAGTCAAAGAAAACATTATCACATTTTGTCATAAGGTTTCCCTTAGCCAACATGCGTCCCTTAAGGACAGAAACTCTAGAAGACCTAGGTGTTCTGTAAGCTTTCAGTTTCCTGTCAAGTCAGTTGCTTCATTTGGAACCCATAGCATTACTTCTCAGAAATGTCTCTCGCTTGCCAAAGCAGGGTATCATTTTTAAATACAGATTGAAACCAGCCAGAGAATTGAAGACCTGGGTCGGAGTTGTTTACCAACTTTATTCATTATGCAAAGTTGATCGTAATTCTTAAAATGTGCTAGAAATAGCCACGTTGCAGTATCTTCAAGTCAGAACACAGATTTTTCCTTTATAAACAGTCAGGTCGGAGGATTTTATATTTTTTAAGAGAGAAGTAATTTACTTACAGATGTTATCTCCTGTTTCAGCAGAAGACCTGTGTGCGCATTAAAATTATCCTGATGCAATCACTGTTTTACCCTGCTACTACTGGAATTTTAGAATGTGAAATATTATTACACCAGTATATGTTTACATTAAAAAAGTACAAGAGCCTAAGAGAATGATTATTTCTAAGTATTTATTTAGAGGTAAAAGAAATAGTAAGAACACAGGAATATCACTCCTCATGCTATTCTTACTGATATGAAACCCAGGCACACAAACAGATAATGTTTAGAAATTTCCAGAAGTTCATGGAAATGAATTTTCAAAAAAAAAAAAAAACAACTATTCAGAGTTTTTTTAAAAATCCATACCAAATAAATTTGCTTTCCAATTCCATTTTCCATGAGCTTTTTGAACTGTCCTCATACAGTGACTGTAGGTTTAGAAATTACTTTCCCACCAAAAACTCAGAAATGTCCTACCTCCACAAAGCAAGACTTGAATGGTCTGTAAACATACTAGGTTGATTATAGATAGAAGAAAAATAGCAGAATATTTATCTAAATATGAATGCCTCTATGGAAATTATTTCTTAATGTTTGTTTCTTTTATATTAAAACATTTGGCTTTGTCCAAGAGGACCAGGCGAAACTAGCTTTTTAGTTTTCTGCCTAACTGTGTATCAGTGTCAACTTTCCCTATTCCAAGAGAGTGCTCTGATGTATACCAGGTCTTAAATATGGTGAAGACAGTTCCCCAGATAACTTCAATGAAGGGATCACAACTTAGGAAAAGTTGCTTTAAATTTTATTTCCCACCAGTAGTTTTCTTTTCTTTTCTTTTTTTTTTAAGATTTTATTATTATTGGAAAGCCAGATATACAGAGAGGAGGAGAGACAGAGAGGAAGATCTTCCGTCCGATGATTCACTCCCCAAGTGAGCCACAACGGGCCGATGCACGCCAATCCGATGCCGGGAACCTGGAACCTCTTCCGGGTCTCCCACGCGGGTGCAGGGTCCCAAAGCTTTGGGCCGTCCTCGACTGCTTCCCCAGGCCACAAGCAGGGAGCTGGATGGGAAGTGGAGCTGCCGGGATTAGAGCCGGCGCCCATATGGGATCCCGGGGCGGGTTGAAGGCGAGGACTTTAGCCGCTAGGCCACGCCGCCGGGCCCCCACCAGTAGTTTTCAAAAGCAGTGATTTTTTTTTGAAAGAGGCTGGTGGGTCACAGATCTCATTATAACTGTAATGGAAGCAATGAAATCATTAAGCAAAAGAAAATAACACATGCATATGAAAACCTAGGTAAACCTACAATGCTTGTATTCCTTAAAACCTTGCTGTTGATCACTAACTTAAATGCACTTTGTGGCTTGTGAAGAGGTTGCCTTCTTTGTGTTGTTTGTTTCTTTTTAAACTACTGTCACAAAAAACACCATTGTTATTGTGTAAGATAAAACTTAGAACTCAAATAGGAGCCACTGAGAGAGTGAGCAAAGGAACTGTCCCACGTTTTTATGAGCTCACACTTGCAGAGAATGTGTGTCTGACCTGGAACACGAGGCTGAGCTGGGAAGATGTGACACTCTTTGAAACACTGGTGAGTACAAGACGAATTCTGCATTGTGTAACTTCCACTCATTAGAAACCCATTGCTTTTAAACAGTTTTCGAAAAGAACCCTGCAACAGAAATTAAAATTCGATTCTGGAAGGGTGTACAAACTGTAGAACTTGAAAGGAAAGTGTCATGTAACTATTGATTGGTCATGTTGATGTTCTGAAATTATCTTTCCAGGGTCCTATCCTAGACTTTCCCTCAGCTTTAAACTTAAGAGAAACATTGGCTACTTTATCCTACAAACATACATGCCTTCCATCCTGATAACCATCCTCTCCTGGGTTTCCTTCTGGATTAATTATGATGCTTCAGCTGCAAGAGTGGCATTAGGTAGGTAGGCATTTTCCAGATGTATGTGGAGTGTGTGTGTGTGTGTGTGTGTGTGTGTGTGTGAGAGAGAGAGAGAGAGAGAGAGAGAGAGAGAGAGAGAGAGAGAGAGAGAATGAGAATGAATGTGTCCTTAACACATGTATGCATCCCTCTATACCCTGGAACGCATGACACATGATGAGAATGGACCCTTATTTATGACAAGAATTTAGCCATGAGACTTTGCGTGATCTGGTTCAGCAGTAAATCAATTAAAAACAAATTAAACCTCTTCCACATCAAAATTACTTAGCCATAAAGCTGTTGGTAATGAAATTAGTCCCATCAGTTTGATATTTTATTGAGACATATTTCATGTAATATTGCTTGCATAACTATTCAGTTTCTATCTGTGCTTTTTTTTAATCTGAGAAGAGATCCCTTTGAATATTTTTTCCTCAGCTAGAGACAATGTTATAGGAAATGCATAATTGGAATTGTAAAATCTTAGAAACTTTTTGGTGTAGCATAAATAGAGCAAAAGGCAACAAATTAAGAATGTTGGGAAATTATCCCTGGTGTTACTTCTTTTATGCCCAATGTTTTTAGTCTTATAACCCCACAGGAATAGAGTAAGTTACATTTCAAGAACCTTTTTTATTATTAACTACAAAAAGTGAATTTATTATCTTGTATGCAATCTTTATTACTTTATGTTCCTACTATTCCTTTGATTTTGCTAAATTGTTAACCAATTCACTATGAAACTTTTAATTCAGTTATGTCCTTTAAAAGGTAATTCATTTATTCATTCAATACATATTTGTGGAAAATACACTCAATAAATATTTGTCCAGTGCTTCTGGACCCTGGAAATACACAAATCCCCATGTGGAAATTATATTCTAACAAAAAAAGATAGCAATCAGTTTAATATGCATGCAAATGACATAACAGTGTAAGAGTATCAAGGGAAATAAAGAAGTAAGAGGGCTTGGGTATGCTGGGGATTGCAGTTTAGAATGATCAGGACAGACCTCACTCAGAGATTGGCATTGGTACCAAATCTTAAAGCAGCTTAGGAGCCACTTTGCTCTCGGTGTGACATTAGACCGGACTGTTGCAAAGGCCTGAGGAAGGAAGAGCCAAGTATGTCAGTAGAAGGCTACAGAGACCAATGTAGAGTTCATGGGCATGAATAAATATATTGTTGGAGAGGAGATGAAGAGAACACCAATAAGTTCTTAGCTCATGGTGAAAACCCTGCTTTTGTTTTGTTTGACATGGAATATCATTGAGGAGAGATTTTGGTATTAAAGCGGTCACTTAGGCTATGTGCTAAATTCAGATGGCATGGCTCAAGGAGAGAGGAAGGGAGAAGAAATGCTTCACCCACTCAAATCCCTTGGCATGTTATAATCCTTCCATATTGTTATTATTATTATTATTATTATTATTTTTTTAGGAATCACAACTGTCCTCACAATGACCACAATCAACACTCACCTTCGGGAAACTCTCCCTAAGATCCCGTATGTGAAGGCTATCGACATGTACCTGATGGGGTGCTTCGTCTTTGTTTTCATGGCTCTTCTGGAATATGCTTTGGTCAATTACATCTTCTTCGGGAGGGGACCCCAACGGCAAAAGAAGGCAGCTGAGAAGGCTGCTAATGCCAATAATGAAAAGATGCGCCTGGATGTCAGCAAGGTACGTTCTGAGGACACACCTCCCTTGCTTCTTAGACTCATAGAAGTGTTTGTGAGTGAAGACTTTCGTCTGACCAATGAGGAAAGGCAGGCCAGGGAAAGGGAATGGATCATTTCTTCCATTTCATGTGGATTGTTCTCCTAAAGTAGTTGAGGCACAATTGGATTCTAAACTTGTAACACAACACTTAGGCACTCTTTCCACTAACAGTAGACCTGCCTAAACCATAATCACCTAAGGAACACCTTTAGGATGGTGTTCACAGGACAGTGTAATGTCTGCTGCAGTTGAGTTTATATTTATTTAAATGTGCTCACTTTATTTAAACTGAGAAAAGGCAGCCTAATATCACTCATCAGTGTATTATTTGCTGAAAGATAACCTTAGATTTAATAAAGAAGTAGAAACTACATTATTAAGTTCTAACTTACTAGATGAAAAATGTGGGCATAAGATTTGAATTCTAATGATGTAAAGGAAAAATTAGCAAGAATAGAGATGTGTTAAAGACTCACCAGAAGAAACTGAAGCTTTACCCTTGAAGTAAGCAGAAGGATAGAGAAACATGGCAGGATACTAGAAATGATTTATATGTGTATACATCACTCACCACTTAAGCATATGGATTTGTGAAGCTACCATCTTCTTTACATCAGATATAGCTAAACAGCGGTCATCTCTGTTTTCTCAGCCCCTGTTTTGCAGTGTTGAGTGTTGAGTCTAATGACCCAGAGAAAATTTAAAAAAATATGAAAGCATGAGTCTCTTCCACAGAAATTGATTTGCCTGCATAAGGCATTTCTGAATGCAGTAGTCTTCAGAAATCCACCATGTTATACTGCTTTGTAACCAAGTTAAGGCTTCTGACAGAAGTCCCAATGGAGCTTTCTCTTTATACCCAAATATAACTTCAGCTGGCTTCCTATTACAGAAAATTCCATGCTAAACAGAATATGTATTGATACATTGATACATTGTCTACATTTTAATTCTTTGAAATAGAAAAGTCTAGCTTTAAAATCTGCCCGAAATAGCGTTTATGAAGTGCAGTGTGTGATCCAATAAATAATTGGTAGTGATGGCTTTATGAAGGCAGAGATAATTTTCAGCTGTTTGGGATTGTTAACCATAGCAATAATTATTTTTTTATTGGTGCTTCAATTTATTATTATTAAATGTACTATTTTTATTGGTGCTTCAGTTTAATTCTAACATTAACACATAAATAATCTCTCCTGTTGAGATTTATTTGTAGAAAACCCTGTGGAAGCTTCTGAGTCCAGATGTTTTCTACTGTCCTTCATTCTGATGCTTAATTTGGGATTATTTCGTAATCAGGGGCACTTATTTCTCAGAATACATTTCTAATCACATCAATTTTAAGTAAGACCTTGAAAGCCCAATATACTATGGGGCCTAGCTTACTGTAAATTTTATTATTTAGTTCCCAGAATCTCACTTATAGGAATCTACAGATAGATTACAAGTTACTAGTATGAGACTCCCAACCTTTCAAATTATAGATTGCTTTTATAAACCAATTTTATGATTTCTCTGGTTTTGTATACTGAGTAAAGGAAAGAATAAATAAATAAAACCATTTGAGGGTTGCAGTTTAAAATTGCCTAATTTGAGGCTTAATAACATCTGATCTCTTCATTTTCATCTACTTTATTTTTTCATACCAGTTTACGCTTAAATGATAAACGTAAGACCTGGACCATAGAGGATTTATAAAAACTGAAATGATAGAACTTGAAATATATCTAATTTCAGTATACTGAGAGAGAAAGTTTCATTGGGAAGGTGTCCTATTCTTCGAGCTGAAGTAGTCCACAATTCAGGTGATAGAATAGGAGAAGACAGAAAAGATAATTAGAGATATTCTAGTGAAGGCATTTTCAAAATAAAAGCAGTTTTGTCTCTCAGAGGATTTTGGTAACATCTGGACATAAATTTCGTTGTCAGAGGCTGCAATTGGTGTCCAGTGTATTAAGACCTACAGTGTCACTTAAGGGTCTGTTGTGCGCAAGGTAGCTCCCCAGCAGCAAGAAATTGTTCACCCTGTCGAGTCCAATTCCATGAATTCAAACATGAGAATCCCAGACCCGGGAAAGCATGTTTGTGTTTTTAATACTGTCTGACAGAAGTGTGTTCTCCGTTTTGGTTGATTGGTACACACAACAGTCAAGATGTAGGGTATTGTGGTCTATAACAATGAATCTGCACAAATACTTTGGAATGAGTAAGGCTCAGTATTTCCTATGTCCTTTTGTGACAATGTGACAGGCTGAATAAACTCTCGGGCTGTCAATTTCTTCATCTGTAAAATGGGAGTCATGTAAAGTCCCTGTGAAGATTATCACAATATGTGAAGAGAGTAACACAGTCCTCAATGCATACTGAAAAGTAATGGTAACTACATGAAGTGAGAACATATTATAGCTGTTAAGTATCACAGACATTATTAACTTTTAACTAAAATGTATGGTTCACAGATGGTTTGGTAGTGCTTGCTAGTGTGTTGTACACAGGCCTGCATGAGTATTAACTCATCTTTAAGAGACAGGAATGTTTTTACATCCGAAGTCTTAAAGTCAAATCAAGGAAATAATGTTTTAGTGGATATTTTCTTAAAATCTAGAGCAAGCCAGCTACTTCAAATTTCATCAGCCCTTTCTCAGGATAGAATACCTATAGGCACATTGATTAGATTAAAACAATGAGGTGATGATATGACATGCCAAACCCCATGGTTTACTTTAAAACCCAGCTTTTCAAAAACCCACCGTGGGTTTTGATTGAGCAGTGATTTCTTTTGTGTCAGCATCATGAGTAATGCTACTATTTCCTATGAAAAGTGTCCCTTTCCAACTATAATTGTGAAGCTATTTTTCTTTCAAAGATGGAGCACGGATAATCAGCTAAGTATTGTTGGATGCCCTGGAAAAATCAGTTGCTAGAAGAGGAGTTAGAATTTTTCACCTTCATGTGTTTCTTTTCTAGGGATGGAAGCATTATGTCAGATTATTTAATGTGATTTTTAAGCTTGACCTTAGTTCAGGGAGGGTTGAAAATGGAAAGCCTACCAAGGATTCAACAATAACTCCACATTTTAAAAATCTTCTTGTGTGTCAATTCATTTTACATTTTTGTTTGATGAGTTTACAGCTCCTTACACAATTTTGTCCTGTTATTTTATTGGCGTAAGAACTATTAAAGAAATTTCAGTTGTTAAGATTGGGGAGCAAAGGCAACAACATTTTGGAATTTCCTGTCTTTATCTAGTGGATATCTCACTGTGTTAGCAAAAAAAAAAAGTAAAGTGAGAGGGTGACACTGATTGCATGCTAGTCCTTATATAGTGTTCATATCAGTTGATTTCACCTGCAAAATGTCCCACCTTTATGCACATGAAAGACCATGAAAAAAAATGTCATTTTTAGAGTTGTCTTCATGTGACAAATATAGTTTCAAAATACTAAAATTTGGGGTTTTTTACTTTTAAAAGAGATTTATTTAATTAGTTTGAAGGAGTTATAAAGGTTATACAGAAAGAAGGAGAGAGAGATCTTCTTTCAGCTCACTCACTAACCACATGGCCACAGTGGCCAGAGTTGGGTGAAGCCAGGAGGCAGGAGACTCACCTAGGTCTTCTACAAGATAGGCAATGGTCCAAACACTTGGCCATCCTCAGCTGTTTTTCCAAGGCCATTATCAGGAAGTAGGATTGGAAACAAAGAAGCTAGGGTTTGAACCAGCAACCATTTGGGAAATGCCAAATGCTAAGATTTTAAAAAGTGGGTTGTACACTAAGACTACTGAATGATGCCCCAAAGTGTCCCCTGGAATAGTTAAGAGAACATCATCTCTGTTGTGTTGGCAGTAATGTTCTTCCTGTTATCCAGTATATTCTTTTATTTGTGTATGTGTATGCATTAGTTTCCTAGTAAATTTGCTTTGGTTTGATTATATTTATTGTTTGTGCTCATGCCTTCAAGTTTTAAACTCTTATTTCCTTTCAACTTGATTTTGTTTCCTTGTTTATTTTTCTGCTAATTACAAAATGCATGCATATGGGAAAATCTAGCTATACTTAGGTTTTCATTACTTTGGTTATTGCAAATTTGAAGTACTTCTAATATTTTCATTGTGTTGAGAAACCAGTGACTAGCAGTTTCCCAAGTGCAACTTCGCCAGAGATCTCAATTTGAAAGTGTCCTTTGTTGTACAATCATGGTTGTTGTGACTCTAAAAGTGTTGCCAGTGTTCAGGATGCCTTTTTACCTCTTTAATGTAAAACCTTTGTGATCTTTTAAATCTATTTCTGCTACTTGGAGTTTGTTTTTGGTTTTTTGTTTGTTCATTTTGTTTTATTTTTGGTAAAGAATAGATTTGTAACATAGCAGTTCACTACCATTCCAAATCTGATGCTTTCTAAATACCAATAGAGTTTATCTATATCAAATTTAGTTTAAGCATCAGTTCTGGTATAGTGGCACCAGTTAACTTATTAGTACATTCTCTACTTTGTCTTCCAGATTTTTTATAAAGATATTAAACAAAATGGGACCCAATATCGATCCCTGTGGGACCCTACTGGAAACCTCTCCCCAACTAGACGGACTACCAGTTACGATTTCTCTCTGTATACGGTTAGATAGCCAGCTTTTAATACATTTATTTGTATTTATGTGAGATCCAATTTGTTTAGCTGTTCTCTTTGAAATAATGTGTGGAAGCTGCAGATAATTCTGGAAGTCGTGTCTTCATAGACTTTGGGATAAGTTAAATGCTTTCATGAGACCCTAGGGGTGGTGTTTTTTGTATTGTGGTTTTGGTTTTGGTTTTGGTTTGGTTTGGCTTGGCGTGGTTTGGCTTTTTTTTTTTTTCTTGCTTTTTTTTATTTTTTTTAAGATAACCACAGTGAACCTAAGCGTCAGAAATCACTGCTGTGCTGGAGTAAGAAATCCAGTGCACTGCACTGTAAGGAAAGAATTGTCATTATGTACTATGGCATTGGTCAGTTTGGTTGGGGTGGTAGTTTTTTGTTTGTTTTATTTTGGTTTGATTAGTGGGTATGGAAGACATAAAATGTGTATTCTGTTGGTTGATTCAGGATTAGCAAGATTCTGTTTTCTGTCCTGGATCATTAATTGTGCCTAACAAGATTACACTTGCATCAAGTCCCTGTTTCCATATTATTATTTACTTTACAAATAAGCATTTTCTCTGTACTGAACATTGTTACATTGGTAAAGAAAATATAATCGAGCTTATTCCTTGTCAAACTCTTGAGTTGAATGAATTCCGAAGAATAGCTCTTTTTGGCTTCTACTTAGTTTACTTTCTGATTCTTCATGTTTACAATCGTAACTGGTAAATTATCATTTACAGTCACCCTCCAGATTTTAGCAGGAGGATAATTGTCACCATTCTGCTTGATATATTACTTGTCCAACTCAGATTTCTTTTTACTTTTTGATGAGGAAGTGCATGATATACAGTGCCTATGAATCTTCCCTGTGAGGACTTGATGCCAGATAAGGCTCCAGTGTGGTGTCTTCTCATTTCATGTGCTTCCTTACTTTCATTGTTCTCACTCCAGATCCCTTGATACCCATTATTACTGTGTATAGAGTGGGGGGGGGGGGGCAGATATGAATAATATATTAAATTGTTAGTTTACTTTGGTATTTTATTATTTTTTGACTTCACAGCTTCTTTAATGGCAAATGAGTGGGATAAATGGTAATAGAGTTCACTAAATGAGTTTTTTGAAACTTTAGTAACCACTTTTTTAGTCCCAATCCCCTAGACATTCCAGAAGCTACTACTATGTCTGTACTCCCAGGCTCAGGCTATCTTTTTTGTGTGGTTGCTGCTGTTCTTTGCTTCCTTCAAATGGCTTTTGATTTTACTGGACAGTATTCTGGGTAGGGTGTTTATCATGTAGAAGAAAATCTGAATGAAATTTGGAATTTGCATTTATGGTGGATGTTGCTGCAGAATGCTGATGTCAAAAACCCAAGCCAAAGCTCGCTGTATGATTAGTGTCTTGATGGTGACAGTCATATGATGTCCAGATATCCTCAAAGCAGAAAGAAATGAATTGACCTCTTTGATGCATGAAATTGTTCAGCTGATGGATTAGAAGAGTTAGTACTGTCTGATTCTGTGATTTGGAGCCTGATTTGTCAAAAAAAATTCTTATATTTCATAAAGTGATGTATTGTGAAATATGTAATTTTAACATAGTTTTATTTCCTGCCAGAATATATTTTTATTCTGTCCTTTGACTCCTCCTTTAAGTTTCTAGTGTATGAAATAGAACTTATTAGACTTAGTATCCAAAACTTCAAATAACAATCATTTTATTAAACTGGAAACCTATGACAATGTCAACATGCCAGAGTATATGACAATCATTGAGGCAGTGGGAAGGTAGGTGCACATTGGAGCCAGAATGACCTGTGTTTATATTTAGGCATTATCTTTGTAAGGTTTAAGGTGTGTGACACTGGATATGGTTAACCTTTAAACCCTCTGAATTCCTCAATTGAAAATACAATTTTTCTGCCTCGTTGTGGTGCTATATTGAATGGCAGTGGTGAAAATGAAAATCCTTGTCATCTAATACAAGAATAGCTACACCAGCTAGATTTTCCATTCTGTTAGCCTAGAATATCTCTTTTTATCCTCTCATTTTCACTTCCCACTGATCTTTGTCAGTGAGATGCGTCTCCTGTAGGCAACAGATAGCTCTGGCTGCTAGTGGAGCCCTAACTGCAGCTTGCTGCCTGCCACTGGGTTATCTGGGCACTGCAACGTTGCTCCATTTTCTCTGCCACTTCTTCATGTCCAGGAGTCTCTGGATGCCCCTCTGCTGTTGGCCTGTCCTCTCCTTTCTGCTAGAATCTGCCCTCTCTACTCCACTCTGGCTATTGATTCTCCATCAGTTTAAACGTGTCCTTACCCTATACCACCATCTTGCTTTCTGCCCAAGTTCTGGGCCACTAACTTCACCCTGGTGCAGTACCAGCTCTTCTTGCTTTGTTGGAGTGAACCAGTGTCAGTCTCTTTCTATCAACCTTTCACATTAAAACAAACACACAGAGAAAAAACTTTAAAAACATTTTTCAAAAGTAGACTCTACTGAAAATATTATAGCTCAAAATTTTCATGAGAAAACTGAGGAATCTATATTTTACCCCTTGTATTTTTGTGGTATATACTAAATCATGGAGGTCATAAGATTGTTATGGTAGAAGAATCAATCACTAATCAGACAATGTATGAGAATCTTGTTTAACATATCAGAAAAAGACTAAATGAAATATTTGTAATGTGGCTAACACTTGAGCATATAATAGCTCACCCACCAACTCACCTAACAAAAAGAATATGATTGTAAGACTGAATTAAAAACTAACACCGGCCCTGGCACAGTGGCCTAGCAGCTGAAGTCCTCACCTTGAATGTGCCAGGATCCCATATGGGCGCCGGTTCTAATCCCAGCAGCCCTGCTTCCCATCCAGCTCCCTGCTTGTGGCCTGGGAAAGCAGTCGAGGACAACCCAGAGCCTTGAGACCCTGCACCCTTGTGAAAGACTTGAAAGAGCTCCTGGCTCTTGGCTTCAGATGGGTGCAGCTCCGGCCATCGCAGTTACTTGAGGAGTGAATCATTGGACAGAAGATCTTCTTCTGTCTCTTCTCTCTCTCTCTGCAACAAAAATAAATAAATCTTTCAAAAAAAAAAAGCTAACACCAACAATATTGTCAGAGCTGCTTATATTACAGGAAAAATATGCTAAGTCAAGTCACAGGCAAAAGCAAGAAGCAATTCCAAATCTAAAGAAAACTAATAGTTGTTATTGCTATCTTAAGATCAATCCAAGATAAAAGAATGAAGATCCACTTGGGACAGTTGATATCTCCTCGTAGGATTACTGCTTTGAGTCTTGACTACTTTGCTTCCTACTAGTAAACAGCCTGGAAGGCATTCAGTGATGATGCAGGGACTTTATGTCCGTGCCATAAACATGGGAGACCCAGACTGCATGCTGGAATCTGGCTTGCCTTGGTCCAGCCATGGCGGTAGAGGGCATTTGTCGAGTGAACCAGCAGTGTCTCTCCCTTTCATTCTCTTTCTCTGTGCCTTTCAAATAAGATGACAAATTAAAAAATCAATAAACATGTTTATTGGTTGCATAAATTCTTTTATCTGCAACTCATATCAAACATAAAATATTAATTAAATTGAGCATTCAGAAGATAAAATAATATTACACAATTATCAGGAATGTGGTTAAAATTCATAGCAGTGGTAAAACTATAATTTCCAATATGTGTCTACCAAGTAGTTTTTAAATGTGAAGATAATAAATATTGCAAGAACTAAGAAAAAGAATAGCAAATTATGTACAAGTAGTAGAAGAAAATAAACAAGATCAATTAGAGATAAAGAAATTACAAAATCTAAAAAAAATCCTACAAATAAAGCACAATGAATAATCAAAGGGTTTCTCCTTTTAAATGTTCAAGTAAAATAAAAAAATAATTCATTAATGGAAAGCTTATTCAAAAAAAAGCAGGGAGACAATATGGATACAGCTAAGCATAATTTTAAAAATAACTACAATATAGAAAAGAAAAACTGAAAGAGATCTGTTTAAAGGTCTGAGAAAATAACAGATGAAAAAATGACATCATCAGAAAATATAAATTATAGGCCTGCACTGTGGTGCTGTGGGTCAAGCTGCTGCTTACAATGATAGTGTCGTCTGTCAGAGAACTGTTCCACTCCTGCATGCTCTGCTTGCAGGCTAGCTCCCTGCCAATATATTTGGTAAGGCAGCAGATCTTCAAAATACCTGAACATCCCCTCCCCAGTGAGTATCTGGTTCCTGGAATCCACTTAGCCCAGGCCCACCAATTTCAGGCGTTTGGAATCTCTCTCTGTCTCTCAGTTGTTCAAGTAAAAACAAATAATGTATTAGCAAAATTGATTGTAAGAGAACCAAAAAGCAAAGAACAGAATGATTACCAAACATTGAACTAAGGAAACTGTTACAGAAATGTGACTCCCACTTTGAAAGAGCATCTGGCCAAGAATTCTTCAACAGTAAATTCAGCCAAATATTATGAAACAAATTCTTTTGGTGGTGCTTAAATTTTGGCAAATTAAAGCAAAAAGATTTAAAAAATCTTTCAAATGATTTAAAAAGCCATTTAGCATATTAAGGTACTAGAAGTCTATTTCCAAAAAAAAAAAAAAAAAAAAAAAAAAAACCCACAATGAGGGCTATAGATCAATTGCACTAATAAATGGGAAAGGAAAAAAAAAAAATCCTGAAACAAATTTACCAGTTGAATATTAAAAGATAGAACAAAGGCATAGCATTTCAAATTAAAGTTATTTGTCATATACTTAAATGTGCAAATATATTTGTATGATAGCAATAGATGCCAAAAGCCTAATTATTAAAAATACAGAATCCATTTTTGGTTATAGATTTTAAATCCTTCAATAAGTTGAAAAGCAATGAATGTCTCCGTGCCTTGGGTCTGCCTATTTCTCTGATCTACATTTCTAACCAAAGCTGCTCTTGTCCAAGGTAGGAACAAAATCTGAAGATAGACGCATAGTAACAGAAACAATAAAACTGGATGTCCCCTCCCCCCCGCCATTAGCACCACCACATAACAATTATTAGCAATTTCCATTACCTGAGAGATGATAAAGGTCATTTAAAAGAGAGGAGACATAATGGCCTTTTCAATCAAAGTGATACAGTTTTATTTAAGCAAAGTCTAAGGGATGGGGCTCTGGCATGGCAGCACCTGCAACTCTGGCATCCTGTATGGGTGCTAGTTTGGATCCATGCTGCCCTGCTTTTAATCTAATCCCCTGCTTATTCCTGGGATGGAATCAGAAGATAACCCAAGTACTTGGACCCCAAAACCCAAATGCAAGACAAGAGGGAGGCTGCTAGCTCCTGGCTTCTACCTGGTCCAGTTCCAGTCTTTGTGGCCATTTGGGGGGTGAACGAATAGATGGAAGACTTTTTCTGTCTCTCTGTCTTGGTCTGTCTCTCTCTGTAAATCTGCCTATCAAGCAAATTAAATAATTTTTTTTAAACCAACTAGGTAAAACTTTTAATAATAACATAAGACAGAACATCTCCCAGTACTTTCCCATATGAAGACTATAAAAATTAATAAAAAACCCCAAGGAAAGAAACAGAAGACTGCTTTTACCACGTAAATTTCTGGTGAAAGAAAAACTTATATTAAAAAATGTTTTAAAAAATAAGTTTATATTTTAAAGGAAATCAGTTCTTGTTCAATTAAATTGATTTCAGGGTAATCTCAATCCATGTCAATTGTCTTTATTTTGGGTTCACTTGAAAAAAAATACAAACTATTAGGGAAAAAAACTTTTAATGAATTATAAAACAATAGTAATAAATAAAATATAGCACTGAATTGTGCCATCTCACTAAAAGAAACAGGCAATAGGAGCATAGTATAATTAAGCTCTTGTTAAAGGTGTCTTTTCATACCATTGCGAATATATGATTTATTTAATATGCGGTAGGAGCAACTATTTTTAATCTAAGTGTACCATATACACATATTCAGTCAGTATTCTCCCCCAAATGATTGTGTAAAGAAGTCAAAGCTGTGGTTTTTTTCACAAAGTCAAGAAATCATGTCTCTTTTTAAGATTTATTTTATTTTTACCGGAAAGTCAGTTATACAGAGAGGAGGAGAGACAGAGAGGAAGATCTTCTGTCGGTTGATTCACTCCCCAAGTGGCCACAATGGCCAGAGTTGTGCTGATCCAAAGCCAGGAGCCCGGAGATTCTTCTGGATCTCCCTGCGGGTACAGGGTCCCAAGGTTTTGGGCTATCCTCTACTCTTTCCCAGGCCACGAGCAGGGAGCTAGATGGATAATAGGACCACTCGGACATGAACTGGCACCCTTATGGGTGGGATCCCTGTACGTGCAATGCGAGGACTTTAGTTGCTAGGCTACCTTCCGGGACCAAGAAATCCTATGTAATAAATGTTTTTGCTAACCATGATGCAGAATCCAGAAAATAGCTTTTATAACCTTTGCTTTTATAACCTTTGCTTTTATAACCTTTTGGTTCTCTTCCTAATGTGTTTGAATCAAGTGATTACTTTTATTTGCTTAATAAGCCATTTACATGCTGTTTGAGTTGGCTTCCCTGCAGTTGCGTTATTATGGTTCTTGTCCATTTTTTAAGGAAAATGTAGAAAGTCTATAGAGTGAAATATAATTCTGAACTGGTTATAATTAAAACTATTATGGACTCAATCCATGTCATAAAAATAACTCATCAAAAGAGATAGATTTTTTTTTTAAAGATTTATTTTTATTACAAAGTCAGATATACTGAGAGGAGGAGAGATAGAGAGGAAGTGGAGCTGCCGGGATCAGAACCAGCGGCCACATGGGATCAAGGCGAGGACCTTAGCCACCAGGCCACGCCGCCAAGCCCAAAAGAGATAGATTTTTAACACAGGATAAATTAGAACTTGACTTAAATGATTTGTGATGCACAAAGTAGTGAATAACTGAGGAGCCAGGCATATTAGATTTTTATAACACTGCTTTGTGATAAAATATTGTTTTCTATATAATTCCTTTGATGCCTCATTTAATTATCTCAGTAACTGCAGGATGCATTAACAGTGTGTCTAAGCCCTGCTTGATAGAAGAGAACATGGAAACAAGCACCAAAGAAATCACTAATGAAACCAACTCTGTGCCATCGCCCTTGTACCTTCTTGTCCCTGCTCTTCCTTGGCCTGCAGGTCCTTTTTAAGTCTGATTCCATGAATCTGGTCATCTCCTACCATGCAAGCATGAAAATCATACTTAGCTCTTTCAATTTTAAGCTCACTTCTTTTCAATTATTTTTTTTTCCTAGCTAAAATGCATATCACAGTCAGTTAGATGTGGTAAGCATATTTATGCTGTCAGAATACCCAGGTCACTACTAAGCAAAATTTAGCAAGGCACAATAAAAGTTTTTATGTAGCACTGTGACTTTTCAACACTTCCAATAATGCATTGCCCTTTTGAGTTTTTTAAAGGAAAAATGTGTGAGGATTTTCAAGTTTAAGAACAAAAGGATTCACCTTCTGAAAGTCTTAAGGCTAGCAGGAGGCTTCCCTATTCTATAGCATTTTTTTCTTCATTCATTTATAAACACTTGTGTATGTCAGTACATTGATGGTGTATTTTACAGTTGGTAAACTTTCAGAGCCTGAGAAATGTGGTAGCCATTCTGGTACTCTAAAAGAAATTTTAAAAGAGAAAACGCTGGAAAGATTATGAGCTGGTTATTGGCAAAAGAAACCTATTCCATGTACAGCTTTGGGAGTCAGGGGCTGGTATTAAATTTTTATTAACCATCATTCAATTAATATTAGATTTTGTTTAAGCAAATACAGACCTGCAACAAGCACCTCCATGCGTTCCTAAAGAAATGAGGAATGTTAATGGCCTCTGCTGAGAGTCAGTTTGCAGGGTTGCCTGATGCTTGTTTAATTTTGGCAAAGGACCCTCAGGGATACATAATGAAAATGAACCCTGACATAGTTTGGAAAACTCCCTCAGCAGCGAACAAGCTGTCTCCCCTCTCCACAGATCTGCTGGCTTCCACTGCAGGAAATTTCTGGAAATCGGGCTCTCTTCAAGGGCAGTGTAGCAAGCTTTCTTGTTTGCTAGGTACAACCTTACTGCAGTTCTCCTGAGATCAGGGTTAGGCTTTTATGAATCCTGACGCCGAGAGGCAAGCCTGCCCCCAGCGGCCTCTCTGAGGTACACAGCAGCCCTGAATATCACAAAGCAAGACCACTGTGCTAGCCTTCCAGGTCTGTGGTTTAGCTGCTGGGAAGGATGGCTCCTAAAGCTAGGGCCTTGGGCTACATTCCTGTGAGAGCCATACTTTGCTCCCCTTAGGGCAGCCAATTCAGGGTAAGTTAAGCTTTCCCCAGGAAGCCTAGAAATTTGAATTCACATGCTGATAACGAAAACATGGCAGACCCACCTGATTTAAGCAAAACTTGTGGATTTGGAATCGGAGGCAGCCCTGTGTTCAAGCTGTTCTCTTTAGTTACCTGAGCGTAAGAAAACTTTCTGTTTCCTCATTTGTAAAATGGGTCTCACAATTCCACAATGAAAAACAAAGCTGTTTTAAGGATTTCATGAAGAAGTACATGGAAGTTGATAACTATAAAATCTGTACCAGGAAGGGTACCACGTGACAAGATTACCTTTTCCCATTGCTTAAGATTTGTGTCTGAATTCAGCAGCGTTATTTCTTTGAGTTGTAAGGATTAGTCCCTTGTATTGTTTTCAATAGAACAAGGATCCGAATGGATGGGACACAATACAAACATTATCTTGTTACTGAATTTCAGGGAAGGGAAATGTTACCTACAGGTGATTGTTCGGGGAAAGGAAGTTCCATCTCAAACAAGGAGGGAGGAGGACAGGAAGGGCATAGACGGAGCTGCCAAGTTCAGCCAGGATATGGGGGTCTACCACAAGGTAAAGGCAGCTGAACCCAGAAAAGGGGCTCACAGAAAAGGAGTAACAAGCCCAGGGTCACACAGTAAGGAGGTAAATAACAATGACTGAACACTAGGCTGTACCCCAGCTCTCCAGTACAACCTCTCCATTGCATAGCACTGCCTTCAGTTCTAGACTTGATGATAGATCATAATTGGGCCATCAGCATTCCTACTGCAATGCTTGCCTTATCCCAGCCACGTGGCTCTGGGATAGATTGGTGCTCAAGTAACCATCTTGATCCCACAGAAAAGGACCTAGCCCTGTGTGTACCTATTATGTATCACAGAGCAAGTTGTTTCCCATGTCTCAACTATTAATTACATCTTGTAAGTGATAACATTTAGCAACAACTGACATCAAGCCACAATCTGGTCAAAATCTGTACTCCGTTTATCTCTTGCCACCCACTGACTGCCAAAAATAGCATTTTGTTGGAAGTTCCCCTCACAATCATCAGTGTGCTGAAAAGGTACAGTGTATTCTCCCACGAATGGTTTATTAAGTCTAAATTTTGGCTCATTTACATTCTAGAAAACCCCCAAATGATCTAATGTTCACAGTATTTTTAAGCTTGCTGACTTGGTTGGGTCTCTCGGTGCTCAGCAGTCTGTTTACATTGGGTCTAAAGCTGAGGTCCGCAGAGAAGCAACGCAGAGACCCGCAGCTGGCTAGCAGCAAGCCTGAGATCCTAGACCACATTGGTGCATTTGTTTGAGATTTCCACCATGTGACTCAGAGTCTAGCAAAGATTTTATCCCTTAGTAAAGGATCAAATTGTCAGCTGGGCTTGCTATTCTTTTCTTGTCTTCTTAAACTCATAATTTTCTTCATTTCCTAACTCAGTGTGCAGCCTGTGCTTCGTAAAGTGTGGCAACTTTCACTGTCTGCTGTCACCTTCAGATCACAGATCCCAGGGTCATTTAGTGTTAGAAGGGAACAGAGAGATTGTTTGACAAGGCTGTGTCAGATCAACAGCAATTCTAACAAGAGAGTTGGGGAATGAGGGTGGATGGTGCATTTGACAGTACGCGCTGGGGTAATTCACCGTGTAATTGGCCAGATGCACAGAAGCCATCAGACCACAGGCACACAGGGGATGCCTAGCTGAGGAGGATCCCACAGCTCCTGCTGCAGCCCTGCTTCTCCCAGAGGGCTTAGCTGGCACCTTGGCTGTGATTAGTTCAGTCTCTGAACGAAGAGCACAATTTGCCCTGGAGAGGGTGGAGATCTACTCAAGGCTCTTTGGGAAAGGTCTTTCTTTTGTGAAAATGTATGATTCTACAGTCATTGACTTTAAGAACTTTAAGGGACCTCAGATATGTAGTCCAGTGCGTCTCAGTTGAATGCATAGAAACAACTGAGAAATTTTCACAAGAACAGATTGCCTTATTCAGCAGGTCTAGGAAAACACCTCTGTTTGTGTATTTCTAACAGACTTCCCAGGGATGTCCACTAAGAAGCAAGGGGTTGCACCTTGGGAGCAGACCGAACAATCCAGTAGGTCGGCCTTAAGGACAAACACTGGAGACTTCATAGCCATCCCTGGCACCAGCTGGCTAATCAGCAGTGGCTGCTACAGGCTTCTGTGGTCACATCACCTCAAAAGCCCCTCTCGGTGTATGGACAGAAACCCAGGAATTGCATTGAATCAGTGTCACAGAAGCAAGAGCTTGAGAGAGGTTAAAAAAAAAAAAAACCCACATTCGTAGGAGTTTCCCATTTTCATCACAGATTTCATGTGAAGCCATTGCAGAATATACCTTAAGTAGCTTTCCTGTAATTTGCAGAACCAATTAGAGTTAAGAAACTGGGAGACTCAGCTTTGCTCGACCTCTAAAAAGCTCTGCAACATCTGTAAAAGAATTTCTCTGTGCTTTCATTTTCTCGTCGGTGAGCTGAGGAAGTCTGCTTTTTTTCACAGTGGGAAAAGATATGACAGCACCAAGTGTATGTTTTTACGTCAGTTGAAGCACTTATTAAAATTGCTGTAATATAGCATAAGCTCTCTTCACATGATTATCCTTTTTAGAAGTATATAGGCTCACTAAAGCCCTAGGTTATATATTATCTGAAATTACTAGAGATGGTGATTTTGAACTCTTATTAATAAATCTGTTTTTGTTTTTACCACATTGAATGCATCTCGCCTGTGAACGTATGCATGAGGCACAGGGTATTGGCAGGGCAGGGACAAGGGCATGGGACAAACCAGTGACATTTGCTAATGTTATATGTTTTGAGATTAGATGGCTGCCAGTAGTGGCAAGATTCCATGTTTGCTCACTTATGTCCAGAGATGGAGATTCAACAAACTTTCCTTTGCCTGGGATTTCAGGTTCACTCCTGGATTACCAGGAACATGGAGAGGCAATATCTAATATTGCTATAGTAGAAGACACAGATTCAACCAGAACATTCATTCTAAGGAGTTGGAAAAATTATGAAGAATTATATATAGTGTGTGTATACACACACACACACACATTCACTCCCAATTGTAATTTAAAGTTGCCAATTATGATAGCATGTTAGCTTCTGTTACCACCATAATTATATGTCAGACACAATAATAACCTACTTAAATGGCTTAAAGCAACTTTTCAAATAACATAACTTTATTTTAAAGATGAGGAAACTGAAGTTCAACTAAGCTATGGAGCTTGCCCAACGTAATGCAGCTAATCAGCACAGAAGATAGAATTCCAAGCTGATTCAGAAGCTCATGTATTCAAGATTTAATTAACTATAAGAATGTTCTTACTAGATTGGACTTCAGAATGCTACTACACAAAGACCATATACAAAATGTAATTTCACACCGTAATTATCATCATAATAAAATCTCTTTATAGATGCATTAATTTGAAAGCGAACAGATTTTCTCCTATAACTACATGAAGCCAGAGTTAGCTCTGAAAACTTAGATTTGCTGATGGGTGCAAGTCTTTCCCTTCTCCATCTTTGCTCCTGTTGACAGATAATAAAATGTAACATCTTATATTACCTCTTGCTTCTGCCTGCTTGTAAGGATAAATAACCAAACATAGTCCCCAAACTAAGCATCAGAAAAAAACACTATTCAGTATCTGTCTTCGGGCAAATAATGATATGTTAACTTCAGACACATCCCTTACAGGTGGAAAGTACTGGAGAGGGTGGGAAGCTTCCTGCCACGGGATCACAGCAGGCAGATGTTTGTCTATTTGGATGCGTTTACTTGTTTTGTAACGAGATTGGAGTCCATTTCAAAACATGCAAACAAGAGAAAAGCATGACTTTCCCAATGATCTGAGAAGATAAAGTGACAGTTTGCAGTGATGGCCTGCCAGTAAACCTGGAAAGTTGACCTGATTGCTGTCCAGATGTATTAGCCACTGTCATGGAACATAGAAGGATATAAAGGGAAGGAGACCATGGCTGACAGCCACATCTATCCCCTCTTAGAGATGTACACTGACCTCATCCTTGACAATGCCTCTGAGTTCCAGGGGAGAGTGTAGCTCCTTTCCCACTAAAAAGTGTCTATTCCTTGCCCCCTTCTTCTAGTGCACATTCAAAATCATTGACTGCAATATTCCAGACCTTGCAGAAAGGAACGAAAACAAATGTCTTCTCTAATATTATGTAAAAATGGATTGGGAAATTGCAATTTACTAGATAGATGGCAGCACAAAAATCTTTTGCAAATCATCACCCAAAAAACCAGGAGCTGGATAAAACAGCTAATGGGAAAGATCAGTCGTCTCTCTCCAGTTTGTGAGTTAAGTCAATAAAGCCAGATGAAAATTGAACCAGAGAAATTATTCACCACACTCAGAGTTCTCAGGTGTTAACACTTCTTTGAATTTCCAGGATTGGATAGGCACACACAATATGTACTGTCTGAAACTTGTCCAAACATAGAGTGTAGGGATGAGGGCTATTCCCCATAAAAACCTAGCTCCATTCCCTGCTTCCTGAGGATTTCTGATAACAGAAGCTGCCTTTTCATAAAAAGTCCGTTAAATTTTTATTTATAATACATATATTTCCCTTCATTGTTTCAGAGGCTTTTAAATTGATCCCAATTTCTTTTCTTTTCTTGTTCAAAGAAAAGGACTCTCTGCCTTCAACTTTAATTGAAATTAGGAGCTTCTATTTTATTAGGAACTAGCCAGAAAGAATTCTGCCAGACTCCTAAAGCTGTATATTCATCTTGCATTTTAATTATGCACTAATAATGTTAAATGCAGCAATGTAGATGTACTTTTCACCCCCTCCTGGTTTACCAGTTTTTTTCCTATCTCAGTCCAAATTTTTTGTAATAATCAAATCAGAGATCTGTGCTTCATAAATCATTACTAATGACTTACATACAAATTAATTGTTATGTGAAAGGGAACATTTGCATAAAAAATAAATTTGTTGATGTGAATAAAAGAAGTTCAAGACATGAAGGCGTAAAAAATTAGAAATGATACTTAAGACTGTTCAGAGGAGAACAACACTGATGAATTTGTCCTGATGAATTTCCCCTACATAATAGGGGAAAAATATTTCTAGTACTAGATTTGCACAGTGTCCCAGCAGATTTTTTGCTAGGACCAATTTTCCTTATCCATCATTCCTATATTATGCCACATATTTAAAAACGGCAACTGGTTAATGTAGCTTAAAAGGAATGGGAAGACAGTTTTTCAGTTAAATCTAAAAGGAACTTAGCACTGGAACCTGTAGGCTGAGCTCTTCAATGTTATTTTGACCACCATAATTATGTTTGAGTTTTTCAGTGCAAATGCCCTTCAGGCCAACCTCTGATTCAGGCTGCCAGTTTCAACGTAGGACCATCGCTGTTACAACTGCTTTGCGTTTTTGTATGATCTGCCTCATCGGGTGTGAATGTGTGATTCCAGACTTAATCTAATCCTTTTTTTTTTTTTGTGCTATACTGTTATTTTTTATTATTATTAATTATTTTGCATTATGTGACGGTTTCATAGGCTCTTAGAATCCCCTCCCCCCTCCCCACGCCCCTCCCCCCTAATCTAATCCTTTTTAAAAAGGTTTGCTTTGAACACATACTTGGTACTAACTGTAGTGTTCAACATTAGTCACCCAGAGCAACAAAATGCAGTCCCCTGCCCAAATGTCACACTTCAGGAAAAAAAACATGGATTCGATGAACATACTGCAAGAGGATTGGCCCTGGGAAGCAGTTATCAAAGACTTTACTAGGTCCACCCAGGTTTTCTGGATGAAGAATATAGAGGCACAGATTATAATCAGGATTAGAATGTTTGTTTTTTTCAGAGGTCAGTGTCCTTTGTTGTTGTGTCCCTGGGATGGGGACCCAATCTGAGATAGTCAGATGTTGAAGCATCAGTTCCTTTGGAGGCTCTTGCTTGCTGAAAGTTTTTCTCTGCTACTTCTCAATTAGTTTGAACTTTCTTGAAATCCTTATGTTTTAAAGTACTTTGGAAAGAAAAATCTCACTTTTCTCTTTCTGGTCCTCATGTATACTTCTCTCCTCTTCTCAAACCACCATTGCCACTTGAAATAGCTTGTTCCTCACCAAAATCATTTTGCTGTACCTGCTTTATCATACGGGTATTTTTCTTGTCAGTTCCAGAATGTTTTTACTTTGAGTTGACTTTAGGACCATTAAGATCATTCATAAAGAAGAAATTATGTGATTTCTTACTATAGAATCAGTTTACTAAGGAAAATCTAGTACTACTTCCAACAACTATGTGAAATTACTCATGAGAGTTTTAAAATTGAAAACCACATCAACTAGGCAGTCCCAGCCTTACAGCCACTAGTATCTATAGTTATTTCTTCATTCTATGCTGAAAGTAATTAGGAAGAAGAGCACAGACTTTGATTTTGTAAATATAAAGTATTTTCAACTAACTGGGGTAGTACTAATGCCGTCTTTGCCAGCTGCTTGTAAGATTTCATACGTTTCGCAGCAGCCTAATAGAAACAAAAAAAGACGGAGCACCAACAATCTCAATCCTTCCTGCTGACTTTTCAAACCTATAACCCGTGTGAAGCCCTGTAGGTGTTCCAGCTGTATTCCTCTCAACCCCCGTATTTACTTTTTAGTTATGAATTCTGAACATTGGTTGCTATTTACCCACTGTCTTTACTGTAGGTGTTTGAAGGGTCAAAGGTATTGGCCTTTCCTTGCTCTTCTGGATTCCCCATCTTATATTCTGCTGGTGTGAACTTTCTCAGAATCCCGAGTGCCTGCTGGGTAGTTTCAGAGTGTTTTTCCTTTGGAAAGAGGGCTTTGGGTATTCCCAGCTGATTAACATCATTGCCTTAGTATTTCAAGTCATTCAGGTCACAGTGTCATTTCATCGAAGATAAAACAAAATCTTCTACCCACACAATTGGAAATTGTACCATTTGGATTTCTTGATTTCTTTTTCAGTTTCTTACTCTTCCTGAGCTGGGATCTAAAATAGTTCCTTTCTCCTTTCACTATGTAAGAATGTAATATTTGTTAGGTCAAGAAGATAATTTGTGTAAAGCTATATCACCATGGAATATGGCAAAGACATTTCTCCAGAGTGTATTACATACAGAGAGAAAGGTACAAGACAGGAAGCAGAAAGCCTCAAGTCTGTCAGAAGTAACTGGTTATTACATAAAATAATGCCAACTCTTTGATGTTCATTGCAGTGTTTTCTTAAGGTCAGTGGAGCTTGGTTTACTAAGTATGTTTTATTTCCCCGTGTTGTTTCAAAAATTTTGGCATGGAGATAAGAAGCATGAGAATGAAACTTCTTAACCTAGATTTAATGCAAATTCATCAGCATTAGCACCATCACAAAGGCCAGTGTGGGAAAAGCCTCCTGGAGAAGCCTGCTTTCTAAGTGTTAAACAGCTGACATAATAGGTGTGCAAACTGCCATCATTCATAAGAATCATTTGTCAGCACTTGAATCTTGGGTAATAAGCATATAACTAGGTAAAGTGTAATTTAAACAAAAGTTTGTTTCAGATAAGAAACAGGAGAGTTTATTATGCTGTTCTGCTTAATAGTAAAGAAGTCTTTGTCAGTCATAGAAATGTAAGTTACAGTTTAAGACTGGGAAGTGAGCCATGTAGACCACTGGACCAATGCAAGGCCTATAGCACACTTGTTTCCAAAGACCTCCTGGGAATTCTGCTGCAGGCTTCCGTTTGGGATCTGCTGAAATACACCCACGACCCACTACTTGAATTAGACTTCCCTGTTGATTTTAAGACAGCCTGAAGCAGCATGGAGTATTGTTCACTTAGATAATCATCAACAACCCAGAGTTGTTAATACAACTCTTAGCATTTTAAGTAACTCAGTTTTCCTGAGTTTCAGTTTCCTGCCCTGTCAAATGAGAATATAGCCTATTCTGCTTTGCTATAGTAGGTGTATCTAAAAAAAAAGTCCTCATATTAGAAATCACCTTTTTAAATATGTATTTCAAAAAAGGAAGGAAGGATAATTGTGTTGAATTTAACATGAAGAGCACTAAAATTAAATAAACATGAACATGGATTACCTGAAGGCTTTCCAAACTGTCTCTGCTTCCTTTCCAGTACTACTTATATTACATAGTTGCTGAAGATCTTAAATAAAATGACTTGTGTCTTAGGAAGCATTGGATCTTAAATGACAGAAAACTCAACTCATTCTGACTTGTGAGAGAGGTGGGGAGAGCAGAGTGTGGGAGAAGGATGAGAGCGGAGAAGGGAAGGGCATTACTGGGATTGACTCAGTAGCTGTTCTATTAGTGTGAAGGTGAAAGGAGAATTGGTTGCAATTCCTGCTCTAACACTTAATTCACTGTAAATTTGCTAAGTTCTTCAGCTCTCTGTGCCTTATTTCCCATGCATAAGATCAGTGTCACCTCCAAGGGGCTACTAGGATACCTGAAAGAGATTAATAGGTGAAAGGTTCGGTCCTGACTTCCAGTTCTTTTCCCTGAGGTAGAAATGGTATGTCTGTTAGGGCACCATGAAAAATAGTTTCTTAGATGTTGCTCTTGAAAGGGAACTGTAACACTAGAGAAAGAAGCCCTTGAGAAGGAAAAGAACTTAAGAAGTGACCTCTTAAATTTCCTGTTTTCAGTGTTACAAAATTAAATCCATCTGCTTGATGACTCAGAAAGGTGAAGTGAATTGTTAAAAGTAACAAGATTAGTTTCCTTATTCAGTAGTTATTATGCACCTACTGTGTGCCAGATCCTATGCCAGATGCTTGGCAACATAGCAGTTCATGAGACAGACTTTGTGTCTTTTCAGCAAGAAGTATAGAGGAAGGGGAAGACACAAAGAAAATCGTAACTGAAAGTGACCAGGATTAACTTGGAATATCAAAATATGGTAAGAAAGGCAGGAAGGAATGCCAGGCCTTCCACCATCTGCCCCACTAGCCCTGGAAATGTCTCCATCTTTTCATCCTTTGTCTCTGGGCTCTGTGTTCCTGTATGATCTATACGATATTACTAAAGATGGCAAATCTCATGCTTCCTCTACTTATGAAATAAAAGATAGCTTCTACTCATCTCCATCAATTGGAAATAACTCACTATAGACTTACTACATTTAGTACATTTATATGTATACTAAGCAAACCAATGCATTTAGTATACTAAGTACTATCTACAAAGCATTGATCTCATTTTCTTGCAGAAGTCACTGACATTTAAAAATACGGTGATGTCAAAGTTATAAACCTCATTTAACTGGTGCATGGCATTTAAAGTAACAACAACAGAAGATCAAATTTTTCATTTTATGTACATTTAGTGTACTTTATAATAAGATTAGTTACTTTTCGTTTTGAACTTATTTTGATATTGAGTGCTGTTTAGCAACTCTGGGAACTGATATTGATGTCTCCCTCTTTACAAATGAAAAACTGAACTCAGAAAGGGCAGGTGGTTAACCCAAGTTTTCAAAAAACACAAAACATCTGAGCAGTGGGCAGAGATTAATTCATTTGTAATATTGCAGCGTATTTTACAGCTTATTTGATTAAAAATATCTTACATATGAATCTGTAGTGCAGAATCATTATACCACATTTGCAAGCTAATTTTTAATATATGATCTTGACAATATTCGTTTAGCCTTCTGTATAATTAAGAAAGCCCAAAACATTGTATATTGTTAATTACGTGATTGATTGTGTCTCTTGGTTCCATGTACTATTCTTTTTTAAATTTTTTTATTAATTATTTTGCATTATGTGACAGTTTCATAGGCTCTGTATTATTCTTTCGTGTTGCTGGCTTTATCCCCTTGAATTATATTTCTTTTCAGTTGTACTTAAAATTTAATGCCTCATGGTTCACCACCAAAATAAATATAGTCCTAGGAAGGTATTTTGGTGAAGTGTTTAAGTCTCCACTAGAAGTGACCACGTTCCATGTCAGAATGCTTAATTCACTAACTCACTGCACTTCAGAGTCAGCTCCTACTGATGAGTACTCCAGGAGCAGCAGAGGAAGGTTCAGATACTTGGATTGCTGCCATCTAGGTGGAAAACATTGACAAAGTTCCAGGTTCATGATTTTAGCCTGGCCCAGCCTTGGCTGCTGAGTACACTTGGTAAGTGTGCCAGCGGAGAAAAAAAAATCTCATCAGTTTCTCTCTCAGGTCTACAAAGAAAATGAAATTCAGTAAATATTTAAAATTTAATGTTATTCTTGTGAACAGTATCTTGTTATCTATAACTGAGAGAAACTTATTAAAACTAAGGCACCCCTCTTCACATAGCATCTTTTCAAAATCCTAGTATTTAGAGATCATGGTATTAGTTCCCCACCTTTACTTTTAACATCATAAGAAGTCATGATCCAAGGGAATTATTTTGCTTGCTGTACAACCAGCTTAGTTCCACTCTGAAAGCCCAGAATTCGGTTGAACACAAGTCAACTCTAGGTTTATCTTCTTCTCTGATCCATCTTTATTGTTCCCTCTGAAATCAGTCATTCCCCCCACTCACACCTTCACCATCAAGACACTGCTTTTGTTCTAAACTCAGTTTTGTTTTGGAAATTCACATGTGGCTTGCATTTATTTTGTTTGAAACTATTTTTTTTTACCCTATTTATATGAGCATTGTAATTTTGAGTTGACATAACTGAAGGTGTTAAGAACTGTCAATGAAATGTTAATTAAACAAAAAGATATCTGTTATATAATGGGGTATTCCAGGAAGGTCAGGGAAACAGAACTCAAACTACAAATTTATTTTGATGTAAGACAATTCAGACTATGTAGAATGTAAATGTTATGAGAAAGTTATGCTCAAATTTCAAAAATTATACTCATTTTGAGTTCCAATTCCCAAAATATTTTCATAGGACCCTCATGGAAGAAGTACTTGATGATTACCCACTACTTCTACTTCTGATTTTGTCAATAACTCATATATTAACTTAGGATATTATTGTGAGCACAATTTAGTGGTTAATCCCCTGATATTGCATTCCTAGTAGAGTTTAATTTTTATGTATTCATATTAGTGCCACATAAATCACTTAAATGGGTTTCATCTTTATATTTCTCTGAATGCTCTTAAGTAGAAATAATAAAAATAATAGTAGCAGCAGACTATTATCATATGATTATCGTTATAGTAATCATTTAGGTCTGGATTATTGAACCAGGTAATGGATGGAGAAACAAACTCAAATAGCCTACAGAGAGAGAGTCATAATTCAAACTCAGATAATGTCACTACACCATTAGCTGTCACTAGTACTGCAATAAATACTACGTAGAATGCCTGTCACAGTGCCTTGCATGGTAAGAAACAGCAAAGGCCAGGATTGATTTCCCTGATGGATTTCTCTTCTTTGCAGATGGATCCCCATGAGAATATCTTACTGAGCACTCTTGAGATAAAAAATGAAATGGCCACATCTGAGGCTGTGATGGGACTTGGAGACCCCAGGAGCACAATGCTGGCCTATGATGCCTCCAGCATCCAATATCGAAAAGCTGGATTGCCCAGGCATAGTTTCGGCCGAAATGCTCTGGAACGACATGTGGCACAAAAGAAAAGTCGCCTGCGGAGACGTGCCTCCCAGCTGAAAATCACCATCCCCGACTTGACTGATGTGAATGCCATAGATCGGTGGTCCCGCATATTCTTCCCAGTCGTTTTTTCCTTCTTCAACATCGTCTATTGGCTTTATTACGTGAACTAAAACATGGCATCCCATGCAAAGCAAGGACTAGATTCCTCCTCAAACCAGTTGTACAGCCTGATATAGGACTTGGAAAACACATCAATCCAGGACAAAAGTGATGCTAAAATACCTTAGTTGCTGGCCTATCCTGTGGTCCATTTCATACCATTTGGGTTGCTTCTGCTAAGTATTGAATACACTGAGGTCCTTGTGGGTTGCCAGTTAAAATGCAAATGATTTGTATACCTGCTAGCAAGATTGAACTTGATATTCTGTTTTATCTGCTTAGTGTGCAGCTTGCTCAGCAACAAAATATGTAGAAGATATTCTTAAAAGACTAAGCATTGCTGGTCATTTCCTCAGAGGAGGCCAAGGCCAGTACTCTTCCCTCCATTGCTAAGGTTGACATGAAGTTGAGATGGCACTGTGCTTAATGAAACATTATCTGCCATGCCATGCAAACATATTACTTAAAGATGATCAGTTCTGTTCTTATTAAGGTAATAATGATATCGGTGGAAGAAATTCCTACTGGACTCTAGAAAATTCTTAGATGGGGCAGGATAGGGGTGTCAAGGCAGACTTGAGGAACCGGTTGACCAGTCTCTGCTTGAACACAAATAATCAGCTATTCATTCTAAAACTTAGAAATGGAGTGGCTTTGAACATTATGCTATATGGTGACCAAATAAATTTTTGAGAAGCAATTATTTTCCAGTTGGTTAAAAAAGAGTTAACAATGCAAAGCAAAGTAGAAAATCCAGAAGTGATTATTATAGCAAGACCCTTATCAGCTCCACACCCCTGATCTATAACACATTCTGTCCTGTAGCAGAGTATAAAAAGAGAGGACTATTTTTCCAGCCTCACAAGCTTTTGGCCAAATACCCAGAGAGGTTTGTGTAGTGTTTTTAGTCAAAAAAGGATCATGAAGTACAAAAGTTAGGAGAATTAAAAGCATCTTAGATGCTCAAGGTTAATTGGGAGTCATTCCAATATACAAATATAGTACATAAAGTTTGTAATCAGACTGTTTTTCTTAGACAATGTTAGTTGTCTCTGCAGCATTTCCTTCTAAATTTATTACTAAACTTATTAGGTTATTTCAAAAAGAGGATTTATTTGTTCATTGCTTTAAATGGTGAATGGTCCTCTGCGGGTTTTTTTTTGGTTTTTTGTTTTTTTTTTTTTTTTTTTGCTTCTGAAGTTCCAATTATATTCTTAGGAGACAGAAAAAAATTAAGTCTTTGGAGAGAGAAAGTGAACTGTATTTTCATATGTACAATGAAGTTCACGTTTCTGTTTTCCAAAGCACACAATACTTGAAAGAGTATGTGCACTGAGGAGTGAGTTTGAGTGTCCATGAGTTTCATTTCTAAAGGGTACCTTCAGTGATTATGCAAACAACCTGCATAACCATGGAAAAAATGACAACTACTGAAAAATAGGGTAACATCCAGGTCATAGAAACATAGTGAATGTTATGAGCCTCAGTATTGCAGAAAAACATATACCTGGTAAAACTACACAAGCACGATATTACTGTTTTTATTCTATCTTTCAGTTATATCATTGTGCTTCTTTCTGAACTAATTGGCATAAGCATTCATAGGTTGGACGGAAAAGACAACAAGCTTATTTGTTTTATTTCTATCAATGGGAGGCTTATATTGTGCTTTTCTTGTATAAAATAGTGAATTGCTAAATTTTCCTTGAAGTTTGAGTGAACATTCTTTTAGAGCAAGGCTTTGCTATTACTATTTAGGATAAAAAAAAAAATCTTGTTAGCAGAGTAATAGCCTAATTGTATATAGTAACCAAGGCCAGCATATAACTGTGGATGAAATGTATGATTTTGTTTATTAGCTTAGACTGTGATGAAGTACTCTTGTCCTTCAATTCGGTCACAAAACAACAATGAGATGAAAGATTTATTGCTGAATTTTTGTGAATTTTCCCAACGTTGGATGCTATTTTTTCTACCAATATGGGAATCCCTTTCTTCCTTTAGAATTATATACTTGAATACCTATGAATATAATCTTTGGGCAGAATCTGACAAGGTTCTTCCCTCAGCTCAGAATAGATATTCCTCTAGTTTTTCCAGGGACATACTTCTCCTTGGCAATCATTTTGGGACATCACACTAATAGAAGTGCCTGTCTCTTGTTGCCAGGGGCTAAAGTTTGAGTAAAACAAAACAAAACAAAAAATCAGGAAGGAGCATATTGATAACTCAGGGGCACAACTCCAAAATGCCATTATGAAAAGGTTTTTCTAGAGATAATTCAGAGCCCAAGTCTAGAAGTGGGCTTCTATTTGCAACTATTGTAAAAGCCATAAACAACTCCTTGTTATTGTCATTTACGGTTTCAGCAAAATTGTAGAGATCCAGAAAAGTCAAAATTGTGATCTATATCCCAGCGGAGAGAAGCTTTTTCACAGTGTGAGCCTCGTATGACCCAGGTATTTGTTTCTGTTTGCAGTGATGCAAGGAAACCAAAGGAGAAAAGATGAAACCTTGATCGGAACCAACTCACTAGAGCGAAAACCGTGTATTGGCATTCAATAACAATGTAGGTAGAAACAACTGACTCATCCTGTCCAGAAATAACAGTAGATGTAGAATTTATAATTCTTGTGCTCAGTGGCTACTCTAGTTGAATTAAAATGCAGTCATCAAATACAAGGAAGGGTGCTAACCTGAGACATCTAGAAAGACCGATAAGCCGGAGATCCAGAGACTAAGAACTAAAGGACCACAATGGTGTATTTCTGCAATTCTAATATGGTATTACTATCAGTTTATACATATGTATAGTTTTTCTTTTGATTATAAAATAGCCAGATAGCCAGCAATTAAGGTGTTTTTCATCTTTATGAAATTCATAGGCAAATTCTGACTCTAAAATGCACAGTCTCAATGAAATCTTTGATCTCAATCTGTATATATGTATATTGTACATGACTGCTAGTAGGTATGAAATGCATTTCAGAATTGAAAACTCATGCAACATAATCATGTGTTTGCATAGGAATGTTACAGTTCTTTCTACTGCAATTTAATAACCGGGGAAAAGACTCAAGCTGTACCATCTAGACCTTCCTCTACTCATTTCTTCAAAGCAGTGCTAAGTAAAATAATAATAATAATAATAATAAATGGTTTATGAACCAAATGACTTTACATTTTAGCATTAGGAAAACACACACACAAACTGTCGGCTTCAAAAGCACAACACAAAAAGAAAGTGCAGTGGAACTCATATGGGGAAATAAATTAAGTTTATTTGAAGTGAGATCTGCATTAAATGTACAACTAGGACAATTTTTATTTTCTGTAGGTAACTGTTCCAATTTTATAATTCATATTCAATAAAAAATAGCAAAGCAACATAAAGACAGGTCTTACAACATATCTCCATGTATATATGTGTATATATAGATTCATGCAAACATACATATATGTGCATTCATATGTTGGGAAAAAAGGAATAAGCTAATACATTTTGTTTCCTTCATTAAACCAGTATAATAGTATATTTAATTTGGCAGTCAACCATCAACCTATTGAAATAAGTAATACAGGGTACTGAGTATTCCTCTGTCAGCAATCCAATGCCTCCAGTTCTTAAGAACCATTGCGCAGTTCGACACTACACTAGGACTGTACCTCGGAACACCAGAAACTAACTGGCTTTCACATTGCTTATCTAATGGCTCTTTTTCCAGAAATAAATAGTGATATCCATTGATGATTTAAAAACAAACATATTAGAAAATGGAAAACAAAAATTCTCTTGGGAGGAAGAACAAAATAGAACTAAACCTCACTTTTGTTGGTTAGGGGACATTACAACTGTAGCAATCATGCCATTTTGCTAAGTGTACAGAGTACATTTAATGTGAGCCACCATGACTCCACTGAGTGTGTGTAAATATTTAAACAGATTTCTTAAATATTTTTAACTTCTGATTTGTATTTTATGGTAAGGCAATGTACTAATTCTGCTAATTGCTTAGGTCAATGTGTTACAATGTTGTGTAAATAATTAAACATGCTGTAAATGAATGGTCTGTAGGTACAGATAATTGTTCAGTTTTTTCCTTTAATTTTTGTTTTTTACTAGATAAAGTTACTGGAGTGCCACAGCAAAATAATTTAAACACCCTTTTGCATATATGGTTTGGGAATCCCAGACAGAAGGCTTTTAGTTCACTGTCATTCATACAGCCACACAGAGTCTGTTTCTCTCTTTCTCTTTCTCTCTTTCTCTTTCTCTCTGTCATTTATTTTCTATTGTAATACCACACACACACACACACACACACTCTACAGTATTTCACTCCCTTGCTTCTTCATTCTGTCTCCTTCTATGAGAAATGCTATAGTGTTTTTAGCCAAGTAGCCTGTGTAACCAAGAGATAGCCTTAGAAATGGCAATTGGGAAAATCAGAAAGTATAATTGATAAGTTTTTTTTTTTGTATGTCAAAGGAACCAAAGTTTGGGACTTTGTAACAGTGACACTACAGAAAATAAAAATGTTTATTCCTATGCTCTCCAAACATTTGGTATACACAGTACATTCTAGAACACTTTTTAAAATAATAGCATTTTGTCCTTTGATAGTGTTACTGCTCCTATCAACCAAAGAATCCAGAATTACTAAAAAAAAAACAAAAAGGTTTAAAAAGAGAGAAAATGGTCGACACTGCTTCACACCAAAGGTTTAAAAATATTTCCAAATGCACTAAGAACATTGTAAAACAAGAGCAGTGACTCAACAGATGCTGATCAAGATATTGCCATAATCAAATAACTTATTTAAGAAGCAACACTGTTACACAGTTGTTTTTCAGAAATCAAAGTAGAACTTTTTCTGTAGCTAAACATGTGCAATATTCTGACATCAAATTTTATTTTGCTTCGAGTACATTTTGTGAAAAAGATAAATATGATCTAAATTGATGGAAGCCAAAATTTTATATTCTTGGAGTTCTGAGACAGAATGTCACTCCCTTGCCACATGCCCTGGAACCTGATGCCCACCAGTGTACCACGTGAAAAACCTTGACATGTCCATCAGCGTGTAACTTACTTTTCAGTTTCATAATTCTAGATTAGTCATTATCATTTTAAGAATAATTCACTCTGAGTTCTCTAGTTTAAATTTCATTACTTTTTATTTTTTTCTGCATGGGTGTTTTAATAGTTCTTTTTAAAATATTGTCCCTGCATAATTCTGAATTGTCCTTTTATAAAAAGTGACGTCTAATTTCTTCACAATGTAGTGAGTATCAGCCTTACTAACGACCTTCTAGCCTTTCTTAACATGCACATGATGCACATTTTTTAGTGACTAGAAAATGCAAAACAAGTGGATGTTGTAGGTTGCACCTATTTTCATGTCTTTCTAAAAACAGGACTAAGGAAATCTCTGGGATATATGAGATAGTAGAACTACAGGGATTATAAATGAATAGCACATGAGAATTATTTTCTTGAAATGAAACTTACTGCAGCCAGTTTAGCATGTAAATATATATTAATGTTGGCTAGTGTGTCATTCTTGAACTAAGAAATATAAATAAAAATTAAAAGGTTTGTGTGTGGTTTCATTGTGTCCAGAATAGTTATTTTTTGAACTATTATTGTGCGTTGCATTACAGAATGATAGCGTTTGTGAAAGTTTGAGAATTTGGGGGCATTCTGGCAGGAAAATGCGGATTTTTAACTGTGATTTTTCCTTTTCTAAAGGCATATATTATGGTCTGGGTAAGTTCACCTCCCATGTTGGGTAGTTGTAAATATTAAACTACTAACCTATAAGAATCCTTTAGTGTATTACCAGGCACATAGTAAAGTTCTGTAAATAGCAGATGCTCTTGTTAATTATCACTGTTCTGGAATACTTAGCTTATATCTCACAAATGCTCTGGCTGTATCTAAAACTTCACAGAAATTATTAAATGATCTCTTCATTTAGGTATTTCCTGTTAAGGATACTAAGAACAAGTTTTGATCATAAAAAGATGACTGACATATTTTTTTAATTTATTTAACATTCAACATCTATTCAAGATGTTCTGTTCACCAATTTCATCTTAATTTAAGCTTTACATAGCTCTGAAAACGGAAGAAATTGAAGCGCCGGAAGCAGAAGTACATCATTACTTGTAATTGGAAGAACCTGGAGTTCTACCCAAGCTGAACTCACTACTAAAGCCTTGGAAGTTTATTATCTTTAAAAGTAAGCAGCAAGGTTTGTCCCTTCATGCAGTTATTTGTCAAGAAACAGAAACATTTGTTGAGATCCTGTTAACTGTAATATTTGCACTATTGCAAAGGTGGGTACACAGGTGTCTACTGCTTTGTGAGACTTGGCATCTCTCAGATGCATAGGGAGGTCTCTAGATTCTTTAGTGTCCAGACAACTGTCTTTCATCCGTTGTCACTCGGGAGAGTCAAAACTTATCCCTGTGGATTCTGTTAACGTGAGTACAACTGTCCTGTACAGCCACAGATTCAAGGATTTACAGCCACCAAACGGTAAACTATATGAAAAAGGCAATTCTACATGATGCAAAAGAAAAAAGAGTCTTACATTGTAAATTATAAAATCCAGGAACATGAACTACGTACAGTGTTGCATTCCTCATGCAATGCTGCAGCGCTCTGTGCAGCAGCAAGGACACATTGTGCTTAACTACAGGAGCATGCTCCCATACACGGTGGCTGTAGTGGTAGGAAGAGGCTTATTTCTCCATGTGTACATGTGGGCACATGCACATTAGTCCTTGTTAAGGGGAAGGGAATGTGTTAGAGAAAAATCCCCCACTTTTATTCCATCTACTACAACTTCTTAAAGTTAGTCCCTTAGATACTCTTGATTTCTTCTGAAATATGTTTTAATTTTGTAATAACATGGTGTATTTCATTTAGTGTGTTTCTCTATGTTGTGGAATATACTTCAAAAGATACCAATTTAGACACAGTTTATAATTTGATGACCTAAAACATATAGGAGCAAAGCGACATAAACACCATTTTGTCTCCTAAAATCTCTGTTATCTGAGTGTTAGACAAATATGCACACCCTCTCCCAGTGTCCATACCATAGCATCACTTCAACATGTAGACCGAAATCAAGGAACAGTCTTGAGCTGGTGAGTCCCAGGGCAGTTAGTCTTCTCATCAAGTATTGATCTATGCATGTTCTGGTTCTTTCCTCCACTTCTGTCCAAATTAACCAGGTCATTCGAATTCATAAATTTGTTACTGAGCTTCAGATATTTGTTAGGAAGATAGAAGCTGCCAGGGCATTTTGGGGGATAGTGCTTATTGCCCCATATTACTGAGGAAAACAAAAGTGTCTTTAAGAATAAGAGGACGGGTGGGAGTGGGGACAGTTTCTCAGAAAGTGAATAGGGACAACAAACTCCATGGTATTAGAAATATGCACTCTATTCAGTATTAGTGACCTGGAAAAAATGACAGGTATCAAAACAGCACAGTGACGCTCAGAGGCTGGGCTCTGGGCATTGCCCTAGGCATGGTTTTAAAGCAGCAGAGTCCTGGGGCAGGCATATGGCATGGTAGAAGACACTTGTTGGGAATACCATCTCATATCAGAATGTCTGGTTAGTGTCCTGTCTTTTGCTTCTGATCCAGGTTTCTGCTATTGTGCACCCTGCAAGGCGACAGGTTATGGCTCACACACTTGGGAGACCTAGATGGAGTTACAATCTACTGGTTTTGACCTGGTCCAGCCCTGGTTGTTGAAGGTATTTGGGGAGTGAACCAACACATAGTAGGATTGATTAAGAAAAACAGATATTTCTATCATGAAGGGGATTTGCTAAGCAGCAGGAGGAATATAAAGAGGCAGGGCAAGATTAGGGAAGCCATGGAGAAACAAGGTTGTGGCAGAGGTCTAGATCTCAAGGAGATGCTCACTTAAGAGCCTGGTTTCAACAAGCACAGTGGTGGGAGTATGGGACAAAAATAAAGGGAAGAAGGAAAAAGAAACTTTTCTAGCACTTGACACCATGTGCTAGGAGTTTAATTCACAGAATTAGGGTCATGACTATTGTCAAATCTTTTCTACAAGACCACAAGAAGGCAGTGAGTGGCATTGTAGTTTCAGGTTATCTCTGCAGGTGCAGCACTGTTGCGTGTCAGGTTAAAAACAAATCCAAATCCTAATGGGACCAAGAATGGAGAAGTAGTAATTTTTAAATTTCCACTTTAACTTTACAGTTTTAGACATTACTATGAAAAGCTGAGAATGGCCATATTTAGATATTATGACATGGGAATAAAGAGTTGTTTAAGCTACGTATGTAACTTAAGTACATCTAAAAATTTTAGAAGTTGGCTTTTAGTTGTTTACTTTCTATGACTTTAAATATAGCTATTTCTCACTGTGTTTTGTTACCACTTTTGAATTTCAATCTGCAAAAGTGAGTTGTTAATATTTGTTCCATGTTGCAAAATTAAAGGCTGAACCTTTCACTCTTACTCACATAACTAAGAGAAAGCGCACATTTCTGGTCATCCAGTAGACTAGACATGAGGTAGCTGAAGTTTTTCTAAGTGAGTGAACAATTTTCTGAATGTACAGGATGATAGATGTGCCCTGAAAACTGTGGGAAGTCCGTGCTGTGTGCAGTCCATGATAGGGGACTATTGGGGTCTAGAAATATCAGTACAAGAGTGGTCCAGAATGGAGTTTACACTTCTCATTCTCTGAATGCACAAAGGAGGAAAAAAAAAAGGAAGGATTCTTTCCTAGTTTCTTTACATGCTTAAGGAGACCCTTGTAGGAATCTAAGCTCCATAACGTTGGCAGTATTTCAGAAGCAGCTTGCCAAATCTTTATTTATTCATTCTAATTTTGCATTCCCCCTGCCAGGAATTCATTTGAACATTAAAAGAATCCCATACTGTATATAAAATTAAACTATTAAAGTATACTAAGTACAAAATGACTAATAAATAAAAACTTTAAAATGTTTAAGGTGCTTTATCTAAAATTAAAGAGGGGATTTTGCCAGTAGGAAATCAGCCTTCCCCATTCCAACTTTGGCAGAGGATAGGGGTGCTGGCACCCACCTTCTCATTGGGATCACTTGCTTTGTTGCTTGTAGGGGAAAGCAAATGTTGGTGGAATTTCCCATGTGTACATTACACACAAAGAACCAGGTGGGCCCACGGGCTTTCAGTCTCCCTTTCCCAGCTGCATTACTCATTGTACTTCAGAGAAACAACAAAAAATATATGTGCATATATATGCAGAAGGAAGGAAGCCCCAGCTGTACTAATTTCATTGCATAACCTCAATAAGCCAGGCATGCGCACCCTACTCCTTCCCTCTGATCGTTCTATTTGGTGCTATCACCCTAGAATCTGCATAATTTCATCATTCATTTTGAATGGTTCTATGAACTCTGCTTTACCATCTTAATACATGATCCACCCCCCCACTTCCTAACCAGAATCCCCCAGTGCTCCTAACAATATTCCCTGGTCTACTTAAAAAAAAAAATTCTCCATCTATAAATCACCTAGTCCATTTATGTTATGTTCTTTGTAGTCCATGCTTGAATGTTGACCCCTAAGCTCAGCTCAGGTATGCTTTACTTGTTTATTTTTATTGGAAGGCAGACTTACAGAGAGAAGGAGGGACAGAGAGAGAAAGATTTTTCTTCTGTTGGTTCACTCCTCAAGTTTCCACAATGATTGGAGCTGAGCCAATCTGAAGCCAAGCACCAGGAGCCTCTTCTGGGACTCGCACATGGGTGTAGGGCCTCAAGGCTTTGAGGAATCCTCTGCTGCTTTCCCAGTCCAAACATATGGAACTGAATGAGAAGTTGAGCAGTTGGGACACAAATTGGCACCCATATGGGATCCTGGCACTTGGGGGTAGAGGATTAACCAACAGAGCCGTTGGGCCAGCTCCTCGTTATGTTTTTTTTTTTTCAATGATGTATCTCATTATAAAATGTACTTGTTAGATAATTCAAATTATTACATGAGTAACTGGTGTCAACAGCCAAATAAAGCTCATCATTAGATAGCTTATTAAAAGACTGCTTTCTTTGCTGGCATTATGGTATAGCAGGTATAGCTGGATGCTGGCATCCCATATAGGGCTGATTCAGCTGCTAGTGGCATAGGAAAAGCAAAATAAGATGTCCCAAGTGTTTGGGTCATTATTAAAATCCATGTGAGAGATCAGGAGGAAGTTCCTGTGCCCTGGCTTAGACTTGACCCAGCCCTGGTCATAACAGACATCCAGAGAATGAATCAGCAGATGAAAGCTCTCTGTCTCTTCCTCTCTCTCCATAATACCAACTCAAATACATCATTGAATTGTTTTTTAAAAGATTATGTCCTTTGTAATGTTTGCAAAAATTCTAATATAATAAATGTGGAATGGACCCAGCTAATCACCTTTGTATAAGTAACCTAAGTGCTCTCTTGACCTTTAAAGTTTGAGAACATTGCTAAAAATAGCTCAGCATTCTGATTTATCCTGATGATGACAGTATCTTTTAATTTCTCTGAGTTACATATCAGGGCTCTAGCTGACGATTTCATCCTATCTGTTATCAGCTAACACAGAGTATCCTTGACAGAGCAAAACAAAGATTGTTGACCCGCTCTCCTCTTCAAAAATAAGAATAGTAAGTTGTGATTGGGAATATGTGTAGCTTTATGTGAGAGTATGATGTCACTAGAGTAGAGATATTCATGATTTCTCTTTGAAAATGTTGATTCTTCCATGATACAGATGTCTGTCCTCTTACTTGTTGACAATGTGTCTCCCCTTCCCATGTGTCATATTAGTTTGTAATCCTTGGTTTTATTGTTTTTTTTTTAATTTTATGGTACAATCCCTTAGTGTCTGAGATTTCCCCTCTCCAAATTCCCACCCCCCTGACAGATTTTCTCCGTATTATTATAATAGTATAGTCCTGCATAAGAAGTCATGGTTCCATCAGTCTATTACTTAAATGTGCCTGGACATTACTGGTACAGACAATGTCAGACAATCCAGCATTCCACTGGTTAGATAGGTCTAACAGTTTCGTTGGGAGTGCATCTTTGATTTGGAGGTAGGACTGCATATCGTATTGTATGCCATCACTATACATTCCCTTAAAGGAGAAGCCATCAACAGTAATCCATGGCTTAATCTTCTCTTAACCCTAACTCTTTTAGAGGAGAGGTGCTGAATATGAAAATTAGACTGTGATACTTGATCTAGCAAAAGACCTAAACTTAGGAAAGCTAACTAGCTACAAGGCTTTCCTTACTACACCATTTCATGAACTTCTTTCAACTCTGAATTTTAGTCTCCTCGTTGATAAAACACAAAGAATCATCTTTTGGTATCTATTGAGAGAATTATTCAGAGTATGAAGTGCTATATATACCAAGACACTAGTGATGATATGAAATAGTCAACCTCATATTTTGAACCTACATTTATGATGGACACTGATAATGTCTTCTTTCAGACATGGCTTGTCAAAAATAGGAAGTTACAGACATGACAGGAATTTTCTGTACTTATAGTAAGGAAGGAGTACATGGTCTGAAAATTTAAAAATATAGAATTAAAATCTGATCTTTTTGTTACAATCATAAACCTCTACCTTAAACAATGTCAGACAAGACAATATTACCTTCTGCTGTGTCATAAGTTTTTATTTTCTCTGTTCGTGTGTAAGGAAACTACCCTTAACTTACAGCCGAGATCACTCACTGAGGACACCAGCCAGAATGACACCTGAAATGGGCCTGACCAATTGGTCCATTCTATCCCTCATAGCCAAGAGGATCTGTTAGAAGATAAGTCAATGGCCAAGTCAATACCAATCACTGGTATGCCATGTTGGGACTCCTGAGTGTATTCTAGATGGGATGCCTTTATTCCAGTTGGATTTGAAGGTAGAGTAGGACATAAATGTGACACTCCTGACAACTGTTCTGTCAGCACAAGGAGAGTTCCTCTTGGCAGTTGAGGCCGCATAAATGAAAGCAGAGACAAGCAATGAGAATAGTAAGACCATGTCCAGATAGCATCATTTGATCACACAGGAACACTTGTGCCTCGATCCTTATTTAAGTCCCCGGGTGTGTGTGTGTGTGTGTGTGTGCCATTTGTATTCTGAAGATCACTAAGACCAAAGCCTTTGTGAGAGGGAGTGTGCATGCTAACTGAAGGTTGGCCATATTAGCAGTGAAGTATGCAGCATGACTACCTCCATGAAAAAAAATCCTTGGTTTTAAATGCCAGCTCACCTCCAAGCCACAGTTTTACCAACTACAAAGCAGTAGAGAGAAAAGTAGAATAGATTATAGATGGATAATGCAAGCTTTGCTTCCAACTTCAAAAGTTTTCAAAGTTAACTCTGGCATAGCTTGGTACACGACAGAAATTTTTGAAACTAGTCCAGATTTGAAAGCGAGATAAAGACCTTGAGTCACCAGCCAAAGCACATAAACTAATAATATGAATGCCATTTCTATAACACATGACACTGAATTGATTATATAGAAATTCTCAAGTGATTAACCTGGCTTTCACGGACACACAACAGCTCAGCTATTTTTATTGCTTTTACAATTACATCTTCATGTCAAAAGCCAGTGAAACCTCTGTATTTACAGTTGTTAATGCATTATAATTACAGTTTGGTTCTTTCTACATAAATGATACCTTTAATCACTTCTGAATGAGGCATGATTCCGATTAAAGATATCTTTTTAAAAATTGTTGCTTCCACCATAATTTGCTGAAAGTCTCGATGGAAGGTCTTTGTTTCAGTTCCACCTGCCTTTAATCTACCTTCCCAGGGAAAGGCAAGACTTCTACACATCACTACAGAGGGTGAAATTCTTATGACTAGAATGAGACATATCTGATCCTACTCCAGAGAAATCACTGAGTGATTTTTTTGTGAGATAAAATAAATCCAACAAACCATTGTTATCTATCCTCCAGATGTCAAACAGCATAGAGAAGGGCAAAGTGAAGAAGACTCTTAAATTTGTCCATCACAGATTTATAACATAATGGAGCATACAAATGCGTAAGTCAGGCCTTGAGGAATCAGTGATTCTGACCGACAGAGGAATAGAAGTGTACTTCGTGCAAGAAAAATAATCTAGATGCCTATGAGGTCTGAAAAATGGGAAAAGAGCTGTTATATTTATAAACACAACCAAGTTAAAATGAGGTCACCCTGGGCAGGGTGGCACCTAAATCAATGATTTTTGTCCTTTTAAGAAGAAGAAATGTGGACACCAAGACAGAAGAAAGAGGATATGCGAAAGTAGAGATAGCAACTGGAATTATGCTACCATACACTAAGCAATACTAAGACACCAGCGGTTACCAGAAGTTAGGGAGTAGCGAAGAAATATTCTTCCTTAGGTCTCTCTAGTGTTAGCCAGAGCCTGCTCTCCACAATGAGCATGAATTGTCCCTGGGAGCCACTGACTTCAGAAAGGAGTAGTCAGCTTAGAAGAGTAGGTCTCAATGCAACACAATGCCCACAATGCAGCTACCTCAGCTGGCCAGCAGACCCATGAGCATAAAACGAATTTCTCTTGCTTAAAACTGAACTTGTCAGTGTGTTTTAAAAAGCTCTTACGTTAGCCTAGGTGTTTTTCCTGCCTTTTAAATGTTTTTCAACAGTCATTATCTACTGTCAGTTCTTCTGACTTTCCAAAGACAAGGCAACTTACACAAAACCAATTTTCCTGACTCAGTAACTCAACATCTATTGTTGGTTCTAAACTGGTTCTGAGGTTGTACAGGAGCATCCTTTATGAGATGATTTCCTACTAGCTTCCTGATTTTTGTTCATGGAAATGTATTTTTCCCAAAGACTTGAAACTTTGCTAGAAGTAACCTTGGTAACAGTGACTGAGGCCTGGTTCCTTGTGCATCCTTAGTGCAGAGCACTTCGTCTTGGATAGGAAGGGACTCAGCCAGGATTCAATAGATGAATGCATGAATGACTGGATGAGTGTTCTTCCTTTTATTTTAAAATGGAAAATATCCAATGTGTTCATTTTAGAAAATAAATGGAAAAAAATGTTTGAAAAGGCTTCTGAAGCATGGCTATTCAAATAGAATGGTGGGAGCTCTATAGAACTGCTGCCACTTCAATGGCAAAGGCCTGCAGGGATGCTAAATATTTCCAACAGAAATAGAGCATCATGGTTAAGAGCCATGGTTTTCACATTTCAATTCCTAGAATAGAAGCCTTGACCCTTATGATATGAATCCCTGGGGAAATTACCTAACCAACCCTTGCCGCCTTCTCTCCTGTAAACACAGAATACAGAATAATAGTGTTGTTACCATTTCTGAAGTTTATATATGCAAATAAATGTAGAATACTCAGATCATTGGTTGAACAATAAAAATGTTAGCTAGTATCATTAAAGTTGCTCACTCTCTGCTGGTCGACTCCTCAAATGACCCCCATGCTAGGGTTAGGCCCTGTTTTTGTCTCCCTAGTTAGCACACTCTATGATAATTAACACATCAGTAATAATTCATCTTAGAAAAAATATTTTCTTAGTCACTCCAAGGTCTTGCCTAGTATGTGCTGACAGTGAACTGGGAGAGGGGGCCTAGGAATGGGACCCCTTCTCTTTCAAGGCCACAGAACCAGTGTCAGGTATATCATTTGCATCTGAACAACCTAGGCTTTCCCTGTCCATAATCACCAAACTTTTGTATCTGGACTGGAGTGTTAAAAATTTATTTTTTATTTTTAAACTATGCAAGTGTTATTCTGTTTCACACTGTTTTTTTTCTAAGCTATCTAATTATTGCCTTTATTTATTTTTTGCGAGAACAAGGGGAAATGAAGTAATTCTGATTGCATTTTCTCATAGGTTTTCTGTGGTATTTATGCACTTATCATGCTACTTATCAATCTTCATAGAGTGACCAAAAGGAAAAATGATTATGTGAAAGAGTCAAGATGCAGAAGCAAATTATGAGTGATCCTGACGTTTGTGTTGAATAGTCTTGCCCCAGACACAGAGCATTGCTGGTCTAAAGGGGTCTTTACTTAGCAGCTCTAGTAAAAGCTAGTCAACTGAAAAATGTGTTTATACAAATTAGAAAGAGCACCGTGTCTCAAGCATTAGTAATGTGTTCTGCGAGTCAGGTTGTATGGACTTTCAGCTAGAGCCTGCTACAAATCCCAGCCACATCTCTTATTAGTAGCCAGGTCTTACTCAGATATCTTCAGCTTCGTAATCTGCATCTGAAAAATGCAGCCAACACTGAATCTTCTTTTTCAAGTTTGCAAATATGTGTAAATTTTCTAGCCATCATTAGATACCTGAGAAAACCCAAGATTGAGCATTAATTAAAAATACAGGCTGTGTTCAAGAACATACCATATGACATAGCACTGTATGGCAGGACCTTGAGACAGATAGCAAGCACACATTAATATAGGACTAGGTGCTGGGTCTATTTATAATTGAATTGAGCTGAAAGAAACAAGCTTAGGCTTCACATTTTTGTCATCATTTCACGGTGTGACAAGAAACAAAGAAGCAAGCCTCTAGCCTCAAAATTGTTAAAATTATATTCTAAAATGTCCTCTCAGGAAAAGAAAATTGATCCTACATAAAAGAAGTCATCATTATTTTTAAAAGCATTTATCTGTTTACTTATTTGAAATGCAGTCATTGAGAAAGATGGAGAGAGAGAGACAGAGAAACATAAAGATAGGGTGCTTCCATCTGCTGTTTCACTAATTAAATGCCCTTCGTGGCTGGTGCATCAAGCCAAACCCAGGCACCCAGCACTCCACCCAAATCTCATGCGTGTAGTAGAGGCCCAGGTTTTGGCCCATCTTTTGCTGCTTCCCAGGCACATTAGTTGAGAGCTAGATTGCAAATTGTACAGCTGGGACTCAAGCTGGTGATCAGATGAGATCCTAGCACTGTGCTGGCTTAGCCCACAGCACCACAATTCCAGCTCTGACAACATTCTTAATGCGTGGGGTCAGGAGTGGAAAAATAACAGAGAGTAAGCATCTGCCTCAACTATAAAAAATACAGCAAAAAGTCCCCACAGAAAAGGTTCTGATTTTGATAATAGAGAGGAGGAAAATGCCCTGAAATAATTGATTTTGAATGGAAGTTCTGCCATGCACATTTTGTACGGACATGACTATGAAGTTCAACTCAGCCTGTTGGCTTTCACGTTATTATTAATTCCTAACACATGCACTAAGGAGAACCACCAGTCAAGGTCCCTTATACCCCTTAAGTTCACAAAAGGGATTTCTGAAGAAATTAACCAATCCCTTTACATGCAATTATTTAAACAGGGATGGACACATAATTCACAGGACACTGCAGTCCTTTGGGAAAGATTTATGTGATATTTGAAAGACTGATTCCCAAGGCAGAGGACAGAAAGAAAAATTCTTGGTTACATGGTTTAGCACCTATATACAACTCCTGCAAACCACAGGACTTCTCAGCTACATGAATCAATTAATCCTCTTCTTGCACCTGAGATTATTTGACCCATTAGGAGTTTAGTTTCATTGGTCTGAGATATTTGTTTGAAAAAGCTAGAATCAACTGTGTTCCTCTACTTTGTTCGATTCTGTTGACTATCCCAGTGGTCTCCAGAAACAGTTTGCTAACCCTAACCATTTTAAGAAAATATTCCAAGGCGTTACTGCTGCTGTTGTCATCATTATTGTGTTAATGTGGAACTATGAATGCCATAACTCTGTTATCACAATAATATTGACTTGACCTGGAAGATGACTACCTACGGGCATTTTGTGTCCCCATGATTCTGAAGCCTGGGTGAGCTTTAGAAACATGCAGTCAGCTGGAAAGGCCATGAACAAAACTAGCTTTCTGGAAAAGAACCTGCCAAGAATGCTGCTATAAGCATATTGTGTGAGCAGCTGGCCTCAGCAGCAGTGAAAATCTTTCATAAATGAAGATGAAGAAACAGACTTGCAAGCAACAATTTGGGAATCAAGAGGGTCCAGAAGTCAGTGTTTGCATGCATTCCCACTGCCTTTAGTGTAGGATTCAAATGAAGGCATCTCTGACCCAACTGTCCTTGGGAATGGAGTTTGAGATTTGCCTAAATCCCATCTACAATGGGAGTGGAGTCCATCCTGCTCCAGATTCAGATGACTCACTCTGTAATTGGACCTCCTCCATAACAGGCTATGCAACCTCTTTGGCTGCCAGGGCAGCTGGAGGATGTCCAGATTGCTTCTTTTCTCCTGCCTCCACTCTTTCATTCTTGAACTTCTCCAGTGAGAAGTGACTGTTTAGGTGACTGGGCGATAGCCAGTATTCATTTGGAATATAATGCAAGATGGCAAACCTTGTCATACAGGCCTGGGTTTGAGTCTTAGTTTTCCATCCTCTCTCTCTGTTGGTTCCTTCCTTCATCATTATATGGAGCACCTGTTCTGTGTCAGATAGTGTCTGAAGTACTAAAGATATAGGGAAGGGCTTTTAAAAGCTATTTCCACTTGTTTGAAGTATTAACATTTATTGATTGAACACCTTCAGGCTTCATGTTTGGGCCTGCTTATTCCATGTGTCTTAGGCACACTTTCTGTTTAGTAAAATGGATAGTACAATACCTACCATGCAAAAGTGAAGAATGTGTTACGAAGGGAGAGTTCTAAACATAAAAGGTGGAGAATTCCTAATGACAAAAACACACATTTTTTTAACACGTTTAAAAAAATAAATTACCTAAAATAGCTATGTATTTAACTTTGTAATAGGAGTCTGCTTTTGAAAGAATAAATCTTGAAGTAAAGACTCTAAGAACAAAAAGATATGAGCTAGTGGATATTTTAATTAGTTTGATTTAGGTATTCCACAATTTATACATGTCTCAGAACAGATATACCACAAACATATTCATTTTGTTTGTCAATTAAAGAAAATAAATAAGCAAGTAAATGAAGTTTTAAACTGTATTGCTCTGGACTTTAAAAGCAGAGTTCTTAAATTCCTTTTGTGACATTTTGTTAAATGTACTGAAGTCTTAATTCATACATTTACAAATTGCTCAATCAAAGTAAAACCAAAGCAGGGTGCTGCTCACCCCACTGACTGTGTGATAAAGTAGAGCATGTGCTGGGTAGAGGAGCCCTACATAGACGTGAATATGAAATAAAGCTTTGAGTGATTACTGAAATTATGGGATTTTAATCAAGCTTATTATACATCAGAGATTTTCCCAGAAAGGAGATTCAACTGAGAGCCCAAGTAATTTATTTCCATTTAACAAACCGTTGAACCACTCTGGGTTTCAATTTTCTTACCCATAAAATGATGAGACTGCAACTTACAGTGTCTAAACTCCTACTTTGGAGAGATTGTGTAAAAATCAAATAACAAAGTTGTTATGAATAGATTTTGGAAACTAGTATGAAGTGTGATAGAAATGTCAAGTTCAAGGAGGTTTCAGCAATGATTTTATTCAGAAGTATTCATTGACCATGCTATGGGAAGGAAACCATTGGCTTCTGACTTGAAGGTAGCATTCTTATACTAAATGTCACTGATAGAGTGGCACTGTAAGCTAATCTGCTTGTGTCTTAGAAGCAATGTCTGCATTGTTAATGTGTGTGTTTCCTTGTATGCTCTCTTGATTTTGTTTGTCTGCATTTACCAGTTGATTTAAGCAAAAGCATCCAAACTGGGTGAAGTACCTCCTGGGACCGAGTTACCGTGGTTAAGAACTAGGGCTACGTTTGAAGACAGTTTCCCACTTTTTAAGTTTCATCGATTGCCAAGGAGGAAGTCTGGTCCATTGATTTTGAGAACAAAATATTTAGCAAGTCAGCTTAATCATATTTCATTTCTTCAGTTAAAATCTAATGAGAGAAAGCTCAAAGAGTTATTTTGATTGACATTGGGTCTTTTAAATCTTTTTAAAAAGAAATGTGTGGATTTTTCCCTCATTCTCCATTGCCATTGGCTTATAAACTAGTTCTCAAGTTTCCAGTCTCCTTCGGCTAAAAGTAACAAAAAATTATTTATACCAACTCATATAATGGATAGTTGAGAATTTGTTGCCATAATGAGGTCGTCTGAAAAAACATTGATAGGCAAACTGCCTTAAAATGACAGGCTAGCAAAGAAAAGCAAGAGAGAAAAACCAAGTAAAATTAGAGGTGAACATCCTAAGAAACTAGTGAGGTGAAACTAGTAAGGTTTGAGCTGTGCCCAGAATTAGGGAGAAGCCAGCTGTCCTCAGCAATGCTGACCTTGCTGGAGCCTGTGGCCATTAGGTCTGTGGGCCACCCAGGCCAATTTTGGGGTGAAAATACTATTTTCCCTGTGAGACCGGTGCAATGTGTTGAGCCAGAAATGAGTTCTCTCCAAGCTCAGTGCCTATGCAGCTCCTATTGTTCCTTCTGCCCAACAGCCTTTTCCTCAGTACACAAAATGGTGGCTGATGTGTCACTGATGGAGGATTGAGCCTGTTGGTTATTAGGTCTGGAGGCCACCAGGTATTTTGAGTGGAACCCGTAGGATGCCAAGCTGGTACTGCTTTCTCTGTGGGACCAGTGCAATGTGTTGAGCCAGAAATGGGTTCATTCCTGACTTAGTCCTTTCACAGTTTGCTGTTGTCCCCAGTCCCATAGTCATTTCCTCAGTACATGAAGTGGTACCCAATGTGACACTGATGGAGATCTGAGTCATGAAATCCATCCTGTTCCTGAACCTGCCTGCTTGGGCTCTGCTACTCTGCTTCTGCTCATGGTTGAATCAAGCAAATCAGCAGGATGGCCAGTTCTATGCCTGGATTCCCCTCCTGAGCTCCGAGGGATCTCCCCTCCCTGTCTGGCCACTGGTGAAGCTCTAATTGCTCATCACTGAGTGCTGCTGGTGTCTCTGGTCACTGCAACACTGCTCCACTGTCTGCTGCTTCCCCATGTCAACAGGCCTCCAGGTGTCCCACTGCTGTCAGTCTCTCCTGCTTCCCAGGATCATGACCTCTCTGTTACACAATGGCTAATGATTCTCCATCTGTTTGAATGCATCTTTACCCTGTTCCACCATCTGGTTTCTCTCTCATATGCATTTCTTTCCCTCTCATCCTGTGTTTCATTCTCATCCTTTTTTCTTTGCGTTTTCTGCTACTTCAACAACATAATTAAGAAGCACCAGTCTCAACACTCTCAGTAAATATCCTGAGTTCAAATACCAATATAACCTGCCCATTATATTTGAAAACTTATTCCACATGATTTCAAGAGAGAATGTATCAGAACACTTCAAAGGATTTGCGGAAAATGCCCATTATATTTTAGTTTCAGTTTCCATGAACTTTTGAAGTTCCATCATAAGAAGCCCAGATGGTTCATGTTTTCTTTGCTGGTTCAGACATATTTTTGTGAAGCAGTCACCTCAGGCAAATGACAAAGAAAATGGGATTGAATTATTGTCCCCAAAGATGTGTGTGGTATGACACATCATAACTGTTTCTCATTTTTACCGTTCTTTTTCAGAACAGCAGCCTGTACTTCTGTAAGTATTTCAAACAATCATTTCCATCAGTTTCAACTCTTTCAAGTACAAAAAGAATCACTGCTTCTGCCAAGGAAAGCAATGAAATGGGAAAGAGCCTGCAGCAATTTTTTGGGCAATCCAAGGGCCTGTGGACTGTGATGAGGCTCACACACAGGGCAATTGAATGAAGTCGGCTATCCCACAGAGTTACTGATGGGGAGAAACCCAGTTCAGTTCAGTTAGTTCAGTCCAGCCTGGCAGTTCCACATTAAAGTCACTGCTATTAGTCTCTCTCTCAGAGCAGTTTCCAAATAATAGAATAGCATTTCAGTTATTAGCCTTTTCTAAGTAATTGTACTTTGCTCCATCCTGGCCAGAAGCCCATACACTGGAGCGGAACTCAACAGTGAAGACTGTAGTGATTGTTCTATTTTAAATAATGGACTTGCCAATGGAGACAAAGACATTTTATGATCCTTAAAGAATCATTCACTTATGTGTTTTAAATGTTAGGAGTTTAATGCTTTTGGCTGATTAAATCAATGCTGGGCAGTTTTTTCTCTGCAAGGTGTTGGAAGAAATAGTGAAACTATATATCTGCCTTCAAGCTCATAGTCTGTGGGATTCCAGTAACGCAGAAAGATATTTTTCAGCATCAGAGTTATAGCTGTGGATGTTACTTAGTCGGTGTATTGGCGAGGTGTGGAGGGTGCATGTGCTCTATAGTAAAGGGAGAATTTCTGCTTTCTTAAACGTCTTCTCATGGTTTCTAATGATATTCACTCTCTGTGGCATAATTAGATCTAATTATATCTGAATAATATCAAGGAAATTCACCTTTCTTTGCTCTTTATTTCTTGATTATCAAAGGACTATTTAAATATAGATAGATACTAAAATTGAATTGAAGTTCTCCTAAGAATTGTTCAGTGTCTACCTGGTGTACTTCTCTGTTTTAAAACACATCTCTGACCCCTAATCCTAACAACAGCCGATTAGACCAAGAGGAGTATTCCTGAAGTAACCCAAACCTTTACATGTTTTTGCAAGGGAATTTGGACTTAAAATATCAGAAACTGATGCATAATAGCTAAAGAGAGGGTAATACAGGCATTAGGGGTTTCAATTGCACAAAATGGTGCCATGTGAATGTAGACAAATGGGTGGCAAGTTAATTTTTATAAGAAAAAATGAAACAAATGTTTAGAAGATTCAAATATTCAAGGAAAAAGGGAGAACAAAGAAGGTAAGAATGAAACAAATGTTTGGAAGATACAATATCCAAGGAAAAAAAGGAGACCAAATGTCTGGTTCTTGGCAGTTGTCCGTATGAAATATACAACTATCTTTATTTTTATAGATTCACAAGATAGTTACAACAATCTTAGCTTTAGTAATTTACCTTGTGTTGGATTCTATTTCTTGATATTATTTCCTGAGACTTGCCAATTTCTGACCTTGTTTAAGACACATGCTGTTGGAGCCCCAGCAGCCCCATTTTCAATCAAGCCCCCTGCTAATGCTCCTGGAAGGGCGTTGGAAGATTTCCCAAGTGCCTAAGCACCTGCCATCCACATGGGAGACCTGAATGGGGTTCCTGGCTCCTGGCTTTAGCCTGGACATTTTAGCCATTTTGGAAGTGAGCCAGAGTGTGGATGACATTCTCTTTCTTTCTCTCTCTCTTTCTCTCTTTCTGTCTTTTTCTCTCTCTCTCTCACACACACACACACACTGTGTGTACGTTTGTATATGTGTGTCTCCTTCCCTATATTTAAATCTTCCTTTTCAATTAATAAATAGACCGTTTTTTGAAAAGGACACATGGTATTAAGAGAAGCTTGATTAGAACAAACATGAAAGATGCACTCATGACTCAACTGGGCAACGTCATTCAAATTAAGTCTGATAATTCTAGCCATAAGGTTTTCACAGACACTACAAAATTTAGCCCCAATTCTAATCTGTACAAGCAAAACTCATTTTACAGATAAGGAAAAGGATGTGTAGAAAAGTTAAATAACTTGTCTAAAACCAAATGAATCATATGTTGCAGAAGCAGAACTGAGGTCTCTGGCTTCCACATTCTCTTGCTTTCCATGGAACATTCTGAAAGGTTAAGATGAGCCATATGAGTAGATCCAGGTTGCGTAGAAAGATTCTTGGCATATTATTAGTTATAATTGTGAATCAAGTCCTCCAATAACATCACAGCTATTCCCAGAAGCATCAATTACTAGCACCTATAAGTCTGAGTCTCAATCAGAATTGTTGATTTATAAAATGCACATGGAGCTGAAAGTGGAGATGAGAAATCATGAATGGCAAAGACTCAGCACAGTGCTTAGAATTCAGCAAAGTTTTGCCCAGTGCACTCCCATTAGAATACAGGGATCCTCATTTGAGGCCAACAGGGCAGTGCAGAGGTGGTTGCAGTAGTACTCCACCGCTATAACTGTCTCTTGTTAGTGTTAGTCAGATAGCAGATCAGCCAGCGAAACAGAAGAATGCTTCAAATCTTCGTAAAGGGTTACCTCTATGCTTTGAGGCTTTTATTCTCCCTGGCAACTAGAACTGATTATCTCACATTTTTGCTCATAGCTCTTTTTGCTTTGAGTTTTGATTTGGTAAATATCAGACATTTCTTGTCCTGCACCTGTTTGCTACACATGTTTGGTTTTCTGTTCCAGGTGCATTTCCCTCAAGAATGACAACCGGGACCCACTTACCACACACAGAAATTCATCCCCATATATTTTCATTAATTCTAATCTCTTTAATGGAGGCAATTTTAGGAACAGAGCTGAAGTTCGAAACCACTGCCTATTTCATAGCAGCTTCAGCATTAGTTTATGATGCCACATTCTGATCAACTTCAAACCCACTCCAACCATGTATTTGTTCCAAGTAGTTTCTCTTACACTTTTAGAAATCTTCCTCTCTGTCTCAGAGAAGATGACATGGTGACACTCAGGAAGCAGACAAGGTCCTGGGGCAGGCATTGGCACAGTGGCTGAGATGCCTTGTGGGGTCTCTGCATTCCATAGCAGAGTCTGGTTACTGTCTCAGTTCCTCTGCTTTCCAGTCCACTTTCTTTTTTTTTTAATATATATTTTTATTATACTATTTATGTATCTGAGGTAAAGGGGATATTGAGGGAGAATCCCCACCCAGTCTCCCACCCGCCCAAAGTCCCGGATGTGGGGCAAGCTCTGAGATACTTGCTCAAGTGGTCTTAATAGTCCTCCAGTTATGGATCGCTGCCAGTTACATCACTCCCGGCTCGATTAGGTCATTGAAGAATCCACTGATTGTCACAGTCCATGACCAGCCCCTCCATCCCCCAGCTGGCTCTGCCCTCTCCCTTCCTGGTTCTCACGCGTGTTGGTTGGGCGCTGCATTCAAATCCAGTACAGGTAATCTCACCCTGGCATTCCATATCATGCACTGGTTTTTGTCGCGACCAAACCTGGCCTGACCCACACTCTCCTCTGGTATTCGGGTTTGCCAGTGGATGCAGTGAACTGATTCAGCCTGGTCCGCCCCTGACCCATGCCAAATGTATGCCAATGGGAAACTTTCCATGGCCCGTTCTGGGCTGTTTCCTATCATACTTCTTGCGCTTATTTTGCGCATACCAGGGGATCCATGAGCCAGCCCTTCTCAGTTCACCTTCTGTCCTAGCAGGAACAGTGGTTTTTCATGGCTGGCTTTCACCCCACTCTGGTTCCCGTTGCTGGATGTCTCAGCCCAGCCATGGCTCGTCCATACCCATGTATAGCTCGCACATGGCTCAGTAGGGGATTGAGACTTAGCCAAGTCAGTCCCACATCCACCCTGGTTCCCCAGGACACCTGATGGTGCTGGGGTCTGGTCCGGCCCAGTGTATCCAATCCCAGCCATACTAGTGCCATGGGAGACTACAACTGTTTCCTAGTTGGAACGCAGCCCCCATTCCAGCACATGTGCCCCTTGGTGGGAACCTCAACCCAGATAGGGTGTCCCCCCAGCTGTCCAACTTGGCCTGCTCCTAGCTGCAGATCATGCACCCGACAGTGGCTGTTCTGACTCAGCTTGTCTCAGGACCTCTCCTGTCCTGGCCTCTGCCCCAGACACCGTGGCCCAGCATCCCCGACTAAAGTAGACCTGCAGGTGCAAGCGCAGAGAGTTACATGTCCCTATCACTGGCAATCACCAGGAATTCATGTTTCACCTATACTAAATTTGGCCTAATCCATGAGTGTCCCTGAGCAGCTATTACAAATCATAAAAGCCCCAGAGCTCGCCGCTGGGCGGCCAGCAAGCAGATCCAGTCCACTTTCATGCAAATGTTTACTCTGAGAGGCGTCCGGTGATGAGCCAAGTGCTTGAGTCCCTGCCTCCACGTGGAAATCCCAGATAGATATCTTCACAACTAGATTCTGCCTTGTACAGCTCTCTAGCTGTTGCAAGTATGCAGGAAATGCACCAGTGAAGAGAATAGCTCTCTTTCCCTCTCTGCTTTTTAAATAAAAATATTTTTTAAAAAGACATTAAATGCTAATCTTTAGTAAGTTCCTCTGTGAATCAATGAGACCCTAAATTTTATGTTCTATTTCATAGTTCTATTTCTCTAGTTTGCAGGTAGAATGACAATCAATTGGTAATCTCTTGGCTTTATGAAGTGTACCTGAGTGCCTATACTGAAGTGAAGGGTACAGCTGTGAGGGCAGAAAAATGGTTTCATTGGTGGCAGAGTATAAATTAAGTAATTATTCTGACACTAACCTCTGATTCTTCCATCTACAAGGACACAAGAGATAAGTCCAGAGCATGACAATGACAGGAAGGCATAAATGCAAATGATGACAGGCCAGGACTGGGGGCAAAGATTAACTTCTGACCTCAGGGATCCTCTAAGAAGAAAGGAAATCTACAAGGATGTCTGATATTCATTCGATAAAGTTGGGATGCTCTACCTCTGTAGTTGAATTTCTGTGTGTTATACTTAACTCTTTAGTAAAATTTTCTTAAGCATCCTACCCTGGCTCAGCTATGCCTCAGGGGAAATAGAAGGGTGGGTTCACCTTTGAGATGAAACAGGATTGAAAGGGTCCACATAAAGAGATGTTCATTGGAGGAACAGTGTACAGAGGGAGAGGGCAGTGAGACAATCAGAATGAATCACAAAACAGATGTTGACTGTCAGAGGCCTTGCATGTCAACCAGCAAGGATAAAGGAGATAAATAGATTTTCTGCAGCTATGTTGGATGATGCCTCAGACTATTGTTAGGTGACTTGAAAAATGAGATATAATGCTTGGGAAAATTAGGGCGTGCGTACTGTACACACACAGAGCTTTGTGAGGCAGTAGGTTTCCAGGGCTGATCTTACAGAGATTTAGTTGTTTGGCAATGTATTACTCTTCTTTCTTTACTTTTCTGGAAGTCCTGTATATGTGAATAATTTTCAGTCTTATCTGTACATAGATTTTTTCTACTTCTATCTGTATTTCCAAAAATGTATTTGGATTCAAAATCCCATAAAACTCCTTATGGAAAAATGAAAAGTAGAAGGAGTACGAGAAAATCAGGGAAATAAAAGAGAATTGAAATGAAGTGGAAGGTAATTATAATAGACTGAATAGGCTAAACTGTCCAGCTTAGGAGCTTCTTGCCATCATCTGGAATTCATCTGAATTATAACTATATTTAATCATTTCCAGCAACTGCTGATGAAAAGAGTGTGATGTGACCTTGAGAGGCAAACCTTGTGCTAAAGACACTATTATCTAGAAAATGGAGGGTCAACTTAAAATACTGCTCTGAGAAAAAGAGCTGCTGTCAGGCAGGGTACAACAGCTGGACCTTTGTTCCCATGTGTAGGCACTGTCACATTCATAAAAATGTGCTTTTGTTTATCTATCATCTAAAGATGATCTAATGTTTACATAATGAGTCCATGCAAAGTGATTACAACTTAGGTCAAATGTTTTCCATTCATCTTCTTATCGCCTACCTATAGCAAATAAATCAACTTATTATTATTCAAATTTTAAATGAAAAACAAAAGAATTAAGGCTCATAGAGGCTCACGGCCTGGACCAGGATCATCAATAATATGATGAATGGAGGTTTTTTTTTTTTTAAGATTCACTTATTTTTACTGGAAAGGCAGATATACTGAAAGAAGGACATACAGAAAGAACGATCTTTTGCCCACTGTTCCACTCCCCAAGTGGCTGCAACAGTCTGAGCTGAGCTGATCTAAAGCCAGGAGCCAGGAAATTCTTCTAGGTCTTCCATGGAGGTACAGGGTCCCCAGATTTTGGGCTACTGCTTTCCCAAGCCACAAGCAGGAAGCTGGATGGGAAGTGGAGCTGCCAGGGTTTGAATTGGTGCCCATATGGAATCTTGCAGATTGCAAGGTGAGGAGTTAGCCACTAGGCTCTCACGCTGGGTGAGGAACAGAGATTTATACCCAGCCGGCTCCTAAACCTGCTTCTGTCATGCTGTATTTCTGTTTATCCATGATTTTCTCTTACCGTTCTTTCCTTCATGCTTTCTCTGCATGCAGTGTCACTCATGTCTGGTGAATGATTTTGAAAACCTACACCAAGTGATTGAGGCATGAGGTAAGCTGCACGCACTCCTGTCCTCCGTTTTGTTGAGGCAGGTTTCAGGGTGAGACTGCTAGGTTTCTGATGTTCTATCAGTGATGTACACAGAGCCTTAATATCATATTAGTAAATGTCACTATCAGAATGCCTACTCATATGATTGTTGTCCAAATAGGATAACTTATTTAAGCCTTTTTGACCTCCATTTTTACCTGGCATATAACTGTTACATGGATTTTTAAAAATGAGCTAAAACAAGAAAGCATGTAGAATTATGCCTGATATAAAGTGTGAGCTCTGTAAGTTTTAGCTGCTACTACTACTGTGACAAGTTAATGGTGCAAGTTAGGAAAGCCAAGATTAGGGCTAATGTAACTTTACATTAAAATGCTCTCCTTTCATCTGTCACTTTCCTATAAAGATTTATAAATGCTGCCAAAGGAAAGGAAAACAGACTAAATATTAAATATCATAGAGAAGTGTATTGTCGTCTCAAGGTCAAATGATAGATTCTAGGGCCACTATATTCAAAATAATAACTGAGATGCTCCAATGCCTAAGCTGCTACCCATTCCTCTCCATTATGCTGCCTCCTGACAAATATACTTAGAAAAGTACATCTAGAAAACTTAACACCCACTATGCAACATCGAGTGTAGGTGATTGTCTCCATCAGTGCAAGAATTTGAGGGTTGACTGTGTTAAAGTTAGGAGGGGAAAAAAGAGTTACCATAAAATCCTATATGAAAATATCATTTAGAGAGTGGGACCTCAGTAAATAGGAGTCATGAACTTAATACTTTACAGAAGTTGGTTTTAGTCATCCTGCTCCTGTGTTCCTTTCTTGTACGTTGAACAACCAGAATTTCAATGCTGGTACAAGGAGAGTGTGTGTGTTTGAGTTGAGGGGTAAATTAAGGAAGTAAGAAGAAAGAGGCAGGTCTGTATGGGTCTGGATGTTTTTTATTTTACTCCTTATCCTGGCTCTGTCTTTACACTAATCTTAGTTTCTAGGAAATCATTGCTTAGCAAAAGCTCTTAAGCATAAGTAATGACTTGAAAAGGACTTCTGTTCACAGGAAGGCTTTGAGTCTCAGGCTTTTTGGTTATGAATATCAGGGCTCCTGTTCTGGAGAAAGGGGGTCAATGAGCAGGGAGCAGCCAGGACCTTCCCAGCTTCTGGAGAAATCAGCCAGAAGGGTTTTAGTTCCAGCCCTGCAGCTCTCACCCCCATCATAGCTACGATGTGGTAAACATCAGACAAATATGAAACCGAAAAAGAAATGAGAGAAGAAATGAAAATGTGAGGGATTTCGGCATTTAGGAGTTGGAAGAGAATTATGAAGAATGTGATTCTTATTTTAAGGGTCTACACTGTGCCAAATTCTATAAAGCACTATATATTAAGTGCTTTATAATATTTATGACAAGTTAAATACTACAACTGCATATTAAGACAATAGTTAAGTAGAGACCCAGAGAGGTTAGGTAACTCCCTTGAGACTAAACAGTAAGTAAACTTGTGTCAGTCTGTCTCTAAAATCTTTTCACTTTTTCCATGCTCTACTTGGGCATGGCTTTGAAAGGATATAGAAAACAGCGAATATGGGTGCACAGATTACATCAGTTACTGTCTGTATGCCAAGTTCAAGGACTCAGTATCCTCTCCTATAAGATGGAGAGATCGAGGCTCATTCAGAAGCATGATTTTGGACAAAGAGAAGTGTAACAACCTATGACATCTCCTGGCAAGGCACAAGAAGTGATAAGTGAAAAGTAACTTCATCTAATTCTCAGTAAATAAAATCCACTTTAAAAAAAAGCAATAAGATAAATGCAATAGTCATGCAAAATCCTGAACGTGAAAAATAAATAATTATATGTATGAAAAATAATTTTCTGCTCTGTGAGATTTATGAAGCCTAAGAGATAAAATAGAGACGAATCTTTGCGGGCAATGGTCTGGTGATAAATCACAGAAGAAATGGTTGGGAAGAATTTTTTTAAGGTCATTTTTTCATCATACATCTACTTTACCTTCATGCCCCCAAATAATTTTCCAGACTGTGCTTACACAAGTTCAAAAATATGGAACTCACCAATTTTGTGAGACTTCTCATGTTGAGCTCAGTTCTGCCCTGTTAAATCACACAAAAAATAATGCCTGGATAATTTGTTTCACTTGATAAATTCTGATAATTTGGCACTGTCTTTGGCTTAAAAATGTTGGTGAACTGCTTTTTTTTTTAAAGATTTATTTTATTTTTATTACAAAGTCAGATATACTGAGAGGAGGAGAGAGAGAGAGGAAGTGGAGCTGCCGGGATTAGAACCAGCAGCCATATGGGATCAAGGCGAGGACCTTAGCCACTAGGCCACACTGCCAAGCCTGGTGAATTGCTTTTTAAGAAAGCACGGATTCAGAATAAAGAGCATAAGTAAAAAATGTGATGCTAGTTTCTGGAAATGTTTATCTTCTGAGATGAATCATAATGACAATGGTAAGGCTTGGCATTGAAACAAAGATAGAAAGTCTCATTCCAAATTCTTTATTTTTAAATAGAATCTACCCAAATTACTTGATGTTAGCAGTTTGATGAATTTCATCTTGCAATGTTCTGTTTAGGTTCCAGAATATGTTCCAGAATAGGTTCCAGAAGGTGTAAGGCCACCTTCGCATTTGTTGAGATGAATTAGTTGAGTGTAAAGAAGCACGAATGTTGCTAGATGGCTGATCTTGTAAACCAGTTCCTTGTTGCCTTGTAGAACGGGAGAATCTCCTGTATGTCATTGTAGATCATAGGCTGCACAGCTTTCTGTGTCGTTGCTCCATATTCTATGATCTCCTCTATTCACTTCAACATTTTATCTTACCACTGCAGCCCCTTTGTTCCCATCAGACTAAATCGTTTTTAGTTTGTTACATCTACACTTTGCCTTCTTTGCCCTCAACAATATCTGCTCTCCACAATACCTGGTATAATGATTTAAAACCAAATACAAGGACATGCATTTAGCCCAAAAGCTAAGACAACAGTTAAGAAACCCACATCCCATACCAGAGTACCTGAGTTCAAGCCCCGCCTCCTCTTCTGTCTCCAACTTCCTGCTTATACATATACTTAGGCAGCAGTAATGGTTCAAATAACTGACTTTTTGTCACCCTGGTGGGAAATCCGGATCTTGTTCCCTGTTTCTGTCTCTGGCCCTGGTCCATAAGGGCATTTGGGGGATTGAGCTGATAAATTAAGCTTCCTTTTGCTCTCACTTTCTCACTCAATCTCCCCATTCCCTACTTGGATAGTTAAAACAATCAAGCAAATGAAATGCAGTCACAGTGCTTTTCTGTTTAACTCTCAGCAGACCCTGCTTTTGAAATGTGAATAGCTCTGGTGTTGCTTGATAGGAGTTATCCTCTTCAAAATCCCCCAGAAGAAATGAAATGAAAAAACGTTTAAGGAGAGGGAAGAGTATGCATGGAAAACAAATTTCCAAAGTGAAGAATATAATTATAGACACAATACACTGCTTCTTCTCAATGTATACCACACTCAGTGGAAGTTGTGCTGTCCACCCTGCAAGGTATGTGTGAGATTGGAGGGTGGTGCTGGTACCAGCAAATGCAATCAATCAATGAGTCAGTCTCTCTCTCTGTCTCCCTCTCTTTCTTTTTCCACTCTACATTTCAAAATTAAAAAAAAAAAACCACTTTAACAAAACAATGTATGTGTCAACTCTAAAGAAACCTACTATAATCCTTAACCAATTATTGTAATTTGTGAATATGGATACAAGGCTGAAAATTAAGATAACAGCAATAGCATCCAGTCTATTTAAACAGGTTTCAGTTAGAGAACCTAATGGCAAATCTGAGTTAAGTGTCAAAAAAAGAAAGCGGTTTCTGAGCCTAAATCAGACACAGACATGCTCAGCACTAGTGAATCTTCAGCATCGCCTTCAGGTTCCCGCTCCATTTGAAAAGATTACTGCATGAGTTATTTACGGAATTTTTGGAAATTGATTTTATTTTTCTTCCAGTTAATAAAAAATGAAGGCAAGTTTTTCTATTCCCTGGAAATTATAATGCTAAGTTTGAATACTTCGCTCATGAGCCAAAAAAAATCAGTAACTTGTAAAATACTTATGTTGTTTACCTGTTCCTCCATGTATGCATGTAAGTGTGCATGTGTGCAAGTGTGTGTGTGCCAATGTGCATAGACATGTTGGATATGTGTAGATGTACATGTGTTTGTGGATAAACGCTTATACATGTGTGTATGTGTTTATATGTATATGTATATGTATTGTGTGCATTGTGTATAGTTGAGTGCTTATACATGTCTGTTTTTCTACATATATTAGAACAGAAAAGATGAACAACTGGGATATATGAGATATAATTATAGTCCTATATGGCTTCATTTCTGGCTATACATGGAGCATTATCTAACTTACACTTCCCTTCTTTTGTGTCATAAATTTGAAACAGTGTGCTTGGTTTGAAGAAAGAAAACCTGAGATCTCGGTCTTACCTGTTCAGTCCTGTTGATTATTTTGCTGCACATTAAGTGATGATCACTCACATGCCATGGAGAAGTTTCTATTGAGATGATTTCCCAAAGTGTTTTTCATATCTTCCCATGTCTCAGACCTTTAGAAAGCATAATTTGATAAGGGATCATATTCCTTTGCAGGGTTAATGATGATTTCTGTAGCATAAAATCATACAAATGTGACTGAAACAAATGGAGCATTTAAATCAATAAAAACAAACCATTAGAACATCCTGTAATTAACCTTTCGTCTCTGCAAAAGATTATTTAGACAGCAAGGCAGGATAGCATCTTGTATACAAATGAAGTGTTACTGGAAACCCTGCTGGTCTAAACACTGTTTTAATCATGAGTTAGACATATGAAATTGAGCGTAATATGATTTTAAAACTGATGCTTTGCAGATGCAAAACTTCAAAGGTGACTGAAAATAATAGGGCAAGGTTTTTGGTTGGAATCGCTGTATTCTTTAGGTTGCAGAATATTTTTATAAACCCAAATTATTTAGGCTCAGTGTGTGTAGGATAAGAAGGAATGGCTTTGAGAAACAAGAGACGTATCACATAAAGAAAAAAGTACTCTCAGAATCTGGGAATGGAGAAAATCACCCTTTGGTTCAGGTCAAATAATGAACAAACCATTAGGTAGTTCTTTGTGCTTTGACTAATTTGTCACCATTAGGAAAATCTTAAAAAGAGATCAAAACATTTAGAATAAACTAGACTTTAGCAAAGGCAATAGCTCTGATGCTGTCAAAAGATATTGAAACTGGGACACCTTATAAGACAAATGGTAGAACTCAGAATGTTCTCTTCTCACTTACTGATTCGGCAGTTAATGAAGAACTTTTATGTGTATAGAGTTTACAAAACATTGGAAGAACACAATGATAAGTTAGCCTATTCTCTACTTATAAGAAACATTGAAGCTAATAAAAGATACAGGCAACTCATAATTATTATAGTACAATTAACTACTGAATAAAGTAGGAACTAAATAAAAATATATAATGTACTCTTTGAATATCAGAAGAAGCCATCAGTTAAAAAAAATCAGCTAAGCTAAGATGGGTGAGCAAGAGTTGGCGAAAGGAAGAAGGAAGGAAGTGGTTCATGCTTAGAGGAATAACAAATGCAAATTGCGAAGATACAAGAACTACCATCTAGTAGGTGTTTAGAATTCAGTGGAAAATGAGGTGAACAAAAACTGAAGAGATACAAAGTGACAATATCATATATGTCTGAGGCAGCATACAAAGATTTTTAAGGGTGGATTCACTGATGTGATTGTACACATTTGAGAATCTGTATTGTTGCCTCTTCCTGGGTATTTACATCGTTGAGTGTTTGCCTTGTGACTATATTGTAGAAGTTCATCTTCATTTATTGCTCAGAAATTTGCTGCCAACTTTCTCTAGTAGTAATTATCCATCTGAATGTCTCCATGGTCCAACCAGTACCTTTTTCTCAGAATTGTACCAAATTGGTCTTATCTCCAGTGCTTTCCATTCCTGATGGATGGGGTGACAATTCTTTTTTTCTTTTTTACTTTTATTTATTTTATGATATAGTTCCATAGGCTCCAGGATTTCTCCTCCTCTTTCCCCCTGTCCCCCCACCCCCACTGATTTGACTTATACTGTAACAAAGGTATAGTCCTTCAAAAATAATTTTAAGTCCATCATTCTGCTATTTAAGCATATCCTGACATTGTAGGTATAGACAATTTCACAAAGTTCAGCATCCTATTGTCAAGGTATGTTTAACAGTTTCATTGGGAGTCCATCTTCGATTTGAAAGTAGAGACACACACTGCATTGTGTCTTCACATTTCAGTGTGATAGTCTGTATTATACAGTTCCTCTAGATGGCTATATGTACATGCATGTTTACCTATGTATCTGCCGATCTTGTATTTTGCAGGAAGGTTGCCTTCTCTCGGAGAGAACCTATTATATTTTGGATTGACTTATTTCACTGAGCATTAATGATCTCTATTTGGAACCATTTTATTGAAAGTAGTAAAGTTCTAATCCTTTTCGTGGCTGAGTAGCATTCCATGGAGTAGATGTACCAGTTTCTTACCCATGCCTGTTTCAACGGGCACCTGGATTATTTTCCATGTCTTTGATATTGTAGATTGTGCAGCTGTGAATATAGTATTACAGATCACTTTCTCATATGCAGACTTCATTTGCTTTGAATATAGTCTCAGAAGTGGAATAAGTAGATGGCCAATTCTACCTGACCATGCCATTTATTTTAAGAGGGTATAATGTAGCTAGCTCATGAATATATCACTCCACAAAAACTCTATCCTAATTGCCCATATAAATCATGATTAACAATAATTCACATATTGATACATTACTAATGTAAACAAGAAGTCATACCATGAATAAACATTACTGGTTCAATAGCCCTCATGGGTGCAAAATATGCCCTAACAAAAGACTGCATAGGGCAAAACCTCTTTTGATTTATAGCCAGTTTCATAGTAACATTTGAGGGTTTTTTAATTATTTAACTTTTTAAATAATGATTGCATGGTTCATCAGGGTGGGAAGGATCAAGGTTCAGAGAAAATTGAATGAACTCATTGCTTCCAAATTTGCTATTTCTTCTTGTTGTTCCTGGCGGAAGGAGAGAAACAATGGGGGAAACCACTCATGACTTTCCATACATCCCGGTACCCAGGGATGAAGAACCACCACCTCAGCATCAACCCCAGTCTGAATGTGTACATATTCTGATGGTTCTATTCATGTGGCTTAGATAGTTCTGAAATGCTGTGGATTTCACAGATCCGAGGATGATGGCACCCTCCCAATGTCCATTGGTTCCATTCACCAAGAGTTTTTGCTGTCGTTGTTTGGGGTAGTATTCCAGTTAGTTCTGTTCTGCTATAGCGCCAAATGTGTGTGTCCACTGTTCCACCTTTTTTGTTAAGTAGGGTGTATTCTTGAAGGCGAGTCCTAGTACCTGGGCCAGATGTCCCAAGCATTGCCGGATTCCCCACACCTGGGGCTCACGAGCCTCCGGGCCCTGGGACCCAGACAAGGAGACCCAGGTCCCACCAGATCCCCCATCCTGGGATACACAAAAACAATAACCAGCTAGAAGGTGGGCTCCAGGATCTGGGTCAATTGACCCACATGCTACTGGTTCCCCTGTCCCCAAGGGTTCAGGAACCCACCCCCCATAACACAGGTGGGCCCCATGATCTGAGCCAAGCTACCCAATCCCTGTCACATCCCCTATCCCTGGAACTCACATACCTGGCCCCCGTTGGGTCCAGGCTGGCATGACTCGCCTCACCTCAGCTTCTACAGTCTTATTGCGCTGCCTGGTCTAGTTTAGCCTGCTCCATGTTCCAGTTCCTGTTCATGAGTGCTGCAGCCTATTCCAGCCCAGCCTGAATGCTGTCCCAGTCTTAATGTGAACTGATTGATGTTGCGGCCCAAACTAGCTCCTCCTGCCCCCCTGCCCTGGTTCTCAGATCTGCCAGTGGGTGTCATGTGCTGACCCACATTGATCTATCCCCAGACCTGACCCACATGTATGTTTGCAGGTACTGTAACCTGGCATGGTCTGAGCTGCTCCTTGCCTTGCTTCTTGCACTTACCTACAGGGTCTGCATCCCAATGAAGGAGTTTCCTAAGCTCCTCCATCGTATCTCCTTCCAGTGGCAGTTCTTGCACACACCAGTGTGTTTTTGGCCCAGGTTGACTTTGTCCACTTCCTGTCCTGACAGGAACAGTAGCTTTGCTCAACTGGCCACACCTATTCTGGTTCTTGTTGTTGTTTGTTGCAGCCCAGCGCTACCTGATCAGTGCCCAGACACAGCTTTCACGTAATTCAGCGGGAGTCAAGACCTAATCTGACTTGTTCTACACGCAAACTGTCTTTCACGAATGCCACTGGGGGCTGCAGTGAAGTCCAACCTGTTGCTCCACCATTTCAGTGTACACCCATGCCAGTGCAGTCTGTAGCCATGTCCAGCCAGGCCTGCTGCCCCCAGTCCTACTCTTGTCCTCACCCAATGGGAACCCCAACCCAGCTGGGGCACCCTCTTCGCTCTTCTGCAAAACCTGACCCCATCTGCAGTTCTTGGGCGAGCCAGCAGAGATTGCAGTTCGCAGGGGTGGGCTCACATTTCCCCCACAGATTCTGCTCTCAGACCCACTTCTCTCACTCTTGTTCTCCGCTCCAAACCACTTTGGTGTCAGTCCCCTACATACATACACGTGTCATGGACTTATCAATGAAAGTCCTTCAGCTGTAGATTTTTTCTTAATTTGAAACATAATATTTGGGGATTGTTTTTGAAAAATGAAACTTATTCCCCAATTTTTTGTGTGAAGACATATCCCAAAGGGTTTTATGAGGCTTGGTCTAATCACTGCTTTCTGAAATATGAAGTCTAGCACTTTTGTCTGCTTGAGATCGCTAGGAAAATCAAACTTTTGCATAGTGTCCAAAGAATAGAATGCACGTTAGAATTGAAGGAAGAAATTCTGAGAAAAAAACATTGTGATTTTCTTTAAACCGTCATTGCCTGTTGTAAGTAGGTGATGGAAAATTCCAATGAAATTATGCAAGCCTTTTTGATTTCTAGGATTGCAGAAATGTAGACTGATTGAGCCGATCTTGAAATTATTCTTTCTGCTGCATTTGATTTGAGCATGAACAATTTCTATGTTGTTTGTCATGCTACTATTTTCATATTTCTTAGATTTCTCAGAGCCACCAAGAGTAGGGGTGGAGGAGTCATTCATTCCAAGAATACATTTTGGATTATGAATCAGCATTTAATGCTGAGTAGCAAAAAAATAAATAAATAAATAAAAGGGGGAGTTAATGGAACCTTTCTAAACATAGAGGAAATGTTCCATGAAATGTTATTATTAGTTCCAAGAGTCACTGCTGACATTTGCAGAACAGTGTGATAAACTTTAATAGTGATTCAGTGGACATAGGCATTTTTCATTCCATTGCCACACGAAGAAACTCATGCAGAGAGAGATGAAGAACTTCATAGGTCCACAGAGTGAAAAATCCATGACTACCACATAACCCAATCTGTTTTGTTTTCTTTCTGGAAAAATACTCCATGGAGATTTCTTCCCAACTTCTCTTTTCAACTTGTTATGGCCATTACTAAGGCCTAGCCAATGTAATCTGAGAGAATGAGAACTGCTACTTCCAGGCTTGTAGTAATATAATTTGCACAACCCAATAGTTTTTTTCTTCTTCTTCTTGTGTCCTAAACTTTGGAAGCTGTCTGAGAACTACAAAAGTGCAAGCGTAATGGAAGCTAGCCTCTTGAAGCATCATTTGGAGATAGCCACTAACCAACTAAGGGCATTTGTTATAGGCTTTTCATAAAGAACACTGAGACATCTGTTTATTAACCCCTGACATGGCGGCTTGTTTATTAAAGCAGCTAATGCTACCCTAATACATTTAGCTAGTGCTGGTATGTAGACACAGGATTTGAAATGAAGTATGCATTGCCCCACAGTAGGTATTCTTAAACCCATCCCCACTACTAGAGAAGGTAATGCCTCCAATAATAGTAATAATAAGGGACACCATCTTTGCAAACTCTTTCCCAAGCCGCAATCTAGTTCTGGTTGCTACCAGAAAGTGCATTTCCCCCATCTAGGAATTTAAAATCATAAAAAATATGTTACATCTAATACATTACAATGAGGTGATGACAATGGCTGTTTATTTATTACAACTTGGTTGCTGATTTATTAGTTCCATTGATTAAGATCATTTTTAACAATTGCTCCCCACACATATAAGTTATTTAGGCTTCAATGACTAAACACAAGCTGTTATTTGTCATCTCACACAATGGAACATATGCAGTGAAATATGCATTAGAATTTCACGAAATAAATGGGAAGTGACTTTGGTTTCTGGATGCTTTCATGGTAATTAAGGATGATAAAGATCATTATCAAAATGATACTGTAAAACCCATTTTTCTAGGACATTGATCTAAAAAAATCTTTTTGTAGATATTAGTCCTGTTAGCATATAAAAAGAGTTGCATTGGTTGCATTACAATGCCCTGATTTCAGGAATTCAGGAACAAATGCAGTGTCCATTGGGCCACAGAAGGAACTATTGTGTTGAAAAAATCTTATTATCTCACAAATTATATGAGATGGAAATAATATTCTGTTGCTTTGAATCTGTGTTGTTTTGAGGGGCAATATGGAAGTTATTTGATTATCTGAATAGAACAAAATCTACGGAAAATAAACAGTCACTATCCTCTGCTTACATATCTAAAAGTAAGAATATTATCTGAAGAAAATTCCTTCCCCATCTCTGCTTTTTGGCACTTGAAATTGTTAAGCAACAATGCCAAAATTTTTAAACATAAACATGTTCTTTGGCAAAAAAAAAAAAAAGTACAGAAATGGCAATTTAAGTCTCCTGAAAATGATTTCTTTTGTAGTTTGTTCCCAAAGTAGATTGTGACCAGCAAAAGGAGAGGTGACAACTCAATGCTACAATGAGGGCAACAAGTTCAGAAAGATGAACCTTCCAAAAAAGTAATTTTCTCCCATTTCATGCTCTGCCCTGGGCCAGTTTGGTAATCAAATTTTAGCTTCATAAATGTGTGCATAAAGCAGAACTAGAATTCAAATGCATATCTTGGTCTTGGCTATGTAGTGTGAACATATATTTACATTCCTTATATATCTTTTAATGCCGAGGAACACAGCAATAAAAGCTTCTTAAAAGCTTCAAGTTGGTCATAAGCATTCATTGACAAAGTTCTTTGGTGATAACTATCACATTGATAATCCATTTTATGCCATATTTGTAGAACTTAATTTTAGTATGCAGAGAACTTTGTATTCAATTCCTCTCTGCTTATTAATCCCACACAATATTAGCAATGGAATCTCAAAATAACATTTCTTCCAAGATAATTTTTTCACACCTTGCCAGAGTACTTTAAATACTAAAATACGGCGTAAGAAAATTTTCAAAACATACCTTCCCACCTGACATATTTCACAACAGCTGTGTCCTTAACAACCTAATTCTTTCCTCACTGGTAGAAAGGATGACTGTAAAACCAGTAAATTTATCTTAGGTTACACCTGTGTTCCATAGTGCTTACTTGTGAAGGACACTGCAGTGAAGGCAATAAAAGAGATGGGAAGGGAACTAGAAGGGATACTTCTTCAGGAGAATCATTTGTCATATCTTTTCTTTCTAACCTCAAAAGAGGGGATCATGTGACCAGATTCTATAATATTGGTAGGGCATATTCTCCAGGACACAGGATCCCTGTGCTGAAGCAGCTTTTAATACCCACCTCATCTTTGTGTTTTGGTATTGACAGTCAGGTGACAGGAGGCCCCACTTCATAGCTTCAGCAGAATCTAAAAAGGGAGATTTGTGTCTCACCCTTGCCTTCTCTAATTCTATTGGCAACTTTAAAGAGAGGCAGGCATGCAGTAAGTTAGGAGAGAAATATGAATTTTCAGAACTGCTTAATCAAAAAACTTAGAGCCATCTTCTCTCACAATCATATCTATATGAAGCCACATTTCTTACTTAAAATTTATATAACTAAATTGAAATAGCAATCATTTGGATTGACTATACCTAAATCTGAAAAGATAAGTAGGAAGTATCCATCACATTTTCAGCACATTAGAAAGTTCAAATAGTACTAAATTGTACATAGAGGTTGTGAACATACCTTTCTACCAGCAGAATTTCTAGAAAGTATTCTTGAAACTTCATGATTGACTAGAGGAAATCAGTACAATTTGTCTACTTTTATTTTGCTCAATTTAGATAGTATCAACAAATGTCTTATCCAGAGGCCAAAGAAGGTGAGCATGGTTTAGGTAATTGGACAAATCTTTTCCTTTTCCACTGGACAGTGCAGATTTGCCTAGGGTCATTACTGTGTGCATTCTGATAATGTATTGGAAGTGCTAAAGTAAGTGATGTTTAAAATGGGAAGTCATTAATATCAGTCTTATAGGGTAGCTAGGACTTGGAACTATTCCATTTCCTGCCAAATCATTTGCATTAGAAAATGAAGGGATCAAAAATGAACATAATGCAACTTCTCCTTTACCTTTATCCTAAACATTACAAAAAAAAATGTTACAGAATGCATATTGGTTAATCAATACCATGTCAATTAATGCCATAATGTTGTAAATGGTTGTAAATATTATGTTGGGTTTTTTACTTGATTGGGATGATACTCTGTTGGTTCTACCTTCAGACCAGAGATGGTCTCAACAAGAAAACTTACCAAGACAATAAGATGCTGGACTTTATGATTGGTCAAAACCTCCAATGAAAGAATGTCAACTGAATTTGAACTATGGAAATGCAACAAGGTGGAGTAATCCACCGTGGGGGTGGGGGGAGGGTTTGGGGAGGGGTGGGGGGAATTCCAGTGCATAAAAACAAATGTGTCACATTATGCAATGAAATTAATAATAATAAAAAAATTGCACACACAAAAAAAAAAAAAAAAAAAAAAAGTAAATGCTACATGGGGAAATTAAGATAAAGTGTTATGTTATTCATTTGTTTAAAGAAAATTGCAAAAAAAAAAAAAAACCATAACCAAAACAAGAAAGCTAAAGTTCAACAGAAATGGAGCTTTAGAATAAAATAAAACCAGGAGAACTTGACATGTTCCTCACAGGTAATGAGGAGGATCCCATTTTCCCCCAGTCTTGGAAGTCAAATAATATTGTAAAAGGAAAGGACCAAGGGAAGTTCAACAGGCTGAAAGGTCTTGGATTTTCAGCTGCTTGACATTAGGGCTCCAGGAATATCAGGCAAAAGGCCTCCCTGAACATGCTTAGCGAGAGATGCCCCCTAAACCTAAAGGGGAATTGTGAGTAACGCACAGCTACCAAGGGGAACAATATTGAACTTGATGCAGGTGGTAGTGCTGTGAAGGCAAGACAGTAGTGTGAGGCCTGAGTCTTCTTGGCTCCCCATCACCTTCTTACATAACTGAAAGGAAGTCATCCACTATCTCTGGGTGATGTTGGTTGCTTCTCATGTGGGATAAAGGCTGGACTTGCCTCTAGGGTGGGTTTTGGTGAGGGCTCATGATATAAAACTCACAGCTTGCATTGTGCTTCTGATCACAATAGTATGTAAAAAGCAGGGAGGTTTTCTGAGTCACTCACTTCCCATTGCAGACATGAGTAAACGGAGCCTGAGAAGTAATGAAGGATGTCTGAAGTGAAAACAGGGCTTACATATGCTATTGTAACCCCAGATCACAAGGAGATCACATAAGCCACACACTGGACGTCTGAGTACAGAAGCCATCAAGGATTCAGATGCCAGGTTGTGAGACCTGTGCCTGAAACAACTGAACATTATTTTCACAAATAACACAAGGCAGGCGTGTCTGCAGGAGTCATCCGACCACAGGGAAGAGGACCTGTTTCTGAGGCAATGCACAGTTATTTAAGCTGCTTAGTAAATCCCCAGGCTCTCTTCAAAGTGCAGAGCTGAGTCGGCCTCATATTGGATGCTGCAATTCTTAGAGAAAAAAAAAATGTCCCAGCTTCATCATTGCTCAAGGTGAAGTGAAATAAGGCACATCACATGCTGCTTGCAGACAAATGCGTTTACTATGGTGTGTGCTATGCTCAGCTACCGTGGGTCTCACAATGCTATCTTTCAGTAGCCCCAAGAGCACTCATTGTAAGTCAGCACAAAGTAATGAGCATTGTGAGGCATGGATGGCCTCTCTTCTTTTAATGCAAGGGAAACAATTGGAATCTTTCTTCATTCTGTTTCTCTCTGGCTTTGGCACTGAGTGGGAGGATTCTGAGTACTACAAAAGATTTCTTGGTACTCTGGTTCTGTATCTTTATGAAAATATATCAGAGACGTAACTAAATTAGTTTGAATCTGTGAGGCCACATGCTGGTATCAGAACCTGTTTTAGAACATGAAGCTCCGAAATCTGCTCCTGAAAGTTAGAACCTCCCAGGCTTTAGGGAGTTGTCCTGGAGCCCCTTGTAATCACGTATAAAATTATGTTTTTATTCGCAGAGTTTAGGAGAAGTATTGTAAAACTGTTTTTTCAAATTTTGCCAGGAGTATAGCTGTGAAATAGTCCCCAATTATAATTTGCTCACAAAATCCTAAATCTAAGATCTTGGTCTAACCATGCAGTTGCTGTAAAACTAATCTAGCTTGAAAATGCATCATACACAGTTTAAGCTCACTTAGGAGTCCAAGGCACCCAGGGCAGGGCAGGTTTTGTGGTGAAGCAAGCGCATTTATCACTTGGGGCATCCATGTTCCATATCAGAGAACATGGGATTGAATTCCACTGCTGACTTTCAACTAGCTTCCTGCTTAGGCACTTTGTCTGGAAAGCAGTAAGTGATGGTTCCAGTGCTTGGGGCCCTGCTGTACATATGGGAGATTCAGATGGAATTCCAGGCTTTTGCCTTCAGCTTGGCTCAGCCCTGGCTGTTGTGTACATTTGGGCAGTGAGCCATCAAATGGAAGATCTCTGCACTACCATTCGTATAAATGAAAGCAAGAAAATATTTCCTTTGAAAAGGGAGAGAATATAGGGCCAGGGCTATAGTATAGGACACTAAACCTCTGCCTGCAGCACCAGCATCCCATGTGGGAACTGCTTTGTGTCTCAGCTGGTGCACTTCTGATACAGCCCCCTGCTGAAGGCCTGGGAAAGCAGCAAAGGCGGCTCATATCCGTGGGCCCCTGCTCCCATGTGGGAGAGCTGGAAAAAGCTCCTAGTTTCTGTTTGGTATAGGCTTGCCTCCAGCCACTGCAACCACTTGGGGAATAAACCAGTGGAGGGAAGATTCTTCTCTCTCTTCTGTCTGTAACTCTGCTTTTCAAACAAAAATTTAAAAAAAACCCAACACATTTTTTAAAGAAGTAAGGGGATATAGTACTTTAGAAGTGGCTGGGTACAACCTTCATGTAAGATCAACCCACTCCGTTTGATTTTTGTTTCTTCTTTCTCCGTCTCTTGACTATCGAATTTTCAGTCTCAGATGAGGGCTTTGCTGTAGTCTTAGCAGGAATTATCGCCCCAACTCACAGAGACAGTTGAGCCCAAAGCCTTATATTGACAGTTAATTGATTGATGGTAATCGTAATACACTAAAAACGGAGGCCTCGTCCAGAGACCTCTGGAGGTCACTGAGAGCTGGCATTCGCAAGCTTGTTCTCGCGAGAAAACTAGAGAAGTGAGTTCAGCCCAGCTGTCTCTCATTGGCTCATTAGGCACGCGGCGCTCCACGCAAGCTTCGCTCGCCGCGACCCACGTCAGACGCCAGACCAATAGGGCCGCCAAATCTTGAGCTCCGTGCCTCCAAAACCGTGAGTCGAATTATACCTTTCTTTATAAATTTTGTACTTTAAAGGGAAAGTTGACTAGTGTGAACTTGCCAGAGTGGCAAGAAATCTGTTGGAATTCTAATCTTCGAACCCTCTGCCTGAGCAGACGGTAATTAGGATAATTGACGGCAATTGGTGCTACAGAGAGCAACATTCTCTATGGCAAACGAATCACTAATGTACAGTGGGCCTCAGCTAGGATAGTTTTGCACACTTGTCCCTGTGATTGTTCAAACTTGGGTGTGCTCCTGGTATCTTGTGAGTTGGGGGATAGGGGTGTTGCTCAGCGTTAGACAATGCACAGCTGAGCCCCTCACACTCAGATTTAAAGCCCGACTTCAAAATCACTAGTGAAACATTGGGAAAACCTGCTATGGCCAGTGTAATGGAAGACTCCTCAGGCCCGGAGTTCATGCCAATGAGACAGGGAGGCAGAGGAAACAATCACGGGGAGATAATAGTTTCTATAGGCGTTACGTGGTATGAGTTTTCTTCTCCTTGGTCTGAAAATAGGCAGACCCCGTTCTCCAACCAGGTTTATATTTGTTTAGAAGGCCAGGACTGGCATGCAGCTCTTCTCGTTTGCACCCTGTCCTTCTCTCCCCATCTCTGCTTCTCTCTTTCCCTTCTCTCTTGAACCCCCTTCTCTTCCCCCTTGCTCCACCCCCGTCTTGTACTGTCTCTCCCTCTCTGCCCCAAACTCTTTCTTTCTCGCACCTTCCCTTTCTCCCTCTTCTCTCTTGCCTTCCGAATTAAAAAAATAATAATAATCTTTCAATAAAACACTTGCTACTGACTTTTTTTTCATATCATTCCTGACTGCTTTCTTGACGTCAAAGACCTGGGTCCTATTCAGTCTTTGCTGTCCTGTGCCACCTATACGTAGAATGGGAGAAAGTAGCTGAATGTCAAAACACAGAAGGGAGAAGTTTCCTCAGGAAAATCGAGGGTTGTAGCAAGGGAAGTGGAGATGTCTGAGAGCTGCCAGTTGTTGAATGCTTATATTAGGTCAAGTAATGTGCTAAGTATAATCTAGTCTTGTTATTTAATCCTCAGAAAGCAATGAATCCATTCTTATACCCATTTTAGAGAGGATTTAAGGCTCACCAACTAATAGAAGCAGAGAAGTATTTCAAACTCCTAATTTCGAACTCCAGAGCCTGAGCTGTCGCAACATTATTTGGTCTCTTAAGATCATGTTTGGAATGCAGGTTCAGTTACTTAGAATCTTTTAAGGTTTTTCAGGCTGGTCTTAGCTCCAATTGAAAGGTATCCTTGCCCTGCAAAAATATTGCATGGTTTGTATGTATTCTGAAAGCACATACATTTTATGGTTTTGACTTGTATATTTTAGGTGATTGAATTCAGTCTGTTAAATTTTGCTTGTTTATGTCAGGTTTATGGAAGAACAGAAATGTTTTAGTATATATATTTCCTGATTTGTTGCCTATTCTTTATCAGCAAAGATTGCATTTCAAACTGTTTGCTGTAGGGCAATTGTAATTTACTTTACTGATCAATTTTTGTGACTAGATAAATTTTACAAGTGATAGATATTTCCAAACATAGAATAAGTTGTATATATATATATATATATTTATGTATGTATATGCTTTATGAGTTGGTGTAATGATTATGACTGCATTAATATAGTATTATAGCTTGATTTTATGATTTTACATCTGCCTCAGCTACTGTGGTTTGTTTGCAAATCATATTGTTTTGTACTTTGATCATTGTAAGCTGTTTATTACGGATTTTGCTAAATATACTGCAAACAGAACATGAAAAACAGCTCCAAGTAGCAATTGTTCAACTTTAATAGTCCTCAATATGCTTGGTCTCTTACTGTTTCGTGTAATTCTTTATTTGCTTTGGAATATTTTTTTAGAAAATAGAGATATAGTAGTATTTAACACCAAGCTGTTTTTGTGTCCCTTCCAAATGGCATTTTCTTATATACTCATGGAGTCACTATCAAATAACATTGCATAGAAATTTCTTTTTTTTTTTTATTTTTTTAAAGATTTATTTTTATTACAAACTCAGATATACAGAGAGGAGGAGAGACAGAGAGGAAGATCTTCCATCCGATGATTCACTCCCCAAGTGAGCCGCAACGGGCCGGTGCGTGCGGATCCGAAGCCGGGAACCAGGAACCTCTTCCGGGTCTCCCACGCGGGTGCAGGGTCCCAAAGCTTTGGGCCGTCCTCGACTGCTTTCCCAGGCCACAAGCAGGGAGCTGGATGGGAAGTGGAGCTGCTGGGATTAGAACCGGCGCCCATATGGGATCCTGGGGCGTTTAAGGCGAGGACATTAGCCACTAGGCCACGCTGCCGGGCCCCGCATACAAATTTCTTAATGCCATGTAATACTAAATCTAGATTTAAATTTCTTTGTGTGAACAATAGGTTTTTTTCATATTTAGTTCAAGTAAGTAATAACCATGGCTTTGCATGGTTAGGACTGTGAATGTCATTTTAGGATGAAATTAATACTACTTCTCCATACTCACATTTTATGTCATTTGTATGTTAGAGAATCCAGATATGAAGTATTACTCTACATTATAGAAGATTTTTTCCCCATGTGATATACCTGAATTTATCCTGTCAATGTCTTCCATAGACTAGAAAGTAAACGTCCTCAAATTGAGGAAGTAGTTAAATTTTCAAGAATTCCTCCTGGTGTTACAGGCACCCTATATTACATTATGGTAGGGGGTTTATATCTCACTTTTAATTACTTTCCCTATACATAGTTCCCCTGTTGGTGAGATAAATGAAAACCATCCCCCATTGTGGTTGTCAAACAAAATGACAGCACATAAAGAGGCCATGAGGAATTCTTTTCAAAGGCTTGCCTGCCCAGGCAAAGGAAAGCAGGGCCTCTTACTTGGGGTCAGGAGTGAATGACTATTCAAAAGGGGAAGTTGGTCATTACCTGTAACAGCAGCTATTAGCTCCCGCAGGTGTAGTTTGGATACGTGCTCTCATACTGATGATGTGATAAGGAGATGTGAGCTCCCTCAGCGAGATGACTTTGGGACAGTTCTTGGCTCTTCTGTGTGGTTGTGATTTTTGCTGCGGGATTTGAAACGTTGCAAGGGTGGCTGGTTGTTGCATCTTTGGAGACAGCTCTTAGACATGTCGGATGCATTGGATGTTTTGATGTAGAAAGGAGCCAAGATAAAGATTTTGAGGTACTTGGGACATTAGCCCATGTCAGTGATACCTAAGCTTGGGCAGTGATCCTGGACTGAGACAGCTTGATTCCTTCCTGATTAAGTGCCTGGTTAATACTTCGCTTGACAGTTCACTGTAATCGAATGACCTTCTACCCATATTTTTAAATATGTTTATGGCACTTTGTCCAAAACTGTCCATTTCTTATTTTATTGATATAAAGATTATATTCATTTAATTATCTATATTTCAAGGCTCCCTTACCTGTATGCTGTGTGTTTCCATTTATATTAATCTGTTTTCCTGCAATATTCTTAATGCTGCATAGTTGATTCTGACTTTGTTGTTTCGTAATGCATTCTAGGCATTATATTTGAAAAACGATGTGCAATGATAGCTTGAGCTCTAGAAAGATGTTATCTTTCTCTAGGAAGGATTTGGATTTGGTCTATGAGAATTAACAGTGCAGAATACCTTGGGATATTGGCATCTGGACTCACTTCACTCTAACTTCAGTCATAATGTCCATGAAGATTGTGTGACTCTGTTTTAGGAACCCTGCCAGAGTGAAGCCCCCAGGCTTATCTGTAATGAGGAGACCTTGTACACCCTAGCCTGTTCTTCCACTGCTTCAAGTTGTCAGAAATCATTTCACAGGCTGCTACTGATGCCTGCGAACCCAGAAACAATAAAACCAAACAGAGCCAGAAGAATGGCCCTAAATGTCATACTAATAAACAAAGGAATCATGGTTAACAGCAGGTGGTACAGCTTGATTAGCCTATTTTTTAAATCTTTTAATCGTTGTAACCATAATTTGGTTGTATCAATAGGGTGTTTGGCTTTCATTTAGAATATTTTGGAGAGAATTCTTTAAGAACGAGTTAGATATTGTAGAACATCAGGGTTTTTGAAAGTAGAATCAGTACTGCGTGTGATGCTCTCTCACTCGGAAACTAAAGGGTCTCCATGGCCCCTCACAAATGGCAATGCTGAGTCATCCACTGTTCATTTCTCTCTTACAGCGGGGTAAAAATTGAATGCTGGGGATCCTGCAGGCAGCCACAAGAGGAGTTTTGTGTGTCTTACTTCAGATCACATTTTATGGAATTTATCAAAAATTTGAGATTATTATTGTAGGTTATACCGAAGCAATAGCAGATGAATACTAACCTTATAACTCTATTAATACTGGACATTAAATCCTTTACCAACAATATTGGACATAGAGTAGAAATGTGCTACTGGGTCTGCTGCTTCCCCATTTTGTCAGATGATCTTCCTCCTCAAAAAATGATAATTTACACAGAGGAGTCCCTTCCCTGCCATCTGCTGCCACAAGGAAACCGACAAGGTTCACAGAGTCTCTGCAAGTCTCTGCCCCATATTTACAACATGGTCCCGAGGGAAGTAGGGAGAAGAAAAACAGCCAGCAGAAACAGCAGAAAGTTCAAATAAACAGGAGCCCCTTCCAAATTTCAGAGGGATATGTCATCTTGATTTCTCATCCTCAGCATGTGACTGGACACCTTCTTTTATTGGCTTCCTGGAACTTGAAATGCCTATATTGTTGCATTTTTGTAATGGTATCGGCAGTGTGGAAACACACTGAGGTCTAGGTGAGAACTTATCTGTGCCCCTCACAGGTTAAAAACAAACATGTGGCCTAGGCTTTGCTGCTTAAAAACAGTCGCTAGGAATAATAAAATGAAAACCAGCGACTCAAAGAAAGAGGCATAGAAAAGCAATAGCAGTAGCAGGTTTCTAGGGATGTTGTAAAAAAAAAAAATCCACATTTGCTCTGTGTCCCTACTGGCTACAGTGGAAGACGTGGCCTCTGCTATGCTCAGTGGTGTCCTCACCTGTGGATCCCGTAGGCAGGTTTGCCTGTAGTCACCCAGGTTCCAGTCATTCTTCCTGCTGCCAGTCCTTTCAGCCTCTGGTTTAGTGAGCTATCAATATTTTTTTTCCAGTTCATTTCTTTTCAGCTTAAATCAGCTAAGGGTGAGTTCTGTGGCTTACAATCATCGCTTAAGTATAACGTAATCAAAATCAGCATCACTTTTAATAATTAAAATGTATTGCACGTTTGAGGTTAAGCATTTCCTGGACATTATTTCTCATGGTTCACCAGAATGGTCTTTGTACAATTCTAAGAGGTAGGCACCGTAACTGCTTGTTTTAATTTTGACAAATCTGAGGACTGAAGAAGTTGAGGAGACCCTCCAAAGTTAGTCCAGTGAGGCAGGAGACAGTGGCTCCAGTAACTCAATCTCCACCACCCCTAAGAAAGACCTGGATTCTGCCTCTGGCCTCGTCCTGGCCCACTCTGGATGTTGGGGACATTCAGGGAGTGAACCAGCAGATGTGGGACCTTACTCCACTTAGGATTCTGTCTTTCTGCCTTTAAAATAAAAGGAAAACAGTTTTTAAAAATTTGAAAGTAGCAGCTTTTTCATCTTACGCTCCTTGACACTAGGCTGGTGTTTTTGATCTTCCTCTGAAGTCATCTGAATATCAGGTGAGTGGAATGCCTAGAATCTTCAAAAAGAAAAATAGCCACAGAAGGAAATGGGTAAAGCTGTATACATTAAGAAGAAAGAAAAAGTAGGTTTGCGTCTAGCACGGAAGTAAGCATAGTTCCATGTGTTGGCTTGTTACACTCATTCCTGCACAGCCTGTAAGGAAGCAGAGTATGATTGATGACCTTTCCATTTATCTCAGAGATTGTCTTTCATGTGTTATCCAAGCACTGAAACAATTTGAAACTGAGGCAGAACAGGTGTAAAATGAGCTTTGAAAACAAGTCGTATGTAAGTCTACTTATTGTTTGAAAATATGAAAGTCGCTGCAGAATTATGAAAGTTTTTTTTTCCAAAAATCCATATTCAATACCTTTATCTGCAGCAAACTTGAACCCTATAATTGTTCACTAATAAATCAATGGGGTTAAACTACAGTAACAATGTAGAACACTGGATTATTAGCAAACCAGTTGAGATGCATCCCCTACCACATATTCGTTGTGTGACCTTGAGCAAGATTCTGAGTCGCAGTTCTCTCATAAATGATAAATTACAAACAGAAACATGAAATATACTGAAGATTAAGGTTATGTTATTTATTACCATATGGTGCATCTTCTCACTCAGTCTTTTGACCTTCATGTTATAAATCTGCTGTCTCAGATACAGAAGGCTTATCCAGCCGAATGTGCCCTTTAAAAGGTCCACTATAAATCCCCTTCATGAAGTGTCGATGATCTCCAGTCTTTTAAAAAGACTTTCCCTTTGGATTAAAAATAATAATAATAATCTCAAGCCCTCTACTGTAGTTTGTAGTTTCAATATACTAAATATGGTGATTACTTCTCTAATTGTTGCATGTTTTACTGGATAGCTTATCTCCCTATCATACGTATTCCCATTCATTTCTATATTTTTCTTATATGCATTTTGATGAATTGTGCTTTTCAGAGAGTTTCCTCACTCATGTAAATGTTTAAATTTCTTAATGTTATTTCTTTTGAGGTTCTTTTTCTACTTTTAATCCTTCAGGATCCCCCTTTTTCATTCCTGGTTATTATAATTCAGTGGGTCTCAAAGGTTTCTCAAATTTGTAGTCTTTTAAAAAACAACAAATATCTAAGCTTTAATTTTGTTACTACATGGTGTCCTTACAATGTCCCTTTGGATTTAACTCAGGGTGTGTTTCTTAATTTCTAAGATGGATAATCTGCTGGTTTATTTTTAGCCTTTTTTATTTTTGTCCTACATGAATTTAAAACTGAAAATTTCCTTGAATGTCTGCATTAGGTGCATACTATCCATTTTAATATTTATTGCCATTATTCAGTTTAAGCCTCTTCCTAACATATCAAAATATTTTTCACTCTGAAGTTATTTAGAAGTTCATTTCTTAAATGCTGGTGTAGTTGAATTGTATTCAATCATACAGTTTAGTTCATTGAGTATGATGCCATTATATCTATAACAGTGATTCAGACCTTTAAATCTTGTGATTTATCATAAGGACACTACGGATTATTTTTTAATTGCCTGTGTGTTCTTGAAAATAATATGTGTTTTATATATTAGGTACAATGTTTTTGCCTAGGTATATATGAAGCATATGAGATCTATTCATATAGAGGTATATAAAGAAAGAGTGATTTTTATTTTTTATTCTTATTTTCCCTTTTATAGTTTTGTGGATGTAGGGTTTCCCCCTTTCCTTCCCTTTCCTCCCTCCCCTCAATACCACCCCGTTATCCCCTGTATTTTGCAATAACATACTCCTTTAGTGGCAGTATCAACTTCAGCATTCTGCTCTTTATGTGTGTCATGACATTGTAGGTATCAGCAAGGGTAAAGAGCCTAGTATTTTCCTGCCAACATGTTTTTAACAGTTTTATTGGGGGACTCCTTTTATTTGATAATAGAGATGCATACTGCAGTTCTTTGGTTTTGCAGTATCTGGTCTACATTACACCGTTCATTAGTGAGATTACAAGTGTATACACATTTTCCTTTATATCTTTGGTTTTATATTTTTGATGAAGGTTGTCTTATATCAGAGAGGACATATGATATTTGTCCTTTTGGGATTGGCTTATTTCACTAAACGTAATGGTCTCCAATTGGGACCACTTTGTTGCAGTTGGCACAATTTCTTTTTCATGGCTGAGTAGTATTCCACAGAGTAGATGTACCATAGTTTCTTTATCCAGTCTTCTTTTAATGGGCATCTAGGCTATTTCCATGTCTTTGCTATTGTGGCTTATGTTGCTGTGAATATAGGAATGCAGGTTGCTTTCTCATGTTGAGATATGTTGTTACTTATTTTTGCATGATTGTCCTAGCAAGTTCTGATCATTCATTTATTAAATGTTCAGTTTTACTAAGTTTTAAGCAGTGTTACACACTTTCTATGGTCCATGTAAAATTATTTTAGGTAGTAGTTCTGTTCATTTGTACTGCAAAACAGTTAGTTTGTTTTCCTCCATTTGTGTATTCTGCAAAACCCTTGAGCATTAATTCCTCCTTACCTAGAAAGATTTTCTTTGTCACTGTTGCAGCTGTATTCTACAGAGTGTAGAATTAATGACTGTTGTAATTCTTACCTGAAAGGTTAAATTCTACTACTAATTGAGACTTAACAATACCCAATTGGTAATCTGTGCTGAGAACACCATTTGAGAGGATGGATGGATAAACAGATGGCTAGAAAATTGAAAAATCTGTAACACTCTTTTATGCAGAATTTATATACACAATTGTTGAATTCATTGTGATAGTTTGATTCTTGTTATTGACATGTGATAAGTGAGACTAGTTAATACTTATCTCAGTAAACATGTTTAAAATTATAGTTAATAAATTATTGTGAGTTAAATTACCCCAACTCTGCGGTATATTACACTAGAACCTAGGACCTGTTTTACCACACTTGTAGTTGACTCCCAAGACAAATATCCAAGGAGTTGTTCTTTTCAGTCATTTCTTGTAAGGTACCTTGCTGCAGGTTTTTAATGTTATATCTCTATTAAGTACAGTATTTTAGCATTTTTACGTAGTATGACAGGCTGTTTGTAAATATTTGGTACGTGAATTAATGAATATATTTTGTGAAAAAGAAATTAACAGCTTTTTCTTTTAAGTTATATACAAGTATACACAGTAGCTAAATCCTGGAACTAGACCATGGGTGAATATTTCCCAAGTAAAATTCATTAGCTTTGTTGCAAATGGACTTACAAATTATGTTTCGGAGGCTCAATGACTTAGCTCATGTTATTGTGTAACAACAGCACAGTCTCACCAAAAATGAAATTTCTAGTTGGGGACTTTTCTGCAGCGTTTCCTACATAAGTTACAAACCACAAATCACTTACATTATCCAGGTATTATGAACTTTAAATGGTCTCCAAGGAAAATCATCCTAAAATCCTTCTCTTGTTGTTAGCATAACTGCAAGAAATTATGGTCAGTCCCTACTGAAAAATGTATGAGACAAGATAATAAAAACTGGGGATTGCACAATAAATCATTTTGACCAGGTCTGGAAGTAATAAACATAGATCAACTAAAAAGCAAGCACATTGACTAATGGCACTCTCATGGTTATTTCTTTGGGGAATAACCAGTTAATCTTTTTGCTGAACATGTGTCATTGTAGAACAAGAATCATTCTGTCTTACTTTTTTATTATTGTCATTGCTTCATTATTTTTCAAAAACTCTCCAGTTTGAGGCTGACTTTGTAAACTGCAAAACTCAAGCAACTTTAGGAATTCAAGCCTTGGGGAGTAATTTTGCAATTGTTTTTTTCATTTTAATGTTATGTTACTGCTCCAATCATTTAACTGGTAGTCTATAAAATTAATTAGTTTTGTACAACGGTTGATATGAAAAGCGTTGGGTTTAAATTTAGATTGAGAAAGACTAAAAATAGAATGGCAGAAATAAGCTGTTTGACGTATATACTAGCTTCACTTATTACAGTGAAAACCAAAAAAATCATTGAGCTGTGGAATAAAAAAAACCTGAGAAGAGCTGGTTGGGTGTATGGAGAACTATTTTCTTGGATTCTTGAAGTGGCAAATGGTAAACTGTTGTGAAAGTTTTGAGCTTTATTGTACCTTTGCTATCAGTTTTAACACTGACTTAGAAGTTATGTGACAATCAGTATCACTCAAAATTTGTGCCACTTGAATGGCTGAAGAGGCCCATTTTTTTAAAAAGAGCCTAAGGAGGTTTAAAATCTAATAAACTTCATGAATTTAAAGTATATGCTTTGATGTATTTTGACACTAGGGTTATATACCTTTGAAATCATCACCACAACCAGGATAATGAACATATCCATCACCCGCAGAGATTCCATTATGCCCTCTTCCAATCCTTGCTTCCTGCTTATCTCTGCAATTCCTGTATGGGCATTAATTAATATATTTTCTGTCATTATACATGGATTTGCATTTCTCAAATATTTACATAGGTTTATATGGAAAAAATGTATGTACTCTCCCTTTCCTTTTATTAAGCATAGCAGTTTCAAAATCCATTGAAAAATATTGCATGTATTGATGAATTATTTGCTTCCATTGTTAAGTAGAACGTATTTACCAATTGGCAATTTGTTTTATCACCTATTAATGAATATGTGAAGATTTAAATTCTTCATTATAATATATAAGGTTGCTCTGAACATCATTGTACAAGTCTTTGTAGGGACATAACTCTTCAGTTCTGTTATGGAAATATTTAGCAGTAAATGGCTAAATCACATCAATTGAAGTTAAGAAATAAGGTTTTTTTCTAACTGATTGTGTGATTTTGCAGATCTAATAGAGGGTATGAGTATTATTTTTTCTATGTTCTTACCAACGTTGATTTCAAGTTTTTAAACTTTAATGAATCTGAGAAGTATGAAGTGATTTCCCATTGTGCCTAGAATTTTTTCCTAGAAGTATTAATATTGTCATATTTGCTTATGTTTATTAATGAAAATGGTATGTTCTGGAACTTGGACTGATTTCTTATTGCATTTTTAAAAAAAACATATATTTATTTTTATTAAAAAGGCAGATCAGATTTACAAAGAGGAGAAGAGACTGAGAGAAAGATCTTCCATTAGCGGTTCACTCGCCAAGGGGTTACAATGGCTGGAGTTGAACTGACTCCAAGCAGGGAGCTTCTTCTGCATTGCCTATCAGGTTGAGGGTCCCAAGACTTTGAGCCATCTGCTATTGTTTTCCCAAATCATAAGCAGAAGGTTAGATGGGAAATGGGGCATCCGGGACATGAACTGGTGCCCATATAGGAAACCAGTGCTTGCAACATAAGAATTTAGCCATTGAGCCTTTCTGGCCCTCTGGTTGCATTTTCAAGGACTCCACATATTTTTAATACAACTCTTTACCATAACAATTTTTGTAACTATCTTCTATCACTGCATTTCCTTTTCATTCTCTCTGCTGTTGAATAGTATTTCCTTGCATGAATGAACATAGTTTATTGATATAAATGTTGTTTTTATCCAGTTTTGCCTATTACAACCAAAGCTCCAAGCATGATTTATTTTTTTTAAAGAAAACTTATTAAATTGGTGTTGTAGGGCAGTGGGTTAAACTGGAGCCTATATCTCCAGCATCCCATAGGAGCACCAGTTGAAGCCTCAGCTACTCTACCAGCAATCCCACTCTCTGCTAATTATCTTGGGAAAGCAGCAGAAGACGGTTCAAGTGCTTTGGTCTCTGCCACCCGTGTAGGACACCAGGATGGAGTTTCGGGTTCCTGTCTTCTAGCTGCCCCAGCTCTGGTCATTGCAGCCAGTTGGGAGGCAAACAAATAGGTAGAAGAGCTCCTGCGCTTGCTGTGACTTTGACTTTCAGATGAATAAAGAAATTCTTAAACTACGTATCTATTTATTTACAAAGCAGAGCAACAGAGAAGCAGAGGCAGAGACCATGCACGCCCTGGTTTACTCCCTAAAGGGCTTCAGCATCCTGATCTGGTTTAGACTGAATTCAGGAACTTCATCCTCTGGAAGTGGCAGGAGGCCAAGGACTTGAGTCACCTGCTGGCTAGTGAGTCACACTGGCAGGAAGTTGGATTGGAAATGCAGCAGGGACTATAACTGGCACTGCAGCATCAGATGCTGGCATCAGAACAACTGAACCCAGTGCGCCTCACTGCTACCCAAACATTTTTTCCTTGGGTTCATATCTCTCTACCCATCTGAACATTGTACATAAATGGAATCTTAAATACCTAAGTGACATTTTTTGTCTGATTTTTAAAAATTCAGTGTAATATTTTCAGAATTCATGTATTTTATAGCTTCTATTCATAAATAATTCACTTTTTAAACTTTAAAAATGCTCTTTTCACGATTCAGGTGTTAGGAAATAAGCTTGTATTAAATTATTTACATACGATGAACAAACAAGTTTTACCTATTTCATAATACATATTTGGGAACATAGTAATATGTCCCACCCACCTGGCCGCATTCCTTACCTCCCTCCCTCCTACTTTCTTTTCTTTACACCCAGGCCAGTGTGGTGGCACAGCAGGTCACCTAATTTATTTCTCAAGGTTGTTGGTTTTATGATCTAATGTTCATTGTCTCAAAAACTGGTTTCCTATATTTTTGTGATTGGATGTTTCTGTAGATGGCTGTTTATTATTTCTGTTTCACAATATTTGCAGGAATCACAATTTTACATCTGAAAAGAGCTCTTCTTGAATAATATTTTAAACATACTATGACCTTTCACAAAATCAGAAACATGCAAATTAGCAGATTTTTAAAAAATATGTATTTTGTTTATCCGAAAGGAAGAGTTGTAGAGAGAGTTATGGTGAGACAGAAAAAAATCTTCCTTCTCTTGTTTTTTGTTTTTGTTTTCCAAATAAACAGAAATTGTCACAATAGCTGAGGCTAGACCAGGCCAGAGTCAGCAGCCTGAAACTCCCTCTGCTGTGGCAGGGCCTAAGTTCTTGGACTGGATTGCTTTACCAGGTGCATTGTCAGGGAGCTAAATTGAGAGTGGAGTGGCTGGAGGTCAGAAAATGTCACATGAGATGCTCGTGTGGCAAATGGTGACTTAACCAACTATGTTACAACACCAGCCCCACTAATTCACATATTTTTATTCTTGCAGTATTCGTGTCTTTTATGCAATGATGCATTCCTTCACTTATTATCCAAAAAATGTATTTGTGTGTATTAGTCAAAGGCCTTTGTTGGGGTGAATACAGCAGGGAGTAAAACCAAGAATATTCCCTGCCTTAATGAAGTTCACTACCTTGGGAAGGAAAAGTACATTCCTACACTGAAAAAGATGTACTCTGAAAAAAGTGGGGGGATGTTAGCTTTTTGAGCTTACAAAAAAGGTGACATGAGGATTTTGTAATGTATCCTCTTGCTTCCATTCAGCTACATTGTTTGGGACTTGCCCCTTATATCTCTTCAGCGAAAATGTGCAATCGTGAGGATTGTAGGGAGATTTGAAGAGCAAAGGGGGACCAATAATCGCTTACAGACACATTCGCTGATTGGCCGACTCTGTTACACTGAGGCAGAAGCTAGACCTCAAACTTATTTTCTTCACCTATGATCATTGTTTAGCCTCCCCATCTTCTGGGCCAGGTAACTGTGTTTTTGTACAGGGCATCCTTGTCAGGGCAGAAAGAGAAAGAACCAGTAGATTTCAGTGTCTCATGGCCCCAACTCATTCTTACTCTCCTTGACTTGTTTTCCCTTCCCTTCCCTTCGCTAAAGACACAGAGAAAACAGCTTGCTGAGATGGCTGGATCAGCCAATTCCCAGTTTAAAAATACATTATCTTCCTATCTATATCTGTTATATATATGTATGTATCTCAGTTAGGTCTCCTATGGCTGGCTGAGTTTAAGATTTGAGAAATTCAGTGCCTTTTTTTAAAAAAAAGAAAGATAATTATTCAAAAGGCAGAACAACAAAGAGGAAGAGACAGAGTGATGCTCTAGCCACATGCTTACTCTGTGATGGCCACAACAGCCGGATCTGGGCAAGCGGAAGCCAGCAACCAAGAGCTTCACCCAGGTTCCCTAAGTATGGAAATCAGTGGTGGGCTTAAGTATTTCAGCCATCTCCTGCTGCCTTCCTAGGCAGGTTAGCAGACAGCTGGAACAGAAGCAGAGCATCAAGAACTCCAACTGGCAATCTGATATGGGATGCCAGAATTATAGACAGTGCCTTAACCCATTGTGTCTATTTTAAAATTTGTTTAAATTTTAAATTTACTTGAAGAGAGAAAGGTAAGGAAGGCTGGGAGTGAAAAAAACTGGAGAATGAGTGTCTTTCATCTGCTGGGTCACTCCCCAGGTGCTTGCAGCAGCCAAGGCTGGACCAAGCCAAAACCAGGAGCCTGGAATACATCTAGGTCTCTTATCTGCTCTTTCCCAGGGTATATCAGTACAGCACTGTATAAAAAACAGAGCAGATAGGACTTTAACATGCACTGCAATATGGGGTGTGGTTGTTGCAAGTGATAACTTAAACCAGTGTACCATAATACCCCACACAGTCCCACATGTCCCACATTTTGGACCTCACTGTCATTACAGAATAACAGATGAAAAGCAGGTCATGGTTCCATTATATTATCTCCTGAAGCTAGTATGAAGCCATCTTAAAATGGAACAACATTGAATATTTGCTTCTTAGGAAAATAGCTGTATCTCCTATATGAGAAATCATCAGGGATTCAAAAAGAGAAGGTATCTACATCAGATACTATTAGAACATTCCAGAGAGAGGATGACAAAGGCATGAAAAAAGGCAGGAATAATTAAGAAGCTGTGATTAGTATGTTAGGAAGTAGAATGAATGGACTCTGGACTTTAATTTTATGTCCATACATAAGTTATTTGTGTTTTGAAAACGACAATAAGATGTGAAAACACAGAGGAAGCAGCTAATTATTGGGAACATTGCTGATATAAAGAATCCAAAGTGACAAAATAGAAGTAGGGACAAAGATGTCTTCTCATTAAGGAGACTTTTAAAATTTCATGGAAAATGTATATTATTTTTAAAAATTATGCATGTATCTTTTTAAATCTGCACCAAGATACATATGTTTTAATCCATTCTTCATGACCTTAAAACACACATCCGTTATTTCTGTGCAACTCTGCATCACCCCGTTTCTAATACAGATTTATACCTCCTTGCAAACTGTGACCTATTGGTCAGCACATCCTGAATCCCTGGGATTTTGTAAGAATTGCAGAATGTCAAGCCTTCACATATACCTTCCTAAATTCATATCTGTGTCTTAACAACACCCCCACATGCATGTTGAGATGAGCAAACCACTGTGAATTTTCTAGCATGTTGGAGAAAACTAAAGTCACATTTGTTCTGCTGGTCCGATATAATGATCCAGACCAAATGAGTGGTTATGAAAATGTTGAGAAAGTCCCTTCTCCACTCTCAGGGCATCAAAAAAAATCTTCACATTCTTCTTCACACTTATTATCTCCAAAGTGCTATTTTAGCCTCCTCTGAGTCTTAGGAGCAGGTGAAATCCTGACTTCTTATCACCACTTGTAATTTTCAAACATCACAACAGCCTTGGTTGTCAGTGGGATTTTCCTAAGCATTTGGCATGGAGGAGACTTAGCACAACTTCTATAATGCCAGTAATAAAAGACCTTCATTTGGGATGCCTCAGAAGCAGATATAAAACATTATCTAGTTATGATTAGATTAACGGAGTTTCTTCTAATGAAGGCATTTCTCCCTTTTCAATTTCCTTACACTAATAATGAACAGAAAATGCATGGAGCTCTTTCTATCACTGAGTACTTTTAATGAAAGCAACAGTAAGTACTCAGCTTCAGAATGAAAGCATCAAATTCCTGGCCAAGCACCCTTATCAGTAGAGCACTACAGTTAATTTCAACACCGTTTACCTGAGATCTGCTGATTGCATCTCTCTGTGGAGCAATGCCTAGCATCTTGCTCAAATATAATTTGCTCATTTAATTTGGTAGACATCTAAATAAATGAGAGGTTATGGTCAATGCAGTTAATTTTCAATTTTCACTCAACTAAAAACAATATTTTTAGTTTTCTACAAGATTTTGTGTATTAAGTCCACCTCTAAATTCATTTCAAACCATCATGTTCTCTTTACTCTAGCCATATGACTTTCTGGTATTTCCTGTAACATGGAAAAGCAGCTCCTTCCCCAGGTGCTTCACAAGTACGTTTCCTCCCCCCCCCCCCCCCCCCGCCGTGTTCACCGCTGGCCTGTGCTTCCTTTCCCATCAACCCCTGGCCCCAGATCCTTGTTGACTCTATCCTTACCTTGCCTTAATTTGCAGTTTCTGATCATCACCTCAGAGACCTCCAAGTTCTGCTTTTCCTTTGCCTCCCACTTAAAGTGGATTCCCCAAGATAATTTTCTCAGACTACTTGCTCTGTTTTTTTTTTTTTGAGACAGTTATCTGAATTTATAAGAATTTGTATTTCTCAATCTCTTTGAGATTGAGATAAAAATAGGCTATCCCTCCCCACACCAGGATCTAGTACATAATCATGGATCATAGTTAAATATCAGTGAGATACTGCTTTTCCATGCTTGCTTTCCTGCTATCCGAAGGGATCCATGTGCCTAGGAATTTGCATGCTTCCTTTTATATATTATGTATAATGCGGTTAACCTTCTGTGCTTTTAATGCTGTATTTTGTGCTTGCACATCTGGAGTGCATATTTAAGTTATCAGCTTCTAGATGAAAAAAATATATCTTTGTTGTTTAATTTCACTGTATACTGGCTGGAATATTTCCATGCACAAGATGCATCTCAAGTGGTGAGCAAACTATTCTTGTGCACTTCATTGCACTCCAATTGAGCAGCAGCTTTTAACCATTTTAAAGGTCAAGATCCTTGGCAGAGAAGGTCAGGCACTTGTAGACTTAAGGTGCATGAGGTCGTCGTCTTCTGAGGCTCATTCATTGTCCAGAATTGGGGAAATCAAGCCTGATATTTATGAATTAAGATATTTGGTAAAGGAAATGTAAGAAAAAGGGATCCTTTCAGTCATTACTAATGTGCATTAGAAATTCCAGAAGGTACTGGTCATACCCTCAGTGATGTTTCTTAACTAAAATAATAAATAATAATCCTGGGCATGCTTTGAGTAATGAAAATATTTTGAAGAATTTAATATTTGAATTGTTTCTAGGATATTAAGCAGAGATAACTGCAACAAAGAAAGAAATATCGATCTGTGGCTTCTTATATTATTAAAAAATCATGTGAGTCTAGGAATCTTTAAGAGCTCATTTAGCAATTGAGTATCTGTGTGTTCCAGGCGTTGTTCTAGTCGTTGAAGGCATAGGACCTGAGAACAGTAAGGCCACAGACTGCAAAGTGATCAGCAGAGGAGAGAGATAGGAAATGAAACACACCAGCCAGGTAATTCCAAATATGAATGTCTGACACAAAGGAGGTAAAATAGGGAGATACTAAGGAATGCTGCTTCAAGGTAGGGAATCATATATGGTTTTATTTAAAAGTTTATTTTTGAGCCCGATGCGATAGTCTAGTGGCTAAAGTCCTTGCCTTATATGTACCAGAATCCCATATGAGTGCTGATTTGTGTCCTGGCTGCTCTACTTCCCATCCAGCTCCCTGCTTGTGACCTGGGAAAGCAGTAGAGAATGGCCCAAAACCTTGGGTACCCTGCACTCATGTGAGAGACCCAGAAGAGGCTCCTGTCTTCTGGGTTAGGATCAGCTCAGCTCCAGCTGTTGAGGCCACTTGGGGAGTGAACCAGCAGATGGAAGATCTTTCTCTCTGTATCTCCTTCTCTCTATAAATCTGACTTTCCAACAAAAAAAAATTATTTTTTGCTTCAAGTTAGAGAGAGAGACACAGAAAGAGAGAGAGAGAGAGAGAAGAAGAAGAAGAAGAATCATCATCATCATCATCATCATCATCTTCCATTCATTAACTTCTGAAATGACCACAATGGCCAGAGCTATGCCAGCCTTAAGCTGGGAGCCAGAAGCTGCTTCTTGGCTTCCCACATAGGTAGAGCAACAAAGAACTTGAGCCACCCTCAGCAGCTTTCCCAGGAACTAGATTTTCTCAATGCTGGAAGAGGGATGGTCCATATACATTACTGGTACATTCAAAATAGGAATTCCAAAAATCGGTGAACCGGCCATGGTTTCTCTTAATATAGAGAATGTTTTATTGGATTTTTTCCTTAGCATTTATCTTCTAGTGTATTTGAGTGTATAGTAGCCGTTCATACATAAGTAGAGAATATATCAAACTTTAACTATAGTGTTTTCAGGCTACAGGAAATCTCAGTGTGCTAAAAACCAGCCACCCTGGTTTTGAAATTTTGTTAGTAACAAAAGAACTAATACAATTAATATATTTCTTGTTTTTGCTTTAAAGATTTATTTTGTTTACTTGAAAGGCAGAGTTGCCAAAATGGAGAGACATAGAAGAAGAGTTTTTCCATCTGCTGTGTCACTGTCCAAATGACTAAAACGGCCTTGGCTGGACCAAATGGCATTTGGGCCATTTTTCGCTGATTTCCCAGGGTGTGGATTGAAAGTCAAACAGCTGGGACTCAATCTGGCACCTATGTATGGGACACCAGTACTACCGGCAATAGCTTAACCAGTTACACTACCATACAGGCCGAAGTAATACAATTAAAAGAATGATCATGACCTATTCCAGTTAGGCACTGTGAGCTATTGTGTACATTCTGTACATTTTCACCATTGAACTTTTACAAGAACTCTGCCCATGAAGCCTGTGTCCCAGGAGCAGAGCTGAGCAGTTTTAGAAGCAGGCTGCAAGAAGTTTTATTACCCAACATGATATAGCAGACCCATCTTTGGAGTGGCATGATTAAGGGTCACAACCCTCAGACTGCAAAGTGCCACAAATTGCTGCCTGGTAATGGGCTTACGTAACAAGCCCTAAGACTCTGAGATTGGCACCAGGTACTACAGCCTATGGAATATGTCATTGTCTATTATCAAATTTGAGAAAACTTGGCCGTGCTGCCTTTGGCAAAAAAAAAAAAAAGGCTAAAAGCTACCCCAAATTATATAACAAGTTACTGAACTTAGCATGTATTTTCTTTTTCCGGAAATCAATTTTTGGTGACATAGCTTTTTCACTGTTAAAAAAATGGCAACTTTTCAAATACTAAAGAAGTCATTAAATGCTTTTTAAATTTTCTTCTTAAGAAATTTTAACAGACATAAAGTGCACATTTACAGGGTACAATATAATGTTCTGATACAAGAAGACATTGTATAATGTCCAATTCTGTTGAACATATCCTATGCACTCAAGTATTTCTTTAGGGTGGAAAAATCTGAAATCCCTTTGTTTCTTTTTAATGGTAAATATATACTAACGTTAACTGTATCTGTAGTCAGTCTACCACGTAGCCTCAGCATTTCTTATAGCTATGTAGTTCTAACTTTCCTGGTTTTAATCATATTCTAGCATTTGAGTACTGTCAGAGGTTCAGACTGAGTTCTGATAAACTCTGGTTATTAGAAATGGTTAGAGTTATTCCAGCAGGTTTTCCTGTGCCACGTTATTCACTGAGAATCACTACATTCTCTCTCTGGGTGAGATGGGGCAGCCATTGCGGAGGAAAGAGTACTGCCTCATGCCCAGTGCTTTCTACCATGCTACTGAGTCTGCACTGTCTCTGAGAGACAATGGGAAGGCCATGTTTCACGTCTGGCACACACAGATGTTGATGATGTTTATGCCACTCACCAGGGCCTCAGAAAGGCTTCCGGTGGAACATCTTACACGTTAATGGCTTGGGGCTTTAGTGCCACTTCATTGCTAGTCCAGGTGGAAAGGTAATGATTTGGGAATATTTGAGGCCAATTTATGGCATTCTAGTCAGAAATGGGCTCAGTTTTAAAATACAGACATAGAACTAAGAACTCCTCAGGACAATTCCAACTTCTGTTAGTCCCAAAACTGTTAGACCCAAAAGAGAACCAATGAGTAGGTTTGTTTCATATTTTGATTATTTGCAGTGATGTAATCTATTGTAGGCAGGGGCTTACAGTAGTAAATAGGCCTGGTTTTTGCCCTGAATGTATCTTGAGTACTGTAGAGGAGTCAGAACAACACATAAGGAACGTGGATATAATATTAAAAATTATGATAAATGTTAAGGAAACACAGGGAGAGAAGTCATGGGAGGTCACAGGTCGTAGGACAGGGATAGACATCAGGTGAAGTAGACTTGTATTCCAAGGTAGAAAGAGGGAGTAGAATCAGCCAGGTCAATGTCAACATGCAGATGCTGCTGGCAAACACAGGATTTCTTTCTTTCTTACTTTCTTTTTTCTTATTCGTTTATTTATTCCTATTATTATTGTTATTATTTTATGATACAGTTCCATAGGCTCTGTGCTCTGAGATTTCTCTTACTCCCTTCCCAAATCCCCTCCACCCACACTGATTTCCCCTCTATTAGCAAAACAGTGTAATTTCTCAGAAACAGTCCTAAGTCCATCATTGCAGGCATGGACACTGGCAGAGAGTTCAGCATCCGATTGTCAAGATATAGTAAACAGTTTCATTCGGAGTCCATCTTTGTCGGGAAGTAGAGATGCATACTACATTGTATCCTCACATCTGGATATGATAGTGTCCAATACACAGTTACTATGCATCCCCTTAAATGAAAAGCCATAAACCAAAATCAACAACAGAAAGAAAAATAAAAATTTACAATGCTGTGAAGTTAAATGATATTCCACTGAATAACTAATGTGTTGCTGAAGAAATGAAAATCAAGAACCTTCCTGAAGAAAATGATGCTACTGTACGACCTATGAGTTAGTGAAGAATTTGGTATGAGAAAGCTATTTTGAAAAAATGAAACTAAAAACAAACAAAAATCCATGAGATATAGTTTCCACTGATCTTTGTCGTCAAGATGTGTCTCCCTATTCTGCCATATTGAACCACCTCTTTCTTTTAAAAAATCAATTTTTAATTTTTGTTGAAAAGGCAGATATACAGAGAGCAGGAGAAACAGAAAGATCTTCCATCCACTGATTCCCCACATGGCCGCAATGGCCAGAGCTAAGCTGACCCAAAGCCAGGAGCCTTTCTGGGTCTCCTACATGGGTGCAGGGTCCCAAGGCTTTGGGCCATCCTCTACTGCTTTCCCACGCCACAAGCAGGGAGCTGGATCAGAAGCTGAGCAGCCAGGACATGAACTGGTGCCCACAAGGGATCCTGGTGTGTGCAAAGTGAGGGTTTGGTCACTAAACCATTGTTACAGGCCCCAACCAAAGATTTTCTTAGAAGAAACAACATTTGCAAAGACCTTGAGTGAAAAAGCATGCTGGGCTTCAGGAAGTAGAAGTGAGCCATGTGACTGAGGCTTGATCTGAAAATGGAAGTGTGAGTTGACATAATGGAGGAGGTACCCGATGGCTAGCTTACACAGGACTTTCCAGGGTGACAGGTGTTGGGAGTGTCCCCAACATAGAAAGCCATCGGAGGCTCAGATATGAATGTGATTTTAAAGGTATGCCTTTCACTGCAGTGTGGAATCCAGATTGGAGGGAGCTAAGAGAACAAGAAGTTCATCAAGGTGATTACTGCAGGAAAATTTTTAAGATAGAATCCATAAGTCATACCTACACAATAGAGGGAAGGGGAAGTAAGTGCAGACTGAAAAGTTGGTCTACAGTCTTCTCTCATTATATATAATTATTCTGAGGTATAAAGATAAAATAGAGTTACTCAGAGAAAACTCTAATGCAGTAGAAATGCAAAGTGCCATTTCAGTTAGCATGCTAGTACTAGCAGTCCTAACATCAATTTTAACACACTTGTCAAGGGTAAGCAGAGAAATAATACTGTCGTGATTTTCAATCTCTAGACTATTTGTTTCTTAACAAGAATTGATGTCTTGGACCTGACTTGGTGATTTAATAGCTTCATAATCTGGAAAAGGTCAGTAACAACAGGTGTGCCACCCATTGTGCGTTGTGAGCATTTTATATAACCTACTTCATTTGCTTGCACAAGTTGAGCTTGTAGGAGCTGTCCTCATTTGATAGTTGAAGAAACTTTCACTAAATAAAATTAGGTTACTTGAACTGACTTTATGGCAAAAAAAAAAAAAAACACAAATAAGATCCTGAATACAATTCCAAAATTTTACGTTTCAGTTTCCACATTCTGGCAGAAGCATAGTTCGGCCATCTTTATTGATTGGTTGGGAAGATCAAATTAACCATCATACATCAAAGATATTTAAAAATTACAACAGATGTTAGCAAATGCAAGAGTCTTACATTTATACCTGTCAGTCATAAATTCCATACATTTCATTCTGTATGATGGTCATGGATTCCATGTTTACAGATTTGAATGGTCTGTGTCCTAACTAGGCTTGAAGATATTCTTTCTCTAATCTATGTTTGCTCTGTTGAGTCTTGTTTAAGGCGATATGCTTTGGATGCCAAGCTTTTGTTTGCCTCCAACGTGTAATTTCAGAGCCATCACTGATGAAACAGCAGCTTTTTAGGATATTTTGAAATGATGCAATTTGAGATTAACTTCCGCCAACAGTTAAGAATTTAAAATATCTTCAAAAAGAACAAAGTCTTGGCTAAGTGCATATCCTATAGAAATCTTGGCAAAATGTTTCCCTTCTTTGAAGTGATTGCACTAAAAATATGGAGAGAGAGATGTATGGATTAACCAGATCACCCAGGATCAAACAATGATATATCCATGCTGAATATATAAGACAGTAAATTTTAGTGAAGCAGACAATTGGTGGAGAGTGTTTACTGGTAACTCATTCTTTTTTATATTTAGTCATGTAAGTGATTTATCTGGGCATTTTGAAAGTAACTTTGATTGGAGTGGTCTATGAAAGTCCACAAATACTCTAACATTTATTTAGTCCACTGAGTGACATTTAATTTCAGCATGATTGGTGTATCTCAGATTTCCCAGGACAGGGTACCAAGTGGAAGGCTTAGATGTTGTTGACATTTCTTACAGGAGAAGATGAGATAAGGTTTGAGAAAACTGTGATTTGTGGTGATAAGTGATTATTCAGAAAAATTTTAATTAGCTCTGTATCCATTTAAGATGATACTATTGTGTTCTAGACTCTTCTGATTTTTGAGCTGTCAGCGATTGTCTGTGATCAAATCTTCAACATAGGAAGACAGTTGTCAGTGTTAACTTTCACTACACAAAAGTTAGCTGATGCATTTTCTCTATAACCAAAAATCAAACCATGGTTGATGACTTGTTCACCTTTAATTATCAGCATTTTAGAAATCCTTCAACATATGAGAGAATAACATTTTAGAAACAATTTTAAAATCCAGTAATTTTACATATAAATCAAATCATTTATATGTATAATTTTATAATTGTGAGTCTAAGACTCTAATTATACACTGTATAGCACTTGGAATCCCCAACACCAAAAATAAAAACTTTTATAGTTATGTCAAAGACATCAGTGTGCTTTGCTAAGACCCTCCAAGTTGTAATGACCATATATGCCAGTTAATTTTAGTCATTTGCAAAAGAAGTTTTCACAATAGTGACTGAACTGAATAATCATTAAATTTTCTGAGAAGAGATGTAAAAGAAATGACAGGCTGCATAGTGAAAATGATCAAATGTTCACCTGAGAGTGAGTGTGGTTGTCCAACTGTATGAAAGAACAAACAACAGAAATGATTACAGTGAATATAGTTGTTCGTCAACATGAAGAAGGCAGTGAAAATGTAGAATGGATTAGATCAGTTGTGGAGAAAAAGGGTAGTCCAGTTGGATGAGAACATTAATTTTAATGATTCTCATCGCCATGTGTCAGTTCTACTTGAAAAAGAGCAAATAAAATTATACAAATATAAATGCCCAAATCCATTCATACCATGAGTATTTGTTGATTATTCTGTATTGTGCCTTGGCAATTGGGAGAACAGAGGTTTTGCCTCTGATCATGAGGGCCGTAGTCTAAGGAAAGTAGAAATAAAACATACAACCAGTGATAGTGTTGACTTTACTCTGATAGTGATGCAGTTAAGCTCAGTTTCTATATAATTTGAATGGAACATAGAGAGTTGAGCAAGATTGAGCTGAATTGGAATTTAAGACTCCCTATGAAATAAACCACATTTCTACCAGTGGATCTGCTATTTGGAATGCTTTGTACTTGGTTTTCTTCAATTGCAACAGATGAGCATTCAAATCAAATTAATGAAAGACAAAAGGAAGTATAAAAAAGCTATTATTTCATGTAACTGAGTGTTTCATATTTAAATGCATGACTAGCTTCAGTTTCACTGCTTGGGCAGTCAGGTAGCGAAATTCTGTCCTGATACAGAGAGCCTAAAAAAAAGTGCAATTTTGGGAAGGAAAATAAAAAAAGAAAGGAAGGAACTATAACTTCTACACCTAAGAGTAAATCAATTAGAATAATTTATTGCTCAGATAATGAATGGATAAATTCTTTCAGTAAGTCCCTGAATTGCTCACTGATCAGGGAAGTTCCAAAGTTCTTGAAATAAATTGATGGAGGGGCTGGAGAAGATGAAGTTACACACAATGACTCTGGCTTCCCCTATGAATGCTGGTTCAAGTCCTGGTGATTCCACTTCTCATCAAGACCCCAACCAATGCACCTGGGAAAGCAGTGGAAAATGGCTCACATTCTTGTGCTCCTAACAACCACGTGGGAAGCCTTGATGGAGTTCTAGGTTATGGCCTTGGCTTCGCACATCCCCAGCTATTGTGGCTTGTTTGAGACTGAATCAGCAAGGGAAAGAACTGTCTGTCTGTCCACTGCTTCCCCACACCCTACCCTGCTGAACATCACACACACCATCTATGTAACTGTTGCTTTTATTTTTTAAGATTTATTCATTTTTATTGGAAAGCCGGATATACAGAGAGGAAGAGAGATAGAGAGGAAGATCTTCCATCCGATGACTCATTCCCCAAGTGAGCCTCAATGGCCGGTGCTGCACTGATCTGAAGCTGGGAACCAGGAACCTCTTCCTGGTCTCCCACGCGGGTGCAGGGTCCCAAGGCTTTGGGCCAACCTCGACTGCTTTCCCAGGCCACAAGCAGGGAGCTGGATGGGAAGTGGAGCTGCCGGGATTAGAACCGGCGCCCATATGGGATCCCGGCACGTTCAGGGCCGCTAGGCTACGCCGCCGGGCCCTGTAACTGTTGCTTTTAAAATAAACAAAACTAAGCAGACTGATGACTGAAAAAGTTGAAAATTCTCAACTGGTTTCTAACACAAGGATGATACAGTTTGAATTTGTAGTTATCCCACATCAAAGGAAAATATACTTATGATGAGAAAAATTATGTAAAAGCCCAGCAGACAAAAGTGCTGGAACCACAAAGAATAATATTCACAATAACAACTTTGCTAAGTAGATTGGACAGCAGACTGAGAGAAGATAGAATTAACAAAGCAGTTTGTCACCATCTGACATACAGTACATGAATCACTAAAGGATATCTGAAATGAACTCATGGAAATGCCAAAATTAAACCTGCACGTATAGGAAAACACTGTAAATGATCATTGTATTACACTGTCATCTGTTAATTTCTTTAAAGCACGTTTTGCTGCTCAAAAATAAAGTGTAACACATGTTACAGAATTTATTTGTCTAGGTGACAACAAAAAGGCCATAGAATAAGTGCAACTATACTGTTGCAATATTCTGTTTTACTAGGGATAGTGAAACCTACTCTAAAAACACTGAAGTAAATTAATAAGTATTATAGTCCTATAGCAGCCGATAAAATAATGCTGATATAGTTAAAAAGGAAAAGCAAAACAAAAACAAGAGAGACACTATATTGGAAAAATTGCAAAAGCAATGTTAACTCTAAGAAAGCTTAAAAGAACGCCCATCACCATTGTTTCTCCCCACCTCCTGCCACACAGAGAGAGAAAAAGGCAAGAAAAAGGCAAATTATAAAAGATAGGGAATGACAAAAGCAATGGGTGAATGTTAGTGAACCAAACTCTCCAATTGAAAGACAGTGGTTTTTAATTTGGATTTAATAAAAGATCCAGCTGCAGGCTGTGTCCAAGATATATAGATAGGTTAAATGAAAAGGAAAGAAAAACAAGTGTCATAAACTGCAGGCATAGAAAACTGGAGGGCTGTATCAACATTAGAAAAACGGGCAAAACCTGGAAGCCTTATGAGTGATAAGGAGGGACATTTCAAAAGGGTGAATTTGTAGCACACAACAAATTATAATCGTAAAAATAATTTAAAATCAGTGAGAAGAGTTTCTACTTTATGAAAGTAGAACAAGTAAGGCTAAAATAGAGATGGGAAAACAAATAAAAGCAAATAAATTCATAAACTGAAGACAGACCTAAATATAGCAAAGTAATAGAAAACAAGCCAATTTTCTAAATCCTACTTTTGCATTTTATCTAACTATCAAAACATGGGGAATAGGAGAAAGATGAGGTATGTAGTGATTTCTGATCATTTTTTTTTGTCTCAACATCTATCCTTTTTAATCTAAGCATCATCTCAAACCCGAAGTTGGGCTTGCTCATGCTTGATGATTTCCATTCCTCTCTGCCATTGTCTCCATGTGGTCAAATCCACGTACCTGCCTGTTCAACTGCCTCCTAACGCCCCACCCCCCGAGACACTAATACAAACTCCCTGGTCCTGGTCCTATTCCCGTGTGTCTCAGGACATGTTCAAATGTGCTGTGGATACCAACTCTGAGTCACAATGGGACTCCATAAACTCCTGCCTGCCTACATTAAGTCATAATTAAAACAACCCACAGTGAGAAAAAATTTTGTGTGGTACATGTCCTGGACTCTAATGCAGACCAGCTCAATGGTGCACCCCTCTCTTCTCCCTTCCATGCACTGGGTGAGAGTGACAGGGCCCCCTTCCTTCCTTGTGGCCTGCTGTTCTCTTTTCCCTTCAATCTGTCAGGGACAGACTTCTTTCTCTACCTCTTGTATTTTGTTGAGTTGAATCTACCTGACCAACAATGTGAAGTTACCTTCCTTCCTTGCCAGAGTTCTGCCTGAGAGTAGCTATCTGGGTAGGAGTTAGCTGGACACAGGACAAAAAAAAAAAAAAAAAAAAAAATAGCTACAAGGGTGTCTACCAAAACAAGCAAACTTCCTGTGAGAGGGACATGGGGTAATTTTTAAATTTATTTATTTTTTATTGGAAAGTCAGATACACAGAGAGGAGGAGAGACAGAGAAAAAGATCTTCCATCCAAAGATTTACTCCCCAAGTGGCCACAACGGCTGGAGCTGTGCTGTTCCAAAGCCAGGAGCACAGAGGCTCTTCTGGGTCTCCCATGCAGGTACAGGGTCCCAAGGCTTTGTACCATCCTTGCCTGGTTTCCCAGGCCACAAGCAGGGAACTGGATGGAAAGTGAGGCCACCAGGATTAGAACCGGCACCCATTTGGGATCCCAGCATGTGCAAGGCAAATACTTTAGTTGTTAGGCTACTGCGCTGAGCCCAACAGGTAGGCATTAAAATTTCCAATAGGAGAAAGAAGTATTCTGTGAAAGACACTCAAAAATCATGACCTTGTCCTCAGGAACCTTTCTAGGGGAGGGCTAGGGTTCACTCTCAAGAGAAAGAGACCTCCAAACCGAATTAGGGGAAAAATGCATGATAATAATAGCAATACATATATTTTGTGAGGTACTTAGATGTATTCAGGGAGAGATTGAAAATAGATTCACAACTTGAGGCTTTTTTGGCATACTCAAGTAATATTGATTTGTGCTTCAAGGCCCACACAAGGAAAGCTTATTATTAACCAGTTGAGGGATTGCTATGCTCTGCTTCAAGCCAAGACAACAATCTTTGTGGTCTGCAAGGTTTGGATGAGCCATTTATTTATAATTTATAACTTAAAGGTGTTGCTCTATGCTTTCCCAAACTTATAAAACAAAAACACTCCTATTAGAACCTTATTTTAGTGATTTGTTTTTCCAGAAAAGCTCTGCGAAATTGAATCTCAGATTTTAAAATATCATAAGGTCATAAGATGTAGTGTTTTGCCTTCTACTAAATTCTAGCTTTCCCTTAAAATACAAGCCAGTAGGCATATTCTGTGAACGGTTAGAGAATAAATCTTTTACACATTGGTGGTGAGTTGGAGTTTCTCTCATAGCTCCTCAACCCTGCCATTGCTGCACAAAAAGCATTTTTTTTTTAGAATCAATAGTGTTTTAATTTCTGTTTTTTTTATTTTTAAAATATTTTATTAGAATAAAGGTCGTATACCTTGTGAAAGCCCCTCCAATGCATGAATTTCACAATTTTTAGGTAGTAATTCATCTTACAACTTTACTTTGCACAAAGTTTGTGAATTTGCAGATAGAATGTACAAATACTGAGCAGATATCTAGATGACTATAGTAACAAAAATTCAAGTTCACTGTATTTATCTGGAGACTGTACACTAATCTCCTTAGACTTTTTACACTGCTTGCATACTTACACCATCACAGAGAGTTATTTCTTCAATAGAGTTTAAACTGGAAAGTCGATTGATCACCTTTCACAAACTGTAAATCAGATGGGCCTTCATTTGTGCTCAGATGGGTCTTTAAAGCGACTTCAGGATAAATATAGATAAATATAGGATAGACTTCAGGATAAATGATATCTTAGACACAATATATTGAAAAGACATCATCATTAGATTTTTAAAGTGATAATAAAGAAAATGATCAATATTTAATATAGCCAGAATGTTCAGTGTTTTGGCATTCCCTAGAGTGATATTAATAACTGCTTTATAATAGGTTAATATGCCTGATAAATCTTGCAAGCACTCTTTTTGCCATTCAGGAAAATTTAAGAACCAAAACCTGCAATTATGTGCAAAAACAATCACAAAAAAAAACAAATTAGTTTTGGTCTCCATAGGAAAAGCAAGATTATTACAGTGAAATTAATGATGGTGGAACAAAAGAAAAGCACGGTATCCTGTAGTAAATAAGGTCAGTATTTAACCAATAAAACATGGGAGTCACATTGATTTTTTTTTAAAGATTTTATTCATTTTATTACAAAGTCAGATATACAGAGAGGAGGAGAGACAGAGAGGAAGATCTTCCGTCCGATGATTCACTCCCCAAGTGAGCCGCAACGGCTGGTGCGCGCCGACCCAAAGCCGGGAACCAGGAACCTCTTGTCACATTGATTTTTAAAAACAAAGCATGGGGCCCGGCGGCGTGGTTTAGTGGCTAAAGCCCTCTCCTTGAATGCACCAGAATCCCATTTGGGCGCCGGTTCTAATCCCGGCAGCTCCACTTCCCATCCAGCTCCCTGCTTGTGGCCTGGGAAGGCAGTTGAGGATGGCCCAGTGCATTGGGACCCTGCACCCGCGTGGGAGACCAGGAAGAGGTTTCTGGTTCCCGGCTTTGGATCGGCGCGCACCAGCCGTTGCGGCTCACTTGGGGAGTGAATCATCGGACGGAAGATCTTCCTCTCTGTCTCTCCTCCTCTCTGTGTATCTGACTTCATAATAAAAATAAATAAATCTGTAAAAAACAAACAAAAAAACAAAGCATGCAAATTACAAGGAATACAATATACTTCTCTTACCCAAGTGAAGTAATGTTTATGAGTATTGAAAGAGTGGGGAAAAAAGAATGTATTAGATCCCTACACCTAGAATGCTAAGTCCATTCAGTAGAGAAAGAACTGTGCCTTGAGCTAATAATGCTTTGCATGCATAATATCCACTTAAAACATAATGAAATTGTATTAATACTTCAATATATACATATACACAAATACTAATTCAAATATATGAAAGATCTAAATATAACAGCTAAATCCATGCACTCTTTTTTTTTAAAAGATTTATTTTATTTTTATTACAAAGTCAGATGTACTGAGAGGAGGAGAGATAGGAAGTGGAACTGCCGGGATTAGAACCAGCAGCCATATGGGATCAAGGCGAGGACTTTAGCCACTAGGCCATGCTGCCGAGCCCAAATCCATGCACTCTTAAAAAAAACATAGAGCAACCTTTGTATTTAAACTGGATATTTGTGACAGTAAGTGCAAACAGAGAAACATAATTAAAGTATCCTTCATCAAAATTAAAAATATTTGTGCATCAAAGAACACTACCAGGAAAGTGAGATGAGCAACATAGAAATTGGGAGTAACTTTGTAAATCATATAAAGGTCTAATATAAAGAATTCTTGAAACAAATAGGAAAAATGAACTTGCTTTAAAATATGAGCAAAATAATCACATTTATGTTTCTCCAAAGATGTACATATGATCAGCAAATGTATGAAATAATGTTCCATCATTAGTCATTAAGGAAATACATCAACATGATGCACATTCATAAATCCACTAAGCCATAATTTAAAAAATAGTTAAGAAATGATGATTTTAATTAGCTCTTTAATAATAACAGATTTAATATTTGTGACAAGAAAAAGAAAACGTTATCCACTGTTGGCTGAATGTAAAATGATAGAGCTACTGTGAGAAACAGTTTGGAGCTTTTCAGAATGTTAAATACAGGATTAATGTAAGACAGGATTTATATGACTAATTACATATCCCCAAATTATTGCATTTATATGCAATATAAGGATGGGATAAATGCAGTTAGAGTTGCCAGGAGTTGGAGATACACATGAAGAAATGGATGGGGAAAATTCCTGTTGTAATACAGCCATTTTGAAGCTTATTGGAAATATTGTTTTAATAACCTGGTAGATGTTCTAATTTTTTTAATGTTATATTTTCCAATGATTAATTTTAAAGTGTTAGATTAATTCTGTCTAAAAAAAAAAAAAGACCCATGCTAGGATGTGGAGTTATTTAAGTTCTTACGATGACGTACTTTCAATGCACCTTTCCTTTTCTTTAGTTAATACTAAGGAAGTACAAGAAAGAAAAAAAGGACAGCAAGAACACATGAGGCCCAGTTTGATTATGCTGTCTGTTTTCATTTGTTAAGTGGTGTAAGGTAAAATGACAGAAAAATATCTAGAAAATCCGCATTTCTTCAGTCCTCTAAAGTATGTACAATATGAAGTCGGTAGTGTTAAGCTGGCTAGTTCTTTGACTCTGTCGTCAAGAGATATGCAGATGTACTTTTGTGCCAATGGTGAAAGGAAGGATAACAGAGTTTTTCAACAAATCCACTGCTCCCATCTTATCTGTGATATCCACCAGCTTTTTATTAGCAGGTTTATGCCTCTACAGCTCCAATTTTGAAATCTAAGGTCTTTTTAGGCTAAAATCTTATGAGTATCAGAATGTTTTAGCTGCTTTTCAAAGATAAAAATAAAGGCTCTTTTATTACGGAATAATATAAAAGCCTTCAGAATCATCAGAACTCAAAATCTGACCATATAGGAGAGGGTAAATACAAAAGAATAGTGTCTCGATTTTCAAGAATGCAACATGGATGACTAGTACTTTTAATATTAGTGCCAGAAAATGTTGGCTTTTCTAATTATTATAAGGTAGAATTATTTCAATGCTTCAGTAATGCTGTAGTCCATCAAAGATAAGTTCGATCCATGGAAAAAACTAAGAAACTCAGCAGGGCACAAAATCCATTCTGTCATCAGGGAAAGGCAAATGAAAACCACATTGAGGTTGCTCCTCAGCCCAGTGAGAATAGCTCTTATTCCAAAAATCAACAGTGGTAACTGCTGACAAGGATGGGGAAAGGGTTACCCTAGGGTGTGCTGGATAGGAATGTAAATGAATACTAGCATTCTAGAAGACAGCATGAAAATTCCTCAGAAATCTGAAAATAGATCTACGTATTATCCACTGCTCTCCTTCGAATTTATCTAAAGGAAATGAAATTAGCTTATGTCCTCTGTTGTGGTGCTAGGTGTACTCTGTGAGTTCCGATGGACTGCCGTATCCTCCAGGTGCACCTGGATATGCTGTCCACTGAGATGCAGCTAGTGTCTTAACCAGGAGGCCAAACACCTCTCCCAAAACACCGAATTTTGATGTCCATTTTTTTCTATACCTTTAAGTGGGCAGTTTCTACAGGCCAGCATCCACTTGATGTGCTAGCATTCCATGTGAGTACCGGTCACAGTCCTGGCTGCTCCGTTTCCAGTCCAGGTTTTTGGAAGGCCCAGGAGTAGCTCCTAGCTGCTCTCTTTGGCCTGCCCAACTCCAACAGTTGTGACCATTTGGGGAGCAGGTCAGCAAATGGAAGAGCTCTCTGTATCCTCACTCTGAAACTGCCTTTCAAATAAAAATAAATCTTTTTTTTAAATTACCTATACTTTAATGAATATAAAACAAAATGAACATGAAACTGACACTGATGCTTATAGCACAAGTTATTAAGATCAAACATTAAAAGCAAATCCTGGAAGTAGCAAAGGGAAAAATGACATGTTACTTAAAAGGAACCTGTGATCCACTAAGGTCTGATTTCTTGTCAGAAACCATGGAAGCCAGAGAAAGCAATGATACATACATTTAAAGTAGCTGAAAGAAACAGAAAAATAAATCTTGCTACATATGATACACAGGGAACAATCAGTTTCCAAAAATAGATTCAGATACAAAAAATGAAAGAAGTCTGAACTACAAGAATTTCTAGGAAAATTCTACAGATCGAAATGAAATGAGACCAAATAAAACTCAGATCCTCTGGCAACACTTTAGATGGTGGAAAATGTAGAGATTTGCATTAAACCAAAGTAGTATTGTTATTTGTTTTCCTTTTCCCTTATAATTTCTTCCTAAATTATATAACTGTCAAACATAATCTTTAAAATAGTATCACAGGGCATTGGTAGCACATATAGATATGAAACAGCTATTGGAATATACAGGGATATTTCTGGATTTTGTGTGAAGAGTTATCACATATGAAATGAGTTAGAAAAAAAAAACTAAATATGTGTATGGCTTTCCCTAAGACAACAAGTCATTTGAAAGTTTAATGAAGTATCAGAAATATTTTAAGAGACTGCAGGGTGCCAAAGAATTATTCAGGTGACTTTGGGCTAATCAGTACACACAAATACAGAATTAATAAACTTGCACCTGACTACAGTGGCAGCTAACAAAGTGTGATGCTTGAAATGTCCTTCAAAAGAGAACTTGCCACTGGATGTCAGGGTGGGCAGTCTTGATAACTTCTGGCTGATTTCAGCTTTCCAGGTGAAGACACGCTCCTCCTGGGTAGTTTTAACTGGGTAGTTTTAAGAACGGTGAGCATATTAGCTTTTGGATATTTTATGGAAACACGAAGCTCCTCCAATGGGAAATGTGTGTTCCGGGGATTCCTACTTGGGTATTCCAAGACTTGTGTCTTACCTGTACCATGGGGAAAAGAAATGAGTTCTAGAAATTCCCCCATTGGAATACACGGTTCTACTGTGATTGGAAATGTTCCCTTGTTGGTACTGCTTTTGCTTTACCTTTCACATCCAGTGGACTGCTAGTGCTCCTAATTCCATCCAAGCACGTGCTTCCAGAGAAGGACTCAACCAGCATTGTTCCCAATATACATTTACACAATCCCAAAGCTTAAACAGTCTGTACCACTCTTTAATGTTTTCAGCAAGTCCTTTGTTTTATCTGCAGCAAGAAGAGGACAGAGGTGGATGCATCACTTCATCCTGATATCTGTGAGAAGGGATATTTTGCTACATTCTTATGCACATTATCCTCCCTCAAATGAATGTGGAGTAATGGTAAAGAAATGAGAGGCATCTATGTAGTGTGATTGCCGAAATAATGGTCACAATATATCCTGACTTTTCCTGTGCAATATGGAAGTGAATTCAGTGTTCAAGCACTCATAAAGAACATTCACCACAAGATTTGCTGAAATAGATGTGGTACTTGGAATAAATTCAAGCTATTTATATTTATTGTCACAACATATCATTCATGGTAAAGAAGAGAATTTTATGTTATTTTTTATACCGTTGGTAATATAAGTATGCAACCATTATACAAGGGCAAAAGTGATGTGAATACAAATGTAAGAATAAAGCAAATCTCCCATGTGTCACTGAGTTCAAGAGAATACTGAAATAAAAAAACAGCTGTTTTATTAAGAAATAAAAGGAATTTTTGAGAATAGAAACAGATAAAAGGCTTTTTCACCTTTCTAAAGGATAATATTGAGCTCTAAAAAAAAGCGATCCATTTAAAACTTAACTAATCAAAACATAGAGGATGGTTGCTCTGTATTAAAAACAGGAAGGAAGGGAGGGAGGGAGGAAAAGAATAGCCCGAGAGGTAGATAATTGCACTACTTGGTAACTGTTATCCTTGGCTCAGAACTTAATGTCCTTCTCTACAGAATGGGCAGAATAATACCTACTATGCATATGTAGTATTAAAAGATGATTAAATTGTGTATCCCAAATCTTGAATTCCAAGGGATTCCCATATCAACTGTACTAGTAATAAATTGTTTGCCTGCAACACTCTGTTATTGCTATCCACAAAATTAGAATTAAACAAGAAAACAACAGTGATCTGTGGAACTGAAAGCAAAGTGATTTGGGAATAAGGAATTGACAAAAGTCTCCTGAGAGTAACAGTTGAAGCAGAGAGAACAACAGGGGTGACTTTCCAATAAGGAGCACACTGATTAAGCACGTTCACCTTTGAAACGAGAGAAAAATTGAAAAATAAAAAAGAGCTAGGTACTTTAAGACCATAGTAAAAAAAAAAAAAACACAGACTTTGAAAAAATATTTCTAAAATATATAAAGGAAATAAAGATTCCCAAAATGCAGCAAAAAGGGACAGGTATTTGTTAACACCCCATTTCTCTGTCCACACCCCATATTCAAGTCCTAATACCCTTCTGAGTCTAGCTCCCTGTTAATGTACACCCTGGGAAGCCGCAATATCTCCGGAGTCCTGGGGTCTCATCCAAGGGAGCCAAAGCTCTTGACAAATCTCACCAAAGAGAGTATACAGATGTCAGAAACGCATATGAAAAGATCATTTCCATCATATGTCATTAAGAATATGCAAATCAAAGCACCAATTAGATGCTATTATAGTCCTATGAGATTAGTCAAAATTCATTGGTTGATAATTCTGATGAAGATACCAAACAATAGGAGCTCCCAATGATTGTGGGAGGATTATAAGATGGTCCAGCCACTTTGCAGACCTTTTGACTTTTCTCATAATGCTAAAGCATTTTTGCCAAATGTTGTGGCAACCATTCTCTTGGATTTTTACCCAAGAAGTTAAAAGCCTGTGTTCATACTAAAACATGGTCATGGATGTTTATAATAGACAGTACATCCAGACAGTAGAACATTATTCATCAGTGACTGCAGCTGTAATGTACTGATAATCCATTGCCTGTAATATATCCCATATGAGTACTGATTTGAATCCCAGATGCTGAACATCTAATGCAACAAGTGAACTCTGTATGTCGGGAAAGTAGACAAGGGTGGCTCAAGTACTTGGGTCCTGCAAGTCTGCAGTTCTTGGGTTTGGCCAGGCCCGGTCAGTCTGGGCTATTGTAGCTCTTTATAAGTGAACCAGCAGATAAAAGATCTCTTCCTCTCTCTGTCTCTCTCTCTGTCTCTCTCTCTCTCTCTCCCTCTCTCCTTTTCTCTCTTTCTCTCTTTCTCTCTCCCCCTCTCCCCCTCTCCCCCTCCTCCTCCCTCTGCCTCCCTCCATTCCTCCCTCCCTTCTTCCCTCCCTCCTCCTCTCCCCCCTCTCCTTGTCTCATTGACTCTCCTCTCTATTTCACTCTCCATTCCTTCCCATCTCTCCCCCCTCATAACTCTGTCTTTCAAATAAATAAATGTCAGTAAATGAAAATACAGGTAAATGAAGGAACTCTTGGTTCCAACTATATGATATCGTGAGAAGGTAAACTATGGAGAAAGTGAAAAGGTAAAAAGATTAATGGTTGTCGGGGTTGGGTAGATGAAGGAGGAAAAATTAGCGAGTGAAGCACAGAGTTTCAGGACAAAGCTGTCACACTGTGTGACGCTAATGCAGGATACATGTCACTATACATTTGTCCAGACCCACTGAATACACATTCCCAAGAGTGAAGCTTACTGTGATGTATTACATAGGGTGAGTGTGTGTCAATGTAGGCTCACTGATTTTAACAAATGCACCAATCTGGTAGGGCATGTTGAAATGGAGTAATCCATGCATGTCGGGAGCCAGGTTAAAGGAAATCTGTACCTTCCTCTTGATCTTGTATGAACTTAAAACTTACCTAAAAATAGAATCTTACTATTTTTTTTTTTTGCCTAACAAAAAGGCAAAGATGAAAAAATGCTGGAACATATCAGATTTTACTTAACTTACACTCATTTAAAGTATCAAAAAAATTTTAAAATCCCTCCAACCTTAACGTTTTCATTGAATTTTTACCCACCTATCTACATTTTTATCTTTTAACAGTTATTCAAGAACTTGATGAAGAAAACCAAAACACTAGCAGTTGTTTTTGATCAGTTCAGGCCTTAAGGTCTGTGGCACTTTGGAGTTTAGAACATGGTTGAGCACATTTCCAGTGGTCTCAGAATTCCTGGGCCCAAGTATGTGTGTGTGTGTGTGTGTGTGTGTGGCCCTTGAGATCACATTTGGTAATACTTTAGTATCCATGTTACAGATGAGAAAAACTGAGTCTCAGAAAGCCTCACAAAAACTTCCTGGACATGTGGGAAAATGAGGATTTGACTGCCTTTAGGCATGAAATTGGAGTCCTGTGGGGGAGGGGACTGTGGGGAGGGGACTGTGGGGAGGGGACTGTGGGGAGGGGACTGTGAGGGAGGGGGATTGTGCAGAAGAGAACACCGTGATGCATAAACCGCTACAAAGGACAAGGTGCCGCACACACTTGGTATCATTTCAACTGCAGAGATGTTTGGTGATTGAAAAGATATGGCAGCTTGAGTTTTACATGGGAAGGAAATGGAAACTCAGAAAGCTTAATGGTGTCTCCCAGATTGTACTATGAATAACCAGAGAGCTGGCTGGCAACAGGCAAGTGTTATGGTTCCCATCTTATCCTCCCTCCATTGTTAACTATCAGGTGAAAGGACAGGTAGGAGTCCGACATGAAGGTGGTAACTATTGCATAGGAGAGTTCAGTTTCTGGCTTAAGTTCCCCTTTCCTATTGCAAACTCAATTAATATAACATTATCATAAACTCCAGGAGGGCAAGAAAAGATACATCTTTTATCTGACTTTAGCCCTAGAACCTATCAAAGCACTGACATTGGGAAGGGACTTGACACATAATGCTTGAGTAAATGAATGAGTGCAGCAGTACAGAGTGTAAAGCCCTCCCAGGGCACACGGAGTGCATTTGCTGCTTTGTCAGAGGAAGGTCACCTCAAGAGCCGTTCCTGGGAACTATCCACATGGCAGTTCTGGGTGTGCGCCTGGCTGCTCTGTGGATGCGCTCTCCTCACATTCCTTACAGTTCCTGTAGACAGCATTTTTACCTCTTGAAGTTTGCCGAGATTTAGTATTTCCTTCCAGGAGGAAAGCGAACACAGCACCAAGTGCTGACTCATGGGCCTTTGGAGTAGCTCCAGCCCCTGCAGTATGTGGTCTTCATCCAGGGAAGCACGATTTGGAAGCCTGGTGGATGACTTTGACCTGGCGCCAGTTCACAAGACCAAGAATGATGATCAACTTGCCAGGTTGTAATGACAAAACATGTTAAGTGTCGTGTAATGACAAAACGTGTTAAATCAACTTGAAGTGAACTAGAACTGGAACTTAAGCTCTGAATGCAAACTGAGGCTAGAATAACACAGCATAGTGCACCACAGAGATGCTAATGAACAACAGAAAAGACACATTTTTTTTCTCATCAAAACAGAAAAAGAGAAAGAATGCAACCCCCATGGCAGAACAAACACACTTGTTCCTTTACTTTGCCAGATGGGGACCTGAAGTCCTGGAGCTAGGGACTGAGCCGTGGGGTGCCTCCTCACACTAATGAGGTTTGCCCTAGAATTTGAGGAGACAGATGGCCCTGCAGGTCGGAAGCCCTCAGCCATCTCCCTAGGAGTTGGCATGATTACCTTGGTCCATTTCTTGCCACTGGTCTCTGCCCTCCGTGTCCCTTTCCTTTCTTTTCTATTTATTTTGTAGCTTTGAATTTGCTTAGTGCCATGATAATCGCTTTTCCCTGGCATCCCTCCTTCAGTATCTTGCTGACTGCCTATTTTTCTAGCCTTGCAGGATTCTTTCCATGTCTCGTGTTTGATGTCCTTTCCTCCAGTATTTTTGTTTTAGCATTTCCGTCTTGATAATTGTGGATGCCATTAAATACCTGTATATGCTCAAGTGTCGCAGGAAGGGCCCATGGATGAAGTAATGAAAACAAAAGAAGACCCTATGGAAGTGGTAGATCTGTTTCTGCACCTGCTACCCAATAAAAAGAGGTTGCTGCTGAAATCATGGATTAAAATATTGTGGTCTTTGGAAGAAGCGGGTGTCTCCCCACTTGCTGCTGCTGGCATTTAGGTCCCAGCAGTCTTGGCCAATAATGTAGATGATCTTTTCTCACCCTGTGAGACAAGAAAGAATTTCCACACAATGTGGCAGATTCACCACAGAGTTGATTCTCAGGATTCAGGCATCAGGCCAGAAGCATGTGGTACGTTGGCTGGAAGAACTCTGAAGAGTCATTTTTGTTTTGTTTATGTGAGATTGTACAAATCTCCTGCGGAATTTGAGTATTACAACCCTCCTGTGGGCTATCTCATGCCAACCATCACTAAAAGAAATCAGAATGGTCTGGTAGAAGTACAGCTTTTTAAGAATATAGGAAGTGCTGCAGTGACTGATAGCGGGATATTGCTCAACCTCTACAGAGGAGGAGTTATGGCGTGCACTGTAGCATGGGAAAGCCTTGAAGACTCTTTTGTTAAGTGAAATAAGCCGCTCACAAAAAAGACAAATTCTGTATAGTACCATATGCAGGTGGTACTATGGTAATCTAAGTTCTGAAAGTGGAATGCAGGTTGTCAGAAGCCTGGGGGAGGAGAAAATGAGCAAGTGGTGTGAAGTGAGTACAAAGTTTCAGTGAAGTGGCAGCTCTGCTCCACAGCGATCTGAAGAGTGAACACCACTGAGCTGTGCAGTTAGAAGCATTTAGAATGGCATATTTTGTATTATGAGTTTATTTTTACCACAATTAAAATTCCTTAAAAAGATATGTGGGGTTCAACACTGTAGAAAAATAATGAGGAAAAAGCAAAAGAAGAATAAACTGGTAATGTAAGATGATGGTTATTTCTGAGTTGGGAGAGGAGAAGGGCGGTATAGAATGGTTGAAGAAAACCATGTAAAGACATGAAAGACAGGAAGACTGTGGTTGCCTTACAGCGCTCATGATGGGCTGTGGCTCCAAGGGCAATCCTGTGCTACTGGAAATAAATAATGAAGCCTAGGAAAAGGTCAATGATGAGAATGTGGAATGAGTTCAGGATTAAGAATTGTTACATTTCACTCCTATTTAGAAAATAGTAAAATTGATTATATCAATCTCCATTTAAAAATATTCCACAGTTCTATATTTTTCACTTGAAAATTGTGGCGGTTTTTTGGCAGTTGTTTGGTCCAGACTGCTGTGCAATACTCCTGTGTCTCTCTCCCTCAAGATGCTCTAAACTCCAGTCATGCTGAACTGGTTGCTTTTGTTCATGTCCATAGGATCATCCTGCCTCCTTGCCTTTCAAGAGGTTATCTATCACACATCTCCTTGAGCCTGTTACACTTGCTTTCTAGCCAACTTCTGCCTTGTCTTTTCACCCTGGCGGCAGCTGAGGGACTTTCTCTACCCCTCTGTCAAATAGCAGTCATAGTCATTGTCCTGATTGATCCTGTTCCCATTGACAACAAGGTCATACTTGTCTTGCTTGCAGCTTTGTGCTCTTAGCACAACACTCTGAACCTTAAGAATGGGAAATGATACAGGTCTCCAACAACAACCACAAACAGTGGTGAGTCTTAAAGCTCTAACAGCTTTGCTGCAAAGACATAAACCTTTACAGTGTTGAGTGGCTCCCATGTTACAGAGGGAAGTGTACTGGCTTTCTTAGTATCCTCTGCCAGGCAGGTTCCCGCAACTAGCTTTATTCTATTGTTTCCTTTGCCTAACGTGTTTGTCTTCCCACTTATTACCTGTTTAGCTAACTCACTCACTCCAAGATTTTGCCCAATATTAATTTTAATGGCTGCTTAATGAACTTGCCTGGACAAATGATCTCTGGAATTCTCTCTCACCTATTCCGCTTTTTAATATTTCATGGAACTCATGTTCTAACATGCCTTAGGATTTTATTTGCCATGTTTTTCAATTAACCCCCACTGCATTGCTGCTCTAGAATAAGTATATAAACTTCACAAAAGCAGAAATTTATGTGTGTGATTTTTAAAAAAAGCACACAGCATACAATTTGCCGTCTTATCCGTTTTAACTTTACAGTTCAGTAGCATTAAGTAGACTTACTATGTTGTAAAATAGATCTCCAGACTTTTGCATCTTGTAGAACTAAAACTCCATAAACGTTAAATAACAGTTCTGTACCCTAACCACTCCCTGATCCCCAGTGACTACGATTCTTTCTTTTTCATGGATTAAACTAATTTAAATAACTGATATAAATGGAATCACATAATATTTAGAATTTTACAAAATACTAATTTATTTATTTGAAAGGCTAAGGAGTTACAGAGAGAGAGAGAAAAGAAGAGACATAGAGATCTTCCATTCACACCCTAAATGGCCATCGGGGCTGGGTCCAGGACAGGCTGAAGCCAGAACCTTGAACTTCATCTAGGTCTCCAACCTGTGCTCAGCACGCAGCTGTTTCAGACATCTTTCACTGCTATCTTAGGAGCATCAGAGGAGAGGTGGATCAGAAGTGGAACAGTCAGAGCTTGAACCAGTGTTCATATTGGATGCCAGTGGCTTAAGCTACTTTACTACAATGCTGGCCCTGTATTTGGTGCCTTTATAATTGGTTTATTTCAGATAGCCTGATGTCCTCAAGTTTTATCCAAGTTGCCTCCTACAGTAGGATTTCCTTTCTTTTAAAAGACCTCATAGTGTTCTGCTTTGTGTACACACCACATTTTGTTTATCCATTGATTATCTAATGGATGTTCATGTTATTTTCATACATAGGCTGTTGTGAATAGGTGGTGTATTTTAATTCACTGATGCATCTCAAGCACCTAGAACAGTTCTGTTTATGTCAAAAGATGGGGGAGGGGTAATGTTTAGTGAGCAATGTAGGAGCTATTTGTTAAAACTAGAACTTTCAATAGGCATGTTCCTACTTCAAACACTGCTTTCTACTGTTGACATATTTAAAACATTTCTGTAGGCTTGTCCTTAGTATGTGAAAGGAATCATGAAAAAAGTGACTGTGAAGCCTGACTATCCAGACATTTCTTATCCATTGTATGGTATTAGTATCTTGGTTCTTAGGATGGGTCTGTGTCTAGAAGATCACATGTACAATGCTATCAGCCTAGAACTGGGGTAGTTAACAATACTCTGAGATATATGCACATATAATGAGATGAGTTTTTGGCCTCCAAAGAGAAAAAAACTTAGTGCAGGTGGATCCTCAGGGAATGAAGAGAGGTTTGGCATACAGTGTACACCAAGGGGTGCTAGTCTCCCTGGGGAGGATTTGGTTGTTGTCTGTAAGAGTATGTGGGTTTCCTTGACAACCAGCTCCAATTCCAGCCAGTGGCTGGAGTCAGAAATTTTGCTGCTCCCCTTGGAAAGCCCAGAAAAGGATTTCTTTCTATCCATTGACTTCTAAAGATGTAGGGCTTGGGCGAGCTTACCCCAACCACACCACCTTCCCTTTAAACGGGAAGTCTCCTAAGTATGTTGATGCCTCTGAGATCTTAGTAGTAGATTTGAAGGTAATTGTGGAAGTGTGCATGGCTTAATTTATTTTTTTCTTGGAGTTCATGGCTATTGAATGCTATAATTAAATTTAGGTTTTCATTGGTAAGTTACAGAGAAGTGAGATTGACAGAACAAAATCCGGCAGCTTCACTGAAGGGGGTCTACTGACAACTATTGCCAAGTAGATTTATGGATCTACTTCTGACCTTTAAAATTCTTCAGGAAAACCTCTTCAGAAATCCCTCATTTACTGGTGCTACTATAGCATATAAATTCCTTCATGGAGGCAGTAGTATTTGAAAAATTAAATATTTCTTTCATATTCTTCTCCCTAAATGTCTGGAAACAGTTGCTCCGGAACCACAGTGATTTAGAGAAGCATATTTCTTATGCATACCCCTCAGAGTAACTTTTTCCCTGAGTTAGTGCTGCTACTTGACTCAACAGTCACTCACTAGTCCAGTGCTACCCTGCTACATACCACCAGCATGTGCTTGCCCAAAATTGAAGTTCTTTGTTGGAATTTTTTGGTATTCATCAAAAACCTGCTTGTTAACTATGTAATGATGTAGTGTCTGTAGAATAGTGTGATGTGATGAATGAAATATTTATGCACAAGACTGTGGATTATTCAAGTGCAGATTCCTAGATAAGTGTAGCCAGTTAATATTTATGAAGTATCAAGAAAATTCTCAATCATTCCTCACTTAGAAAATACACATATGATGTACTCCTCTCCAGCCTAGGCAGAACAGCTCCCCTGGAGCACTGAGTGGGGTGTCAGGACCGGGAGGAGAACTAGAACAGCAGGTGGCTGCTGTTTGGGCACTTGTTTCCTGCCTGCACAATATTCAGATATTTTGAAAATTCCACTCAGTTCCTGTCACTTGATGGTGTGAAAGCCTTTCAAAGACTTCCTACTGTACTTTGAAGACATTTCAAACAGGGAGTGACTCCTTGACCTCTTCCCTAGTGGTCCTGATGTTGTTAGACTCTAGCCACACTTCCCTTCCTTCTGTTAATCAAACGAGCAGACTTCATTTCTGCAATAAGACATTTGCATTTACAACCTTATTCTTCCTGTAAGACTTTTATCCCTGCACCTCTACATGGTTGTCTCTTTTCTTACCTGAACTGAGAGATCTCAGAGAGCTCTTTGCTAATCCTTCAGTCCTCTCCTCATTTGTACATGGTTACTTACTGTAACTCCGTAGCTCTCCTCAAGATCCACAACTATGTCAAAAATTAATTTTTACTGATCTCTTTCTGTATCCTAACTAATACACTTTTCTGTATCATAATAAGCATTCCCATTGGTGTTTGACACACTAGGTGTTCAGCTAGTGGACGATGGATAGGTGGATGTTGAATGGGGAATTTCTCCCAGTCGTTACACTCTGCATGGTAGTAGTGCATTAGAAAAATCATGTGTAAGTCTACATGAGAAAAAAAAATCATGAAAGGTTGATGTACTATCCTAAAGTTTCTTAGAAACACAGGACATGAACTGACCATTAAAAGATAAGTGGAAGTGAAACGGGAGGAAGAACTTTTTGAAAGTTGTTTAACCTCTAAATCTCTAAGGTTTTCTTTCTGTCCCTTAGGGGTGGAGACAAGCCTGCCCCTCATTTGTGGGGATGTTCTGGAGTCAGAGATAAATGCATAAAAGCTGCTGAGTGCTAATTAGCTCTATCTGTCAGGGAGCAGGGAGCCAGCAGGTCTGAGTGCCTGATTGCAAGGTCTGTAGCTGAAAATACTTTTTGCCAACTGCCTGTAGGGGCTGATAAGGGAAATGACTACATTCTGTAAATTAACATATTCTAAGCAGGTCAGAAGTCCCAGGATGTGGAAAACAGTGGTAAAGATGGGAAGAAAGGTGAAACCACCCCTATTATAGGTACGTTGCTTGAGTAATGAAGCTGTGAATTCCTTAACAAGGATCATTGCCTTGGAGTCAGTGGTGGATGGCATCTGAGTGTAATTTTCAGAACTAACTACTGACAAAACTAGAAAGTATACTTAGATTCCTTGTGCTCACTTCTTAGTTCTTTTCATTTTACCCTTTTCTACATTGAAGATAGATCCACACTGTTACACAGCCTCTATCTTGGTTAACAGAGCATCTCCAACTAGGGTTCCTTCCCTAGAGGATCTCTCAAGCACTGTGCTTCCCTTGACATCATGAGTTACGAGTGGGCACTGGAAGGCAGGACTCTGGTACCAGTCCTGGTCTTTAGGGCTATTAGCAATGACTCTGGAGGTAGTGGAAACCCAGGCGAAGCTATTCTAAAGGATGAAAGGAAATGATTGGCTTCCCTCATGAAATCCAAGAGAAGCAGAGGGCTTTGGAATTTCTGGATCCTAGGACAGTTAACCCACTGTCACCTCTGTCTCTGCCTCTACAGCATGCCTTCTTTCAACCAAATCCAAACTCTAAGCAGTTTTCATTAGACCCGTTGTCCTAAAGACTCTCTACTTCTGATGGCAGATACTGCCTTTCATTGGTAACCCCACACATTCTGCATTTTAATTCGTTATCCGGAGGAGGAAGTGCCTGCCCAGTCCTCTCTGGTCCACGTACCTAGACCCAAAGAACCAAGGAAATATATTCATCTGAGAAAACAGGCTCATAATGTTCAACCATGTGCATGGTCAGGGTTTAAAAAGGAAAAAAACTGAATCAAAGCATAGAGTAAAGCTGGTACTATTCATAAATGTTTTATGTCTCAGAATTCAAGCACTTGCGTGATAGGAGCCGTCAATTGGCTTGGGATGTCATTGTGTAGATTCAACAGAGCAGATGAGAAGACTTCCTAGAATACCTAGAGTGAAATCAGTGCCCAACATTAGTAACTCTCCCTCATGCTGTAGGATGAGCACTATGCCTAAAGTTTACCCTGAGGGAAAAATTTAAAGATTGGAATGAGCCGTTATTTCTGCAGAGTGGCAAAGCTGATGTTCATTAGGTAAGACTGCCAACCTCATTTTAAGACTTTTTTTCTTTCTGTTTCTCCTCTTCCATCTCTAACTCTATATGCAATGGTGAGGCAGTGGTAGTGGCAGGGTCAGGGGCTGGTAATGTGTGTATGTAAAGTTGAATTGATATGTATTAAGTTAAATAAACACAGGTCTACATTATCCTATTTGAATGTTGTAACATGTGAAGTGCCTGGCACACATCTGCTCATTCCTCAAATGCCTGCAACATTGCTCAAATGCTTGCAACATCTGGGGCTAGACCATGCTGAAGCCATGGGCCAGTAACTCCATCTGTGTCTCCCAGCAGGATGGCAGATAGCCAAGTACTTGAACCATGATCTGCTGCCTTTCAGAGAGTACATGAGTGGCAAGTTGAAACAGAAATGGAGGGTGGGATTTGATCCTGAGAACTCCAGTAGGGAATGTAGGCATGCCAAGTGTTGTATGGCCCGCTGACTACAATGCTTTCAACTCCTCACCCCAACATGCTAAGTAATATGTGCTTAAAATGGGAGTAAAAAATGATTGATATGCAGTTATGAATAACCTTGAACAATCTTGTAAATATCTCTCACTCTTATAACAGTACTACAGAGTTCATGGAAAACTAGAATAAAAACACAACAATTTATTTAAGTACAAATTTTGTTAACACTCATTAAATCTGTTCTTAATGAACATTTTAATGACCTTTTTGAAGACTTAGCAAATGCATGAATTTGAAAAGTTTCCACACCAAAAAAAAAAATAGCTTACATTTTAATCCCATCTTCCGTGAATTTATGGAATTCCCTCCTATGTTACGTATTGAGTAGAAAGTGAGTTCTTGGGCATGGCATAATAGCTCAGTGGCTAAATCCTCACCTTGAAAATGCCAGGTTTCCAAATGTAAGCCTGTTCATGTCTCAGCTGCTCCATTTCTCTTCCAGCTCTGGGCCTGTGGCCTGGGGAAGCAGTAGAGGATTACCCAAAGCCTTGGGACCCTGCACCTGCATGGGAGACCTGAATTCTTCCTGGTGCCTGAATTCAGACGGGCTCAGCTCTGGCTGTTGTGGCCACTTGGGGAGTTAACCAGCAAACAGAAGATCTTTCTGTCTCTCCTCTCTGCAAATCTGCCTTTCCAGTAAAAATAAATAAATCTTTAAAAAGGAAAGAAGAATGAGTTTTCTATGAGAAGTTTCCCAAGAGATCCAGAAGATCCATGGCTTCTGGAAGAGCAGTGACAAGCTTCTGCTCTTGGAGAAAGCAGGTATCTTAGACTTTTAGGGTAAAAATCAACATACTAGTGTACTAATCTTGTATCTCCTGCCAAGTTGCTTTATGAGCTGGGATTAGGCACCTTCTTGCACGGGACATGAGAATTTGCTGATGTTGGGGATGGCATCTGTGAGTTCCATTTATACAGTGCCTCTGGGGACCCCTATTTGTAACTAGAGTGGGGTCTTTATGGGTATGATTAAATGTTATTCATTTTCCCACTCTTTGTTTTGGTTTGTGTGCCACTTTAGTTTCAGAGCAGCATGTAGGACACCAATTCGTGGACCACTTCTCCCCATGAACATGTTTATACCATGTGCATGTATGCAGACACACATAAAAATAACTGTTCTACTTTTGAGGTGCCGCTTACCTTTTTATTTAACCTGTAAAAGTTCTTTAGGTGTGGGGAGAATCTTGGATATGACCACGAAATTCATAAAGATCATCATTGTGTATTTAAAGAGAGATACTGTCCACGAGAATGGAAACCACTGTTTCTTCCCTGCTCAATCCTTTCCTACTTATATGATTATATATAATAACATCAGTTTAATTTTCTACTTTAAGATGAAACTGATTGGCTGATCCATCACTAACCTTCATTCCCAAGGACTCATTCTCTTTGTAGTCATTTGCACAAAATTGTATGGTTCTGTTCTTCACTAGAGTATAGGGTCTTTGAGAGCAAGTGTCTTGATTCTTTTATTAATTGCCAAAATTCCAGTTTCTAAAATATTGTTTGAAACAGACATTTCTATAATCAATAAAGTAACTAAATGACTAGTTAAATGGCTAGATGAGTAGATGAGTTAATAGTTATTTTTTTACAAGATATATTTGTTTTTATTGGAAAGACAGATTTACAGAGAGAATGAGAGACACAAAGAAAGATCTTCCATTCACTGGCTCTCTCCCCAGATAGCCATAACAGCCAGAGCTGAGCTGATTCAAACCCAGGGCTTCTTCCAGGTATCTCACGTGGGTGCAGGGTTCCAAGGCCTTACGCCATTCTCCACTGCTTTCTCAGGCCATAAACAGGGAGCTGGATGGGAAGTAAAGCAGCAAGGATGGGAACAGGCTCCCATTTGGGATCCCGCTGCTTGCAAAGGGGTAGTAGTCATTTGAGCCATTGTATTGGGCCCTTAATAATGTTTTTTAAAAATGCTTATTTGAAAGGCAGAGTTAGAGAAACAGGGGGTTGTTCTGTGGGTCTCAGTTGATTTCTCAGAGTTGCTTATCAAGGAAGTCCCAGCACAGATTATCCGAGGACAGAGAGACAGGTGCAGCACACCCCTCTTGCCTGTATGAGCAGTGATCATGCCAGTTTGAAGTCTCAGTGTGTCAGGGGGTCCCCCAGGGACACAGTGTGCTGCGTCCTCATGACCTCACGCATAGGCTAAGTAGGCAGAAATCCAGGAGTGATCTCCCACATGCTGGAATGAACCACTGTTTCTGCCAAGTAGGTAAAATTACTGAATGAAGTCATCTTTCCTTCGGCTTCTTCCTCTTCCATCCAGATCTTACTCTATGCACAATGCTGAGGCAGTGGCAGGGGTGGGGCCTGCCATATCCAAAACAAATGTAAGTGTAAATGAGAGGCTATGAAAGGTAGCCATTTGGAGGAGAGTCCAGTAGAGGGAATGGGTGAACTGTAAGGAGATCCAGCAATGACTGGGAAACTGAAATAGCTGAGAGCCATCCATGAAGTTACACAGTAGTAAGCAAGGCTATGGAACCAAAAATTTCATAGCATTTGTTTCAAACGAAGCTGAGTTACCTGGTGTGATCTTTCCAATTTTGCAGAAAGCTGATTTGAAAATCAGAGACTCTGGGTGTCTTTCCAATGATATGTGTGCTCATACAAAATTTAGAGGGGTTTTAACTCCAAATTCAGAGCAGAAGACAAGGCCACCACGTGTGAATGAATGGACAGAGGGGTTGTATGAGACGAAATCCTTGACATGGCCTCTTTCAATCTGAATGCTTAACTCTGGAGTTCAGCCAAAGAAAATTCAGCTTCTACAAAGGTCTCTAGCATCCTTTCATCTTTTCTTGCCTCTAGATCAGCGGTTATTTGTAGTTACAGACTAGTAAATCCCCTTGAATGGCTGGAGTTATTTCTCTTCTTTGTACCCTATTTAGAATTCTTACGAAGCAGAATTGATCCTGGTTTGAATTTCTTGCACTAGATTGCATGAAATATATTTCTGGGACCTCACAAAACAGATCCATCCTAGCTGTGTTGGGTACCTAGAGGATATGCTTTTAATAAGACACCTAAGGAGATTCCAAGGCAGTTAGTCCACACCCCACATTTAAGACCAAAACAAAGAAACAAAACCCACCATGGATTAGAAGGAATGAAAATGGCCAAACAAGTTACATGGTAGCAAATAAACAATTTCTGACTGAACTGTGCTTACTGTAGTTGCAAAAGAAACATTCATTTGATCCTTTGCTAACTGGTGAGGAGGAGAGATGGGAGGATAGGTAGATGAATGGATGTATAGAATGGAAGGATAGGGGACCTGCCTTAACTTCTGTGTAGCTATCTCTAATGGTGATTTTGCTAGAGTTAGCAAAGAGCTAGCATTACTTGAGCAGAAATTCGTTGTATTGGTGATACAATTATATTACATAATAGATGAATAGTTTATTTTCCAGTTTTGATTATCTTAGTAGTATTGTTACAATTGAATAAGTTAACACCACTTTTGTATTTAATTTTTTAGTGGTGATGAGTTAGTATAACATCTCAGGGAGTTATTTTGCTTGCCCTGGTTACTGCGTTAGCTGCTGGAAAACATATTTTCTTTCCATGATTTACAAACAGTTAAAGTCTCACAGTTCTTGCTATTTTCTGGATGGGATTAACCTAAAAAATAATTTGTTATGTAAGGTTGCTAATTATGAGACTCAAGCATCCTCATTAAAGGCATTTACCTTGCAATTTGTGATGAGAGACTCTGAGTGAAATAAAGCATGAAATATGATTATTGTGGCAAAGGATATAGGCATGTAAAGGTACTCATTTATTTCAGGACTGGAAGTTAATTTAGCATGATGTGTAAACTGCAGAATGGAAAGGACCACAGAAGAAGCTCTGTTAATGACCTCTTCTTGACCGAAGCATTGTGTCCCAGGTGCCACAGGTGCTTGGCCAGCTCCCTAGGTCTTCTGTTCTTCATCTTCCTAGCTAACACCCTCAAACTCAAATGCTCTGTTCCTATTTTTAAGACCAAATTCATCACTTCCAAAAATCACCCCATTGGAGGAGTTCTACATGTGAGCCCCGAAGAAAGAACACCTAGCCTTAAATCCTGACAATAGTTAAATCTCTCAGGGCCTCAGTTTCCGCATCTGTAAAATGGAAGTCATGTTAGTAATAAACTCATGATTTTGGTGAGGATGAAATGACCTAATGTCATCAAGCAGTTATGACAGGTCCTAATAAATATTGTTATATGTTTTTTCTTTATGAAAACATTTTTGTAGCATTAAAAAAGCCATGAAAAAGAAAATACAGTCATAATCCTAACATCCCTACCTACACATCCTATTTTTCAGTTTACTGCAGTTTTGTCTTCTAGATACTTCGCATGCTTTAGAGAAGCCACAGATCTGACCTTTAGGCTTTTACTGTTTGTTTGTTTTTAGTATTTTTTAATACTTGTATACTTCTAGCTATAAAAGTCAGAAACCCACTTCAAAATTTGAGATACCTACAGCTTGTTACTCTTTAAGATTTAAGGGTATTGCCTATGAGGCAATAAGCTGGTTGCATATCCATGAGTCTGCTTATTCATTGAAGTAATTCCACATTCTATACAAATTTCTACCCTTTCCATATACCACCTCACATGAATTTATTTCATAATGATAGTCCTTGTTCCTGTAAATCAACTAGACTCAGACTTCTATATAGGATCTGAACATGATATCTGGGGTAGGTGACCTCATTCCTGAGATGACCAATGTGAAAGACATAAAGCCCTGGTAATGGCATGAACATTGAAAAAGGATAAGATAGTGGGTGGTCCAGGAAGTAGTGAGTGAACTCCTGAGGGAATGGTAGTAAGGGGGATTTCTCAGAGGACAGAGATTGAGAGGCAGCAATATCTGTTAGGAGTTCTTAGCCCTGACCAGCTTTCTTCTCCCCGTATGCTCCAGGCCCACCATAATGATGGACATGATTGTGGTGTTTCTGGAAAAACAAGTGCACTGTATGATTGCAAAAACACCCTAAATCAGAAGTACTGGTTGATGGAAACCTGAATGTAAAGGGGAAGTAGTATGGCAAAAGTAGGGCTTGGAACTGCACCAAGATCCCGTACACATGCGCTTGCCTCACTGGTATCCTCAGGAATTGCAAGTATGCTGTTATCAGCTCTGGTCACCACAGTGACATGCCACGGACATGGTAGCTTACGAACAAATGAAAATGACTCACAGCATGGAGGCTATGATCAAATCTATCAGTAAGGTGCCAGTTGGTTCCATTTTTAGTGATCAATAGCTTGCTGGCTTGCAGATGGCATATTTTTGTTATTCAAAGAATGGAGAGAGAGAAAAAGAAGCAACAGCAGAGAAGAAAGAGTTCTCTGGTGTATCTTCTTGTAAGTTCATCAAGTCCCTCATCAGGGCCCTACCTATATGACCTTATTTAACTTAAACTCCTTGCAGTCCCTATCTCCAAACACAGTCACACATTGGTAAGTAAGTTTTCAGCATATGAATTTGAGAGATTTAGAGGATTTCAGACCATTTTTGGTTCATGGCATGGAAATGATCCAGAGTTACGTTGCATGTACTCTTACCGGTGAAAAGTGTGTAGTGGTCTAGTTAAGTCAAAACTTAACCTCAGGGGTGTGTGTGTGTGTGTGTGTGTGTACCCGAGTACACTTTTCTCATCAAGCTACAAGCCGCCAGAGTTGCTGCAGGTGCCATTATTCCACATCCCATTGGTATTTGACCAAAAAAAAAAAAAAAAGCCTCATTAGAAAGTCAAGGCAGTTCTGAAGAAACTGGAAAATGGAAAAGGATGTTGTGGTCATAATCTCTTTCTTTAACACCAAGGTATTTCTCGAATGCCATGTTGAGTTGTTGGAAGCCATAGCTCCTTCCTGTTTTCTTTTCCATACACTGCTGGACCAACTGTAGCAGCCAGGATGCTGACCTTCATCAAAATGATAACCACTGATGATTCCATGCAAGAGTGTAGGCCGTACAGTCGACTTCCTGTGTCTGTCTTGATGACTTGTCTTCTTCAGCCTCGCTCCCTGCTGATGTATGACACCAGACTTAATGTCCTGGAGAGATATGATCAAGGAGTACAGGCTGCTTGCTGAGAAGCACATTAGCACAATTTCTTAACTATGCTTTCTGAACTCATGTGATCTACAATATGTTATCATTTATGAAATACTAGGCTAATGTAGGTTCTTTCTACATACAACAGAAACATGCTGCCATAATCTTGTAGGTGGCATGAAATAGATATTCTGCTAATTATTTCTGAATTTTGTAGATTGCTTTTATTTTCAAAGTAACGCTATGCATCAAAAACTAAATGACATAATTATAAACCGTGTGTTGAGAAAGAGTTCATTTTGCTTTAAAATATTAATTAGACTTTTCTTCATCTTTATTGTAGATCTTATTATAAGCTTGTTTTCCTTCTAACTGCCTCTTTTGATTGTGAATAAATAGAGTATGATTACACATGGGTGGAAGGTTATTATATAAAAATATATAAACAAAATATGTGAAAAATGCACAATAAGCTTTTAGTCATCTTCTCATAAAATAATGTAGACCCAGTGCTGGGGGCTCACGCAAAAGACACTGCCACAAGGCAGTGAACGAGTCCTCGGCCTCCCCCAGGACCCAAGAGAGCTCTTTCCTCAGGGTAAGTGCGCCATGAGGGAACTTGGGAACTGGGTTAATTATTTATTTTATTTTTACAATGGCACGCTTTCGTTCATTTAGCAATTTTAGGCTTAATACTCCATTAGATAAAGGCTTCACCAACTCAGAGAGTAGGAAAACATCTCCTATTCCCGAAGAATATAAAGACTGCAAATAATTGTATCTAAGAATGCAAACTTTGATCATATAATTTACATTTTTTGTACTGAGTGTTAGTTACCACAGATCAGGGGAAAACATATTTGTCTTTTAGGGACTGGCTTATTTCACTAAGCGTAAGGGTTTCTAGCTGTATACATTTTCTTGAAAAGGACAAGACATCATTCTTTTTTATGGCTGAGTGTTATTCCATCGTGTGTGTGTGTACACACATTCACCACATTTTCTTCCATTATTATTCCATTGACTACTTTTTGTTCCATATTATTCCATTGTGTGTGTGTGTGTGTGTGTGTGTGTGTACACATTCACTACCTTTTCTTTAGCCATTCATCCATTGATAAACTTCTGGGTTGATTTTCATATCTTAACTAATGTGAATAGAGCTGCGAAAAGCATGGTGGAGCAATAACTGCCTCATGAACTCCTCCTCCCCTGATTTCATTTTATTTTGATAAATTTCCAGGAGTGGGATGGCTGGATCATATGGTAGATCTATTTTCAGATCTCTGCAGAATCTCCGAACTGTCCCGCATAATGTTTGTACTACTTTACACTTACTGTATGGGCTGAGCACTTAAGTCACACATCATTTGGTTGTATATATGTGGGTGACTTTCTGGGCTCTGTGATTTTCCTTTGATCTATGTTGGTTTTTATACCACTACCATGCTGTTGTAATTACTGCAGCTTTGCAGTATGCTTTGGAGTCAGATATTGTAATCCCTTCAGCTTCCTTCTTTTTTTAATTGCTTTGGCTATTCTGCATCTTTTGTGAGTTTATACAAATTTTAGGATTATTTTTTCTTATCCTGTTACTAATGTCATTGGTATTTAGATAGGAATTGTATGCAATCTCTATTGGTTTATGTAGTATAGATATTTAGAAAATATTCTTCCAACCGACAGACAAAGAATAGCTTTCCATTTTTGTTTTCTTTCATCAATTTTTGATCAATTTTATTATATGGGTGTTTCTTTAGTTTATCCCTAAGTATTAGCTTTTTATTGGCTATTATAAATGGGGTTTCTTCATTTTGCTTTTAGTGAGTTCATCATTAATGACTTCATTTTGTATGTTTATTTTGTAATTTGCAACTTTACTGAATCTGTTTACCAATTCTAATAGCTTTTTGGTGGAGCCTTTAGTATTTAATTGATCTTTTTTAAATATCTGGTTTGTCTAATTTTTCTTCAGATTAACAATGACGTGTCAAAGTAGGAAATGATTATCCATTATAACCATTACCTTAAAGAAAACCTTGTTTCACTGTATACAAAGAGACTTTGAGGAATTCAGAGAAAATAGACTTCTCATTGATGAGAGATAAAAGAGATAAAATATACTAATAATTTCAACGATGCAAATGATGTAAAAATATTTTGAAATTCATGCATGGTCTTTTCATAATTTATATCTTCCATGAATGTTTTGAAGATCCCTCATATTTCCTTGCAAGGTGATTTCATCACTATTGCTACATCTGATTTCTATCCCTTTGCTTTTCAAACTCTTCTCAGTGTCTCAGCTCAAACCTGGGGTGGATCCTTAAATCTATAATTTGTTTTGAAAGAGTGCATAATGGAATATTTATGAGACAGTTTAAAATACGCTTGTTTTTCATAAGACTTGTCAATACCATCATAGTTTTGTGTTCCTGGAAGATTCACACTAGAAAAATTTTCCAAAGATGTGATTTTCAGAACAGCCTGCACATTGATTTTCTATCCTTATTCCAACAGGCTGTTACAGTGAGCACTCCAGCCTGAAGCTCCAGGTCTGTCTCTGGGTATGTGTGATAAACAGCTAATTAACTGCCAGTTACCATGGCAATGTCAGAGAGGAAAACACACACAATTCCTTCCTTTCAATCCCTGGTGGTTTTTTTGGAAGCAATTTTATGATGTTCTTCACTGGGCAAGTTCTTATATGAACGATTTTATTTCATTGCTTTGAACAGAGAATGTTGATTTGAGTGAGAGGTGGAGAGAATTAGCTTGCAGAAAGCCTTGGGATGTAAAAACAATAGACTTCTTCCTGGACCCTGATGGGTTGGTTGTGCTTACAACAGTTCATACAGCAACTGGTTCATGGTGAAGCCATCTTCAGGAAACTCTGCCTAGTCCCATGGATGCTCCAGACAAACCTGTATCAATGGCTGAGAAAACATGGTACTTTATTCAACAAGTGTTTTTGAATGCCTACCATAGGTCAATGTATATAAGAGCAAGGTTTACCATGCCAAATTGTGAATGATTATATTTTATATCTTTGATTTCTTTAGGTGCTGGTACAACAAAACAGTTAATAGTGCTTAAAACTAAATATAAAGACAAAATATCATATGCTGGTATAAAAAATACACAATTACATACAGAGTAGTAAAAGTAAATAGAGACTTAAACAAGAAAGCAGGGAATAAAATCTAGAGTACCACTCCCCCTCCAAAAAAAAGAAAGAAAAGAAATCACAGATTCCTATGCTTAGTGAGAAAATATTTGAAAATTTGAGATTAAAATAAAAGGACTTTTGTATCAAAAAATTTGATGAGATCCTTTCTTAAATGATTGATGTTATAATAAATGCTGAAGAAAGCTCTTTATAAGAATTGAATCTAGTAAAACATATCAAGGTAGAGACCAAAAAAAGGCTCTAGAAACAAAGTGTAAGTAAAAATGAAGAATTCTTTCTTCTTTTTAAGCGGCCACAAGACAAATGGTAGTAAAAAGCAAAAAATAAGAGTGGGTAGGTAGATAGAGAATAAAGATAAAATATATCTGATAAAATATATCAGCTGAAATGATATCAACTAACCTGACCTAATTTACATTTGTGGAACACTACATATGATAGCAATATAATACAAATCCTATTCATATACACTGAAACCATATTTGGGGCCATAAAACAAAGCCTCATATTTCAATTAAAATCAAATCGTATCTTCTGACAATAACAAAGATCACTTCTTTGCTTAGAACTTAACTGAATAGCGAAAAAACTTGTGCAGAAATAAAAATTCCCTTAATAATATTACCCGCAAATCGGATCTTCAGAATTTTGGCAATGATAGTTGGACATTTAATTTCTTTTTGTTGTTGTTGTTGTTTGTTTTAAATTGATTGATGTAATTTTTTAATTTATTTTTTCTTTTTTTTTAATTCTTTACATAGTTAATTATGGTATAAAGGTTCAGGGGCTATAGGGAAGTGGGCAAGACTTTTATGTCCATATTGTTTCCTTCATGTATCTGAGGTAAAGGGGGTATTGAGGGAGAAGCCTCACCCAGTTTCCCACCCGCCCAAAGTCTGGGATGTGGGGCATGCTCTGAGATACTTGCTCAAGTGGTTTTAATAGTTCTCCAGTTATGGATTGCTGCCAATCTCACCACTCCCAGCACAGTGAGGTCATTGAAGAATCCACTGATTGTCACAGTCCATCACAGAGTCTTCATTTGCCCAGTATTTTGCTGCCCAACATATAGCTGAGGTGGTTGATTGATTTATTCTGCCCTCTGTCTTTTCTTGGCTAGAGTTCTGAGTCCAGCAGTTCAGTTGGGGAGATCACCAAAGAAACTTTGAGGTATTCCCAGACCAGATTCTTGTATGTTGTAGTAAGCACCGGGCCCAGCACAGTCCATCACCACGATCAGCTGGTGGTTGCAATTGCTGGGTTGGTTCTGCTCTCAGTCCCGACTTGCACTGGAACCAATGGGTGTTGCAGTCCAGCCTGGTTCTGCCCAGCACGTACTCGACCCTTTCATCAACCAGTCGGGGCTGCAGACCAGTTGGGGCGACCCACAATAACCCCCACCAGGCCCGCCCCCACCCTGGCCTGCCAGTATGTATAGCAGCAGACTATTCCAGTCTGTCCCGCTTCCCATTTGGCTCTTGTACCTGTCAGTGGGCATTGAAGCTTAGTTCCCTCCAACCAACTCAACTATCCATCCCTCACGGATGTTGCCGAGTGCCTCTCCGTCTAGCCACCCCAGTCCCCATCTTAGTTTTCATGCCCTCCGGCGGGAGTAGTGACCCAAGAGGGGAGAACCCACCACTTCCCTCCCGGGTCTCTTTCAGTCCCGGTTTATGAATTCTTTGGGTGATTCTGTGATTTGACTTGACAGAATTAGCCCCCAGTGCCAGCTTTTGCCAGCTGGACATCTAATTTCAACCCCCTTAATGCATAAAGGAAGGGGAGACCTGAAAGCTCAGACATTGGATATCTTGGGGCATTCTGCCTAACTGTGGTAGCATTTTGAAGCATTAACATAGATATTTTCTTCCATGGAGCAAATGTCTGCAACATGTTTGAAAACAAAAGTCTTTGGCTAGTGCTATTCCACTAGACCAAGAATCTGTGCTTATCTCTGCTTATGTACTAGATAACCTGCAGCGAAATCTGCACCCTCTATGTGCCAGTTTAACTGGACCAGCCCATTGTTCCATTTCTGATCAAATATGCTAGATTTTGATTCATAGGAGTTGCCATTACTGTCACACGGTGTGGCTACTTACAGTTAGTCCTGAGTAATATGACTTGCTTGGATTTTGATCTATAATACTGTTTCATCGGTTTCCTTCCCCGGTGTGAGCTCCCAGATAATATTCATAGGTCTAGCCGTTGTCCTTCAACACTAAGATGTTGATTTGTGCCCAAACTAGATTTTCAGTTCCTGATGGTCTCTTTCCTCACCAGATTATTTTTTTAATAGAAAACCATTTGTAGAGATGCTTTAGATTATGAAGGATTTTCTAGTTAGTTCTCCAAAAGGAAATATGTTGGTTTTCACTCTTTTCTTCCCAAAGGACTCCTTTGTAAGCCGTAAAATCAAACCTTCTCTCTGTTAGATTTGGAGGCACTCAGCTAGCTGGAGAGAAGGAGGCTTTTAGTCCAGGCATAGGCTTTTACTGGTCAGAGGAGAGAATCTGATGGATTGCTTCCTGCTGGGCGATGGCCCAGGACCACTTCGGCAAGGCTGGGTGACCGTGAGAGGGAAATGGTCCCCTAGGGTACATACAACTGAGCTTTTATGTATTTTAGGCAAGGCAGAAGCTCCTTGCTGCTCAAGTGCTTGATGTATAACACAAGGTTGTCACCATGGCAGGCTGAGAAAAGTTCTGGTTGGTTCCTCTAGAGTATTCCAGGGATTTCTGATGAGGTGAGGTCAAGATGATCCCTGCAGGGTATTCTGCTGGATCGATTGGGGGGGGGGGGAGGTGCGACCTCTTGCAGGTGTCTAAAAATACGGTCATCATGGACAAAGCCTCACTCTTCCTCAGACCAACCTCTGGGTCTCAGCTCAGTCAGCTACATGCTGGTGCTGCCATGCTGGAGTTACAGTGCCCCTTTGTATCTAGATTACACTGTGCCTCTCTGTATCTGGATTTCACCATCAGATTTTTCTTAGAACAAAGAGAATCTTTCTAAGACTTGCCATCTTCAATGAAGACTGCTGGAAACTTAAAAATGACCATTTCTGTCTTAAACCAAATCAACACTTGATAATAAAACTGGAGAGAATTCTGTGAAGCTTAAACATAGTCTGTTTCGAATAAGTGAAAACACAATGTTGGGTTTAAAACCAAATAACTAGATTGCATTTTCTCAAAGTCCCAAATGTGCTCTTAGAAAATAGACTTGAAGCAGGGATCAGCTAAGCTGTGTGGGAAGATAACTTTACACTTTGCAGTTGAAATAGATGCCGTGCACATCAGCATCAGGCAAATATTAGCCCAAGTGTGATGCAAACTGAGTTCATACTTTCTGAGACCAGTTTGAGAGAAATTCTGTTAGCTAAAGATAGTATGAACGCCGTCAGATGGAGTCTGGTAGATTCTGACTTGTGTAACTCTAGCTCATTCACGTTCTGGGACATGAAGCTACAGAGACTGTAAAAAAATGAAGTATTCACCTTTCTCAAGGTATGTTCTAGGCCCTTTTAATATTTGAAGAAAATGGTATGTAAAGCTCTGGATGTAGGAAAAGTAAATGAGTTTCTCTGCTGAAGTGTTTGTCACACAGTTCATAAATTGCCAAGAGGAATGTGTGGTGTGCACAAGTGCTACACCTGTTCATCAGGAAGCTGTTTATCTTCTGGGGAGCTGATCCCTCCCCGGGAATCGTCGTCACTGTTGAATTCTCCTCAGCTAGAATGTTCCGTGACAGACAGGAAGGCACTCGTACCGATCTTAAGTTTGCCAGCCATGCTGACAGAGAAGAAAGTACAATGCTATGCTAATAATCATTAGCTTCTTTGCCTCATTATGCAGCTACTTCAGGATTTTGATTAATGCAAGCATTATTAGAAACAACAGTCCTCAGTTCTTTCTCAGGTAGGCAACACATTACTCTTAAAACAGGATTCATTAATCTTTCCTGCTGTGTTTGCTCTTCCTTCCTCCCTCTTTGTAAATGGCTACCCCTATGCCATTTGTGCAGTGTCTTTCATTTTAATGAGTTTTCCCACCAGAACATTCCTTCAATAGACAGACATCTACAAGAAGGACACAGGACTGGCTCAGCCCTAGATAATCAGGCCCTCCTGACTCACTTGTTTGGTTGTAAGACTCAATTTGGAAAAAGAAAGCTAGTACAGGTCTGTTTTAGAAGGAAAAATTTATAAAACTTGAAAAGCTAGGAAATAAATGCGTGTAGAGTGTGATTCTGACTGCTGTTTGGCTAAAGTAAATCAAAAAATGCAGAAAAAAAAAAAGAAATAGAGAAGAATAGCCAGCTCTGAGTTTGGGGGAAGAAATTTTTTGTTGTTAGTAAATAACAGCTTGCTATTGCTGCACTGCGGGAAAGCGTGCATTATTTGAAATCAGAGAAGGGAAAAAACTGAAAGGAACCTTAGAAACAGCCTAGAGCAGTCTACTCACATAAAGAATGAAAAAATTCGGACCCCCTGTGGACATATTTATGGGGATTCTCTTAGATCACAGTGAATCACTCTTCCATTTGCTACAACTGACTGGAACAACTACTGTAGGGTGCCAGCCAAACCATACCTGACTAGTCTAGGGTATATTAAAGAATCTTTATTAACCAAACTTGGTGATAACAGGGCCCACTACAAATAGCAAATCACAAGTCCATATAGCAATCCAATCAATTAAAAACCCAAGAGGAACAAATGTTATTACCCATTTAAGTCCATCTGTGAAACTGAAGATCTATCCCAGCTTCCCCAACAATACAAGTTATCCTAAGAGACACACAGTGACCAACCTGGACACATTTACAAAGCTGCAGACACCCACCTTACCCTGGCTTCTCTGCCCACATTCCATTACTGCTAGGCCTCACCTCTCCTGGAACTCTTGAAAATACACAAATTAGAAATACAAAGCATCTTAGCATTACTGTCTTCACTGTCCACCCAAGTAGTGAACAGAGGTGAGGAATACAGACATACAGGGGCCATGCTCAGGGGATGCCTGTGCTCAGAGTCGGTCCACGGGAAGCCAGAGAGCAAACAGTACTGGGGAGGTTGAGAGTTGGAGTGCCAGAGTGACCGAAGCCTGAGACCAAGAAAGCGAGCCCTTCCCCATCATGGGCCTTTATGGGGGCATGTGAGGGGAGTGGCTGTACAGCAATGCAATACCACCCCCTCTCAGGTTCCAGGTGATGATAGGTGAGCATCCAGGTGGGCAGGAGGGCACACCTAGGTGGTGGGTGGGAAGTGACCTGAACTAGCTGCCTACCCTTCCACAGAACTTGCTATCCTGTTTTTTTTTTTTTTTCTGAATATAGATTCAGTATTTTCAAATCAGATTCACCACATTCTTTCTCATTTTGATAAATGTCCTCATCATCTACTTAGTAACACATATCCACAGCCAAGCATGCACTCTTAATTTTTTAAAAATAATTTCATTCAAATCATCCTTAAGGCTCAGTTTGCAAAATGTGCCCTTCAAAATACAGTTACCAATACTCATGACGCCACATTGTATCTTTCAGCCTTTATCCACTTTGCCTCTCTGTTTTCATTCTTCATCCTGCCAATCCATGCTCCAGATAAAACCAGTTTTATTTTTTAGATGCCTGGAAAGTGCTTAAATCTAGTATCGGGGGGAAGAAGGGAGAGTCTTCATTTTGGTGTTTTAAATACTTCTTCATGCCTATCTTCAAACTAATGCTGGCAGCAGATTTGGGGAAGGTGTAAGCAAACTCTATTGTCCAAAATTGGTGCAAACCGCTTTTAGCAGAGCCCGACTAGCCCAAACAGCACTCAAAATTAGCTTTGCTATAAGTTGTATGTATTTGAACTCAGGTGTCTGAGAAAGAGCTTTATAAAAGTGCAGAAGGGGAAGGAAGTAGTGGAGCAGTGGTGAAATGGAGACAGAACAGAGTGTTTACATATGTGCCTGTATATGGTTTCTGGTTCATGTATCCAAAAAGTTGAGGAGAGGGTTATATTCTGGTTTTGTTGTAATCGGGTCTTTAAATGTAGTTAGAAATATCTTTGCTTTAATTCATTAATTTGTTCAAAAATATAGCAATGTACACGGGGGAATTAATATTAGATAGTGGCATATGTCTATTACAGTATTGTAGTGAAAGGAAGAAAAAGGTATGGCCAAAACACTAGGGTACTTGAGAGCTCTGCCAGTGACAACGTCACAAGGTTTTTTTTCCTGCTAGCCTCTGTTTTCACAATAGAATAAAAAGCAAGATTATTAGATACATATGATCAATGGGTTTTATGACAGGTATATAAGGATGGTTCACTCACAGATTAGTACATTAGTCACAACACAAGGAAGAGCAAACCACCATATAGACATCCTTATAGATGCACAAATAGCATTTGATGAGATTCAATCTCTTCATGATGAAAAGCCAACAAATTAGATTTAGAAAAGCCATGTCTCAAGTGAATGTCAGATGCATTGTTGATATCACACGGAATAGGGAAGAGCTTAAAGCATTTCCTCCCAGATGTGGAAAAATACGACGATTCACATACTACCACTCTTTTTGACAGATAATTGGAAATATTAACAACAGCAATTTGGAAAGAGAAATAAACAGCCTCAGAATTGGAGAGGAGGTTTGCAGATGACATAATGTTTTATGTTGAAACCCTAAGCACTTTGCCAAATACAGTGTTAGAACTAAAAAACCAGATCCATGAGGTCCCAGGACAGAAAATCAGCACACAAAAACTGTTAGTCCTTTCACACAGCTAAGTTCTCTTTTCAGGATGAGTTTGGCACCATAAGCCAAAATACGACTCAGTGAGGAATCTAGGAGGTTGTTTATTCCAGCAGGAATGATGGGGGACATCAGGGCCGATGTTCAAGTCACTCCTCACCAAATCTTTACTCCAATCATGACCCTGCTGAAAGACAAAGCAAGAAAGAAACCACACTTACAGTGGCTCCAAAAAGGTAATATTTAAGAAAAGGTTTAGGAGCTGGCATGATGACTCAGTTGGCTATTGCGCTGCCTGCAAGTGCTGGCATTTCATATGGGTCTCTGAGTCCTGGCAGCTCACCTTGCCATTCAGCTCTTTGCTTATAGCCTGAGAAAGCAGTAGAGGATGGCCCCAAGCCTTGGATCCTGCACCAATGTGGAAGATTCAGTAGAAGCTCCTTGCTCCTGGCTTCAGATCAGTTTAGATCTAGCCATTGTGACCATTTGGGGACTGAACCAGAGAGTGAAAGATCTTTCTCTCTGTCTCTCCTTCTCTCTGTAAATCTTCCTTTCCAAAAAAGTATATAAACAAACAAAAAATCCCAACAAAGAAGTAAAGATTGATCCAATAAAAATTATTAAGTTTTGGAAGAAATCATTGAGGACTGATAAAAAATGAGTTAACTTGTTTTTCATGGGTTAGAACAATTAATATTGTTGGAGTATTGCCACCATCTAAAGGGATCTCCAGAGTCAGTGAAGTGCTCATTAAAATCAGATTACAATTTTTATAAAAACAAAAACTCACTAATATTTATATGAAACCAGAGAGGAGCCAGAAAAGCCAAAGTAAATCTTAACAAAATCACACAAAAAAAATCAGGTTGGAAGCATCATAATACCTAATTTCAAAGCATGCTGCAAAACTAGTAATTAAGACAGCAGTGTACTAGCGTAAAAACTGACACATAGGTCAGTGAGACGGAGATTAGTCCATGTACATACAGTCAACTGATGTTTGAACAAGCTGCCAAAAACATACATTGAAAAATAGTCTTTCTTTTCAATAGAGTTGCTGGCAACACCAAATAAACATCTGCACAAAACCAAAACTAGATCCCTGAACCACATGGTATGAAGAAGCCAACTCAAAATCCTTTCTATTCTAATAGGCTGTAACTTCTAGCTTTGAAATGCCCCAAATGGCCACATTTGACTGGAGAAGGAACTAACCAACAGTCATATTGATGATTTTTTTCACTAGTTATACCGCCTCAGTGCTTTTTAAAACTACTGCTAATATGCAAATACTTTCCACAGGCCTGCCTTGTATTGCTAACCAAGCACTATTTTCCTTGGAACTTTTTATACCTGTCACATTGCATTGAATTTCTCATATTATAATAAATCAAATTTATTTTAATACTTTCTGCACAATTGCCCCTCTAAAATACAGTTCTATTTTTATTTCATTCTAACCATATATTATTATGTATCTTTTCCTCCCTAGCAATTTATATTTTCGGTACCTGCACGTTTATACATGTTGCTATGACAATATTACAAAATGATGGCAAGTCACGAGGCTTTCCTGAAATTGTTCATGCTGGAGCTGAAAATAACATTGTTGAAGCTAGTTTTCAGTAAAGAAAGTCGCTGATAAGTGGGCATTATTAGTCCATTGAGGCAAGGACAGGAGCCTAGCTCTCTGGCTCCTGGGTACTGCATTTCAAAAGCCCAGTTTAGCCAGTGACCACCGTTGCACAACCCACCCTCTGAATTTCTGACCAACTCTCTTGTCCCTGGGGAACAAGACTTGCCAAGGTTGAAATGCCCCTTAATTCTACCCAGTTCCTGCCCACTTCCCAATTTCTCCAGTGTCCCCCCTCTCCTCTGAACATCCCAAGACCCTCAAACTATCACGTCCCAGCCTGCTTTATGACTGGGACTTGAACATGTGCTTCTGTGTGCACACCAGCAGTTAGCTACCCTCCCAGGATTAATTTTACTTATTTTTTTACATTTTGTTATTATTATTATCATTTTATGATACAATTCCATAGGCTCCTGGCATTTCCCTTATCCCCTCCCCAATTCCCTCCCCCCAACCTAGTTCCTCTATATCATTACTAAAATAGTTTTTCATACACAATCATATGTCCATCATTGCGGGCATGGACAATGGCAGAGAGCTTCCTATTGTCAAGATATAGTGAACAGTTTCATTGTAAGTCCATCTTTGTCTGGAAGTAGAAATGCATACTACATTGTATCCTTACATCTGGATGTTAGTCTTCATTTCACAGCTACTGTACATCCCCTCAAATGAAAAGTCATAATACAAAATCAACAATAGAATGAAAAATAGAAATTTACAATGCCATGAAGTTAAATGGCATGTTACTAGATATGACAGTCTCCATTACACAGCTACTATACATCCCCTTAAATGAAAAGCCACAAAACAAAATCAACATTAGGGAAAAAAAAATTAACAACACCATGAAGTTAAATAACATGCTACTAAATTACTAACATGTAGCTGAAGAAATGAAAATCAAGAACCTTCTTGAAGAAAATGATGCTGCTGTATGATCTATGAGTCATTGAGTGATTTAATCAGAAGAAAGTGTTTTGAAGAGATGAAACTAACAGAAAACAACAAAACCCATGCGGTTCCCTATTTCTGTGCCTCTTTCCTAACACATATCATGTGGTGAAACATGAAGAACAAAATACTTACTGCCCAACTAAGAGTAGAGACACAGTGCAGTGGTTAGACAAATCATCTTTAGAAGATAGAATCAAGTGCTTATCCTGGGCTGGTCTGATGACACTCTAGCACACCTTGTATTCGGAAAGCAGCCCTGCTTCCTTCTTGTTCCTGATCCCCAGCGCAGTACACAGACTATATTTATATCATGAAATAATCAGGACAGCTCTAGGCCATCCAGTTTCCCTCTGGGACATGGGTGTGGGGGATGGGGATACAGAGAGCAGCCTGCTTCATTCACGCTTCTCCATCAGGAAGCAGAGTTTTGAAGTGCAGCTTGAGAGCCGAAGCATGTGGCTAGAAGCATTGTTCATCCCATAGACTGGGCTCCTGTTGTACATCAAATACCTCTCTGCTCTCTTTCTATTCATTTCGACAACGTAAAAGCACTCAGCAGTCTCCTTGGCAAGCCCTCTTTGAGAAGGTTTTTATCCCCCTCACAGACACCTCACTAAAATCTCCAATCCTTTCGCGGATGTAGATATTGGAAAGGGAGGAATATTGGTCTACAGTTTTTCCCACTAAGCTGGCCATGGCTACGTGTTCTCACCTCCCGATCCCCTCCTTAATTAATATACCAAGCTATTCCTCTGATACTACTGGAGATGAAGAATTGTTTCATGGGTGGGCAGGGAGCTTCTGGTTGGCTTGACATTATTTGAAAAATGCGTTTTAAATACAGTACTTTAAGAAAAAGAAATCAGGAAATTTTTTTTTTTCTGAAAAATAAGGGTTCACAAACTATTGCCAGAGTGTGTGGTAAGCTATATATCAATATGCAGCTAATTGCTCTTGGTTTTTAAGAATACCTACTTGGGAATACCTGCCGTGCGTAACTACATATTGTTCCTGTTGTTGGTGATGAGCTGTTAGCATGACTGATGTATCTGGAGGCTTCCTTAGGTGCTTCCTATTCACCAGCCGTGGGTGTGATGGTTGGTCTCAGGAATCAACTTGATTAAGGCACTGGTTCCTCAGATATCTGTTTAAGCGTTATTCTGAATGTATGAAGGCCTTTCTGTATGAGATTAACATTTCAATCAATAGAGTAGGACAGACCGCCCCCTCCCCCCCACTCCATGTAAGTGAGGCCTTGAAGAAAACGAAATGGTTGCTAGGAGAGAGTTTATTCTCTGTTTTTTTTTTTTTCTAGTAGAACTTTTTATTAATTACATTGTAATATGTGACACAGTTTTATAGGTACTGGGATTCCCCCCGCCCCTCCCCTAACTCTCCCCCCATGGTGGATTCCTCCACCTTGTTGCGTAACCACAGTTCAAGTTCAGTTGAGATTCTTTCATTGCAAGCATATACCAAGTATAGAGTTTATTCTCTGTTATGATAAGCTTCCTGAAGGACACAAGGACACAAGCTTGCACCTTATATGCTAGGGAGAGGAGCTAGAGCATCTCCCGCCAGGAACTCTTAGTCTGCATTTCATAATATCAGTAGGTGCCAGGGCTGCCCCCAGTATCTCATATGGGTGTCAGGTTCCTGTTGAGCTGTTCCATGTCGCATTCAGCACTGTGCTTATGGCCTAGGAAGGCAGTGGAGGATGGCTCAAAGTCTTGGAATTCTATTCCCACATAAATGCCAGAAAGAAACTCCTGGCTCCGAGGTTCAAATGGAAGTTATCTCTCTCTCTCGATGAGCAACTGGAAGAAGTCAGTGTGACCCACAGCCTGTCTGTCAGCCACATGTGGTCAATGTGACCTGAAGCATGGCTTCCAGCCTACGTGTAGTACGTGACTCAAGGTTTACCTGCCTGTGATCTAAAGGCACAGCTTTCAGCCACGCATGTGGAACTTGACCTGCGACTTGGTTGGAGGCTGCAGAGAGATAGACGTGCCTTCTAGCCAGTTATGGTGCCATTGTTCAGTGGGAAGACTGTTGGGGAATGCCATTCTGCCTTACTCCTTTCCTAGTCTATGTAAACAGGCATGCTCCAACTGATTGTTTCCGGTGGTTCTTGCAGCCAAATAAAACCATCACCTCACCCCTTCAGTGGTCTCAGGGCCCTGCTGGCAGAAAACTCTCCCAAGATAAGATGATGGGAAAAGATTCAAATGGTGCAAAAAAAAATAATTTGTGAATAATATGTGGTTACCTTACAATCCAGTTTTTGCAAAGAAATAGGACATGCCCCTGGTGTCAGATCTACCTACCATTTCCCACCCCACAGAAACAGATTCTGTACAGTCACAGGCAGGTAGTTCCAAACTGCTGTCAGCACTTAGCTTGCTGCGTTTAGAACTGCAGTTTGAAAAGGCAGTTCAAGCATGGGGTCAGCCGAGAGGAAAGGAGGGCTATCCGAGTAGGAGTAACCAAGCTGGACTTCCGAAACAGCAATGATTCAGAGAGTTCTCTTGAGGGATCTGAAAAGTATGCAAGCATGAGATATAAACCACCACTCACTATATCTAGCAAAAAGGATCACTTCCATGTTGGCCAGTAGACAGGGACCTCTGGGCCATCATCCACCTATCTAAAGGAAGAACAAACACAATGTTCTATGAAGATCTTGATGGATGTGTAAGATAAACCCAATAAGACATCAAAGAAGGTTATTTTTCTTTTACATTCTGTGCATATTTTATCAAATGCTCTTGATTCAACCTAAATAGGCTTGTAATAAAATTGGAGCAATAAAACATTGCCCAGGCTCAAAACAACTTACACCTATGTTAATTTATTTATTGCTACCATAATAGTTTCCCTCAAGCATCATGGTGTAGACTGCACCTGTTATTATTTTACTTTTCTGGAGGTCAAAAGTCTACAATTTGTCTTACACGAGTAGCTTTTTTGGAGACGTGTTTTCCTCCAGCATTCCAGAATTGCTGTTTCTTCACCTCTTACAGCTCTTAAAGGCTTCTTGGGTTCCTGGCCTCCCTGGCCTGTGCATCCACCTCGCTGTCAGCAGAGCAGCACCCTCGTGTTCTTTCTGCTGCCGCTTTATACTCCTAACAATAGCATGTGGTAGTTTCAAGGGCTGGCTTGTGACGCTGGAAGTAAGCTACTGCCTGAAATGGCAACATCCTTTTTGGGGGCTGGCTCCAATCCTGGTGTATCTGCTTCCAATCCATCTTCCTGCTAACAGGCCAGGGAAAGCAGAGGGAAGTGGCCCAAGCTTGGACCATGGACAAAGCTCCTGTATAGACACCTGCCTAGCCCATTCCAGAAAGCTGTCGCAACTGGGCAATGAGGTAGAGGACTAAATATTTCTCTGTCTCTCTCTCTCTTTGTAACTCTTCCTTTCAAATAAAATGAATGAATCTTTAAGAATTTCCATTGCTTGACATCATAAAGAATACTGGATTTTCATTTTTAGCTACTCTAACAGTTATGATAATACCTCACTTTGCTTTTTAATATGCATTTCACTAATCATTTTCATGTATATATTGTTTATTCAAATACTTTAATCCTTTGCAATTGATTAGAAGACTTTCTCTATGTATTATTTATACAATTCTCTACCCAATATATGTATTACAAATATTCGCTGTGGCCTGTGGTTTAAATTTTTCCTTTATTAGTACCATCATATAGTGAGTCAAATTTTAAATTTTGCTGAAGTTATTTTTTGTGTTTAGTTTTGTTTATATTTTAAGAAATCTTTGTCTACCTCAGTTTCACAAATGTGAGTGTTCTTCAGAAAGCTCAAAAACTGTATATTATGAAAATACACATTGGTTTCTAAAATTTGACATTAAAATAAATGTTTTTATTTTGTTCTCCTTATTGAGGTATCCCCATATACCCTCCTAATGTCCTAGAGAATTTGACAAACTGTAGTTTTGTTTTTCATCTCATGTTAATTTGATTTTGTGTGCTTTGGCACCACACAATGCACAGACATTTCTTTTGCCATTTTACCATGTGGGCCTCTCTCCAAAATCAACTTACTACATTTAAAAGATTACAGTTGCTTTCAGTTTTTGTTTATGAAGTATTTGTATACAAGCACTCTATTTTCGGTTATTTGCCTATATCCAAAGTGGAGCTGTTGAAGAATATGAGCACATTTAGCACTTTGTCTTTCCGCTACAGATTGGTTGATAGAGTTAACATTCTGCAGTAGGTGACAAAATCCATTTAATTGTCCTGTGTTTAGCAATTAAAGGTAACTTTGGAATAAATTAATCATTTAACTTTATAGGCAAAATGATATATCATTGTTTCAATTTTCTTTGATTTCTAGTTGAATGTAATAAGAAATAAACACATAGCTTATCATAGCCTAAATTTACTCTACGACTGACCAAACTTCCTATGTTAGTGAAGAAATGTTTTGTTAAAGATTTATGTTTATTACAAACTCAGATATACAGAGAGGAGGAGAGACAGAGAGGGAGATCTTCCATCTGATGATTCACTCCCTAAGTGACCACAATGGCCAGTGCTGCGCCAATCCAAAACCAGGAGCCAGGAGCTTCTTCCAGGTCTCCCGCATGGGTGCAGGGTCCCAAGGCTTTAGGCCATCCTAGACTGCTTTCCCAGGCCACAAGCAGGGAGCTGGATGGGAAGCCGGGCCGCTGAGATTAGAACTTGCTCCCATATGGGATCCTGGCATATGCAGGCAAGGTCTTTAGCCACTAGGCTATGGCGCCAGGCCCTAGTGAAGAAATGTAAATCATCTGTTCTGTGAACTTTTTCACCTTTAAAATTTTTTTGTCTTAAAACATTAATATTAGTGTTACTGGCAAATTTGGATGAATTCTTTCCTCAGCTTAGTATAGAAATAAAAAGCCAGGCTTTGGAAGCAGAAAAGAAGTTTTATTTGTGAAGTGGAAGAAAGCACACTGCACCCACCGAGGGATCCAGGAGATGGAGTATCTCCTGCAGGGAGAGACAGACACTGGGTTTCTGGAAGTGACTAGGTGAACCTGCAGTAGAACTTCCCCACTGGTGGTCTCTAACCAGTGAGGAAATGGCTGGGCAGTTCCTCAGCTGCCCACTTGAGACATTGTTCTTCTGGTGACCTGGTGAGAGGTTAACAGCAGCTTGACAGTGAACATGCAAACATGGGCCAGTGAGGTGGTCTAAGGAGAATAGCCTCACAAAATTTGTCCCTAGACCTGACCCAAGAGTTTAACAGGGGTAAACAGTCATCAGTAGTATCTAACTTACAAAACTTCAGAGTACCAGAGGTGTGACAAATGAAAGTAATAATCTGGGTGTAATATATGTAACTCTACCTGAAATGTGGGAAGTGTTGAGTGTGTTCAACATCATTCGTAGTATCATGGAGGTAGCTAGGCGTTTAGAGTTTTTTGGAATTTGGCTTGTTACATTGGTAATATTTCTTGGCCATTGATGTATATTGGAGGTAAAAAAAAAAAATGGAGAGCCACCTCAAGCACAAGTAAGGAAACGAGAACACAGAATACAAGTAGAAGATGGAAAGTGGGCTGGGTGGTTAGCCTAGGGATTAAGACACCAATTAGGATGCCTACATTTCTTATAGTAGTTCCTGGGTCTGATACCATCTCTGTGTCCTAATTCTAGGTTTTTCACCAATATAGACCTTGGGAGGCAGCAGGAATAGCTCAAGTAATTAGGTTTCTGGCTCAAAGGTGGAAGAAGCAGAATGGGTTTCTGCTCCTGCCTGGCGTGCTCCTGCACTGTCCTGATCTCTATAGACATACAGGACATGGATATTATAAGAGAGCTCACTCTCTTGCTCTCTTTCATTCTCTCTCACTCTGTCCCATACAGCATAAATACATTTCTTAAAGGGTGAAAGCAAGTAAAAATCAAGCTTTGGTTTCTTCAAAAGCTTTCTTATGGATGGCATTATAATTATCTATACATTTTAGTTATAGCTATGCTTCTTACTCTAATATTGTTAGCATTATGAGAGCATGCACACACAAGAGTACATGGGTTTTTATAAGAGAATCAGTGTTTCCTATAGGTTTTCTAAAAGACATTTATGGAGGAATGTTAATTTTATTTTATTTTTAAAGATTCACTTTATTTTTTTATTGGAAAGGCAGATTTACAGAGAGAAGGACAGAAAGATGTTCTATCTACTGGTTCACTCCCCAAATAGCTGCAACAGCTGGAACTGAGCTGATTCAAAGCCAGATGCTCCTTCTGGACTCCCACGTGAATGCAGATTCCCGAGGACTTGGGCTGTCCTCCAGTGTTTCACCAGGCCATAAGCAGGGAGCTGGATGGAAAGTCAAGCAGCTGAGACAGGAACCGGTGCCAATATAGAATGCTGTTGCTTACAGAGGGAACATTAGTGAACTGAGTCATTGTGCAGGGCCCAGAATGTTTCTTTTAAACAAAAATTCTGTGGAATCCATTCTTTACAATTTAAGAGTCAGTTATTGTGGTTTTCTCTGGGAAAGCCTTAGACATATAACGTGAGCTCCTTAGTCACGTAGCAGGGCCTTTAAAGTTTATTCTACAGTTGGCACAACATACCGTATGACCCGGCAATAGCACTCCTAGGAATATATCCAGAACACTTGTTTTATGAGAAACCAACATGCACTCCTATGCTCATAGCAGCACAATCAGTAATTGCAAAGACATGGAAGCAACCAAAATGCCCATCAACAGAGGATTGGATAAGAAAGCTATGGTTCATCTACTCCATGGAATACTACTCAGCTATTAAACAAAACAAAATGCAGTTCTTTGTGGCCAGATGGGCCAAACTGGAAACCATAATGCTAAGGGAAATGAGCCAATCCCAAAAGGTTAAATACCACATGTTTGCCTTAATTTAAGATGACACGATGTTATGTATAACAAGTTATGTTATGAATGTTATATGTTGTGTATAAACCTAAATTGAAATGTCAATGAGGTGGTCACAGAAGGTGGATAAGAAATCGCATTTACTTTTACCATATTGGTTACTCGTTACTATGTCAATTAATTCCATGGTGATGTAAATTTTTGCTGATGGTATGTTGGAGCTTTTAATTGATCGGGATGATAGTCTGCTGGCTCTGTCTTCAGACCAGAGAGTGTATACCTAAGAAGCCGTTGAACTTATCTGGACAATAAGATGCTGGACTCTATGTTTGGTATATGCTTGCAATGGGGGAATCTCAACTGAACTTGAACTGTGGTTATGCAACAAGGTGGAGGAATCCACCATGGTGGGAGGGTTTGGGGAGGGGTGGGGAGAATCCCAGTACCTATGAAACTGTGTCACATAATACAATGTAATTAATGAATTTAAAATAAAAAAAAAAAAAAAAAAAAAAAAAAGTAAATTAAGGCCTGAGTTAGGAAGTGGCAGGCTAAAATGTACAGAGCTATTTTTTTTTATTTCCAAACCCTGGAATAAAAACTCCAGAGTCTGAACTTCCTGATGATTCCTCTGTGTGTTACACTGGATGTTTCTCCCCAGGCAAGCCCGCCTATGAACAGCAGCAACGCGTTATCCATTGTACCTTATCTATAATGTTGATTATTATTACCTTGTTTCTAGGGATCATAGAGGTAGAAGAGTCTTTCAAAACACATAAACAGTGGCCTCAGACAGAAGGAAAACATCGCCTTGATAACTTTGATCATGACAGAGCACTTGGAAGCCAATAGTACTGTCTTAGACACTGGAGTGGTAGTGATTACCAACTCTCACAGATACTGCCTTTGTGGAAATAACTGTTGAACAAAGAAGAGTATTAAATAAGAAGCTATAATTATGATAAATGCTATGAAAAATATATGTGACATATGAAATAAAATTTTAAATCAAATTCTGAGCTAATTTATGGGTCAGTCAAAGCTTCCTAAAGAAAACCTTTAAACTGAAACTTGAGGAATAGACATGCAGGCATTTCTAAGAAGAAGGTAGAAGAATTTTGGAAAAGAGATGGGATTACAGTTAGAGGGAACAAATAAAAAGTGCATATAATAATTGGATAGCTGGTTTATATATTTGGTTATGTGTGGCTCCTGATTTTTTATCTCTGCCAATTGTTTTTATTTTTTAAATTGTCTTTATATGTAAATTTTATTTTTGATGATTTTTTACATGGTTGATTATGGTGGAAGGGGTCAAGGATTAGGGGAAAGTTGGTGAGACCATTGTTTCCAAATTTTCTTTTTCTTGTGCCTGTGTCTGGGGCAAGAGGGGATTTGGAGAATAAGCCACAGCCAGCCTACCAACCGCCTCAGTACCCAGGAATGGGGAACAGCAGGTGTGATAGACAGAAAGAGCATGGCACAGATAAAGAACTAAAGATAACATCGTCACCAAAAGGAGAGAGCAGGGAAGCAGGAAGCTGAGTTCACGTATTAACATTATGACAGTGTGACATCACTGAAAGACATCACTGAGGTAGAAATGATTAGATGTAAATGAAATATTGTTATGAGAAGGTAAGTGCAATCCACTGAACCTCAGAACAGAGAATCAAAATAAGGATAAAGACAGGAATACAAATTTGCTAGTGTGAATTAAAAATTCTATGTCAAAAAGATTTAAAAATTGCTAGGCAGTCTGTTAGAATTACTCATCTGCTAAGTGAATGAATAATCAGTTGGAAAAGGGAAGGGACACAGATGTTGTAAGAGAGTATTATATGGTAAAGAGAAAAATTGTGTTCTGATAAAATGAATGAAAAAAAAAGTAAGTCTAGAGTTAGGAGCGAGCTGTAAATTTGTTGATAGATTGGGGTAGGGAAGTGAAAAGAGGGAAGAGACAAGAGTAGTGCTCACATTGCTGGTTTTGTAGATGACTTCCACGAAGGAAAAAGCATGCAGAGATTATGGAGGGGATTTCCAGATAGCTAGCATGACATATTCAAGTCTTCTCTATCATGTGGAGTTAAATCTGTCACTTTGGTTACAGCCTACTTGAGGAATAATCAATTTAAGTGATACCAACAAAGTCTTACAGCTGTCTAATGACAGAACCAGATATAGACCCATTCTTTGTGAATCCTAGCTAGTCCAGTTATTTCTTCGTGTTCTTGCTGCCTTAAGTGAGGTCCTTGGCGCTGAAATTATCAGGGAGTCTGCTAGAATGCCTATCTAAGCTTCTGTCTCAGAGCTCCTGAATCAGAGCCTGCATTTCAACAAAATATGGAGGTGGTTCTTTTGTACATGAGTATTTGGTCTTGTAGATTTGCATCATACATTCCTGTTTTGTATTTGCAAGTTGAAAATTAAATCTATAAAGATCATACAACGTAGCAAAAAATTATTTCCTTTTTCATAAGGATATAACTTAGCATAAATATCAATTTTGTGTTCATTCTTGGCTATACCAATGGACTATTTTACACTTGAAAAAAATTATAATTCTCAGCCATGTTTCTTGTGACAGAGGCTATAAAAGGGTACAGCTGTGAGCTCAAAATTCGATCAGTCTGACATTTATAACAGCTTCCATTGATCGTAAGGATAAAGACAACATAATTGATTCCTTAGAAGTTGCTGCCTTTGCACCTCATCCTTGACACCCATCTAATTAATTCTGCATACCCATCTTATTCCCAATTATTGGCTGGAATGAAGAACATGCCATTTGCTCTCAGAGGTAATGGACCTTCTCCAACTCTTCTCTTTTGCAAAGGTCATTGGATACTTAAGTGTGTTTCATAGAAATCAGTTTGACTTACATTCTGATCAAAGTTTGCAGATTTTCAAATGGGTTTCTGGTTCTTTCCTTATCCTATGCATGGAGGTAGCAAAAGATTTTGTTCTGTATTTCCATACACTTGGTCCGAGACCAAAAAAAATTCTTCATTTCCCATTCATTTTTTAAATCATTATGAGCCCATTTTCCTACAATATTTCAGTGTCATTGAAAGTAGCCATGTCTTTGTCAATGTGCTGCACAGAAATTGTATTCTTGATTCTGTGATTCAAACTCATCTGATGTGTCCTGTGACATCACAATCATTTGAGCATTTGCAAACTCCATATCTTCATGTCAAACCATTAGAGGGTGAGAGAAAGTAACTATTTCAATGACCTCCATGAATGAGAGAGAAAAGCATTTCAGTAAATAAAGAACTCAAGATAGATCAAAGACCCAAATGTGACACTTGATGCAATCAAATTTCTGGAAGATAACAGGAAAAATGCTTTGCGACTATTGCTGTAGATCATGCATATTTTGTATAAGACTCTTAAAGCACAAGCAACAAAAGCAAAACTAAGCAAATATTCTGGTATCAAATTCTTAAGTCTCTGCAAAGCAAGGGAAATAATAAAAAAGTGCAGGTTTGCAATATAATGCAACAAAATTTTAGAAAGTCACTTATTCATCAAATTGTTCCTTATATATTCCAAATATATGAGGAATTTTAAAAACTCAACAAACAGGGCCCGGCGGCGTGGCCTAGCGGCTAAAGTCCTCGCCTTGAAAGCCCCGGGATCCCATATGGGCGCCGGTTCTAATCCCGGCAGCTCCACTTCCCATCCAGCTCCCTGCTTGTGGCCTGGGAAAGCAGTTGAGGACGGCCCAATGCTTTGGGACACTGCACCCGCGTGGGAGACCCGGAAGAGGTTCCAGGTTCCCGGCATCGGATCGGCGCGCATCGGCCCGTTGCGGCTCACTTGGGGAGTGAATCATCGGACGGAAGATCTTCCTCTCTGTCTCTCCTCCTCTGTGTATATCTGGCTGTAATAAAATGAATAAATCTTTAAAAAAAAAAAAAAAAAAAAAAAAAAACTCAACAAACACAATAAAACAATTTAGTTAAAATATGTTCCAAGAACCTGAGTATACACTTCTCAAAAGGAGAAATATGAATGGTCAATAAATACATGAAACAATTCTCAGTATTCCTGATCATCAGAGAAATGCAAACCTAAGCCACAGTGAGGTAGCTGGGGTTGTGGGACAGCCAGGTGCTGCTTTCAGTGCCAACATCTCGAATTAGAACTCCAGTTTGAGTCTCAGCTGCTGCACTTACAATCCAAGTCCCTACTAATATACACACTAGAGAAGTAGAATATGGCCTATGTTCTTGAACCTTTGCTACACATGTGGGAGACCCAGGTAGAATTCCAGTCTCCAAGCTTCAGTCTGACCAAGCCCTGGTCTTTGAACCATTTGAGGGGTGAACCAGCAGATGGAAAATCTCTTTATCTTTTTGTCCATTTGTTTCTGTCAGGCTACATTTCAAATAAAATATTTCTATATGTATTTTAAAATATTTTATTTTGTTTTATGATATAGTTCCATAGGCTCTGGGGTTGCCCCTGCGCTGTCCAAAAGTTCCCCTGCCCATTGATTTCCCCTCTAGTTTTTTTTTTTTTAAGATTTATTTATTTTATTGCAAAGTCAGATATACAGAGAGGAGACAGAGAAGAAGATCTTCCTTTCAATGATTCACTCTCCAAGTGAGCACAGCGGCCAGTGCTGCACCGATCCAAAACCAGGAACCAGGAACCTCTTCCGGGTCTCCCACACAGATGCAGGGTCCCAAGGCTTTGGGCCATCCTCAACTGCTTTCCCAGGTCATAAGAAGGGAGCTGGATGGGAAGTGGAGCTTCCGGGATTAGAATCTGGCACCCATATGGGCTCCCAGTGTGTTCAAGGCGAGGACTTTAGCTGCTAGGCCACAGCGCCGGGCCTTGATTTCCCTCTAGTTTTACAGTGAATGTCCTGCATGAATAGTCACAAGTCTATCATGCTGTTATTGAAGTGTTTCCCAACAATGTAGGCATGGACATTGTCAGAGTTTCCATCATCTTACTGTTAGGCTGTATTCAGTTCTTTTACTGGAAGTCTATCTTTGGTCTGTTTGCATAGAGATATACACACTTTGTCTCCATGTCTGAATATATCAGTCCCCGTTACACTAATATGGAATCTAAAATACAGAACCAGTGAGCACAGTGCACAACAGGGTGAAAATAAAAAATTTCATCAACATGAAATTAACAAACATGTTACAAAAGTGAAAATGCATCACAAGAGTGGTGAAAACAAGAATTGAAAACCTTCTTGTAGGAATAGATGCTAATGTGTGACCCTTGTGGAGTTGAAAGAATTACAATTAAAAACTAGACCTTCATTTTTCATGAGATGTAGCAAAACAGAGTTGAAATGGACATTTACAATCCAAGTGTTTACAAGCAGTCCATCTCTTATGGCTGGTCAATTAATGAATCACAATAACTTATGGGAAAAGATGCAAATAACTAGGAAATGTGAATAAGTCTTTTAAAAAACACAAGGAGTTATCACATCCCCTTTTTAAAATAACTTGTCAAACACAAAACCAAATGCTGGTAACAATGTGGAAATAGAGGAAAACATATTCTTTTATTTGGGAATGTAAATAATTATAACCACAATGGAAGATAATTTTGAAATTCCTTTCAAAACTAGAACTGGAGCTATCATATGACCCAGCAATCTCAATTCTTTACATAAACCCACAAGACATGAAATCATTATGTTGAACAGCTCTACTATATCCATTGCAGCACTGTTCACAGTAACCAAGAGAAAGAATCAACCAGAGTGTCCATGATCCAATGAATGGATATGGAACAATGGAGTATTAGTAAAAAAAAATACTAAAATCCTGTCACTGACAACAAAATGAGGATCTGAAGGACCAACGTCATGTTAAGTGAAGTAACGGAGACACAGGCAGCCAAATACCTCACATACTCTCTTTCATGTGTAGAAGCAAAAACAATAGCAGCAACAACATACTCTCAATCTGACCACAGAAGAGGTGCTAAAAACTAGGGTTGGAGAAAAAGATAGAATTAGAAAAATGGGTACCAAATTAAATCTGAGTCAAAGGAACGAATTTCTAGTATTATCAAACAAAGGATGACCCTAGTTCTGAAAACCTATTATGTATTTTATGAATAAATGAGAAGGAGCTCAAAGGTCCCCAGGATAAAATGTCAAAAGCAGGTAAAATTTTTATTATCAAATTGAATGAATGCACATTTATATATACATATATGTGTGTGTGTTTATATATACATATATACAAGATAAATATATAGATGTAGTATGTAAGTGTTGAAATATTACATTTATTTCATATATATATAATTACTAGTTGTCAATTAAAAAGACAAATCTTTAAAATTAATATTTGTTTCTGGGCAAATGGAAACTCTGGGTTTGACTTTGTCAGCCAATGAGCCCTGGAAGGATTTCTTTATCCTTGGATCTGTGAGATTGACAGCATTTCACAATAATTGAAACCAGTTGAAAGAGCCCTCAGAACATGCTCCATTTCAGGGATGCTGGGATGACGTTGGGTGACCGTTCCCCATCACTGGATACTGGGGAGGTTGGGAACCTGGGTGAGGCTTCTATCCTTGCTCCCTGACTCCTCCATGTAAAGAAGATAAGGAAGGTGTGGAAATAGTGGTGTTACCGCTTTCCTCAATCCTTCCCATCCTAATCAACTGTGTAAACATCAACAAAAATAGGGCCCAGCGGTGTGGCCTAGCAGCTAAAGCCCTTGCATTGAACGCCCGGGATCCCATAAGGGCGCTAGTTCTAATCCCGGCAGCTCCATTTCCCATCCAGCTCCCTGCTTGTGGCCTGGGAAAACAGTCTAGGATGGCCCAAAGCCTTGGGACCCTGCACCCGGGTGGGAGACCTGGAAGAGGTTCCAGGTTCTTGGCTTCGGATGGGCGCAGCACTGGCTGCTGTGCTCACTTGGAGAGTGAATCATCAGATGCAAGATCTTCCCCTCTGTCTTTCCTCCTCTCTGTATATCTGACTTTGTAATGAAAATAAAATAAATCTTTAAAAAAAATCAACAAAAATAAAAATTTTTAAAAACCTGTAAAGGAAAAAATAACAATACTTTATCTTCTTACATTGGTGATCATTCATCTTTCTTTCTTGATATATGCTTGAAACATGGTATTCTGTTCAGAAATTGCTTCTTATTAATGGGAATATGTTAAGGGACATTAAAAATTTTGTGGAAAAGCTTAAAGCACAAATTGACTTCGGTGTAAAAAGCCTGGAATCCACCCCAATTTTTATTACAATATGAACTTCTTATGGATCTCTTTTCTGTTATTTGTATCTGGACAGCTTATATATCACAGCATGTGTGTGATAGCAATCATGCTTGCATGTAGAGCAGAACATTGGCTTGATTTCTGGTAAATTTGTTTTCCTTCTAATTAACTTCTGTTTGGGTAGACAGTTGTCAACTACTGTAAACATGATTTTTGTATGGATATAAATGATTTAAATGTCCACATATGAAGTTTCACACTCTGATTCATTCTTGGACATATCCAAATGAACTATGAAAATCTAGTTTTTAGAACCACTATAACATTACTTAGCGCCATATCCAACATGACAGCACCAACACGTTTTAGGTATTTTAAAGTTGTTAAACAAATTATTGATTCCAAAACCATGCAACATATTTTGATAGAGAGTGGTAAACACAAGTTCCCCAAGACAACCAAAGTGCATTTTTTGCTCTCCTCTGCTTTGGCTTCCAAAACTTGGAATACACCTTGCTATGGCAGAAAACAGTGGTTAGCTTTACATATAGACTGTGCATCACCCTGTGATTCTAACAGGGAATAGTTTGAAGACATACTTGTGTCCAAATCTCATTCCTTTGACATACTTTGATCCTAACTTCTCAGAATGTTATCAGCTAAGGCAGGAAGGGTACTGAGAACAAAGCTGTATGCCCTAACTAGCCCATAAGTTTTCAGATAATTACCTTAAGCCCTTCCTAATAGCAGAATAATTTATCAGTATGAGGGGGCAGGTGAGGGGTCAACGTACTGGAAAAATAAACGATGATTATATAGTAAAGGTTTTGAGAAAAAAATCTTTAGTGTAAAAAATAGAATTAATAACTTCCTAACAGACTTTCCTGGAAAAAAATATGAGCTTCTGTGTCATGTCTATGACAAATCTCCATGTGCTTTGATAAATCAAGACTTACTGGAGCACAGGAGTCTCTAACTTGTCATCTTTGTTTTCACGCTATGGATAGAGTTGAGTAGTTGTAAAAGAAATCACTGGACCAGAAAACCCTATCTGTAAATACTTACAAAAAAATAGTGCTTGGCAATGACTGAATTGAAATACCAGTTAAAGTCATTAAAGGGAGCCCTGGAGGCATTTAATAAATAGGGGTATTTAATCTATAATATCATTTCAACAATCTTTTGATACCATAAATCATCTAACTATTGTTATTATGAGATAACAACCTATACAGAAAATATGTTTATTTCACATAGACCTAAGCAGCATGTAAATGACATTCTCGGCTTGCTGAAAGTGGAGCTGGAAACAAAATTCCGTGTGGTAGTTTATCTGGGGACTGATGCCAGGAAAAAGAAGTGAGGAATTGGACCAACTGAAATAGAGCATGACAGAAAGAATCTGTTATTGAGCTGATCATGGCTTTGCAAAACTAAGGCTCATTCTTGTGAAGACCCCCTAAAGAGCAACTAGAACAGTCCCCTAAGGGCTGGAAAGGGGGAGCATTTGTTTATAAGCTTCAGTCTTTCGTTGGACAAGCCCTTCTTGGGATTGTTAACCCACCTCCCAAAGTTTCTGCACTTACACATGCACTTATGCAAAGATGATTGCCACACACGATCTTCATTTGACCATTACCAATGTTCCAGGCTCAGGGTGGTTACCTCTGTGGGGTGGGGAATGCTGCAGTGTCTGGCTGTACAATGTGAAGTGAGTCCTCAGGCATGGCAGAGGACAGATACAGGGAATATGAAGCCAAACTCAGAAGCGTCCAGTATAGTACCTGGTATTTATTGAGTACTCAGGATACATAAATCACATACTGGAGGATGCTTTGCCTTACTTATCCCATAAACATTGTTACCAGCACAATGAATTACATTTTATAATAATTAATTGAATGAGAGAAGTTAATTTAGAGATCCTAAACACATACCAATAACCACAATAGAATGCCATATTTTCTGAAATACAATATTATGAGTGATTCTGTAACAACTTAAGTGACCAACCTCTGTAAGACATTCTTGATAGTTATAACTGGTATCTGAATTTTTTGCATGAGCTTCAGACAATTTAACAAACTTGCTTAAGACAAAATAAATGAATGGGAGCGCCCATCTGGGACTCAAACCCAGGTAGCTCTGATTCCAGAATTCATATTATTAAATATTTTTAATTTGATTTTCAAAATCCTTATAACTGCCTCTTGGCCAAACACAAATCTGTTGTTGAAGATGTATTTCTGGTGGAATATTTCTGTGCATTTTAATTATTCCTACATTATAACTAGACTGTCAACTGAATCTAGGCCACTCAATAAAAAAAGGTTGAAAATTCCAGCATGTTTATGATAATTAGTTATTTTAATCATTTGTTATTGATCAGGTGACTGAAGAATAGTGTGCATAGAAAATTTTAATCAATGCTTATGTTGGAGTCTTTACAAAGTCCTTGAGAGCTTCTGAACTTTCATAACTTAGCTTCTGAGCATTAGAAAATATGATTGATAAAGGAATGTAGTGCTTAGAAGTAAGCCAATACAGTGTCAAGCAGTTTTCATGACACAGTGCACTATGGATTCACATGTGATGACAAAGAAAAGGCAGTGTCCCAGGATGAAATGATGGATTAATACTCATATTAAGCTAAGGCAATGATAACAGTCCCTGATCTAGAGGTAAAACTAACGAGTTCAGCCCAGCATGGTAGCTTTGTGGCTTAAGTCCTCATCTTGCATGTGATGGGATCCCATTTGGGCTCTGGTTCATGTCCTGGCCATCCTGCTTCCCATCCATCCCCCTGCTAATGGCCTGGGAAAGCAGTCGAGGACAGCCCAAAGCCTTGGGACGCTGCACTGGCTTGAGAGACCCAGAAGTTCCTGGCTCCTGGCTTTGTATAGGCTCAGCTCCAGCTGTTGAGGCCACTTGGGGTGTGAATCAGCAGATGGAAGACCTTCCTTTCTGTTTTGTCTCTCCTCCTCTCTGTATATCTGACCCTCCCCAAAAAAAACTCTTTAAAAAAAAGTAATGATTTCTAAATAAAGCTCTGCCATACCTGTGGTCCAAGTCAGATTTGCTAACCCTTCAAGGCAGCTTGCTGGTTTTAAAAACTAGTTACAGTGTACCTGCCAGACTTTGCAAAAAATTCAAACAAGATAATATGCTTGGAAAGATCCAGTTAAATATCACAGACATGAAGATAATACTTTTCATTGCTTTTGAATGTGATCAGTAGATTGTTGCTTTCAAATATTGCAATAAAAATGGGGATATCGGTAACTTTCACTTTCTTTGAGTAAAGTTTGAGGAGTAGGATTTATCCTACTCATTCTGGGTCAGATATCAGATTTTTTTTCAGGTTTCTGAGGCCTCTCCATACTGTTTTTAACAGTGGTTTTATTAGTTTACATTCCCACCAAGGGTGGATTAGGGAACCTTTTCCCCCACATCCTTGCCAGCATTTGTAGTTTCCTCATTTTTCTATGATAGTCATTCTTACTGGGGTGAGATGAATCCTCATGTGATTTTATATGCATTTTCCTGATGGCTAACTATCCTGAATAATTTTTAATGTGTCTATTGATTATTAAATCTGTTAATTTAATTTGATTTAACAATTTAATTTAATTTGATTTAATTTCATTTAAATGCCTGTTCATGAGTCCACACGGTACCCTAACTGCTAAAGTCCTCGTCTTGTACATGTTAGAATCCCATATGGACACTGATTCTAATCCCAGTGGGCCCACTTCCCATCCAGCTCCCTGCCTGTGGCCTCAGAAAGCAGTTGAGGATGGCCTTAGGGATCCTGCACACACATGGGAGACGTGGAGGAGCCTACTGGCTCCTGGCTTCAGATCAGTGCAGCTCTGGCCATTGTGGCCACTTGGAGAGTGAATCAACAGATGGAAGATCTTCCTCTCTGTCTCTCCTCCTCTCTGTGTATTTGAGCTCTCAATAATAAATAAATAAATAATAAAAATCTACCATTAAAAATGCCTGTTCATGTCCTTTGCCAGTTTTTTTTAATGTGGTGGGTTTTACATTATGTGCTTCTTACTTACAACAGTAAAAAGAAATGCACATATACACACACATATATATACACACACATATATATACATATACATATGCATATGCATATACATATACATATACATGTTCCTGAGCAAATGTACTTAGCATGACTGGTATGCCACTACAGCCTGATTGCAGAGCAGGCTGTGGTCTGTGCGATAGGTGACCTCACCTTATTGCGAGACCAGTTCCTTAAATCTCTCATGGTCATTTTTGGGGCAAAGTTCAGGGTGGAGTCATGCTTCCCTATACCTTGGGCATGGATAGATGTTTAAAATGCTGGCATTTAGGCCTGGTTTCCATAAAGATGATGGAGTAGGAAATCAAAGGCCTGTGTTAATGAGTGGACACCAGACTGCCTGGCACCTAGGAGGATATCAATTAATCGATGAATGCGTTCATTTTCAAGTGAGCAGTTCGGTAGTATTGAGTTAATATTCATATCATCATGAAGCATCTCCACAATTTTTTTCAGCTGGCAATCTAACACTCTACACATTATATAATTTCCTCCTCCACTCCTTCCCTGCAGTCCCTGGTAACCACATTTTTTCTGTTTCTATGCAGTGTTGACCTTGATTGAAGCTTGCATGTACCAGACATTTATATAAGCACTTTCTATTGTTTCCCATAATATTGAAACATCTTCCTTTTGCCAAATGATCAAAGGTTCCATAAAAACTTTACTTTCTCGGTTTCTCTCTGCACTTGTAAAGTCATTCCAAGTCATGTGAGTGATAGTTCTTATTTTGTTTCTGAGTAACATTTTCTGTTAAATTATTGTAAAAGTTAAGTCTTCTGCGTTTGCATTCAGGTTCATCAGTGGCCCATGTAGCAAAGTGGGAAGTTGAAATATGTCACAAAACACTGGTGCACAGTGTCCCAGAAGAGGACCGACAGGTGGGGTAGATTTTTTTTTACTTTGAAAGACGCTCCTCTGGGAAGCTTAAGCTTTCTTTATCCATGCTTCTGAAGTTTCAAAGGAAGAGTTTCTCTCTGCCAAAGCTCCAGGACAAAGAAAAAATGACCTGCATGTTCTCCATCTCAGAGCATAAGAGCCCAAAGGGAAGAAGCATTTGTTGAAATAAACTTCAGGTGATGTTTTTGCAGGGAAGTTCATGCTGACTCTGACATTGCTCCTGATTGCTTTGTCAAAATCTCCTTGTATCTCCCTCCATCGCTGATGTAATTCTGCCTTTCTGCTATGGAACAAAGTCCTCCGATGATATTTTCTTGCAGTTTAATAACAGCACCCTGAATTGATTGTCTTGTAGGTGTGTTTTATTATTTTAGTAATACAACATCAAGTCTACCCACTGAAATATTTATGTGTACAATGTAGCATTGTCAACTGTAGGACCAATGTTGCACAGCCGTTCTTTAAAACTCACTCACCGTATCTAATAGACTTTATTCCCATTGACGAGCAGTCTGCTGTGTCCCCTTACTCTCAGCGTGGGCAACTGCAGTTTCATTCTTGGACTCTTAGTTTGACTATTTGAGGAATTCCCATAAGTGAAATCATGCAGTGTTTGTCCTTCTGTGACTAACATATTTCACCAAACATAATGTCCCCAAGGTTCATTCATGTTGCCACTTACTGCAGGATTTTTTTTGTTTAGAACTATCATAGAATCCAATAGGACCACTCACGGCCATTTATCCTAAAGAATTAACATTAGGGTTTCAAAGTAATAATAGCACTTAAACATTGAAGCAAGCTTTCTATCACACCAGCTGACTTAGCTACCTTTGATAAAATAGGAGAAGCTATCATGTATTAAAATGTGAAGTTCAACAAGATAAGAATTTTTATCTTCTTCATTACATTATATACAATGCTTAAAAATACTGCCTATACAGTCTCATCTGCACTGAACTCATGTTTTTCTAAGATTGAAGAGGGATATTCTATGTGAATTTAGTTTGTAAATAATTCTAGGTCCTTATTTTCACTTGTGGCTATGATCCTACACATGGGTCAAAGCACAAAACCAAAGGTCTAGACCATTTTATGTTTATCTAGAGAGAGTTAATAGTTAAAATAAGATTCCAGTTTATAACTGGCGATTGTGTAACCTTAGATTCATTATTCTCTCAATAACTCTAGCAATAAAATGATATTTGCCTCATGGACTCTTGAAATTTAATGAATAATCTGTATATAATCTATATAAAGCACTGCACAGATACTTGGTCCACAGTTTGCTTACTGTTAATTTGCCTTCAAGGTCATTTTAGAGTGGACACCACTAAATCAATTTATCTAGAGTATTAATGTAGGTCTTTGTGCAGAGGTTTCTATTAGGGCAAGGTAAAGAGTCTCAAATTGTGCAGTTCGTGCAAGAATTATAAGTGGGTACTGCAAAAGCTTCACAAAAATAATATTAAACTATAAGTTTATTTTGATGCAAAAATTTTGAAATCATTTATTGTTTTTATAATAACCATTTTCCATGAACTTTTAAAGTTATATTTAAGCATGGAAATAGTTTAATCTCCCTGCCACACACACACACACTATGTATTGAAAATTTATCTGGTAATATAACACAGTGAGTTGCCTTAAAACATATACTCACTATCCACACCTCCCTATGACTTCCTATAGAGCGTCTGCATTTTCTTTTCTGTTTTCTTGGCATGTATATAGAAATTATTATTTTCTTCAACTTGAAAAGTTTGATTTTGTTCTGAAAGGTTAACTAGTTCTCAAATTCGGAAATTAGACCAAGACAGGGGCGTTTGGCTCCTTCCTCTGAATGAGGACAATCAGCATCAGGTCCTCTCAGCATAATGCCCCATCAACCAAGGAAAGCTCATCCACTCCCCGTGCTCTGCCCACAGTACTTCAACTGTATAAAATAACAGCCCTTTGTGGACAAGAGGTCATCTGGAAACCATCATGGGAGCTCTTCAAAGTCGGCACTCTTCAGCATGTTTTTCATGACCCAGTGAACGGAGGAAGCAAAGAATAATATGTTGTTTGATGGTGTTTTCAAGTGTTCTCCATTCATAGATGGAGAATTCATTTAGACTGCAGTGTTTGGCTGGTCCTTAGAAGTAATAAAAATGCCCTACAAATAAGTGGGATCTTAGCAATTTTCCCAAGAAAATACCAAGTGATCTGGTTTTGTAATGAGAAGTGAGTTGATTCAATTTAATATTTGGCTCATGAACCTTTGATTCATGTGTACATTTATTTAACCCTCCATGCTTAAATTACCCTTTTAAGCATTTTTTTTTTGAGAGACAGATTTATAGAAAAAAGAAAAGTTACAGAGAGAGAGAAAGATCTTCCAAATACTGGTTAACTTCCCAAATGGCCAAAACAGCTGGAGTCGGGCCCCTGTCAAGCCAAAAACCTGGATCCGGGAGCCTGGAGTTTCTCCTGGGTCTCCCTTTTAGGTACAGGGAACCAAGCGCCTGGTTCGTCTTCAGTTGCTTTTTCGAGTACATTAACAGGGATCTGGATCTCAAGGGGAACATCAGAGACTTGAACCAGTGACCAAATGGGAGGCTGGCACCGCAAGCGGAGTGTTAACCTACTATCCTATTGAACTGGCACTGAATTCTCCATCAAATAAAGAATTCAGTAAATAGCAGTTAGAAAAACCACTGACCCTCAAGAATGTGGACAAGAACTACAAACAATAATCAAATCACAAAATGTTAATTTCTCTTACATGCATCACATTTTCTTTTTGTACTCTGCATATTACTTACCACAAATCAAGAAACCATGTTAGTTGTCTTTTGGGACTTACTTTTCACTAAGCATAATGGTCTCCAGTTACATTCATTTTGTTGCAAAAGGTGAACATGGTGGTTGAATATCCCATATCTTAGTTCTTAGGAGTTGGACTACTAGGAACATGGAGATACAAACAACTCTGTATATGCTTATTTCATTTTCTTAGAGTGAATTCCAAGGAATGGAATGGCTAGGTCATATGGACATCTTATTTTCAGATTTCTGAATCATCTCCACATTGTTTTCTGTAATGGTTGTATCAGTTGACATTCCTGTCAATAGTACATTAGGATGAGGTTTTCTTCATATGGCCCCATGAAGAGGTCCAATTTTCCCAACACCAATTACCAAATCAACTATCCTTCTTCTTCTTTTTTTTAAAGGTGTATTTTTTATTTTCATTAGAAAGTCAGATATACAGAGAGGAGAGACAGATAGATCTTCTGATGATTCACTCCCCAAGTAGCAGCAGCAGCCAGAGCTGTGTCGATCCAAAGCCAGGAACCCGGAGCCTCTTCCAGGTCTCCCACGTGGATTGCAGGGTCCCATAGCTTTGGGGTGTCCTTGACTGCTCTCCCAGGCCACAAGCAGGGAGCTAGATGGGAAGTTGGGCTGCCAGGATTAGAACTGCTGTCCATATGAGATCCCAGTGTGTGCAAGGCAAGGACTTTAGCTGCTAGGCTACTGTGCTGGGCCCAACTGTTCTTTCTTCAGGGAGAGATTTTAGTTCATTTGTCAAAGATTCGTTGATTACAAATTCAGATTAATTTCTGTGATTCGTTGGTACGTATATCTCATCTGGTACCAGTACCAGGCTGTTTTAAATGTAACTGACATGTCTTTAAGTCTGATATTGTGATGCTTCCAGTTTTACTTTGACTGTTTAGGATTGCTTTAGCTATTCAGGATCTCCCATGATTTTACAGGAAAATAGGGACATTTTTTCTAGATCTGACATTTATTGGGATCACATTGAATCTATACATTGTTTTGGGTAGTATGCATATACTGTATGTCCACATAGTAATCAGATTTTATTGACCATTTTTCCTTAATAGTGAGTGTCAGATGATCCTAATTGTTAGCTATTTCAGGGAATACTGAATTAATGTTCAGGCTTACGTTTATTTATGCATATGGGTGAATATTTGGTAAAAAATAATATGTTCCAATATGAAATTTTAGTAATTATATTCACCTCAATAAAATGTGGAAGATCATATCAAATTGCCCTCTCAAAACATTCTATCAATGTATGTCCAATTGCATTTGATACAATTTCTGCAAGTAATGATAAAATCCTAGTGAAAATCAGTATAGATTAAAGACCCTAATTTAAATGATGGAAATAAATCAGTTATTTTTCTTATAAAACAGTATATCTAGAGGTGCATAGCAGCTGGTATTTGTTATATAGCTTAAAATATTATAGCTGTATATTTGTAAGTTCCCTGCCCTTCCCTTTATGATGACAAAATGGCAGCCATTGCTTTAGGACTCATGTCTATATTCAAAACACCAAATTGAGCCAGAAAAGGGAGGCTCCTGCCTGAACTCCGCCTGCTTACCAATCAATGCTCTCACCTGCCTCCACAATATGTTTATTGCTTGTTAGATTCCATTACTATGTGTACTGTTTACAGTTGTGTCATATCATCACCACAGCCACAAAGAATTTTAATTTTATCTCTGGTGTGATGGACTCTCCAGTGCAGTTAGCCTACTTTAAGAAATATAATTCCATTAAATATATTACCTTGATGGAAAATCTGAGTGATGATGAAAAAAACTAGAAAATCCATGGATTCATCTTGGGGAAATTCCGTGAACATGTGAAGAGGTTTGCTGGTTGAATATGCCTGACTATTTCATCCCATACTTTGTGAAAATTCATCTTCCCTGAATTACCTAAACATGGAATGTGCAAAAATATCTATGCAATTGCAATGGCTTCCTTAGTCTAAAACTAATCACAGTTAAGGATGAAGACTTTGGAGACAAACTGCTTAAGCTGAAATTCCTATTGTATAGTAAATGTTCAGACTTTCAGTCATTAACTGTAGCATGTTTCCAATTGAATATCACAGCTAACCATCAACAACTTATTAAATTTATATATTTCACATGCCATTCTCCTAGGCAACAAAAAGAAAAGAGCACAAAAGCTGTGTCTCAGTGGTAATTCGGTTTTTATAATCTTTGAGAATGGAATAGAGAGTTATTAAATGGTAATCTTTCCCATTGTTCCCTGCTAACATCCACCACCAAAATGGTGTCATCATCTATTATAGCAGAACAAATTACCCTAAATCTTTGTGGCTTTAGACAGTAAAAACATTCTAGTTCTCAACATGCCTTGGGTTGGTTTGGCAGTTTCTCTCTTGATTTCACCTAGATTCATACATGAATCGCATCTGCTGGAGAATTGGCAGAGAGTTGAACTCTCTGAATTTTGACACCTCTGGAAAATTCCATTCCATATAACTATTCTGTCATATTGGAGTTCACAGGGGGAAGTTCTGAAATTTAGAAGAGATGGCCAAGAAAACTAGTGGATGGATCAAACAGAAAGAACGAGTGTCTACCTATTTCAAAATTTGCCTGCAATCCATTTTTATAGCATAAAGTATTGTTGGTTGTGAAGAAACTACCATAGCACAGAGAATAGGATATTAAAGCTCAAATCGAAAGTGCCTGTGTAGCACAATCAAACTTACTGAGTCCACTTGTTCAGTACAAGTGATCAGCATACACTTTCTGCCAACATTCAGACCTTGAAAAGATAGGACACGAAATAACAGGTATTGTAGTCATTTAAATTAGTAAAGAGAACTAATGAATTGTTGCCCTCAGAAGTACAGGAATGCAAACAGGATTAGCTTGCCTTGTGCAATTCATCTTCAAAGTAGACGCTATCCGCTCTCTCCTTCTGCCTTGTATTTCCCAATCTACTCCACATTCACAAGGCATTTACTTTTTCACTTTTGTATTCATCCTCGTGGCCTATTTTCAGCTATCAAATCAGAGAACTCTGTAAGGAAAGGATCTCACCTCCAAGAGTCAAAACAGATAAAGTGATAAATGAGAATTGAGAGTAGCAGAATTAGGAGAAGTGGGGTGTGATTCTTTACTGTGAGACAATGATGCTATTATGAGGTATTAATACAGGAAAATGGTTCAAAGGGCATATGGAACTCTATCACAACATCACAATTTTTTTGTTTATAAATCTAAGGCTTCTGAAATGTTTAAAAAAAAAAAAACGATAGTGTCACCCTCAAGGATCAGAAGGCTTAAAGCATGTAAGCGCTTTCACAAAGATTAGATTTTGCTGATAAACATTTCATGTGCTGAATGAGAATTAGCTTTTCTTAGACTCTGCTGGCTCTCATGGATTCAGATATTGAGACAATTTGATTTGAGGAAAGAGGCCAGAGAGACTTCAGTAGATTACCAATGTGAATGATACAGTCCTCACTATGGACTCCAATAAATATTCTGCTCAGAGAGAAAAGAATACTTTGGTTTCAGTTATTGAAATAGCTTGTTGGGAGGAACAAATACAAAGATTGGGATATAATCCTCCATGCTGTACAGGTAGGGTAAAAGGAAAATGTTTTATGTGTTAAGCTAATTAGAGAAATGAGTGATAAAAATTTTGGCTCCTGTCAGAGGGTCCTGAGTGATGTGTTCTAAACAAAGAGTTCATAGAGTCCTCTTCTCTGATGGACCTGGAGACAACTGATATGCTGAACACTTGGACACTCAAACAGTATGGGTGCTAAAGTGTTTCAATTGTTATGAAATGACAGCAAATTAATGGAAGGAACATTTAAGAACAAAGATAATTTCTTTTCTGTCATGGGAAATTTCTGATGTCCTTTGGGAAGAGGATTACTTACTAAAACTGAGTATGGTATTTTCATGATTCAAGTTTGATTTGTAACTTATAGCCATGCCTATTTCAGTGACTTAGGCACACAACTTTTGTGGCTATTGGCTAGTTTTTCCTCATCTTCATTGTTCTAAATAGGATGCTAGCTGAGGTCCCAAAGTCTCCCATTCACAACTAGTTAAACCCATTTGGTACTATATTTTCTGGATGCAATTAACCAGCATAAGGAAATTCTGATTAAAACGTTATGATTAATTCAAGCATATTCAATTCAGATTCATCAGTCTGCTCATTTGAATCTGTCCAATGCCTCTTTTGTAGCCATTAATTTTTCATTTAAATAAAAAATTAGAAATACCTTATCTTTGCCAGGAGCAAAAAGGAAAACTAGGGTACTCTTGGGTTGTGTTTTGATCTATTTTCAGGTTCTTCCCAAAGTTAAAGACTATAAATTTATTTATTCTCAGAACATTTTTAGACTTGAGTTTTGTAGCTAATGTGGATTTCAAAGGAACTCTAGGCACTACATTTCTCCCTCATTGAAGTATCAAGTATCAAAGTGGTATTTGATGTCCAAGCAACATTTAAAGGCTCCATTTGCCTTTGAGCAAAGAAGGTCATAATTTTCCAATATCAAAAAGGACTTAAAGTCCCAATTCCTATATTTTCCTCACAAGTGCTTGTTCCTCCTAAGGAGAGGAAAGAAGCAGAGAGAAAGGAGAAATGTGCTTTCTTCACATCCATGTGTCTCCTCTTACAGAGCCACATTGAATCAGTCACAAGATCGTGCCCCTAACCACTGAACCGAATTAACTGTTCTGATTCCATAATTCAGATGCCATAATTAGATTAAACTTTATTCTTTGTCTATCGATATAAGACTCTGGGAACCCAGATTTTTAATGTATAGACCTTTGAAACACAAAATGTTTTCCAAATTATAACATATACATTTATAATTTAAATATAATGTTTTGATGTGTATACATTCTGGAATAGCTAAATCTAGCTGTGAAAGTATCTTCATCATAAGAACATTCATAACTGGAGCCGTGAGTTAACAAAGATATCCGTATCTTTTGAAGTTAGAGATCTACAACCAAAATTCATTTAAGCATGGATAATATACTAGTATTAATAGCCTAGCTATAAAAGAGTGTGAGTTTTTTTAAATCTTTTTTTGCCTTATTTAAATTGAAAATATTCATTATAGTTTTGTAAAAAGAACTTGGTTATGCAATCTCCCAAAATATAGATTTACTATGTATCAATCTTAGTTTTTTTATTCCAAAATATAGATTTACTACGTATCAATCTTAGTTTTTTTTTAATTTGATCCTATTTATTATAGCACATTCAGTCTGTTGCCACAATATTCACAACAGCTGCAGGGGCTTCCATGTGGGGAAATTCCCAACTATTATGACGTTGCCAGGATCTGAAGAAAATGTAACATTTCATTCTGAAAGGAGGTTGCTGTATCAACCCTGTCCCACCAGTTAGAGCTAGCTGCTAGAGCTAATACCCTAATTGTTGCAAATGAGAGAATCCCTGCCAGTCGTTGTAGAAAGCATACATATGTCACCATATGATTCTCCTAAGCTAGGTTGACCAAATTGCCTCCTAGTTATTGGAATCTTTCCAGGAACTAAATATTATCAGTGAATTCCCAAATGCAACGCAACAAAATATGTTCCAATACCTAGCCCTGAAAGTAAGCATGTAAGAACAGTGGTAATTAAAAGTATGCATATCCTTTTTTGTTGGAAATATATCTCTACTACCTGAAGGATAGCCATCATAGGAATGAGTAATAATATGTTGATTTCAGTGAGAGTCACACCAAAGCATCCAGTGTAAACGAATCTCTCTTGCTTTTGTGCGGGCTAAAGATATAGGTGCAAAAAGTAAGGAAGCACTATGACAGCCACCTTTGGAGCTTTATCTTTGTCACTCCCTTCATTGTTTGAATATTCAAGTACCCAGCTCTCAGACATCCTGAAGCTTTGAGTTGCTTTGATACACTATCTGTGCCTTGACTCTGTGTGCGTGTGTGTGTATGTGTGTGTTGGGGGATGGATAGAGGGGGATTGGGAGAGAAGTAGATGATAAATACACTAGAGATATTGTCCAGAAGTCATCTCCTTATTTATCTAGGGAGCTCCAACATCTATAAAATAGAAAAAAAAAGGAATGTTAAACAAGTTCATTGGTTTATGGATTTGTTTTAAATATTCAATTTTAATTAACAATCTGTGTGTCTTATTACAAATGTACCTGCAGCAGTTCTAAGTATAAGATGACAGCAGTGGAAGCCCTGATACCCACAAGTATGGGGACTATATAGCTGATGGGAGCTCCAACAGTGCCTATCATTTGTTTGGTTAATGTCCCTGCTTGTGGCCTGGGAAAGCAGTCAAGGATGGCCCAAACAAAGCTTTGGGACCCTGCACCTGCACAGGTCCTCTCGGAGGAGAGACAGAGGAAGATCTTCCATCCGATGATTCAGTCTCCAAGTGGCCACAACAGCCGGAGCTGAGCCAATTCAAAGCCATGAGCCAGGAGCTTGTTCCAGGTCTCCCACAATGGTGCAGGATCCCAATGCTTTTGGGTTGTCCAAGCAGGGAGCTGGATGGGAAGTGGGATTGCGAGATTAGAACTGGCGTCCATATGGGATCCCAGTGCATTCAAGGCAAGGACAAAAATAAATCTTGAAAAATAAGGTTGATTCTTTCTAAAGCTTTTACCAATCAAATTTGTAATCTAGTACGACATTTCATAATGTATTCTGCTTCCTGTGTTTTGCAGTCTATCAGCATGTGATCTGAGGTAGCCCTATTGTGAAAAGAGATTGTCCTAAACATCAATTTGGACAAAACTTTGCATCATATAATCGCCCCTTCTAGGAAAGAACTAAAACCCCTGATAAAATAGCTAAACATTTTTGCCATGGCCTTGGCTGCAGTGAGTGGCTTCTGGGGAAGGGCATGTAACCCATCCCTGTGCTAGCATCACCTTGCTGTATCTAAGCCTACGTCGAAAGGACCTAATGCCCAATTCCCGCTGGTGACCCTCTCCTGATGGTTTTAACTGGACATCCATTACTCTGCTGTTGTTTCTGTGGGTCTCTGTGAAGAGAAGCATCTTTGAATTGTCTTTTTTCTGATTTCTTTGCCATGAGGCTGACTACTTGCAAGAATTCTTCACTGATTTATAGTGCTTCCCAAAGGATTATCTGGGAAGGTAATATGTTTCTGAAGAGAGTAGCATTAGAATTCCTTTTTTAAAAAATTTTTTTAAATCCAAAATTGAGAGAGAATTCCAAGCAGAGGGAAAATTACTTTGTGCACAATTTTTGAATCGTATTCTCTCAGCCCACATTTAAATAAAATAGAGCACTCTACAAGAGTGCATGGAAGTCTTGTCTAAATTTGAGGGAGAAAACACCAATTTTAACTAATCAAAATAATTCTGACAAGCTACATAAATATTTAGTTATTTTAAGGCATCTCATTTTGCTGTGAAAATGCATATTATTAATTCACTAATTTGCTGATAGGTCATAATTACTAAGTGTCTCAATCAATATTTGGTAATATACGTTAATTTAGATGACAGATTCCTCAATATTCTGTCCAAACTGTTGTGTTTATTGTGTTGAACTCCAATTCTCAATGGTTTCGATAACATTTTAGAGTTTAACCCGATTTTTAATGTTAACACCTATTATAAAATGTTATTTTAAATTAAACTTTATAAACAGAATAGTTGTTCTCAGCTATTCTGCAAAATCAGCACCAGATTCATAGGCCATGCTTAAACCAGCATGCTTAAATCAGCATGGCACAAAATTAATGGAAGCAGTCTTTCCAACACACTTCACAGATAAATAGGTTTAAGCATGGCCTATGAATCTGGTGCTGATTTTGCAGAATAGCTGAGAACAACTATTCAAGATGCTGGACTCTATGTTTGGTATACGCTTGCAATGGGGAAATCTCAACTGAACTTGAGCTGTGGTTATGCAACAAGGTGGAGGAATCCACCATGGTGGGAGGGTTTGGGGAGGGGTGGGGAGAACCCAAGTATCTATGTAACTGTGTCACATAATACAATGTAATTACTGAAGTTAAATAATAAATAATTAAAAAAAAAAGGTTTTATTGGAACTAAAAAAAAAAAAGATTTATTTTATTTTCATTACAAAGTCAGATATACTGAGAGGAGGAGAGATAGAGAGGAAGTGGAGCTGCCGGGATTAGAACCAGCAGCCATATGGGATCAAGGCGAGGACCTTAGCCGCTAGGCCACACCGCCGAGCCCTGGATGTGGGGACAGCACATTTTTCCTCTCTGGATGTGGGAGGGGAGGGGGAGCAAGACACCATCTAGGGGTCAGAACAGAGACTGCTAGCGCTGTGATCTTGGACTCCCCAGCCGCCAGAACTGTAATTCAGCATTTTCTGTTCATGATAATTACCTAGTCTGTAGTGCTCTGTTAACACAAACACACACACATAGTTCACACAGTTTATTATTCCAAAACATCTCTTTCCTCTTCTACTCAATGAAAACCTGAAACTTGAAAACAAATCATTATAAAAGCTGTAACTCTGTAGGTTTGGAACTAGATTACACCATCCTCCCTTTTTCCTACGCAAGAAAAGGAAGCAGTCACAAATGTTGATGAGCTCTTGATGCTGCCATTGGACCAGTTACAGAATAAAAGTCTAGTTACCCAAAGCAGGATCCAGTTGGGTTGGGCATTGTGACACAGTAGGTTAACACACTGCTTCAAATTCTTGCATCCCTTATCCACTGGTACAAGCCCTAGCCACTCCACCTTTCTGATCCAGTTTCCTATTAATAAACCCAAGAGGCAACGGATAATAGCCCAAATTCATGCTACCCAAGTGGGAGACCCAGATGGAATTCCTGGCTTCTTCCTTTGGCCCCAGGCTGTTGCAGGCACTTGGAAGTAGATGCACAGATTCAAGTTCATGATTATTTCATTTTCATTTTCATTTCTCTCTCTCTTTCTCTCCCTCCCTCTCTCCCTCCCTCTCTCCCTCCCTCTCTCCCTCTCTCCCTCCCTCTCTCTCTCTCTCCCTCCCTCTCTCCCTCTCTCTCCCCCACTGCGGACACTCTCATTCCCTCCCTTCAGATAAATAAATATTTTAAGGGAAATCTTAACTGTGGGCCACAAAGCATTTTTCCTAACACAAACAGCTTATCTTTTTTCCTTCCGATAAAAAGAATCTAAATGTATATACTTTATTTATTTGAGATTAGATATAAACATATCCAGGCATATTTCTACCATCTGCTGGTGCAGTCCCCATATGCCAGCAACAGCCCGGACTGGGCCCGGAAGAAGCCAGAAAATTCAATCCAGGTCTCCCATGCAAGTAGCAGAAACTCAAATAGTTGACCCATCACTTCCTGCTTCTCAGAGTTTTCATGGCCAGGAAGCTGGAATCCCAGATCAGAACTGAGACCCAAACCTAGGTTACTCTGATATGGGATGAGGGGTCCCAACTCTCAGTGTAAATGCTAGAATAAATACTCGTCCTTCATTTTCCCTGTTCATACAGTATTCGGTGGAAGGAAGTAATATGTATAGCACATACTTAAAGAATACCTTTTTGAGCAAGGAGTCTGTGTAAAGTATTTGGAATTCTTTTGCCTAGGAGATTTCTCACCAAACATGTATTTATGTTGTTTACCTGCTTTCAGCTTTGGCCATTATGAACACTTTCTTCTAGTTTCTGCAGTCTTACTATATACCCTTGTAGGAGTAGGAGGTTTTCAACAGTTCCCAACCTTCTGACGTCAGAGTATCTAGGTTCATCCTGTGTACTTCTTTCCCTAATTCTGAAATCACTCATTTTCTCCTGGGAGCTCTGATTCTATTATGTGGGAACTACTATTAGAACCTAATCTCAAATTGTAATTTTTCTTGAACAAGCTTTAACATGCAATTGCTTTGATTTGTAAATAGACAGGTTTATGCATTCATTCAGCAGTTGTCAGTTGAGTGCCTGCCATGAGCTTGATATCATGTTTGGCAAATGTGATGCCCTCATGTCTAATACATACTGCCCTGTAACTTATCAAGGATTTTTGCTTTATTCATCACTCAAATGGGAGAAAAATGCCCGTTTGAAGTCATTGTTAGAGAGACTGGATAAGCTTCTGCATGGCTTGTCTGATAAGACAATCCCAACTGTTTCATAGTGGAATAAGGCCCATTCATGTTTGTAATGAAAGAGGAATAGAGAAGTCGCTTCTATTTTATTTAACAAGCTAATGGATTTATCAGAGTGGTGAATAGTCCTGTGAACTGCAAGTCTCTCACTGGAAAATCATTTAGTTTGAGGCCTGGTGTGAATGGGAAGTGGAGTAGCCGAGATGTGAATCAGCACCAACAAAGGATTCTGGCACATGCAAGCAAGAATTTAGCCACTGAACCATTGTGTCATCCACTCCCCACCCCTGCCAACCTTCTTTTTTTTTTTGTCACTAAAATGCTGTGAGAGGAAAACAAGGCTTGAAGGGTCAGAGTAGCATAGCATGTGGCAAGAAAGGTTGAATGAATAGGAAGAGTGTTCTGATCAGACTGCTTCATTTCCTCCAAATTTGTGTTGAAACTAACTCCCAATTCAGCAGCAGCAGGAAGCATGACCTTAAGGAAGTGAATGAGATATGACTTCTCTACTCTCATGCATGGACTGAGGTACAAGGATAAAAGTGTACAGTGAGGAAATCTGCTCCCTCCTGCTCCTTCTATCCCCTGTGCCCTGGGAGAACACATGATGCCTACTCTCTGGAGGATGCAGCAACAAGGTACCAGGTTGGAAGTGGAGAGTGACTCTCACATTATACCAAACCTACCAGCGTTTAGGTTTATAATGCCGCTTCCAGACAGTGAGAAGTAATGTCTGCTCTTTATAAACTACCCGGTCTATGTTATTTTGTTATCACAACAGAGACAGATTAAGACCAAGTGTTCTCGATGGAATACCCAGCTGGCTTCCCCAGCAACCAGGCATAACAGATGGAGATCAGAGTCGTCCTAAAGACATGTACTCGTTCTGTGTCTGTGGATTCGCAAAGGGGCCACACTATAGCAAGTCTTCATTTTCTGAACTCTCATGAAATAAACAAACACTTTTGTTAGCAAAAAGCATATGCAATGCTGTTTGAATAATCTTAGATTTGCATCTGTTTCACTCATTTGCACTTACTTGAAATTTGGTGTGACAAATAATCTCTGAAATTCAGTGTCTTGTGTTAGTGGATGTAGGAATGAGAGAAAGATGTAGAACACGTTGCATACATTAAGTGCTCAGTAAAAAGAAGTCCTTGTTATCTGTGTTACAAATATTCTCTCAGAATGCAGAGTGGTAGAGACCTTATGCAAAAATATTGTGAAGATGCAATCCCAGTTGGTCTCCTACTCTCAACTAAAACAGACCTTAAAATCAATTTTCCTTTCTTGCTTATGCACATTTATACCATGTTTGCCAAAATGCCCTGCTAGTGAGAGATCAATTTTTCATAGCTTACTTGCATTCTTTTCCAAATGAGAGAAGACAATCTTAGACATTTGGATAAGAGCTGAAATAAAGCATGGTCTGCTTACTTCAAGACTTTATTTATTGTGACAACCAATACTTGAGATTACACATTCAGCAGTCCCCTGCTGACCTTCATTCGTCATCTTACTTCTTGAAACAAACTTGAAACAACAAAATCATACATTTTTCAGAGCTAAAGTGTAAGCAGAAATTTTTTTCAGAAATAGTACGTAAACAAAAATAATAAAAGAACATGTATTGAATGCTTGTTTTATGCTCCATATTTTGTTAAATGGATACATGATTATGTAATCATCAAAAAACCTACACAATAATGTTAATAGCAAGAAATATTGATGCTTCTGTTTGCAGTCTCTTAACTAGTGACAGTTGCCTTTTTTTTAAGGTTTAGCCTTTAAAAAAAGGAAGAAACAGTTCATTCTGATCATCTTTTTGACAAAAAAAAAATCGTCCTTTTCTTCTGCGGTCTCTTTTTTGTCTTCTATCCCAAATAATGTGGAGAGACTGGCTGACAGCCTTTTAATCTGCTGTGAACTCACTTGTATCCTCCTGGAATTCTTCTGTTGAGATGCCAATTCCTAATAGCTTAGAATTGGATCATATTTGAGCATAGAAACTTTATAGAGATGAGAAAGATTAAGTGAGATCATATTGGTCGATTTGATTCTGAAATGACTCTTGTCCTTATGGAAAGGCTGTGTGAGGACAGAATGAACAGGAAACTAAACCAAAGAGAGAGAAGCCTCTGGAAAAACCAAATGTTTGATGCTTTGACATTGGACTTTGAGAATTGCAAGGAAGTAAATCTCTTGTTTAATACCCCCAGTCCGTGGCGTCCTGACAGCAGTTCTAGCTTGCTTTGACCACAAGACTTTTGACATTTTGCTGTATATTCTGAAAATCCCTAACTCTAACAACCCTGCCTGTCATATAACTTTAAATGAATTTTCATTTCTTCCATATTTGTTTACTTTCAGAATATTCTCACATTTTAATTGCAGTTCGTTCTTTGACCACTGGGCTACTAAAAAGTATGTTGCTTCATTTCCGAACATTAGGCAATAATTTAAGTATCCTTTTGTTTTTATTTCTGTTTCAATTCTCCTGCAGTATTATATGCTCTATGACTTTGATTCTTTGAAATGTGCTGTTTTGGGCCAAGACAAAAATGTATTTCAGTGGTTGCTTTAAGAACCCCCAGAAAATTGACTATTTCAAATTTATGTAGTCAGGCTTTAATATAGTGCAACCATATAATGCAAGATTCTTGTAAAGGTTTAACTATTTCATTTACTTCTACGCTCTGAGTTATTGTTTTCATGTATTCTACTTCTGCATGGCGTAAATGCAACACAATTGTTACTGTCGCTTAGAACAGTCAGTGTTCATATAGACTGATTTTTTTTCATTATTTCAGTTCTGTGTTTCCTGTAAGAGATTTTTATTTCAATGTAAAGGGATTTCTTTTCTTGTCATGCCAGTGAGCTAATCACATATCCTTTTTTTAAACATCTACTTTACATTTTTCAAAGATTATTTTTTCTCTTTTAAAATGTACATTTAATCCATTTTTTACTGCCATTATTTCTATTTTGTAAGTCTCACTATTGTTATATTTGTTGTGTTTTGTCTGGTTATTCACTTTTTTTTGGTGGGGCGGCTGATTTTCAGAAGTTTGTTTCTTTGTAAAAGACGCATTTATTAGTGTGAAAGGTAGGGTAACAGAGGGAGGGAGAGAGAGCACATCCATCAGCTAGTTGACTCCCTGAAGGACTGTCATATTTATGCCGAGCCAAGTCAAAGCCAGGGCTCCTAATCTCCATCTCCCAAATGAACGGTAGGGACCTGAACATTTGGGCCACCCTCTACTACCTTTGTACACACATACAGGAAAGTTGGATTGGCAACACAGCACCTGAGACACACACTGGGACCCTAATAAAGTATTACCAGTGGTGGCTTAACGTATTTCACCACAACACTAGCCCCAGCAATGTATCTCTCACTTACTACCTAAACTGTGATCTATTTTTATCTCCCTTGGAATAATAAATGTGTAGGCTGTTACGTTTAATTGGTTCTGAAGACATTTTCACTCATGAGCTCTTCTTCTGTGTCATTTTTCTGAGACGCAAATGTTAACACCCAGGCTTCTGTTCCACGTGTCTCTTATGCACTGTTCTTTCATCCTTTTGCCTCCCTGTTGTCCAATTGTCTATTTCCTTTTCATTTTAAATGCTAAGTTGCTTTCATATTCTTGAGAAGTAAAATAAGAGATAGGAGAGAGATACTTTCCATCTGCCCACAACCCACCAAAATGCCCCCAACAGCAGGGCGGGGGCAGGTCAAAGCCTGGAGCCAGGAGGAGTCTCCCAGGTTTGGGTCAGGTGCCCTAGCACTGCAGCCATCATCCACTACTTCTCAGGAGTCTGGGTTGCAAGGAGCGCAGGGCAGACTGCAGCCAACACTGCAACATGAGAGGCAGGCATACAAAGTCACATCTGAACCGGCTGTGCACAGCGCCAGTCCCAGCTGGAGTCCCCGGTGATAGGTTTTGAGTTTAACTAAACCGATCTTCTGTCCAGAAAACTTTTATCCTTTTCATCCTCTCCAGAATCCAGTGATCAACATTCTGTGATCAGATGGAATTCTGGTTGCTTTTCCTAGTTTTAATTGCCCCATATCAGGGAGAAGTTTTCTTCTACTTTTTTCTTCACCCATCCAATAATTTCTTAGTTTTAAATGTTGCATATTTTCTAATGCTAACCTTTCTGATTGGAATTCTTTATCAATTCATCCTTTATATTATCTATCTTCTATTCTCCTTTGCTCATTTTAATAGTTAATTTGAGGGTTATTTCTGCTTTCACCACTATCCAACTTGGTGTCTTTGCTTCTACTAGTAGCTATTCTCCTGCTAAATTATCTGTCGCACTTTCCTAATATGTGTCTAGTATTTTTGTTGCATACTGTATACAGTGTATAAAAGTTGTGAAGGTGAACATTGATGTTATTTCCCCCGGGGAGTGTTTTCTCAGTCGCAGACTATGGGCTTGATCACCAGCGTCCACTTGAGAACTGAGCGGAGTCAGCACAGACGGTAGCCTTTGTTGGGTTATGTCTGTTCCTGCTTCCATGTCGCAAGGATGGGATTCACAGTGTGCTTATTTTAAGTACCGCCTGTGAGTGAGAAAGCAGTAGAGGATGGCCCAAAACCTTGGGCCCCTGCACCTGTGTGGGAGACCCAGAAGAAGCCCCTGGCTCCTGGCTCCAGATCAGCTTAGCACTAACTGTTGTGGCCACTTGAGGAGTGAATCAGCGAATGGAAAATCTTTCTCTCTATCCTTGTCTCTATAAATATGACTTTTCAATAAACATAAATAAATCTTTAAAAAATTTTTTCTAAGTTCCATATTTCTTGCCACCTCCGTTTTTACAACTTGAAAAATCATAAGTTTATTTACTTGTTTGTTCAACAAATACTTATTGATTGCTTATTAAATACGAAATATTGTTCTGGATCTCCAGAATAGAATGAGGTACAGTATATATGTGGCCCTGGACATTGTGATGCTCACAGATGAGTGGAACAATGACACCTGTTTTGGAAAAAAATAAAATAAGTCAGGAAACAATAAGAGAAGTGCTATGAAAGAAAATCAGGATGTGAAATGGTGCAGAAGAGCTTACAGGCTTACAGTGCAAAAGGTGATAAATCCTCTCTTAAAGTCACAATCAAGATGAGACCAGAAAACTAAGGGGAACTGGAGGCAAGATGATTTTAAGCGGTAGAGGTATTGGCTACAATAACCTAGAGTGGAAATGAGATTGTTTTTATCACGAATTTAAAAATCTGCTAGCCTGAGTGAGAGGGGAGCCTGCAGGTAGTTGTGTAGGGCAGTCAGGGCCAGGTCGTGCGAGCTGTCATGGTCATGTTACAGCTTTTATTGTTTTTCTCTGTTGAAGCACTTTGGTCTGGGGAGTGCCAATTTGCTGTCTGAAGAGTGGGCTGGAAAGAGTTACAGTGACCACAGAGAGCAGGGTTAGGTGGCAATGACAGAGAAGAAAATGGCTTAGGTAGAGATGATGGCAGTGGAGACTCACAGATTTGGGGATTTGAAGTATATCTTCTTGAAGGCAGAGTCAATTGGATCTGGTGATGAAACAAATGGGAAAGCAGAAAACAAGAGAGCTAAAATTTGGCATACAAATATACAAGATTGCAATGTAATTTTGTGGTTTGGTTGTTCATTTCTTAGTACTAGTAGCATTTCATTGGTCCATATAATGTAGCTTATTGATCTACATACATACTGAGAGATTTCTTAGTTGCTTTAAGTTTTGGCAGTTATTAATAAAGCCACCTTTAGCATTGATGCACAGTTTTTTCCCCTGTGGAGCAGCCTGCAATGCCTACATCTGGTATGGGTGCCAGTTGGAGTTCCTACTGCTCCGCATCCTACTCAACTCCCCGCCAATGTATCTGGAAAACAGTGGAAGACAGCCCGAGTGTCTGAGTTCCTGCCACCCCAATGGAAAAGTGAGGGTCAAGGCTATTGATTTGGTCTGACCTAGCCAAAGCCATTTGAGGAGGAATAAGCCAGCAAATGGAAGATTCATTCTAACTCAGTCTCTCTCTCTCTCTCTCTCTCTCTCTCTCTCTCTCTCTCTCTCTCTCTCTCTCTGTGTGTGTGTGTGTGTGTGTGTGTGTGTGTGTGTGTGTGTGTTTCTTTAGCTCTGTCTTTCAAGTAGATAAATTTTTTCTTAAAAGATTTATTTTTATTGGAAAGTTAGGTATACAGAGAGGAAGATCTTCTGTCCACTGGTTCACTCCCCAAGCAACTGTAATGGCCGGTGCTGCACTGATCTGAAGCTAAGGGACTGGAGCCTCTTCTGGGTCTCCCACACAGGTGCAGGGTCCCAAGGCTTTGGGGCTATCCTTGGCTGCTTTCCCAGGCCACAAGCAGGGAGCTGGATGGGAAGTGGAGCTGCCGGGATTAGAACCGGCGCCCATATGGGATCCCGGGGCTTTCAAGGCGAGGACTTTAGCCGCTAGGCCACACCGCCGGGCCCTGTCTTGTATTTCTTTTAAAAAATACTTATCTACTTGAGGGCCCGACATGATAGCCTAGCAGCTAAAGTCCTCGCCTTGAACTCGCCAGGATCCTGTATGGGCTCACTTGGGGAGTGAAACATCGGATGGAAGATCTTCCTCTCTATCTCTCCTCCTCTCTGTATATCCGGCTTTCCAATAATAATAATAAAATCTTTAAAAAAAAAAAAAGAAATACAGGACAGACAGGCCTTCTATCATGGTTGTCTGAGAGTCAGAGTCTATGCTGTGAGCCTCATCCACTCGTACAATGCCAACCAAAGTCAACATGGAATAATTCAAAGCCAATGATTGTAAAGCAATAATAATTTTATTAATATGCAGTGAATTTTATTGATAAATCCATGGTATTTTAAACCTCTAACATGCATTATCTCACTGAAGTGCTATAATAAACTCAAACTAGTACTAGAATAAGCACTAGGTATTAACTTAGTTTAGAAGCTTAAAGAAAACCAAGGCACATAAAGATTAAATAATTTCCATGAAATAATAGAAGTCATCAGACATGCCAGGGTCTACACTATGCTGCCCATTATGAATGCCAGAGGGAAATTTAATAGTAAAAGCAGACAAGAGGATCGTGCATTTGCCAGAAAACTCAATTCAGACTCAGAGGTTAGGACATGTTTAATATTTTAGTTTTATTAATATGAAGAGAATAGATTTTGTGTTCTCCATAGGTAGAATTCTAAGATCATACTGATACTCTCTGCGCTGACTTTGTCATTGATGAAATAATGCAGCCTTTGATACCTTTATCTGTTTCCTGGAAGCACACGTGGCTTTGATTACATCACTTCTCTTTATGATTCTCATCGTGTGTGTGTATGCATGCGCATGCTTGCAGGTAATCATATTGTCAAGGCTTGGTTACTATACTTTATGTCCTTACCAGTCAGTCTTCACATTGAACACTTCGACTCACTCTTCTGGCTTCAAAAATTGTTGTCTACCCAGAGTTCCAGAACCTCTTAGGTAATTCTCAGCTGGTTTACAGGGTGCTCAGGAAGCATGCACTCTGTTGATAGCTTGGCAATTAACTCATCCTGCTAGCTCACTCCCTGTAAAAGCGCGAAATTGCAAAGGGTGTTTATCATATGTCAGGCTGACAGTCTCTGGCTTGTCAGCTTTGATTTGCTAAATACCTGCAAAAGATGTGGTGACTGCAACACCTGGTCTGTAGAGGTGCAAGGAAGATGCTGCCCGCCACTCCTCAACGGATCCCTACATGCCTCCTTGAACCATCCCCCTCTCTTCCAAGAGGAGTGAAGTGACAGTAGCAGTGCCTTCTGTGGAACAACAGGAACCTTAGTCCACACTGACACAATTAGGGAAAAGTAGGCACCTCTCCCTCCACCACTCTGCCTTGGATGATGTCATCATGAAAGCTACTGAGCAATTGTGGAGTGCTTGTTACTGTGCACTAGGATCTATCCCACACGCAGCACCTGTACAAACTTAATGTTTGTAGCACTTCAGGATTTCAAATAACTCACCTTTGGTCATTCAGCAGGTCAGGTAGTGGAGCAGGATCTGACTTGCCTGGCTTAAATCTCAGCTCAGCCTGAGAATATACCAGTAGGTCTAGTAATTCTTTCCCTCTGCCCTTTTCATACCCCACACATGGCCATGCTTTCTAAAAGAAAGTCATGAATCGGCAGGCAAAACTTCTACTTCCTACTGTTATTTTTTCCTAACTGAAACAATTCTGTTGCTTAAAATAAGTGCAGGTCTCTTGTACTCAAGATCCAAAGAGGCAATATTGAGCCCATGACACCTCAGTGCCTTGGATAGACAAGGAGAAGGGGGCTTGACAGGTGACTGGCAGAGTGCACGTGGATGTGTGGGATGCTGACGATGGCTGCATGCCTTCCTTCCCCATCTTTCATTTTGGAAACTGAATAGCTGTTAAAAGCTGTTACCATTTGAATGTAATCCTGCTCCCCATCTCAAGCACCTTTTTACTTCTCAAACTCTTACTTAGTTAATGGTACTGGGAAGGTGAGTTAATGGCACTGGGAAGTGAGTTAATGGTACTGGGAAGGTGAAGGCTTGAGCCCATTATCCTATTTAGGAGATAGGCCCAGTGGGAGGTCCTTATGTAACAATGGCATGTTCTCAGATGGAAACCCTCTGGAGATGGTTGATTCTGTAAGTCTGAGGCACACCTAGCTAGGCTTTGACCTGCTTAGGGCTCAACTTCTGATCTATGGGTGCATTTCACTATCTGGCATTTTAGTCAAACATCAACTATGAGCCTCCAAAACACCAGTCAAAGAACCCTCCTTCCTTTGTAGGACACTCCTCTTGGATACTGGTTACAGAGATAAAAAAAATTTTGCAGCAAATTATACTGAGAAACTGTGTACTTACTTGTAACTATAGCTGAGGATGTGCAGGAGCCCTAAGAATTGGTTAATTGCAAAAGGTTGGAAGAGTTAGGATGCGCAGACTGGAGAAAGCTTAGTGTGCTCTAAGCAACCTCACAGACAATGTTCTAGGTTACTACAAGCAGGTGTCTCATTAGCTGGAGCATCATAAAAGGAAACTGGGAAGGTCCTCAACACTCAAGAATCTTCAGCATCTTATGAGGCTAAGTAATGTGTGCTTTATGTTTCACAGGTCAGACAACTACTTCCTAGAGACGAATTAATTGGCTTGAATCTCTGGTGCACTTATAAGCTTCCCAAACAGATACTCTGCAAGCACAGTTTGAACTCGAAGGACCTCCAAGCCACTGATGTTTAAAGGCACAAGCTGAGTAAGACCTGACCCCTGTCCTTACATAATTAATCTAGTAAGAACATTGCAGTGTCATTGCCACTACAATATAGACTCTTTGCTTTTCTCCTAAATGCTGAGAATCTGAGGGTGGGCTTGCTAGCTCTTTTCTACCATCTGACAGACAGCAGGAGGCCCTCTTTGAGTCCTGTTAAAGCAATATTCTTTGAGGATAAAGGGAGTGAGAAGATTAGAGTTAGAAATTCCTTGGTTGTCTTATTTGGTCTGGCTTAAGACCTATTTAGAGCATAGGTAGGCTGACCATGAGAGAGATATTAGAAGACAAGACAGTCTGAGGCTTTGTGCTTGTCTAGGGATTGTCATTTGAGTTGTTAATTTACAGTGAAGAAAAGTATTTTTTTGCCCCCAAGAAATTAGGGACTGGAGATGGAGTTTTATTTCTCCTGAACACTCAAGATTTTGATGTGAGCATTCAGCTCTACTAGAAATTCAGTGCTACTAGAAATTTCTAAAGGAAAAATTCAGCCCCCGAAATGTACAGGATAAAACCCATGTGTCGTTTCTTTTCATACAATACAATTTTCATCAACTTTTGGAAGACCCCTCTTATGAATGGATTTTAAATCTTTGTACCATATAAACTTATGCATGAATTCTGTTTCCCATGAGCTTTTCTGAAATTCCATTCTATAAAGATATACATGTCTTATATTGTCACTAAAATGTTTTAGAATAAGAAAGCTTATTCCCTTTTGCATCCTGAGGCTGTAGTGCAACGTGGCATGATAGTGCACACCAAAGGTAACTCCTCTGAGCCAATAGCCAAGTCTCTCCAGAGTCCATCTCATTTACTCCTAATTACAGCCTCATGATACTGTTTCTATTTAGTCGTATTATCTACTCTTAGAGGATAGTGTGATTGAGAGAAAAGTCAGTTTCTAAAGGTCACGCTATCCAGGAAGCACTCAGAGCAGGACCTTAAGGCAGGAAGTTGAAACTCAAGAAATAACTCAGTTTGGAATAATGCTCAAACATTATCTGACATGCGAATAGGTTTGTTAGGTCTGTGTTTCATTTGTTTTGAGCTGTGAAAACGTGGGTTAAATATTAGAATGACCCAAGTATCCTCTCCTATTCCTTCTGGGAATCTGAAGGAATTACTGTCAGTTTCATAGCAGTGAGTCTCTAACTCCGTTATGATGTTTATCAATCTCATCTAACAAAGGGATGTCAGCCTGTGAACCTTAGGAAAGCAGTGATGCCTAGCAGTCAAGTATAAAAATCTGTTTTCTCTGTGCCTGTCTTATAGTTTCTTTTTGCTTATTATCTACTGGCTTTCCATTTGTAGTTGTGATTGTGACTTTTTAAAATGAATGCATATATTCCTTAAATACAGTAATTAAGTAAAATTATGAGGTAGATACTCCTATCAGTAGTAGATTGAAAGTCTCTCAAATACTAATGCTGATAATGAACAACTGATGCCTGGAACATCTTGCAATATGTGATGTGCACAGATATGTTTGCTTCTGACCTGGCTCAGACCTGTATTGGCAGTCACTACCCCCAGAGGGAATGATTATCCATGAGAAGGGGGAGGCAAAGGCTGGGTATTCCAGGGTGCCAATTCCCCATGCTCTTCAAGAAGACACTGCATCACAGTGACTCTAAAGAGATCAATAGTGTGCTAATGAACTCTTCAGACACTCCGTGAGACTGGGACACTCAACAGTCAGGAAGCAGAAAGCAGAGACACATTAGGATTGGGAAAAAAAGATGGGAGGGGACGGGCAAACCCTCCAGTTGAGGCATGACCTGGTCTTTGTTGAGCCTGTGTTATCCCCGCCTGTGTTATCCCCCCCAACTTCTCTTGGGCCTGTGACTGCTGGACATCATGGTTTTATTCTATGACCCTTGTCCTTGGCTGTTGTTCACTGAAGCAGGGGTTGAAAACCAGTGCAGGGATGGGTGTATGGATTAGTGATGAAGATGTCAGTTACATGCTCACGTGCCATATCGGAGGACCTGGCTGCAGCTCCTACCTGCAGCTTCCAGACTGTGGAAGAAGGCGAGGAAGACTCACGTCATTGAGTTCCTGGTCTCACCCTACCCAGCCACCTCCTCCTGGTCCTTCTAGCTCTCTTGCTCTCCTCCCTTTCTCCCTTTTCCTCTCACTTCTATCTCTCAATCATAAATAAATAAATAGATAGGTAAACAAATAAGCAGACTTTAATGTTAGAAAAAAAGGAAACCCAATTCAAGTTGAACACAATACAAAGTATCTGTCGCTGAAATTTAGCAGTGAAATGTGACACTTTTTAGTTTTCATTGTTTCTTAAAGGATGTAAAAGTATAAACTACTGTGCATATGTTGTATAATCACCAGTTTCTGTTTATTGCACAGAAAAATGAGGAAAACATTATAAAACGGGGAGGGATAAAAATGATATCGGCATTTGTCCATTACAGAGGGTGGAAGACCCTGAGGCTGGTGAATGCAGAGCTCTCTCCTATTAACAGCCCTGGTTTTATTTACCAACAGCTGTGTAGCCGATTAAGCCAAAACTTATTGCTTTCAACAACAACCAGTTTATTTTACCTTCATGATTTTTGGGTTAGGAATTAGGACAAAATTTGGATTGGTAAGTCTGTTGCTTCAAATGTCGTTGCCTGAAGTTACTCAGGGACATTCAGCTGGCAGGTGAGCTAGCCTAGAGAACTGTTGATGATGAACGAAAATGGAGATGTTACTGTCACCCAGGTTCCCAGTCTAAATGTGGTGAACTGTAATTTCTGTATTGACAGAAGTGGTGATGTCTGAAAAGGTGGCTGATTTGCAGTGAAGGCGGGAGAGAGGCTGAAGGACTGAATGGAAGGACAGCACGGATGAGAGGACAAATTAACAAGGTAAAAGACCTGACAGTTGGTTTCACTTTCAAAAGAGAAAATACATGCCAGAAGCTATGGATCCTTCAGCCTGGAAGTGGAGGTATTTCCAGTCTTGGGGTAGAGTGTTAGAGCTAACGGGCACACATAGAAGGTGATTTGCAATCCTGAATCCCTGAGGAGGATGCGACTTTTAGAAGTGCTTAGCCATAAACTAGGCTCTAAACTCACAGGTACAAAAAAGTGGGCGGGGAGTGGTCCTCCTAACTCCTCCTGTCCCCACACTTACACTTGCCTTTTGAGGTCATAACATCTTTAGCTACAAGTATGCATTACTAGTCCCTTCAGCACTCCACATGTACGTGTTTGTGACATAAATTTTCTCCAAGGGAGCATCTAATCTTTTGCAGGAGTGTGCTCAAAGGCACAGTGATGCTGTATGTGGCTGCTCCCATCCAGGGTCAGTTGCTCCAGGCCCTAGAGTGCCCGGGTGCGTCTGCCTCCTAATGGATTTCACAGCTAAGGCAGGCAAAGAGCTACCTGCTTCACTCAGGCTCACATACACTCCAGTATCATGGGTAGAAGCAATAATTCCATGACTGCTGGAGCTTGGAAGGAATAATCAGGATCTTAGCATTCCAGTGCCAACTGAGGGTCATTATCTTAGGTAACCAGTTGTCTCAGAGGTGACCACTAATGTTCGTTCCAGGTAGAGGGTTCTTAACTCATCTCCTCATGTTCAATTTATTTCATGCTCTGCTACCTGTTCTCAGAGAAAAGGGTTGCTGTAAGCCTCTGTGGCACACATAGACTATTTTATGAAGAAATGCCCTTGCTTCTTTTTGCGTTATTCCATCTTCATCCCAGTGCTCTCCTTATATATATTTGGAGAACTCATCTTCCCCCGTGTATTGACTAGACAGAAGAATTTAGTATGCCATATCCAACTACAGTAGCATATTTCTTCCACCTGCTGCCTGGCCCATCTAGGTAAATAGATGTAAATAGAGAGCCCTTCTCCTCACTGCAGAATGCTGCAAAGAAGCAGAAAAAGTGGGAGCTGATTTTGTGAATTTCCTGGGCAATCAGATGAAGAGGGAGTCCATCAAGCCACGGAGGATTCTTTGTCCTCTCTTCATGCCACATCTTTGGGTGCGGAACCTGAGAGCAAATTGCATGTTAGTTGCAGGGACTTAGCAATAACTGTTGCTCTGCACATAGATTTTGGTTTTTATTTTTCTAAAGAGATTTGAAGACATCTTTGTAAGGGGATAGGATAGAGCTTTGACCTTGACTGATACTGCATATTCAAACATAGAATACAAGCTACCATTTGCTCTTGCAGGGTACCCCCTACCACATATGTTGACTGTAGCCCACCTGTCCTTCCCTGGCCCCAGGTTTCTCACCATTGTGTAAAGGTCAGGCACCTTCACAGTAAATCCCTTTTGCTTTGGTGTATCAGGATCAGCTTTTGTATTTGCAGTGGAGCCTGGCATTAAAAGTTTGTCCTAAGCCAGTGTCTCCTTTTGTCCTAGTGACTGTTGTTAGAAAGAGATATAAGAAATATAAAGAAGGAAAAATAGCACCCAAAACTATTTTTGTGCAGTCGTTTTCAGCATTTCATTTTCACAAGAACTGATTATTATATTTCCATGGGTTTATCTCTATTTTTCACTTACCATCATCATAACTCCTCATGAAAAAAATCTCCGGGAATAATATGTTTAATGATAAATCTCATGATATGGGATATTCATGATGTATCTGTTGAAGTTTTGAGTTTTTATGGGTATAAATGCTGTAACTGGGAACCAAAACATATGCCAATGAAAATACAAGGATTACTACTTGAGCTGTAAGTAGAAAATACTTTATTTTGTTTTGCCAATCCAGGGGCAAGGTTGTCTTGTGACTAAACCCAGGTTCCTAGAACAGCCAGGAATGACATATTTTATAGGATTTGCTTTCAGAACAAGTTACATATTCGTTAAATTTAGGGAAATTAGGGTTATGCATATTTCAAAAGAGGTGAGTGTATTTGCCCACTAAGGTATCATGTGTGCTGCATGCATTCCATGTTCAGGTGGGCATGGAGATTTTATAGTGAGATGCCAGAAATGTGAAGTTGAAGAGTCAGCTGCTAATAAGCTGATTGCATGGTAGCTTTTTTTAAGTTAAGGTTTTGCTGAATTTTTATTATCCATGCTGTAGTTCCATAGGCTCAGGGATCTCCAATTCCTCCCTCCCCATAGTCTTTCTCTATTTCCCCTCCCCACAACTGTTTTCTCCTATATTATTACAATAGTATAGTCATCCAGCACCAGTTACCAGTCTGCTATTTAAGTGTATTGTGACATAGTAGGTATAGACAATGGAAAAAGTCCAGCAAACTATCATCAGGATATATTTAACAGTTTCTTTGTGAGCCCTTCTTTTGTTTGGGAGTAGAGATATGCATGGTGTCTGTAATACACTCCCAACCAGACTTCTAGCAAGTCAGACCCAGTGATTTTTATAAAAGGAAATGGAAGTTCACTGTTCAAATAGGTCCTCATACAGTCAATTCTACTTACTTCTACCTACAAGAGCCTTGTGTTGATTTTTAAAATTGTTTAAATTCATTTTTCTCTTATTGGGAAAGCAGAGTGACTGGTAGGAAGAAATCTTCCATCAACTGGTTCACTCCCAAACACCCACAAAGCTGGGTCTGGGCCAGGGTGAAGCCAAGATTCCAGAGTTCCAGTCACCAGTCTGGTTTGAATTTAATGTTTCAACAAAGTTGCTTGCCTGCCTGCCTGCCTGCCTGCCTTCCTTCCCTCCTTTCTTTCTTCCTTCCTTCCTTTCTGGTAGAGTGGGATATGGTTGTTAATACTGAGGTTCAAATCATGGTGTACAAATTCTTTTCCATATTATTTCTGTAAAAATAGCACACTTGGAGGATTACAATTTTTAAGACATTTTATAATTCTAGAAAATGTTTGTAGGTAAGATTTTTCCAGTTTGCCCTTCAGCCAACAGCACTTCAAAATGCCTGTTTTGGTCACATTTCCTTGATAACTCTTTTATTCTTGTTGTGCCCTCAGTGCTTTATTGGCTGTTAAAGCAGCAAAAGGAAGGGCTTAACACACATATACATGTCCCAGACCTCACTTTACCAAACAGGAGGCACCCAGGTTGAGCTTGAGAACAAAATGAAGGGAATACAAGAGATTTGTGACGGTAACCAAGTACTCTGTTCTCTCAACTTGGAAACCCAAGAATAAAGAAGATAATACTGGTAGGAAGAATAATCTAGAAAGACTTGTTAGTGGATCACATTGTTAAGGCCATCGCTGCAGTTGTGCAAAATATGAAGGAGTTGGAACCTGTTCTTGAAAGCCGTTGATAAAGAGTGGATATTTATTTACCTGGGTTAACTCCTGAGTGCCTGTTGGAGCAGCACAGATGAGAGATGAGGCTTTCCAGAGGCTGTGCTAGACAGATGGCCATGAATTTAATGACAGAGACCCTGCTCATCAGAGACCTAATGTGTTGATTTTAGATTTATTCTAGCAGGCACCTGCTACAAGATAAATTAGATGGGCTTCGAGATCTGGTTTTCTGGTTTTTTGTTAGAAAATGGAGTTGAATGAATGACACCTCTCACAGAGACCTTGGCAAAGAAAAAGAAACTTTGTTTAAATTTGCTGATTGATATGGGTGAGGCAGCCCAGAGGCCTGGTCTGGAGGAAACCAGCTGGTTTTTCCAAAATGACCTAGTTTAAGAAGTAATGGAGGCATACTACTAAAACAGAATGGAATAATTTATCAGGACAAATAGCACAGTATCACACTGCATTCCACACCCAACCAGAGCCCATCTGCCTGTCTAGAGGTTTACTGCTGAAATGGGAATAGCTCAAGATCCAATCAGTGTAATTCTATACTCGATTAGTATCTCATACCTTTTTCATATTCTAAGTTTGTATGGTTGTAATGGGGATCCAGATTTACTTGTTACATAAAAAGTAGATAAGGTGAAACCCTTAAGAGTGAAGTGATAGTCTTTGCTTTGGACTATCTGATAGTTGTAAAAATGCCAAATGAGCTGCTTATTGTGAATTCTGGAAAAATTATGCATGTGTATTTAAAATAGAAACACTCTTGAAAGTGCTCATGAAGTGCCCCTGTAGTCTGTGTAATCCTGAAACGATCTGTACCTTTTCTTTTCTTTCTATTTTTATGCTCTTCTGTTCCTGACGCCCATAACGCTCTCCGTATGCAATCTGAACCTTTTGAGAAGAGAGATGTGACTTAGCTTTGTCTAGTTGAAATGTCCTTGTCTTTTTTAAGTTACCCTGATGCATTCAGAAAGCCAAAGTGACTAGGAGAAAAATATTTCAAACCATAACACAGGCCAGCTGGAGGCAGCTGGTTGCACTGAATTAAAGTGAATTTGTTACCAGCCCTAAATTAAATGTCAAAAGGCATCAGGATCCCATACCGATGTGGTTTCTGTCCTAAAGGAGACAGATGGTATTTGGACTAGCTTTAGAGAGGGCAACAGAAGCAAATGAATAGATATGCAGACCCCTGAGCTCAGAAGATATTTGTTGCATTATAGAGAAACATGTAAGGTGCATGTAGACTTCCACTTGTTAGGATTCTTACAGGTTCAAGTTTCTAAGCTGAGCCAAAGGGAAAGGACAGTAAAGGCAGTAGGGGCAAAGTCACTTATTCACCAGCAGTGCACATCAGATTTGAAAGCTAATCTTTAGAACTGTGTTTGCCTTTATTCCTCATGACTTAAGTTAATGGGATGAAAATGGCTTCAGAATACATCATTTCTTTTCCAATTTCACATAGCTGCAAACTCTTTATTAAGGAGAGCTGACCTTCCACACTCTAGCGAATATGTTTTGTTCTCTTAATTTCTCCAGCAAGCAGATAACCAGTCCTTTGTCACTCACCAAACCTAGTATAGGACAGTGAGCACTTAATTATCCCTGTGCTAGGTGCCAGGGTAGACAAAATTATTACTAGAGGGAAAATATGGTTGCTCTATATCTGCCCACGAGTGTAGACTCAATAGGAATTGAGATTTCATGTATTTTATATGCCTTGTTTTGTGTCCAGGGAGCAATCCATTTATTCCATAGTTGTTTATTTTAAGTTACTTTGAAAGTTCACCAACAAAAGTGAAGAGAATGTGGCATTTGGTCTCAGACAAGCCTAGAGTAATTCCTGGTCCCACTGACTTTCAATGGGATCTTGGGCTTATTCCAGTCAACTTCACACAGCAGAATCACTCGAGGAGCTAATTTAGCCCTTGCACACCTAGGCTATCCTTTCCTTACACCTGTTTATTTTCTTCATACTCCCCCAAGGTCGCTGGGGGCTTAAGCCAAAGAAGCTGTGTTTGCTCTAAACTGCTAGATGATGCCAATGTGCACCAAGGCTCAGGAACCTGGCATCTAAATTCCCTGTGGCTGAGTTGCTTCATCTGCCAGGTGTGGTGAAATGCCTTCTGCATTGAAAAGCCATGAAGCATCTGTTTCATTGCCCCGCCCTCAGTACACATTAGCTATTTTCCTTGCGAAATTTTAAGATGATGTCATCCAGATTATCTCAGCTTCATGTTAGGAGGTGAGCTAATAGCCATAACCCCCATGTTTATTGTCTGATTTCTTCAGCAGCTAAGGCCATTACCAGTGGGAGGTTGCTGCTGGCAGAATACAACCAAAAACCAAGAGATCACAAATGAAATCTTCATCAGAGAGGAATGAGGGGAGAATCCGAGGAGCATCTTTCTTCTTTTTAACCAAAGATTTAACTCTGCAAATTCAGTACAAATAAAGACTAGAATGAACATGCCCTCCTTGCATTTTCTCCTCATTTGGAAGCAGATGAGAAGGGAGATCTACTTTGCAACAGTTGATCTTAGTGATTTTCTGGGCCATTTCCTCAAGGTGTCCTTAAGAGGCGCAATCACCTCTGTCCACGGCAGTTCCCTCCCATTAGATACATCAGCTGCCCAAATGTTTGACACCTCTTAATAGCTGCTTTCTGTTCCTTCGAAAAGCATTACTTCTGGGGATGAGCTTTTCCGTCTCCTTGTCCACTGTAAAAACTGCAGCCTAAAAATACTCCTAGTTTTAAGGACAGATGTTTCATGATGATATATCCATTTGCTACTTTTTTTTCTGGAGTACTTTTTCAAGGCTCATAGTCTTTTCGTAACCTCATCCTGTCAACTGTCATGGCCATGGGGGTAAGGATTGCTGTTTTCACCACTTGTTTATACTCTTGTGGAACTGTGCACTTTCTTACACTTGTTGAGTGTTAGTGGTGCAGTAAACCTGCAATTATAAAGTGAACTGCAATTGTGGGTTTTTTTTTTTTTTTTGGCAAAAACTGAATTTAAAAAGGAAAGATAGCAGTAGTTTGAGGCAGGAAAACAGGAAGGGAAGGTAATAGTATTCTCTTCTTAGAATTATAAAAACATGAAATATAGATATTTCTATTAATAAAAATAAAAGATAAGAAACCAAAGGAATCAGATAAAGCAAGCTCTTAGAGTTGGTTGAGTAAACAAGCTGGAGTCAGAAGCAGCCAGTTCTTCATGTGTATTCCCTCAAGACCCAACCCAAACTGGCTTAAGAGAAAGAGAAGCTGGTTGGCTTTTAGCAACAGGAATTTCAATGAACAGGTAGTCCTGGGAAGAAATGGATGGGGGGATTCCATTAAGTGTCAGTGATGTCAAGCCCCCTGACTCTTTCTACACTTTTGTCTCTGTGTGATGCTGGTGGTGTGTGTCCTTCTACTTGGTGTAGGTGCATGTAACACTGTACTCCTCTTTGCATTTCTGTCTTCCTTTAGTTTCAGACTCAGACTACCAATCTCTGCCCACCTCTCTCTTTCTCCAGAAGTTTCTTTCTGTGTGTCTCCTCCTGTGGACCTCTGTCTGTTACCAGCTCTATTTTTCTCTTTTTTGTTTCATTTTCACAGAAGTTTGCTTCACCTTATTTTGAGATAGCATCGTGATATCTCAGATTTCTGTTTCAGTTCACAATACAATGGATATATGAACCCTCTCTCTCATAAAAAAAAAAAAATACTATAAAACTGACTCTAGTTGACCTTGTGTGTGCCCACACCTTATCCATAGTTGTTCTTTGATGACCTGGTCTTTTCACAATTTGGCCTATATGGGGCCTTTTTTATTGTGACCGATCAGAATAACCTGCACTACTAAATGAAAATATTTATCTTATTTTTTCTTCTGCTTGAAAGGCAGATTTACAGAGAGAAGGAGCGATAGAGAGAAGATCTCCTGTCTACTGGTTCACTCCCCAAATGGCTGCAATGGACAGAGCTGAGTTGATCCGGAGCCAGGAGCCAGGAGCCACATGGGTGCAGAATTTTATATACTGAGAGAGAGACATCTCATCCAATACCTAAGTACCCACAGTGAATAGATCTGAGCTGAGACAGGAAATCTGGGGGCTTGAAACTCAATCAAAATTTACATCTGGATGGCAGGAGCCCAATCGATGGAGCCATCACTGCTGCCTCCCAGGGTCTATGATAGATAGCAGGAAGCTAGAGGTGAAACTGCAGTCATGTATGGAAGCCAGCTGCTCTAACATGGCACAAGGAAATCCTAAATCACATTTTCAGTGTTAGATCAAACAGCTGTCCTTATAAATTCAGTATGGTGCAAAAATAGTTTTGAAATCCATACATATATTTTTCACAATACTCATTTCCAATGAATGTTTTAAAAATTCATCATATATTCAAAATTCCTTAAGTTCAGTACACCTGATATTCCCTCCTATGGATAGTATTTTTCAGATTTTTATTCTTCTAAGTTTGGTCAAAAAGAGATTTCTATATATTACCTGAGATAATGCCACACAGTGATAATCACTGTCTGTAAAAACCACATAACACTCACACACACACACACACACACACACACACACACACACAGGTTGCCATCTTACTTCTTGTACATGAACCTCATCCATGGAGGATCTCTATGAGAAAACACATTTATCTATGCAAAGAGAATATAGCAAGGGAAGAAATATTTAAAGTAATCACATGATACCTAAACCTCAGTTTCCTTTTTTGTCAAATTGGGTAATATAAGTCACGGAAACTTTTATTTTAAAGATATATGTATTTAAATGACGAAGTAACAGTGAGAGGAAGGAGACATAGAAAGATCTTCCATGTGCTGGTTCATTTCCAAATGGCTGCCACAGCCAGGACTGGGCCAGGTAGAAGCCAGGAACCTAGTATTCCAGCTACATCTCCCATGTGGCTGTCAGGGACCCAAGTACTTGAACCATCTTCTGCTGTTCCCAGGTACCTTAATGAGGAGCTGTGTGGACAGCAATGCACCTGTAACTCAAAATGGTACTCCAGCGGGAGATGTTGGTGTTGCAAATGGCATGTTAATCCACATTGCTACAATGCCAGCCCAAGTCTTAGAGACTTTTTCAGACAACTGAATATGCTCTGGTTGGGTCCCCCCCAAAATTTGGTAAGTTTACATGATTCTGGGAAATATATGGCACTTGACTGAACAAGAAACAGGCATTTAGAGAAATGTATAATCCCATCAAAAACATTTCTGAGAAACCTGTGTGTCAGATACCCACCATCATGTGGGCCAAGGTGACAGAGGTAGAAATGCTTCTTTGTAGCTGCCCCACAAGAAGAAACTGCCTTTTCTTGGAACTTTCCAGAAGATCCCATCTCGGGTTCCATCCCTACGATCCCTTAATGCCCATTTCCCCCCCACAAACACAGAGAACACAAGCCTGCTCCTCTCTGGGAGGGGAAGGACTGCAGCTGTGCCCTTTCTATGGCACCTGCATAACCCTGGAGAGTTGAGGTTGAAATCCATGGGCCATGCATTCGGAGCAACCTGGATTCAAACATGAGGATGTGTGCTTTTCACGTGAGCCTCTCCATTTCCATCTCTGCTAAAGTAGAATCCCTGTACACAGTGATGGAGAAAGCAAAGGACCTGGTGTACAGCATAAGCACAAAATATGTTCTTATCAGTGTTTTCGCTATACACTCAAAAACAGGTGAACATCTACAACATCTGTCCTTTCTCCTTTCCTTCTTTCTCTCCCTTATGAGAATCTCCTTAGCCTACCTCAGTCTATCACACACAGGCCAGGCTCCTTCAACAAACACAGCTCTGCCCCTGCCTAGAGGGGCACAAAGCTCTGCAGGACCAGTTGCTTAGATCTCTACTTCCTGGACACACGGCCCATCTCCATGGCATCCTTCAGCTGAAAACAGGCAAAGAGGTTTATTTCAGGATCCACGCAGGGGAACAAATACACAGGAGATGATGTGAAGGAGAAACTGACTAACCTTTTTTCAAAGCAGGAACTAAGCTGCTCCACTAGGAGCTTTCGGTCCTGCCAGCCCTGTGTCTAGCTCCTGTTTCCCCTGTCTGGTGACATCACTGCTAACCCTCAGGTCTTGAATAACAATGTAATTCTGTTATTGACCTTTTCTATCCACTTTTCTGTCCCTATGGTAGCATCCTTTATAAAACTAAGTTCTTTCAGAGTACAAGTCAAAATTTTTTTTCTGCTATATTTCTTCGGTTCCAAAGTCAAAACCATGGCTTTGAGGTCGACAGACATGTTTCAGCTACCGATGTGCTGTGTAGGATTAGGAAAACCACTTCACTTCCCTCGGCTTTAGTTTCTTAGAAATAAACTAAATAATAAGAAAGGATCCAGTATAAAACCTCAAACGATGAGAGTCCTCACAACAAAAAATGCCTAAAAAGGTGGAACATAAATATGGCCATCTTCGGGTTGGTTGGTTTGTTTTTGCTCTGGCATTTACTGGAGAATTTATGTGAATTTATTGGGATCATTTTCACATCTTCTAAAATGAGGGCAATTGTTCTATTTAATATGCAGTGTCGTTGTCAGGGTACAGTGAGACAAGCCATAAAAACTGCTTAGCAAAATGACTGGTATGGAACAAACTCCAGGAAAATCTGTTGTCTTCCCTCCAGAGACTCAGTTTGGATCTGATTAAGGAATGTACCATGGGAACCTGTTCAGTTCTAGAAACATTTACTCGGTTTCTTTTTCGTCGAATCAGCTCAATATTGCTTCATTACCCAGTATCGTTTTTTTTGTTACCACATCTTCACTTTACCATAGAATATCACTTGTGCTTGATATCCCATGTTAATACATAGCAGTGAAAATAACCTCAGATGAATCTAATTGATGGGACATTGGAGCTTTTAAAGTTTATTTATTGTTATTTATTTGAAAGGTAGGATGGGGGAGGGAGGGAGAGTGCGGGAAGGGAGGGGTAGAGAGGAGAGAGAGAGAGCGCGCATGCAGATCATCTGTTAGTTTCCCGAATACCCAAAATAATCAGGGTTAGGCTGACCTAAATCAGGACCCATCACTTTCATCCTCCCAGGACACCTTAGCAGGAAACTGGATCAGAAGCAGAGGTGGGATGGGAATCCAGGCATTTCAACGTGGAATGTAGGCATTCCAATGCAAGACTTTTCCCAACTACGCCACAGTGCCCACCACAGAGCTGTTTACTCCAGTAAGCCTGTGATTTATTCTCCAAAGACCCCCTTTTTTCCTGTTGGTACCCCAATCCCTCTCCCCACCAGCACAAAGGGTCTGTTCATGCATGATGGCTCCCCCTGCTAAATGAAAAATATTTAGCGCTTCTTGTGACTCAAATGAGAGAACAGAAAATAGGAAGTTGACAGTGCTCAACTCACACTACAACCCGAGAGTGTTGAGAGTGTTAAGCAGGTGCTGTTTCCTGAGCTTGACTGTAGCTGCTGAATGGCACATACAGCTCAGCCTATAGTGACCTTCTTCTGATAACTCGCTTGGTACTCCTCATCTCCCCTGAAATTGTGTAGAGCTCGCTTATATTCAAACTCTGTGTCCTTGTGTTCAGTGTGCTCAGTACCCCTTTTGGAAAGATTCATCAATTTAATTTAAAAACAGAGTTTCAGAGAGAGAGAGAGAGAGAGAGAGAGAGATCTTGCTTCTGCTATTTCTTCCCGGAATGATCATGATGGCAAAGGCTAGGCCAGCTGAAACAAGAAGTCTGTGATTCATCAGGGTCCCCAAAATGGGTGCAGGGGTACGGGCACTTGGGTCCCCCCTGCAACCTTCCTAGGTGCATTAGCAGTGAGCTGAGTTGGAAGTGGAGCAGCGCAGACATGAACCAGCACCTCCATGGAAAGGGGTCATCGCAGGTCGCAGCTTAACTGACGGTACCACAATCCAGGCTCTAGAACTGTGACTCCTGTCACAGTTCTTTGCATTCACAAATAACTCTTCCAAAATAAACCTCAAAAAGAAGACTTTCAACTTGATCCTCTCTCCCATTGCTTTTCATTGCCTACGTGGCATAGAAACTACTGGGGGCGGGTTCAAGCAGAGATGTTATAAAAAAAAAATCAAAGTATTTAATTTAAGAAAAAAGAGTAATTATGTGAGGTTCACCTAATCAGAGGAGGAGGAGGGGCATGGGAATAATGCCCATAAAACAACGAAGAAAGACAACCCACTCTGACATGAGAACACACACCCATGTTTTAGTCCTGAGACAGCTTTACTAAAGGTTCAGGGAAGGGCCAGCAACCTATGCGTTTACTCTTCTAATAGAATGGACTGCAGCTGAGGGTTTTGGCTTGTTGGTTATTTTGTTTTTCATTGTTTGATGAGTATCCAATCACTTTGAGTGGAGGAACACTTACCTCTTTGGAGAATTTCCCAAATACACAGAGTTGGGGCAGGGTGCCATTTCATTGCTCTGTGGTGCAGGCCTTTTACTTCGGGCTGTGCCTACCTTTCACTTACCTTCCCTAGATGGAAGTGTTGGCAACAGCTTGTCTTAGTCACTTCCTTGCTGATGCTTCCACCGCTTCACCTAAGAGCTAACGGGAGGATAGGTGGTCAGCCTGTCGATGAGAAGGCTCGTCCATGTTCCTGTGTCACGCATCAGAACACCTGAATTCAGTACATGGCTCAGGCCCCCTCCCCAGCTTTCTGCTATTGTAGACCCCAGGACGCAATGGTGATGGCTCAGGTACATGGGTTCCTGCCATCATGGGACAGACCTTGGTTGTAGATCCTGGACTTAGTATGCCAGTCATGTCAGGATATTTAGGGAGTGATTGAGTGGGTATGAACTCCCCAGTAATGGGAGTTCTCTCTCCCTCGAATTAAAAAAAAAATCATAATAAAAACAGAGCAAATAAGGCATCCTAGGTCTGTGTAACTGTTATGCTGTTCTTGGGACAGGAGTTTCTTGCTGTTACTTTTGGTTGATGGGAGAAAAAACAAACTTAAAATTACACAAGCTTAAAATATTTTGTCAAACTTCAGAAACAGATTCTTGAAATTACCAGTTAGTAGTTGGGAACATATCCCAAGAAATATGCAGTTGGTAGCATAGAAATAAGACATGATCAGACTGAAATCCAGAACCCAGGACAACCACCTGATGGGATAGAAAATCACAAACTCACCCAATTCAGGCCTAGGGGAGAGGAAAGTTAAACACACTAATGGCTTCTTACATTTTGAATGCTAGCTATAAAACATGAGGTTTAGTCCAATTAATGGCTACACCTGCAACAGCAAAACAAACAAAGCAAAACAAACAGCAAAAAGTAAGACATCATCAAACTTATGGTTAGCGAATAAAGCTAACGATAGTCCCAATTTGGTTCTTTCCTTTTGCTGTACCAAATGGCAGGTGAGCAGATTCTACAGGATTGTTTTCTCTTGTCCTTGGGAACCCAAGGAAGGGAAACTAACTTAATGTGCTGAAACACTGCAAGAGTAAATATTGAGATAGCTTTTGCTACCTGTACATGTTTTATGTAATGAAATAAAATTTCAGGTATGGCAGTGGACATAGTAGTGCCTCCAACTACCAACAGAGGAGCTAAGGGTCTTAGTTAAGATCTTTGACTTCTATGACAATTCATGTCCTTTGGAGAAAATGCTCATTGTTGGTCCTTGTATTAGAGAATTCTTCCTATTGTCCTTTGAAAACCAATTTTTTTGCACTTTGTACTATTAGTTCCTCAGTGTTCCTGGAATCTTAAATATTGTCCATCATTCAGTTGGGTAATTTCCTGCAGTTTGAGTCAAGGTTACAAAGTCAACAGTTGCAATTAAAGCATTTGATCTGGGCTATGTTAATGTTGCAGAAGCAAGCAGCCAGGACAGTGAATTGACACTACGTAAAGCAATACAGGGAATATCACACCTCAACAGAGCATGGGATTCTCAAGTCAGCACCTAAAGCAAGCACGATGAATAGTCAGAAATCATCCCCACAGCACCCCTTATAAAGCACCACTTTGGGGATCAGAATATTAACACACAGCATATCCAACACAGACTACATTTGCTCCAGTGTTGGAACAGATTGCTCTTTCTTTAGCTGAGCACTAGATGAAGTGGTGAGTTGGCTTGCATTCAGGGGCAGTGTTATATGAAAAATATGTGTCTTTAAACACCAAACAGCACAAGGAGATGCGCAGTCCCCGGGAAATGAGAGGGTTTCTGTCCGAGAACAGCAGACTCATGGTCCCCGTGTCAGAGTACAGTGACTGGCATATCGCCCGTGTTCTTCAAGGTCGTCTCATTCTTCTGTCACCCTTTTTTTTGGAGTTTTTAATTGAGTTGGACAAAATTAAATGTACTGTGGGACTTGACTGAATTTCATTGTGGAATTTAAGCAGGTAGGTTACTGCAATTGCTAGTTCAGATTGTTGAAGCTGCATGTGGACTTACACAGACTTCCTACAAAAGAGTCCCTGAGCTTCCTTCACCAGCACATTTATCATGGCAGCGTATCTGTGGTAATATTGTTTGAAAGATTGCATAATTGGGTACTAAAGCAGCTAGGTTCTAATCCTGGTTCAACAATGATTTAGTTGAGAAGTCTTCCAAAGTGTGTAACTTCTGAACCTCAGATTACTCACCTTCAAAGAGATGGCAAAAAAAGATATCCCAGATGACTGTTGATTCTAAGTTCAGGTTAGAAAGCCACAGAGTCAGCTACCGTAAGCATTGGCCCTTGAGTCAGAAATAAGAATACAGGGCCCAGCACAGTAGCCTGGTAGCTAAAATCCTTGCCTTGTTTGTGCTAGGATCCAATATAACCACCAGTTCATATCCTAGCTGATCCACTTCCCATCCAGCTCCCTGCTTGTGGCCTGAGAAAGCAGTAGAGAACAGCTCAAAGCCTTAAAACCCTGCACCCGCATGGGAAACCCAGAAGAAATTCCTGGCTTCGGATCAGCTCATCTCAGGCTGTTTCAGACATTTGTACAGTGAAGAGCAGATGGAGAATCCTTCTGTCTTTATCTCCTTCTGTGTGTAAATCTGCCTTTCTTTTTTTTTTTTTTTTAACTTTTGATGATGTTTAGATAGCTGACCAGGATAGGAAAGATCAAGAATTAGGGGAAAGTAGATGAGACCCTAGTTTTCAAATGTTCTTCTTTCTGTATCTGGGAGAGAAGGGAAGAGAAGGGGAGAAGCCACACCCATCCTACTAACTGCCTCAATACCCGGGCATGAGGAACAGCCAGCTGATGTCATCCCAGGACCCTGATGTGGAGCATGTTCTGAGTGTTCAACTGAAGTGGTTTCCATATTCAGCAATGCTGTTGATCTTGCCATGCCTTAGATGAAGAAATCCTTCCAAGGTTCAGTGGCTAACATAGTCTGCCTTAGAGTCTCTATTCACCCAGACACTTGTTGTCAACACTTGGCTGGGGTAGTTGACCAATTTGTTTTGTCTTCCTTTCTCTGCTGTGGTACCAGATGTCCTCTGCAGGTCCCAATGCACTGCCATATCCCCCATGTGCATCTCAGCATGCCATTTAGCCACTGCTCCATTTAGCCATTGAGGAGGCCCAGTTCTGACACAAGCACTCCACAGTCAGACCACAGATCCTACAAATCTTCCCCATGATTAGAGTTCTGAATCCAGTAGTTCAGTTGTGAGAATCCTCAAAGAAACCTCTTCTGAGGTGATCTCAGACCTGACTTTTTAGTATGCTTTCCTGTACAGGATCTGGCTCAGGCTGTCACCCACACCAGCCTATACACTTAGTGATAGTTGCAATTGCTCAGTCAGTTTTATCTCCAGCCCCATCTCTTACATAAACCAATGGATGCTGCAACCCAGCCCGACCCAGCCCACCACACACTCAGGCCTCACATATATCAGCAGGAACTACAGCTAGTTAGAACAACCCTTAATAACCCCCACTAGGCCCACCCTCAGCCCTGGTTCCTGTGCTTGCCAGTATGTGCAGCAGACTCGTTCAGTCTGTCCCACATCCTATCCCATTCAACTTTCAGACACCTCAATGTACATTGGAGCATAGTTCAACCCAACTGACCCCACTATCCAGCTCACAACCATGCCAGCAGATACCACTGCCTGTCTAGCCAGGTCCGTCCCCAGCCCTCATTCTTATGCTCACCAGTGGGAGTTGCAGCCCCTCAGAGAAAGCCTTAGAAGCCTGCACCCACATGGAATACCCGGAAGATGCTTCTGGCTTGTAGTTTGGATTGGCTTAGCTCCAGTAGTTGCAGCCACTTGAAGAGTGAATCAATGGATGGGGGTCTTTCTATTTCCGTCTCTCGTTAAATCCGCCTTTCCAATAAAAACAAATAAATGTTAAAAAAACAGAAATAGAATGCAGGACTGCACATTTGTAACATAGTACCTCTCTCCTATTTTTTCCTTCCTTGTCTCCTCCTTCCTCTCATTCCTTTTCTAATATTCTGGATCCCTCCTCTCTTCTAGTTACTTTTCTTCCCTGCTTTTCTCTCCATTACTGCTCATCCACTCTATAATTTTACCCCACCATTCATTCCATACCTATCCTCCTCCTCTTCCTCCTTCCCACTCCCCTTCCTCCTTTCTTCCTCCGTTCCTGTTCCTTTGTACCCCTCCCTTATTGCCTGCTACTCCTCTCTCCTCTCTCACCTCTACCCCTCATCCACTCCCTTCTCCTTCCCTCCCAAATCATAATTGAGTGCCACTTGTGCACTGGGGACTATGTAAACCCTAGGACTATATAGATAAACTTGAGACTAGGTATAGGGTTTCTTGTAAATTGAAAAATTTTCCCTTCACTTTATTTTAAATGCATTTGAGCAAGTCCAGTCTAATACTTTTATCAGAGAATAATTCAGTGTGAAATTTCTTTGGAAAATCACATCCTTTATCCAATTTAGATAAGCAAAAGTACTTTTTAGATCCCAGCAGGGAGCCGCACAAATCATTCTAAATTATTGAAAAGTTTCCTGAAGCAATCTATGCTCTATTTATTGATTTCAACAAAGAAAATGGACCTCGAAGTTTCCAGCATAATATTTCGGGCCATGTGGGATTTTTCTCACAGGTTACACCATTCAATCCTACTGCCAGGGCTGGAAGACAGTAGTTTATAAGAAAGAGCCCATGAGTGAGATTAGGCAGTTGATGTCATACCAGCAAGGTCACCTTGGCTGTATAACTTTACTTCTCAGAGCTGCTGATTCTGCATCTGTAAAGTGTAAGTGATTATGTGTACTCCCAGAGAGCTGTGGCAAGGAATGACACAGTGTAGGCAGATGTCATTTTTCACCATAGCTTTACATATATAATAGGTATAAAAGAAAAGATAACTGCACTATTATGAGAATAACTCAGGAGAAAGAAACCCATATTCATACAGTACCTGCCATATGTCAAGGATTGTATCACTGGGCTGGGCCAGGCTATCGTGACAAATTGATCTCCCAGGAAGTAATGGCTCAAACAAAGTAGATACTCATATATCACTTTTCTAAGAGCAGGTGAATGCGTTCCCTTGGCAGTTAGCTTTCTTCTTTGTGGGAATTTTGCTTCCCTAGTTCCTTCTTTCAAGTGGTTTGGGTACTCAACGTGGTCACATTTATTCAGTTGACAAAGAGAAAACTAGGAAGACATCCCTTCCTCCTGGCCTGAAAACCAAGAACAATGTATACTCATATCTACCATTATTGAGAGCGAGTGACTGAGTGGGAAGCAGGAAGGAGACTTGTGAAGAGGTAGGCAGGTCTTAGAAGTTATCCTGATGGAAGAACAGCGGAAATTAATGAACAGTGTCTAATATGACAACTTTAACCTTATTGGATCACTTAAATCTTTGAGGGAGGTATTGCCATCTCTATCTTATTAATTAAAAAATTTCAGGCCCGGTGCAATAGCATAGTGGTTAAAGTCCTCACCTTGCACGCGCCAGGATCCCATATGGGGCCGGTTCATATCCTGGCAGCCCTGCTTCCCATCCAGCTCCCTGCTTGTGGCCTAGGGATGCAGTCAAGAACGGCCCAAAGCCTTGGGACCCTGTACCTGTGTAGAAGACCCAGAAGAGCTCCTGGCTCCTGGCTTCAGATTGGCTCAGCTCCAGCCATTGCAGTCACTTGGGGAGTGAACCATCAGATGGAAGATCTTCCTCTCTCTCTCCTCCTCTCTGTGTATCTGCCTTTCCAGTAAAAATAAATAAATGTTTAAAAAAAAAGAAATTCCAAGACAGTTTGTAAGTAATCTGTAAGTCACAGGGCTCCACATCTGTTTCTTAGTGCATTGCTAACTCCGATATTTCCATTTCCACCTTCCTGTAGTGTTATGAAGCATAATCGTACTCTTTGCTGTTAGAGTGGATTATTCTCACAAAACACTCTCCCAAAAGGTACCTACAAGATAATACAGCCATGGCTTTCTGGGAACATCATAGCATCTGGCAACCTTGAGTTTCCTGCAGAAACACAGTTGCAGGAAGATGGACACTTGCTCCTGGCTTTGCATGAATTTGTTGTGATATGTGCCTTCTGGGACTGTCACCATTGTTCCCTTCCTGTCCAATTCATTCATGCCCAACTTGACTCACTGACATCATCTATACAGACTGTAAGTGTTTGAATCTATCTCCTCTGATTTATTATGTTATTTCTTGACAAGGAAAATCAACAGTTTTCTCTACTAGCTCTTGGTAGTCATGTTGAATCTATCTCCTCTGATTTATTATGTTATTTCTTGACAAGGAAAATCAACAGTTTTCTCTACTAGCTCTTGGTAGTCATGAGATTAAAAAAAAAAAAAAACCATGCTTCTATTTTGAATTGTCACCTGAGCCTCTCAGATTTTGTTTCTTGCAGCTCAACTGATTGTTCTCATTCCTCGCTCACAAAAGAATTGGAATGCATTCTCCTGCAGGCTGGGCCATGGGGGTGGCCACGGAGTGAATGTTCCTCCCTTGAAAGATTTTGTGTCTTTTTCCCTGTTTCTCTCCTTCCATGAACATATTTACACTACTCAGTCTTCCACCAACAGCAGGTTTGCTTCTATCTGTTCCATCTACCTAATCAATGCCTCAGCTATTTATCAGTGGAGTCCAGTGAATATTTGACTCTCTGTTCTCAAGAGTAGAGTTCAGTAAAGAACCTGAAAAGCAAGAGGAGAACTGACAGGGCAGATGGGCATTGATTAGATGCCAGGAGGGCAGCATGAGCCAATAATCTATTTCTGCTAAACCTGAAAATCGGCTGCGGCAGAGTAAGAAGTTGGCTCAATGCCCTTGTCCCATATTGGAGTGCATGGGTTCAGTCCTGGCTCCACTTTGACTTCCATTGCCTGTTAAAACATACCCTAGGCTCAAGTGATTGGTTTACTGCCATCTGTCAGGGAGACCTGGGTTATAGAATCTTGCCTTGATCCAGCCTCAGTAATTATGGACATGGGGGTCTGCATCCATGGTAATTCATTCTCTCTGTCTCTGTCTCTCTCTCACTCATTTTTCCTCTTTTCTCTCTTCTCCCTCCCTTCATCCCTCCATCCCTTCCTCCCTCCCTCCCTCCTTCCCTCCCTCTCTTTCTCCTCTCTCTCCTCTCTCTCTCACATATACACACATAAAGAAAACATTCTGTTTTTCAAATTTGGCTGCCACTGTGCAGCCTGAGCCATGGCACCTCAGAGGATGGAGATTATATGACCCAATCAGTCATTACATTTAATATTTTAATTAAATGTCATGACACTCCAACCCATAGCCAGGTTTTTGGTTGACATAATGGTGACTTGTCATATAGATAATATTCACAGATTTTTCAGTTTTTAATTTTTATTATTTGAGTTTTCCCAAGAATATGGTTTTTACAAATAATTGCTTCACTAGGTATACTTTTTATCATCTATTGTAATATTCATTCAACTTTTTGTACTCTGAGAATTGAGTTCGTATTTAGAACTATTTTGTTGATATTAGTTGCATTTTCGCCTGTTTTATTTCATATAACTTTTAGTCATGGTAGAAATACTTAACCTGAGATTTCCCTTCCTATCAAAATTCTAAGTGCATAATACGCTGTAACCTGTAAGTGCAATCTTGGATAGGAGATCCCTAGAATTTAATGGTACTTATCATCTTATATGACCAAAACTTCTTACCCAGTGAATGGTGGCTCTGTTTTCTTTTCATCTCAGCCTTCCACTCTCACTTTTTTACTCTCTGATTCTGTGAGTTTGATTATTCTTGATAGCATATATAAGTGTGTATCATGCAGCATTTGTCTTTTCTGTGGCCCACTTCCTGTTTCATAGCGTTCTCACAGTTCCTCCTTATTGCCACATAGGGCAGCTTCTACCTTTCTAAAGACTGAACAATATTCCATGTGATGTGCATACCACATCTCCACCCATTCATCTGCCTATACTTACCTCGCTAACTGTGAATAATGTTTCCATGAACATAGCAGTGTGTATATATCTCTTTGAAATCCTGATATTAACCATCCTGAAAACATCCAGATGTGAGGTGGGTCTCATATGCTGATTTCCTGAGTCTTGAAGAACAATTTTGGGGACTGTACCTCATTACACTCCTCCTAAGAGTATGTAAGTGGTTTTCTCCACATCCTCTCTCATGATTAGCTTTCCTTTAGTTGGAAGTAACCTTCCGATCAGGTCTGAAGTTGCAAGTCATTGTGATTTGAACTTGTAATGCCGTCATGATAAGTGGTGTCAGTCTTCTTTTCATTTACCTATTGCTATGTGGATGTCCTCTTTGGAGAAATGTTTATTTAAATCCTTTGGTGTTTTTTCATTTATTTGTTTGTTTTGATATTGAGTTATAAGTATTGTTTACACATTTTAGATATTTATCAGATATATATGTGGTTTGAAAATATTTACTGCCATTCTATAGGTTGCCCTTTCACTCAGTTACTTATTCCCTCTGCCATACAGGTTTTGGCTTAATGTTTGGCTACTTAACTAATTTGTTTGGTTGCTGATACTTTTGGTATCTGGCTCTTGAAATCTTTGCCATACTCACACAGCTTTCTCCTATGCTTTCTAGTCAGGTTCTTAAAGTTTCAGGTCTTCTTTCAATAGTGAAATAGTAAAGGCATTTCTTCTTAGATCAGAAATGGGACAAGGATGTCTACCCTATTAGTCCATCCACTATTCAGTTATTGGTTACGATTGTGTAGAAGGCACACCTTCTCATAAATGATGACGCATTAGTCTTGACAGTGTGACTGGTTGTGACAGTGACAGCTTAACGAAAACAACACAAACAGTAGCTTCGCATGCGTTTGCATATTTAAGTTAATTCTCGTTCATGTGTGTTACTATCATAAGAATGACATGTCTCAGTTCATCAGTGCACATGTCTCAGAAGTTGGGTGAAAGGGCTGTGGAGCAGAACAGTCCCAGCCACCCCATAGAACTCAGCCTAGAGCAGGGCTTCCTTGGCTGATTGGCAACGCATGAGCATGAGCACATATGTAGTTGGTACATATTTGGTATGGTCCTAGGATTTGGGGAGATTGTTGGTTATGCAGCTGTAGTTGATTAACATAAGATGGTATTTATTATTCTAGAAAATTTCCATCTACAAGTAGGAAAACAACCCTTTACCTTTGTGACTTCACAGTAAGAGAAAATAACATATAGTTACAAATTTTAACCAAAAAAGTATCCACAGAATTACAGATAATATGCTGCGGAAACAGATAAGAACAACTGATGCTCTACAAATATTCTTGATCAAAAGGTAGAATTTTTTTTTTCTGATTCTTCACGGGCTCAAGGAATTAAACTGCAGAAAGAATCAGAAGGAAAGACATTCTACACATGTGTAACAACATGCACGGAGAGGTGTATGAACATTTTTCCTTTGGGGGAATTGTAATGTTTTTTTGTTTTGTTTTGTTTTGTTTTGTTTTGTTTTGCTTTGTTTTGTTTTTGATATACCTGGTTTGCAAATGAGAAAATGAGAGGGCTGCCCAAATCACATAGATAGGAAGTGGCAGAAGTAGGTTCAGGGAACTAGAGCCCTCTGATTCTGGTTCTAGACCCTAGTCTTGTATGCAGTAGAAAAGCAGAAGTGGAAAATCAGCTTGTTATTGCACCTGAGGATAACTGCAAAGACACAGGAGGAGGCAACAAATGAACTAAGTGCATACTTCCTAGTAGTAATTATTGCCATTATTATCATTGTAACAAAGCCGGAACAACCACTGTCTCAAAAGTTGCAGTGTTTCTAATAAGTACTATTCATTGCATACTTATCTAGTGGTAGGTTCTAAATGCTTTCTATAAATTATCCATTTGTGCACAACAATAAGCCAATGAGGAAAGTATCATTATCCCAATTAAACAAGCTGATACAAGTAAGGAACAGAGAAGCTATGCCACTTTCACAGTTAGTGAAAGAGCACAAAAATGTTCAAGAATGGCTTAGGAAGCCAACCTGCAACTACAGTGCTATGCTTCATCAAAAGTAAATTCTTCTCTGAAAACTTTAAAAATACCCTTGCCCAAGTCCTGCCCACACTAAGCTAGGACCTCTGATAATGAAGTTCTAGGCATCAAACCACCTTAAAATGTCCCAGGTTATTTGTTAATGCCTTATGTGTTAGCAGGCATAGTTAGGGCAGAAGTGGGAAGAACCAAGTGGACGAAGTATCCTCAGAATAATAAGGAAACAAAACCAAAGTAAAAATCCTACTAGAAGCAAAATGGGACAAAACTGACCTATAAGCTTATGTCCATTGTGAAAATTTAAAATAGTCCACAAGGACATCATTGGCCCGTATTACAGATAATGTGATATTTCAATAATACTGAATAGCACTTGGATATTTCATAGGAAGAGAAAGAAAGGAAATATGGGAGATTCGTTCATCTTTTCTAGGCTGATTCTGACCAGAAATTTTGAAGCGATTCAGGTTAGATTTTGTTTTTTTTTTTCTTTTATTTTTAAAATTTATATAGTTTTTTTTTATTAGAAAGGCGGATATACAGAGATGAGGAGAGAAAAAGAGGAAGATCTTCCATCTGATGGTTCACTCCCCAAATGGTCACAATGGCTGGAGCTGAGCCAATCCAAAGTCAGGAGCCAGGAGCTTCTTCCTGGTCTACCATGTGGGTGCAGGATCCCAAAGCTTTGGGCCGTCCTTGACTGCATTCCTAGGCCACAAGCAGGGAGCTGGATGGGAAGCAGGGCTGCCGAAATATGAACCAGCGCCCATATGGGATCCTGGGACTTTCAAGGCAAGGACTTTAACCACTACGCTGTCACATGGGGCTCAGATTTTGATATTTTCAAACTTCACCTTCTGAGTTGTATTGGGTTCCTTGTCTCAGATACCTGAAACCTCCAGATTCTACTAGCTCCTCGTTGCAATGAACACCCTGCTGCATCTTGATCTCAACCACATTTGCTCTCCTGTAAAACTTCTTGTGGAACCTGGACGTAGGCTGGGAAACTTTCTCAGCGCTACACAAATCCTGACAGTCAGCCAGCTCTGGCCTGGGGATGGACGTTGATGGAATAAGATCAGTTGGCTAAATGACATGTTTCTGAGGTGGTAGAGCAACTTTATCCCCAACTGAGTTTGAATAAGAGCAAGAACATACTGCTGTATGCAAATAATTATCCTGTCTCCTCTATGTTTAATTATGCCTTAAGTCTTTCTCTTTCAAAAAATTATCTTACAAAGGATTTTTATTTTTCATCTCCATTTACCAATCCAGATTTTGTATGTCCATATTTCCTTATCCACTAAATTTTTTGAAGAGTTTACTGGCTATTGGTCCAGCCCCACATGATAGGAAATAAAGACCCTCACGTACGTTATTTTGTTCCATTAAAATCCACATGCAGGTGTAGCGCAATTTGATCCTATTCAAAATACCATCAATTGCAGGGTAACTAATACTTCCCTGATTAGTCAAATGATGCAGGAGTGTAAAACATTAGAATTGGATGGAAAATTATCTCAGGTTTATATTGAGATTTATTTATTCAACCAACAAACATTTTCTGAACATGTACCCTGTACTAAAGAGTATATGTAATCTGGAATAGAGATCAACAAACTATTGACCATGAACCAAAGTTGGCCCAATTCCTATTTTGCTAAGCCAAATGTTTGAAAACATAGCTTTGCCGATGGAGGTACATATTACCTATTACTATTCCCATGCTGTAATTGCAGAGTTTCATGGCCATAACCCAAACCACATGATTCATGAAGTCAAACCCATTTACTGAGTCTTTATAGAGAAAAAATTTAGGATCCTTGTTCTAGAAAGGCTAAGTGAAATGAAGTGTGGCAGGTGTTATTATGGAATGCTGCATGAGGTGTACAGTCTGGATCGCAGTGAAGCAAGGGGTAATGTCTGGAAAGGTATCCAGGCAGAAAGACAGCACAGAGGAGTCCCATGTAGGGATACCAGAAGGCAAAACAAAGTAGTCAACAAGCTCATGAGAGAACTTGCAGTAGTTGACCACAGCTGACATTTAAGATGTATAAGTTCTGTGGAGCACAGAGGAGAGTCAGTAGCAGGGGTCACCTTCAGGAAGATATGTGTGCAAAGCTCAAGCCACTCTCTATGGGGCTGCAAAACCTCCGACCCTCGTATGTGGCCCTTGCAGGCTAAAATGACCTGTGGGAGTATCTGAGGCTCAGCCGTCATGATGTACATCATAACTTGAATTCTAAATTAGGCAGAATATGTTGAAAATCAAGCACTTCTTTACCCTTATCATAGTTCAGGCCAACTGAGAAAATAGCTAAGAAGAGTTTTCAGGGTTCTGTGGGAATAGATGATCAAGAAGACTGGTTTCATTTGAAGGAGTTGAAAAAGATGTCCCCAGAAAGTGACATTGAAAGCAACAGTCAGAGAACTACAAGAGAACTTTCTTAACATTTCAAAGTCTGCAAAAACTAAGTTATTCCAAAATGATGTTCCTCTCTAAAAGGTACTCGGGACTAAAATCTCATTAAATCCACCTTGTGAGATGAAAATAATGATAGTATCCATCATTAGGATTGCTCCTAAGACAGAAAAAAATTATGCATAACAAGTGTTTGATTTCAGGGCTGGCACACTCTAAGCACATAAGAAATTCAAGTTGTCAAACCTGGCACCTTTTTTTTTCTTATCTCCAGTAAGTTTCTGTCCATAAAACTATGTTTTGATTTTGGAATATCAATTCACATAGTTTCTTTTGATGTCAGTGAGTCACCAACACAAATGATGGAGCTCCACCTCGCTCTGATGGTGGGATTGCCCTTTCACAATCCCAGACAGACAATCTTTGAATACTTGCTTGATTCAGACTGCTGATGGGATACATGCTCCCTGACTGGGCAGCTCTGATCACAAGAATTTTTTTCTCCCTTATGGAGCCCAAAATAACTTCTCTGAGATAACTCCCCATTGGTTTTTATTTCTGTCTAGGTCATCTGCAGGTGCCTTTTGTTCCTTCTATAAAACAACCTTTCATACTCACTGATGACAGCTTCCCCAGGCAGAGCCAGCACCACAGAATGAGACCCCACTCCGTCACAGCATTGACTTTTCTCTCTAAACTTCAGTGGAATTAAATGACATGGCCTTTACCACAAGGCTCACATCTTGTGTATCTGAGTCCAAGCGCTCAGCACCTCACAGTGGGCATTTGCCAAATCCTGATAAGCAAGAGGGCAAATGCTGATTTCAAAGCATATTACTCTTTCCAAAGAAAGATAATTCCAAATCGCTTTGAATCCACTTTATTCCAAGCTCTACTACACTTCATTAGACAGCATGAGAAAGCTAATAAAGGTGTGGAATTTTGAACTACAACATCAGGGGTGATGATTCCATCATCCCAGAGTCTTCCTGGGTGTTTGCATTCTTACCAAGCACGTTGAGTACTTCTGAATCAGGTGGTCTACTGGCCATGTTTGGAGAAACATGCTTTAAGCACTCCCAACCTCAAGCCAAACAACTTTTGTTAAACTTTTTGGAAGCAGAAAATGTATCCCAACTCTTTTGACCTAAAACAACTTTTGATTCGTTCTCATTATTTTTTTCTCCTTGAAGTCTTTTTTTTTTTTTAATCTGATTACCCAGCCATAGCTCCCCTCCCATGCTGAGAGGTAAATATGCTCCATCTATTACATTCCTTCTGGACCTCCTGAGGAGATAATTGGGCATTGCAATTGATTGCAATTTATTAATCAGAGCAGGATGTTATAGAGTCTGGGACAGAAAAGCACAGTGTTAACATCTAGCAGAAATGCAAGGCAAGTGTGCGCATTGGCATAGGAAGAAGATGAAAATAAACACTGAATTCCAGGATGTTTTAGGTTGATGTCCTACTTTACACTGTGATGCTCTGATCTATAAAACTGAGTTATTAAAACAAAAGTTCTTATCTACCACCACAGCTGTGTGTGAGATTTTTTATTTTAATTTTTATTATTTGTTGAATATTTAGTACTATCCTTGATACTAAGCACACATTACGGAAGAAGACCAAACTTTCCCTTTTTCTAACTCCTTTGTCTTTCTTCTCTTTCTCATATCACCAGCCTTTTCTAATTCCACAGACTATGGTCAGTGCTGGATCAAGGTAAAAAGATTTATCCTTATGGAACATACGTCTAGCTCACAGATCACTTTAACTGTTGACATGAGGAACCTAAAAATATCATTCCTCTAGCTATTTCTCTTCCCTATTTCAGAATGACTTATTATTTTGTATGAAATCATTTTTCCTCATGCCTAATATATAAACCACTTCCACAATTGTATAAGACCGCACAGTGGTGTCAGATATTTGATTCATAAAGTGCAGAGCAAGACTAGACTATAACTGAAACTAGAGTTTTTTTTTTTATAAAATTCCAGGCATTAAATACAGCTTCAGTAATGGGGATGGCAAAGACTAAAGGCTTTGGTTAAACCACTGGTTATCATTATGTGTTTGAAAGAGGTCAGTGCTTCATGCCTAGCCCATTTCCAGGAGTGCATGTTTTGTTTCACTCCAGAAGCTTATGAGAGATGGTAGGGGATGGTGGTTCTCTGAGTGCTGACATGTATCAGCAACTCAAACAGATGTCTAATCTCTAAACTGTAGGTGTAAAGGCAGTGTAGTGTAAAATCCTCACGTCTGCTCCCCAGCACACGTTCCCAAGTGAGTCCTAGCACAAATCCCTAACCATTCTATTTCAATTTCATATTTCTAACCACATAGCTACAGAATTCAGAGCTGCCATATGTAGAAATTAATATTTCCTTTCTTACAGAAACAGTCCTTTGTTGTCATAACAAAGCTCCTTCTCCTCCTTAGAAAGTCAGAGGAATTACTAGAAATACCTTGTCCTGCCAAGAAGCAAACATCAGTCTTCCACACAGCTATTCAACTCCAACTCTACCTGCCAATCTGCCACTGCTAACAGAAAAATAATAGCTACAGACACACAACTAATTCTCTCAAAGTAGCAATTTAAAACTGACTTGCACAGCTAAGATCCCTAGGACTCAGTTTGTTCACCTGTAACCTATGGGAGCCAGCTATCTTGTGTTTATATCTGTGTTCACTCTGCCAGGCTCCCTAGATCCTCAGTTCTTTGTGTGGGAATCTGGCTAGACCAGCATTAGAATAGGACTCAGATGACTCCCCTCACACTCCCCTCACCAGATTGAAGAATGAAATAGTTTAGTTCCATTCGATGTATTTTAATCTTGATATTATTAAAACGTATGTGTCTACATGAAACCAAGGGAAATAAGAAACAAACTAAAATTTATTGATGAATTCAGGTTGCACACTGGAGAGTGTATCATGGTGGCTTTGAAATTCAGCTTCAGAGCTTGGTAACATCTGTGCACAGGATTGCACAAAATATCAGAGAGGAGATTTGACAAACACTCTTCCCCAAAATTACTGGTCGGTCTGGAAAAAATTGTTCAAAAGCAACCATTCCAAGACTTGGGCTACTGACCAAAATCACACAACAAATTAGAAACTGTGTATTCTAGAAAAAAGTACTGGATACCAACAAAGAGATTTCAAGAATCTGCACCTGGCTTAGAGTACTCCTTTTCTTGTTCTAGCTGCGTGATCTGAAAGTTCTGTGACGAGGGGTGAGGACAGACTGGAAAGCTGTGTGCCTTCTTGGGAGATAAGAAAGAGGATACTGGCTCCTGTGACTCGGTGGAAGGTCTTGGCCTACCACAAAATTAAGTCTGGGGCATACTTGGTAACTGCCTCAACTTTAGAGGCAGTTTTCAACTGAGTCTGATCTATTAGCAAAATAAATAAAATTCTCAAGATATTTAAAGAGAACTCTGACCAGTATTTGTGTGACTGATAAGCTGCTGACAGAATTAAACATCAAAATAGTCAGCTCTAAAGGTTTAAAAAAATATATGAATCAAGGTATCAATGACCACAAAACACAAGGGGACAAGATTTGACAGAATTAGTCCAACCAAGGCACTAAACTAACATTAATGAAATAATGGCAACACACTTGTGAATAAGAAAGCCAGAATCTGAGATAGCATATATCAAAAATAATTCTCATCAGGTTCTTAGAATTCTATCCACAAACCATATTGAATCTGCTTGAAGCTGACTAAAACTTTAAAATAAAGTATTTCATTTCGATGAAAACATGAAACAGAAAAGAAAGCTTGTCCAATGCAAAATCAGAAATTCTCTAAGAAGGCATCAGATGTTGCCTTTAGCAGAGCATGGCTTCTCAGTAGCTAAGATAATTGTATTACAGAAATGAAGGTGATCATGTTTAAAGCGCTAAGGAAAATAAAACAACAAAGAGTCCCCAGACAGACAGTGAATATCAGTAAGATCATTAGAAATATGAAAAATAGCAAAAATAGAATTCTAGAGGTAAAAGTACTTGAATTGAAGCAATGCATTATAGAGCTTGATACAATGTTTGGATTGATGGAACATTCAACAAACTTGAGAATCAATAAAGGAGAATAAACAATAAGAGAAACAAGATAAACTAAAGAAAATGACTAAGTTCAAATAGCGAAAATCAATAAAAGAGACTTGTGGCACAACTTGTGCATAATATGACTTTCAGAAAATTATTAGTTAGAGGTTCACAGAAGTATGTAAAGAAACACTGGGGCTAACATCCTTGCCTTGCACGCATCGGGATCCCATATGGGCATCGGTTCTAATTCCAGCGACCCTGCTTCCCATCCAGCTCCCTGCCTGTGACTTGGGAAAGTGGTAAAGGATGGCCCAAAACCTTGGGGCTTTGCAGCCACCTGGGAGACCCAGAGGAAGCTCCTGGCTGCTGGCTTCAGATCAGCTCAGCTCTGGCTGTTGTGGCCACTTGGGGAGTGAATCATCAGATGGAAGATCTTCCTCTCTGTCTCTCCTCCTCTTTGTATATCTGACTTTCCAATAAAAATAAAAAAATCTTAAAAAAAAAAAACAGTGACTGCAACTTCCAGGCCACATGGTACACATCAGTCTTTGCATCCAAGAAAGGAACAGACACCAAAACAGTTTTCATCTGGGCGTGTCACATACAAGGTTTGGGGCTAGCAGTTAACATTCAGATGAAGATGCCTGTGTCCCATATGCCAGTGCCAGTTTGTTACCAAGCTTCTGTTCCTGACCCCAGCTTCCTGCTGCTGCAGACCCTGGCAGATGGCAGTGCTGGCCTACTTGACTGGGAGACAGAAACCTAGTTCTTGTCTGCTAGCTTTTGCCCCAAACTCAGCTCTGGTGCCATTTGGGAGTGAACAAATGAATGACCATACTCTTTTTTTTTTTTTTTTTTTTTTCACTTCTACTGTTTTCTTCTCTCTCCTCACCCGCAACGTCCGGAGCTACGCTAATCCAGAACCAGGAGCCAGCAGCCTCTTCCAGGTCTCTCACATGTACAGGGTCCAAAGGCTTTGGGCCGTCCTCAACTGCTTTCCCAGGCCACGAGCAGGGAGCTGGATGGAAAGTGGGGCCACTGGGATTAGAACCAGAGCCCATATGGGATTCTGACTTTAGCCGCTAGGTTATCGTGCCAGGCCCAAAATTTAAATGCCTAGTTGGAAAAGATGAAATGGCATACTAAGAACCTAAGTTTCAAACTTAATAAACTACAAACAGAAAAATAAATAAAAATCTAAAGTCAAAACAGGAAAATAGAAGCTAATAATAGAGACTGGAGCAAAAACCAATAAAATAGGAATGTGGAAAAAAAATGAATTCATTCAAATGTTACTTTGTTGAAAACATCAATAAAATTAGTACTGTTATTTAGACAAAGAACAAAAATATGAAAACCCAATTTTGCCAAAATAAAGAGGAGTGAACATTCATAAACAAGTTTATAGGAATTTAAAATTTTTCAGAAATACTATGTATAATTTCATGCCAAAGTTATATAATTTTCATAAAGAATCATAAATATGAGGATCTCAGATGTGCCAAGAAGTGCATGTCAGTGATTTTGCCTGGGACCTGATACTTTTCCAGTGGGAGCCACTTGTGTGATGTAGGTAAGCTAAATTAGAGGCTCTCCAAGTGGAGTAAGACTCAGGAGACAATGTCATGGGCCATGTTATAAAAGCTTTTCATCTGAAAATCATTTCAAGCTCCCAGAGGAGCTGCGTGAATGGCCCATTACTCATAGCCCATGTGCCAGTTCTCAACATTGCATTCTGTTTACTCTCGCCCTTTGGAAAACTTTTTCACAGAACATTGGAAAGAAAGATATGTATATATTATTGCCCTAAGTACTTCAGTATTTAGCATGTGAAAGAATATCATCTTCTTAATTCACAGGACTAGTATCAGCTTCAGTGAGCTGAACATTAATCTAGAAGCTAGATTAGCTGTGCTTCCTGTCCATTTACCCCACACTTTATGTCATTGTTCTTCCTCCAGGATACAATCCTGTTTCTATGATTCCATGTTGTCTTTAATCATCATGTCTGGACTATTTTTAAGAGTTTCCTGGATTTTCTTCCAAGTTTAGAACATTATTATTTTTAAATAAGAAGGAAATGAGACCATTTTTATATGACTTTGAGTTCTCTAGAAAGTCTCTCTCTCACACATACACACTTATGTTGGCTAATGCTTGGAAAAGATGTCTGCTGATTGAGACCCTCTCGTTGCCAAGGCCAGGCAGAATGATATCTAAGCCAACCATGACAACACTGAACATTGCAGGATGTACAGAGGGAGTTTACTGTACAAAGGACCACCTGCAGTGGAAACAGAGTAAACAACAGGCAAGTGATTGCCGAGTGCATCCTTTGAGGGTGGAGGACTATGGAGAAGCAGCTGACACAAAGCAGGCATCTGTCAGCTCTGCCAGCCACCCTCGCCCACCTGAATGGCCAAGCTCTAGTGTTGGGAATCAAGACTGATTATCTGACTGTAAAGGAACATCAGAAAGTTCAAACCAAAAAGTTGATCCAGTGCTTGCTTTCAACAGCTAATCATCTTAGTGAGGTTGTCAGAATAGCAACTACTATATGCCTAATAAACATAGGAAGACAAATCTGATAGATAGCAATATGATAGAGGGATGGCTAGATAGGTAGGTATTCATGAATTAAACTTAAAAATTATAAGAAGGGTAAAAGGAATTTTGCTGAAATTTTGAAAAAGTAGAAGGAAAAAAACAATGAAACTGTCCCAAATAAAAGAATAACAGGCATTTTTAAAAGAAAACATAACAACAAATGCACACTATTCTATGGAAGAGCCAAGTGCCCACGGCACTAAAGAAGCTGGCTGTGCTGAGGAGAGGGCCTCTCCCATTACTCAGTTCAAATAACATTAGATGTGACCATTTACTAAAGGCTTAAGAGAGCTTAGACTACATTATGGGTAAAATGATGTTGTGGGTGCTGGAAGTAGCAGAGAGAGAGGACCTGGAAGACCGGAACCTGCCAGATGGATCCTGTATGGGATTAGGAGAGATTGGAGATGCTTTAGAACAGAAAGGAGCCCAAAATAACTTGATAGACAACCAATTTCTAAAGGGTGGAGAGGTTATGTATTTGCTATGAGCCCTATTAACACTCCTCTCCAGCTTTGTCATTCGCTCAGTATCTTCAACAGACACTGTTACTCACTGATGCTTATCTGTGGATGTGAGCTATTTCTGGTACATCTGAAGGGAGACTAAAGTCTGGTTGCTGTAAAGAGAGGCCAGATTATATGAAGCAAGTAAAGTTAAAAAGAAAGGAGATCCTGAGTGTGTGTGTGTGTGTGTGTGTGTGTGTAGGCAGTGTGTGTGTAGGCAGGGAGTAGCAAGGAAACTACCGTCGGACTTGTTCCTTTCTTTGTCCCACGTAAAAACGTGTGTTATGTTACCTCCCTTCCCATCTCACACTACTGTTTTGTAAGCAGAAAATGATGGGAGGGGTGCTTTGGGAGAATTTAGAATATAAGAGGAAAGCATAAAGTTCCCTTTCTCTGTTCTTTATTCCTTCCAAATAGGATGATACTAGAGTGAAGGTCGAGCATGGGGGAGGTTGAAGGGTTTGTAACAGTCCTGGAAGAAGCAGCAGGACTTTGCATCCATAGGCTTAGCTAAGACATTTCTTCACATCTTCATGTGGCACACATGTCTTTTCTCAAGCCATGAAATGAAAAGCAGACTTAAACAGAGGAAGATAAACATCAATCCCAAGATTAATTCAGATATGTGTGAGTGAGAGTGCTTTGGTTTGGAAAAGATTTGTCTCATGATGTCATATGGATATTAAAATGTAGAGCCTCATATTGATAGTAATAAGAGGACAGAGCCAAACTAATAAGAAGGCCTAGGGAGAAGCCCTTGGGGCTCACAGTAGGACTGGTTATGTAAGTCTGTGTTAGGTCCACCATTGTTCTTTTCCTGCTTCCTAAGTTGCTGTGTAACCTTTCTGGAAGAACAAGCCTTCCACATATGGTCTCCACCAAGTGTCTGCCTGGTGGACACTTTTTGCTTGGAAAGAGATGACTTCAGTGCCAAAATATGAATGGAGTGAATGGGAATAAGAAGGGATAAATAAAAAGGAGAAAGAATCATGCAGCACTAGGACGGAATTGGAAGTTTCCCATCTTCCACGTTGGGTCACATGTTCTGACCTTCATGACCATGAAAGGTCTTCTCCAGGAGTACCCTCAGGTGGATCATGCCCCATCATCATATCCTTCATCTTTTGCTAAAGATTCAATCTTTTGAGGATCACCTCAAATTCTAGTTAGCACACTGAGGTCTAAGTAAGCAAGGATATCAAATGTTTTATTAGCTTTATCTGCATCAACTGAGCAAAGACATTGAATGACTGAAGGTAAGGGCTATTGGCAAAGAAGTTAATTTTTTAAGATCTAGTTAGTCGACAGGCAGTATTACGCAGAGAGAGCAGGGGAGACAGATCTGCAAGCCACTGATTCCAACCCCAAGTGTTGGTAAGGGCTATGCCAGCCAAAGCCAGGAGCCAAAAGCGTTCTCCAGGCCTCCCATCTGGGTGAAGGGATGCAAGTTAGGTCGTTTTCCACTGCTTTCCCAGGCCAGTAACAGGAAGCTGGAACAGAAATATAGCAGCCAGCAGATGAACTGGAGCTCATATGGGATATGTCACAGGAGGTGGTTTAATCTAGTACTCTACAATCCCAGCACCACCAGCAAAGCAGTTTCAAAGGGATAGGAGCCACTAAACATAGAGGTTAAGGTTTTGTAGGGGGCGCTTGTGAATAGTATGGTAGAAGAAATCCCTTGGTCACATCATTCATCCTGGCTTCACCCCAACAGCTTCCAACTACCCTAAGTGCTGAATCACCGACTAGAAACAAAAGGTTCTCATGACTGACCTTTTGCTCATTTTTTATCACCAGAATCTCTTTGTAGCTCTGTTTAAGTAACTGAAAGGCTTGTCTTCTGAGCTGAAGAACTTGCCTGGTTCCCTGTCTTGTTTTCTAATCTTTCTATTCATTTGGTCTAGACCGTGAGCTCCACCTGGGCGATGGTCTCATCTCCTTTCTCCTCCTCTCTGTCACCAGGACTAGGAACAGAGCCTGGCATGGAGTAAATGTTTGAAGCTCCGAAAACTTCCTGAGTTGAGCTGCTGCTTCTTCCCTCCCACCAGAATTCCGCTGTCTGTTTCAACAAAAATGAAGCAACTAGAGGTAAGTACTCTAACTTGACTTTTGAATTCTATGTTGCAAGCCCCTTTTGATGTAAATATGGTGTCTGTTTCAAGGGCTATGTGGTCTGCATCCTGAAGCAACATCCTAAACTCTTTGGAATTAAATTTCAGGACTGCTCTATGCAGAAACTGTCATGAGTGGAAAGATATTCATCTAAGGGGTTATGGTGTGTAATTTCTCCAGCTGGCTAAGAAGGAAAACCTGTTGCCACTTTCCAGCTCCTCCAGACCCTGTAGCTTCCTGAGCGGTGATCAGTGTCACTCACAGGAAAGGGAGGGGATTAGCAGTGCATCACCCAGAGCTCCTTCGCATTATACACACAGTCGCTCAGAAGAGTTCTTATTTGTGGCTTTCACTTTTCATTTGGCTTCCTCGAGATTCGAATGAAGGACCTAAGAGAGAAATCCAAATATTAGCATTTTAGCAATTTTATGTTCATTTTTTTCAGTATTTCTCCCGACCTTTTCTGATGACAGTTTAAGTTCAGAGGGGGGGGAAAAAAACAACTATATATTCTGGTTTGTCATGACACTCAAATTTGTCACTATTCTCTGTATGGTACACCTCAGGTTCACGGCTCACAGACACTATTTTTTTTCCATGTGCCAGGAAATATACTAAGTACCTCTCTTTATCACACATGAAGATTCCATGGGATCTAGACACATAAAAGAAAATAAGCAAACCATTAAATAAATCATTGGCATTTGTGATAGATCCTGTAATACCAATAAATATGGCAATATGGGGAACTGCTTCCTCCATACAAGGTAGTGGGAAAAGGCTTTCCATCAGAGCACAAAATAAGTGGGAAAAAAAGACCAGGTGGAAAGCCAGGAGGTGAACTTTGATCTTCAGACAGTGAGAAGAAGCTACTAGAGGAGTGAGGACAGAGTTAGCACAGTTCCATTGCAAAAGCACACAGAGGCCAGAAGGCTGGAGCAGAGGGAAGGAGGCGTAGTGTTTTTGAAAAGAATTATTTCCTTTTCAAGTATTGGTGTTAAATAACCAGGAAGACATAGAGTGTCGTGATGTGAAATTGAAGTATCAATCTTGAAAAAGAAAAACAGGGGCCAGCATATAGTGTGACAGGTTAACCAACTGCCTGTGGCTGCAGCATCCTATGTAGACGTTGATTCAAGTCCTAGATGCTCCATTTCTTTTATTTTGTGTGGTTGTGTTTGTTTTTAAGATTCATTTATTTTTATTGGAAAGGCAGATTTACAGAGAAGGAGAGACATAAAGATCTTCCATCTACTGATTCCCCCCCAAGTGGTCACAACAGCTGAGGCTGAGTCAATCCAGGTATCCCATTGGGGGTGCAAGGTCTCAAGGCTTTGGACCATCCTCAACTGCTTTCCTAGTCCACAAGCAGGGAGCTGGATGGGAAGTGGAGGAGCCTGGACATGAACTGGCGCCTATATGGGAACCTGGAAGTTGCAAGGTGAGGATTTAGGCACTAAGCTATCATGCTGGGCCCTACAGAATTCCTTTTAAGGAGCAAGCTGTTTCTTGAAAGCCTTGCAAGGCTCTGGCGGGTGGGGGAGGGCGGATTACGGAGCCCTTTGGGGAATGATGTCAGCTTCTGCAGAGCCCCACAGAGAAGGGCAGAACTACTTCTTCATTGTAGAAAGTTTGTTCCTAGGAGAAAGGAAAGAAAACAGAGAAGGAGGTGAGGAAGTAGAACAGAGGGGCAGAGGAGTCAAAGATAACAGGTGATCTCCTCCTGGTACCCTTCCTGTCTTTAGCAGTATGATCTTAGAAAGCAGGAGAAGCAGGAGCCAACAGAGTGAAAGGCAGCAGGAGGCGGAGACAGAGACATCTGCCCAGAGTGAGCCCTCAGGAGCTACTGAAGTTCTCAGTACATTAGATGTCAACCGCCCAGCTGTGGGACACTCCCCTGAAACCAACATTGCTTTGCTCTGGATTGATGTCTGGTTTCTGGCTCCCCTGCCCAAACCCCATCCCTGTCTTTTCAGGCATTTGGGGAGTGAGTCATTGCTTGGGAGCTCGCTCACTCACTCTCCCTCTCTCCCTCTCTCCCTCTCCCTCTCTCGCTCTCCCTCTCTCCCTTTCTCATCCCATCTCCCTCCTCCTCCCCACTCTCTCCACCCCCCTCCCCTTCCCCCTTTGTTTCTCTTCCCCTCTCCTTCCATCTCAAGTGAAAAGGGAAGAAAAACCAAGGTCTACCACTATCAGTTTGGTTTTAAGGGAAAGTCAACAAAGAGCATACTGTAGAGTTTGCTTAAATAAACAAACATTTTGGAAGTGAACACATTTTAAAACCCTCTTATTTACTTCAGACAAGTTTTGAAAGATCTGTTTATTGAAAAGCCGAGCTGAGGGTGAGGGATGAGGGTTGGGGTGGAGCAGGCGTTGGAGATCCATTTGCTGATTCACAACCCAATGGCCACAATGGCTGGAACCAGGCCAGGCCAAGGGTTATCTGATTGACATTATTATTATTTTCTTTGTTAAAATCTCAGATTATAGAAGGTTGAATTCAGCCCTAGGATTCTCCAAATCATGTATTTCCAGCACACACACAGACACAACTTGTATGCCTCCTTTGAGAGTCCTCGGACTTCACGGCAAGAGAGTTTGCTAGGGAGTGACCAGCAATTATCTCAGTTAATTCCCTGAGTTAAAATGGGGTGAGAATGGGGAAATGCTTCCTGGTGCAAAAAGAAACATTTTATAGTGAGGGACTTCTAAGATCGCCTTTTCAGACTTGATTCTCAGTGGCGTATCTTCCTAACGCTGGGAAAGGGTGAACACTGATCTGCCAGCTGTGCTGAGCTCAGACCCTGTTTCTCCGCTAGCTATTGTGTGACGTTTTTCAGGCATCTTAACCTCTCTGACCTTTAGCTCAATCACTGTAACTGGTATACCTGCCTGTCAGGTTATTTTCAAAATGAATTCTCTGCAACTCTTCAGTGCAGTGACTGGCACTGCATGAATATTTAGCAAATCTTATATCTTTATGATATTGCTGTGTCAACATCGAACTCTTAATCACTCTTACCTGCAGCTGTCATGCCCTTTAACATCTATGTATTAATACTATAATGTCTGAATCAACTAATTTAGACAAATTTCAAAGCAGGTAAGTTGGTACTCAGTTATGTAATTGACATTTTGAACAAAAACCCTCGTTTTTATTGGCTCTTCTTTATTGTCACTATGACATCGTACTCAGCAGATATATTGTAAAGATCCTCTGTTCAGGGAAAAGAAATAATGGTATCCTATTCAAAATGACTTAGATGTCATTTACTTGTTTTTTTAAGGCATTTGATGTGTTTATTTGGAAGTCTGGGGAACAGAAAGGAAGGTGCAGACAGAGAAGAGAGATCTTTGATCTACTGATTCACTCGCCAGATGATCATGATAGCCAAGACTTGGCCAGGCCAAGGCCAAGAGCCAGAAACACTATTCAGGTTTCCTACACATATTTCAGGGGCCCACGTGGTTGGGCCATGTTCTGCTGCCTTCTCAGATGCATTAGCAGGGAGCTGAACTGGAAATAGAAAACCCAGGATTCAAGTTAGCACATGAATAGAAGATTATCAGCATCTCTGGCAGCAGTGCCAACCCCTAACAAAGGTGTTGGTTAGTGTAGACTAATGATATGATTGTTAATGCAATCTCTGGATATTGAAGCAGATTGACCTGTTATATCTAGTTCTTATAGATTGGTATAAAATCAAGAAAGTCATTTAACCTCTTGGAGGAAACCTATGGGAATTGTTTCCCTAATCACCTCACTCATTAGTAACACAACATTAAGCAACCTCGTCTAGATTCATTTTTGTTTTAAGATATGCATAATTGATGTAACATTTGGAAAAGTTACAGTGAATGTTCTAGGTCTGGATCTGCAATTATAATGTACTGAACAGAAGACTAGGATCAAAGCCAGAGTTTAATTCTGCCCATATGCTTTTATTGTAACTAAATTTTAATTTTATTCTTGACTGAACTTTGCTTGTTTGTGATATATAGAATAAAATGGTCCCATTAGAGCTGCATTCCTGGGACCAGCACTGTAGCTGTGGTGGCAGAAAGTAAAGTCAGTCACCTACAAAGTTGGTATCCCATTCATGTGCAAGTTCAAGTCCCACCTACTCCATTTCCAGTTTAGCTTCCTGCTGTTGCTCCTAGGAAAGCAGTGAAAGATGCTCCAAGTGCTTGAGTCCTTGCACCCATGTGGGAGACCCAGAACAAGCTCATGGCTCCAGTCTGCCCCAGCCTTGACCATTGTAGCCTTTTAGGGGACAAACCAGCACATGAAAAATTTCATATCTCTCTCTCTTTCTCTCTCTGTCTCTCTCTCTCTCTAATTCTGCATTTCAAATGAAGAAACTAAATATTCAAGCAAAAATAGCTGTAATCTTCAAACTGTTTCATGGGTTTGCACAAAGCAGTGGGTTATGTACAGAGGTTTCCTTACTATAAGAATTTCCAGGAAATGCAAATGCAAATGTGCACTGGCATTATTTGATGAAGGGGGCTTCTTTACAAGCTTTGTTTTTAAAGCTATTTATTTGAAAGGCAGAGAAACACAGAGAGAGACAAGGACATGGAGTAAAAGAGAGAACTTCCACCCACTGATTTACTCCTCAAATACCCATACAAGGCAGAAGTAGGGCAAACCAAAGCCCAGAACGGAAACTCCATCATTCTGGCCCCCCACGTGAGTAGCAGGGCCCAAGAACTTGGGCTCCCTTCTTCTGCCATTCAAGCTGCATGAGCAGGAAGCTGGATCAGAAGCCGAGACATTAGGACTTGAAGCAGCACTCTGACACAGAATGCTGGGATCCCAAAACAGATTATAACCTGCCGTACCACAATCCCACCCCCTCTTTCCAGCCTTTCTACAAAGTCCTTGATCAACACAATGTATCTTATTTCCTAGAACACCCCCGCCCCCACCCCAAAAGGCATGGGGACAGATCACAGGCATCACCTGTCTTGACCTCAACAGCCCGGGGTTCAGGTAATTTCAAGTGTGGACTGGCATGGCCACAAAGCAGCAGAACTCAAACCACAGGTTCAGGCCAGCTGCATCCAGGACCCCTCAGAACAATGGGGCTCCCAAAGAGCTAGCTCAGCTGCCTTCCCTTGAACCCAAATGCTCAGGCTCAAGGGAGCGTAGGCTCTTAGAGTGTTACTTCTCCTTTTCAATCAGCCTGTGCGTTGATTTCTTATAGATAGTTGGGGAAAAATCTATAATGCTGAGAAATGCTATAGATCTTTGGTAATTTTTTTTATAATTTGAGTAAAAGCAGTAAGGGAAAATAAAAACTTTAGAAAGGTTTCTTTGACAGAACTAGACAAAGCAGTTGGGTGTTCTTCCCCCAATACTGATAATTATCTGTGAAGACCTCTCCTGTTCCCTCAGATGAGTTTCTCTAGGTTTCAAAGAAACTCATTCCAGAAAAACTTGAAAGGTTAGAAGAGAGGTTGTCAGCTGTTGAAGTTGATGGGCTTGAAATAAAACATTTTATAGTTTGCTGTGAGAGAAAATCTGCCTAACAGGTCTTCTTCAACAACAGAAATATTAATAGGTTGAAGTCCCAATAGTGTTCTCTGTAAGTATCTTGTAAATAAATACTTGTTCTCATTGTAAATTTGATGATGACAGTATTAGAACACTTGCAATTTAAATGCCATGATAAGTGGACTAAAATTATAAATACTGAATGCAAAAACCCTTTGGAAACCATTTAGCTTTCTTTCTCTTCTTGTTTTGAAAATGAAGGAATCATCCAAGAAAGAGAAAGTAACTTGCGCTAGGTCCTATGATCAATTAGTATCAGTTAGAAATACTGTCTCAAATCTCTGTTCTCATTTTAGGACAAGTTGAATTTGGCAGGTGTGCCCCTGGATATTTAATTTTTTTAAATATGGAAAGCACTTGTTTTAGAAATTTCTCTATTCATACACAGAAATGTGGGCATATACATTTTCAAGGAATTTAGTGCTATCTCTTTAAGAATAATAGTATGGGAAAATGCTTTTAATAACCACAGTAGCAATACTGCTTTAATAAAATGCCACCTAGTGGAAGTTTGGGGGTGGAAAAAAAAACACACGCTTCTTCCGTGTGACCCTCTCAGAGACACACTGTCCCAAGGCTTTCATTTCACTCAGTATCATTATCTCCCTGAGTGCTACATGATTAAAAATAACACTGAAAATTGCCCTAATTCCACAACACAGCAGGGAAGGGAGACTGTGTAAAAGTAAGATGGTTCACGAGAAAGCATAAGAGGCCACCCTGTAAAGCATGGGGCTGAGGCTCCTTCCATCTCTATTTTACTGTAGCAGAAAGCAGGGGAAGAAATAGGAGCAGGATTCTATTGTGTTACCACCTCTCTTGGTTGGGGCATCCGAGTGGCATGGGCGCGTAAAGATTGTCAAGAACAAACATGCTACTGTGAACAGTCTAGCAGAGAAATCTCCTGGAATCAGAACGTATCAGGATCAGCAGGCACCTGAGCAGGCCCTCTCGGTGCTCAAGTCCTTATCCACCACAAGTCAAGGGCCCCTCTGGACGGCCACATGCATGGCGCTTGTACAAAAATAAATGGGCTGGTGTGCAAAGCTCCCTGGAGAAAACCGAGATGGATTGATGCCACCCAGGCCCATGTCAGGCTGCAAGGCAGAACTCTGATTCGAAAGCGTACAACACAATGAAAAGCTAGCCCTCAGGGGCTGCAAATGTCCCCGTCCAGACTTTTTTTTCCTTTTTTTTTTTTTTTTTAGGATGTATTTGTTTATTTGAAAATCAGAGTCAGAGCAAGATACAGGGAGGTGGACAGAGAAAGATCCTTCATGCACTGGTCACTCCCCAGATGGCTGGAGTATCCAGAGCTGAGTCAAACCAGGAGTTCATCAGGGTCTCCCACTCAAGTAACAGGCACCCTAACACTTGGGCTGTCCTCTGCTGCTTTTCCCAGGGCTTTAGCTAGGGAGCTAAAGTGATCAGAAGTGGAGCAGCCAGGACAGGAACCAGTGTCCACTGGGAGGCTAGAGTTGCTGTACCTCAATGCCAGCCCCAAGTCTTAACTACATTACACCGGGTTTTAGTTTAAAGAGACATAGCAGTAACCAAGTGTTACTATGTAGAAGGAATTGGCATGAACTGCGTCCAATGATGGAAGGCTCTAGAATCTGTCTTTGTCTTAGAATGATTCCCGTAGGAAACAGATCCTGACAGGGGGATTTGAATGCAGGAGGTTGACTGAGATGCACCCCTAAGACCAGTTCCTGTGGAGGAAGCAAGCCTGCGTGTTCACCTCCTCTGACTTCCACTTCAAGACTGTGCTGCCTGCTTTTAATATGCAGGCTAACTCAGGAGGCAGTCTTGGAGTAGGGCATGAGGGAGGCAAAACAAAATTATCCTCAACTCTCATAAATACATAATTGCAACACTCTGCTGAAGCAAAGGACGGATTAAAGAGAGAGCAACAAGCAAGTCTAACAGAAAAGGAACTCAGGAAAGCAACTCCCCATCAGAGGCTTAGAACTGTTTTCAGTGGCAACTTATCAAAAAGCCACAAGGCTTAGAGTGGAAACCAGAGACATCTCCAGGCTTGTCTCAGGTGGGAAACCCACCAAGAGGTCTGTTCCCAGACCTCTTGGGCCATTTTACTGCTGGCTCTGAGCTGATAAGCAGGTGGGAAATTATCTGTGCCTGTGCCTGAGAAAGGAAGAGTTCAAAGATATTTATTCCAGGCCCAGCGCCATACCGTAGTGGATAAATCCTCTCCTTGCATCTGCCAGGATCCCATATGGGCACTGGGTCATGTCCCAGCAGCCATGCTTCCCTTCCAGCTCCCTGCTTGTGGCCTGGGAAAGCAGTCAAGGAAAGTCCAAAGCCTTGGGACCCTGCACCTATGTGGGAGACCCGGAGGAGGTTCCTGGCTCCTGGCTTCAGATTGGCTCAGCTCCAGCTGTTGCAGTCACTTGGGGAGTGAATCAGCAGACAGAAAATCTTGGCCTCTCCTCTCTGTGTATCTGCCTTTCCAGTAAAAGTAAATAAATCTTAAAAAGAAACACACAGAGAGAGATCTTTGTTCTGAGTGGATTACTGTATGACTAACTGGCACAAAGTAAAAACAGAATGCATTCCTCGTCCCCTGTATCTCACTGTCTTCACTCAGCCACCTTTAATATTGAACGGAGCAACATTTGGGTTACATTCAGATCACTGAGCACACAGTGAGGTGCGCTGCTCCTGAGGACAATCACATGGCAGATTTTCAACTTTTTCTAAGATTTATTTATTTTTATTGGAAACACAGATATATAAAAAAGGAAAGACAGAGAGAAAGATCTTCTATCCGCTAATTCACTCCCTAAGTAGCTGCAATGGCCGGATTTAAGCCTTTCAGATGTAAGTACAAATAAATATTAAAAGGTACTCACATCCCAGAGCCTGGTTCAATTCCTAATGCTACTGCTGACTCCATGTTCCTGGTGATGCACATGCTGGGAAATAGCAGGTGATGAATCATGAACTTGAGTCCCTGCCATCCACATGGGAAACCTGAGTGGAGTCCTGGGCTCCTGGCCTCAGCCTGCCCCAGCTCAGGCTGTGGTGGGTGTATGGGAAGCCAATCAGGAGATGGAAGGCCTGTGTCTCTGCCTTTCAAATTAAAAACAACAACAACAACGAAACAAAAACAAACAAAAAACCTATCTGGACCTAGGAAAGGAATGCCTTACAAAGCTTACATGGGCTTTGCTTCCCTGTCTTTCCCTCCAGCCCTGGGTTACTATAGAGAAGGGGTAAGGATAAGAAGCATATCCTGCTAGGAAGAATTTTATGTGAAATAGAAAATGAAAACTGGCAATAACGATCACTATCACACAATGTAGAACTTAGTGTCCTGCAGGCACTTCTGTTGGAAGTTTTTCTTCTAACTTGCCCTATGAAATGCAGATGACTACCCATGTTCTACAGTCAGCAAACTGGAAACTTGCAGAACTAGAAATAACTTGCCTGAAACTACTCCAAAGTTAGGTGACAGTACTTGAAATATATTACAGATGCCATGTGACTTATGGTGGCACTGTGTCTCCGTACAGCCACCATAAATCCAAACTAAAAGTGAGGAGATGTTGGATGTGCCTCACCTACACACTTTTTAGCTAGGGCATAGCATGTTGTAGAGCTGCCTGGTAGCCATGCTCCTTGCTGCTACCCAGCATCACATGGCAATACCTCTTGCCCAAAGAAAGGTCTAAACATAAAGTTAGAAAGATAGTTTCTCAGGATATGTATCACTTTTCCATCATTGTAAACTCAGAAACATAACTGTTTAATCATGAAATTGGAGAGTCTGTACTTTTCCCTTTGGAGCCCCAAAAGATCCATCCTTCAATTTAATTTAACATTGATTCATCCTCTAAAGAAAACCTGTGCACAAAGTATTGGGGTCTTCAAAGACATTAAGTTGTGGCTGTATGATCATTCCAGGAGGCAGATACTTGAGCTAAGACTGTGAGATAGCAAACTACAAAGCCCTTGGGAGGAAGGCTCCAAAATAGGAGAAGAAGTAAAAACAGGAAATGTTAGAAAAAGTAGGAAAGAAAGATGGAGAACTCCATGTCTCGTTAAAGAGAATCAAACTTGCAGACCATCTGTAGCTATTGCTCATCAGGTCACAGGAAGGCTTTATCTGAAAAGATTCTGCTGAGAATTTCTAATACTTTCCTTTCTGTGGTTGATCAGGTTTATTGTTTTCCATGTTCTCATAGATGTTTTTCATGTTCAACTGTTTTTATTCCTATGTTGATAACAACCTTTTTGTATCCTCAGGGTCCCCTGATGATACAATGCAGCTTTGTACAGGGAGACACTAGAGTGAGAAGCTCACCCAGGCTAGTCCCCTAGGTTCATAGACAAGCAGAGGGAGGCTCGGAGAGGTAGAGGACATCATCTCACAGGTCTCACAGTCCCATAGCCTCCCCTTTGCTTACCCATGTTTGGCCCATCAACAGCTTTTCTGTTCAGCTTATTCCGGGAGATCCGGATCCCTCTGGTTATGTCCTACACACACACACACACTTTATACACTTTATACACACACACACACACACACACACACACACAGAGGCAGCATCATTTCCCTTCTCTCAAGAGGCAAGAAGCAAAGCCACAGAAAGATAAAGGGCTGCCCAGGTCATGCATCGAGCTCTGACCAGCACTCACACACTCCTCAGAATGCATCTGCTTTTGTCACCCTGCAAGTGTTTTTGACATAGAATTCCAAATGAGTAAAGAAGAACAATCAATAGCCTATTGCCGTGCTCATTTCTAAACTCAAACTGGTTGACTTTCATCCAAGAAGTCATCTGTGATACAATATCAGGAGCTCTTCCATTCTCTCCCTGGAAGATCTTCCTAATTGATGATGGATTAGAGAGAGAGAGACTGACAAGAATTGGTGCAGATCTTGGAAGAGAATCCATACTTTGGTTCCCAGCAAATTACCTTTGAGGGTCTACTTAAATTTAACTAGCACATTCCTTGCTTTTTTAGCAGGCAGTTTTTCCCATTTCTTATCAATTGTTCCAAAATTGTGTTTTGTTAATATAACCTTCAATGACTGTTTCATGTCAGAAGACTCTGTGTTTAAGAATGAGTCAGTATCTAAATATACTGGAGAAAAAATCCATTCTCCACCAAATAGCACAAAAAGGGACTCAAAGAAAGGGCACCCAGAAATGCATGGTCAAATCCGCTTTCTCCTGCCACTCTTTTCTCTACACCAGTAGCTGTTCCACAGGGCCAGAGCAGTGGCCTTGCAGCTTAAGCCTCATGATATGACTCCATGGCACAGAGGCTCTCCTCTCCATCCCCTATCCCTCCCCCTCCAGGAACTGTTTCCCCTATACTATCATGATCGTGCAGTCCTTTAGCAACACCACAAGTCCAACGTTCTGTCATTTAGTGTATCATGACCTTGCAGGCAGCAATAGATGATCTAAGCATCACTCTCAGCAAGAATCATTCCTTTCAGACAAAGGAACAATTAATGTGGCAATTTGGGGATTTGTAGTTGTTGTGGGGTGTGTTGCTCTGTGACAGTGTCTCCCTACTCCTTCCCACTGGTCCTGCAGAAGTGATGTGACTTAACCTTAGAATGACACCCTGTTATACAAAACCTCATATAGTTTACAGTAATGTTTTATTCCTATATTCACCGCTTTCTTGTCCTCCCGTATCTGCTGTAGGTGTTCCATCTCTGTACCTTAATAGTCACACATGATATAAAAGTTCTCCATGTGCAAAAAGGATCAAAAGAGCAGACTGTCATTGTTTTCACTAATATTAATTAAGCATTTAAATAACAATTAAACTAGGCATCATTTTAAGCCTTGGGGATAAAGTGCTAAGCAAAATCCCTATCCCCAAAGAACTTTTCTTTTTAGTTGGGAAATACTGAAATCAATAAATAAATATGAGATATCATAGGGTGAGCAGACTGAATGGATTAAAATAAATTATGAGACAGAGTGCCTGGGACTTGGCATTGAGCCACTCTAATCATAGGGGCCAGGGAAGATCTACAGGGTTTGTGATATTGGATTGAGGCCTGCATAACTTAAAGGTGACAATCATATGGGAAAAGGGAAACCCAGTGCAAAATCTCATAGATGTAACAGTGTGATGTGCTCAGTGGGACGGAAGGGCGTCCCACGGAGTTAGGTAGCAGGGTGAAAGAAAAGCAGTGGTCTGTTATCCTCTGGTGGAGAGACCAATGGCATAAACATAAATAGATGACGTTGAACTTCTAGAGAGGTGGGAAGAAAGCTCCATGGAAATTTGAGTAAGGACACGGGATGAATGGTTTGAGGTTTGGCCTGCTCAGCCACTGCGTGGAGAATCAACGTTAGAACAGCAAAAGGAGCAGACTAGGCAGGTGATGAGAGGACTTCAGCTTGAATTCACAGGAGGGAAGATCCTGAGCCTTGTTCCCCTCCACAGCTCTGCAGGTGGAGCCGATGGGATCTCGGTTTCCCAGTTGAGCTGCCTGGCTGTGAGCTGACAAGGAAATTCTACGGAAGGCCTGTCTGTGGCAGTGTCTGACATCTGCTACTGTCCCAATGAAAATGTACACATGGCCTAGAACAAGCCACCAATTTGGGCCACGTGTAAGTCTAAATCCATACTTAGAAAGTAAAATTATCTCTAAAATAGAGTCTGAAAATGTGCATCTCTGCCTACAGCACAGAAAATGGGTTATGTGATTACAGAGCAGTATAGCTCCCTTGAGCCCTAGGAGTTCTAACCCTCTGTCCCCATTTGTGGTCCCAGGGACACTGAAGAACTATTACCTTGCCTATGGCCAAGATTACAACTTCAGAGTAACAGGATTGTTCATTTGACTCCAGAAGCCAAGTCACTTGGATCTTTGTGGATGTCTTCACAGTATGAATATTACCTAAGGTCATTAGTCTGTCAGATCATGTAATTTCATGATCCTTGCTAATGATTGACCTGAAATTTGCTTATGACCCACTTGGCTAGTAAGATAGTCATCTAAACCTTCTAATAAAGAATTCATCATCCATAGAAAAGAACTAGGAAACATAGCCTATTGGTTCTTTTTCGTTTTGTGTTTTGTGGGTGACATACACAAGTTGGGGAGTCATCAGTGAGCTTGTGAGCTTTCCTAAAATTAAGACTATAAAGATAACAAAACAACATACATGAAGCTTTTGGGTCCTTGATGATATTATTAAGGCGTTTAGCAAAATTACCTAGAATATGCCATATCTCTAGATGTCTGATTTTGTATGACAAATTTCTTTTTTGGTCAAGCTGATTTGCATTATAGTTTTCAGTTGTATTCAACTGAATTTATTCAACAAGTTATATGGAAGTACGTTTTGTTAATTCAACAGATATTTATGAAGTACCTGTTACATGGCATGTACTGTTCAGAGGGCTAGTAAAATAGCTGTGAGAAAGGCAACATTGCGCAGTCCTGTGCCAAATACTATTATAACTGCAAAGGAAGAAGTAAGTAGAAATATGTATGACTGATCTCAGAAAACACTTAACAGTGTAAAGGAAAAGAAATCAGGATGAGTTACTAGAGAATTGCTGGGGGCCACAGATTTTGGGCATGCTGTGATGGCTCAATGGCTAAATCTTTACCTTGCAACCACCGGGATCCCATATGGGCACCAGTTAGTGTCCCAGCTGCTCTACTTTCCATCCAGCTTCCTGCTTATGGCCTGGGAAAGCAATAGAAAATGGCCTTGGAACCCTGCACTCATGTGGGAGATCTCAAACAAGTAAGTCCAGGCTCCTGGCTTCAGATTAGCTCAGCTATCACCATTGTAGGCCTTTGGGGAATGAACCAGTGGGTTGAAGATTTTTCTTTCTGTCTTTACTCTCCACAAATCTGAGCTGCCTTTTCATTAAAAAATAAATAAAATCTTGAAAAACTAGAGTTGATAGAGCTATATAAATATGAGTAGAAATATAGATGGAAACAAATAAAAACCAAAGCGGGAATATAAGCAGAGGTAGATAAATACAGATATGGAAAGAGAGAGACAGATGAGAGAAAAAGAGATCTGCTTATGAATGAACATATAAGAAAGTTTGTCATTGCTACTTAACTTTTGTAAGAGAAATAATAGGAGCAATAACAATTTTATTTTGTGTCTTTTTGTATGGTGCTAGAATCTTTTTTACCATGTGCAATTTAATATGCATATTTAAATATATACATGCATTTTTAAAAGATCACATGGTACTTCATAAATATGAACAATTTACATATTGGTTAAAAAAAGTTTAGATGCAAATTACTCATAACTTTTCCCAGCAAAAAAAAAAATGTCCAGTAGAAAGATATGTAGCTGAAGATTTTTGCTGACAAGAGTGACTTTGGACATACATGATACCACAGAGGAAAGCTGGACTTTAAATAGGAATCAGGCAATAAAAAAATGAGACCATCTGTTCTACCGAGTGTTACCTGGCATCAAGTGGCATACCCACTACCGGCAAAGAAGCCACAGGAAAATGCTCAACCACCGGAAGCTCTGTGAGTACCAAGGACAGCATGGTGTGGGACTAGCTGCCGGGATTACCCACAGAATAACTTCAGAGTAGAGAAATGATAGAGAAAGCTGATGGAAATATCCTTTAGAATGCTGAAGGACTCTCAGACTGACAGGTGGCACGAGCAGCTCGCACACAGTTCACATGGCAAGGAACCTCGAAGTCCTGGAGAGTGGTAAGAACATGCAATGTTCTAACCTTGTGGGTCTGCGTGACTGTCCAGGGAATCTGTCTTCCAGGACTTTTGATCCAAGCCAGGCCAAGACCCTGTGCTGATTTCATTTAAGCCGAGGCCCCCTTCTTCACTGAACATGTGTTTTGAAAAAACCCTCATCTGCTTCACTCTAAGCCCATTTGTAACGTGATCAGCAGGTCTCCAAAGGAGGTTGACTCAAAGCCAAATTCAAGAGTACGGTAGATTGGACAATCCTCACAATAATGGAGAAGTTTAGGGACAGGGGTATTTTCTGGCTGCCTGATTCCTTTGTCCTTTTGTCTTATCAATAGTTATTGCATGTTTGATGATGAGTGAGCCAGTTTTCTGATGAGTGGCCTGTGTGGTGATCATGATGGATCAGGATGAGGATAATGTGCTTTTGTTTGTCCATGGAAGATTCCAAACACTAAAAGTACTGTTCTGTGAGTTGTAATCCTTCAGTGTGTCCAATGCAGTCAGCTGATGCTAACCAGAGTTGTTGCAAACCGTGGGACTTTTTGCTTCTCCCTCCATTATCTGTGTAGGTTCAATAGGATCCTTTAACCTCTTTCTCCTTGGCTTTATCCATTTATAAAGTAATATGATAAGCATGGATAATAATCCCGAGAAAAGGAACGGTACAACATACATAGTGCCTGGGCTTTCCGTTAATCTGTATTGCTAAGCATAATCTCTGAAAATGTTTCCCTAATTCAGGTAGAGCAAGAGTGCAGCACTTGCTCATATGGTTTCTAGATGAAGCCCCGGAGCATGTGTCACTCACATGAGAACTACAAGTAAGGTTAAGCAAATTAAGTTGCTTGGAAGATGCATGTCCCACATCAGAGGGTCTGAGCTTGAGTCCTGGAACTGCTTCTGATTCCTGCATTTTTGGTAATGCACTCTGTGGGAGGCACCCAGAGATGGATTGAGTACCTATATCCTTGAAAACCCTAATTGAGTTCTGGGCTCCTGGTTTGTACCTAGCCCAAACCCATCTGTTGTTGTAGGCATTTGAGAAGTGAAGCAACAGAAAAAAGACTTGCATATCTCTCCCTCCCTTTCTCTTTCTCTCTTTTTCATGTTTTCCTGGCTTTCAAATAAGCCTCTTAAAACTTAAAAATAAAAGGCATAGGTAGCCTAGTCTATTTGTTACCATTGCAGCTGCTTTGATCTGGCTTTTTATCCATGGCTTAGATGCCAACATTATCAATTTTCCTCTCCTGTGCACTGTACTCTGTGTGCAGCTTAATACATCATGTTGTCACTAGTGGGTGACTGCTAAAGAGTTTTCATTTGCATATAATACATATTTATGTTGAAATGAAGCCAAATTTAGTTTCTAGATTATCATTTGTCCCTGGCAAAAATCTGGAAATATATAGAGTCTCTGTTACATATATCACTTTCTGGAAACTTCATGAAGATTTTAAAAACAACTCTTTATAATAATGCAATGTAATTAATAAAAAAGATTCTTGGAAAAAAAAAAAAGAATTGCTAACCCTCTTTTCCATTAACCCTCTGCTAGGACTCAGGGAAGTTGCTAATATAATTGGTCAGAGATCCAAGATTAATTGTCCTATGAATGTAAATGGGTAGAGCCACTGCATTAACTCCTGTTCCTGTGGTCCATGTCCTGTCCACTAAACACAGTTTAGCTGGTAAGCCAAATCAGGACTTATACTTGGCAGGATTCCTCAGCTGCCTCTCTTTGTTCCTAAACATCACAAAGCACTTAGCTGAGTCAGGGTTTTCCTTGGAGCCCTGCCATTCTCCCTGCCTGCATGCCAAACCCCGCTGGGCATTGCACTGCATTAGCCTCTCATTCACTTTTAATTCCTGCTAATTAACAAAAATATTTTGAATACCCACTATGTGCAGGCATCCTTGTAGGTAATAGGCAATCAGCAGTGTATAAAGAAAACTAGTTGTGACCTTGTACTAAGTAAGTAAAAGAGCTCATCTAATGGTAATACCCTCTTTGAAACAAAATAAGGAGAGTGAGTGAAGCAGGTGTGATTTTCAGTCAGATGGTCAAGAAAGTTGTGAGGAAGTGAAGATTCCATCCAGACTATCTGAGGAAAAGAGCAGCCTACAGGTGGACAGGAGAAAGGCAAAGATCAGGCCTCATGCTTGGGGTCTGTGTCTGTGAAAGCCAAGGAGGACAGAGTATCTGGGATAAAGTGAACAAAGTGCGTTGTGATTGGAGAGGAGATGAATGGCAAGGAGCCAACCACAAGGATCTCTGTGATGGCTGTGGAAATGACACATGGCCAGGGGAAACAGAAAGAAGCTTTCTTAGTTTCCTACTGCTGTTACTATAAATTTGTTTCAACTCATCCCAAGTTGGGCAGCCTAAACAACACAAATCTATTCTCACTCATATCTCTAAGTCTAAGAAGTCCAGAATCAACTTTACTGAGCTGAGTTAGAGGTTAAGCAAGTCCAGTTCATTCTAAATGCTCCAAGAAACATCTGCCTCTCTCAGGTCTAATGAGTGAGTGGGTGGTCTTCTCCACCCCTGGTGCCTCCCTCCATCTTCAAAGCGCATCACACCAACCTCTGCTCCCCTCAGGAAGTCACCATGTCCTGGAGCTCTGATCTTCCAGCATCCCTCCTATAAGAACAGTAGTGACTATGCCTCACCTACACAGATAATCCAGGGTAATCACTTCCTCTCAAGAGTCACTACAGAGTCACTAGAATGTCTGTCATATAGTATCCATAGGTTCCAGGGCTAGGGTATGGATGCATTGGGACGAGTGTAGGGGGAAGCATTATTCAGTGTATTTCTGAACCCTGATTTGACACTTTTTCCAAAGGCTTCTCTGACTGCTCTGTTGAAATGTACTTTAGGGGACCCTGCACAAAGGCTCAATGGCTAGATCCTCACCTTACAAGCACCAGGATCCCATATGAGCACCATTTCCAAGCTGCTCTATTTTCCATTCAGCTCCCTTCTTGTAGCTTCAAAAAGTAGAGGATATCCCAAAGCTTTGGGGCCCTGAACCCATGTGATAAACCCAAAAGTAGCTCCAGGCTCTCAGCTTGGGATCGGTTCAGCTCTGGCCATTGAAGCCGCTTGGGAAGTGAACCAGTGGATGGAAGATCTTTCTCTCTGTATATCCTTCTCTCTCCATAAATCTGCCTTTTCAATAAAAATAAGCACATCTTTTAAAAATAGATTTTAGGAGTATGAGGACAAAAATAAAGAAATCAGTTAGGTAGCTCTTAGAAAACCCCACGGCGAATGAGTCAGCCCAGAGTAGCAGCAATAAGAGTTTTGGGAAGTCACTTCTAAGATATATTTTAGAATACAATTAGAATGCATTTAGAATATATTTTAGAATACTGTTGATTGGTCTGCCACCTATCCTTGCATTGTGCCTTTGCCTTGTTCCTCTTCTGTTCTCTGGTAAAGGTGGCCATAATGACAGTGTTTGGGAAGTCAACCTAAGAGGTACTCAGTCCCACCCTTAACCTTTGGTGGTCTGAGCTAGAGCTCTATCTATAGTAGCAGCTGTTTTCTGATAGTGTTTGCTTTTTTCCTGTGAGTTACAGACAGAGCCCATGAGGAAAGCTATGCCCTTCTAAGTAAGATCAAATAATAACCACTTTTACCCAACCTGTTTGTAAATTTTAAAGTCATATATGAAGCTTTGTATCTCTCCCTTAGCTTTGAAATGGGGGTTTGCCTGTGTTCAGTGATCGTGACAAAATAGATCTAACTATGAAATTATATCATAATTTAAGTTCTCATTTTTGGCTATGCTGTTTGTCTTTTCTATTTGGCCAGACTATTTGGTCTTTTATAAATTTTAAGACAAGTATACATGTGCATATGTTTGGAAATATTTGTCTTATGTTTACTAAATTGATTTACTTTATGTTTTAATAGTTGTACTTAGGTTACCTAAGAAACTAAAATATTAATAAGCATAGTTATATGTTATCATGATTTTTGTCAGAGAACAACTCTAGAAACTAAATTGGGCTTTACAGAAATCAATGAGCATTGCATTGTACCTTTACCTATATTGTTTTTGTAGATCAATATTATACCTTTTTGATTGTATATATATAATGCAAGGCTAACTTGCTTGACTAGCAAACCCAAGCACAGACATGTCAATGATTTAATATAGTTTTATCTTTTGTCTACCAACAAATTTAAAACAGCCTGGATATTAGAGTTGTATTTAGTCATGGGAACCGGAAGGACATATGGGGTTAATTGAACAGTTCTAATTTATATGAACACTCTTTAAGTCAATTAAAAGAGGGCTCTTGATAAATCTTCCCACATAGACATATCATATGCAAACACATGTAACACATAGAACACACATTACAGGATGGAACAATAAAGCAATTTCCCTAACAGCTTCTTAAAAATCTTCACCTTTAAAAATTACCATCAATAAATTGGAATTACTTCTTGTTTATAGTAACTTAACTGTACTTTTTCTCAGTTGGAACCTGAAATCCATTGTTAAACTTTGTTTACAAAGCGGTCCCAAAGTACTAAATGCAATGGAAGTTTTTTGGAACCTGAAAGAGGAAACATTTAAACACAAAGCCAGCAATGTTTTGATTTTCATGAGCAGTTTGTTTTGCCCTTTTTGTGTCTCAGAGTCTGAAGTCCTCTCATCTAGTCCGTTGATTTTAGTTTTCAGAAAACCTGCATTTAAGAACATTTGTTAGTCTTTTTCTGATTATAAATGTTTTTATAAAATACAAAACACTTGATAACCAAAGACTTTAAATAGCCTTGGTTAAAATGATAAAACTCATTAATGGAATAGAAGAGGCATTTGTTTATACCACATATTAATTTTAGAACATACCACTTGATCCTTTTAGGCCTCTAAGCCAAGTTTTAATTTGTTTTATTCTTATTTTCCATTATACCGTTTTGTATAGGGCTTTACTCCCGCTTTTCCTACCCTTTCCCCCTTCCCCTTCGCTCCCGTATTTTACAGTAATATAGGCCTTTAGCTGTAGTCTCAACTCCAGTGTTCTTTTCTTTATGTGTGTCCTGACATTATAGATGTAAGTAATGGTAGAGAGTCTAGTATCTTGTTGCCAAGGTATATTTAACAGTTTTGTAGAAGTCCACTTTTACTCCAGAGTAGAGATGCTCACCATAGTTCTTCTTTAATTCCTGGTACTCTGGTGTCCATTACATCTTTCATTTGTGAGATTACAAGTGTATACTTGTTTACCTGTGTATCTTTTCATTTTGTACTTGGGACCCTGCACCCATATGGGAGACCCAGAAGAGGTTGCAGACTCCTGGCTTTGAATTGGCACAGCACTGGCCGTTGTAGTCACTTGGGGAGTGAGTCAACAGAAAGAAGATCTTCCTCTCTGTCTCTCCATCTCTCTGTGTTTCTGACTTTACAATAAAAATAAAATAAACCTTTAAAAAGAGAGAGAGAACAACTTTAAAGCAATAACCAAAGATCTGTATTAACCATTTGAACTGACAAGCATTAAATTAACATAATTTTTCTGTACTATCTATGTGTAAAGGCTTACATATACAGAATTTGATCTCATTTTATTTTTTTTTTTTTCATAAAACACCTCTAGCTGGAAAATGTTAAGCAGTGATCCTTTAGGCTCCAAAAGGGTGGAGTCTCTTTAAATCCAGGGCACAGTTACAGGTGAACCAAATTAGCATGGAGACATTATTCATGACACCAAATAGTCCCTGTGGCTTCCTCACTAAGATCCACCACTTGCAGAAGAGGAGATGAGAGTGTTTGATACTCTGAGTAAGCAGTGTTCCTTCTGTATGCCACCCAGCCCCTACCATGCAGAGATCTGTGATAAAGTTGGCAGAGGCAGTATCTGATGTCTCATAATCCCAACAGAAAAGCAGCAAACATTGGTGATGAAAAACAATGAGAAAGTCCATTTAAAAATCCGTAACCTGAGTGATTCAAAATTCAAAGGACAGCCTCTGATGTTACTTCGCTATAGAGATTTGTAAATTCTACCTCATCGCTGTGACATTCCCAGCCATGCCAGCATGGTGAGAGTTGTCTGGACCCCCTGGTACAATGGCCAGTCCATCTGTCAAAGCACTCTGTCTAGGATGGGTTTAGAGAATGACTAGTATGCATGGTGCAGATTTCAGTTAAATGTGTGTTCATTCTCTCTTTTTAAAGGTTTTAATGTATTATTAGTAGTATTTGTTTACTTGAAAGGTGGAGTTACACCAAAAGAAGGAGAGACAGAGAGGTCTTCCGTCTTCTGGTTCATCCCCCCACCCCCAAGGGCCACTATGGCTGGAGCTTCTTCCTGGTTTCTCTTGGGGGTGCAGCTGCTATTTGCTGTTGATTCTCCAACGTCCTGATCTGCATGTGCTGCTAGTGGAGCCAGAAAGCTTGGTTTCACTTTTTGCCAGCATCATTCAACTCTGCATGGCCTTAAGGCTATTCTACAGTCCAGATCCACAAAACTAAATCCTGTGAGTCTGAGTCTGCGAATATTCAGTCTTACCCTCTGGAAACCCCCAAGTTCAGATCCCATAGAGCTTTCTTTGCATTTTTATTTTCACGGGGAACAAAAGGGCATGAACCGTGGATATTTACTAGCATGCCCTGCGGTTTGGCAGCAGATTGGGAGGATATTAATATTCCAAGCACAAAGCTGAAAGCTTTCACATTAAAACAGGATTCATTCCAAAGCAAATATGAGGAACAAGTTCTTTCATGATAGTAACTCCAGATTTGCTTTCATGTCTCACCTGCCAAAATGCATGGCAGCGCTGTTCACTCCAAGGCAGCTCCTGTCACCGGTAGTCCTTGGAGCTGAGTTAAAGATCTCTTTTCCTAAACTGAAATTTAATATTCACTAATGAGCATCGTAGTGTTCAATGTGTTCATCTCCAAGTATGATGCAGAATCACCAAACAAGCTCTAGAATCCTTGGGCCCAGTGCCCAGAAAACCAATGTCAATTACTTAGAGATTGAGACAAAACAAAATACCCCAAATGAAGAATGAGAAGGCAGAAGACAAACTGAAAGAAAATAAAAAGGGCCACAAAGTATTAATTTATGCAGGCAATACTTGTAGCCTGTCCTACACAGTCCTAATTTGAGATAATGACTAAGCATTCTTTGAGACAGACTTCTTCCAATAACATTTGAGCTGGACAAGAAAGTTAACCTAAGTACTACTTTACAACTCATAACCATTTCTGGAATTTTTAAGAGTTGATCAAGGACTCAGATTGACAAAAACAAAAGCTAAAGCAATGGGTTGAAGTAAGAGTGTATAGACAAATTCAGATTTAAGTACCTTTGGAGTACCTTTGGAGGACAATGAGAGAGAGGATGAGAGATGTTCTATGTGCTGATTCACTCCCCAAATGGCTGAAACAACCAGGGCTTGTCCAGGAGCTGCCTTCCCAGGTGCACTAACAGGAAACTACATTGGAAGCAGAGCAACCAGGATTCAAATTGTCAGTGAATGCCAACATCAAAGAAATGGTTGAAGCCACTGTGACACAATCTCTTCTGGGGAAAACTGTAGTAAAATATTAAAAACATAAATTCAGAGGGTGGGCATTTGACACCATGGTTAAGACACTTATCCCATATCAAAAGTGTCTGAGTTCTAACCCTGGCTCTCCTCTCAGTTCTGTATTTCTGCTAAAGCAAGCTCTGGGAAGCATCAGATTATAAATCAAGGAGTACAGTTCCTGCCACCCATGTGGGTGACCTACATTAAGTTCCAGGCTCCTGGCTGGAGCCTAATCTAGTCCCAAGGGTTGTGTGTATTTGGGGAGTAAATCAGTGATTTACTCTCTCTGTGTCGTTGTCCCCATTCTTCCTCTACTCTCCTCCCCCACACCCTGCTCCTGTTTAAAACGAATTCATTACTGAAGAATACTGAAAATGATTTCTCTTTGGCTGTATTATTTGAATTATTTGCTCACACGGGAAAGCATTAGGTTTTCATCGGCTGAGATCTGATGAAAGGCAGATCACTATAGAAGATGGGAAAGGATGGATGGACCAAGAGCTTCTCCCAGGGTATCAATCACAGGGAGTCAGGCTTGGGGTAGCACACAGGTGAGGGTGCCTTCATGTGCAGTAGATGGCCTTTTCTGTTATAAACTCAGAAATGTCTGTTGATGCTCAATTTAGAAAATGATTTAAGGGTAATTAACCTCTCATTTTGCATTTTCTCTAAAGGAACAATATCATTTGCTTCAAATTTGCAGAAAGAGAGTTGACACAGAGCTTGCTCATAAACAGAGTTGAAACTTCTGGGATTTATCATTTCTTCCCCTTCTCATCCCTCATCTTGGTATGCCACTAGACCAGAGGGTACATTTAACTCTGCCCCACTATTCATCTTTTAGTGATGTTTCCTCCTTTTCCGTTTTATGGATTCAGCCAAGATTGAGGTAAAACATCATACTCTTTATTTTTTCCTCACATTGCCCTCCAAGCCCTGCACATAGTTCATAAAGTAGTTGGTGAAAAAGAAAGTGAATGATTGGAAGTTTTATTTTCAGAGTGATAACTTTGTTTTCCCTGCCAGATCATACCCTGTGCAATGGAAGGATTTGAGCTGGAAATGTAAGTTGCAATGAAGTAGCTTCACAGTGACCGTTTTTCCAGTTTACTCATCCCACAAGGATCTTTGTTGACTTCCCTTTAGACATGATATATGTTCCTAACCACCATGAACTGAAATGAACCTGCCTTACTTTTTTCTTTGTGAAAGGAATTCTATCTTTAGGTTTTCAAATTTGTTGGTTTCCTGGTAAACTAAATCTATGATCCAATATTTAATGACCCATGATACCTTCAATGTGCTAGTTCTAACTGTTCCATGGGAGGGAACTCCCTGAAGATATACTGCTTTTATGAAAGGATTAACTGTCTGATTCTAGACTGTTTTATAGATCAATGGAAAGATCTGAAGTGAACAAGCTCTCTAGTGTGCTTCAAACCTGTCAGTCTGTAGCTTGCCTTAAGAGCTAGTAAGCAATAGTTAACAACACAATAAATTAGAAAAATTGGGATTGAAAACATCAGTCGTTTCATTCTCAAAAATTCAGCTCTAGGCAACTGGTGCTGCAACTGAATAGTTGCCTGAAGTGAGCTTGCATTTTATGTTTAAATGTTTGCATACATTGATCTTAGAGGCCTGGATGAGAAGCAAGTGAAGAGGCAAGCTGAAGGTGCCTTTATGCTCCTTTCTTTGAAAGCCAGCATCTCCCCAGCTTGATTTCCCTGTATCTGTTCTTTGATTGCAAGTTGCCAGAAGTCCAAGAGATGAATAATCACGACAGCCTAAATAGGCCTTTGTGGCTAAAGAGAAAAATTTAAGAGGGAGTAACAGGAAAAATGGGGATTGAGGAGAACATGCTTCTAGATGTATGCAGCTAGAGGCAGCTTAATTTTTATTTCATGATTTTACAGAAGGAATACTGAAATGAACACAGAGGAAAAATAGAGAATAGCAAAACATGATAGGAAAAGCAGATCTTTGAGTAAAAATTCTTAATTGGCTCTCATAAGTTGATTTAAAGTGCAAAAGAAACTGCTTTCAAAAGTTCAAGTTGTCCCATAGCAATAAATGAAAATGTTAGACAAGTTACCTCCAATGTCTCTGTGGGGGTGGGGGGAGGATACGATGTTTGAGTTTAGAAAACTACTTGGGCTTAGGGTGCTATAAATCTATAAGGTTTGTGGTTAAATTTTTCATTCAGTCTCACTTTCCTTTTCTTCAGTCTTAGGATACCCAGCCATAGATTAAGCAGTGAGTTCAAGCCTTAGTTCTTTGCTTCTGAAAAATTCAGGTTTACTTTCTCATCATTGATTCCAATTGTATATTTTGGCTTATGAAGCATAAAACATTGTGAAAAATAAACTTCCCAAGTCATACTGCTAAACTGTTCGCAAACATTGTTTAACAGCAGTAGGTGAAGCTTTCTCAAAGGATTCATTTACAGATAGACCATGGACGCCAAACACTACAACAATACGCTTTGCATCTTTTAAACAGAGCGAGACCTCAAGCTGGGAGTGAGTTGAGGCAAGTGAACCTTTGCAGTGTGCACATACAAAACAAAACTGGGAAAAAAAAACATGAAATTTGCATGGTAATGACTCTTTGCTGGTCATTTACTCACTCCTTAAATATTTGCTGCTTACTGCTTACGCACCAGCAAGTATGTGTACACACTGTGAGGGCAGTGCCTACATTCCATGAAGTTGTAGCAGGGCAAACTCAGCTTAGAAACTTACAAATTCAGGGGATTTAATGAGAGCTTCATGGGAAACAAACTAGAGTTGGATGTGATGATAACTGAAAGTTGTATTACTTGTCTCTCCCAAAGGGAGAAAGGCAGTTCTCTTTAGTTATTTATTATGTGAAATAGCCCCTGAACACACTATAGTTTGTCAGGGTCCACTAGAAGCCAAACCAGATGTGTCTAATCTGAGAAGAGAGATGAATAAGAGTCTCCTTTCTTCATTCTGAGCACATAGTTATATTAATGTAGGTTCCAGTCCTCTTATCTCTTTTCATAGTAAGATAATAAAGTGATGATGACAGTGATAAATAAAAAGCAATGAGGACACCAGGATATGATTGCCTAGACTAAAATCAGTATTCCATTTATTGGGTGGCTCTCCCCAAAAGCAGAACTAGGTTGGGGGTGTAGTAACGAGACCTGGATCTCATCTGACTATTGCATATTCTGTATAAGTTATTCCATCACCTGAGAAACCCCTTCCTCTTGTCCCCGTGTTTCTCTTTGTCTACAATCCACTCTGAAATGCCTTTAAAATCTTCAGGTGCCACCTACATACCACTCACTCCTGGTAACTTTCCTGAACTCACAAAGTTCAGTGGAGTGACTTATTGTGTGTCTTCACAATAGCTTGCCTTTGTATGTCATGGAATTCATCTTGCAATGCTAAAATATGTTGTTTGTTTAGATCCATAGGTCTATGTATTTACAATAGTCATTGGGCATTGATGGATGAATAATGTTTGCTTGTTTAGGACCATCCAAATACAATTTCTCCCCATAACTTGAATTTAAAGAAAGTACTATCTAGTTTTAATATAAATATCCATCTATTCCCAATGAATTTTCTTCCAGCTGTGCTTACTCTGTTTTCTTCCATTGCATGAAACATGGCTTTTGTTGACTACAAAATCTGGTTTACTCCCCAAATGGCCACAAGACTGGACCATAACAAGGCCAGGAGCCTGAAACTCCAGCCAGGTCTCCCAAATGGGTTGCAGGGAACCATGTCCCCTGCCATCTGCAAATCGCAAGCGGGGCAGCCAGAACTTTATCCATCAATCCAGTGTGCTTGTTTATGGAATGCCATTGTCACCACAGGCTGCATTGGCACTTGGCCACATCCCAGTGGCTTACCTTTTAGCATCCTTTTATTAATAAAAGCAGCAAAGAAAAAGATTGGGAATCAAGTTAACTCCAAATCTCAATAGTCTGAAACCGCCAAAGAATAGATTGTAAATTTCACTGCTCACATTCAGATACCTCTGAGAACAGAGAAACTCCACATTAGAAATGAGAAAGAACCTGAAGAGTCCTCATCAGTCTCAAACATCCCAAGGGCCCAACCCTTCTTTGATAAGAAAACGCTCCTCTCACAATCTTGCCAAGACATTATTAGGGTTAGAGGGGATCCTAGAGCTTTGAAAATTGAGTTGGCCTTATGATAAATTCATTCATCCATTGATCTTTTCAATACTGAGTGAAGTCATGTTTCTATGACAGTCATTCATACCAAGTCCAGATAATACGAGACCTAACAACTTTACAGACCTAGAACCTATTGGTAGAGGCACCAAATTCTCATACAAAGAGTTTTGAGAGGACAAGGTTGTATTTGGACTCCCTTCAGAATACCCTTAATCCCTGGGTTGGTACTGGTGTGTTCAAATCTAATTCCTAGCCTCTACTCAAGAAATCAGTAGGTCTAGGATAAATACAGGAGCTTAAATGTTTCCTAACTTCTTAGATTACCCTAATGTAAGTGATCAGCAGACCACACTCTGGAAACACTGCTTTGCTAAAAGGCACCACTCTTTACTGATGGACTTTCATATGCAATTCCCTAAATTGAAGTATGCCAGATTATATCTCCTTCCATTTCAATAAAGAAGTTGCTCAAAATAAAATCTTTGTGCTTTACCCCCTTCCTCTGGTATTTCAGAGGCCTTCCGGGAGCTGTTTTAATTAAGTAATTGATGGAGAGAACACCTGTTCAGGTGTGCCTTGGCTTTAGTTGGAAAACAATAATTAGAAACCAAAATTCCACTATTCCTGGAAGGAATTGGGCATCTATTTGAAGACACAGACAATATTTGAAAAATTAGAGAAAGCAGTAAGAACATATGTTAGACTCCATGTCAATTTAATCACCACCCTATAGCACTGAGTCAAGTAAGAGGAGCATATAGGTTTCATTGCATGTAATCATTCAAATTTTTGATGATGGCTGCATGGAGATTTTCAGTGAGAATAATCCTAAAATCATAGATTTAGTGATACAGAAGGCATGAGGACAAATGTATAATCTTTAATTCTTCTTTAAGACAATGATAACGTGAGTGACAGACCACAGATAGAGCAGACCTAGTTTTATAGTAATATTTAGAGAAGCCATTAACTCCCCAATCCACCTGAGGCCTTTGAGCAGCTTCCCGGCACTTAACTCACCACCCCAGAAAACAAGCCTATGTTCACCAGGGTTGCCCTTTTCTTTGCTTTCCCCACTGACCATCAAACACTCTGTTAATGGTCTTTCCATGTTCTAAGGCTTCTGCCCACATCCGTAAACATGAATGCGAGAGAAAGAATGTGCAATTCACATTGCCAGGCTAGCTTGACAGGGTAGTAATACAACCAATAACAGAATGGGGGAACAAATCCCTCAAATCCTTAACACAAATTAGCTAGAAGCTATTCCAGATTTCGAATGTATAGAAATTCTTTGATTACAGTATAAGGAAAAACTACATCAGAGAGAGGTAAAGCAAGAGGCTCTGTGAAATCTAGAATGCCCCATGCTATTAAGCTATACTATGAGAATTTTAAAAATTTTGTTAGGAATATAATCTACAAAGAGATCCTGAATTGTGCTTATAATGGCTATTGCTCCACAATCTTTTATTAAGATGTGCCAGTCTCCACAACTGAGTTATCCATCAACTCAAAAATTAACTTTCTGTTTTGCCAATTATGCCTTTTCTCAGCTTTTAACCACCCAAACATTCATGGGCACAACACATGCAAAATACATAGTTGCCAGAGACCAAGTCCAGCCAAGTTCGGAGCTCGGGAAGGATGTGTGAATTGGCAGGAAAGAAGAGTTGTGGACCACTATACATGATGCTTATAAGGGACAGCTCAAAAAAGTTGTCTTATTTATTCATACAGAAATCATCACAGGCTTTTGCACAACATCCAACTGTTTCATTTTTACTTCATGGTTAAAAGAATGGTTACACAAGTACTTCTAAAAAACATTATTTTACTTCAAAGAAAACGTTTTCAGCAAACCGTTACCTGTTCAAACTTGCAGTCACCTGACTGAAGCCAAAACCCCACAGTTGGCAGCACATGTAGTTACATAGAGACAAGTGGTTTGCTTATATCCAAAAATCAATTTTCACTAAACGTAAGCTATACTTAAAATATTAAGAATACAGAATTTAAAAGAAAGCTCATAAATGAATTTATAAAGGCATATATCATAGATTCTTTACTAAATCTTGTAATCAGTCACATACTAATTACCATCACCTTCACCTAGTACTGATTCAACTGTTTTTTGTTATTTTGTTAAAGGGCAGTGAATAGGATCACGACAGCTCAGCCTTTCTACAAAGGAAGGGTCTTTACAAAACACTTCTTTTTATCTTTTCAAACTATTTTCTTTCCCTAAATATAAGTGCCAATATAAGGTGGAAGTTTCAAGCCATTTTGCTCTAGGGGCTCACAATATTTGTCTCCCTTTAGAAGATGCCCCATATACTTTCTGCTTCACGTGGTGGGAAGCCAAAATACATCATTTCATGTGTTGTAACAGTTCGAGGCTGTGCAGTAAATACACTCTTTGAACCTCCATGATTGCCATCTGTTCCAAGATACTATCAAGCCAATTCTTATGGAGAACATCACACATCTTAGAGTAACATCCAGGTCAAAAGTGGGCACACAGTAATACATTGGGCATGATACAGGCTCAATTGTGCTACTGTATGCTTTTAGCTGTGTCTAATTGTCTTAAGTTGCTAAAGACCCTTTTACTATAACATGATTGATAAAATCAGTTTCTGGCATTAAACAGATTACAGAAATCATTTCACATCTGCAGAAAAACAACAACACCCTCAGGAGAATTCCATGAAATATCAGAGAGGTGATCAAGTGTCCATACAATGGATGAGGCAGCAATGAGGTGGTTAGAGACATTCTGCTGGGCCTTGCCACATAGCCAGAAACTCTTCGTTGCCTTGCTAACCGAGGAGCTATGCTTGTCATACCCCATGCCATCTGACCCAACTGTTTGCCCCACCCACATATAGTGATTTCTCAGATGTGACAAAGGGATTAAATCACAGAAAAGCATCCATGGTGCATGTTAACCATACCAGCCCTCTATACACATGGTACCCGCTCTCATCATTCCTGGCAGGTGCTATAGTAACCAGATGACTGTGGCAAAGAAAGAATGCTACGCACAAAAACAAGAAATTCTTGCACCAGTCATAGGGATAAAGTACTCCTAATGTGCTTAGGAAAATTCACAAAAATATTCTAAGTACCAGATCCCAAGGGCCACATCTTGAATCAAGTGAGTCTTACCCTGATAAGAGCAAATAGAATTATGAATAGAAAGGCCTATTTTTAATTATAAAAGAAATGCAAAATAAAAGTAAAACAGTATTTTCTACTGATCAAATTAGGAATACAAAATAAATGTGATCAGAGTTAGTAATTCTGTTCTAGGGTTGTGTGTGATTGGCTACAATTTTTTCTGAAAGATACCATGGGATGTTAAATCAATGGCCTTGCAATTTTTCATGCTATAATTCCTTTAAGAACTTGCTTGAAAGTTGCTGAATATAAACTAATTAATTATAGAAATTTTATAAAATTGGAAATTATGAATTTTTGATGATACTTTTGTAGTAAGGAATTAGTTAAATCAAAGTATATCCCTATAAAAATGAAATGATCATGGTAGATAACTTAAAAATCTGCAAAGTGGTCATTAAAAACTGATGAAGAATATGATATATGAACAAGCATTGTAACAAACTATGTTAACCCATTATCAAAGCTGGTTGCTACTTTGCTACTCTGCAAAGGCTATTCTGCTACCAGTGAACTCCCTACTGCTGCTCTGTGAAGCAGTGGGTGATGACTCAAGAAATTGAGTCTCCTTCACCTATCTTAGGGTCTCAGCTGAAGTCCTGGCTCCTGGCTTCCACTTATTTCAACACCTGCTATTGGGTCCCTTTGGATAGTTAAACAGTGAATAGAAGATCTCTCCCTGTTTCTGCATCCCAGCATTTCAAATATGTAAATGAGTATGTTTTTTAAGAAGGATGTGTTCCCATCTTAATTATAAAGTTATTTAGGGGTGGGCATTTGGCACAGCTGTTATGGCACCACTTTGGATTCCAGCATCCCAGATTGAAATGACTGGGCTCTAGTCTCAGCCCTGTATTTGATTCCAGTTCCAGAGCACAGCCTGAGAGGAGCAGGTAATGACCAAGTTAGGGTTCTTTTGCTTATGTGAACAAGACCTGGATTGAGTTCTTGCTTGCTGACTTCATGCAAGCTCAGTGCAAGCTGTTGTAGGTATCTGGGATTAACCACTGGATAGAAAATCTCTGTTTCTTTCTCTTTATTTCAAAATCTAAAAGAGAATTTACTGTTTAAACTATCTCATATTAAAAAGTATCTTAAAGTCTAGAAGTATGTTCCTTAAAATATCAATGATGATTCCATTTCTGTTGTAAAGTTAAGGACAATATACATTTTTTGTGTGTGTGTTTTTGATTCATCTGCCATTTCCAAATTTTCTATAGTGAACAGGTATTATTTCAGAAACCAGGAAATCCTGAAAGGTATTCATTTAACCAGTAAATACAGAAGTTAAATGGGTAAAGGTCAGTGTTTTCCCATTACTCACAGAATGGGTTATAAAGGTCAGCTTCCCTTACATGGCTTGGCCTCTGCTTTCCATCCTAGTGTAATTTTTCACTGTAGTCCTACCTTGTTTTCTTCACTGTAACCATACAAATCCTCAGGTCTTTTGCATTTGCCTTCTATCACATGGCCTTATATTAATATGTTATACTGTTTTTGGAGTTGTTTTCCCCATCTCCTTCCTTGTAAGAGGATTATATTTCTATGCCCTACCATCTGGCTGACCATGTTCCCAGTGGGAAGACCATCTATTCCTGCACTCTTGGCTTCACTTCTTGAATGAAGGAATAAAAGTAGATATGACAGAGCCCGCATCAAGCAGAGGATTTTGGAGGCAGGAAAAGTATCCTCGGAGTTGCTGATCTTTTTCTTCTGCTATGAAAACATCACTTCCCAATTAGGGACTGCTCCTTCAGGTTAAGCAAAAAGCAAGCCATGGTCTCAGTAGAGCAACCTTAGCCACTGAGGAGGCCCAGTTCTGACACAGTCACTCCACAGTCAGACCACAGATCCTACAATTCTCCCCATGGTTAGAGTTCTGAATCCTGCTGTTCAGTTTGATTTCTTTCCCCCCAAAGAAATCGAATTTCAGGTGACTGTTGTATGTGCTTGCCAGTACAGGGTCTGGCTCAGTCCATCACCACTTCAGCCTACATGCACACTGGTAGTTGCAATTACTGCATCAGTTTTATCTCCAGTCCCCTCTCTTACTTAAATCAATGGATGCTGCAACACAGCCCAACCCAGCCTACCACATACTCAACCCTCATATACACAGCGGGAACTGAAGCCTAATCAGAGCAACTCCCAATACCCCCACCAGGCCCACTCCCAGCCCTGGTTCCTGTGCTTGACAGTGTGTGCAGCAGACTGGTCCAGTCTGTCCCACATCCCATTCAACTCTCATACATATCCATGGGCATTGAAGCCTAGTTCAACCCAATCAGCCCCACTATCCAGCCTATACTCAGCCTATACTCATTCCAGCAGGTGCCACCACTGTCTAACCAGGCCCACACCCAGTAATAATCATATTTAAGCACTTTCATAATCATAAGAACTTACACATGCTAGTTCTTATCATCCTGGTAACAACCTTGAAGTAAATACTATTATTATCCCCCAGAAAGTGTCAACACTTTGCCTCAAACCACTCAGCTGTGGCTGCCACAGGCTAGAATCCAAGCAGGCTGGAGCTAAAGTCTGTGTTTTCAACCCCAAGATACTGCTGGCACTCATTCCATCTGGTGAATAGCAAAATCAGAGCAAATACTGAAGAAAAATGATGGAACTGTGTAGGCAAGGCAGGGAAACATTCATGTTCTGTTTTCTTACTCTGTAACCTGAGGGTTACCTGGTGGGCCTTGCTGCTGTGGGAAATAAGTGGGAGGTTTCCTGAGATCACTCATATTATTTGAGTCCAAGTACCCTCTTCTCTGTTCACTGGGAAAACAATGCCAGTGAGGGCAAACCAGGGTTTTCTTCGGATCCTCTTCTTGTGCCTAGCTCAATCCCCTATGTATGTGAGATGCTTAGTACATGTAATTGGAACTAAATAGATCCCATAGTTCTTGCCTTGTAATTAAATGATTGACATGAGCTGTCACATAAGTGGGTGAGCAGCAGAACATGAACATCTCGCTTTAAAACTGAACCTGACTCACCCAGATGGCCTTAGCTGTTCAGGGACAAAGAGGAACTGGTTCGTGTCCACCAACTTCAGTTCTTCTCCAGAAGTATCGAAACCCAGACTAGAGGCCAGCGGGGGTGGGGAGGGGGGCAGTTAGAACTGCAACAGGTGACCCTGAAGGGCGGTAGATGGGGTTCTCTGGTGGAGAAGAGGCAGGACTGGTGCTTCATGCTGTGCTGATGCAGTAAGAGTAGTTCAAGCACATCACTGCAGGACCACAGCAGCAGGAATATCTTCCCTGATGAAGCCTCGTGTGGGAGTTAAAGAGAGAAGGAAGATCCTGGAAGACGTTAGAGAATTCCTGAGAGCCAGTGCAGAACAGCAAGTTGGCAGCCATGGGAAGCAGCTGAATGTTAAGGGGACCAGAAAATGTCAGGCTGGAAATGATTTAGATCTGTTCCCAGGCAGCAGTTCTACAAACACGGGTGTATGATCACCCACAGCAGAATTACCTGGGGAGATTTTTAGACTACAGATTCCTAAGTCACCTAGAATCTGAGTATTCTATGCAAAAATATGTGTTTTTAAATATTTCCAATTATTCCTATGAATCTTAAACCTGACCATCTCTCATCTGTAAGGAGGTAATACTGACCTATCAGGGTGGAAAGTGAAGTTTAAATTCTTATGCGTGGGACCTAAGTAATGAGATTGTTCTTTCTCGAGGCTAATTTAATTCCTTATCTTTAAGACTTCCTGCGGACTCAGTGAGAAAAGTTGTTCAGTGGAGTAACTAATTGCTTCTTAATCATTTATTGAGAGAGGGGAGAGATAGAGAAAGCATAGAGAAGCTCCATATGCTGCTTTGCTTCCTGGAATGCTGGCTGCAATAGCCGTGACAAGGCCAGAGTAAAGCTGGAGGAAGGAACTCAATCCACATCCCCCTTAGCTGTGACAGGGACCCACCTACTTGAGTTCTTTTCTGCTGCCTCCTGAGTAGGCACTAACACGAAGGTAAGATCAAAAGCAGAGCCATGGGCACAGTAGCCTAGTGGCTAAAGTCCTCGCCTTGCACATACAGAATCCCATAGGGGCGCCGGTTTGTGTCCCGGGTGTTCCACTTCCCATCCAGCTCCCTGCTTGTGGCCTGGGAAAGCAGTCAAGGATGGCCCAAAGCTTTGGGACCCTGCACCCGTGTGGGAGACCTGGAAGAAACTCCTGGTTTTGGATCAGCTCAACTATGGCTGTTGTGGCTACTTGGAGAGTGAACTAGTGGGCAGCAGATCTGCCTCTCCTTCTCTCTGTAAAGTCTGCCTTTCCAATAAAAGTAAGTCTGTAAAAAAATAAAGAAAAAAGCAGACCCATGATTTGAACCCTCGAAGTGGGATGACATTGCCTTCACTGTGGTGGTGTTCATGTTCATCTCACTAATTACATCTTAATAACAGGTACAAGGGCCGTTGCTAAACTTTCCTTGCTGATTTTTCCAACACTGCATGGGAAAAAGAAAATGGAATCTCTTTTGAGTCTGATGAGCCAATTTCATCTGCCACTCAGGTTCTCTGTGGTGAAAATTAAGGCAGCTGCTGCATGCTGGGAGAAAAGTTGGGGTCCCTGAGGCAAGGTCAGGTCTCTAGCCTTGGCGTCCAAGTCTCCTCCACCGGGAGCAGTCACCTTGTGGCTGCCGCTGCGTAGGGACTCTTCTCCGAATACCTGACTTTCATGTTCCTACAGTTCTTAACGCCCGTCTCCGTTTCCATATAGCCAAGGCCAAAGTCTCACTTTCTGATTAATCCAATTACTCCCTCAAGATAAATTATAAAAGCCAGAGCCAGACGGGTGGTAACAGGGCCAATCAGCCTCCTCTACCAGCAGTATGCAAGAGGCCTCTCCTGGCACACCTGAGCTGGTTAGGCCAGTCCTGCCAGGAACCCAGAGGGAGGAGAGGGAGGGTGGAGATTCAGGGTTGGAGGAGAGTGAATGAGGAGGCGGGGCCAGGCAGGTTGCTGCAGCAGGCCACAGGAGGAGGCAATCAGGGAGTATCAACTGTGCTCAGGTGTGTGAAATTGAAGGTTGGGCTTCTCTGAGAACTTGGGTCTTCCAGCTTCAGGCCAGAGGTAAGAGGAGCGCTCTCTGGCATTCCCCTTGGCTGGGATAACTGGGGCAGATAGCAGCCCAGCCATCCTCCTTAATGCCCCCACGAGAGTAAGAACTCGCAATATGTACTAACTGCACCTGTCAGAGCTGGGGAGACCGCACTGAGGCAACAGGAGGTAAGCGCCCTGTTAGACACAAAGACAGAGGGATGGTGTTTGCTCCTCAGCTATCCCCAGGACATCTGCTCTGGGGCAGGATGCAACTTCAAAGGGAGCCTTGGAGGCTGCTCCTAAAGGTGTTCAGTTTGGTCCTGTACCAGCCACCAGCAGTTCCAGGCTCCCAGAGACTCATTCCTCGGGTCTTTTGAACAGCAGTTCGCGCAAGTGGCAAGGCTCAAGGTGTGTTGTAGACTGGGCTGTGAGGGCTGCTTCAGATGCTGATGGCGACTGCTTTGTACGGTCCAGGCCCTAGAAGCAGGTGACCCTTGCACACAGCTTCTGCCTCAGGTACCTACTTCTTGAGAGGGAGATAGCTGCTTGGAGAATTTGGAAGTTGTGTTATTTCAAGTCTTCTTCCTGCAAGTTTACAAAAACCAGGAAGCAGGATTTGGGAGGAGAGAGAGGTTTGTTTTGGTTTGGTTTTTGATAATGCTATTTTGTTTCTATTTGTATTGTTTATGATAGTGCTACTTAAAATGGTAATGGCGAGAGCCTACTGAAAGCTCCTGGTTGCTAAGCATGACTTGAAGCTCTTTCCACATTGTCACAAGCCTGTGAACCAGGTGTTGTTTCTTCTATAATTACTAATGAGGATGATGAGACCCAGGGAGGCCAACTGAGTGAAGCCAGAATCAGCTGAGCCCGAGTCCATGCTCTGGACATACCCGGATGAGGCTATGTTTGGGGGTCTTCAAGGCCAAGGTATACAGAACTTGTGAAGAACAAATTGGGTTTGCAAAAGAATCTTTCTGTAGGCAGAACAGAGCTGAAAGCCCCTGCATTCCGATGCCACCGACTCATTTAGAACTTGGTCCCCGTTTCTGATACCTCAGAGGCAAGTTCTGAGAGATATGGAGAGTGATAAGAACCTGACCTGCTGCTAACCTTGCGTGATCCATATGGTCTGTGTCATTAAGAATTCAGAAACAGAGGTCAGCATTGAGGCATAGCAGGTTCAGCCATCATCGGATATTGTCATCCTATATCATTGTCGGTTTGAGTCCCAGCTGCTCTGTTTCTGATCCAGTTTACTGATAATACACCTGGGAAAGCAACACATCATGGACCTTGCCCCTTCCACCCGATGGGAACCCAGATGGAGTTCTGTGCTTCTGGTATCCGTTAGGATCAGCTCTAACCGTTACAGCTATTTGGGGAATGAATCAGAGGACCAAAATGTGTGTTTGCATTTTTTTCTCTCTCTCTCTGTCCCTCTCATGCTTGTCTTTCTCTCTATCTTTTCTTACTGTCAAGTAAGTAAATCTTAGAAAAAAAATAGGAGACGAGGTTGGGAATTTGGTGCAGTGGTTAAAGTACTGCTTAGAATGGCTACGTGTTGGATTTTCTAGGTTTGAATCCCACCTCTTCTAAGGCCAGGTTCTGGCTAGGGTGCTCACTGGGAGGCAGCAGGTAATGGGCTAAGTCCTTGGGTCTCTGCTACACACATGGGAAACTAAATGAATTTCAGGCTTCTGGCTTCAACCTAACCCAGCCCGTTATTGCATGCAGTTTGGGGGTGAACCAGCATGTAGAGTATCTCTCCCTCTCTATGTCTCCGTCTCCGTCTCTCTCTCCCTCTCTCCCCCTCCCTCCTTCTTTTCCTCTCTCCCCCTCTCTTCCTCCCTCCCTCCCATTATCCCCCTCCTCTCCCTCTGCCTTTCTCCATCTCCCTCTGCCTTTCTCCATCTCCCTCTCTTTCCACTATATGTGTGATTTTAAAGATGAAAAGATTTTTTAAAGGTTAAGAGACTAAAGCATTGAGAAACAGCAAATCCTTGTAGCTCTATTACTGGCTGAAGAAGAAATGAGTTTTCAAATGGGAGAACCAGATAATGAGTTGGCATTTGGGGATTTCTTGGAGTTAATCTGAACCTCCAAAGCATAATTGAGCAGATACTGCATGTAATCCAAACTTAGCGCATTCCCCAACTCGCCTGGTACCTGGAGCCCTATCTCTCATTGAGCCTTAAAGCCCAGCTATTTCTGTCGTTTCCCTCCTCAGGGTTCATCTCAAATATTGCCTCTTCAAGGAGGACTTCCTGGACCCTCCCATCTGATGACTCTCTGTGTTCATAATTTGCAAAATTGCTTATTACAATGTGAAATTCCAACTTGATTATGCTTTTGAATCTCCCCAATTCACATGTAAGCTCCACGAGGATAGTGACTTGTGCGTTGGACATGATGTTTGCAAGGTGGCGCTGGCTCCCCCACAGCAGAGGCTCTGTTGTGTTTGTTGGGGAGCTATCAGAAGGGGCCTGGAGATCACATACGCATATGTTCTCCCATCTGATACCTCCATTCAATCCAAGGATGCCGAACTGAAAGCCAAGAGAAAAACTACCTAGGCTTTCAAGTGCTCTAAAGGCAACTGACTGTGTTCTTAGCTTAACACAAGGGAAAAGCTAGATAGAATCAAATGGACTCAGTTCCTGGAGAAACACCAAGGGCTCTGGGGACTAGTCTTTATAAGCGATGCATTCCATGACTTTGTGTCCTGATTAAAAAATGTATTTTGTTTCAGAAAACACATTTTAAACAATTTGCCAGTCATGACTGGCACAAAGAAATAGAATCAGATGAGAAGCACTTTAAAAACAGGATCACAGACTCAACCTGAGAATTAGGTATAAAATCAGAGGTCTCTTAAATTAAATAGGGATAAGGCCAGGGTTGATGCCAGGAAGGCTTAATACCCATTACAATGAAGAACACATGAGTGCAAGAAGGGATCCATAAAACCCACTAGCCTGTGGAATACTACCCGGCGCAGATAGGATGCCAGGGAGGAATCATCCTCAGGCTGCGTTTTAATGGTCCTCTCTGCACAGCAAAGAAGCTGGGTGTTAATTACAGACTACAAGTCAATTCTTGAAGTCGCTGCCTGGCCAAGGGAGGCCTGCAGAGAAGAGTTCATAGTTGTCTTTCAGAATTGTGGATTTTCTGCAAGTGAAATTATCGCAAAACAAACACACCTCCCTGTGTTTTCTCTACTTCCAATTGCTTTTGGGGCTGGGTTCTTATGAGTGCAGAGAAATACATTCATTTTTTAATCTGTATCACCATAATACTAAATGCCCTGTACAAATCTCACATCTCACTGATAGAACTCAATTTCTTGGGTTAGCTCGTGTGTGAGATAATTGATCTTAGTGTTTGAGTATGAGCTCCTGATTTCCAGTGTCTGGAAAGTCATTTGCTAGCTGTGTGACTTTGAGCAGGGTTCTCAACCATTCTGTTTCTTCTTTCATGTTTAAGTGAGGTTAACAGTGACCCTCTCTGGGCTTGGCAGCGTGGCCTAGTAGCTAATGTCCTCGCCTTGATCCCATATGGCTGCTGGTTCTAATCCCGGCAGCTCCACTTCCTCTCTGTCTCTCCTCCTCTCAGTATGTCTGACTTTGTAATAAAAATGGAATAAATCTTTAAAAAAAAAATAGAAAAACAAGAAAAAAAAAAAAACAGTGACCCTCTCTGCTTTAAATGCCTGAGGAAGTCTAAGTTAACAGAAGAAGTTATTAAGCTCACAGCTTTGGACGGTTTAAGTTCCCTATCTCTGGCTTTAAAAATATATGTTCTTGTTGGCTAAATTGCCTCATCATGGATTGCCAGGGTGGAATGCATGAAAGAATAGTGCACACTGCATAACAGAAAGCCAGAGAGAGTGGAGCCCATGATCCCTCCAGGGCATGCAGCTAATTAACTTCAGAACCTTACAGAATGCCCCTTGTCTTAAACGATCCTACCTCCCCAGTTGTCATACTCAATGCATGAATACCTATAAATACTTAAACAACAGTGCTAGTGTGTGATGGATTTCCAAATGTATATTGTTGTTGCTACTTTCCATTATCTATTATCTAGAACAGATTTTTTTAAGTATTTAGAAGTCAGAAAGAAGCAGAGAAGACTCCAACTTCTGGTTCACTCTCCAAGTGGTTAAAATGACCAGGGCAGAACAAAGCTGAAGCTCGGAGCTTCATCCAAGTTTCTCACATGGTTAGCAGGGCACCCAACACATGGGTCATTTTTCACTGCTTTTTCCAGGCCATTAGCAGAGAACTCTGTCAGAAGTGGAGCAGCCCACTCAATTGCCTTTGCTGCTACACCACAATGCCAGCCCCCTATCACCTCATTTTAGAAACCTGATATAGTCAGGTCACATAGCTTAAATCAGAATTTGGATCCCCAGCTATTTTAATACAGAGCCTTCCCTCTTTGATGTCATTTTTCAATAATCTCCCAAAGAAACACGAATTCCTGTGAGAATTCAGCATGATAAGCTTGTATACTCCAAGAACCAAACTATTCTTTCCATGCATGTGCCTGCATGCACTTATCATTTTCAAGCCAATGAGTGAAGTTTGTTGTCAAAAGTGAGTAAAGGTTGATCTCCAGGATTTCACCTAACTCACTGAAATATTTTTTATGGTTTGAGAATTAGCTCCATAGGCATTCAACCACAATTGCCTTTAGGCAATTAAAAGCTATTGATGGAGTCATTCTTTGCCAAGACAGAGCTCTGGACTTGACGGTTTCAGGTTGGTGCAGTTCTGTGCTAATGCTGCACTGTATCAGCTTGAATTATTTATTTAAAACCTCTTGGGTTAGCACTAATGTTAGTATAAAAAAATAAGAGGGGATGACATGGTGGCATAGCACACAAATACTCATCTGCATTGCCAACATCCCATCAGGATGCCAACTTGAGTCCTGGCTACTTCACTTCCCATCCAGCCTGGAAAAGCAGTGGAGGATATCCCAAGGCTTTCGGCCGCTGCACCCATATAGGAGACCCAGAAGGAAGCTGCATGTCTCAGCTCTGGCCATTGAGGCCCTCTGGGGAGTGGTTCAGGAGACAGGAGACCTCTCTCTCTCTATCTGCTTCTCTCTATGTAAAATCTGCCTTTCAAGTAAAAATAAATCTTTTCTAAAAAGACAGATTGTCCAAATCTGTATTAACCATTCAGATATTGGAATCACTTACTGACTTCTTTGCCTGTTAAGTCAGAGTCTCAAGCACAGTGAGTAAATCCACTGTCTGCATTGAGCATGCAGGGCTCCAAGATGCCTCTCAAGTAAAATGGTAATTAATAATAGCATCCTCTTATAGAGTACTCACTGTGGGTAAATTTATAACTTGTGCAATCCTATTAAAGTCCCTCTCTGAAGTAGGTTCTAGCATTAATCCTTATTCTAGGGAAGAGAAACTTATATCCAAGGGATGAAATTTGAGAAACTTGAGCAGGGTCACTAAGATTAAAGAACACCGAGGTCTAACCCCAAGCCTGTGCAACTGATCACCTAATCTTCACCTCTGCTCAACTGCTACAAATACCTATAGCCTCAATTGCCCTCATGGCGATGGTTTGATAATACTTCACAGATTAGGTTTGGAGGAACCTGTACTTCTGGGCCAGCTCTCTTAGGGGTTGTGGACAAACCTGCCTTGCTTGTTTTCCCTCAGCCATTCCAGTCCCAGCCTAACTGGTGGAGTCTGTCTTTTTTATTTTGAGATTCATTTTATCTACACATGCTTGAGTGACTTTCCCTGACAATCTTTTCATCATGGCACTCTATCAGTGGTAGCCATGAGGGTAATATTTTTGTCTGACTCCCTCAGCTCCATCCTTACTTCTTTGCACAGGAACCCTAATATGTTTTTCTAATTTCTATCCTTATTCTCTGTTCACCCTGGTTTAATAGCAAGCTGGGTTTGATCACAGATCATAAAGCCTTCAGATGATTCTGTACAATAAGTCAAGGAGCTGGCATCTTAGCTCAAAGACCAGCCTGTGTGAACTCTGTCGTTTATGAAAGCCGACATAATGGTGGTCTGCATTGTGGCTCTTAACCCAGAAGTTGTCTCTCATAAGTGATACAAATTAGGGTATTTTCAGTCCAGATAGAAGTCAAGAAATCTCCTTAGAGCTTGGATACTATTTTCTTCAGTTCCCCACTACATAATAGTGCATTCATCTTTTTCAGCTCTGGCACATTTACTAACAATACAGTAACTGTCATAGGTGCTGCACTGACCACAGTATGTCAACCATTTCAGTTCATTCTCCTTTCAAACCTAATGAAATAGTGCAATCATTGGTGGCTTCTTTCAGTGAGCGTTACCTCCCTACTGTCTTTTTCACATCTCAACTTAATAACTTTTTTCTGACAGGAAATATATAACACTGCAATCCCCACTGTTCAAATTAGAAACCTAAGGTTAGTAAGTGAAGGACCTGCTGGATGATAGAGCTGAGATTTTAACCCAGTACTTTTAATATCAGAATTCATTTCCTAGACTGATGTTAAGCTTATCCTTTGCTGACATAAGATTATGCGTGAGTCTTCCTTAGGTATCCATTTGTCTCCTTCTGATGGTCATGCTTCGGACATGTTTCTGAGCCTTGTGTAATTCCTTATTGGCTAACTTTCAATCAGTGACCTGAGTGGCTGTTGTACAATGCCTGGTCACTGCTCATTAGCCCTTCTGATCATTGTCCTAACTACAAAGACACTTGATCAATAACTACCTATTTTTCTCTAATGACTGAAATACTTGTATGTGCTTCTAAAAATAAAGTAAACTTGGTCCTCCTATTCTGTATGAATTCCAAGCCACAGTTGTGTTTTCAAGGCTCAGAAAATCAGGGATCATTTGGGGGTGAGTTGAGAGGGTCACTAAGTCAGGGGCTTGAAAAGGACAGATTAAAATTTTAATCTCATGGGCCCAAGGAAATGGCGCAATGGCTAAATCATTGCCTTGCAACCATGGGAATCCAGTATGGGCACATTTATACATTTATGTCCTGGCTGCTCTTCTTCCCACTTAGCTTCCTGTTTGTGGCCCGGGAAAGCAGTAGAGGATGGCCTAAAGCCTTGGGAACCTGCATCCATATGGAAGATCCCAAAAAAACTCCTGGCCCATGGCTTCAGATAGACTCAGCTCTGACCATTCTGGCCATTTGGGAAGTGAACCAATAGATGAGAAGAGCTATCTTTTTGTCTCTCCTCCTCTCTGTAAATCTGATCAATATTAAAAAAAAAAAGATGTTATCTCATGAAGGCAAGGGTTTTCTCCATCTTGTTAATCATTTTCCTTAGTACTTGGAGCACCAAAGAAATTTCAAACATTTACTTAATGAATCATTGTGTCAGCTTCCTAAGAAAGTGTGTGCTTAGTACAGATTTGGTTTCTAGATGTTTGGCCCTGTGTTTGGTTTGCATAAGAAGAAAATAAGGCAAAGGGTCAAGTGTTGGGCTATTGCAATTTGTAGGAAACATGTTTCATCTATCAGCTATCAGCATGTCTGTAGAAGACCCCTCTGCCCAGCTAGTCTGGGTGGTCACAGGTCAAACTACGACTACACAGAGACCTCCTGGGGATTCTTTACCCCCACCCCTTTCCTCCTTTTCAGTAGAATGCTTACGGCAAGAAGATTTCATGTGTTGAACATTAACACTGTGATAGGTAGACAGAACTGAATACTTCCATAGTCTACTATTTTTAATCTTCACAGTGTCTTTATAAACAATCAGCCTCTTATGGATGGTTGATTAATTAATTACATCACAAGATCTTATTGCAGAAGCTACAATTAAGTATGAAGTGACATAGAGTAAGATTCGCGTATAGTATCCGTAGATTTGACATCATATTATCTTATATTAAAGCAAACATACGATATTCGACCTTTTGACATTGGCTCATTTCCTTTACCATAATGGTCTCTAGTTTGGCCCATTTGGCCACAAAGTATTGAATTTCTTTTTTTTAATAGCCGAGTAGTATTCCATAGTGTAGATGAACCACAGTTTCTTTATAAAGTCCTCTGTTAATGGGCATTTAGGTTGCTTCCATGTTCTCGCGATTGTTGATTGTGCTGCAATGAACATTGGGGTGCATGTTGCTTTCTTGTGTAACAAGTCTTTTGGATATATTCCTAGAAGGTATTATTGCTAGGTCATATGTTAGGTGAATTTTTAATTGCCTGAGTATTCTCTGTACTGACTTCCATAGTGGTTACACTATGCCCTGTATTCCCACCAGCAGTGGAGTAGGGTTCCTTTTCCTCTGCAGCCTTGCCAGCAGGTGCTGTTGGTAGTTTTCTGTATGTGGGCAATTCTTTCTGACATTAAGTGGAATCTCAGTGTTGTTTTTATTTGAATTTCCTTTATTGCCAGAGAATTTGAGCATTTTTTCATGTGTCTGTTGGCCATTTGAATTTGTTCCTTTGTAAAGTGCTCATTTAGTGTACCCATTTCTTGACTGGTTTGTTTGTTTTGATGTTATTGTTGTCCTGGAGTTCTGTGTATATTCTGCTAATTAGTCCTTTGTCTCCTGTGTAGTGTGCAAAGATGTGCCATTCTGTTTGTTGCTTTTTTACTTTGATGATTGTTTCCTTTGCTGTGCAGAAGCTTCTTACTTTGATGTAGTCCCATTTGTTTATGTTGGTCTTGACTTCCTTTGCTTTTGATGATTTTTCTAGGAAGTCTGTGCTTGCACCTCTATCTTGCAGAGTAATTCCAACTTTTTCTTCCAAAAGTTTGATGGTTTCTGGATGTAGGTTTAGATCTTTTATCCATTTAGATTTGATCTTTGTGTGTGGTGAATCTTCACAGTGTCTTTATACTTCAGCATTTTGCAGGTGAACAGACCTGGAACTGGCAGATGTATTGGTGACAGGCAGGTTGGCATTGAGCCTACAGTTTGGTCCGAGGTCTGCAGGTTCTTCATCCCCAGCTCCTGCCATCAACCGAAGTATGAATGGGAGGCTGAATCTTCCCTGACTGACCTCAAACCAGACAGCCTACCAGAAAGGTGATTTTTTACTGGATGTCACCTGTCGTGTAGTGCTGGAGGTGGGCTCCTCTGCCTCAGTCAGGGGCCACGAATTCCCGAAAGAGGCCTTCGTTCTTGGTGGCCATATTGTTGAGGACAGGAAAAGAGGGACCACGATATGGTTCAAAAAGCACTCAAGCAATAACAAACCATTGTGTGTGGTTGGAAAGCCCAAAGGCTGAGCACCTATGGTCAAGGCCAACCATGTGCTTAGAAGGGGTATAAATTGGGGTGTAGAGGCCCCATGTGCACCTTTCTCGTCATCTGGCACAGCCATATACAGCCTTAGTGACATTTACCAGATATTACTATTTTGATGGACACTACTTTTATTTGAAGGAATGGCATTCAATGAAAAGTCAGTATTTCCCTAGAATAACTGAACAATGAAATATAATGAACACAGAGCCTTGCAAGTAAAGTGTAGCTAGGTACTACACTACAGAAGCTCTCTGGGCCTGAGACAGGCTGCTGTTTGTTTCAAAGGAGAGTCAAATGTACAGATGCACAAGGAGTGCCAGTTATGCATTGAGAGTTTCAGCTGGAGAAGGCCAGCACGTGCAAGAGGTGGATGGTGGTGACAGCTGTAGAACAGTATGAATGTTTACAGTCACCGTTGCACACTTGTTACGTATATTATACCATACTAAAAAAAGAATGAGCCAGCTCTTTATGTTCAGTTATGAAACAAACTTCCTAACCTCAAAAGCAGATGTATCAGTAAGTGGAAAAACACTGAACAGAGTGCTGCTCTAGGTATTTCTCCAAAAGAGCATGCACATCTGTGGTTGTATATGCAAGGAAACCTCTGGAGGGAAGACGATAGGAGAATACTTCAGAAAGCTTATAGAAAAAGGGAGTTACAGTTATATGTGCATGCATACACATAAGTGTATATATGCATCCATAGATGTATATAGAATTGATGAGTAATTTCAGACCTTTGGAAAGAAAAAAAAGCACCCAATTCAGACTGTCTCCTTGAAGTACTAGTTTCAACCTTAGGTATATCTTAGAAACTGATTCATGAATGAGTCCCTGTCATCACTGACCTTACCTTACCTAGGAGCTTAAATGAATAAAGAACATTTGGAAGAACATGTGGTTTCTAATATAAAGTAAAATACCTTTTTTTGCCATAAAAGAAATCCTGGCATTTGCCAAAAAAAAAAAAAAAAGAAAAGAAAAAGAAACTTGGGATCATTATGTCATTATGTTAAATGAAAAAAGTCAGACAGAAAGACAAAGAATACATGTTATATTACGAGAATTGAAGAAAAAGTTATGTTTGATCTGAATTTATAAAAGTCATTGCCAGAGGCTTAGAAGAGAGGCAAAGGAATGGAGAGATTGATAAATAGTACTGAAACACAATAGGATGAACAGAGTGGGGGCTAGCATTTTGCAGCACTGTGAGGAGACTAGACTCCTAATGTTGGTAAGTGTATATTCTATATGCAGAACTAGGAGGGAGCCAATAGGCTCCAACCACGAAGAACAGAGAATGGAAAGTCTGGCTGTTTCAAGCTTTGCATATGTGTTGAAATCTTGCTTCATATCCTTTAGACATCTGTATTATATGTAAATACCATGCTCCTCCCTAATCCATCAAGTCACAGTATAGATTTTTACCAAGATTTTTGAGTAATTTGCATAACCCTGAAGTGTGAGCAGCTTTGCAATGGACATACTGAGTCAACTCGTCCTGGGAAGGAGGTGGGACTTTGAGCCTGGGCACTGGCTAAAGCTTCAGCAGAGGTAGTGAGCTCTACCTCAGCATAACTGAAGACATTGAAGAGATGGGATTATGACTATTTTTGCATATGATTTAAATTTATTCTATGTGAGTTCCATGTGCATCTTAAGAGTTATTGCCTGCCCTATCTATTTGGGAGCACTGACCAGAAAGATTCTCTCAGATCTCACGAACACCACACAGGAATGTATAATGTTGAGACTCTGCCTACGCTGACTGGATGGCTAGAAAAGGTGCTCTTTTTTTCCTTTCTTTTTTTTAAACTAGTTTTGAAAATGTTTCTGTGCCATATAAAATGGATAGCACAATTATACACCAAAACATGTTAAGAGTTTCTTCTATTCAGAGATGGAGCATAATATCCAAGTAGTAGCAAAATCAGACTTGGGAGATAGAAAGATGTGGACTTCCAGACCTCTCTGTAAATCTGGTCAAATGAGGTTAGCAGCTGCCCCTCGGGGATGTCCTGCTCCACGCAGTGGCAGGGGAGGTGCTTAATCACCGGTCAATGAGGATCGGGATGTTGGTGTTCCCTCCACCTCCCTCCCCTCCCACGCGGAGTTTTGTGCTTCCCACACTGCTGCTGTCCCTTCACATTTGCTCATTCTGCCTTGGGCATCGCCTGTACTGGTGACATTTCTTACATGGCAGTTGAAGTCAAGGATCTACAACTTTCACCTCCCCCATCTCTTGACAAACAGAGAAAACTCTGGTTCTCTCTTAGCAAATTATCTGACACATTTCTAAAATATAACTGAAACCTCATTACATGGATGAACAGCTTTCCATCAGCTCATTCCCAGCTCTGTTATTAATATAATTGTTGCCAGGACATTGCAGTTCGCCTCCGAGGGAGTCAGGACCGTGGTGCCGTGAGCCTTCGGGGCTGGCTGCAAGTGTAAAGAGAGCTTAGCGGAAGCTGCTGGGATTTCTGCTTGGGCAGATACTGCTATGGAGTGAATTTCTGATTCCCTTCCACTAATGAGACCCATATCAGGAAAGAGAGGAGAGCAGATAGAGGTCTTCCCTCCACAGAAGCCAGAATCATTTTTTCAAAATACAAGACGCTGCATAGCTAAACTCCTACTTAAGACACCATGGAAGCTTCCCTTTGCCTTAAGAATGAAGACCAAAATTCTTTTCTAATTGTCATTTTTTCCAGATATTTTAAAATTACATTACAGTCAGTGATACCCTAAACAAAGAAACATAGTTCAACTGAAAAAATAAAAAAGACCACAGTTGATTGGGAAAATCAAGGTTATCATCGACAACCACAGGAAAACATGCTCAACTTCACTTACATACTATAAATATTAAAGTAGTCACAAACCGTTCTCAACTGAGTACACAAAGTCTGGCTTTAACTGTCCCTTCCCATCACCTCTCAGCTCCCATTTGCCTGATTATTTGGCTATTTGCCTCACTTGACCGAGTACCTAATTGTGTGAATCCTGTCTGACTCCAAAGTCATGGCCCAAGTCTGATTTTGTACTATGTCGTAGCCCTAGGGCCTCCTACAGAGAAGATGCTCAACAAGCCCTTCTGGGGATAATAATTGTGTGCAAGGATGTCATACAAGGGTCTCCTGCAGACATTGCCCTGGCTTGTTTGGCATTGGGTCTCCCAGTGACAAATACTGTGAGTCGCCAGTGTGGGCAATCAGTTGCCTTCTACAATTTACGTTCTGCCCAAAGACTGTCATCTTACTCCAACTCACTTTGCCTAGTAAATCTCACTCTCAAACAAAGGCTTTCTCAATGAATAAATTTCACTTGATTGGCTGATCTTCTAGGCTGTTTTGGTCCTCTTAAGTTCCATACCTAACAACATGTTTTCACTTGTCGATGTTCCATGTTCGTGTCCGTCTCCCTAAAACAAAACCTCCCTCCCCGCCCCAAAAAAGTATGAGAAGTTGAAAGTTTGTGTGGTGTGGGAGGCAGTGAGTCAACAGGAAGCATGTGTTGTGTGTCTGAAAATGTGTATGGTTGTGTCATTGACATTTTAGGGTCAAGATCATAAAGTTGGCGTGGGGCCTTAGGGTTAGTGTTCTTGTTTTTCCCTAACCTGCGTTCTCTTCCCTTTCCCTCTCCTCCTAATCATTTTACTTACCATTCATTGTTCACATCAGTTGTTATTATTGCACGGAAGCTTTCTCTGCCCAACTACCTGACTCAGTCAGGCATACCTGCCTGCTATCCTTCTAGCCCCTGTATTCATTTCTGATCATTTCTGATCATTTCTTCCAACTTTGTATGCTTAATTAAGTTTGCCTCCCCTTTTATACTGGAAAATTCAATAGGCCTGGATTTTACTCTAACCCACCTCACCCTATCCCAGCACCTAAAATAGTGTCTGATATTCTACTGACACTCAGGGAGAGGAGGTGTTTTGTTGTTGTTCTTGTTTTTTCTTAAATCCCTTTCAGCATTGGTTATCCCTGAGTGGGCAGAGACCAGGCAGAAAGTGAATACTCAGCTTGTCTTCCTCCCATGAGTCCCGAGGATCCCTGGGCTGGCTACACATAGAAATTCCGCCCACTCCTGCCACTTGCAGGGGCATGCTGGGAGCACTGTGGCTGCTCTTCCCCACCCTGCCTGACAAAGATCCCAAGAGCTTGTCCTTGACAGCACTTGGTTCAATCAAGTCTGGCTGCCAACTGCTAAGGCAGCAAAAGACCATGACAGCAACCCCAGGAGGGCAGGTGGGTGACAGAGGCTAGCAAGTGAGTGTCCCAGGCATGTGCTTTTTGGAACAAGAGACCTCCTAGATTCCTGGGGGGACTGGTTTAGAATTCCTTCATGGAAGCAAAGAAAAGCGGGATGTGACTTCAAGACTTTAAAATGTCGTGCATGTCCCCAAACCCATCCAGGTTCTATGATTTGAACCTGGCCATCTTCCCACTACTGATATTGTAAGGCTCTTGGCATTCTTAACACTTCCAAACCACCCCTAAAGCCTTGGTTCCATTTGCTCCGCCTTGGAGAAAGCCTTCTGGTGACTGTTCCCTGCTGGTTTATGGTTAGAAGTGTTCAGACATCCTAGAAATCTGGAGGAAGGCTTGAAAAGCATGTATGTTTATGATTATATTTACCCTTGACTGAGAACAGTCCCTTGGGCATGGATTGACCATACTCGTAGCCAGGGGATTAGGCAAAAACGGGCATAACTTGCATGTGCTGTAGGTCTCCTGCTGCCTGCTCTTTGTGCCTCATTTTACCCTTGTCAGACAAAAGGGAGAAAGTGAATGAATGGTTTTCACATTTAGTTCTCCACAGCTGTACAGTTAGGAGAGAGGACGAAGCACTAGGGTGGGCTAAATGGCAAAACTCTGAAAACTCAGCGCGCATGCTAAACCCACACTTCACTCATGCCTGTACACACACACACACACGCACACACACACACTTATTCACACCCCTTGCAAACACTCCCATTCTCTTTTACTGGGAAAAAATGTCCTCTGTGTTGTGCACCTGTAAGCTACAAGGGAGACATGACACTGTAGATAATAAATAGCACCCAGTGGAGAAAAGATTTGGAAACCACTGAACCAGATGATCTCTGAGTGGACCCAGCCTCTTGGAAGCCCTCAGCCTGTTGAGGCTGGGTTCAGTCTGATACTTGGATGCTCTTCTCTTCAGGCGTGCATCAGAAAATAACAAAATAGTAATGCTGAAAGCTAAGGGCTCTGGAGTCACACAGCCTGGATTTGAATGATGGCTCCCACCACTCACTGTGTGTCTTTTGGAAACCTTAGCTTCTCTGTGCTTTTTTTTCTTCATCCCTAAGGTGGAAATAAAGAAGAACCTACTTCATCAATTCACTGTGAAAACTGAGATTTAAACAGTGAAATGCTTGGAAGAACACTGACTACATGCAGTGTTCACTGGCATTGGTGGTTGGAATGGAAACGCTTAGTATTGCCTGGGGGATCATGAACGCCTGTGTAAATTCATGAGAGCTGTGGACCCTTTCCTGGGAGAGCTACTTACCCAAACATCTCTTGGCATCCAATTCAAGGAACATGTGGCTTAGGGTCTAAACATGAAAAACTTGAGAATCAAAGGAAAGAAATGTCCTAAAGTGATGTATTGAGATAACAGCCAAGCAAGGCCGAGCGCCAAGGCTTCTGGCTTCACAGCATGCTCTTCCTTTCAGTACATGCATCCCAAGCACACACACAGTGAGTGAGTTACACACGCTGGTGTGCCGTTTCCGCTTCTCCACTTGTGTGACTCTGGGCAATCCTCAACAACTTTCTTCTCTGGACAGTAGGGAATGGTGGTAACACAGAAACTATTACATAGTTCCTGTTGTTTAGAAAGATGAATACAGAGTAGATGAGCTACCTGCATTCTATCCTGTTTCTGGTTAACAGAAGGAAAATTCTGGAAAGTGGGGCTTATCTCCGAGTTAGCTGTGCTGCTAAAAAATCACTTGGTGCCCTTCGGGAATAGCCTTGGGCTGAAGGTCAGGGAGAGTAAGTGTTTTATCCATCTCTGTGATTTTCCTTTGCCTGGATAACCAGAGAGGTGGCTCGCTCTCTGGTACAACCTTCAAGCAACCTTGCCTCTTCAGATGTTGCTTCAGCGTATTTCTTAGTTTTAACAGAGCCATTTAATATGATTTGAAGAAAAATTTGTGATTTTTTTCAAGGAGGGAGTTACTTTGTGAGGCTGGCATGAGAACCCATGACTCTCAATTCTGGATTCAGGGCACTTGACCAACTCTGGCAGGCACGGTGACCTTGACAGGATCTCATCTTTAGGGCCTGGAATTGTTCTCCACTTGTATGGAATTCTGCAGCAGCCTAAACCAAGCCCTTATTTGGGCTTTAGGAAACACCTGGGATGAGTGTTGGCTAGGATCCCGATGGCCACTCTGGTCCTCAGGAAAGATGGCGTCTTTGTAGTGTCTGAACACTGAAATGACTGTTTTCTCATCCCATCAAAGGAGGCCTTGTGCGGTTTCATGGCCCATTATAAAAAATCGGAAAGCTAGCCTCCTCCAGCCTGTGTCAATAACTTTGTTTTTTTCCTGATCAGCTGTATAATTGGTGCCTTGACCTATGATGTTGGCTGCATATAATCCTGCATTTTTTGTCTATTTAATTTATATTTATTAGGGTATCCCTCAGGTTTATAAAGCTGCTGGAGAGCAGGAAGGTGTTTTATAACCTCTTTAGCATTAGTTCTGAACATATAGGAATGTTTAGTTGAACAATTGTTTGTTGACCTAGCCAGATAACATAAAGCCCATTTCATTATCTTCCGTAAATACATACACACACCCACAACAGGCAGTCATATTGAAGTAGCAAATAGCTTTTTGGTTTTTTTTTAAGGAGTATTTCACAGATTCAACTTGACGTGTCGAACAATGAACAATTTGGCAATTAATTTCTGATAAATGACTGCTAATTAAATTTTATGACATGTAGACCAGAGCCAATCTATTTTTATATGGAAACAACCCAATATTTTCTCTTAAACTGCTGCAAATCTCTCATACAAGGTATACGTTTATTTAAGCACCTTCCAGACGGACCTAGTTTCAGGAATTGCAATTTGCTGAGAGATTGGACTGGGTATTTCCACAGCAAGTAATTCCATTTACATTACACCCAGGCCTGGCAATACTGCATGCCCTGACTAAATCATTACTATCAGAGTAAAGCTTCCAACCCCATAAAATGTGCAAGAATATTAAGCATACATACAGACTAAAAAATACTCAGGTTTCTTAACTGCAGCTTTTTTTTTTGTCAGCACTCTGTTCTTAGGAGCCTTTAGCTAGAAGGAAATGGAAGAAATGAATTGTACATCCAATTTAGGGCGGGAGATTTGAGCCAAGTAGGTGGAGAATGGATAAGGGGGTAATGGATGTACTGGGATAATGCGCTCAGAGCCAGCTCACAAATGCAAACATTACTTTGGGGTTCATATTTCAACCCTACCTCCCCCCAAAGCTGGTTTATGAGGCTTACCTTGGAGCCCAACTTAACTTTCATAACCCAACAAAATATGGAGGGAGCAGAAATAATTATATGAGCCGTAAAGAACCCCACCCCCACCCCATCTCCATTGTAGGTCTTGTGTTTTTCTACTGAATCTTAGCTCTTAGGATTTTAGAAGTGGAAGGGAACATGGGAGCATCCAGTTCCTCTGACATTTACTGAAGGATTAGCAGTCTTGCTAATTGCTGCAAGAAGCAGGAAGCTGGGGTCACAATTTGGAATTCTAAATTCCCATTGCATCCTGGTATCCTAGAAGATAGAGGGAGCGTTCTGTATCTTTTCAACTAGTTGAGGACATACACAAAAGGGTTCTCTTGTTTATTGGAACATTATCTCGTTTATTGGAAATAGATTTCTCCATCAGATTAGGAATTGTGTCATCATCTGCAGAGTGGCTGTATTATGTGGCTCATTGGGATATTGAGTCATAGGCTGTCTTGTCCTACTGCCTCACTGGGACATTGGTCTTGACAGTCATTCTGACAGTCACCTTAGTATTGCCTTTTAAAACCCAGTCCTCAAAGAATGAGGGGAACACACACCTTCTGGATGCTGTGTCCTACTCCTCAGGGATGGCAGGAACACAGGACTGAGGCACAGTGTCTACATGCACCTCCAAGCCATCCCACCTCAAGTGGTAGGAAAAAGGCATTTATGGACATACTTCAAAAAGTTACAGAAAAAGGAACTTGAAGATAAGTTCCTGTCCACATCAATGGGTATGATACCTCTCTCCTGGAATGCAAGCTCCTTGGCAGTGGTTACTTTTTTCTTTGACTCTTGGGTCATAATGAAGTGATTCTTGAAGTGCTTTTCATCTTTAGTAGATGGATGTTAAACAAAATATTTTCTTCTTTTTTTTAAATTCTTTTCCACTTATCTCTCCATCTTATAATTTAGCAAGCAGGCTACTATTGCCTGCTAGGATAGATGTGAAAATATGATTGGAAAAAATTTTTTATCCAAGAAATCTTCCCTAGAGGAAGATTGCATCTCCCTGAATAATCTCCCAATGGCTTTCCCACTTGGATTTTTTTGAAGAGCAAGATTTTGATTGTCTTGGATCTTAAAGGAAGACTCTTTCCTGCAGTTTGCTTTCTTTTACTGTTATTATTGCCATGATGGGTTCATTCTGGTGCTATAAATGTTGGGTTTCAGAGAGCTCTCTACTATGCATATTTCACTTCATTCGGATTTATTCCCCAGAGTGGAATGGTTGGTATCTATGGTAGATCAATTCTTAGTTGTCTGATTGCTCTTTATATTGACTTCCAAGGGACTGAACTACCCTCCCACTAACAGTGCATTGGGGTGCTTTTTTCCCCACAGTTTCACCAATAGTTGCAGTTAGTTGATTTCTGTATATAGGCCACTCTCAATACAGTTTGTTTTTTAACACCAGGTTTTTAATCATTTTCACAGCTATTGATGCCCCATACTTAAATTTGGTTTGAATAAAACTTGCAGTTTGCCTGAGGATATTCACTCCTCTCCACATCAAAAATAAAACCTGGGCTAGAAAGAACCCTGAGAGGCTTCTAATCCAGCCTCCTATTTTCACCTAGACCTGTACTTAACTGTCCTGGCCACATTGATGAGAGAAAGTCTCCATTTTGCTTTGTAGTTCATTTGTTTATTTTTTTTCACCGAATCATTCTCGGTCAGTTGAACTTCAAGGTTCTCCTTTTGAATTATTAGTCATCATCTGAAATCAGGTTATGTGGAGGTGGGGATAAGGTAGGAAGTCTGTGGAGTAAGAAGGAACTGCAGAGTGCAGAGGAAGAGTCATGGGAACGTGTCAGCGGAGAGTTCATTTTCGGGGGGCTAAGCCTGGGGTGCAAAGGCAGCAGAGGACAGACGCTTGAGAGGCAGCCTGTACTTCGGCTTTTTTTTTTCTTCCCTTTTTTAAAAAATGAATATAAATACTTTTTTTGATTAAGTCTTACCATTTTTTGCCATTAGTATTTCTCAATCAGATTTAACCTTGTAAAGCGTAAGCACATCCAAACTAGCATTTCCTCTGCTCTCCATATTGTTATAATTTTCATTTTATAATATGAAAGAATGAGATATAGTGATAAACAAATTTCCCATCTGCAGGTCAACTCCCCAAATGCTCAAAAGAGCCAGAACTATGCTAGGCCAAAGCCAGGAATCGGGAACTCATTCTGGGTATCCCATTCTGGGTAGCAAGGACCCAACTACTTAAGCGTCCAATGGTTAGAATCAACAGAAAGTGTGTGTTATTGTGGGGGAGGGAGGGTTAAAACGTTTGAGTGAAACAGGGGGGCAGAAACTCTGCCTTATAGTCATTCCCCAAATTACTGACTTTTTAGCCTCATAACTAAAGGCTATCCTGTATGAAATACATGAATCACTGCTCCATTTTCTGTAAGTTAAACTTAGTTTAATATTTTCAAAGTATCCAAGCAATCACTCATATTGTTCTTCAGTCAACTATGTCTAATATATGCCAGACTTTGTTCTCAGCTTGGTGGTTGGGACATTGAATATCACTGACAAAGACGCTCTCTCATTCATGTTTCCTTCCAGTGGGAAGAGATTGAGAATGTACATACAGAGGAGTGATATTTCACAATATGGCAAACAGCATGAATGAAATGACACAAGGGTTACGGAGTCAACAGGGAGCACCATTAGTTACGAGTCAGAAAACCTTTCTGAACGGAAACCTGAATGTCAAAGTCTCAGTTTGAGGTGAGGACGATGGGATTGCAACCCAGGCAGCAAGAAGAACAAACACCAAGGCCCTGGTCCTGGCTGATGCAGTGCAGGAGAGGGCATATGCATGGGGCCAGGAGGACCAGAGGAGGGAGGGACAGGGGCAAGAGAGAAGTGAGCAGAGGTCTATCCTACAGGGTCTCAGAGATTATGAAGAGGACTCGGGCTTGCAGTTCATCCCTGCCTTGAACAAAATCGGGAACTGAAGCCTATAGGTGAGGGGACTTGCTCAAGGTCACTGAAGCAGTGCTGGGTTTGGGAAATTAGATCTTTGAACCTGACAGCTGTTGTTCCACTTTCCTGAGCGGCTTACAGCCAGCAGCTTCCATGTCGTTCAACCAAGGCCTTGGAGACAGAATCTGGCACAGCTCCCTGCTCTCAGCAATTGTGATTCTTCCTTAGTTCTTTCTCTAACACATTTACATCCTCCTAATTAGACACGAATGTGTTCTCCCCACTTAGCTGTTTTGTAAACAACAGGAAAAATAGATCTGATCCCAAACCATTTTAGTCAGTATTAGTTATGTAAACATCTAGTAGAGTGGGTAGCTCTCCAAACCAGCTCATCAGAGAATGAATGCGCCACTGCTCTGTTGGGAACCACATACTTAGAAAACCAACCCTACTCCTGAATTCAGAACACTGAGTGGCATAAGAACTCTCCAAATTCATTCGTGTGTGTGCTGTTGGGCCACCCCTTGGCACACTTGATGGAGGGACCTGTGTGGTAGGCTAAGGCCAAAACATTAGTGTCTGATCTGGATTTGAATAATTTGCTGCTGCCATACGATCTCTCCTGATAAATCAGCATGATAGTCCTTAACTCAGAGGGTCTTGTTATAATCAACTGAGACAATGCATGCACTGTCTACCAACCTGGCACTGTAATAGCCCTTCCCTAATAGTTCAGAACCAGGGACATTTGGTATCTAAATCTAGTTGCCTTTTCTCATCCTGTTCATAATAGAGTGGTCCAAAGCCCAGCCCCAGCTACCATTTGAAAATACCTGCCAAATGCCTTAAACTGCACCATGTATGCCCAACCAGTTAATATTTAGTGTTGTTTACTAAACGTATCATTGTACCAAGCATTAAGAAATCTGTTGGAAGCACAATGCCAGAAGCCAGAAATCTTGCTAATCAAAATGTTCTATAGGACTTTGTACCTCTGCATGTCAGCATGTATGTTTTCAGAAGAAAGAGATGAAGGAAAAGAAGTTTTGTGAAAAAGGCTTTGTGGAAGAAGTGGGACAATCACTCTGTTTCCCAGTTTAAGATAACCCAGAAAAGAAGTGATGACCTTCCAGCCTAAGGGACTAGCCACAATGCAGGCATGGGCTTTGCTGCATCGGTATGCCGATGCCATGACAATCCAGCCTCAGCCTGGATCAGACCTTTTAGAAACAAAATGACCTTGTACGGAATGGGAGCTCTTTTTTCTCCTCTTGGGGAGCTTACAGCCTTGTTGCTACCCAGTGGAAGAGCCTGGGGCAACAGGAATGGCATTTAAATGAGTCTTCGAGTTCTTGCTTCCTACAGAATGTTGATATAAGCCCCAAATATAAAAGGAGGTGATGTGGCAGAATGTCCTCTAGTACAAAATCCATAAAGATAAGTTACCAGCAGCTGCATGTCATGTTTGGGATCCAGGAAATCAGGATGAAAAAAAAGTGTAAGAGTGACTGGCACAGTGACCCTAAAGACCAAGGAGACCCCACCCTCCTGGACCCAGTGCCACTTTAAATGCATGCTTGCCCAGCACCACCTGAAATCCCTTAGGTCTTAGTCCCCTTAAGATCCACTTGCCTAAGTAAACTTTGTTCCCTTTAGGTTTAAACTGTGCTCTCCACCAATCCACTGTACTCAGGACCCTGACCTGTCAGCCCTGTTCCACCAATCGGATGTTTATCCCTGGTGTCCACATACAGCAGCCTCTGCAGAGCCCTGAGCCCGTACTACCCACACCCACCTCAAGGATATAAAGGTACCTCTTTCCTTTGGTCTCTGCTCTGATCTCTGCTCCCGCTTTTGCCCTGCCCATGGTCACCTCTTGTGTGGCTCTCTTGCTGTGTCTGGCATCTTCAGTTTGTGGAGGAAATAGCTAACAATAGCCAATATGCACTGTATTTTATTTTCCATCCATAGTCTGATTTCTTGGCCAAGTAAACTGGCTTCCTATGGCCCTGGGGAAGGACATTCTTCCAGAGAGTCTGGGCTGCAATGCCTCTTCCAGGTTTGCCTGAGCGCTCTGTCCTAACCTTACCTTGTATTGCAAGTCCCCGTCTGCATCTGGTCCCCATGAGATCACAGCTTTTTTGAGCTGAGCTGACTCCAAGTCTCGTAGGTCTTCCATTCACACCTTAGAGTCCTACGTAGCACCTGACAGATACTGATATTTGATCTATATTTAATATACAGTCTTAGGATGGCTCAGCTAACAGATTTTTTTTAGCTAATGATTTTTTAACCTTGCTATAGTATGAAAGGTTTTGACACTTTGAAGAAATTGTACTGTGAATTTTGGAATTTGATCTCATCCCAGGCTAGCGGTTTGCAGCGTGATGCTCTTCCCAGTCAGCCATGTGGCCAGTAGAGGTGAACAGCTCCTACTAGAGAGCACACTGTGTGCTGCTAAAGTAGGATAAATACCCTTGGTAGGTGAAGTCCATTACATGCATTTTGAGCTTATCATGCTTTTGACTTATGATGAATTTGATGGGACCTAACCCTGTGTGTCTGTAGTGGGTTCAATTGACTTTCCTGGAGCAGATGGTGATGAGTATGAACCAAGGAAGCAAGAGGGTAAGGTCAGGGGAGGGTGTCAGAACCTGAAGGTGCCTGCAGGTTGGATATGGAGAGAGGGCAGGAAGATGGACCAGCATATTAAGGGAATAACAAACAGCAAACTGTATTGCTTATTTCCCACTCAGCAGAGAGATCCAGATGAATGAAACAAAATTAGCAAAATCATTAGCATAATGATAACCGGATTCTCCTCCTTCTGGGAGCCAGGAGGTAAGCAGGGCAGTCTTTGCTCCCAGTCCTGGTGCCTTTCAGATCCCTGCTGCTTTCCTGCAGAGGACCCAGTGAGGGATGTTCCAACCCAGCTGTCCCCAGGTCTCTGAGATGAGGTCACTGTGGGAGAAGAGGGAGTGAGGCAACAAAGCTAAGCAGTGTTAGTTGACCTCAGACCTTGGGGATCAGATAGGCAGCCTTAAGAAGTGCAGTGGAAGTACAGGTTTTGCACCTGCTTATGAGCTTTGAAATTTGGTTTTACATTATTTGAATCTTTATTTTTCCCACTTACCAATTTGATGGCTGTGGCTAAGTGAACGCTCACTAAGTGGTACAAATGGTAAACTTAATGATGCCAGTCATGATCTTATAATTTTATTATTACCTGAAGAGGCTCTGCATAGAAGCATGCATCCAAGACATAAAAAGAAAATGAAAGTTTCTCCCAGAAAGACCCAGATAAGGACCAGAGAGCTCAAAAATAGGATTATTTGTGGTAGGCATCCTTTCCTCTATTAGTTTCTGAATTTTGTAAAACATATATATATATACACACATATGTGTGTGTGTATATATATATATATAATAAAGTAAAATAAATAAAAAGTAAACGGAATGAGTCAGAAATGCTTTTCAATTCTCATGTTGCTAATGCGTAGGTCAGGATATTAAGCACACACAGCAAACCCTGAACTTCAGTAGCTCCATGCCAGAGCCTTGCATTCTGTTCCTACCACAGTGAGTTAGGAGACCCTCATTCAATTTGTAGCCAAGCCACCCCGAGCTTTCCTAGGCCTGAGGAATAGTGTAAGAGATGGAGGGGATGTACTGGTTCTTCACTGTCTCATCCTGGATATGGTACTTTTCACTGCTGCTTGCATTTCATTGACCAGTACTAGTCACAAGGCCCAGCCTGAAAGCAAGGAAGGCTGGGAAAGGCAGGGCAACATGCGGGTAGTTGGTGGGCACCATCTCTGTCGTAGCCACTTCTTTGGCCTATGCCATTGGAGAGATTGTACAAGCTCCTCAAGCCTCATATGCCTCAACTTTGATGGACTTCCTCATTCCTACTGCAGGTAATGTGCAAAAATTAAAGAAGATATCCACAAAAAAATTAGTGCATTGCTTAGCAGATAGAAATTGATCAACATCAGTGTTACCTTGTAGACTGAAACAAATGCAAAGTAAGGTTCTTTGGCCACAGGCAAGATACGTAAACTAACCAATGTAAGAAAATATGGAATTGTTTGCAACTATTGGGGAGAATTTATAGAATACAAATGGAGACAGAAGAGCCAGATAGTAAAAGAGAAAACTATTCGGTCTACTGCAAATCCCTTGGGAAATCCTCACTGGTCATTTTGATAGTCACCCTTTCTAAGACTCCATATGAGGAAAAGGTTATTGTTTTAAGGAAATTTTGGGCTCCATTGCTAGAAAAAGAGCAGGGTCTGAGTGCCCACAGATAACAGATATGCACTCGCTCTGTTCAGAATAAGTCAAGTACAAATCAAGCAAGGCTCAATTACAGTAGGTTAAACAAGAAGCACAATCAGTTGGTACATTGACTCAGTAATGCCCCAAGGACCTGTACCTGCTGTGCTCTCTGTGCCATTCTTAAAACATTGCCTCACACCGTAGACTTGCAATATGGACACCCCGTTTCCAGGAGGAAGGAGGAAATTTGGTAGCAACAGACCCCAGCATTATATATTTTTGGGCAAAACCATGGCAAATGGCTGCTTCCAGTTTCATGGAATCCTGACTAATTCTTTTTATATTTTGAAACATCCTTTGGTAGATTTAAACAATGGGTAAAAGGTTAGGCGTAAAAGAATGGATCTAGTCAACTCTAGTGTCCGCCAAATGGCCACAGTTTAACTTTGTTTATAAGCCCATTTGTTATTTTAAGTGGGAGGTGAGAGAAAAACCTACCTGGCCTCAATGTAATGTTTTATTGGTTCTCCTCCAAGTAGGACAGAAATGTCTAAAAAATGACTTCCTGGGGTCTGCAGAAACCCCTCCTATCCCAGGAGAACTTCAGTAGCCCCAGGTACAATGAGTAAACTGGCTGACAGAGGATTTTCCTAGAAGCTGGGTTCTGAATTGATCTCTGCATTTTTAAGTTCCCTCCCTAGTTAACTGATTCAGTCTATTCCTGCACAGTCTGCCTCCACAGCCATACATCAACAAAAAAAAGATAGGATACTATCCCAAAATGTTGACATGCTCTGCAGAGGACCTGATCCAATCTACTTGCTCAATATTTAAAAGCTGGTTGCTGACACACTGCTTGAAGCAGGCTTTCACATGTATTAGCGTAAAATGAAAGAATGTTGAGAAAGGTGCAAAGGGAAAAATACTATCTGTGTGGAGCGATATGAGTCCTTAGATGAGTACAAGTATCCCGGTACTTTTTGTCTTGACCTTCCCATCCCTTCTCTCACTTTTGACTTCTTTTTGTTTTCATTGCAGTAAATCAGTGGGGCTTAGGATAAAATATAGGCATAATACATCTATCTGTTACTACTTGACCAAAGAGCTCACTTTGTTTACATAGTAGCCAGTGTTCACTGGCTGTAATGTGCTACATTCTGTTGTTCTTTGTACCTTATGATAGCAACTGTTGTTAACATTTAACAGTCATTATGTCCCAGGATCTGTGCCAAGTACTTAGATACATGCTCTTCTTCAGTTACCTGTTCTCTGAGCTGTTTTAGATGATGATACCATGGTTTAAGTGACAGCTTTGAGTCAGATTTGCTTTCTTACTTGTCCCTATGGACACAAAATTTGTCATGGGTATAAACCATGGAACACAAAGAGATAAGTGACTAGCCCAAAGCTAACAGAGCTATTAAACAGGAACTAAATCTTCAACACAAAGCTAGACTATTCTACAAGGCTTCTTATTAATGACTGGACACATCTAGGACAAGTTGACTAGCTCCTATCCCAAATACTTGGAGCCAAAAATGTGTTGTATTTTGGAGTTTTTTCATATTATAAAATATTTCTGTACACATAATGAACTATATTGGGGTGGGACTCAAGTCTAAACACTAAATTCATGTATGTTTCATATATACATTGCCTGAAGGAAATGTTTCATAATATCTTTCGTTCACTTGCACTTTGTAACCTGTCATATAAGATCAGGGATGGAATTTCTCATTTGTGGCATCATTTTGACTCTCAAATGATCAGGTTTTGGGAGATTTGATTAGAAATATTCAACCTACACTTCTTGCTCATAGTTCAGTCAAAAGTTACTACACAAAATAATACAGCCATCAACTAACTGGAAGCAACCTGTCTTGCAGTATCAGTCAGGATATTATTTTTTTTAATTCCTAAGACTCAATCTACTAACAAAATTGGAACTAGAACAGTATCTAAATTTTTTGGTAGATCATTGAGTTAAGGCATGGTCTAGGATTACTGCTTAATTGTCATTTTTCATCCACCACTTTAAATACGTAATTAGAAATGTATAGTTAATATAGAACCTTCAGGAGCCTTCTGCATTCTCTGGGCCTCATTTTCCCCATTTGTGATAAAAAGGTAGGTTCCTGCCTGCTATCATTTGACATCTCTTACATTTCAGTTAGGCTGACATCTAAGAAAAGCATAAGGTGATTGCAAAGTGAACACATGGTTAGTAATGTCAGCCAATGGCCTCCAAGTTCTTATGATTATGATCATGATCACTTGTAGAACATAACGTCATGCCAACCACTTTTAGAGCATTTAAGATATATTGTTGAATGTACTTCACAAATATGCTCATTCTTTTCCTTCTCCCTTATTGATGACAAAATACACACACACACACATACACAATGAAATAGATGTTCTAAGTTGGGCAGGCAATCTTGACAAAGCACTGTATAAACTAAAATATAGGTAACATGATAAACATGCACATGTGGAGATCTCTATATGGAATAGTGGTATACTGGACCCGGCGTGGTGGCCTGGTGGCTATAATCCTCACCTTGCACTTGCCAGGATCCCATATGGGCATTAGTTCATGTCCTAGCTGCTCCATTTCCCATCCAGTGCCCTACTTGTGGCTTAGGAAAGCAGTAGATAACAGCCCAAAGCCTTGGGACCCTGAAACCGTGTGGGAGACGCAAAGGAAGAATCTCTTAGCTTCAGATTGGCTCAGCTCTGGCCATTTCAAGGACTTGGAAAGTAAACCAGCAGGTGGAGGATCTTTCTCTTTTGTCTTCCTCCCTCTGTGAATCTACCTTTCCAATAAAAACAAATAAATCTTAGAAAAAATGGTGTGCTAATGTATACTTCTCCATACTATCTGCCCATGTGTAGGTGACAAAAACCCCAAATCTACTGAAAATTGTCCTGTTATCTAGATTCTATTATATATCCTTCTACTACATGGGTAAGAAAATGAGGCTCAAAGACATAGAGTAGCTCACATAGCTAAGTAGTGATTAATACTGGCAGCCCAACTCCAGAAAATTGATACTACTCACCACTAGACTCATTTCAGAACACACCTAAGCTTTCTGAATTTAAACCCCTTTGGAGAAGCAAGACATCATATCTGGCTGCATGACGGCTAACACACTGGGCTCTTCCCTGGAGCCTGGAAGCTTTTACAGGGAGAGAATACAAAAGTCGTGTCAGTTGGAAGCCTTCCAGGACAGTTGCTGAAGCCCCCAAGCCTCTGCCTGTGATGGCAGGAACTGTCAAGTGAGGCTGCCTTGTGGATATTCTGATCTCCAATATGTCCTGCCTCTTCCCTGCCCAGATAGACACCAATCTGGGCCTCCAGCCAGACAAATGTATTCCAAAAGCCGATTGCATTCTTTACATTCCTGTGTACAAATAGACCCACAGCTACTCATGCACTTGGTAATTCCACATTGAGAATGCACGCGGATGGACAGGGATGCCATGCTATTCCCCTTCACCTCCCCTTGTGATACCTGAAGGAGGCAACTCTGCTGCAGCCTCATCAAGCGTGTGACAGGACTCCTTAAGTAATGACCTCCCATAATGTAATTGAGCTATTCAAGCAGTATCAATGCTTTTGTAGCGTTTCATTTGCTGTGGACCATCCAACAGATATTTAGCATTTTGTTCAATAGGAAATAGGATCAGCAGATGCATGTACCTGCAAGTTTTCTGTTTCTTAACAGATGCTCAAGATTCTGGTCCCTTGATGACTTTGGAAAGCCCAATTTCAACACCAATGATGCAATGTGTTTGGCATTGCAAGGGCCTGTATGCCAAAGTCTACTTAGTGCCTTCTTCCCCACACATTAGGGCTGAGGACCTGAGGACCTTGTGTGGGATGCCTTCAGGTAGTGCCTACCATCTGCTCAGTGTCACTACAGTGAGGACAGTGACCGGTCTCTTGGACACCCAGCCCAGTGACTTGGAGACTACATTCGATCAGATTCTGTTCTTGGGTCTGAAATAAATTTGTGAGCCCTGGACAAGTTAAGTTTTCTGAACCTCATTTTTGATAAGATACAGTGATTTAAATGGAGAGCCTCTAAGTAGCTTGCCTTTTTAGTCAGTTACCTGACCAATAATACTCTCAGCCTGCTATTAAGTTGCACTAAAATAAACTTACTCCCATAATGCTTCTGAAGTATCATTGTATCACTTGGAAAACTTCTTCCAGTCTCTCCTATGGTCCACAGCATCTCCACTCTGAACTATGGTGAGATCCACATTTTAGACTCTACCTCAGTCCCATGATAGAATGTTTGTCTTCCTGTGGCTGAGTTAATTCTCTTAAATTATTTAAACCTCATTTTATGCTATTCCAGGTGAAGTGATTTCATCCTGTTTTTTTAATAGCTGACTTTTTGTCCCACGTTGTCTTCATCCACCCATCAGTGGATGGCCACGTAAGCGATTTCTTGAGGTGGTCTTCGTTTCTCAGCTCTTGTGCCCTGTGCTGCACCTGTCAGGAGTATGCCAGTGTCTCTTCTACAGAGTTCATCTCCCTTCAGTCAGTAATGAAGAGTGGTGTTGTGCCGTTCTGTTGCAGTTCCATTTGTAATTGTTGAGGACTCCCCATATTGTTGACATGGGGGGCTGCACTCATATACACTCTCCCACAGTGCAGGATTTCCTCTTCACAGCCACACCAGCACTTGGTTTTGTCATAGCCATTTGAGTGAGGATACTATCACTATGGTTTAAGTTTGTATTTCCCTAATAAGATGTTCCATGTTTATTTATTTATTAATTGGCTACCTGAATGTCTTCCCTTGAAAAGTAGATCCTTCTGACCATTTCAAGTAGATTATCGCGCTGCTTTTGAGCTCCTCAATATATGCAGATACTATTTGCAATTTTTTATAAGATTTGTTTTTATTGAAACTCAGATATCCAGAGAGCAGAGACAGAGGAAGATTCTCCTTTTCATGATTCACTCCCCAAGTGAACACAACAGCCAAAGCTGAGCTGAACCGGAGCCAGGAGCCAGGAGCTTCTTCTGGGTTTCCCATGCAGGTGAGAGTCCCAAGGCTCTGGGCTGTCCTCGACTGCTTTCCCAGGCCACAATCAGGTTGCTGAATGGGAAGCGGGGCTGCCAAGATTAGAACTGGCACCTAAATGAGATTCTGGCATGTGCAAAGCGAGGACTTTAGCTGTTAGGCTACTATGCCAGGCCCAATTATTTGTAAATTTTTTCTCTTGTTCTTTAAGTTGTCTGTTTTGCTGTTTCCTTTGCTGTGCTGAAGCTCCTTGGCTTCATGTAATTCCATCTATTTCTGTGTTTTGGGGATCTAATTCAAAACATCCTTGACAATTCCAGTGCTCTCAAGCATTTTCTCTTTGTTCTAAGTTGCAGATACTAACTGATGCCTCTAGTCACTTTTGAATTGATTTTTGTATACAGTGAGAAATTGGGAGTGTATTTTTCTTATTCTGCTTGTAGATATCACCACTTCCATTGATTGAAAAAAAAAAAGTACATTCTTCAGTGTATTATCTGAGCACATTTGTCCAAAAGTCCACGTGAGAGCTGTCTGTTCTGTTCTCTTGGTCTATGCATCTGTCTGCATTCCAGTGCCATGCTGTATTTATGCACCTTTAAAATACATGAACAAAATATACTTTGTAGCATATTTTGAAGTCAGCTTTCTGGTGTTTGTTGTTATTGTTCAATACTGCTTTCATTATTTAGTGACTTGTGTTTCTACTTAAATTTTAAAATTCTGAACTTCTATGCAGAATGTCATTAGATCTTTGATAGATTGTACTTGTCAATATAAATATTTTAACCATGTTGATTCTTTGATTCCATGAACAAGAAATGTCTTTTATTTGTTTATATCCTTCATTTTTTATGAATGATTTGCAGTTTGATTTTAAAGATCTTTCATTTCTTTTCTTAAGCTTATCCTGGCTACTGGCAGCTTTATATTTTTATAGCTATTATAAACGAGAGTGTTATCTTAAATTCTTTTTGTATTGTTCACTATTGGCATATAGAAACAGCTGGTTATCTAAATGTTAATTTTGTATCAGACAATTTGGTTCTGAATTTGTTTGTTCTGTCTTTTGCTTGGAGACTTTGAGGTTCATGTAGGATTATGCCATCTACAAACAGTAACAATTTGTGTTCCTCGTTTCTAACTTGGATGCTCTTTTGTCTTTCTCTTGCTTGATTATTCTGGCTATGATTTCTAACATGGTGTTAAACAAAAGTGGTAAAAGTAGTCATCCTTGTCTTGTTCCAGTTCTAAGGAAAATTTCAGCTTTCCGCTATTCAATATGTTAACTGTTGGCTTGTTACAAGCAGCTTTTCTAGTCTTTGCATCTATTCCTTCTATACATAATTTGTTCATAATTTTTTTAGCATGAAAGAGTGCTAAATGTTAAATGCTTTTTTTCATCTGTTGATAATCATATGATTTTATCCTTTGTGGTAATCTTATTCATTGATTTCCTTATGTGAGCTGCCTTTGCATCTCTGGGATGAGTCTCACTTGATTTTGTGCTGTTGGGTGTAGTCTTACTGTTGTGACAATTTTTTTTTTGCGTGTTTGTGCTTTGAGAATATTAATCTGTGGTTTTCTTTTTTTGTTATCGTGTTCTTGTTTAGTTTTGGCATCTGGGTAATAATGAACTTGCTATAGGAACTTGGAAGCATTCCTTTCTCTCCAAGTTGTTTTGAATGATTTATGAATAATTTGTCTTTGTTTAAATGTTTTGTAGAATTTAGTAGTAAGGTCTGGAAGTTTCGCTTTGATAGAAGGGTTTTCATTACTGAAGCAAGCCTGTTGTTGCTGGTTTGCTCTTGAATTCCTTTTCTGTAATTCAGTCTTGGGAAGCTCTATGTGTCGAACAAGTTTTGGTTATTTCTACTAGAAATATTATATGCCAATAATGTATGGGCATATAATGATTCATACCAATCTCTGACAATCTGCATCTCCCTTTTCATCTCTTATTTTATGTGTTTTGTGTTCTTTTTTTTCCCTCTAGTGTATCTAAGGGTTTGGCAGCTTTATGTTTGACTAGCCAGTTCTTCATTTGGTTGACCTGAAGGTAGAGGCCATGGAACTCTCCTTAGCCATGGATTTCACTTTGTTTTTTTTTTTGATGTAGGTTTCGTTTCCCAAGAAAATCCTCTAAACACTGCCTTTGCTTATCTCCTGGGTTTTCACATGTTTTATTTCCATCCTCATTCCGTTTCAAGAAATTATTAAAGTTCCTTATTTCTTCATTATTCACTGGTTATTAGGAAGAAGTTGTTTAATCTCCAGGTTTTACAAAGTTTCCATAAATTTCTTGTTATTTATAGTTTATTGTATTATTATTTAAAAGATGCTTGATATGATTTTGGTGTGGCCTGGAGAATACTGAGGTGTTGTTCAAAATGTGTATCCCTCAGTTGTTGGAGAATGTTTGGTGTAGGTTCTTTTAAGCCCATTTCATCTAGTATATAAGTTTAATTTTTGTTGTTTCCTTGTTGACTTTCTGCTAAATGGACTGTTGCTGAGCACAGGATGCCATAATCCCTTAACTGTTTTATTGGAATCTGTCACTCCTTTTAGACCTGCTAATGTTTGCCTTATGTGTATTGACACACCAAAAATGTGTACATATGTATTTGTAAATGCTTTTGGACTGAGTCATGTATCACTATATAACAGCCTTCCTTTTCTCTATCTACTAATTCCTATTAAAAGTCTATTTTACCTAATATTAGTATTAGTATATTTGGTTTTTCTTTTAAAATTTTTTGCTAGGTTTCATTTGCATGGACTGTTATTCCATACTCTTTGTGGGGGCTTTTAAATTTTTTTTGAAGATTAGTTTCATTTATCTGGAAGGCTTAGTTACAGAGGTAGGGGTGGGGCTATAGATTTGCATCTACTGATTGATTCCACAAATGGGCACATAGGCTAGGGCTGGGCCAGCCTGAAGCCAAGGACTTCTTCTGGGGCTCTCCTGTGTATATCAAGGCCCAAGGACTTAGGCCATCTTCCACTGCTTTTCTGGACACATTAACAAGGAGCTGGATCAGAGTTGAGCAGCCAAGATTCAAGCCAACGTTCATTTGGAATGCTGGCATCACAGCTGGAAGCTTTACTTGCTACGTGACAATGGTCTGTCAGGGCTATTTAAACTTTGTGTGAGCTAAGGTGAAATGTTTCTGATAAGTGTCTCATAGTTGGTCTTTTTATTATGAATATTTTGGGTTTTTTTCTGAGTTTTGTGTTGGTTTGAGTTTTCTGCTTTATTTTTCTTTTTCCTTATAATGTGTTCCTTTGTAGCTATGAGGGTTTTTTTTTCCTAGTAATGTGCTTTTCTTTCTTATTTTTGGAGTTTTTTAGTTTTTACTTTTGGATACCATGACATTCACAGAAAGTGTCTTGATTATAACAGCTGTTTGAAAGTGACACTATGTTAACATTGATTGTAAAAGCTAGGCAGATAAAAAATGTAAGCTGCTGCTTCTTGCTCTTTTCTTCTTTCTCATTTCTTCATTCTTCATTCTTTTTCTTATTTATTCCTTTTTTCTTTCTTTTAAGCTTTGCACTGCGTTTACATTCTCAATTCTTGTTTGAATCCAAATTTAATATCTTCCCATTTGATGCTGCAGCAAATTTCACCATAAGCTTTACTAATTTCTCTTTGCCCTTCTTTCTCCTTTTCTTCTCCAACTGTGTATTTTCAAATAGCTGCTTTTATTCTCGTTAATTCTCCTTTGTCTAATCTATTCTGCTAATGATGGCTTTTGAATGTTTTTAATGCGAGAATCTTTTGAATTATTTCCATCTCTTTAACTTTCTCTGTTAGAGCTTTGAATTGCTGGTGTTTGTTTTGAATATTAAGTTGCCTCAAAAAAAGTCCCTGGAGTTCTCCATCTGATAGTTTGCACATGTCAGTTGCTATATGGTCTGTATCTAGTATCTTATTTTGTCCATTAGGTAAGTTCATGATTCCTTGAACATTTTGATGCTTGTTGTAATACAATGTTACCTGCACATTGAAGAATTAGATAATGAATCTGGTCCTTGTAATTTGGTTTTGTATTTATCCTTCCAGAAATTCTAAAATGCATTTGTTTTTCTGGGTCAGTGAACATACCTGCTTTTTGAGCACCAGATGGAGTCCAGAGTTGAGGATTGCCCTGAACCTTCTCTCAGGCTGTTGTTCCTATTTTAGCAGTAGATGGCATCCCAAGCCCAGATGTATCCTAAATCTATAGTTTCTCATTGAGGGTTGGGTGAGCCTGGGTGCCTTGTCCACAGTTACTGGTCTGTTAGGATTCTGCCTGGTTCTAGAACTAAGTATGAAGAGATCAGTCCTACCTAGGCACTTATGCAGCAACTTTCCCCCCCTAAGTAGATAATTGTTCTATGTTTTACTGCTTTTGCTTGAGGAAAGAGTGGGTTGGACAGTTCCCTAACCACCAGCACAGCGTTGATTCACAGCCAGACTCCACAGTCCACTGTGATTAGTTTAACATAGTGAAAGGACAAGAGCCCATGCTTCCTGCTTGTAAGAGACTCTCCTGGCCTAAGATTTGTGTATTCAGTCACAGTGACACTTCTCAGAATGTGAGTCTGATCAACTAGAGCCATGGATCTCTGCATAGCACCCAGATATTGCAGCGGGTCCAGATACACCATTCCAGAGACTGATACCATTAGAATTTGTCCAGTGCTAGGTTTCATTCACCAGCATTGACTTTGAGGGCATAATCCCATGCTCACTGTACTGTTTGATGCTTCAGAAGGAACATTCATGCTCCTGGCTGTTACCTGAGGTTAGGGGAGTATGGTGGATGGATCCATCTGGCTAGCAAGGATCTAGGAGTTTATTCTGCAGGTAGTGGCCTGAAACTAGAGGCAGTGGGACACTCCTTAACCCTAGATTTCACTGTGGTTGTCCTGATAATTTGGTTTCAAGTTTTAAAGTCTGGGCTTAACTTCTTCTCATTCCTGCTAGCAGGAGCCACCTCTCAGCATATTGTGTTGCTCAAAGTTTGGAGAGGAATGACATGGACAATCTATTTTTCTTTTCCACTGTGGCTTTTTCTTAGTATTACATTAAAATTGCTGTCATTTCTCACTTCAATTTCTTAGCACTGTGAAGATAGTTTACTGTATGAATAATTGTTCAAATTGGTGAATATGCAGAGACAATGGCTGTAGTATCTTACCAGTTGCCATCTTGCTCCCAACTATTCCTAATTTTTAAAACAAAGCAGTTGATTTAATTCATTTTCACAATAGAGCAGTTCTGTCCATAGATACTCCCATTCCTACTAAGTCACAGGTAGCTGTGTGTTCTGCATAGAACTTACACACATGCTAATTGCTGTTTAGAGACCCTGGAGGCTGACATGGTAGACTCCTCACATGTTCTAACCTCATGTCTTCCTTTTTTAAAATTAATTTCTATTGAAAAGGCAGTTCTGCAGAGAAAATGATATAGAGAGAACGATCCTGCATCTGATGGTTTATTCCCCAATGGCCACCATGGCCAGAGCGGAGCCAATCCCAAGCCAGGAGCCAGAAGCTTCTTCCCACTTGGGTGCAGAGTCCCAAGGTTTTGAGTCATTCTCCACTGCTTTTTCAGGCCCTAAGCAGGCAGATAGATGGGAAGTGGAGCAGCTGGTCATGAAACAGTGCCCATATGGGATGCTGGTACTTGCAGGAGGAGGATTAGCCAGTTGAACCATTATGTTGGCCCCCTCATGTCATTTTAATTCCTCTATGACTCATCAATGTGACTTTATGATAACAGTGCCTTGTCTCATCTCTGAGAATATGTCAACCTATGGAGCAATTAGTTGTAGGATACATAACATGTGACTAGGCGCTCTAATAGGTCCCACAGGAAAAAGTAAATTAGAAAGAAACAAACCACTAATGATGACACAGATTTGGGGAGGAAAATTCCTAGCTTTTTCTTCTGCAACACTTGCCCTGGCATTCTTTTTTTTTTTTTTCTTTCCCATAATGAGCTCTTTCCCAAACCCCCCAGAACCAACCTCAAAATTATTTTAAACTGTGACGTTCTCAAATCCCTGGTGTTTCTCCATTTTCACGAAAGTTTATTCCACTAGTTCTCACCCACACATTTGCTAAAAATTGCTCATACTTGCTGAGTGTTTGACAGTGAGGGCATCGTTAAGGATGCTGAAGTCGAGAATGGTGAGTTTAATTCTATAAGAACACTAAGCAAATAAATTGCAGGACCAGTATAGAAAATAGGATATGAAGTTTCAACCTTCAATTCCCTTGCCAACAAGAATACATTTTGGAAATCTTAGTATCTATCTTGGGCTACTAAAGCAATTATATTTATTTCAAGTTTCTTTAGAATTTCACTTTACACTTAAAAGTTTTTTCTGGGGTCATTTGTTCTATTGTTATTTTCAATTTTAACAATGTGAGTACAGTTAAATTTTTTTGTATAATTAAACTCTTTTGTATGTGATCACTCACCTTTGTTCCCTCAATGATTAATAGGTTCTGGTACATTTGGGGGTGGGAGGTATCCAATGTATTTCAGCTTGAATCTTGGTTCCATTCCTCATCAGATATATGATCTTGGGCAGGTTAATGTCACTGAATGTTCAACAACATAGCATTTTTTCAACTATGTTAATGTATTGTTGAAAGATGCAGAAATAGCTAACTGACTCATTTGTTGAGCAAGTATTTGTTAAGTACCAACCATGTACTCCATATCCAACCCCAGTAGTTTCCTTTCTTCATCCAATAGCAGTTCTCCTGAGAGATATTCCTGATCATCATGACTAAAATTTTTCCATTCCCAGTTTCTTTTCATAACATCACCTTGTATATTGCTTTTGGAGAACTTTTCACAAGTTATCAGTGGTGTGTCTGGTTGTATTTATTATTTACTCTTTCCCTTTAAACTGGAGGAGAACTGAACTTAGCAACCTTTCTGATACTAAGTTCCCAACACTCAACTAGGGCCTGGAAGAACAGGAGTTGACCTTCTAACTCCTTATGACTCGAATGAATGAATCCAGAAACAGAGCATACTTAACTCTTCACTTGACCTGATTCAGAATTACTACAGACATGTAAAAAATCTTAAGATTTTAAGACCCTCCTCTTTATGACATTTTCTTGAGAGTAAATGATGATACATTTTGTAAGATAGGTACAAATCAAAGTGCAAAATTCAGAAGAGGTAGTGTGCATGAGGGAGACATGAAAAATGTTACACAGAAGGTGGCATTTGAGTGGAGCCCACAACATTTGCAATTGTTCCTGGGTAGAAGCCCTTCCTCAGTTAAGCTTATGTTAGTTCCCAGGAAGAAAGAGAGCTGAGAACAAAGATTTTTCTTCAGACATGTTTTGATTTGCACTTCTAGTGTTTTCCTACCATTGCGGAACCACCACATTGCATGTGTTACTCTCCTGGGAGAGAAGAAATATCTTTCCTTAGCTGGAACCATGATGATAAGGAGAAAAAGAGAAACACAACCCTCTCCTTCAAAGGTTTTGTGCCTTTCAGTAAATGAACCTGAGAAATAATCAGGAAAAGAAGAAAATGATTGTTAATTTGTTTTGTATATACATCTAGTTTATTGTGTACCAATGCACTGATGTTAGAGTGCATACTAACTGAATGTGGGAGCTTCTTTTGTTTAATATAAAGTAATTATTTCCCATATCATTTAATACAGTTCTATCACATTATATGTTATAAGCATACAGCATTTCAGGCATATGCTATTGCCATTAGATGAACACTTGTGTAAAGAAAAAGAAAGGGCAGGGGATTGTGGATCCTGAAGGAAGTTGTGTCAGGAAGCTAAATGCTCCAACATGGGAGGATGCTCAGTTTCAAAATTTGACTCTGTAATAGAAGAGGCAGGGCATAGGTTAACTACTACAACTTCATTTTCTGCACCTTGAAATAGGAACAAGTGAGGACCACTGTTGCCTGTTGTAAGCCTAAGGACTACATAAGAACTTGGCCTCACATTGTTCTACAAATGTCGACTTCCCATTTAAAGGAAAATACAAAAGGCAATAGAAAGTAAATAGAAGATAAAGAGATTCTTGGACCTCAAGGGAATAGCCACCCAGCCTGAGAGAACTGGAGAGAGACCTGAAAATAAAGCTGGGAATGGGGATAGGCAGAGACCAGGTTATCTGAGAGCCAGAGAACTTCACATCAGGTCTGGATTTTATTCTAAAGGCAATGAGAACCCATAGGGAAGTCTTAACAGAACTTAATTGATGAAAAACTGCAGCTTCTTGCTACAGAACACAAGTTTTAACTTAGGTCAATGTTCTAATCAAAATCATTGTGAATTTAAAGTTACCTGCATATCGTGTTGCCTGAATGTGGAGAAAATTACCCTGATGATTATTTTGTAAGGATGCATGTTTTCTGCCAGGCCTTTTGCCCATATTCTCCATTTTTCTTTGAAAACATGACTCTTCCCATTTTATAGGCCAGATAATTAACTTAAAGGTTAAGTAGTTTTTTTATGTTTTTTTTGAAAATTTATTTGAAAGGTAGTTATTGAAAGATGGGGGGAGAGTGAGAGAGATGGAGACCTCGCGTCCACTGATTGACTTCCCAAATGGCCATAGCAGCTGGGACTAGGCTAGGCGAAAAGCCGCAAGTCCTGAATGTCATCTGTGTTGATTGTGTAGGCACAAGTGTGCAAGTACATTAGCACAATCTGGATTTGACATAGAGCAACTGAGACTTGAATCAGCACTTAGGCCACTGTCACAGCAGTAGCTACCTGAAGTGCCACGATGCTGGCTCCTAAATAATTTTTTTCCATTGATAAAATTTCAAGAAAACCATAGCTAATTAATCTAAGCTAGAATGTTTCTATCAAACTTCTCCACAATATCTTACCGGGAAGGCACTCTTAAAAAATTGACATCACATCCCCAACTCCTCCCCTTTTCCCAAAACTCCCCCCACCCTCTGCCTGGCATTGCTTGTTCTCAAGAGGCCTTGTTTACCCTTTCTCCCTCTGCTTCCATTGAAACTCCCTAAGGATGGATTCTTTCTGCCTACTGATGCATTCCTAGTGAAAGTGTATGCTAAGTCCTGAAAGTCTTGTTGCTTCTATCTGTGGATCTCCATTCCAAAAATATTACTCAGACAGCAGTATGTGAAACACGCTGGCTGTGAGTGACAGGAAAGTCAGGGCAGCCAGCACATCAGTTCTGTGGTAGAAGGAAGACAAGATTTGCACTCTTCTGGCTGAGAATCTCCACATGTGCTCTGTGTGTCTGGATGGACACCAGCTCGTTCTTGTGCTAAAAGCAGGTCTGTCCCTGAAGCCTTGGGATTAGACTGCCCTCGCAGAGGTTAAGCAGTCAGAGCTCAAAGGCTAAGGGGAATACTCAGTCCACAAGGAAGGTAGGAAGACTGCAGTCACATGGTATGTCAGTGCAATTGCTGAAAGACACAGGGATGGGTGTCCAGACACCTGGATTCTACCCAACCCTTGGTCATTTCAACCAAGTGACCTGAAGTTCTCCATATGCCTGATCCTCCATCCTATTGAGCCTGTATGCATGGTGAACTTGATTTGAGATGGCTTATCTTCACACTCTTTTTTTTTTCCTCACAGAAAATCTTACTTTATACTGTGACAATAACAGGTCTACTTGAGACATTGTGACAAAAAGGTATGGTGTTTCAGGTGTCAGGACAAACCATATTGTGAATTTATCAACACTTTGAACAAGATTTTTGATTCTCAGTAGCACCATATTGCAAAAGGAGGGTAGGTGTATGTGTGAAATCTGTTATTTATTGTAGAAATAGCATCCGCTGTTTATCAGTTGGCATACCTGACACCCATTCCATGGTGGCTTGAATCTGAAATCACATGACTCAAACTGTCTAGAAAGTAGAAAAGATGACAATGCTAAGAGCAAAGGGCCAAATATTGAAGGGAAAATGTAATGACATAACATACTGCATCGCAATCAAGGTGCTTCTACCACCTCTCCTTTGCTTCCAGATTCTAGTCAGGTATTCAGTGCCCCATCCTCCTAGAATAAAAGCTCTCCCAGATTCAAGAAACAAGCTGGTTTATTCCTTGGCCAAATAAAAACTTTGTTTCAGCAGTGGAAAAACCTTGAGCTGGCTTCCAGATTAAGGTGAAGAAGATTCTGAGAATCTGCCTGGGTGTTGAGAGTTCTGTTGCCTTTATAAAGCCAATGAAAAACCAAACTATTGAAACTTTGAAGCAGAGAGGCCAGAGGTCTGTAAGTTGGTGCTGTCTTCTCTTGGCCTCTGCTGCATTTATATTTTTCTAACAATTTGTCAAAAGCACCGATTTTTCTTTTCCCTGAGCTCATTAATTTCCCAACATTCATATATTTCTCCTATCTAATTAGGCATCACTTCTCACATGTTTACAGTAGCGAATGCCCATGGGCCAAGATTGTTTTGCTGTGTACAAAGAGCCCAGCCCACAGTCATGGTCTGGATGACAACTGCATGCAGAGGCAAGCAGAACACATATTGTTAAACACTTGCAGTCCGTGGTTTCAGGCTAAGCTGCTGCGCAGCCAACAGATCAGGCTGAAAATCAGAGCAGTCACTCAAGCTGAAATTCTACTACCACACTGAAACCAAGTTCTTAGCTGACCTTCCAAAAAATTGGGAGACACAGATGATGGCCAAATTTCCCAAACTAGCCAGTTTTGGTCAGCATGATAATGAAGAATCCCAATGCTCTGTCATTTTTTAAAAATAGTAAGTTGCTTTTCAGGGCTCTGTTATTTTCTTTTCTTCTCTTCCCTAGTCTCCACTTTATAAAGAAAGTAGCTCTGAAGCGGTGGACAAATTTTTGTTACTCAGGTATCGAGATTTTTAAAAGCCTATTTTGCATCTATAAAAATCAACCTCTGCTCAGCTCCCTGGAACATTCATTCTGCTTCTTGGAAAGAAGTGTTAACCAATTCTAGAATGGCAAATGAAACCAATTAAAATTTTTGCATTGTTGTGATTTTGTCTCTTGACCCAAGAAAAATCTACAAAGGAGTCCACCCGTAAGCCTCTTTTTCAATACATTAAGCAAATATTTGAGCAGCTACTCTGTGTTGCAAGCGCCCATTATTTCAGTTGACTGAGATTTTTGCAATGAACCAAAGAAATATCTGCCTCCCAGTGTCAGCTAATTTGTCAGGGAGAAGCATTCCTTAGAATGCTTTTAAGGAAAAAGGAAAGAAGCAGGTGAGAGAGTCATGAGAAGAAGGAAGTTACATGCTGCCTGAACCTGGAATTTCCCTGCTCTAACCACGTTACAACAGCACAAGGGCCATCCATCCCATCCATCGTAGTCCTTATTCTGTTAGAGAAGCAAATAACCCTTTGAGTCTGGAGATTAAAACCTTGTAAGGACCAGCTGGATCATTCCCTCGAGTCAGCATGTTTTGATAAAGGACAGGCGAGATCACCTTGGGCTGAGTGCACCAGGCAAGAGGCAGGATCCAGCATCTATATTATAGGAGTGTAGTTTCACCGGAGTGCCAGAAGGTGGCAATGGGGTAAGATACATTTGCAAATAAAGTGTTGGGAAGTTGATTCCTGGTGACCTGTCATAGGAAACACTTGGAGTCCATGTGTTCACTTACACAGGTGCCTGGGAAAAGAACAATACAGAAAACGGACGGTCAGTGTTTACCCTGAAGAGGATATGTGGCCAGTGTGACCAAGGAATAGTGAGGTCGGTGTCTCTGGATTTATTTGAGTAAGGAGAACAAAGTTAGTGTGGTGTCAAAGTAGTGTGGTCAGCTAGTGTGAGAGCTTGTCAGCAATTACACGTCCGGGTCCGTAGCAGGGAGGCATTGGGAGCCACTGGTGAACATTGATCATGGGAGTATTGAGAACTCAGTCTTGTTTCATTCATTGTAGGCTTGTAATGCCTTTTTCCAAATGAAAATTCAGTTCGCATTAGTTAATTACATGAGAGTCTTCAAAAATAAGCATGTACTATTTCTGTCAGTTTTTCTGTACTTATCAGTTGTATTTCCTTCATGAAGTAGAGCTTTGTTTCATCAACTTCGGATATTGGATTACCCAGAAATATATTTTCCACTAGGAAGCAACAATATATGCTTTGGTTGTCTCAGTACCAAAATTTCAAGAAACATTTTTTTTCTTTTCTTCATGCACCTGAAATAAATACAGATATGCCCTGGGTGTGAGAGGGACTTCTCTCAGAGCTTCTCTCAGAGCCTCTCTCAGAGGTGGTTTTTTATTGTGTGTATCGACTGCCAGTGTGGAGCCATTCCTCTGAGTGCTCCTCTGAGGTAGGCTTCTTGGGCTTGGTGGCCTCTGATACCTGGATGGCAAAGAAGGATCATGGAATAGGGGAGACTCCGTATTCCTTCCTAGATTTGGAGTGCAGAGGAGCTAGTTCTGTGTCCTAAAGCTTTGACAATGCCATGTCCTGGCTCCATGATCTTCACTGTTTCGTCTTCAGTCCCAGTGTCCTCCCCAGTTTTCAGGGCTGTGTGAAGTCTTGGCCAGGTGGGCTTTAATCCCTTGAGTCTTGCCCCGTCACTACATTTTCTTCCACACATACACACATGTACATGTACACATTGGACATTATGACAGCACCTTGAAACTAGAGTGCTCTGAATGATATTCTATTCCATCTCAAAAAAAAAAAAAACAACTGTGGTATAATTAACCAAAGCTTTCTATACTTGTTGAATTTCTTTTAAAAAAAAACAAAAACAGATCTTATGTAATTGAGTTATGGATTGAGACAGGAAGAAGTGGAGAGGCAAATCTTACTCTCCCAAAAAGGCCACAATGACTGGGGAAGGGTCAGGCTGAAGCTAGGAGTTTCATCCAGATCTCCTACTTGGGTACAGGGACCCAAGCACTTGAGCCACCTGCTGCTGCTCTGCAGGTGCATTAGCGGGAAGCTGGATCAGAACTGGAGCAACACCCACATCACAGATTGACATGCTATGCCACAACACCAACCTTTCGATGTCTTTAAAGTTCTACCACCTGCTCCCTCCTCAATCCTGAACTAACCAGTCCCCAAGAATGAGACCTGATTTCATTTTCTCTGTGTGCTGACATTTTTTTTTCTTATCTCTCAGTGTTCTTTGCTCTGTAAAGTTAATCGCATTCAACTTTAACTCAGCGTTAAGCTTATAAATGTCTTGAGAACATAAGCTGTTGGGCAGATTTTTCAACTCCCTCCAGGGCTGAAAAGTAGTGTCTGGTTCATAGTAGGGGTTAAGTTGTTCACAAAAAAAAAAATTGTTTAGCAGCTGTAATAATTTTCAAGGGTCTGCTTTTACTTAAACTTATAACTAATATAGAGACCTATTGTTTAATTAGTAACAGGAACTTTGAATAATACATAAGTCAATAATTACATATTCCTCCTAGACGAGTTCAATTTAGAAGAAGATACATACATACAGTAGGATGTGCTGTAAGATACAGAGTCAAAAGCAATAGATGGACTTGCCTAAGGATTTTCTCTTCGCTGTAAATGTTTTCTCCAATACACATTAATCTTCTCATCAACAAGGATGAAATCGACTTCAAAAGGGCAGCAGGGTTTCTCTCCTTTCCCTGGACAGGGGTGCCATGTGGATGCCTTTCCTGAGGAGAGAACAACAGAATCATTCTGTCACGTTTTTTCTCCTGTGAATTCAGACTGAGTTCCCACCCCAGGTGAGACTTAATAACTTTTCCTTTCCATCAACAAGAAGCTTTTCTATTTTTGTAATCACTATAAATTAGAAATCCATACATTTCATCTCGGTTTAGATGAGATGACCATAAACTCCAGCTTCTAGATCTTTCCTTACACGTGATTTTCATGTCCATTTTTTGTGAGGTTATTGGGCAGCCCTCGCAAACACATCTGGTGAGATGACAAACATTCACTAAGGAAGATGCTTTTCTCTAACTTCCCGCTGCTTTAGGCTTCGCAGTCCCCATCTGGGCTTTGCAGGGGGCTCCCTTCCTTGTTAGAATCACAGTGTGCTCCTTGCAGCCACTCTCCTTATGAAAACAGGAGAGCCAAGGACAATCAGAGTCGTGCAGTCCTCCCACTCAGCTCATCTGTTCTCTCTGCTTACTTGTTCATTCACTTATGTATTCATTTATTCAACAAATACTGATTAATCACCTCCATTTTTATATACTCTGCCTATTCCCAGAAGAATCAGAGGTGGCTTATGGGATCAAACATAATGCAAAACAGGGCAGTCAGTGCTACAAACAGGAAGGATGGAGGAGGCATTACCACCAGCTCCAATGGTGCTTGGAATTTGGCCCTGGTTCTGTTATTGCAAAAGATGGCAAGATTTCTAGATTTTAGCTTTCTGTTCAACCCAAATATGCAAATTGACATGCAGAGTATAACTCTTTGCTAAAACTAAGCAGCATTCTTGGAAATCCAGTGGAATGCTTTGTCCTTGTATAAAAACGCATTTGGAATAAATGAAAGAGTAAATGCACTAGCTCCCAAATTATAGGATTTCTATGCCAAATTAAAAAAATTTGCTTGTTGCATAACCATGATTTTGTACTTTTCTTTAAATGAACTTTTACTTAAATTTATTTTTAATGTATTTTTCTAGGGCCAACATTGTTGCATAGTGCGTTAGGCTACTGCTGTTCGCAGCACCAGCATTTCAGATCAGTGCTGGTGCAACCCCCTGCTACTTACCTAACTTTGTGCTAAAAACACTGATAATGCAGTGGGCAATGGTCCATAGCACGTGGGTCTCTGACACTGGAGTTCTAGGCTTTTGGCTTCATTTGGATCCATCCCTGGATGTTGAGGACATTTGTGGAGTGAACCAACAGCTGCAAGATTTCCTTCTCCCTCCCTTTCTCTGGCTGTGATCATCACCTACATAGATAAATCTTTAAAAATACATTTGTCCCTTCAATGAATGGAATACTTGCATCAGTTGCCATAGATGAAGGCTGTTGATAAAAGCAAAGAAACCTTACGTTCCAAAAATGATAGTAATAATCATGTTTTCTGCCTAAAACGCAGAGCCTATGGTATTGTACTTGAGTGTTCAAAGATGAAAGTACTGTACTGATGAGATCTCCCTCTCTACAGCAAATACCCCAGAGGAGCTTCCTAGGATGGGTTATTTTCACTCACAGTGCAAGAGGGTCACACAGTCCAACATGGGGTGATCCCGTTGGTCTGTGATGTGGGTGGTTGAACAAGTTCATGAAGATGATGACACGCTGAGCCAGGAAGTAGAGAAACACGGGAAGCACACTTTATGTCCTTGTCTTTGTACAAAACCATCATGATTTGGCACAGGGCTTCAACCTGGCAGTCTAATTCAGGTCATTCATAGATGACAATAGACCACCTTCAAACCTTCAAATCAGACCTTGACTCGTGACCCATGAATCATTAGCATTCATCCATTAACGGTACGAACTTCAGATATCTTCATGAGCTTGGAAAGCTAAATCATGTTCAAAGCATAACTTCACACCTCTGACTCCCCAAAGTTAACATCTTTCTCCAATACAGCAGTGTTAAGGGTGAAAATCACCCAATCCAGGGTCACTGTGCTGGCACTGCAAGTTAAGCTGTGACCTACAATCCTGACACATCATATAACTGTGCTGATTATACTCCTGACACAGCTCCCAGATCCTTGAGAAGGCAGTGGAGGATAACCCAAGTACTTAGGCCTCTGCTTCCTATGTAGGTCACCAGGGTGTAGAGTAGCCTGACCACTGTGGTCATTTGCCGAATGAATCGGTGGGTGGAAATGCCTCTTTCTTGTATGTAAGTCTCTCTCCTCTGTCACTCTCTTTCAAAGAAATCTTTTTTAAAATTTGTACCTCCTGATTTTTTTTGACTGTATCAATACAAAAGGACACTAAAACAAACAACCCCCCATAAGTATAGACATCAATATTGGCAATATTATTTGTGTCTGTAATTTTATTTCATTTTATACTGCTTAACTATCTGCCTTTCATATGCCAGTCCCAACATGGGAAATACGGATCCATTAAATGAAACTACATCTTGTGGGATACTTTCTTTCCTATCTGAGAACCACAAAAGCTCTTTGGTCCTTAAAACTATTGTGTTTAATGCAATAAATGCAATAGCTGGCCACCTTCACCTATTCCTTTTGTAAGTAACAAGAGCTGTTGCAAGATGATTTAACTGTTTAACAGTTCAGATGCAATTTGGGAAGCGTTATTGGCATAGCAACAGCAAAGTATACTTACTTAGCAATACTACATTGCTTATAAACAATATATTGGGCAGAAAAATAATTTGTAAAATCTTAAAAAATTAATAACTTTTTTCTTGGCTTTTAAAATTTTATTTTTGATGATTACATAGTTGAGCAAATAATTATTATTTTAAAGATTTATTTGAAAACTAGTGTGACAGAAAGAGATCTTTCATCTGATGGTTCACTTTGTAAATGGACATAAAAGCCAAATCTGGGTCAGGGCAAAGACAGGTGCAAGGAACCTTATGCTGTTCTCCCATGTGTGTCTCATGGGCCCAGGTCCTTGGACCATATCCCACTGCATTCCTAGGTCAGGAAAGAATGCTTCTGTTCACTTACTAGTTATGTCTGAGTTTCAAGATATTGAGAAAACACTTTTCTAATGTATTCTACTATTTTTTTTAAAAAAATTCCTATCAATAATGAAAACCACGTAATTTGAGAATAGCTATGCTTAAAGCTCTCAGTGATATTGAGCAATGGCATCTAATTTTAGTGACTTTATTTGCTATCATATTGGCTTTGTTTACCCACAAAGTTGGATGCTTTGCTCTGTCCATTAGACACCACTTTTTTCTCTCCTGTCTTGATGAAATGAGTTGCATCTCAAAACAAAAATTCTAACTCCTACTTGCTTGTAACTCAATATGCCCTAATCTAAAGATAAGGATGTTGTAGGTGTGATTAAGATTGGGTCAGGATAGGGAAGATGTGCAATCCAACATGACTGGTATCCTCACAAAAAGGAAGAGGAATTATGTCTGGAGGCACACTTAGGGGAAAAACAGAAGTGTAGATGAAGGCAGAAAGCCTATAAGACAGGATCCCCAAAGATGGCAGCAAACCACCTACAGCTGGACAGGGGCATGTCCCAGATTCTCTCAGGAGCCACCAGCTCTGAGGACGCTTTGACCTTGGACTTCTGGCTTCTACAACACAACCTCCTGAAATTTTATATTAGACTTCTAATGAATTGATAAATCAATTTGGCAATCACAGCTTGATAATACTGAATCTTCCTACCCATGGACATAGAATATATCTTAATTTATTTAGTCCTTTGATTATTTCATCAAAAGTTCATAGTTTTTCTCACACATCATGGCATCTGTGAATAAACTATCTTCTTTACATTTTATTTACTTTCTTTCATGTTACTGCCTCACCTAGAACTTCTAGTATGATGCTGAGATAATGATAAGAGAAGGACATACTTTCATTTTTTGTATTTAAGTGGGAAATTTTTGATTTTCTTATTATAACGTATGACATGATACCCATAGGGTCTTTGTAGATATTCTGTATCAGAAGAAATTGACTTCTATAGTTTCTGAATTCTCCTCTGTAAAAAATATTGAAGGGGTAAAGGATTTTGTCAAATACTTTTTCGTGTATCTGTTGATCATTGTGTTTTTTTATTTTATATCCATTTGATGTGAAATATTCCATTAATTTTTAAATGTTGAACCAGTTTTGTATACTTGATGTAAGTGTTTTGTTTTAATTTTTGGTTTTTGTTTTCAAGTTTTATTTTAGGTGATGTTTACTTAGTTGATCAGAGTGGGAAGGATCAAGAATTAGGGAAAAGTGGGTGTGATCATTGTTTCCAAACCTTTTATTTCCTCTTCCTCTATCTGGGATGAGGGGGAGAAAAGGGGAGAAACCACACCCGTCCTCCCAACTGCCCTCTTACCCATGGGTGGGGAATGGCCACCCAATATTGGCCCATGATCCCAATGTGGCACACACCTCTTCAGAATATTCATTTCTTATTGTGTGAATTTTGGCAGATTACGTCTTTTTAAGGAATTAAACTTATCTCATTTTGGTTATTAAAGTTCTGGTTCAAAATTATAATGGTCTTTGTATATATATGTAAAATATGAAAATTTTATATATAGATCCTCTTTTTTTCTTAGTTAACCTAGCTAGAGGTTTACTGATTTTATGTACCTTTCCAAAGAATAAGCATGTATATTTTTTAAAGATTTCTTTATTTTTATTGCAAAATCAAATACACTGAGAGGAGAAGAGACAGAGAGGAAGATCTTCCGTCTTTTGATTCACTCCCAGGAGTGCCTGGGTCTGAGTTCCAGCTCTGGCTCCTGATCTCAGCTTTCTACTGATGCAGATGTTGGGGGAGCAGATAGAGGCACCAGATGTGTGGATCCCAGCCACCCACGTTGACAGACCTAGATTAAGTTCCTGGCTTCTGTCTGCTATCTGAAACTGGCCTAGCCAGGCCTTTGGCATGTGAACCAGTTGGATAATGTCTCCCTCCTCTTCCCTCTCAAAGATTAAAAATAAAGAATTTAAAAAGTTGAAAAAGTCCAAAGAAAGTGAATCAAGAATACAGATGTTTTCAGTATGACATTTGGGGAATTGTGGCATTCAAAATCTTTTTAAAAACCAAAATAATGAAGGAATATAGTATTATACCTCTTCTTTGAGATTTGGTAACATGAATAGTGATTAAAAATACAGAGATCTTAATAGCCTTTGGTAATAAAAGATGATAGTAGCCTTTATACAGTTAAAAGAAAGAAAATTATATATGGACTATGTTGAAAGTAAAGGACCTAACATTAAATACTGATCACTTTTTTCTGAGAATATAAGATATTTCATGGTAACAATGTATATGAAACAATTACTCTCTCATCCGAATTCCAGTGAGTCAATCCTCTCTTGAAACTCTAGACCTGATTTTTCTTCCTCTCTATCCTTACAGATGGTGGTATGGTTATTTAGAAGACGAACAGCACAGTTTCCCTGATACTCTTTTGCTGGGTAAGTTTCTGTGTGACATTTTCTTCAATAAGACTGAGTTTTAGAGTATAACTGTGTTTATTGTCTAATTCTTGTTCATCTTCTATTTTCCTTGGGACAAATGCTTTCTGTAAGGTTAAAAGACGTTATGTTGGTACAGAGGTGTGCACATGATATGGTGAATTCAGAGTATTCATTCCAATGGTAATATTCATTCAGAGACTAACACACAATTCAGAATGAACCAAAATCCTCTATTATACTTACTGAGACTTTGAAAGTAAGTCTGAATGTGTGGAGTTTCTGGGGTTCTTTTCATTTTTTGAGTTTTTGTTTTTCATTAATTATTTATTTGTATTGGAAAGGCAGATTTACCGCGAAAAAAGAAACAAAGATTTTTTTGTCTCCTGGTTCACACCACAAATGGACAGAGCTGAGCCAGTCAGAAGCCAGGAGCTTCTTCCAGATTTCCCAGTTGGGTACAGGGTCCAAGGCTTTTGGCCATCCTCTGCTGCTCCCAGGTCACAAACAGGGAGCTAGATGGGAAGTAGAGCAGCTGGGACACAAATTGGCATCCATATGGGTGACTGGCACTTGCAGGTAGAGGATTAGGCAATTAAGCTTCGCAGCAGGCCCCTGTCTGGAGTTTCCAAAGGGCCTCCCACCTTGCAAGTGAAGAGAGCTGTGTTAAGCTGGAAGGAAAGATCCAAAAGCATTTGAAAGTCCTTGGCTCACTGGATATTCCGGTTCTGTGAGCCAAAGAATTTCCCTTTTGGCTTGAGAAGATGCAGAGTAATGGTGGTGACCTCAGTGAAAAAATGTAATGTGGCATAAGTATGCTGAAATCGGAGTCAGAAGATGGTTATTGTGGTCATTGCCTTGATTCTGACCTCTAGTAAAATTGCTCAGTCTTCCTGAATCGTGATATCTCTTATCAGTGATAACCTAATACTAAATCACATATCCTCTGAGGCTGTATTTCATCTTCTGATTTTAGTCAATTCCATTTCTTGAACTAGTAATTCTTAGTTATGTAGCAGTTAGAAGCCATAGAGTGGTAAGCTGCACACACTGCTTGTGACAGCATACAGCTGAGTACAAATCTCTTTTCTAAATGTAAATCACATCACTCTAAATCTCATTGCAAATGTCTACCAAGTAGCTACTCTGCAAATGTGTGACTTGAGCCACAGAGGCTGCCAAACAGTGTGTGTTTGGCTCTGAGAAAACTGATCCTTTGCCCTTTGAGAATCATCGGATCAAATTTGCATTCAGTGATCAGAAAATCATGTGCAAAAAATCAGGATTTGATTTCTTTTTATTGTCCCCTTTATGCTCCAATAGTAACTATCCAAATCAGTGACCCCTTTATGCTCCAATAGTAACTATCCAAATCAGTGATTTCTGCTAAGAGTCACAATTAAAACTTCTAATTCTTTTCATATCTATCACAAATTCATGTGTGCCAGTAAGCTCTGAGACTAGAAATGGCAGTTAAAAAATATAGATGTTCTGTAAGAGTTTCTGCTGAGGGCCAGTGCTGTGGTACAGAAGCAAAGCTACTGCCTGAGATGATGGCATCGCGTAGGAGCACCAGTCCATTCTGCTTCTCTGATGATGTTCCTGGGAAAGACGCAGAACATGCTGCCAATAACTGGGGCCCTGCCATCTGTGTGGGAAACCTGAATGGCTTTCCAGATTCTGCTCTGGGCCTGACACAGTCCTGGATACTGGGTACTGGAGCATTTATCCTCCTATATTAAGCCCAAAGAAATGCATATGTGTTATATTCAACTATATACAAATTATTTAAATTATCACGAACGATGACAATTGTGTTTTCATCACTTTGACAGGGTGCTATGTAGCAAGCTACTGAGAGGTAGAGATAGACCTGAATCTTAAAGATTAAGACTCACACTTAGGATAAGAGCTTACTTGAAACTTGGAAAATGTCATTACTACTTATTGGATACAGACATTAAAAAGCCCAATTCTAATGCCAGACAAGTGAGTTCCCCTAGTTGGGTTGTATTACAGTCATTCCCCACACCTTCCCACACCCCTTTCAACAGAAATTACTTCCATTGTACTCACATATATTCAGTGATAATAGCTATTATTTGTATGGGTTTTTTTTAATTTAAATTCATTTTTAAAATTTCTTTTACATAGATGAGGAAGTTTCAGACCCAGGTAGGTCTCTGGGTGGGATGAGAAGGGACTGGAAACAGGAGGAGTTGGGTGAGGGAGAAGACCCCCACAATGCCTACTGTGCCTACAACCAAGAGAGTAGGAAGATGTTGGCCACTCCTTGTTCCCAGATCACTTCAGCTCTGGGGGACAGAGATGATCCCCTGATTTTATCCCAGGGACCCTGATGGGGAATGTATATTCTGAAGGCATTTGAGTAGTCTTTATTGTCTTGACATGGTTGTGGCTTCATTTAGTCAGGTATGAAATATCACTTCCCTTACTTACCGACTGCCTGTGTCCGTTTCCACATGACCATAGTCTTAGATACTTGGTAGAGAATTTGCCCTCTGCTGTTGTCTGGCTTGCTCTTCCTTCCATTTTCCATGAGGCACTGAAGGTTCCGTGTTGCATCAAAGAGGCTGGCTGCATTGTCTGTCATGTGCATCCCTGAAACGCTGCTTGCTTTACACAAAGCAGCAACGGCGGTGGTCCAAGCCCACAACATGTACCCCATGGCCGGACCCAGACTTCCATGGGATGTTCCCTGAGGTTGGGGATTGAATGTTTTGTAGACAATTTTGCAACTGAATAATGTAGCAATCTTAACCATAAGGAGGTATGTGGATGACTTGCACACATTTAATTTTCATGATGGCTCTCTGGAAGTTTGTATATGTAGAACTTGAGACCCAAAAAGATTGGTAAATTATCTAAAACTGCATAGGTAGCACTTGATGGAACTAAGCCACAAATGCAAATCTGCCTGAGCTAAGTCCACATTCTTTGTTCTGCTACTGTGTGCTCTCTAGTTCGTAATGAAATGCAGACTCCATAGGCTGTCATTTATAAAATGGAAGCCTTCATTTCTTCATACAAAATTCTTGCTGTTCCTTAACATATATGCTCTTTTCTAGCTACACGTTGCTTTTTATTGTCTTTACGTTATAGTCCATATTTCAGCTCTATTGTTTGCCCTTTCTCCCAACCTTTTCGCTTTGGCTCATTTATCCTCCTGTGTTGTACCCATTCTCGTCTTCCTCTTCAGTAACCATTAACAAGTACGCAATGACTGGCCCTTATCCCTCTTGTCCGTGAACTTGTGGCTACTAGGGGCATCGTATCCAAGGAGAAAATTGTGTTGAAGTAGAAGTGACAGAAAAGGTTGAAAATGACCCTATTCTAGTGCCTTCAGGTCAAAAAATATTAGAAGAATTAAATTCAGAATCACTATCCTATCTCATAGTTTTAGGAGTGAACATTGTCCTCACTCTTAGGTAGATTGCAAACATAAAACCAAGAATTTCATGTGTCTTGTATTACATGGCTTAGAAAGAGATATTCAATGAATATTTGGAATATTCTTGTTCAACAAGTACATGTATATGTTTTATTTTCTGCCAGCTTTTCTGAGGAGTGTTTGCTGGAATGTATGTGTTAACTAATATACATCTGTGTGCCCACGATATGTTTTGAAAAAGCAAAAGGTTATTGTAGTGAAGAATAATGATTGCAAAGGATTGGGATAAGTTCATGAATTTATGAATCAAGACTAAGAGGTACCGATAGATGTGTGTGTTATTTGGTAAATATCCTCTCTGAAGGTTAAATGTGGCAGTTTCTGTTGTATTGGTTTTATAAATACACACACACACACACACACACACACACACCAATGTTAGTGAGTCTGCAGAGAGATGTGAGAACTCTGTGCAGTCTCTGTATTACTCAAAGTTCACCCAAAGAAAGCCAGTATGAGATTCTTTGCCATAGCAAATAATTCACTTCTGTGTTTGTTGGGACTGGCTAGGGCAGCATGAAATCCAGAATATAGGCCAACTGGAAGGACTGAAAGGGTGCTTTCTTCTGTAAGGAAGACCAGGTTCTGTTTGTGTGACCCCCGCCCATCTAACTGGATCAGAACCAACCATATGACTTGTGATAATTTCTCCTATTTAAAGCTGATTATAAACTTCAATAAAAATTTCAGAAAAGCACCAAACAGCGCCTGTATTAGAGTTAAGTAACTGGAGACTGTAACCTAGATGAACTATCCCATGTCCAAAACCCTTTCAATTAAGGTTTGTGAACCTTCCCTCTCCCAATTTTGTTTGGGTTTCCCTTCAGAAGAACAAGGAGGACATTGTGTTAGATCAGCTGCCTATGCAGATAGGAGAATTTTGCTATCTTCGATTAATCCAACTACTAAAGAAAAACTGTTCTAATTTTTTGTTTTATAAAACATAAGATGTAGATTTATTTATATTTATATATTTAAATGATTTTATGGTATACATGTTATTACAAGTACATTTAAAGAAATCAATAGGTTACTTACAAATTGTAATTTTAAGGGCCTAATATGGTAAATATAGATGGACATAACCCACATAAACCAAAACTCATCAGGGTGCTAAAATTCTCTTCAAAGTACAGAAGAGACCTGATCTTGACAGCTGTGAATACCATTTTCCTGTACAAATTGAATAATCACATTGCTTTATTTTTAGCAATAAAGCAAACAGTTCAGTAGTCCTCCTTATATTTGGCGTAAGTCATTCCAAATGTCTTCCCCATTGCATAGCATAGACAATGTAAACACTTGCATTAGTCTATGAATGCAAAACCAATCCATTTTCTTACATGCATGCATTGATTCAGACAAATTACTATTGAAAGAAATACAAGCTCCTGTAGTATCGTCCTAATTAATTGATCTGATGTTTTAAAGTACAAATTTAATTTTGACTGAACACTCTTTGAACATTGGCATTGACTATTTTTGTGCTGAAACTTTTGCAGATTCCAGTAAGTTATCTCTGCCATGTTTTCTTACAGAGTGGTCAAAATATTTATCTAGGGGACATTTTGATTCCTGTTTTGTATTGCAAAACTGAGTGAGCTGGTGAAATGCAGAGAAGAGGGAAATGTGATGACTCTGTGTTCCAATTAGTAAAATAGGAACATTGGTTTCCTCTTCACTATTCAGTTACCTTTTGGTTAACTGGAAAATGGAGAAAATAAAGCCATAGAAAAGCCAAAATTGTGATTAAGACAGAAAAGTCCAAAAAATGGTACAAAATTGGTTTGATGAAAACTTAGACAAAATTGGCTGTCATATTCTGAAAAACATTACCATTATATTGTGTCACCCTAATGAGTGTAATAAAAGGAGAAGGAATGCAATCTTTTAAAGAAGAAGTTTCAAACTGAGTTGCTATATAGACAAGGCAGGTAATCTAAAGGAATCTAGACGAAAAATGTAAGCACATATCCTGTCCAAAGTGGGTGTTCATTATTTAGTAACTCTTTAGTTATGGAGATGTATACCCATTGTTGCCATTTTTTCCTGTTTCTACTGAAAAAAAAAAAAGAATTATTAAGACAAACTTCCCAGTGTCTAAAAACTGCTGAAAACATCAGTTCCAGCTTAATGAAAGATGCCTGTGCATCGCTTGCATAGGCACTTGTGATTCTGAAACAGAAGTACTGAATGTCACAAAAATCACTTAATGACAAAGGATTAAAAGGTTAGCATTGCTTGCAGTAGTCTATAATTTTTTTCAACTGAGTTTTATCTGCTCTTCTTAGTCTTTGCTTTCTTAAACAATTTAAAAAATACGATGAAGTAGAGGGAGGGCCACATGAGAGGAGGAGACCCAAAAGTGATTGCCAACGCAGAGGTCCAGTTAGAGGAGGCTCCATGTGTTTGTAAGCAGGGAATTTTGAATAGCCTGTGTGTGTGCTCATAATGAGCAAACCTGGGGGACAGGCAGGAGGCTAACTTGGATGTTCATTACTCATTTCTGAAAGTTTTCTCAACATCTATCTGTAAAAAAGAGCCAAGCCTAGTTTGGGGAAGAGTGAAGAAATACCAACTGATCTCATTTAATTAATAAATCAGTCCTGTGACTATTTTAAGCCACTCCTCTGAAGTTCAGGAAGCACTATTCAACCTCACCAATTTTGATATTTTGAATCAGATTGTTTTTTGTTTGGGGGAAGCTGTGCTGTGCCTTGCAGGTTGGTTGATGCCAGTGGGTTCCAATAGTACCAGCAACACAGTTGAAACAACCAGAATGTCCCTGGATAGGACCAAAGTCCCTTGGAAGGCAAAATCTCCTCTCACGGAAAACCATTAATCTATGAATATTTATGCATGCCCTGGTGGTGGTGGGTGGGTGGGTGGTATTACTAACCTCTTCTCAGAATGCCTACATTGTGCTTTTCCAAACAGGAGTTTTACTAAGTGAAATTTCCTCATTTTTCCAGAGATGTTTGAGGCCTTAGGCAGCTGCTTTGTCACAATCCCCTTTTAAGTCAGAAAAAAAAAAAAAAGGAAAACCAACGCTTTTGTTGCTCTCTCAAATTATCAATTGTTCTTCATATATTTACATACATAGGTATATGAACTTATTCCAGTGCTTCTTTCAGTGCCTGATTATTAAACTTTTGCCAGTTTTTTCCATCTACTTCGCCATCTAAGAGACTTCTACTTCCTGTTCTTGGTACTTAATAATCACTTGGCTCATTCACTAATGATTCATCTAAACCTTTGCATAAATAAAATCAATTATGCTCAACCAGCATTGAATAATCAGAGTGACTAAAAATGCACACATTTTTCTGTATTTCAGTAATTTATTGAAAAATTTAGTACACTGTTTTAATCCTTCAGTTAACAGATTCAATGTATTTCACAGATTCAACTCTATTAATTTAATAATGCCTTTCACTCCTTCTCCCTTGAATTCTAGTTCTTCCTTGATCACTTCGTCTCTTTCTTTGTTGCATGCTTTATTCCTTTATTTTTTTTAAGATTATTCTTTTTAAGTGCCTATTGTCAAGGTCTTAATACTCACTTAGTAAAGAATTGAACAATGAAAAGCCAAAACCCCCCAATCAGTGTAGAGGCAAGGGTCTAAAACAACCATGAAATGGCAGCATGATCATTTCACTCACATAAGTAAATTTTAAAATATTCATGAGTCAGTGAAGCTGTAATACTATTGGTTTGACAATGGTGTAAAACAAAATTTGGCAAACCTGCATTTACAGCCATACTGGTGCATACAATGGCATTTTTATTTTGCTATTGTTTTCTAGTATTTATATTTTTAGCTCCCACATGTGAAAGAGAATATATGACATACATCTCTCTGTTTGCCTTATTTCACTCAATAAGATGTCATGCAGTTACATCTATTTTGCTGCAATCAGAATTTTCATTACAATAGTATAGTTATTCATAAATAGTCGAAAGTCCATCATTGTGGAACTGGACAGTGTGGCAGAGAGTCCAGCATCCTGTTGTATTGATCTTTGATCTGGAAGTAGATGCACACTGCGTTGTGTCCTCACATCCCGATGTGATAGCCTACATTACACAGTTAGTATACATCCCCTTAAATGAAAAGCCACAAACCAGAATCAGCAACAGGAGGAAAAAAGAAATTAACAATGCCATGAAGTTAAATAACATGGTGCTGAATGACTAATGTGGCAACTGAGGAATGAAAAAGAAAATCAGGAACCTTCTTGAAGAAAATGATGCTGCTATATGATATATGGGTCAGTGAAGAATTTAATAAGAAAAAGCTATTTCGAGTAAATAAAAACAAAAGCATCAAAATCCATTGGATATAGTTTCCACTGATCTTTGTTGGTGAGATATGTCTCCTGTAGCAACAGATATGTAGGTTTTGTTTTTTTGATTCAGTCTACTAATCTATGACCTTTCATTGATGATGTTAAGCCATTTGCTTTCAGGATTAGTGTGAATAGGTGGTAATTTGGTCCTGCCATTTTGGCAATGGATTGTTCATTGTTTGATTTAGTCTTTCAGTGCACATCTAAGGATCTTTTCCTTAAGTTCGACTGAAGAGAGCTTGATTATCATGTATCATGGTGAAGATCACTTTTCGCTAATCCTGTTGGGAATCTGTGCCCCTCCTTTATTCTGTTTCTCAGTTCCTTCTCCAAATTAGGGGAATTTTCCTTTATTGTTTCATTAAATACATTTTTAAACCCAGATTCTCTGTGTCTGCCAAAACCTCATAATTCTTACATTCAGCCTTTTAAGAGTGTCCCTTAATTCTTGAATACTTTTCTTAGTTTGACTCAGTTTTTCTTCCAGCTTTTTGATTGTTTCACCATTGTGGCAAGAAATACCTTCCAATTCTGAGAGTCTTTCTTCTGCCTAGTTCATTCTATCATTGAGACTTTCCACTGAAGTTTTAATTTACTCCTTTGTGTTCTTCATTTCTAATAATTCTGTTTGATTTTTTTAGTGCTGCTATTTCCTGTATGACATATTCCTTAATTCCTGCATGTGCTTCTCATTGTTGATAAGCTTTATAGGAACTTTCAAAAGTTCTTTATCCTCCCATTTCCTTGATCTATCCACAGCTAAATCTGAGGTTGGCAAAGACTTTTGCTGCTTTGCAGGGGAGTCTTCAGTAATATTCATTGTAACTCTGTCTCTTCTTTTGATCTTGGTTATTGTTCTTCTGATTAGCAGATTCTTCTCCTTAGGGCAGGTTTCTAATCTGTGTCACCCACAGGTCTACAGTTCAGTTTTACTGATAGTGTTTGGTACTTGTGCCACTTCTCTAGGAAGTTTCAGGTCTGGACTCTGGTGTTAGGCTTCCACCATGGTCTCTGTGGCCCCAGCTCCTGGCTTACCACTTTCCACCTCCTGTGATCCCATGCTGTGGCTGCACCATTGTCTATACAACCTTTCTCCCACTTCTCATTTGATTAGGATTAGGAAGACACCAGGTGTCCTAAAAACTAGGTTGCTGGTGGTGCTCATCTTGCCTGAACCTTTTGGCTGTTAGGTCTGCGGGCCGCTTGAATCCATTTTGACCGGTAGGATGCCAAAGTCAATATTATTTTCCCTGTAGGATCAGTACAACGCACTGAGCTCGAAGTGAATTCACTCCCAGCTCAGCACATGTACAATTCCCCTGTACCTATTTTGAGTGCAACCTGTAGAATGCCACATTGGTTCAATGCACTGAGCCAGAAATGAGTTTGCTCCCAGCTTAGTGCATGTGCAGTCCTGTCCCAAAGCTTTTGCCTCCCTACACTAAATGGCATCTGATGCGGCTCTGCTGGGGGCTGGGCTATTAAAGCCACCCTGTTCCCACACTACCTATTTTGGGTTTGCTGCTCTGTCTCTGCTCCTGGTGGCATCAAATAAATCAGCAGGAGGGGCAGTTCTTTTCCTGGGCTCACCTGCTGAGCTTCCAGTGTATTCCTCTTCCCAACTGGCTGCTGGTAGATTTCTAGCTGCCAATAGAGCTCAAATCATCACAGGCCAATGGCAGAGGCACACCTGGAGACTGACAAACACGGGGAAATAGTGGAGACAACAGTATGGTGTTGCAGTGACTAGATACCCCAGTGACAGTCCTTTTTCCTGGAATGCGCCCTCTCTGCTTCACCCTGGCTAATGATTCTCTGTGTGTTTAACCTTGTCGTTAACCTATTCTGCCATCTTGATTCTCAGGACCTTGTGTTTTTAAGTGTTCTTTTTTCCCTTCTTTAGATCTGATTTCTTTGTTATTTCAATCTGTAAATAATTTTGATTTTATGAAGTCCTTTATTAATTACATTTTCCCAATATTTAACAATTGGTTCTTACAGCTTGGCTTCTAACATTTACAACTTGTCATCTGGAGTCCCGAATTTTATTTTTTGTGTATTTATGTTTTATTGCTTATATTTTCCCAGAAAGGCAACAGATGCAATATAGCATCTACTGTAATCCCCTAGGCAAAAGGTAACTATCTTTCAAAATGTAATTGTGAATAGAAATAAAATTCAACAATTCATTTTTTTTTAAATACAGGGAATGGAAGAGTACATTTTAAATGACCCAGTTATGTGTTTCCTATTAGAAACTTACTTCAGATAAAGACAGGACAAAAATAAAAGGATAAGGAAAGATTTGTCATGGAAGCTTTAATAAAAGGAAAGGAAAAGTACCCATGCTAATAACAGGAAAGGTAAACTTAAGAACAAAGTTATCAAACATGATGAAGCACATAATTTAATGATTAAAAAGTCAACTGAAAAGGATGTAGCACTTTTATTATTTTTTTTTAAGATTTTATTGTTATTGGAAAGCCGGATATACAGAGAGGAGGAGAGACAGAGAGGAAGATCTTCCATCCGATGTTTCACTCCCCAAGTGAGCCGCAACTGGCCGGTGCTGCGCCGATCCAAAGCCGGGAACCTGGAACCTCTTCTGGGTCTCCCATGCTGGTGCAGGGTCCCAATGCATTGGGCCATTCTCGACTGCTTTCCCAGGCCACAAGCAGGGAGCTGGATGGGAAGTGGAGCTGCCAGGATTAGAACCAGCGCCCATATGGGATTCCGGCGCGTTCAAGGCGAGGACTTTAGCTGCTAGGCCACGCTGCCAGGCCCGATGTAGCACTTTTAAATGCACACTTGTCAAAGAGCAAACTTGCAAAATGTATGAGGCTAAAACAGAAAGAACTAAGAGGAGGAACTATAGTTGATTACTATGCAGCTCTATCAACAATTGGTGGGAAAATGGGACAAAAGATCCAACAAGAGTTGTATAGGAAAACTTAGCATAAGCCAACAAAGCAAAGTCAGTATTGATGGGAAACTGCCAGGAATGGCATGGACCAATAAAAATTTATTCTAGGCTGCGAAGCTGCTTCAGTATCTGAAAATCAAATATTATGCCATAGTAATAGGGAAAAAAACCCACATGATTATATGAAGCATAGAAAATGAATTCAGTGAAACTCATGATCCATTTGTAATGCTTATTTCATCAAAACAGAAATATAAGAGTGCTCAATTTTATGAAATACACCCACAAGCAGTTTACAACTAAGATAACAAGTAATAGTGAAGACAATCTTGTATTTTTAAGATTGAGGATGTGAAATTCACTTTTAACATTCTCACTCAACATAGGCCTAAAGTTCTAGTCACTGTAATAAGGAAAAAGAAAAAAGAAGAACCATGGACATACTTTTCAGAAAGAGGGAAATAAAGCTATTGATGTGTATACGTGTCATGTTTGTAGAGAATCCAAGGCTTCAAAAAAAATACTCCTAGAACAAAAGAAAAACCTGAGTTCTTCAACACAATATAAACATACACAAATCAAGTATATGTAGAAGACTAAGATTTTGATTCTAAAGTAAATTGAAAGTATCTCATTGCAAAAATTTAAAAATGAAATATATGAAGGGATTGCAAGCTTTGTACCAGGTAAACCTTTCATTTCAACAACAAATTATATTACAGTAACTAGTTGTAATCTATAGAATGTTTAACACAGTTTGTAACACAAAGTACTCAGTGACAGCAATAATAATTTGCTAGCCAAACAAAGACAGATTGTTGAATAATTGGCCTAGCGCTTGCAAGGCTCATCTTGTTTCTGTGATACTGGTAGTGGTAGGTAGGGATAAATGCTTTATCAAAAATTGCTTCTTGAATTAGTAGGCTTCAACAGCAAGAATATAAATGATAAACTTACTTTCCACAAATCAGGAGTGAAATGGCATGACATAGTCAGCAAGAAATGCAAATACATACAGAATGTTATATTTAAGCATAGAAAAGTTGCCACCTGGGTAATGGAAGTATGGGTAAAGCTCTGTGAAACATGTTTTAACATGATTTATTAGGGCATTTTAACAACCAGACAAGAGAAACATGGTCCTTATATAAAACACTGAACATAATATTTCTTACCTATTACTTGATATTAAACTTCTAATTAACCCAAACAGTGGCATTTAATTCCATTACATGATACAATAATTTGCCATATGCCAGTTTGTATTTACAATTTCTAGGCAAGTTGAAAAACAAGCATAATTTTTTAGAACTCTGTACCCGTTGGTTAGCATGCTGACCCAGGGGAACCCTATAGAAAACTTTATTGCCAAAGTATTTATTCACCTCTATCCTTATTGGGAAGGTGGTAAAGGGGAAAGTCTTAGGAGAGATGGTTTATGGTCTCAAATCTGCCATGCAAGCACTCTTCTGAGCTCTGGCATCATCACTTAAGGCAAAGAAAGCAGGACAAAATGACCTCCTATTATCTCCTGTGGTTTCATTGAAACTGTGGGACTCATGTGGGTGAAGGGTTGTGAGCAGTCCGGTTCTTTGCTTAAAAAGTTAGAGAAGTGGGCATTTGGTGCAGTGGATAAAACGTTGCTTACATTTCATATTGAAATGTATGGGTTCTGATAACAGCTCTGCTTCACATTCTAGCTTCTTACAAATGCACACCTTGGAATGCAGAGCTTGATAGCTCAAATACTGGGGTCCCTGCTTCTCAGATCAGAGATCCAGACTGGTTCTTGGGTGCTGGATTCTGTCTCTACCAACCCTAGCTGTTGTAGACATTTGGGGAGTTCACCACCAGACTGGAGAATTTTTCCCCTCTCTCCTCTCTTTCTCTCTGCCAGTTTCTGTCTGTTATGATCCTCTCTATGCCTTAAAAAAAAAAAAAAAAAAAAAAGAAAAGAAAAATTCCAAACTGTCCCAAGAGCTACACAAACCCCATATTCTTAAAAAAAAAAAATACTAGCTCACATGTCCCAGCTACTGCTCAGATTCAGGTGTTAGGAATTTCTTTCATTTTACAGTGTCTCCTATGCCCATGTTTATTTTTAATAGTCTTATAAGAGCTGTAAGTGCATATAAAGTTTGCAATTACCCTAGCAATCAATCATGACCTTATAAAGACATCTTGAAGTTAGGTTGCATTTCCAAGTTTTACAGTTCTGTTTTGCCCCCTTCAAAATAGACTTGTTGCTTGTTCTATTCAGTTTATTTATGAACCCAACAATAACTTTCCAATCTAGCAACTGGCTTGTGGCACTTATAACTAGTTGAGTTACAAGCAACTCCTTAAAAATATCATACAAGAATATAAATCAAAACTGTTAGTAACTCTATAAAAAGTGATTTTCTGTATGTTTGAAACATTCTCATCCTCTGTCGATATAATAGTCACAGTTTATATAATCAAACAATAATCAGTAAAAATTATGACTTTTGTAAAATGAGACTTCTAATGCTTTGAAGGACATATTTATTATCAGATTGTCTAAAAGTCACTGGAGAGAGTCTTTTCTAAGTACCCTCGAAACCCAACAGCAGAATGACATAGCAGGCCCCTAAAGAGAATTACAGCATTATAACTGTTTCACATATAACTATATGCAGTGCAAAAGACAGATGGACAAAGTCATTTTGTGCCATGTATAGAGAATAAAAGCACTTATGAATTTTGGTATCACTGGCTCACTGATTCACAGCATGAATTTACACAAGAGCCATGTCTAACAGTAATGCTGCTATGTCCAGAGAACATTGCCTCTTTTGTTCTGGGTTGGGGCTCCGCATTCACAGGCTTGCTGTTGTCTTTCACTTCTGGGCCCAGCAAAGCAGCTTATTTCCCTCTTCCTCTTCTTCCATTGCTCACAGTTACTTTCTTCCCAGTGTTCTCTTTGGGTTCCCAAAGGAATGTTAGCCTAAAGCCTTCCCTGACCATCTAGCAGATAGAATAAAAAAAAAAAAAAGATGCCATAGGAGAGCCAGAATGTTTATCCAAGAAGAACACCGCTGGTTTCAAACACCGCCTTGTGTAACTTCTGTGGATTCTGTTCAGTAGGGACGCCAGCTTTCCTGGGGGTAAGTAAAGGCAACCTGACTGTGCCTACGGAATGGGGGAGTAATCGCCTCACGTTTGACCGTGGAGTGGACGTTCTGAATAGGATCCAGAATATGCCTGGTTCTCTTTACACTGTTTTAAAAATTTCATTTGCCTTGCTGGGTACAAGTTCCACGTTCATTTTCTAGCAAAATGTTGTATTTTCTTCTATTGATTTCATGATGATAAGCTGCCTGCGAATGCTGCTTTCTTACGCAACAGAGCTTGCAGCTCGAATGTGCCAGAACATATTTTGTGATAAATAATGTTTCCTGCACTCATCCAGTGCAGCCCGAGGATGTAGACTGCATTAATGCCTTGTTCTCCAATCAGCAAGAAACAACTGCTCTGTGCGACAGAAAAAGATCATTATATTGTGTCCCAATTTCATCTCTATCAACTGAAGCTATCACACTGCAGTGGTTTTCAGACTCTGGGCGAGAACTCCAGCTTTCCTCTGAGTTCAAAGGAGAACCCTGTTGCTTAAAGGCAAATGTGTTTACTCTGTGAGTGTTAATCTTGTCCTCCGATAAAGCCTCCATGTGGTGAATAGCTCTGTGACGAACACCGTTAGTGGAATCCCACAGCGACACATTCTTCTTCAGGTGTTTTTAATCAGTCTGGGCAGCTACTTGTTTAAGAGTTCATGAGTCTGGTGGAATTCATGTGTCCATTGAATTTGCTACAAAATCATGGCTGAAGTAGCCAAAAGGGAATTCAAATCCTCCAGGGTCAATCTTGACCCCGAATGGCTCATCTGTTAGCTTGCTCATCCATCTCCTGTGGCCGCCTTTTCTGTTTCTGCTGCTTGTTAACAGTCGAAGGTGCTAAAGGGTATTCCTGCATCAACAGATGCGCTCTTACATTAAGCCGTTCATCAGGTAAATCACAGATGTTGTTTTCTTAGTAGATGCTATTATAATTATTGTTTTTTAAAAAAATTTATTCATTTTTATTACAGCCAGATATACAGAGAGGAGGAGAGACAGAGAGGAAGATCTTCTGTCCGATGATTCACTCCCCAAGTGAGCCGCAATGGGCCAATGTGCGCCGATATGAAGCCAGGAACCTGGAACCTCTTCCAGGTCTCCCACGCGGGTGCAGAGTCCCAAAGCTTTGGGCCGTCCTCGACTGCTTTCCCAGGCCACAAGCAGGGAGCTGGATGGGAAGTGGAGCTGCCGGGATTAGAACCGGCGCCCATATGGGATCCCGGGGCTTTCAAGGCGAGGACTTTAGCCACTAGGCCACGCTGCCAGGCCCAGTATAATTATTCTTAATAAAACCCCTGAGTTTGTCATCTCGTTGCTATAGATGACTGTTTTAAAAATGTACCAAAGTATTTTTTTATTAAAATCTCTGTAATATTGACATTGCAGTTCTGCCTTACAAGGCTCAGGATCTCTCCCCAGGTTTTCTCTCTGTGTTGTCGAAGTATGTAGCTGGTACCTTCACAGGAAAGTAAATTAATAGAATGTTGAGGCACTGAAGGTTGGAACCCACATGTTGAGATTGCTATCAAATTGTGTTCCTCTTCTGCTAAAAAGAAGAGTTTTCTCCTCTGAGACATGCTGTGTTACTAAATTTAGCTGAAGAAGGGTGTACCTTTCTAGAAGAATGGTGCTCTGAGGGGCCCAGAACAATGGCCCAGCGGCTCAATCCTCACCTTACAAACTGGGGGATCCCATATGGGTGCTGGTTCTTGTCCCAGCTGCTCCATTTCCCATCCAGTTCCCTGCCTGTGGCCTGGGAAAGCAGTAGAGAATGGCCCAAAGCCTTGGGACTCTATATCCTACATGGTAAACCCAGAAGAGGCTCCTGGCTCCTGGATTCAGATTGGCTTAGTTCTAGCTATTGTGGCCACTTGGGGAGTGAACCAGCCAACATAAGGTCTTTTTTCTGCCTCACCTTCTCTCTGTAAATCTGCCTTTCCAACAAGATTTATCTTTTTTTGGTACTGTAAGGAAGGGAGGACAATTTAGTGCAGCTGCTTGGTCTGCAAATGGTGCAACGAGGACCTTAGGAAATGGAGTGCACATGATAAGAGCACTCCAGAAGCTGTGGCTCATGGCTCCCCACCCACGAGGGCTTCTCCTTCCACAGCTCTGCTCCAAATGTCCATATCAGAAGGACATAAAACTCTCCTGATTCAAGAGTATGTTAAACAGGCTGACTTTCCACAAGTGGTTCTGCCTATTTTCATACTCTCCTTAAACTAGAATTTGGGTGGTACAAATATTTTCAATTAGGAAATTAGGATACAACTTTGATGTCCTTTGGGGTCCAGCTAGACTTCTTGGGTATTTTGTTTCTTTATGTCACACTATTCAAGTGGTTAAGTTTTCTTTACAAATGCTTACATTAATTTGACTAAAATGAAAAGAAGCCAATAATGGAGTGGCCATCTGGGATAGCAACATTTTTGTCAGTTTCATGGACAGGAGTGCTTTTAGAGAATGTGGATATGATAGCGATGAGCTAATTACACCATTTCTGATTCCACTTGTTTAGCTTATTAGCTGTGCTGTTTTTCCTAGCTTCTATTTTCTCATCTACTACGTGGGGGAGAGAGGGAATACCAACATCACAGAAGACTTGTGAGGAACTATGTGTGGAAAAGGAGCGATGCGATTCTCAGCATATGGTAGATAGTTGCTATGTTCTGTTCCATCAAGGCTTATTTTAAAGCCAGTTTGCTGGGTAGCTTTCAAAATTGTAAGATGGCAGAAAAGGAGACCTGGTCGTCTGGAAGGCCCCTTTCAACTCTTAAGTAATGTTTGGTTAGACAGGTGTGTTGTATGCATAAGTATATATGTGAGAGCAAAACATTGTGTGTTTACCTGTAAATAAGTATGGCTTAGGCATGAGTAGCTCTGTTTTCTAAGCAGAAAAAAACCTTGTGTGGGAATAAAGTTGAAAGCAGATGATTATGCTGAGAAACTAAAAAATTGATTCATGGAGAATGTAGGAGCTGATATACATTTCAGAGCTCAAAAGTAATTTCATTGTATTTTATCATCTGTCAAATTTAAGGCAATACTGTGACTGGAAAATAAATTGTCACAGAGCTTTCTGAGGACAATGACTTCTTTGAGTTGGTGTAAATATATTCAGAGAGATGTGTTCCTTCTTAATAATCATATTTTTCCTTCTGATTTGCTGATGCACTCACTTACAGTATTTGAAAGGCAGTTTGTCCTTCGTTGTCAGCTGCACTTGATAGAATAATAGAAAAATCAAAAAATTCAAGCATGTCATGTTGCTTCTCCAAGGAATTTCCTGACTACTTAACCTACTTAAAGAGAAAAAGAGAAGAAAGATTTCTTTGGCCTTGCTGGAAACACTAATCAAGTTTAACAGAATAGGTCCTAGTTAGCAGGTGCCATCAGATTTTCCTTCTGAGCATTCCAGGAATTCGGTGCTGGCTGTGGTTTGGGGTCTGGAGGGTAAAAGCAATGTGTACAGATTTACCACAAGACTGAACTGTTAGGAAATCAAAAGTTGTAATCAGTAGTTTACCTATGGCTTGCAACATTCATGTCATTCTAAAACATTGTTGCCAAACTATAAAAACATCCAAAAACGGTGGAATTAGCTTCTCTTAGTGAAAAGATAAAATAGTTTGTCTTTTATTTTAAGAATCCCAGAGGCTAGATTCTGTGAAATGTTGGCAGTTCTTAAAAAAAAAAAAAAAGTCCCTGCAGGCACTTAATCGAAAGTTACTGTGGGAAAAACAGGAAATGTGCTTCCAGTCATACAAACAGGATTCAAATTGTCTTCTTTCTGAGCTCTAGCTTCCTTATCTATACACCCAAGATAGCGTGTCATTGGTGATGTGTCGCAGCATAACAGGTCACCACCTGCATTTTTGACATCCTATATTGACACCAGTTTATGTCCTGTCTGCTCTACCTCTGATCTAACTACCTGCTGCTGTACCTGGGAAGTAGTGGAAGATGGCCCAAATCCAAGGCTCCCTGCACCTAAATCAGAAACAAAGATGAAGCTCCTGGCATTGGTCTGGCCCAGCCGTGGATACTTGTCACTTGCCACCTTAGGAATGAACCAGGGGATGGAATATATTGTCCCATTCTTTCATTCGCATTCTCATTCTCTCTCTCATTCATTCTCCCTCTCCCTCCCTCCCTCCTTCTCTCTGTCTCTCTCTCTTTTCCATCAGACTGTTCCGAGAATGGAACGCATAATGCTGCAAATAATCAGAATGCCTCAGAATCAATGAGCTCCATTATTTGCCAAGAGGGCATTCTGAAGGCACTATGGAACCCACCCAGGATTATTGATTCCTCAGTAAATCCTGAGATAGGTAGTGTTTGAAGGTTCATGTTGTGAATATGGAAACTACAGCCAGAGAGAACTTCACTAGCTTGTGAAACATGATGTGTCAAGGAGAGAAGGAACCAAAACTAGAACCTAGCAAAAGCTCTTTTAAGATTTCAAAGTGCTTAACATTATTCTCAGTATTGTATACCAACTACCTAAAATAACACATACTTGACAATTGTGTGATTTTACTTATTAAACAGTTTGTTTATTAAAACACTTCAGTTTCTACTATTAATAAAATAGCAATTTTGATTTCCATCTTGAACCTTAGTTTCTAAAAATTGTATGTCAATTTTAAGCAATTTATTTGAATTCTTAGGATCATCATAAATTATGACTATGATAATACAATTTTATGCTTATGTTATTAATACAAAGGGAACAGAGGGATCTAATTCCCTACCTCTCTCCAGCTCTTCTTCTTCCCTTTTTTAAAAGAAAAAGCCCTATTTACGTAAGAAGAACTAATTTCAAGTGTTTTACAGTACAGTTCTCAGAGAAGAATGACAGCCCCTGCCTTCAATCTTAATACTACTTGACTTTTTTTTTTAAACCAGAACATAATTTCATTTGGCTTCCACACCACCAGTCTATTACTCCACCAAGCAAGAGATACAACAGCAAATGGGAAAAAACCCTCAAGAGTATATTCAAAAACTAAATAATGTTCAAATCTCAAATAGAAATGTTGCTCATAGATTACACTATTTTTGTACTCAATATTTAGGTACCACAGCTCATGCAAAATTGATGGTTTTTGTCTTTTGGTAATGACTTATTTCACTAAGCATAACAGCTTCCAGTTGAATCTATTTTGTTAGAAAAATTTCTTATGGCTAAGTAGTATTCCATTGTGTATATACCACATTTTCTTTATCAAGTCATTACTTGGTGGACATCTGTGTTGATTCCATATCTTAGCTACTGGAAATTGAACTGTGATAAGTATGAAAATACAGATAACCTCATGCAGATTATGTTTTGTTTGGATAAATTCTCAGGATTAGAATCTCCATGCTGTCTTCCTTAATGGCTGCCCTGGTTTCTATTCCCACAAACATTGGGTTAGGATACACTCTTCACCACATTTCCACCAGCACTGTTTTTGAGTGATGGCCACTCTACCTGCAGTCCTGTGAACCCTCATTGCAGTATTATTTGCATTTCCCTGACAGCTGGTGATCCTGAGCATCTTTTCATGTGTCTGTTGGCCATTTGTATTTGAACCTTTGGAAAACGTCTTTTCATGTCCTTTGCCTATTTTAAACTGGATTATCTGTTTTATTGTTGAGTCTCTAGAATTATTTATAGATTCTGAATATCCTTCATCAGTTGCGTAGTTACTAAATACCTTCTCCCATTCTGACAATTGCCTGTTCACTTGGATGAGGGTTTTCCTTGCAGTGCAGAAGCTTCTTAGCTTGATGGAATCTCATTGTCTATTTCTGCTTCACTTGCCTGTGTGCTCCTGGGTGTGTTTCCATAGTCTCTGCCTATGTCAGTGTCTTGAGAGTTTCCCCTCTGTTTTCCTCTAGTAATGCAGTGGTTTCAGATCCTAAATTTAGATTCTTGATCCATTTTAAGTTAATTTTTGTATAGTGTATAAGGGAAGGGTCTTGTTTCAAAGATCTGCATGTGGAAATTAAAATTTCCCACACTGTTTGATGATGAGGTTGTCCTCTCTCAAGGGATTGATTTTAACTCATTTATTAAAGATTAGTTGGTTGCCAATAGGTTGATTTCTAGGTTTTTTCATTATATCCATTGATGTATGTGTATGGTTTTGTGCCGCACCAGGATGTTTTGATTATTACTGCCCTGTTTTATGTCCTAAATTCTATTGTTTTGATGCCTACAGCTTTGTTTTTGTTCTTATGGATTGCTATAGTAGTTTGGGGTTTCCTTAGTTTCCATATGAATTTCAGGATTAATTTTTCTAGATCTGAGAAGAATGCTGTTGGTATTTTGATTGGGATTGTATTGAATTTGTAAATTGTTTTGAATAGTGTGGGCATCCTTGTTATTTTAATTCTTCCCAATCCACTAATGTAGCAAATGATATCATCATTTGGTTTTTCATTTATTTTAGTATTTACTAATTTTCATTATACAGATCCTTGGTTAGCTTTATTTAAAAATACTTACTTTATTTATAGCTGGTGGGTATGGTGCTATCTTATGAGTTCTTTCTCATCCATGGCACTGTAAATGCACAAAAAGCCTATTGATTTTTGATGGTTGATTTTGAAATCCTACAACTTGAGCAAACTCTGAGTTCCAATAGTCTCTTAGTAAAGTCTTTCAAGTTCTCAATATGTATAATCATGTCATCTGCAAACAGGGATCATTTGACTTCCTTCTTTCTCATTTGTATCCCTTTGATGTCTCCTTCTTGCCTAGCTCAGGCACTTATCAGAGGTACGTCCTAAATACTTAGTGGTCCTTTCATTGAAAGAATATGTATCCCAGCATTTCTAGGCTTCATTAAACTGCTAGGCCAATGAAAATTTTAAAACTTGAAAATATAGATTGTGAGACTCTCAAGTAATGAACACAAGTGGAATTGTATTTGGAATAGGAGCTAGACAGCAGCCTCTGCCTGATAGCCATGTGAAAGCCCTGTGTTGAAATTTCTGCCTAGGCTGTTTCAACATTGTAATTATAAAGGTTTATCTACATCTTATTTTGATAAGATGTGTGTGGCAGTGTTTTCTTATGTTGCCTATTTTTATAGGAATCTGGAATTGCTAGCCCATTTTTATAGGAATCTAGGATAAAAAGGCATTCAGAATCCCAAAGTGGATACATCAGAAATGTCCAGAATGGAAGTCTAGCACCAGCTGTCTCATGTAGTTTTGTAACTTCATGCTACATAAAGTAGAGAAAAAAGAGGCTTCATGCATTGATGAAGTATAGTTTAGTAACCTGGGGCTTTCAGTTTGTGCCAGATGAAAAGGCAGCCGGAGTTGCCTATAGATATTAACGTAATCTTGTAATTCTGGCAGAAGTGAATGAACGAATGAACAAGAGGCATCCGAATCTCAAATGATGTAATCTGTGACTCTATTGTAGAATCTTGATATGGAAGAAGTTTGTCCAACTGAGAATGCTGCAAGTTTGATGGGACATAAAATATTTTGTTAAGGCTGGTTACTATATCCTGATGAGGTGATAATTAGTTCAGGAATATCTCCAGAGCAAAAATTGGAGGGAGAATGGATCATTGGCAGAAAACTCTGAAAATGGTGCTTGAAGGCTAAGGAATAAAGCAGATGGCAGTACACTTGAAAAAAGAGGGCAAAGAACAAATTATAGTTGTTTACGTTTCTGCTCTGAAGACAGTGTCTGTGTTTTCAGCGGGATGGCTTTTTGGCTAAGGATTATTAACTTGAGAGGGGATAACTACCAACAAATGATACTTTAATGACTGGCATGGAAAATGTGTTACTTTGGCTGTGATTTCAATAAAATGAAAAGGAAATAAATCTTGGTAGAGAAAACCTGATTATGTTTTAGAAGTTGTATTGTCTTTCTCAAGAAATTAAACAGTAGTGCACTTTAGGAATAAAAACATTAATTTGCTTTTCCCTTTCAGAAATTCATTATTTCCAGAAATGTTTAGCATAGTCTTACCAGATCATAGTATGGCTGTGTACTAGGTGCTAAGGGGACATAGAGAGAAATAAAACATGTCCATTGACATCAATGCATTTGTGTTTTTGGGAAGAATATTCCAAAAGTAAGTCTCTAAAGTAATCAATAAAAATATGTTTTGTTTTGCTTGAAAAAGAGATAGACACAGGTAGCCAAATAGTTTCTTTTTTTTAATATGTGTTTTTTGGTTTGTTTTTTTTAAGATTTATTTATTTTTATTACAAAGTCAGATATACAGAGAGGAGAGACAGAGAGGAAGATCTTCCATGCGATGATTCACTCCCCAAGTGAGCCGCAACGGCCAGTGCTGTGCCGATCCGAAGCCGGGAACCTGGAACCTCTTCTGGGTCTCCCACGCAGTTGCAGGATCCCAAAGCTTTGGGTCATCCTCGACTGCTTTCCCAGGCCACAAGCAGGGAGCTGGATGGGAAGTGGAGCTGCCAGGATTAGAACCGGCACCCATATGGGATCCTGGGCACATTCAAGGTGAGGACTTTAGCTGCTAGGCCATGCTGCCAGGCCCGACAAATAGTTTATCTACTAGTTCATTCACCACTGTACCAGTTTATCTATACCAGTTTATAGGTTTTTTTTAAAGATTTATTCATTTTATTACAGCCAGATATACACAGAGGAGGAGAGACAGAGAGGAAGATCTTCTGTCCGATGTTTCACTCCCCAAGTGAGCCGCAATGGGCCGGTGTGCGCCGATCCGAAACCGGGAACCTGGAACCTCTTCCGGGTCTCCCACGCGGGTGCAGGGTCCCAAGGCTTTGGGCCGTCCTCAACTGCTTTCTCAGGCCACAAGCAGGGAGGTGGATGGGAAGTGGAGCTGCCGGGATTAGAACCGGCAGCCATATGGGATCCCGGGGCTTTCAAGGTGAGGACTTTAGCCACTAGGCCACGCCGCCGGGCCCGTATACCAGTTTATAGTTACACTATACCGGTTTACCTACCCACAAAAGCAGGACATGAGCCAGACTAAAACCAGTAGCCAGGAGCTCAATCCAAGTTTCCTAGAGTGGTAGGTAGCAAGGTCTTGAGCACTTGATCCATCACCTGCTGCCTCCTAAGCAAATTTGAAACTGGAGCTTGGGTCTGACCCGGCACTCTGACATGCGCGCAGGCATCCCAAGAATCATCTTGGTCTTACATCAAATACACTTTCTGGAAATAGTCACCAGATATAAGGAACCTGACCCATCCACATCTATAGCAACTGATTTTTTTTTAAATCTCTGCTTTTCAGATCTTTCTAGTCTAAATTGTGAAACTCCACAAAGACTTTGGAAGGGCTAAATAACTTGAAGCATTTGACAAATATAATCAGGGTGAGAAAACATGCTAATCTGATGAGATGGGAATACTTGGAGTTGTCTGGATACGTGATAAAACAGCAAATCCCTAGGCCTGGAAGTTGGAAGTTGAAAGTTGAAGTTTTTTTTTCCTTTGAAGAGTTTTTGCAGTGCAGAATTCTTAAGAAAAAAAGAAAAGTGGAGCATCAAAGGAAGCTATTTTTAGCTTCAGCAAGGTACTATTTGATCACTCTGGGAGGACGATCTGCTGACGTATAACTTCATACTTTAGGTAAACACTTCAAGGATTGATGGCTTCATAGAATATAAGATGAAGGTAAAAATAGGTGGATGAGACTGGCTGTGAAAGAAGTTCCTGGGAAGAAAGTGATAATTATGTAATCCTTCAGGGGTATGGATGTGTGTAGTCCTTGGGAAATAATGGTTAGAGAAACCAGATTAAGCAAATATGGAACATCCTGAATTTTCTAATATTGGGAGGTAAGATGACCTTTGTGATGGGGCTGTAAGAGCTGATAGTTTGCAACCAGTTTGTGGAGGTTGTTATTTGGCAAGCAATGAAGGGGATCCAAGATGATCCGGATAGCAGAGGTAAAACTTTATCTCATTCTTCCTCTAGAATTGTTACCAAATTGATGAGTACATGGTAGACATTCCACAAATACTTCATTCACTAATTGATTAAACTATGTATCTTATGTTCAAGCTTCTGAGGAAGCTAGGAAAATAGGCAAAAATTCCATTGTTCCCAGGGAACTTAAAATCTGCATTTATAATCATGAATTCATAGGTGTGGGGACTCATTCCCACTTCAGTTGCCCAACTGCTTTGAAATGGTTTGTAGTTGATGTCTGAAGGATTTCCGCAATCAGGTTATAATGCCCCACACACCTCTCATGAAATTAGTAACTTTGGTCCTTTATTGTATTTCTATGTTTGATTTCCCCGATTTTTTTAAAACATTTTTATTGCATTTTTTAAAAATTAATTACATTGCATTATGTGATACATTTTTTATGCACTGGGATTCCCCCCGCCCCTCCCCACACCCTCCCCCCACAGCGGATTGCTCCACCTTTTTGCATTTCCATAATTCAAATTCAGTTGACATTCTTTCATTGGAGGTATTTACCAAGCATAAAGTCCAGCATCTTATTGTCCTGGTAGGTTCAATGGTTTGTTGGTGAGACCATCTCTGGTCTGAAGGTAGAGCCGGCAGAGTATCATCCCAATCAATTAAAAGCCCCAACATAATATTTCCAACCATTTACAACATTGTGACATTAATTGACATAGTATTGATTAACTAATATGTTACTAGGAAAATGCAGGTTCTCAACCACAACCTGTGACTTCTTCATAGACATTTCAATTTTGGTTTATATTCAACCGTGTTCTATGTACCTTAAAATGGCTATAGATTGCTATTCAGCTGTCTCATGCCTATTTTAATTTTAGTCTTTAGCAGTTTATAGCATTGAAGCATGTTTTCGCTGAACCTGGCTGTTTTTCAGGTGGTCTAACTCTATAATTCTAACAGGATATATGTCAGCTGTTTAGCTGAGCATGTTTAGGAGGGATGTGCGGAGAAATCTTCCATACCCCAGTGAGGAGTAACTAATCTTTGTGTCCCACCCAGTGAGTTATAAGTGCATCCCCGCTGACCGTTTCCTGTCTGTTTCTAAGCTTTCCTTGTTGTTCTCTATCTATTCTAGTTTTGTTTGTTTGTTTGTTTGTTTTGAGGGGTTTCTGGAGCGCTCCTGATGGTTATTACGAGAGGGGGTGGGGACCCAAAATTGGAAGCAGACAAGGACCAGAGAAAGCTCCTCTCCCTAGTCCTGAAGGAAGTTTACTGTTCTTCTGTTTCTGCGGATCGCTCAGGGATCCTGGTTGTTGTTCCAATGACCTTGGATCCTGCAAGGCAGGATTTGGGCTTCTTCCATCCCATGTGGTAGATCCAAATGGGGGTGGGTGACCTCAGAGTTCTTGGTCTCCGAAGGCACTCCATTTCCCCATGGTCTCCTTGGCAGTAGGGATGTAGTCCTTGGTGAGGATCTAGGAGTCTTCAGGTTTGGATTTCCCCGATTTTTTTCCCAAAGTGATTTTAAAAATGATTTGTAAAACACATGATGCAGTCAAACTGCAGTTCTGATCACCCCCAGAAAGCAGAAGGGAACCTTCCAGAGGACTCACACTTCTTATGTTTTCAGTATCTGTAAAAGTCCCTAACTTGCAGCCAAACATCCTGGGCAGTGTCCAGCTTACTTTTTAGACATTATCCACACATGTACAATGTAGGGAATGACTGCCTGATACACAGGGATTTAGAATTGGGAAGAAAAACTAATGCAAAAATGGTATAGTAGCATTTAACCTCGCAATGCTGTACATGCCCCTAGCTTGCCTTCCTCCTTAACCCCTGAGGAGAGAGAGAAGCTGAATTCAAGCCAGCAGGTCATGATCCAAATGTTACACATGAGCTTATTTCTGATGCAGGTAGGAGGTCTCAGAGAACATCATGTTCTATAAAACCTTGGGCAGCAGATAGAGATGACCATATGCTTCTCTTCCCATCCCCCCACCCCTGCAGGTGACTGATAAGCAAGGGCTTAACATTCCTTCCAACAGAAAACCACCACAAGCTCTACATCTCACCAAGTATCTTTCAATTGGAAGCCTATGTTGGAAATTTGAAATGACAAATTAACCCAACATATTCACTGCCCCCTTTCAATCTAAAATAATTTTATTACCATGTCTTAATCTGGGGTAAAAGAAACAATTCTAGCAGAATGAAGAAACAAAAAATCCCATTGAGGAATTCTCTGTCCTTCAGCTCTGCAGCATCTATTTTGGATATTGTCCCACTGTTCAGAGGAACTTCATCAGTAATCTGCAGCTCAGCTGTCATTGCTCTTTGAGGGAGATTTTGATTCAGAGTGTCTAGGGAATACACAAAAGATGTTATTAGACCAAACTGGAATGGTAGGGGTTGTTCATGAAACAGCCACACCCTTCTGTCAAAGAATATACTAGATGCAGTAAGGTCCCATGAACTCTCAGTACTGAAGCATATCTAGTTGATCCATGAGAAAGAAAACTGTGAAGAAAATTCTTAAGAATTTCAGTGTTAACCATGAGTGATAACAATTGAAGAATTTCTATGCCTTGGGAACTGCTGTGTGCCTGAAAGTACCTTGTCAAATAAGGTGTATCGTCAGTGGGGTTCCTGATGAAAGTCTTGTTTCTTGACACTTTAATCATGGTACACCCTAATGACCCATCTCTACTTTGTGCAGTTTCATCCTTATTTACCTGCTTCATTTCATGTAGAATGTTCCCCTGAAAGTCCGTGGTTTTTGGTACAGATTTATCTGCCACATCTTTAAGATGGACATTCATTTTTTTATGCTTCATACAGCTCAGAATTGGTCCTGTTGTGTGTTATTCACCTAACATTCTAGGAGTATGAGAGTCACTGTTGTGCCTTAAGCAGATAAACACTTTTTCCCACACTTCCCTAGAGATGACTTTTTTTCCTAGAACCATATGGCTGGGTTGGATGAATATCAGTCCTGATTGAAATGAACCTGATTAATATTCAGATTCTGTTTGTTGATCTGGATTATACGATGACATTTAAATATTGTAGTGCCATTGCTAACTAGAAACTTCAAGATGTGCACCAATCTGTAATTCAGGTTTCCATAATATAGAATTTTTTTCTGTTAAGTATTTGAATCATACCTTAACCAACTTGCACAAAAACAGTTAGAAATGTGTTTTTAAAACCATTTTTAATTTTTAAACACATCTTTTTAGTGCCAAATATAATTGATGCAAAAAATCACAATGTAAAAATATAGTTCCTTTATACAGTAAGCTTCATTTCTCAGCTAACATTCCCCATCTGTTTATGATTTTTAATGTATCTTAATCATGGATACTTTACACTTTTTGTTTTCTAATTCCAACATCTGTATACTTCTTTGGACTGCTTTTGTATTTGATTATCGGTTATCTCTCCCTAGTTCTTTGCCTGCTTCGTAACTTTAGTGACAGCCTGGACAATATGAAAAAGAATCATAGGGGAAAATAAATATCAACTCCATGAAAATAGCCTCTCCTTTGCTCTTGAAATCACTAATGGGAATAGTTGAATCATTCTAATGTTTAAGCTGGATCTGAGCTTTATTGTAGTTTGAATTTAATTGCATTCTCCAGTAATATCAGTTTGAAGACAGGACGAGAGCTTTGTCTTTTCTCAGAGTTTGGATTCTGATTAGTACAAAAAGGCTTGAGATCACACTGCACTGTGCAACCCAGCTTCCAGCTCCACAAAATGTGAGAGACCTTTCCCTCTTACTTACAACAGAAGCTATTGAGGTATTATCTGTTCTGACTCTTGAGACCAAGAAGTCATTTTCTGTGCCTTGTAAAATCTCCCCTACCAGAATGAGCTCTTACCAGCCTTCATCAACAATATTTTCATTATAAAAGTTTTTGTACTCCTTAGAAAAAAATCCTTGCCAGGGGTACTGCCTTAATCCATAGTTCAGTATCATAACTCTTTGCTATTGATTAAAATGTCTTGGGAAAGCACTCGATGCTGAATACAGACTTGGCTTAGTTTATGTTTTGTTAGGAATTCACTTTGCCATACTTGGCCAAAAGATTGTTGTAAATGGGCTTGTTTCTCCTTGTGTGTAAAGGTAAGTTCTTCTTCCATGGAAGCCTTCAGAGATTAAAGCAACTTTGGCCATGTTTTACCCTAGGTAGAGCATGTTCATTTTCTGTTGATCACATTTAGTTTTCTCTGTGGCCTCCCATCTGATAGTTTTGGGGTTTTTTTTTTAGAAGATGGTTTTGTAGCTTAGCTACCTTTAATCTCATTGCTAGGGTAGAAGCAAAGTCTCTTACAGTGTTCTACTTTGTGGAGGTAGCAGTCATACAGTGAAAATGTAGTCTGTGTTCTTATTCTCCATGTGTATACACACAGACATACACACATTTGTTTGTGTCTGTCTACGTACATGTGTTACTTTTAAAATAAGTTGATCTCACTGTGCATTCTTTCCACAACCTGAAAGATTTTTTTTCAGGAACATTCTGTATATTTCCTTGTCATTATGCAGTAGAGCTACCTCATTCTTTGAAAGCTTTGTGTGGAATTCTACGTATTGGCTGCACCAACATTTATCCAAATAATTTCTGTACTAATGGGAGTTTAGTTAGTAAATATTTTAATACCCTAAAGAATATAACCGTCAGCAAGCTTGGGAAGGTACCCAGTATTTTACTGCTATATAATGTATTTGAAATGTAATTCCTAAATCCAAATGGTTGATTTGAAAGTATTTGCTTTAAAATTATTCCATTAAACACCAAGTAATCTTTCCACATTACTCTGTGGTGTCATTACCATTATCATTGCCACACTGCTGGGATAGCCTGGTAATGTGAGGTTTCGGGGCCTCTTGAACAAAAGCCTGAGATGAGAATAACACAAGGTATGTTTTGTAGAACACTAGTCCCCTGGATTTTCCATAAAAAGGATTCTATGTTGAATTTAGAATGGGAATCTCAGCACATTATATTCAGCTGTTCTCTAATCAGAAGTTTAAAGACTGAGACCATCCAGAACAAGCTGTTAATACAGTGTTTGATTTATTGTAAGATTTATTTTCTTCAAATATCTCCAGTTTTTGATTAACAATTCTTGTACATATTTATGGGATATAGTATGGCATTTCAGTAAATGTATATAGTATATAAGGTTCCAATAAAATAGTGACACAGAATAAAAGCCAGTGGTTTGGTTAAGGAGATTTTTCTTTGCTTGTTTCCTCTTGAGACTCTATAGGAAGACTGCAGTTTGGAAAGCATAACTCAAACATTTTGTTCTTTGAAATTGGTGACAATATTCCTGGGTCTTCTATTTCTTTCTTGGTGGTTAGGTATTTCACACTTTTCATAATACATTGCTCTTTTCTCTTAATACTCTATTCAAGAAAGTCTCTTTTTTTGGTTGGGGAACAATTATGCTTGGTAAAATTGTTTACAAATTAAAAATAAGCGTATGTGAAAAGACAGCATTAGAAGCTACCCATGAGTCAGTAATGAGATTTTTTAATGCCTGGACTGTGTTGAATCTGTTTCTTGCCAGAGTATTTCTTTTCTTCTTGAAGATTGTCTTCCATGTTTCCTAATAGTGGAAGAATAATGTCACTGACTATCTCATTTAGGAAAATATCTTGCTTATCCCTGGCTCAGGTAGGGGGCATCTGTTTTACCAGGAGTAAACAAGAAGATGATTTGTATAATTTATCATGAGATATCAAAAGATATGTCTGCAGTGAAAAAAGAGATTCTGTGCTAGGTAGTCTCCATTAATCAATAAGTAACTTTATGTCAGCAACAACAGACTAAGAAACACTATTATTATTAGCATTAAATGGGAGATGAACCTTGGCCCTTCCAAAAAAAAGTTTTGAAAAAGATTGCAAATAATATTTTAAAATAAGTGGCAAGGCCCGGTGCGTTAGCCTAGTGGCTAAATCCTTGCCTTGCATGCGCAGGTATCCCGTATAGGCACCAGTTCATGTCCCGGCTACTCCACTTCCCATCTGGCTTCCTGCTTGTGGCCTGGGAAAGCAGTAGAGGATGGTTCAAAGCTCTGAGATCCTGCACCTGTGCGAGAGACCTGGAAGATGCTCCTGGCTTCAGATCGGCTTAGCCCTGACCATTGGGGAGAGAACCAGTAGACAGAACATCTTTGTCTCTCCTTCTATCTGTGTATCTGGATTTCCAACAAAAATTTAAAAACCAAAAAAAAGTAAAGTGGCAGAGTTGAGATTTAAACTAATCTGCCCAAACGCAATATCTGCCCTTTATCACTATGATAGCCTGGTGTGTGTATATGCGTGTGTGTGTGTGCATGCCTGCGCATATAAGATATAGGGAGAATGAAGGACAAAGGCAGAGAATGAGAAGTAAAGTAACAAAATGTGCTGCTTGGATATGTTAGTTTTACTGAAATAAGCACTAGAGAGCAAAGGCTAGGTCAGGCCAAGCTGAAATAAAGTCTTCAATTTTAAGTCCCCCCCTCTAGATCCCAATCTATATGCTATTTTTGTTTCCTGTTGATATTTATTCTAGAACATGCCATAGAAATCTATTCTACAGATCAAGGAACTATGGAGGTCTCTGAGCTAAGAGGAAAAAAGAAAAAGAAACCCAGTCCAGAGAGCCTCCCATATAGAAAGTTGGCTATATTCCTAGTAAATTTGGTCTGCGTGAATGCACAGTGTTTTCTCTGTGGATAACCAATCAATACAAGTACAAAAAGAGGCTTAGATTAATTTGCAGCTAGAAGCACATATGAGAAAGCAAAGCACGAGTTTCAAAGCTCAAAAAATCGTAGACCTATTTGATCAGCTGTCATGATTGCAAGTCCTCATATGCAGAAAACACGTATTTATTCAGTAAACACGTTTTGAACACCACACTTCTGAGACATCGCTTCAGTTGCTTCAGTGCCTACACAAACACAGTGATTGGGAACAAAACGAGGAAATTAATGGCTTGAATGTATTTGGGAAGCTTGTTTTTTTAAATGGAAGAGTATAGATTTTGTGTGTTTGCCGACTTCTGACATGCATTAATAAGACTCACCTAAATATCAATTATAAATTTAGTTTTATGATGGCTATCTCAGATGTAACAAATATTTGGAAGCAACCATTACACCCTAGAAACATGCTAGGAACAATGAAACACTTAGAAGAGTCTCTCTCGTCAAATAGCTTACAGATGAGTATGGAAAACCCAATGGATAAAGACCATATCATTTATTTATAAGAGTAGCACACACATTGACATGAACAAAGATCTTGGAGACTGTTTCCTTTAAACAAAGGTATACAGCTGTTGTGAGCCTCTGGAAGTTTTAGAAAATCTGTCAAGCTCTATAGAGAGTGCCCTTGTTACCAAAGAAGAACCAGGCTCAGAAAAGGGAATGGGCCTAGGAAGATCCTTGGCAGCACACTAGTTCTTTCTCATGTGCAGTTAAGAACTGTTGTTAGAGCTAAGAAGACATTTCTCCTTCATGGCACACTTGGAATGTGAAATGCAGTTCTACCCACCCCACCAGTGGGCCTGAGCTGCCTCAGGATAAAGATAGAAAATCATACTGGGTGCCCACCAGAAACCAAAAGAAAATGCAGACAGTTTAAAATAAACAGTATCTTTGCAAGGTGCATCAGGGCTATGTTTACACGACCCCTTTTACATTAGAGCCACCAGCAACAAAATGAAAACTGCTAATATTCTCTGAACCCTCCCTGCTTCCTACATAGCAAGAATGCAGACAGACGGCTGCTGTGTTTCTGCAGCGTCCTCCTTGGAGATTAATTCAAGTTCTTTTCTTAGGTTTCCTATATGTTGCTAAAGACTGCTGCTTTTTTCTTTGAATAATTAGTTTACTCCTATATTACTCATAATGAAAACTGGAAAACCAGACTTGCTATTTTGTCCAAATCTTCAGATTTATTCACTGTACCACTAAAGTAGAAAAACAAAACAACAACAAGAAAAACTTTACTAGACACTGATAGGAATCTTGGATAAATTACATGTACATCAGCTCCCAACTTTATCTTCTTAAAGTTACTGAAGAAGTGTTACTCAAATGAATTAAATTAATTGTATTATACATGCTTTTGAGAGAATTGGTCACAATAGTAAGTTATATAAACTTAAATGCCAAACACTAAAGAATGGCAAGCTAAATTACATAAATTTTTGGAGTATTATTAAACTTGTAAAAATATTAATAGCTGCAAAAGTGCATGAAATAGTCACATTTGTTTCCATTTCAGATCTACAATAAGTGCCCGTACAGAAAATTAACATCACTCATGCTGACTTAACCCACTGAGCCACTTGGCCAGCCTAGAGCAAAGTGGCTTTTAACCCCAAATGTATTATCTAAGTGAAGGGGCCAGTATTAAGATGTCACAGCTTAAGCTGCTGTCTGTCCCTCTAGCTTCCCATATGTGCATCAGTTCACATCCTGACTGCTCCACTTCCCATCCAGCTCCCTGCTAATAGGCTTGAAATGGTTAGAAGGATGGCCCAGAGGCTAGGACCTCTGTACCCGTGGTGGGGCCTGGAGGAAACCTCCTGACTCTGACCTGACCCAGCCCAAACCATTGCATCCTTTTTGATCAGCTGATGGAACATCTCACTCTATCAGTTTGCACCTGCATGTGTGTGTTTGTCACTGTCTCTGGCTGTAGCAATATTTTTGAAATAAATAAATCTTAAAAACTAAGGAAGTAAACATGTTTTTATTCGAAAACAGAGAACTCTTTTTTAAGATTTATTTTATTTTTATTGCAAAGTCAGATATATAGAAAGGAGGAGAGACAAAGAGGAGGGTCTTCCATCTGATGATTCACTCCCCAAGTGGCTGCAAGGGCCGGTGTTGCACTGATCCAAAGCCAGGAGCCAGAAACTTCTTCCAGGTATCCCACACACGTGCAGGGTCCCTAGGCTTTGAGCCGTCCTTAACTGCTTTCCCAGGCCACGAGCAGGAAGCTGGATAGGAAGTGGGGCTGCCGGGATTAGAACCAGAGCCCATACAGGTTCCCAGCGCATTCAAGGTGAGGACTTCAGCTGCTAGGCCACTGAGCCAGGCCCCAAAACAGAGAACTTTTAGTTACTCTCAATAAAAATGCTAAAGAAATTAAGTCACTAAGGAAAAACGCTGAATGAAATATTGGAAAACATTGGGGGGAAATAGAAACAAGTGTAGCTTATACAAAAGGACAAAAATACTACTTAATTTAGTAGTAATAAAACTAAAAGATTAAATCCTAGATAACAACGTAGATGTGCCTCATCCCATCTTCAGAGGACCTGAAGGGAGAAGAAGAAAACTGGAGGAAGAGAGAGTTCCCTCTCCAGATGGTTTGAGCTGCGCAGTCTTGTCCCATGACCAAGCCTTTGGTTTTCAGACCTTTAAGCATAGTGTAAAACTTACTCTGCCTTCCATACCCCAGCCCCGACCTGGATTCCCAGTTGACAGAGGGCACACATCATGGAGATCTCTACCCACCCCCTTTATAATCAGGTGACCAATTTGCAAATACACATACATTGTCTCAGAAACACACGCTTACACATCTGATTGGCTCTGTCCTCTGGACCGGCCTGCACACAACCCCATGCCAACCTTGGGGCTATCAGCTCATACACAGCTTCCAAACACAAAGCGGACAGCAGGGTCCTGTTGAGCACTTAAGGCTGCTTCAAGCACTGTGCACCTGGCCATTAGTACCTTGTATTTCACAATACCAGGCACCCTGGCAGGCAGTAAGACAATTTCCTGACTCTGGAGTTTATGGTTAGTCCCATGTGGTCCTCTAGGCAGGCATGACCCGATTATTGTGGTTACCCGGAAGACTCCACATGCACTTGCCAAACCTTGCGTCAACAGCATTGCCAGCAGCTCTGGTTTGACTTCCAAAATGATCAGAGAGTTTAAGAACTCCATGATCTACATAGTTTCTTTAAGATTCACCTAGTTTGGGTGTATCAGGATGCTGTTAAATACCAGTGAATATTGGATAGGGATATGCTGAGGCACTGCCATATACGTGACATGGTATTAAGCACTAGACTAAGTTATATAACTTGCCAGATGTAGAGATTTAGTGTGCAAAAGCCTAAGAGTAAAATATAAGCAATGAAATAAAGTCTTTAAAGCCCTTGTTTAACCAACAAAGAGAATAAAATTCCATTTAAAGGAATATACAGTGTTCCAAACACCATTCTATGGACTTCTCAGATAATATCATGAACTGTCACAATTGCACCATGATGAACACAGTAGTCCAACATAGCGCACCCTCACACACAACACACACACACACACACACACACTCCCACAAGTTTATGACTGAGCACAAATGCTAAGAGGAAGGATGGCCTCCTGTTGTACTACAGAGACAGAATGTTGAGGCAAAACAAAGATTCCCTGAGGAAGTGATGAGTGCACATAAACCTCATCCCAGGGTATTAATTTGACCAAACACTGGCATATAGTAGATGGTTTTTTTATTTTTCTTGTGTCTTATTTGTATTGTGAATTTGAGCCTTTGGATTCAGAAGAACATCTGAGTGCAGTAACCTGGGTCAGGAACTGGGTCAGGAACTGCTTCCCAGTAAATCCCACAGGGTGGCATTGAAGAAGCCTCCAGCTTGACATCCTTCTGGCGCGGTGTCCAGCTTACCAGTGGTGCTTGGACTGTAGTAGTTCAATCAATAAGAAGCAAAACTTGGAGAAAACACTAGGATTGCATGCCCATGTTTTTCTCCATGTTAGTAGAGTAAACCTCAGTGGCTGTATAACTAGGTTTAAATTACTTCACCACCCACAAACTATATGACCTTGATTAAGTAATCTCTTTATGCCTCAGTCTGAGGAGAAATGGGTTACCATGAAGATTAAGTCAAATAATATATTAAACAATTAGCCCAATTCCTGAAATATGGCACTTCCTTGGAGTTATGGTCATCAAGGTGGGGTCAATGACAGGTTATAATATGACTAGTTATTTCATGTATCTCAGCTTATGGTTGATCAGAGCACACCCATTTTACTGAAGAGAGAAAGTGTAGAGGTCTTGGGTTATACAGCTCATCAAATTGAACTCATCCAGTTTTTTGAGTATCTTATTTTTGTTATGAATTGAAGCTTTTGAATTCAGTTAAACACCATCAGAGCATTATAGAAGGAGTCACAAACGTGTCAGTAAAGTCAGTGTGCTGGGTAAAGCCAACAGCGGCTCCAAGTGCAGGAACATCTTTGGGAAAAGAACAGAACAAAACACTGCTCAGGGAGTGCGTGCAGGAGAGTGAGGTCAACTGGAATAACTGCTTCTGAGCCAGCAGCTGGCCCAGTGGACTGATACCAGTGGTTTCTCCTCCTACCTTGTTCTGGAATTTGAATGAGATGCAGGATTGTGGAAAATGGGAAGAAATAGTTCTCTCTCATGAGCTCAGCCTAGAGAAAGCTGAGGAGCTAGACAAAATCAGCCCTCCCTGCCCTGTGGGACTCTGGACCCTTGCACCACAGTGGCTACAAGTCTGAAAACATCCTGGCCCCTAGTGAATGTTCCAGAATTTAGGAGACTGCAGCTGTGGGTAATGTTAAGCAGAAAAGAAGATGGTAGAAGACCTCATGTGCGTAACAGTAGGCACAACCACCCTGGGCATCCTTAGCCATGTCTCTTTCCTTGTGTTTTGAGATTTCCCCAGCCCCAGGTTTCTCACTCTCCGTATCACTGCCTTGGGGTGAGTTGGAGAAAGACTGTTCAATACATTAACTGCAGGATGATTGGTAGTGTCTCTGGCCATCTCTCATTTTGAAATCAGACTCCCCTGATTGTACACAGTGAGGCAAAACAGAAAGTTCTTGGCTCATTCCCTTACCTATGAAAGGATATCAGTACAGCTTGTTGTGGATATCGGAGCCCCAGCCATATTTTAGAATGTAGTTTCTTAGTACCTAATATGAGATAGAATTCACATGTTTGGAGAAGTGAGCTCAATGAAGGGGCCCTGCAGAAACCCCTTCTGTGTCTTGTCTACCATATCCACAGACATGGTTAGACATGGTTAGACATCTGGGGCCAGTCAGTAGGGATTCTACCAAATCATCTGTGCCATCTCTCTTTCTGTGTGCTGCAGATATTTCTTGGGCAGGTCTTCTTGGCTTGGCTCTGTGCTAAGCAAGGCAGAAGATAATGACATACGGAAGACATTGTTCCCAACACCAAAGCTTCTGGTCTGTTTGGCAAGATCATATGGGCTATGCTTCTTCTAACTAGCTTGAAGACTTGAACTTGGTGTCCAAGTACATATATATAAATATCTATCATCAGGGAACAGGTGGGTGGGTGAACACTTGGGAATGATTGACTTGAATGATAACTGCTTTCTTTGTATCTTCTTTGTCTACATCCCTAGACAAGGCTGTGAGTTTAGAGTTGTCATTCGTTAAACACACTCAGCAAATATTAATAAAACTTTTGATGTGGTGAATATGGGATGATTAGAAAGCATGTCTCATCCATTCTCATAAAGCTACCGCCTGATAGAGAAGACATTCGGTAATAGTCTCACAAAATAGTCAATTACCATTTGTATTTGGAGCCAATAAGGGAAGGATCAAGCTCCCCACTCTGTAGCCCTGTGACTCAGTCTGGTTGCAATTGGAGAGGATGGGGCTGCTAAAGACGTTGTAGAGTCACCATGGGATCCTTAGAACAAATTGAGCCTGGATTACTAAGAGAGGCAAAGGTCATAGTTCTACAAGGAAAGTAGCATCAGTTTAGTTTCTAGTGGGATTTAGTCTTTTAAAGCTCCTTGGAAAGACAGTCAGCGTTTATGAAGAGGATCCTGCCACCTGGGGTGCTGGCTGATTGCATCTCCAGTGGCTTCCTGAATCACAGAAATCGAGGAAGAAAACAAAGTCATGTAAATCCTGTAAAACAACCCCATGAATTCATGGAAGTGACACTGGGGGATTCTGAGCTTTGGCCAAGATGGTTCAGCATAGAACCTAGGACTAAGAACCAGGGAGCTCTACCTGACAAATCTACCTAAGAAGCAAAAGGAAGTCCTCAGTTGCTAAGGTTCTTCCAGACTCCAGATGGAGAGGGGAGTTTCAGAGCCTTGAAATTAGGGATATTTTAAATATGTTTCTTAGGCTGCTGCCTCTATTTCACAGTATACTTTGCGATCCTAAAATGACAGAATTATATAAAAGCTACTATTTTCAACATTATCAGCGCTACGTATTTACTTCTTAGATGGCATGAGTTTACAACATTTAATTCAAGAACTGGCACATGAATGGTGTTCCAGTTTGAAAGTCTTTATTACAATGATAAAGAATAAGTTTCACATTCCTAATCAGAAAACTTTTCATCTTGAATGGATGAGAACTCTGAGTGATTGCATTTGCTGGCATGAAGAAGGAATATAATTTTCCCTAGAACTCTGAAGCTAAGAACTCTAAATTCTTACAGGCTGCACAAAGCTGTGCCTTACAGAACCCTCCGGCTTCTGCCCTGTTTCCTCTTTTTTCCATTCTTTGTCCCAAACTGCCCATTTTTTCCAAATGTTAAGCAACTAGCACTCATGAACAGCTTAGTTCAGGCTGTAATTGGTCACCTGAATCCAGTCACGCATTGATTTTGAGGTTCATACAGAAAGTTTTGGTGTGAATTAGAAGGAACGTGCTCTCCATCTCTTAGATAAGTACTATCCACAGCAGAGTCAGCAAAGCTCAGCATTAATTAACAGTGACTTTGACATTTGTGATGTTTTCCGTTAGATCTGAAGAGGGCTGGAGGGCGGATGACACGATACAAACACATGCCGTCACCACATGTCTGGGGGAAAGAAGCTGAAGTCAGACTGCACAAGTAGACTCTTATTTGCTTAAAAATAGAAGGAAAGTGTTTTTACAACCCCCAGTGGTTAATAGTGAGGGCATTTGAACCAGATGGCTAGTCTCCCAGAGTGCTGTGCTGCACCTGCTCAATGGGCAGCTCTGTTGCTGTGGTCTGTGTGAGTGGCACAGAGATCACAGCCTTAAGAACAAATGTGGCAGAGTGTTCCGAGCATGAGGTTTGCTTTTCACTCATTTGATGTGCTTTTTCTAAACATAAATCTAAGGGAAGATATCTGTTTCTGCTATACCCCAACACCCTCTCATGGATTTCCATTTTGCTAATGATGAAAAGCATTGTCTGATTTGCCCCCTCTGTTAGTTTCCTAGGGCTGTCATAAGAAATTATTCATTGATGGCTTTGACCCACAGAAATCCTCTTGTAGTTCTGGAAGCATCTGGAATGTAGGGTCAGAGAGACTGTTTTCACTCCATAGGCTCTGGAGGAACACCTGTGTGGTTTCTGCTGAGGGGAAGCAGGGTCTTTGCTGTCCTGAGCTTGTGGGTAACTTCTCTTTGCTTCCATCTTCACTTGGCCATTCTCCCTGGGCATCTCAGTTACATTATAAATCTATGAATCAGGGCCCACTCAACTCTGGTGTAACCTGATCTTTGTGAGTTACCACTGCAAAAACACCCCCATTCCGAATAAGATCACATTCTGAATTCCTAAATGGACCTGAATTTTACAGGAACATTATTGAATCCAGAAAGCTGTCTCCCACTTCCCAGCTGAGTTCTGGTTTTAGTTCTATTTTATAACCCACATTCTTACCTTACTTAGCCCTTTGAATTGCCAAGGTGGCTTGGCTGCCACCTCCTTACCCTTCATAACAGTTTAAATCCCATCACTTCCTGTGCCCGTTCAGTTTAAATTCCTCTTATCTCACTTCTTCATTGTCACATCATGTTTTCTTTCTAGCCTTTAGCACCATGGCAATGCTCTTTTCCATCTTTTCCATCTCTTCTTCTGTGTGTGTGTTCTGTTTTGTCGCTAAAATACAAGTTTGTCTACCAAGATTCCCGTGGTTAGTTAGCTCTTACTCCACTTGCTTCTCCACTTGCTTCTCCACTTGCTTGTCCATCATGTATTGCTGTTGACATGTGTTCCTTACCAAGTGAATCACTCCTTAGCAAGGAAATCACTTGACCACCCAATACAACAAGGTGCTGAGTATTGTACTAAGCAGACAAGACATACATAAAATACAATCTCTGCCTTCAAAGAATTTAGACTGGAATCAAGATCAAAGGTAGACACAAATAATTCCAAGACATAATGTGTTAAATTCCTGAGAGAGGGATTGGGAAAAAGTGACACAGGAACAAATCATAGCAAACAGTCTCGGGGGAGTAGAGGAACGCAGGTGAAGATGCACTTGGAAAGTTGCTTTTGGAGCAAAAAGGAGCTGGTACTGATGCAGACAGTGAGAGTAATTCATTGTTGACGCAGCCATGGGTGATCTCCATCTGCGGACCAGTCACTGGAGCATATGGAACAGGCATCTGCACCCAGCTGCCATGGCAGGCCGGGCAGTCAGGGGGAAGAGGCAGCAGATGACACCGTTCCCACACCAGGGTCCCTAAGCTCCAGTACTCTGAGAGACTGGGCAGCTGTTGGTAATGAATGAGTTCCAATCCCCAGAGGCAATCTGGGCAGCATTTGTACCCACACAAGTTTGGGTGCCCCAGAGGTTAGAATGTGTTCTGCTGGCAATTTAATTTAGGTCTCTGCCTTCTTCTTTCCTGTCCCTTCCTTCAAAAGACTGTGGAACCTACTGGTTAAAAGGAACCCTGATACTTCTGGGGCAAACTGAAATACACTTGGCCTTTTTCTCTAAGAGACAGCGCCTTGAAAAAGCAGCCTTGTCTGTATTCCACTCCTTGACTGCCTTCTGGTGGTCCAGCTGTGGGTGGGTGGTAGCTGGGTGAAGGGTTCATTTTCAAGATTGTCATTTCCTGTTAAGAGTCTAAAGCCGACTACGTGGCAGAAGAAAAAGGAAACACTTGTAGTGTGACAAATAAAATGCAAATTTTCCTCTGCAATTTCCTGGTGAGAATTAAATGTCGAGCAGGAGGAAGGAGGTACTTCAGAAGGGCATACTTAAATGTGCGTCAAGGAAACAGCAGATAGAGAATGTAACCATGGGTCTTGTATCAGATGTGAAAAATTCATTTAGGAAGCCCTGTTCTTGAATGCTGAGATATTTAACATAGTTGAGGTGCTTAGACGTGGGCATTATGCACAGTGGTGATGCCAGCTAAGGCACCTTCAGCTCTTATTGCCTAGGTTTGGCTTCCAGCTCTGGCTCCTGATTTCAGCTTCTTACCAGGGCAGACCATGGGAGGCAGCAGGTAATGGCTGTCGTGGCTCACCAATCTCCACCTCTTGTGATACCGTGTTGAGGTTGCACCGTTGTCTCTGCAACCTTTCTCCCACTTCTGGTTGGAGCAGGTTCCGGGATTAGAGAGACACCAGGTGTCCTATATAGCTAGGTTGTTGGTGGCACTGATCTTGCCAGAACCTATTGGCCGTTAGGTCTGGGTGCCACACGGACCTATTTTGACCCGTATGATACCACAGTCAGCATTATTTTCCTGCAGGACCAGTGCAATCCACTGACCTCAGTGAGTTTTCCCGAGCTCAGCACATGCGCAGTTCACTGTTGTCCCCTGCAGTCCTAAAGCATTTGCCACAGTGTACAAAATGGCACCTGACGTACCACTACTAGAGCTCTTGATCTGCTGGCTGTCAGGTCTGAGGACTACCCAGACCTGTCTTGGGTGGAACCTATAGAATGCTACATCACTGCAGTTCACTGAGTCAGAAATGAGTTCACTCCCAGCTCAGCGTATGCTCAGTCCTTTCCCTTGCCTTTGCCTCCTTATGCAAAATGGCACCCAATTCGGCTCTAGGGGGCTGACTGGGCTGTGAGATCCACACTGTTCTCACACTGCATTTCTGGGATCTGCTGCTCTGTCTCTGCTCCTGGTCAAATCAAACAGACCAACAGGACAGACAGTTCTTTGTCTGGGTTCACCTCCCAAGCTCCTAGTGAAAGTCCCTTCCCACCTGATTGCTGCTGGAGTTCCGGCTGCTGGTGGAGTTCAGATTGCCCATTAGCTAACTGCTGCTGGAGTATCAGTCCTGCAACACCACACTATTATGTCCGCTGCTTTCCTGTGTCTGTCAGTCTCCAGGTACCCCTCTGCTGTTGTTCTGTCCTCTCCCATTTCCTGGAATGTGTCCTCTTTGCTTTAGCCTGATGAAATGTTTCTCCGTCCGTTTAAAGGTGTCCTTATCCTATTCCGCCATCTTGATTCAATCTCAAATCTGAACTTTGTAATCATAAGACCTTTTAATGTATCTCAAATCTGTGTGGTTTTCTCATAAGGATAGTTGTCATTGGACCTAGGGTTCACTTCGAAAATCAGGAATGATCTCATCTTAATATCAGCAAAAGCCCCTTAAGCCAAATGAGGAAACATTCACAGACTCCAGCCAGTGGGACATGGACCTATCTCCGTAAGAGCCACTGATCAGCCTGTTGTGAGTGCCCTGAAGCTCAGAGAGATTAAGTGACTTGCTTCAAGTCCTTGGCATACGGGATAATGGAACAGAAATCTGAGGAGCAGAGACAGGAAACAATTTACCTGAAACACCATATAATTGCTATCAGGTTGTGTCTAAGTATCAGTCTCCACCAGTCTTCAGTGGTTTTACCCAGGTATGAATAAGAAGTTTATATCTTATTCATTTCCTTATATATTTACTTAATGAGTCAACAGATACTGAGGGCACTATGTTACATGGTGTGCTTAGTGCTGGGAGATGATCAATTTACAAGATGAAGTTATTTCTTAGATTTATGGGACATGGTACAATATGAGGAAACAGACAATACTAATAATACAATTAAAATCTGAAAATGCTGTAAATGAAGTAAACAGTGTTATGTGAGAGTATCTTAGTGACGATACTATCTTAGGTAGAGAAATTAGGTATGGTCACTGTGAGATTTGAAACAGTCCACTATGCAAAGAGGACATGGCCCTCTATCCCAAACATAATCTAATAAGGAGCAAATTGGTTTGTCTTGTATTTAGAATGTTCCAGGGCTAAGTGCTGGTAAACAAGAGCATATTTCCTTCTGGAGGAAGAGTTCTAGTAAAATAATGTAAATGGCTTCAACACACAATGTATAGAAATATTATAAGGGCAGCTACAAACAGATTATGAAGTGTTCTTATAGAACTCCATGAAGTTTGAAATGTTTATAAAATATGCAATAAAATAAGCACATGACAAAATCAAATCAAGCATTGAATATACATGTCTAACATTCAAAGGGACGGTCTAGGCTAGAGATATAGTTTAAGAATCATCAAATAGAAATTAAAGCCATGGGAATGAACAAGATCATCCAGAGGAAGCATTATATACCCCAGTAGGAAATGGGTTGGCATCTCACTTTGCTCTGATTCGAGTCTGAGATTTTTGCCAATTTGGGGCTCTTTTTCTATATCATGAATACACTTTCCTATGCTCTTCAGAGTCGTCTTGACAATCTAAGCTCACACGAGTTTCTACCAGGTTCACATGGGAATAACCACAAATGGCTTTATGTTGAGAAATAAGAATATCCAAGTACAAACGTCATGTGAAATCCTTGTGTATGATTTGTACTCCAATCCTTCCCGAGAAGGGAGCATAGCTATGATGGGTTCTGATGGGCATTGTACTCACTGCGTCAACTCCAAAATGGTGCATGAGTTCATTTGTACACAGATGCAGTCTGTACTTAGTAAAGGATAATTACATGAAATTCATTGACTCCTTTCATGTGGATAAGCCCTTGTTTACTACTTAGCTGCCTTTGCTTGCCCAGTGGAAAAAATCCTGACACAGAACTATTGCTTGCCTCTAACCCATTTAGAGACATAAATGTGGTCAAAAATGTGATTTTACAGAGTTCAACTCACTTAAACCTACCTTAGCCACATTTGCTGAGAATCAGTGGGGGTATCATGAAGTGGTTTTTGCCTTTTCATTGGTTCCTAATGTGTCTCCCCTGCTCCACAGTTTAGGTCAGGCTCCCCCCTGACCTTTCCTCCTTACCATTCTGTCTTCATATTCTAGCACACAGTCTCCTTTACATCTCCCAAACGCACTTCACTCATTCCAACCACAGTCCCCTCTCCCTGGATCCCTCTCCCTATCTGTAGCTGATGCCTTGAATGCAGGTCTCACATCAACTGTCATCTTCCTTTCTCTGCCTTCTCCTGACCACTCATTCTGGATGTTTCTCTTTTCCATCCATGCATAACCATCCCCATGACCAGCAGTACTTTCTTGAACAACTTGCTCATTTACTTATCTTTGTGGCATCTCCCGCCACCAGAACAGACACTCCTTGAATTTAAAGCCCTCAGTGTTTCAACCTCCTGAATCCCCAATGTTAAAGCAGTACATGACACATAGGAGATAATTACTCGAAAAGAATTTTTTACCATTAAAGTGGCATTAGAGCTTTTGACTCTATGTTAGATACCTTGTATAAAGCTTACATTGAGTCATTATACTCTCGTTGCAAACTCAGATGGGGTGATGGTTATTTCCTCAACATTTGTAGATAGTTGCTGCTGAAACCTCATATCAAAACCAGTTCTGCTTGATATCTTGCTGTTTGCAGGCTTTTTATTAACATTTGATTTGTCATACATCAAGAACATGGATAAAAACTTCAGTGTAATATTGGTTTTAAACCATTCTTCATCAGTTAAAACATAATCATATAGTATCAAGTCACTGAAGAAACATATACTGAATTTCTTTTCTGTGCAACACACTTTAGTGGATGGTGAAGACTCCCAGTCTAGGAGACTCAAATGTCATTTTCAGCTCTATTTTTCACATACTATTCCAACAAATAAGTACTGGATATTACATGCCAATCATTATTCTAGCATCTGGTTCAATTAGTCTGTCTCTTGCCAATATGATATGCTGCAGTTGGATCCAGGCTTAAATCACTTCTGTCAGGGATGAAAATAATAATGATAACGATTAATAAATAAAATAATTATTAATAAATAATAATTTAGATGCTCTTCCTAATGTCTCAAGTTCTCAATGCCAGAAGTGATTTGAATTGGCTTCCATGTGTGTCATGCAGCTACACCTGATCAGGTCATAGTGTCCAGAGTGATGTGGTTCTCAGAACAAGTCAGACTTGGATCACCAACCTTCCTCTGTGATCAGCAGCCACATCAGAATCATGTGACTGGTGAGGCAGGCAGGTAGCTGTCAGAAAGAAAGCTATGGTACAAGACAAATGAGTGTACTCTCAGGCTCAAAACGCAATATGATTCATGAAGCACCCACCATACCTCCCCAAGCATGAGTAGTAACTGCCTCATCACTGGGTTGCCCATATAAAAGACACTTCCCAGGACATATTTGTTCCTTAAGTCTGTTACAATTAGGAGATGAAGTGAAAGGCTTGTATTTTGTAACTTGAATAAAATGTTTGCAAATATAGCGTAATCCACACTGTACAGCTGAATGTTTCTGTTAAAACACACCATTGTTGAAGATTATCAGCCTACAATGTGAGACTATGAATACTTAAGTTACATAATTTACCAAGCTTCTCTGAGGAATAAGTTCTGTGAGATTGTGAAAGGATTTTGAAAAGCATTTAAACAACATAGAAGCAGGAGACACTTTATTGTTAATAGCTAGAAAATGAATGCTCTGCAGAATTGCATAAATAGTCTCCTGTAAAAGTATGGGAGAAAAGTAAAACTTCATAGAGAAAGATTCAAATGGCAAAAAATACTTAGGAAGCAAAAGACAATTTTCTAAAATGAAGGATTTAAAGAGAATGATTCAGCAATGTCAGGGCAAGACATTCTTTTAAAAGTCTGAACACATTTGTCATTGTATTTATATACATATATATACAGTTTAGAGTTTCTTCAACAGAAATAATAGAACTCTAAGACCAAAATTGTTTACCTAACTCTCCTGGCCAACCAGAGCACAAGAACCTGAGCCCATGGGTGCTTTTAGGGCATAACATAGTGTATTCACTTTAGTGCTTTAGTGTGCAACATTCTAGGTTCAGTGCCACCCTCTTGGAAAAGAAATGTGGAAAGGAACCACACTTCTGTCCACAGGCCAAGTGTAACTAGGTGCAGTAGCCCTGTAAATAAAAAAGTAAATTGCAATCATAGAGACTAAGTATAGCATCTTAGAAGAGCAAGTTTGTGTATTTCTTAGTCTGCAAGTCCAAGGTGGAACTATTCCAGGCAACGAGAAAGAAGTGGAGGAAAGAGTACTGGCAAGTAGGTTCATCCAAATGAAGATGAAACAAAACCTGCAAATATTTTCCTGCTTCTTTTTTGTGGGCCACGTAACAATGAGGGAGGCTGGACACTGAAATCTCTAGTTGGGCAGCCACATATGTAAGACAGCACTTAGGGCTTGGGGATTACTTTACTGGGAGGCAAAGATGATCATTCCTGTTTCATATTCGTTGAGATCATGCCATGTTTAAAGCATTCTGGGCAATTCAGCCATGACTAAAACAATGATCTGCATTTAAGAAGCAAATAACAAACATATAGGACTCTCTGTCAAAGTGGAATGTGATGAGGCAAATACAAATCCAGTGTTATGAATGTCTGGGTGGGGTAAGAGGGATAGAGACTCTCTCTGTCAAATATAAGAAAAGTTGTTGGAAGAGGTTAGATTTGAAATGGACCTGATGATTGAATAGAACTGGGCAGACTGAAAACTGAAGTTAGGAAAAGGCGCTAAAAAGGAGATACTATCCAAGTTACCCTAATGGAACTTTGTCACCCAGTTGGTAGTATTCGCATTGGTTCATGAATGTAGAGAACACTGGCTAGATCTCTGCGTTTTTTTCTCCCTGTGAACTTTAGGGGAGAGAATCATTTCAGGTGATACTGGAACATAAGCTTCAAGGAAACAAAGACATTGGCTCCTTGTTTTCTTTATCCCTAGCTCTTGGGGTACTATTGTTTTTCACAGAATACTAAATAAATAATTGTATGAATGAGTTAATGATTAGTTAAAGGTATCTATGATCATCTTGAGTCTTTTCTTTTAAGTTTTACTTGAAAAGCAGAGTTACGGAGAGACTAGGAGGGAGAGACAAGTAAAGGAAAGGAGAAAGAGAAAGAGGCAAAATCTTCCATCTGCTGGTTCGCTCCCCAAATGACTGCAAAGATTGAAACTGGGCTAGTCCAAAGCCAGGAGCCAGGAGCTTTTTTCCAGGTCTCCCACACAGATACAGGCACCCAAGTGCTCGAACCATCCTTTGCTGCTTTCCCAGGTACATTAGCAGGCTGTTGCATCAGAAGTAGAGAAACCAAGATTCAAACCAGTGTCCATATAGGATGCTGGCAGTGCAGATGGTAGCTTTACATCTTATGCCACAGCACAGGCTCCATGGTTTTTGTTTGCTCATTGGGTAGTGTTGTATAGCAGTTAAAATTTTTAATTTGAAATCCAACATGGATGCATATCTTACCTCTGCTTTTCATTCTTAATAATTCTGCTTTCTGTCCATAATTTGTCATCAGCAATTACTACTTCCTCTTTGGGGTTCCACTAAGATAAGCAGTGTAAAGTATTTAGCAAAAATATCTAGCAGAACTCAAGTTTTTTGTTTGTTTTGATTTCTTTTTTTTTCCTCCAATTATTATCCCATACCCACTGCTCTACTAAAGCAGTTTCCCTCTGGTCCTCTAAGTTAACTCTTGTCCTATATTCCTCTACTTGTTTCAGTTGGTTGCTCCCTCCAGCATCTGGTACATATTCACCAGTATCACAGGAGGCAAAGCCAATTTTAATGCTAGCTTTGCCATGAAATCAACTGCTGTGGCACTAATCAGAAGTTATCTCTTCATTTTAGAATTCTTGAATGCTAATTCAGTTGCTTTTGTGTTTACAGCCAGTCTGGCCTTCGAATCCTAAGGTGCCTTGAATGGATAAATGAAAGATAACTTATTTATGCTTTCTAGGAAATCCACAAGGATTCTGCCTGTGCCCTTAGCTGGGACCCACTGAATCTTACCCACAGTAGATGTTCACTAAATGTGGATTGAATGTGAATAAAGAAATGTTTTACATGTATAAAGTAAAATCCAAACAATTCGCCTACCTGCACTGTTCTCTTTTGAGGGTGTCCTATTGAAAGGAGTTATTGGGTAGAGTAGCAGGAAGTTGACAGCCACTCCTCTGGACTGTCTCCCAGGGCCTTTATAGAATAGGAAAGGTAATTATGGGACCAGATTAGCAGTTTGTTTTTTGATACAGTCAAAGTAAAACCAGCAGGATGCAATTGGGCTCTTCCCCACTTTCCAAATAGCAGCAAATTTTCATACAAAACAAAGAGATGCTTGAATTGCAAATTGCTTAGAGAATCAGTGAGCAACCCCAATGGAAGAATATTTCTACTACTTTCAAAATCTGGCTGTTGCCTTTTCAGGTTTAACCACGTAGAAGGGCATTCACAAAGGCCTGGGTGTCTTGTTGTTTCAACTCTTTGCTAGGTAGGCAGGAGAAGCAATCCATGAAGGCTCCAGTGTGAACATCAGCTTAGAGACCTTCCTCTTTCCCAATTCTCTAACATGTGGAGTAGCATCCTTCACTCCCAGAGGAGCCCAAGAGTCCTCAGAGGTAATCTCATTCAAGGTGATGAGGGCAACTGCTTATGAGGTCAGCCAGGGCATGTAATGAATGAAACATGATAAGGGTGCGTGTGTTCTATAGGATGTGAGTGAAGACGAAGGCAAACCGCATACCCCATTAAACACCTTTGTCATATAGGATTGCCAGAAAACTGTTAATTGTTAGCACACAGTTCCAAAAATCTGTAAAGTGGATTTCTAATGGAAATATTCCTTTGCTGTATTGGTATCTAATTAATCTGAATAAAATCCTATCTATTGGCTGCATATAGTTTCTGAGCCAACAACTTACAACTTCTGATTGAGCCCAACTTCCTCATTTGACAGGAAAACTAAGGTCAGTAGGAACAAATGCTTCATGAAAGATCCCATAATGACCAAATTGTCTGAGACCTCATCACGTACGCAACAATTGTACTATAGACCACCCTACCCATCAAGTCCTCACTGCACCCACCCCCCGCAACCATAGTACAGCTTCATTTTCACAGAAACATTTGTAAAAATTTCTTTTCTGATTTGAATAAACAATTCATAATTTCTGCAGAGGATTTGGAATATACAACAAGGACAAGGAAACACAAAATCATGTGACAATGTACTTTAATTTATTTGGGACCTGAACCCTAGCGGGACATGACTGAACCTGGTTGGACATGGGTTGCTTCCAGACATGGCCACTGGAGGGCAAAGTGACATCTCAGTTGGATTAGCTCCAATTAAGTGATAAGGAAAATGAGGGCAGGGACTCAAAACACAAGTACAGTCAGACAGGTGGCAGAAATGAGGAAAACAGGACAGGTGAGGAATGTGGCAAGGGAAGCAAATGCCTGCCTGAAGGATGTAGACACAGCTTAGACCAACCACATAGTCATGTGAGAATCCAGATAGTACTGAAAGTCATTCTGAGCGATTTTTTTTTTCCTTACAAAGCTTGAAATCCAACTTCTAATATATTTAATTGTGTAAGTACAGTTGAGTGATGCTCATGTACATACACATACAAAACATATCAAGAATGGACATTTGGATTGTATCCTCAATGATTTCTGCCAAATGACTCATTTAGGGTGGGTCGTTCAGCTGGACAAAATGTTTTCTTGTGATCAGGCCAGTCACAGGCTATGGAGAACAAGCATGGAGAGGATCATGTCGAAAGGATGACACTTGACTGAAGAGAGAAGTCCTCTGGAGGGAGGAGGAACCTATAGGAGCCAGAGGGCAGCCTGGCTGCACAAACCTGTCCAAATCTAAAGCACCTATTTTGAAAAAGAATGTTTAGCACAATTCATGTGTGGCTTTGGCAGTTTGTATGCTAGTACAGTCTCTTAGAATGCCCGGGCAAGAGTCCCAACTGTACGCTGGATTCCAGCGTCTTACTAATGGTGTACCCTGGGAAGCAGCAGCTGATGGCTCAAGTACTTAGGTTCCTGACATACCACATGAGACCAGTTACAGCTCTTGGAACTTGGCTCGAGTGACCCAGTTTACAGTGTGGCAGACATACGGGCAATGAACCAGGGGATGAGAGATCTCTCTGTGTCTTTCTCCCCTTCTATATCTCTCTGCTTTTCAAATACATTAAGATAAAACTTAAAAACCTATTGTGGCATTTTGGTGTGTGTGTGCTCACATGCACAATCTCTACCTTGCTAGAACAATGGATACTCTGATTTGGTGGCCTTTGAAGACTACTTTATCTTCTCCAATGCACACATGTTTCAAGTAACTCTAGATAACATTTTACTGTGACAGGTCAATAAATGAATAGACAGTGGAATGAAACGGAAGGAATGCTTCACTGGGGATCCTGGACCTCCCCATCTACCCATTCTAATCTCACTCACTCTCTCAAGCTCCATTTTGTACTCTGTAAAGTGAGAGTGTGATACTTGCCCTATCTCCTTGTCCTGGTGAAAAGTTCCGATGGGAAGAGAGAAAATCCAACTGATCATAGGTTGTGGGATAACAAACTAGGTTAGCAAGAAAAGAAAGAAAAAGAAGTTCATACATTTAAGTAAGTTAACTGTTTCAATGATAGCTGGATTTAGGGGCCTGAATAATGTTAGAGTTGGGCATCCTTCATTCAGTATTCCCTGCGTTACTGGTTCCCTGTGTTGGCTTCCTGCTGTCAGCCCTTACCGTCCCAAGGATATTAGAGAAAGATAATTTTTTTTTAACATTGTAAACACATGTTTGAGGACTGACTTTATCAGCCTGAAGCAAGTCCTTGCTTGTCCCTGACTCCGTCAATGTAGCAAAGAAGATGAAATGCAGAGTGGCTGGGCTAATACACATTTCATGGAGCAATGAGGCATTTAACATGGGCTTTAGGAGAACATGGCTTGCATTCTGGATGGTGGCAGATGAAGTGGTAGATCTGATTCCCATGGAGGAATAAACTGTTTCATTTGAAACGACTTCCTGGGAAAATACCCAGCCTCTTCTCTGAAGTTAGTTTAAAGCTGGAGCCATCCAGCTGGAGATAATGACAAAATGTTTGATTACTCATTGATGCCAACATAAGATTGTGTGTTTTATGTTTATTTCTTCTGATGTTTTTCAGGTTGCTTTGACAGAAGGATCAAGACCGAGTAGTGACTCTTATTTCAATGACAGCAGCAGTGTTAACAGTGAGTAGTGTTTGCTATTATTCACTTGTTGTAAAATGTGGACTTCTGTCCAGTGCCAAGATAAGCTTGATTCCAGTATTCCTTGCTCCAACCCTTTTAAGGAAAATAACAGTTGACATCACTAGCAAATAAGATGCTATGGATGTTGTTCAAATTTTGTCTGTTACACATATGAGTGATAGTAGAAGCATCGTAATATGAATGGGTAGCCCTCAGTGGACGTTCTTTGTTATAAGAAACAAAACATGCGAACTCTTAAAAATGCAGCTTCAAGATGGTTTAAATAATAAGAAAGTTTTATTAGTTCTCCTGACAAGGGGTTCTAAAGTACAGTAGGGCCATAGATGGTTAATGAACTTTATCAACATCACTACAGTGCGTGTGCTGACACCTTCAGCAGGGTATCTCTTTTATGTGTATCTTTTTATTTGTGTTTTTAGAAAGGTCTCAGAAAACTTACACTCACATTCATGGGCCAGAACTCTGTCCCACACGCTTCCCTAAATTTATCCCTGCTGAATTGTACTGCCTCATAGGATTTTCTTGAAAGGATTATTAGTCCCTTTTGGGGACTGCATTTCTTGAAGAACTTAGCAGCATAAAGCAAAGAGGATATATATATAAAAAGTAGTCTTATTGCTAAGGAGAAAAAACATAAATGATTATTGTGAAGGAAATCAATAGTATCCTTTGTAGTATGCTGCTGTACAAACGTCAGTAATACTGCTTTTTAATGAACCTGAGTTCCAAAACCTTCCATATTTCATAGCTGCAGAAACTAGATGCCCAGCTTTGGATAACGCTCTGAACATATGGCTGAAATTTAAAAAATGCTTAGAAATACATGTGACTCTGGATTTAAAATCCAAATCATTATCATTACACCATATGCGGGCTGTTTCTCCAACATGCATAATTATAAACACCCTCAAAGAGTAAACACTGCTGCCAATTCTTAAAAAACAAACTACAAAGCAGTATTAAATAGCCATGCTAATTTAACTTCCTAATTTTTCCAGAATCTTTAGAGAGATGTGTACAACTGCAGAGACACTGAGCACTTAAAAAGCCTTACACCTGTATGGGAATAAAAAAACAACAACAGTAACACTACTAAAAGAAGAGCTAAAAAAGTTTGAGTGGATGATGGAAAATTACCTATGGGAGTTCACTGTAGTAAAATCACTCTCAAATTCATTCCCCCATGCTGCTGTTAAAGTATAGGTCACTTCCTTGTGCTGTCCAGGGAAATGTCCTCAAGACCTCATTTACCTATGGACTTTGTAAAGCCTCCTGCTTTGAAATTTGTGGGGAGTGATTCAAGAGGTGTGGACAGACTTTTCCTTTCCCAAGCATCTCTCTTTACTTACAGGGTTCTAAGGTCCACACCACTCCGGGATTTGAGCCTTGAAGGTCCCAGCATCACAGCAAATATGCTAACTTATCCATATGAGATATTAAGATGTTACATCTTCCATCTTTATCCTGAGTGATGGCTGGGATGAAGGGTACAGATGTGGATGTGGTTAGAGAGAAGTCTTCCTGAACTTAGGTTTAAAATGGCATTTAAGAGTATTTCTCAAAATGTTTATTGCAAATGGAATTAAAAGAATTTCATTAAAAGAACTATTGAAGCACACTGGGGGTCTGCAACAAGTTCATGAGAAATGTGTATAATGAAGAACATTATACAAGGATTCTTAAAAATTCTACCAAAACAAACTTACCTCTAATTCTACTTTTTATGAAATGTTTTGAAGCACCCTCACACAGATATAGACATATGTTTATGCATAATATATGTGAATATAATACAATGCATATAAATATAAACACATGCATACAATATTACATAAATGCCTGGATACTATTCTATAATTTCCTTTATAAAAACAATACCTTATAAACATTTTTCCATTGCAGTATGTGCATGACATCATGTTTTACTGATGAATAGTTTTGTATGGCAGGAATTAATGGGAATTAATTCCTTCACTTCTTTATTAACCTGAATTTTTTTTTTTTACTATTTTTAACTATACTAAATGTTCTTGTGCACATAGGCCTTTTTCCACACATGATTTGTGGTTATCTGTTTTATTGAATTTCCAGAAAGGTGATTTCTGGGTTAGTGATAGGTTACCCAAATGTATTAAAGAGAAAGCTGTAAAGAACTAGAATGTTAGCTAACCCATGCAGGACACATTCTAGGCATTCTGGGTGTCCCTGTGAGGCCACAGGCTCCTGCAGAAAGATGTTTAACAGTGCCAGCAGGAAGGATATGAAGCCATGAGCACGTACAAGAACAATAAGGAACTTCTCTGAGGAATGGCAGTCAGTTTAGGTATTTGTTTTTGTGTTGACTGAAGTGGCCTCTTTCTGTCCTTAGTCTAAACTAAAAATTTACTGCAGGTAGGAACCATCTCTCTGTTGTGTTGTCCTTCACCAAGAAGCAGCAAGTGCCTGGTATGTTTATATTATTGTGCCTGTACAGTTCATAGGTGAGAGAATGAATTATATGGAAAACTTTTCAATAAGGAAAGAAATTTAAAAGGAATTTCTTAAAATCTCTTTGTTTTATCTACCATGCTTTTTCATCTCACACACATAGAAACATAAAATCATACAAGTTCAGCTGTTGCTCCACTGTCTGGTGATGAGACATGATTCTGCCTCAGGGAGCAGGTTGTACCAAATGAAACACCGTGTGGGTCACAGTTGTAGCTCTAGTATAATTCATTCCACACTGGCCATGGAATCAGCCCACTTTCACAAGCAGAATTTGTCTTTTGCTACTCTTTCAAAACAAGATGAAGTTCTAGGAGATTATGAAAATCAAAGTAAAGAGAAGTGACTTTGCAAGGACAGTGTCGTAGAGTGGTAGACTAAGCCTCTACCTTGATCCCCAGAATCCCATGTGGGTACCGGTTCAAGTCCCAGCTGCTCCACTTCCCTTCCAGCTCTCTGCTTGTGGCCTGGAAGAGCAATGGAGGCTGGCTCGAGTTCTTGGGCCCCTGCACCCCATGTTGGAGACCCAGTGGAAGTTTCTGGCTTTGGGTTGGCTCAACTCTAGCCATTTCAGCCATTTATTTGGAGAATGAGCCAACAGATAAACAACCTCTCTGTCTCTCCTCCTTTCTGTAACTATGTGAATGGCCAACATTAAAAAAAAGATAGATGTGATTTTATGTGACTTTACACTAAATCCTGTCCATTTTAGTCCACCCTTGGGTGGCTTCTATGATATGCAAACTTGGTTTGCACCAAAACATACCGGAAAGTTGTGACTTTTTCCACGTTTTATTTATTTGCCTTCTCTATTTCCTCTTCTGTTTCCTGTCATACCACTCAGTGTCTTATGAAAGTTTCCTAAATGCTTGTGATCCTCCCAGAGCAGCCAGGGTGGGTTTTTGCAGCTCTTAACTGCAAAGTAGTGAATGCAACACACACATCATAACTTGTCTCAAACTGGCTCCTGGGTTTAGGGCAGGTTTACTTGAAAATCTTTGAAACTTTAGAAGAAGAGAGATTTCTCCTTGGCAATTCAAAGTGAGGCCTGTGGCCAATGGTATCAAAATCAGCAGTAGCTCCTCAGAAATGCAGAATTGTGGGCTCCAGCCCAGCCCACACAGACTAGATGCTTACTCCGTATCCTCAGGTCTTTCCTCTGCGTATGATGGATCTAAAGCACAACTGACTGTGAGCCTTCATCCTGTTATTTCGTAATTCCAACAACGAAGGAAAATGGAATTTTAAAAAAGATGTGTTTATGTAATATATATACTCAAAATTAAACATGCTAATGTAAATATACAAGAAGGTAGATGTTTTAAAGAATAAGTAACATGCATTATTGCAGTAGCTCACCATCAGGTTAGGCAAAGGAAACATTTTGATTTCATTTAGATAAACTACTCTCTATTTAAAAATGATTGTTTGCTGCTTAGGTCATTTCATCATTTTCATAGCAGTTTCCACTATATTCCTTTTTTGTGCCAAGTGGCAGTCCTCTGGAAAGGAAAAACCATGTTTAAAATGAAGATGCTAAATCAAGGTTTGGCTCTGTTCCACTTCATTCTTCTGGAGTTTTCTCCTTCACCGTCTTAAAGTTTTTCAGACTTTGCACCCTCTCTACAGGAAATTTTTCTAAGACACAATTTCTACCATTTGCATTCCGTATACATTCACAGATTTGTTCTAATACTTTTTAAATGAAAGATTGACTCTGTCTCCCAGTAAATGAATATTACCTATGAGGAAAAATAAAAGGTAAGGAGTATTAACTAGATTGGAATTGGCAAGTTGCATTTCACCTCAACAATCGATAGTTTTCAGCAGCTCTGTATTTAACAGGGGAGTCAGTGGCTGCCTCTGCAGTCACCTTCAGGGATGGGCCATGGGTATGGGATAAGGGTATGGCTGTCTGTCTACTACATAATATTGTATTCATGTGTTGTTGAGCTGTCTGGTTCTTCTCTGGAGAGCCACAAACTCCAGTGGCTTTAAAGACGAATGCTGATCTCATTGTTTCAGAGGTTTAGGCATCTTTGAGCACCTTTGTTGGATTCTCTGTTTTGGGGCTTCTCCCTTCAGGTATCTGCTGAGACTGGAGACTCACTGAAAGGCTCAGCTGGGGAAGGATTTATTTCCTAGGTAACTCCTGGGGTTACTGGTCACAACTGAGTTCCTAGGAGCTGTTCCATTGCACGTCTCTGTTTATTCACTAGCCATTGTCCAGAGAATACCCTCTGTTCTTTGCCAGAACTGACTTTCCCATCCCAGCAGGGTAGACACACAAGAAGAATGAGACAGAGAATATGAGCAAGAGAGAAGTGAGGGGCCAACATGGTGGTGTGGCGGGCTAATCCTCTGCTTGTAGCACAGACATCCCATATGAGCACCGGTCCATTTTCCAGATGTTCCATTCCTATCCAGCTCCCTCCAAAGGATGGTATAAAGTTTTTGATCCCTGTACCCACCTGGGATACCTGGAAGAAGCTCCTGCTTCCCAGCTTCAGACCAGCTCAGCATTGGCTGTTGCAGCCATTTATGATGTGAATCAGTAGAAGGAAGATCTGTCTCTCTTTGTCTTTTCTTTATCGTCATAACACTGACTTTCAAGTAAAAATTAAAATATTCTAAAAAAATTTTTAAACTTAAAAAAATACAGCAGTCAAAACTCTTTATAGCCTAATTACAGAACAGAGATCTTACTACTTTGTTAAAGATATTTTGATTCATTTTGAAAATCAGAATCACAGAGAGAGGGGGAAGAAATAAGGAACTTCCACCCCACTGTTCATTCCCCACATGGCTGTGACAGGAGCAAGACCAGAACAGGCTGAAACAAGGTGCTTCATCATGTCTCCCACGTGGGTACGTCAGTATAGGGGCCCAAATGCTGAAGGCATCTTCTGCTGCTTTTCCCAGACCATTAGCAAGGAGCAGGATCAGAAGTGGAGAAGCCAGTCATGAACCAGAGCCCCTGTGGGATGCTGGTGTCACAAGCAGGAGTATAACCTGCTGTGCCACAAAGCTGGTCCCCATTGCTTCTCATCTGCCTGAAGGATATGTAGGCTTGCTTCCATCTTTGGATGTTAAAAAAAATACAATTTCAGGCCCGGCGGCGTGGCCTAGCAGCTAATGTCCTCGCCTTGAAAGCCCTGGGATCCCATATGGGCACTGGTTCTAATTCCAGCAGCTCCACTTCCCATCCAGCTCCCTGCTTGTGGCCTGGGAAAGCAGTCGAGGACGACCCAATGCATTGGAACCCTGTACCCGCGTGGGAGACCCGGAAGAGGTTCCAGGTTCCCAGCTTCAGATCGGCACGCACCGGCCCGTTGCGGCTCACTTGGGGAGTGAATCATTGGACGGAAGATCTTCCTCTCTGTCTCTCCTCCTCTCTGTATATCTGGCTGTAATAAAATGAATAAATCTTTTAAAAAAATACAATTTCAAAAATTCAGGGAGAAGATGGGATTAAAAAATACTTACATTAGTCCAAAAATGTTGAGGTTCGTGTGCAGGTTTTTCAACATACACATTTTCCACGAACTTTGTGAGGGGTCTTACAGCCTTTGGAGAGATGTTTGGAAAACACTTGGTTCCCATTGCTGATGTCTGATCATCCAAACCATGCACTCAGTGCTGGAGCCTGGCTGGAGGACTAACATAGTCTAAGAGGGTCTGAGAATCCCTTCCTCTCACGCGGTTCCCCTTGCTCCCATCATTGGTGTCTTAGCTAAACACACCCCACAGGCTGCAGAGAGCAAAGAACAGTGTGTGAATCTCCTAGAGAAATCAAGGCTCTGTCTTCCATCTTTTGAATTCCATTGCAGCAGTGTTGAAACAAATGTGTTAGAGCTTGGTTACAGACTTGCTAATGAGCTTGCTATAAGATGGCACAGTGGCATCAAGCAAGAGCATTGTCACCTAATGGGGAAAGCAGTAGGTCAATGCACTTGCTTTGCATGCATGGTTCCCCAAATCAAGACACTGTGTCTAAGAGTGAGAGATGGATGCTGCTCTGGCCCAAACAACAGGTGCCCACTCCAGAGGTGTGCTGACTTACCATGGCAGAGGTCCTGTCCCTTCTGTAATTCTGAATCTCCTTGGACTGTAATGCTTTTATCTTACTGTCTAGATAACTGCCAAGATGTAGTACATCTCAAACTTTACCAGTCTTTTGTAATTTGCCATCTCATATCAGGATGGGGCCTGGCTGAGTGATCCGCATTTGCGTTGTTTGTTCACTCAGAGCTTTATTCTTCCTTCTGGTTTGGCCGTATGTGGCAATCATTTATAGTTGCCCCCTGAAATGCCTTCAGCAGACATGCATTTGCTTTGATTTTCAAATCAGTTTTTTGGCCAGAGTGACAAGCCCACCCACTGGCTCAGCCTCAGAGCCCTGCTTGCGAGGCTTTCTGAGAGTGTATATACTGTTACATGCCTACACATGACAAGACTGACCAGACACCAAGTGTCATAACAAAAACATTTTCAATAACACAGCCATAGGGAAGGCTCTATTTGAGTTCCTGTTTTTATCTTAGAATCCGTGTGAGGCATAGAGCATTGTGACTCAGAGTATGGGTCAGTGTTGGCTTGGAACCCTGTCTCCTTTGCTGAGCAGCTGGATCCCTGACAGTTCTTACCCTCTCTGAATCCATGTTGCACCATCTATAAAGCAGAACAGCAGCTGCACCTGCCTCAGAGAGGTATAGCGAAGATCAAACCAAAGGCTGGTGCTTGGCATGGGGTACGCACACAGGTCTAGTTGACTTGTTTTATAGCCATCCCTGCAAGAGTGTCTCTCTGTGTTTCATAAATGTGCAAACTCAGAATCAAAGAAGGTAAAAAAAAAACTTTCCTAAGACCTAAAATGGCAGAATTTGGATTTGAACTTGGATCTGCTTGCCTTATTAATTCTTAAAGGTATTTTCAAGGTATGTGCTCTGTTCTGTGTGTTGGCCATAATGACACATGTGAACAAGACCCAACCTCAGCCCTCATGGAGAATACAGCCTAATGAGATGTGAAAAGACTCCTCGACATGCCTGTCACCCATCTTAGGACACCCCCAGGACACCTACCTGAAATGTCCTGGGATGCTCTTGGCACAATAGCTGTTATTTATTAGGCATAGTTGCCTGCTCATGTAATCTCCTCCACAGCCCTGTGAAGCAGCTGCAACTATTATTCTCAATTCACAGATTGAAACCCTGAGGCTTGCAGAAGGTGGTACTGTTGTCAAACTCTTGTAGCTGGAATGTGATAGAACTGGGATTTAAACCAGGCCAACACTACAATGTTTACAGAAGTCAGTGTAACTGATGGCTGGGGTTACAGTTAGAGCAAGAGGTTATGTCTTTGATATAGCCCACATGTAAGCAAACACAAAGTGTTTTCCTTAATGTTCTTTTTTGCTCTGGTTTTCCATAGGTACTTTCAGATTAAAACACACCAGAAAATTCATCAGTTCTAGGAGCAAAGAAGTCAGGCGCTATTAAATTGAAATCAGATAGCAGGTCTAACTATATCTGCTTTTGTAAACTTTGCTTAGCTGTATTTACAGGGATCCATGCATCAGGGAGCAAGCTTGATTTGGACAGCCAGGGGCATCAAACCCCCCCCCCCCCAGCCCCTGGAAATGTAATTTGCTTTGGCTGAGTATAGGTGGCCATGGTCTGGGGAGACATGGGCCAAGGCAAAGCCCAGGAGTCTGGCTAGTAAACAGCCACTGCCTGATGACTTCTGCCAAACTGCCACAAATCACCAAGAGGGTTTGTTCAGCGGAGTCAGAAAGACTTCAGTTCTGCCTCCATGAGTCAAGCTAGTTGAGTCTCCACGGAAACCTGGTAGGCCCAGTGAGCTGGTCACATCAGCAATAAAACACCGACAGTAGGATCTTCGACCATTGGTTAGCTTTATTCAAGGTTTACACTCATCTGCCAGAAAGGGAGGAGCTTTGCACTAGCATACCCTGTGAGATTGTTGACCAGGAGTGAATACAAGGCACACAAGACAGGCTCCCTGCAGAAAACAAAGAAGCCTTGCCTTGGGCAAACAAAGCCAGATGCCACTGGGGCCTGAGCTTAGGTCTGTGTTACTCACAAAACAGAACACCTGGCCAAAAACCAGACTAGATTTGTATTCTTATTCCTCATCTGGAATTAAATCTGAGGCAATAAGCCCTTCAGTAATCAACTCTTACCCTGCCTCCCAGGGCAATCAATCACTACAGTAAAACAAAAGAAATAGCCCAACATGGTGCGTACAAGGCTGGGCACAGTTCACAGAGGCTTGTCTTGGCAGAGGACGTCATCTTGCCAACAGCTTTCTGATAGGGTGTCATCTTAAGCTCCTGGGCACCAAGGGAGGAGACGCAGAGTATTTTAAACTCATTTTCCATGTGTACAAATTCTGACTCTCCAGACAGGTAAAGAGATCTGCCTCAAGTTATGCAACCATTTGATAGAAGAAAGAATCATAGCTCTCAGTGTCTCAGCTCCTAAAGCACACTTACCCTTGAGCCACTTCTCGGGGGGATGTATGCTGATGTCTGGAGGGTTTGTGCACAGCCAGCACAGCCTGAGAAGTACTCGGTCCTCATTAGTTGTCATTAAGTTGCCAGGGCCTCCAGTCGCTCTTCCTGTGGGGTGGAACTGAATACCGATGCCTTTTACTTTGTGTGTCCACCTCCTGGGGTTCAGCTGGCAAGGTTTCTAATGAGCTATGGCAGAAGAAAATACCATCCCCAATTAGTGCCCTTAGGAAAATCTGCTTGTATCATCCTACCTGCAGAGGAAGCACTAAAGGGGGAGTCTGTGTATGAATAAACAGTGGGGGAAAAGCATTATCTAGGATGATTCTGCAAAAGCTCTTACAAGCATTTATAGTGGCAAATGGCACAAGAGCATTCAGGGCCACCATATTGGTGTTTTTGTAAAGCAGCATTTGCCATTGCTAGGGGAAACACTTTGATTTTGTCTAGAAAGATCCTGCAGGTGCACATTCAAGTTACTGGGAGGTCAGGCTGTCTTGGAAAGTCTACGTGGAATAGATACATCTGCCCATCTTGTAATTGACCTCTTCATAGAATAGAGACAGGATGCATCTGGTACAGAGAAAATCTCTCCATTCAGATCTTAGCACTACATTCCTTCAGATCAGATAGGCAGGGTGGTCACAAGTCAGGTAAAATGGAATTTGTGGCCCAGACCTGTCATTTTCTAGTAATGTGATTCTAGAAGACTAGTTCAAGGCCGATTCCTTATTTAAGATGGACTTGCTTATGTCTTTAATAAATATCACTGAAGTATTTATCTGAAGAAATTGACATTCTTACCAATAGTGAGGCCATTTCCTCCGGAGCCAAAGATAACCCTAGAAATGCCTGACCCAAAGGTCTTAAAATCTAGTTTCAAAAAAATCAGCATCACATGTAATGCTTTCTAAGAATAGATGTGGCTAGGCCCTAAACTTCCTGCCCTTGTGGAAGTTTGCTCTATTCCCTATACTCCCCTGTTCCTTTGCTAGACAATGAAGGGCAAAGCTATAGTGGCTTCCATGATTCAAGACTAAATGATTTTGCAAGCTCCTTATGTGATTCTTAAACAGCCAGCTTAGCATCAGACCTTAAAATCATATGGAGGAGCCACTGTCTTTTTTTTTTTTTTTAAAGATTTATTTTTATTAAAAAGTTAGATATACAGAGAGGAGGAAAGACAGAGGAAGATCTTCCGTCCGATAATTCACTCCCCAAGGGGCCACAATGACCAGAGCTGAGCCTATCTGAAGCCCAGAGCCTCTTCTGGGTCTCCCATGCAGCTGCAGGGTCTCAAGGCCTTGGGCCATCCTCAGCTGCTTTCCCAGGCCACAAAGAGCTGGATGGGAAGCGGGGCTGCCAGGATTAGAACTGGTGCCCATATGGGGTCCTGATGCATACAAGGCAAGTACTTGAGCCACTAGGCTACCACACCAGTTCCAAGAGCCACTGTCCTAAGCCCTAGAGACACTAAACAACATGAAGTTCCTCAAATCACCAAACTGGTTAGCAAATAATAAAGATAATGACGTCAAATAGATTATTGATTTTTTTTTTCTGATTTCCAGTCTAATCATCTTTTCCTCATGTTATTACATCCAGATTCAGGAAAGAGCCAGGCCTCTCTGCGATGATCTTGCTGTGCTCCACACGGTGCTGGCCTATGTTTTGTTAACAACAGTTCACAGCCATCGACAGCTTCCTAAGAGTGTACTCTGTGGATTGCAGTTAGAATCACGAGTTCAGAATACCTGGAAATGGGTACAGCTCAGACAATATTGCTGACTTACCCTGGGTGAGACGGGCTTTTTAGGACTGCAAGACTACAACCCAGGCATCATAGCCACATCCAGTAGGCACTACCTATATTTTGCCTCCTTGATGATAGGCATAGTACCAGGAGGAAATTTAAAAAGTAAACCCAGCACGCATGGCCATATGGTGTCATGCATGCTGCTTATGGAATTTAGATAAAGCCTTTAGAGGAGATATGGGGAAAGCTTTCACATGAACTCTTCTGTCCTTCTAGTGGGAATGTGAATTAGTATAGCAGTTATGAAAAATTGTGAGGGGGATCATCAAAAACCCAAAAGAATTGCCATATGATGTAGCAGTCCCACTTCTGGGTACTTAAGAGATTTGAAGTCAGTATGTCACTCACATGTCGTTAGAGCAGAGTTTACAGTAGCTCCACCACAGTATCACCCTCAGTCCATCAATAGATGAACAGGTGAAGAAAATGACCTGAATGAGGCCATGAAACAGAAAGAAATTTAATCAGATTTGGCAACATGGTCAGAATTGGGGAATGTTATGCTAAATGAAACAAGCCTGGCACAAATGTTGTCACTGGCGTGCAAGCGGTGTCTGAAGCAGTCAGACTCAGAGAAGAGGGGATGGTGGTTACCAGAGTTGGGAAGGATGGCTCAATAAAGAAATGATGGCTGCAGGGATCCAAGCTTCAATTAGATAAGGGGAAAATGTTTTCTTTCCTCTTTGGGGTATACTGGGCAGTAAACTCAGTGCATTAAAATATATTGTGCAGGGCCCGGCGGCATGGCCTAGCAGCTAATGTCCTCGCCTTGAAAGCCCCGGGATCCCATATGGGCGCCGGTTCTAATCCCGGCAGCTCCACTTCCCATCCAGCTCCCTGCTTGTGGCCTGGGAAAGCAGTCGAGGACGGCCCAATGCTTTAGGACCCTGCACCCGCGTGGGAGACCTGGAAGAGGTTCCTGGTTCCCAGCATCGAATTGGCGTGCACCGGCCCGTTGCGGCTCACTTGGGGAGTGAAACATCGGATGGAAGATCTTCCTCTCTGTCTCTCCTCCTCTCTGTATATCCGGCTTTCCAATAATAACAAATCTTTAAAAATATATATATATATATATTTTTACATTAAGTAGACATAAAGTGTTCTCACCACTACAGATGGTGTTTGAGAAAACTGATATGTCAATTATTGAAACTTAATTATTCATAAATATATGCAAATGATTCATAATCCAGTGGGTGATAAGATATCTCTTAAGTGGGTTATGTGCCTATAGAAATGTTACATTTTGAGATCATATGCACTTGCAGTTTAAGAAGGATAACATTCGTGATTATCCTATATTCCTAATTATATTTATTTTTGCTTATTATCATTGCAAGTAGGAAGGCATATGAATTTGTATGGTGCGGACAATGTCTAAAAGGATGGTTGGAAGATTCCTGCCATCACTGAAGACAAACTTTGTTTTCATTAAAAGTGCCATAACGGTTAATGATTTCGAACAGCAGAGCATTTGTTGCCTTCAATATTTTCTTATATTCTTGTTTCCTCAGTTGTAAAATAAGGATCATGTGCCAACTTTTTAAAGTCCTGAGGATTAAATGATCCAATGCATATATAAAGCACTTAACAAAATGAACATATCATAATTGTTCGATGAGTGTTAAATATTGTAATTATTACACTGTGGATTTGGTTTTAGCAGCAGTAAAATTAATAAGAGGGGGAAATACAGTAAGTGACTTAATTAGATGCATTTATATATAATAAAATATTATATACACATAATTATGGCTACCAGTTAGGATTTTAAGGGCTTTTTTATCTTTTATAGCTCTGTAGCAAATTACCAGAAACTTCATGGCTTAAAACAGCACCCTTGCCTATGTCACAGTTTCCATGGGACAAAAGTCCAGGCAAGGCATGGCTCATTTTCATGCTCAGGGTCTGATGAGCCTGGAATCAAGACCTTGACTGAGTAGTACTCCTTTCCAGACACTCTGAGGAGGAATCCATGTCCTACTACAGTCAGATGGTTGGTTAAATTGATTTCCTTGCAGCTATAGCATCATTTTCATGCCAGTGCTCAGAGGTGAGACTTCCTAGTTCCAGACGTTTGCTGTGGGGCCCTCCCCATTCACTCTGCCTTCAAAACCAATCATGGAAAAATCTCTCTCTCATGTTTCACCAAAAAGAACCCTTTGAGGAGTCAGACCCATCCAGATCACTCTGTCTTGGGTCAGTTGCTCTAGGACCGTCAGTACATCTTCCAAACTCCCAGTGGGATCTAGGAGTTACCTATAAAATAAGCACCAGGAATTTGGTTGTTTTTGTTTTTTCATTTTTTAAAGATAGATGGATAGAAGTCTGCCAGTCACTGGTTCACTCTCCAAATACTCACAGCAGCCCTGCGTGGATCAGGCTGAGTGTAGGAGCCCGGAATTCAGTGTATTCACCCACATGGGTGACAAAAACTCAACTACTTTACCCATCTCCTTCTCAGGAGCAGGCACCTGGATTGGAAGTAAAGGCAGTAGCACTTGAAGCCAGACACTCCAATACATGCCAAGCAGCATCTTAACTGCTGAGCCACATGTCCACCCAAGGAAGCAGGAATTGTAAGAACCATCTTAAAATTTGTCCTGCCATAGATGCATGTTCTCATCATTTTTGACTTAGAAGAAAGCAAGATGGGAGAAAGAGCATTTAGCCTCATGGGTGAGGTGTTTGTATCCCACAGTGTAGTACTTGGCCTTGCTTCTTGGCTCTGGCCTCCAGCTTCCTGCCTGTAGACCCTCAAAGACAGTGGTGGTGCTTAAGTGACTGAGTTTCCACTCATGTGAGATATCAGGATTGAGTTCCTACCCCTGGCTTCAGTCCCAGGCAAACCCAGACATGGCAATCATTAGGAGAGTCCATGGAGAGTGAACCAGTAGATGGTAGCACTGATCAGGGAGGAGGGTTAAAGGTAATGGTACTGTATTGTTAGGTGGTATTTAGGAATAATTCCAAGTACTACCCAATCCTGGTTTATGTTACTTAAACTTTTAAACCTACTTTATCATCTGTAAATGGAAGAGAGAGAGAAGGATTTTGCTGCAAAGGGCTGATTTGAACCTCTAAGGATGTGATTTACGTAAGTGGCAACGCAGTGAACATCTGTCATTCATTGCAAGCTGCCCCTGTGCAGAAACTGCGTAGTTCTGAGAACACTGTGGTATAACTGATGCTGAGTAGTCCCTTAACTGAGGCCAGAGTCACAATTCAGTCCCAGATCTATCCACTTTGGCAAACTTGCTAGCCACTCAGTGTCTCAGTAACTTTTTTTAAAGCGGTGACAAGCAGGATAAAATGACAGTGTGTGTGCCCAGTGCTCAATATCCACCCAATCATTGGCATTACCGTAAATCCCATCTCTACAGAAATACTGCTCTTCACAAAATTATGACAATCAAGTAACACATGGCAATGCATTAGTAATTTTTACCATATCTGGCTATCATCTATTTGTGGTTTATTTGATATAAGTAAAGCTTTTTAATCTTTCAAAACACAATTTTGACATGCTGTTTGATTTTCTTCTAGCAGCATATTACAATAACTGTTTGTTAAAATAAGTGTCCTGATTGTCACTGCCATTTTTACTACCAAAGATTAAACACACATACCCAGCCACAGAATGGATGTGAAAATCCCCACTTGAAGTTAACAAGCTTGTTCCATAGGGTCCCCAAGAAAACAACTACCCATACTTTAAATCGCTTTTGTTTTTTGAGTGTGTCTTGCAATTGAATCATCTGATTTTTCTATTAAACCAAAGAAATAAAAGGAAAAGTATTTTGTTCAGTTAAAAAAAATGATTATTACAAAGGCTAGAAGCCATACTCAAGCATTTCTCATTTCAAGACCCTCACTTTTCACAGCACAACAGAAAGGAGGGGCAGGGGAATGGTATAGAGGATTCAGAAGGAAAGATGGAAATACAAAAAGAAGTGGTACCAGGTGTCCAGAAAGACAGAGACAGGCAGAGACAATACAGATAATAAAGAGAGAAGACTTCAGTAAATTCTTAATGCTTTGGCACCTATGGTTTAAAATGCGGCCACTGCTTCTTACTCTCTTTGCTCTTCAGGTGGTTGGCAACTCCTCCATTCTTTGCTCTAAAGGCTTTAGCATGCTACCAAGAAGCCAGGTGGCAGGGCTGCCCCCAGGGCAAATCAGGAATGCACTTTTCATGGGGGCAATCTAACTCCAGTATCTGAAAAATGAAGCTGGGATTCTGGACTCTGAGTCTCCATCTTTGGTCCAGGATTATGGCAACCAACTGAAAATGATGTTGAACAAGAGAATGAGATGGTTTCCTATTTGACTTTCCACTCCTGGTTAAGTGGTTCTCAGGAGGTAGATTTCTTGCAGTCATTTGCTCTACAACTAGAATTAAATTTTCTCTCTTTGCCATTTTCTGTCCCAAGAAGCACCACAGTGCTGCCTGCTCAGTACCTGGGGAAGAGCACTTTCATTCTATATTTTAATTAGGTGCTGACATCTGGTGCAGACTGTGAGCGCTTATTTGCACACCTGCAGGCTATTGGCTGTAAAGGAACCCAGCCTGTGTGGAGATTACCTGCACAGATGGAGATTGTAGTCATTTAATTTAAATGGAGCAATTGTGTGGGCCCTTGTCGAATGTGCTACAATGGTGAAAGGTAGGCCCTGTCTCAATTCCAGGTACACTGTGCTATTCCTTATGTAATGCTCGTTTCACCTCTCCTGTCAATCTCTGTAAGAAAATTAGGCAGAAGCAAAGCTTTGCAGCAGAGCAGTCTTTGAAAGCTTTCAGTGAGGAGGGAAGACAGATGAGATTCTTGGTGGAAACTGACTTTATAAAACCAAGTGGAGCTCACCTTACTCTGAAACAAAGGTGCTATGCACAGCTCCAGAAGCTTCTAATGAATCTCTCTCCTTGTGTAAACAGAGGTCACCTTTGACACAGAGAAGGGGTAGGTAAATAGCATAACATGCTTCAACTTTAGATTTTTGTTTCAAACAATGGAATCATTACGGCAGTACCACAGAATTTCGATAATTATGAGGATTAAAGAAAACCATATGTGTATGGGTTTTAGCAAAATTCAAACATATGGTTTATGCCTAATGAGTAAGGATAACGGGAAGGAAGAGAAGGGAAATGACAGTAATAGTAGCATTGGCCAAGATCCCAGAGCAGGAAGTTGGCCCAAGTGGAGGGCAAAGGTGAGATTCCCATACCCAAGGAAGGAGCTGGAAGCAAAAACAGAGGATTAACTTCAAGTAGAAGAGGGGAACAGGTTCAAAGAAACTGCTAAGTGACAAACAACTACTGTGACAGAAACCTAGAGGACAGAGAAAGAATTTCCCCACAAGGACCTCAAGGGTGTCAGACCTCAGAGGGTCAGGCTGGGCAGAGGTAAAGTCCAAGCATCTGAGGGAATATACCACCCAACGATGCTAAGCTTGCGTCACAGTGCAAAACCAATTTTTTCCCACGATTAGCATACTCAAAGGTCAAGACGTATCACAGGTGTCGGGATAGCAAGATTCAATTGTTGAGTTAAGGAGTCAAGGTTGTGTGAGATAACCAAGATTTAATAACTTGGGGGACACATCCCAGAGTAACTTGCTGTTCTGGAGTTTTCTTGAGATATAACCCCTGCCCTCTGCTGTCACATAGTGCTACTGTATTGGAAGCAAAGTGTCTGTTTTTGCTCCTATTGAAAAAATATTTATAATCCATCTGGCCAACAGTATTTAATTTCAATTTGAAGATTTTGCCATAACACAGGCTTGTGCTTAGACCCTGGAATTATCATTAAATAAATAGCGCTGTGAGAACAGACGCGTTGGCTCTCTTCTGTGAGCCATAATCTCTTCATTTGTTAAGATAAAAACGCGGTTTTTTATGGATTAAAATGATGCTACCCATCCAGCACAGTGACACACGGGGTGCATTGAATCAACCAATGTTTGCTTTCTTGCATTGCCCAGGTTGTCTGCATTGCTTTTCTTGCATTGCAGAACTCCTTCAGGTTGTCAAAAAAAACCCTGAAAAAATCTGAAGGTGAAAAAGTTGTCCAGGACCCTGGGACCTAGAATTTCTCCACTAAACAGAGAAAATTCCCCCCAGAACTGAATGCAGACGGGTGTCAAACTTCAGCTGCAGATATGTGTCTGTGCAGTAACACCACAGTTGTCTGAAGTCTCTTTAGAAAATGGAGAAATAAAGACTTGTAATGTATTTTTTATAAACTTAATTCTCAGGAAAGCTATCATTCTAAATCAAACCTTTCCTGTGGATGTTTGGAAAGCAGACCACAGTGAGAGTAAAAGTTTTGTACTCTTTCTGTTGTACTTAACAGCCGTACTTGAAACAGTAAAATCTTGATAATCCTGGATTAGCTACCAACATTTCCTTAGAAGCAATACCATATGAGGGTACTTCTAAAAGTTTGTAGGAAAGTAGCATTAAAGCATAAATATATTTTGATACAAAAAAACTTAAACTCCTTGATCAAGTTTTTTCTTTACACCAATTTTTCATTAAAACTTGAAGACTCTTCAGATAATCCAAAAGTACAGTAACTTTGGCATGGAGGCAGAATTACCTGATTGGAACATTAGAAATAACGGAATTCCTTATCCACTTGGGTGGATACAGGAAGCAAGGTCTTGAGAAAAGAACAATTCTAGATTGCTTGGCTATTGATTATTCCAAGAAGCATGTGCAAAATCTAAAGTTCAGTCACACTTTCCTTCACTGAAACACCACTGATGTTGTTACAAGCCTGTGAAAACTACATGCCAGTGGTTAGAGCAGATGTTGATTTATGGTGCTTGAACTGCTTAGCCAGAATAAGAATGGAAATTGATCCTTGCCTTGGAAGTTGGGAGCCATATTCTCAAACTGCTGGTAACGTGGTTCTGGCCGCCACAGATGCAACTCTGGGAGCATTTCTGACGTGCTAAGGGTTAGAACCTGACCTCTGACGTGGGTTGAGATTCAGAAGTAGAGGTGGTGATAGAAGGACCCCAAAATTGTGCTACCAAACAAATGCTGGCGCAGAGCCAGACCAAAAATGGGGATGATTGTCCTATTGAAACAGGAAGGAGAATTTGAGGAACTGGGTGTAATGATTGCAGTTCCTCTCTGGAAGATGTTGCCTTAGTGTGGAAGGTGAAAGATGAAATGTTTGTACAGAGGAAATGAGAAGAGATGGTTGGAGGGAACACAGAAAAGACACGGACATTCCTTCAGGCACACTCCAGCTCTTCATCCAGGCTGTTGTGGGTGTCTATAAACATCAGCTCAGCTGCTGTAGAAGACCAGGTTTAGAAAGAACTCAGATGGTGACCCATGCCCAAGTTCATACAGAATGACCATTTTTGGAAAATGCTAAACAAAACAGAATCTTTTCCTTTTATTCATTCACTGAAAATATTTTAGATATATCATTCAAGAGTGACAAAGCTTTTGTTCCACTTTCATCTAGAGTAGAAGCTTGGAATAAGTCTCCCTGTTTACCTGTGTTTCTTTCATGATACAATTTAAGGAGTAAGGTGCTGTTCAAAATCCGCACTGTTATGGTATTATGAATAAAGCTGCTTCCTATAGCATCCCCTATGGGTACCAATTAAAGTCCCAGCTACTCCATTTTCAGTCTAGCTCCATACTAACATGTATGGGAAAACAGCAGAGCACATCCCAATGCTAGACCTTGTAATACTTGGGAGACCTGAAGGAAGCAATTGGGTTTGACTTGGCCCAGCCATGATTGTCGTGACCACTTGAGGAGTGAACTGATGAGTAGAAGCCCTCTCTTTATGTCTAACCCTTTCTATCTGCAGCTCTGCTGTTCATATAAATTTTTAAAAATATTTTTAAAAATGTGAATTGGCATTGCAGAAGAGACTGAAAAATAGAGATTGGTTCACCCGACAGATACCAGACAGAGTTTTCCTGACCATTATGGGTATAAAATATTTAATGGTTGCTGTGCCTAGAATTTTATTCAAAGATCCCAAAAGTCAGCTGCAAGCTTCTTTCACTTATTTTCACATCATACTTTTTATGATTCAAAAGCAACTTTATTGATCATATAATCATTTATTATAGATTGAGCTGCTGATTAAAAGTTATTTTGAAGTTATAAAAATCTGAAGGTCCTTTGGGGCCCAAGTCCATTTCTGCTAATCATCTTACCACTTTATTGGCTTCCCAAGATCATATACAATGGATAACATTAAAAAGAGATGGAAAGTTCTACATTATTAGTAGTTGGGAAGATTTGCAAACCTTTGATAAAAAGGCTGGGTTGAAGAATGGGATCTACTGAGACTAAAAGAATTCTTACCTGTGCTCTCTCTCCCTTCCTCCCCTTCTAAATCTTGACAGCAGTTTTTCAAAATATGTTGTAGGAAAAGAAGCATGATTAGACCCAAGAAGAGTCCAGGTCTACTTGCCTACCTGCAGTCATTAAATCAGACAAGGGAGAGGGCAGTGTTGTACCCTCGTGGTCAGGCCTGTCTGCATGTGCTTACCATGCAGAAAAACAAAGATACAGTACAAAAGAGACACTGAAGTTTTTTAGGTCACAATGACCCTGGCCCCTCATGATCTTGCTATCAGTGCTTTGATCCTTCAGCGTGGGGGGACCATGAACAAGGCTGGAGGCTTTCTGATGTGGGGAGGTGTTTCTGTGGTGCAATGTTTCCGACTCTTCACATACCGTGTATACCTCATGCTACGTACAAGCTATACTATGTGCAGGTGCTTTTCAGAGGGCTTTACATACACCATCTCATTTAATCTGCACAGATCCTGTGGTGGTAACATTATGGAGTGCAGGTTAAATAAGAGAAAGTGGAAGCATAGGAAGATAAGGTTTCACCCACTTCAGCACTCGGTGTTGAGATACCTGCTGTGCTGCTTATAACCTAGAAAATGCTTTCCTGCCCACCCCCACCCTAGGCCACTTCATTCTTTCTTTGAGAATATTAAAGCCACCACTGTAAATGTTTCACCCTAGCCGACTACACCACCACTGTTGGTGCTCTCGGTAGAAGTAGCTCTTAACCATAATGACTCTGCTCCGGCATACGTTTAGATGTGTCGTTGTTGCCGCACTTGGTTTTTTTTTTTTAATTTATTCATTAATTGCATTGTGTTGTAATTATATAGAATCTGGGATTCTCCCCCCCACCCGCCCCCATGGTGGGTTCCTCCACCTTGTTGCATAACCACAGTTCAAGTTCAGTTGAAATTCCCTCTTTGCAAGTAAATGCCAAGCATAGAGTCCAACATCTTATAGTCCAGTCAAGTCCAACTACTTATTGGGTAGACCCTCTCTGGTCTGAGGGCAGAGTCAGCAGAGTATCATCCCAGTCAAATAAAAGCATTAATATACCGTCTGCAACAATTAACATCGTTATGGAATTAATTGACATGGTATTGAGCAGTCAACATGTTAAAAATAAATGCGATTTCTTAACCACTTTCTGTGACCCCCCATTCACAGTTCAATTTTAGTTTATATACTACATATGACATAATATCCATAACATAACATGATATGCTTAACATCATATCATATTAAATTAAGGCAAACATGTGGTATCTAACCTTTTGGGATTGGCTCATTTCCCTTAGCATTATGGTTTCCAGTTTGGCCCATTTGGCCACAAAGAACTGCATTTTGTTTTTTTTAATAGCTGAGTAGTATTCCATGGAGTAGATGAACCATAGCTTTCTTATCCAATCCTCTGCTGATGGGCATTTTGGTTGTTTCCATGTTTTTGCAATTACTGATTGTGCTGCTATGAACATAGGAGTGCATGTTGGTTTCTCGTAAAATAAGTTTTTTGGATATATTCCTAGGAGTGCTATAGCTGAGTCATACAGTATGTCGATTTTGAGTTGTTTGAATATTCTCCATACTGATTTCCATAGAGGCTGTACCAATCTGCAGCCCCACCAGCAGTGGAGTAGGGTTCCTTTTTCCCCGCAACCTCGCCAACAAGTGTTGTTGGTGTTTTTCATGTGGGCCACCCTTACTGGCGTTAGGTGGTACCTCATTGATGTTTCGCACTTGGTTCTTGTCATCTACTGGGTGTAGTCACGGATACTACTAAACACAGAACAGCTCCACACGACAAAATCTAAAGTGATTGAAAAATCCTGCTCTGTAATGGAGCAAAGTGAATTTCATTCCATTTTATGTTAGCCTTTTTATGTCTGGAGATAGCAATAATGACATAACTAATCCCTCCTCGTTATACATGGCCCCATCATTATCACACAGACTCGCCTGACTTCCTATACCTACTTGTTTTTACTTTTATTGGTATTATTTATTTGAAAGGCAGAGAGAAAGAATTTTTTCCTCTGGGTCACACCCCAAATAACTACAATAGCCAGAGCTAGGCCAAGCTGCTGCAAAGAGCCTGGAACTCCATCTGTCTCTTCTATATGGAAAAACAGACCATTCACAGTCACTCTCCCAAGCATACTATATATATAGGGGAGAAACCAGGGCTCAGCCAGTACCCCAGCATGGGATGTCAGCAGCATAGTTGGTGATTCAATCTGCTGTACCACAACTCCCACTCCTTTTTTGGTATTTAATATTTACACAGTTGAGAGGGAAGCATTCCCCAGTTGGCCTCTCATTAGGGTGGGGAGGGTTAGGTATGGACGAAGGTAGTTAGAACACTTTCAGACTGTATTTTTTTCTCCTGCATCCATAGGGGAGGAAGGTGAGGGGGCTGCTCCTTACTGCCTCATCACCCAGGGATGGGGACAGTCCTTTAATAACATCTTAGAGACCCTAATGTGGAGAAGTGTTGCAATGGTGTTACTTCAGTGGTGCTGCCCCAAGACATTGTTGGTTTCATTAGTCCAGTGTGGAGAAAATCTTTCCAAGGTCTACTGGTTGACAAAGTGCACCTTTGTGAACCTGCAGACCCAGGAACATGCAGCAGATCTTGGCCAGCAGAATTGTTCAACTGTTCTGCTTTCCCTCCTTTGATAAGGAACACAACTCCAACTTCTACCACCTTGTTGAAATATTCTTGTCTTTTATAAATTGAACCCAGTAGTTTCTTCAACTAAGGTCAAATACTAGTGAGCCATAAATCCAGCAGTAGTTCTGAGGTCACTCAGTACCTATTCTTTCAACCTGTTTACTAAGAACAAAGTGGATACTAGGGACAACATCTCCAATCTCCCAAAGTTTGTCCTCCAGTGAACATTGTTCCCAACATTTTCCCTACCCATGAATGAACTACCTCCTCTATTTTCCTTTGATTTGCCTGTATCTATTATTAAGCTCCAATAAAAAGACTCCCATTATCAAGGCTGTTCAACAGCAAGCATGACTCTTTATGCCAAATAAGACCTGTACATTTAGATCAATAGACCAGAGTACAGAGGCCCCACATGGACACACAGAATTGCTTTTGGCAAAGATATCAAAGCAAGTTAATGAAGGCAAGATAATCTTTTCAACAGATAGTGCTAGAGTTAGTCACCAGTCATGTAAAACATAACCTTCAACTTTACTTCCTATCATAAACCTAAATGTAAGATCTAAAATTACATAACTTCTAAAAAAATAAAAAATCTTACTGGCCTTCGCAGTAACAGACTTGTTAAATACAACAGGAAGGTATGTGGTATAAAAGAAAAAAATCAGTAATTTAGATTTCATAAAATGAAAAAACTTTCACATGGAAAAAATGGTTTCAAAAATTGAAAAAAACAAGGCATAGATTTTTGGGAAAATATTTGCATAGCATATATTCACCAAAGGGACTATGTCAGATATATAAAGAACAAATACAGGACAAACAGTTATTAAAAATTGTAAAGAGATTTGAACAGAAACATGACAAAAACTTTTTATGGGAAGCACATAAAGATGCCATTTACAGTCTACAAAGAAATGTAAGTTATAACCAGTATAAGATATCCCCACAACCCACTAAAATGGTTGAAAGCCTAAAACATGAATTGAATCAAGTATTCTTGATCATGTGGACTGACTGTAAGTGTCCTGTATTGTTGGTGAGAATGCAAGATGCTAAAGTAACTTTGTAAAACTCTCTGGCAGTTTCTCACAAAGGTAAATAACGCACACTGTTCAGCTGAGCCATTTCGCTTCTGAGGATTTACCTAAGATGACACATATACCCACACAAAGACTTGCAGGCAAATACTTAGAGTAGCTTTCATTATAATAGTCCCTAAGTGAAAATAACAAGGTATTTATCCATGAACAGATAAGCATATCATGTGTAAAAAAAAATTACTGATACACAGCAACAATTTGGATCAGTCTCAAAACAGTTACACTGAAGAGGGAAAAAGCTAAAGATCCCTTTCAGTAATGTAAAATGAACTAAAACCCAAAGAAAATTATCTGTAGGGAAAAAAAGGAAGTCAATGAATGCTTTGAAGACAGAGTTGGGGAAGGCCAAGGTCTTACAAACGGCTGAAAGGAAACTCTGAAATGATGGATATGTTCATTATCCCGATTGCAAGGATGGGTTCATGCCCATATGTATCAAAACCCAACAGCCAGTATTTCAGTGTATGCGTGTATCCACATCTCAATGAAGCAGTAGACAAAATACAGTGTGGCATAGAGAATATGTTGGTGGCCTTTGGTTTCCTGTTTTCTCATTGGAAGAGCTGACGCATCTGTTTCCAACCCTGTGATGTCATCTGCAGTGATGACATAAGTGCATGCTTCCTTTTGGGGCTGTCTCTGAGATCTCATAACCTCTGTCATCTCCAGAAAGCTGCTCTTGGAATAGATACTTGGTCCAGCCTGCCCATCTGCAAAAAAGCTAAAAGGGCAGCAACTGCTTAGCTGTTGCACAGTGCTGACAGGGGTGGCCTTGTCTTGAATAATCTCCATCATTAAGTATGCATAGGGATACTCTCATCATTTCTGAGCCAAAAGTACAGCTTGGAGGTCATTTGGTGGCGAAACTGTCAAAAAATAGCATCTGAGTATGTCTTTCACTTGCAAAGAACCTTTCATCATGTCACTCTAGATTCTCATTTCCTATCTTTGTACACCTGTTTACATGACTTTGAAAACTTCATTGTTTTGACTTTTCAACATCTCCTTCCTGATCAAGAGACAGTGAGATTCTGAGCCACATGAGAACATAATTCAGCAGGACAGATTTATTTCCTGGCAACTGTCTTTTGTGGGCGTAGGTCAGATGTGTGCTTGAGAGAGGGATTCACACAGACGGAGTTTGGAAAGATGATGATGATGCTCATGGACAGATTTTATTATCTTAACATTTGTTGTCTTTGTGTCTGTATATTAAATAGAGGGTAACTATCATATTCTATCAGAGAAACTGCCTATATGGTAGATATTACTACAAACTTTGAACTCAAATCAGGAATCAAAACCTATTTTTACAATCTCCTGTGTGACCTTGAACAATTTCTTAATTTTTCCTCTGCTGTAATATAATTGTTAGAATAAAAAAAGCTCTTACCCATTGGCCCTCTCCTAGTCCAGCTACTTCTGTCTGATTTTGCGTATTTAGAACTTGTGCATGACCTCGCATCACAAGTACTAAACTTGTTTTACTTTGGCATACTTTGCGATTCAACTGTGTTGTCTGTGTTTCAGTCTTTCTTTGCTGAGCAATATTCCCTTGTATAGATAAGCCATTCCTTGTTTATTCATTCCCCAGTGAAGAAAAAATCAGTTACAATGAACTTAGCACAGTAAGAGTCATTGACCAAATCATTAGACATGGAGTCAGACCTCTCAGTTTCCTTGTCTATGAAATAGGATAATAGGAGCACCTAGCTCATCTGTTAGCTAAGGGTTACATTAATACCTATGAAACACAACAGTTTCTGGCACCAGATGGGGACTGAGTGAATGTTAGCTGCTGCAGTCATTGTTATTGAGGTTTTTGTTACAATGTCTGCTACATAATTGCTGTAGTATACAAGGTAGACATAGTATACCCATAGGTATTTCCATGAACAACCACAAGTTCTTCAGTTCACAGTGAGAATAACCTATCTATGTGAGTATATGTTTGTGTGTTGCTCAACAAAGCAAATAGAGTAACTGATGTAAGATTTTAATTATCATGTATATCAGAGATGTTACTTAGTACATTAAAACAAATTCGTTCTGAGTAGTTGCTACTTTTCAATCTTCCTACCAATTCTGGAACAACGGCACTTCTAGAAGAAAATGATCAAGACAAGTGTAGTGCCATTTACAGAGGACAATTTCAAAGGCTGTAATGTGTCCTCACTCTAAGGTTGGATGGAACACAGCTTCCTCCAGCAACTATCTTTTGGGTTATCCTGCAGAAAGTGATCTAAACTTATTTTTTTTTTAATGCCAAAAGCAGAAAGACTGAGGGGAAGATTAGAGACACCTTCCATCTGCTGGTTCACTCCCCAGATTGCCACAACCATTGGGGCTGCTCTAGCCATGTGGTAGGAAGTTCAGGTACTTGGGCCATCTTCTGCTTGGCTTCCCAGACACACAGTAGTATTACAAGCAGCCAATATCCACTAATCAACATTGGCATAGGACTTGAAATCTTTCTGCCAATACCAATCTAGTCCAACCACCAGATTTCCCATATGAGAAAACAGACCCAAGGCATAGACAATTTGTCCAGTATCACAGAACAGATGGTTGGTAAATAGCCTTGCCCTTTCACTAGCACAACACTGTGTGCACTCTCTGGAGTGTCCTAAAATCTTGGTTTGAGAATTCTCAAATTCTTACTCCCCACACTATACACAGAGATAAAAAAAGGTCTTTGCAAACTTCCTTCAGTTTTAAGTTTTTTACAGAGCATTTAAGCTCTTGCAAGCCTTTCAGAAATGATGTCCAATGCTCTACTTAGCAGGGGGAGCACCATGCAAATGAAGATTAAGAGTAGAGGCTTTGCCTGACCACATAGAACCGGGCTGCTCTCCTGCCTTTCTATTTGTTTTCTGTGTGAAGTTCAGAATGCAGTTTAACCTCTTTGAACCTCAGCTGCCTCGTGCATGGAATAAGTACCTTCTCTTGGGGAGTGGTATGAAATTCAATCAAATACTTCCTGAAAGCTCCGAACACAGGACCCATAAGAACATTTAACTATAAGAATTTTTTCCTTTCTGCCTCTCTTCTTTTTTTTTTTCTCTTTCTATTTTGTTCCACAAGGAATTTAATCCCTCAACCTTGGGCAAAGAAGTGAATATTTCAGAGCTTCTGTGTTTTTAAAACAGGAATCCTATGAATACTTACTGCGTTGGGTTGCTTGTGAGAAATATATTAGATTACATCAACAATAATCACAAATTCACATGACATAGTCAGTGCACAGAACCTTCCAGGCTATCTAGCAGTCTTGGGTTTCAGTATCTGGCCTAAGAGACCTTTGCCATAAATGTTTATGCTCTGGCCGGGCAAGGTTGAATGTCTAAGACACTACCACAGTGGGAAGAGCAAGCTCTCTCTTAAGAAAAGGTTCCTGTCTGGAGGTTGTAGTTGCCATTAAATTACAAGTCAGGGGCCTGGAAGAGTGGCTCAATGACTATATTCTTACATTGTAAGTACCAGCATCCCATATGGGTGTCAGTTCGCATGCTAGCTGCTCCAATTCCCATCTAGCTCCCTGCTTGTGGCCTGGGAAAGCAATAGAGGATGGCTCAAAACCTTGGGATCTGGCACCTGTGTGGGAGACAGGGAAGATGTTCCCAGCTCCTGGCTTCAGATTGACTCAGCTCCAGCTACTGCAGTCATTTGGCGAGTGAGCCAGCAGGTAGAGGATCTTTTTCTCTGTCTCTCCTTCTTTCCATAAATCTGATCTGCCTTTCCAATAAAAAGAAGTCTTTAAATTACAAGTCTGCAGACCAGAATTCTCAGCTTGCCATGTGTTTGTTGTTTCTGTCACCTTCGCCAGGTGATTTTAGCCACTCTGAACTCCATGCACGCCTCAGAGTAGTGAAGGTCCCCAGGAGAGACCATGCAGAGGAGACTGAAGGCTCTACACAGCCACCCCCCCCCCAATGTTTTTGTTCTTTTCCCTGAAACAAAACATCAGATGACCCATCTCTGGAAATTTAATATGAGTTGGCTTTAGCTTATTTCCTTGCATATACAAGTATACTTGTATGTGAAGATCCTTCCCCCAACATCTTTAACTTAAAAGTTGTAAGTGTAGCTACCCTTCTTAGCATCAAAAATGTCTGTGCCGCTAGCCAATTAGAGGGACATGTGACTAATCCTGGGCCTCGGAGCATCTTCCCAGATCCTTGTAGTAAGCACCTGCTGTTTGCAGAACCCTGAGGATACTTTTTTAATGACCCTGTGCAGTCAGGACCAGAATGAACCACAGCTGCCCCTTTTCCTGTCCTCCACTGGAAACAGACATGTGTACGGCTGCATGATCACACACGCATGCACAATACACACAAACACACACACACACACACACACACACACACACACACACCATCCTTTCTGCTGCTTCTTGGGCCAAATGTTTTAGAATTCCTCCCTCAGACCTTTGTGACACTCAGGAATGACCCAGGGGCTGGCAGCAGGGACATGCCAGTGTGGAGGGACTATTTCCACTGGTTACAGGGTTTCCAGAGCAGAGTGAAAGCAACCAATAACTAAGAATGAGTCCTTGGGGCTATTAGGTATCTTGCAGATGATAGGATAAGTGCTCATCTCTGGCTTGTTACAGGAAAAGAGATATATTTTACCCCTACAACAGAACTGGAAGGCCTAGACTGTTATCAGTTACCATGGCAACGCAGATCCACTCAGTGCTGATTTCTTCCTGTCACTAAGGAGGACTTTCGGGTGGGGGGAGACCCCAGTCAGCTTCTCTCTCTTTTTTTTTTAAGTAACTATTTTGAAGTGATATTTCATGGCCTGAGTCTGAAACACCTTGTTAAAAGTGAAAAGGAAAGGAAAATGTGAGAGGGAGATCAAAGGGAAGCCAGGAGCCTGGGACGTGGAGGATGGGCTGGAGAGAAGTCAACGGTGGCTGATGTGGTCTGTGCCGATGAAACTGAGAGGCGAAGCAGCAGCCACAAATGTGTACTGAATGTCTACCACGGGCTCCCATCTTCGTGTTTAACAATGCATGTCCTGTGACCTCTGAAAGCACCCGATCTGATGACAAAGACAGATCAGCAATTCAATATTGATAAAGGGCTTCTGGCACCTAAGTATAGTGTAGAATAGGAGTAGGTGGTCTATGGTGTTGGGGTATGGTTTGGAAAGGCGACAGGGAGTGGGAGGAAAGGAGATTTTCAGTAAGAAATGTCTCTGCTGTCATCTGAAGAATGCGCCTAGGATGCCAGGAAGGAAAACCCTGGGGTTTGAAGGACTTGCAGAAGTTCATCCTGGCAGGAGTAGAGTGCGAGAGGAGTTAGGGTGAAAGATGAGCTTGACTAAAGAAGTTAGCAGGGGCTCATCTGTGATACCATTTACAGTAAGTCATAGTTAAGTGTTTGGAAGTTATCCAGAAGGTAATGAGAAGCCATTAAAATGTTTTAAGTGAGTTTCGAAGTCTCAGAGTCATACTAGAGCAGCGTGGCAGAAGACGGGAGCCAAATGTAACGGTGGAGGGAAGGAAGAAGATACCCTGCAGGTAAGAGTGTAGATGGTAGATTAGACAGGACTAATGCAGCGGGGATTGGAGTTATGTGCACGGCTTCCAGAAATATGAATGAGAGCTAGCAGTACTTATTGGGGATGAAAGAGGGAGAGGGGTGAAAAATGCAGCCTTTGTAACTGAATGAACAGCAGTACCATGCCCTGTATGCGAACCAAAGAGGGAGGAGCAGATTTGGGGTACTTTGGTTGGCTAGAAAAGAGCCAGGCTTGCTCAACTATGTTAAGCTTTTAGAATGGTGCTGGTGAATTTTCCTGGTGAGATTGCAGTCAAATATGCTTGGAGTTTGAAACAGGTCTTATGTGGATACTATGTGAAAATGACACATGTAGATACTAAGATGAGATCGCAGACAGACCCCACAATCAAGTGCATCAGAGCCACCACCACAACATGATTCAGAGCCTATTCTTACCTCGGCCTGAAATTGAAAACTGCATGGCTTCAACATCCTGCACCACTGCCACCTGCCTGTGAAAGATTCAAGATGATTCTAGGGCTTAAAAGGACATCTGACTATGTTGCACCAATATCCAGAAACTTATCTTTTGTACAGTTCTACACTCTCAGTCAGTTTTAGAGAAATTTGTACTGAGAACGTTGAAGGTAACACTGGGTGGAGTTTAAGAGGAGAAAGAATGTGACCAATATGCAACGTTCCTGGTGATGGTCAGTCGGCTGACCAGCTGGATGATGCCCCCTCTGCTCACATTACTTCTGTTCTGTCTCTGATACCTCCAATGTTCACAGCAGCATCTTGTTGTCCACAGACACACTCCAAAGGCTGAACTCATCTATATAAACAGTCACCAGAGGTCATGATTACTGCCATTTTAAATACCACAGATGTTCATGAAAATCTGAGACTCAGCACCACAAGGACCCAGAGTAGGCTTCGACATGAACTAGTTTTGTTATATTCGTTCATTTAATTTCTAACAGTGTCTATTTACGTATTTGTAGAGCAGAGAGAATCCTTCCCAAATGCTGTTATGGGGATTAGAGATGTCTTAGCCTAGGGCCAAATGCAAGGCCAAGTACAGAGTAAACACTCAGTAAGCCATAGGCACATCATTTTATTTCTAATAATTTCTAATAATAATAAATAATAAGATAGCCTTCCCGAGAGCACCAACCTTCCTTCCCTCCAACTTGCTATGAATTACTGAGGCTGCATAATAATTTTCCCTAGTCCTGGGGGAAGCATCTGAGTTCAGTGGTTATGAAATGAGCTAACATCACAAAGAATTGGGAAAAACCCTGCCACTGATAGTAGCCCTGGGGCTCCTGGGAAGTCTGAGCCAACATCCCTTCAGCTAGCCTGGGCATGTTCCTGCTGCCTCTCCAGGTGCCAGGTCCAGTGAGCCAGGCCCTAGCCTCTACAGGCAAGCAGGACAGGAAGCTGAAAGCAAGAGCCTGAGGTCTAGTGGGCCCTCTGCATCCCGGGGTTCCCTTGGTCTCAGGGGCCGTGTAAAGGGTAGATGAAGGGCATTTGGCTTTAATTGGGAAATGCTATGAACTGTCCAAGGCTCATTTAAAAATCCATTAGTATTGGGAAGCGGGCAGATTAAGCAATGGGGAAGAAGGAAAAAAAACTGTCCGTGCCCTGCTTTGTAGGGAGCTCAGTCTGTCTAAGCTTTCCAGCCACTGCTGTGCTGAATGCTAAGAAGCCGCCAAAGTCAATTTCAACATGCTGGGAAGGGAGAGAAAGTGTCTGGGCTGATTCACATGAAGACCGGGTCAGCTTCCAAAGGTAGTGCTGCAGAGACCAGTGCTGCATGCCTCAGCTTCCTGAAGCTGTCTCCAGCATCCTGCAACTGTGCCACCCAGCTGCACACCAGGCCAGCACCCTCCCCATTGGCCAGATTTTCACCTGGGGAGCCTCAAGTCCAGTTAAGGGCTCGTGGTGGATCAGAAGCAGACAAAAAGGAGGGATGGTAGAAATGTGTCAAGAAGATGGGAGAGGGAGGCAGGAAGGGAGGACAGAAGGAAAGGCAGGTTACGAGAGCAGATAAGGAATTCTGTGGAAGGGCTGAGTGTCGGTCTCCTAGGGCACCTGTCAGAATGCATCCCAAGCTAGATGATGTTAAACAACAGACACATATCCTCTTATGCTTCTGTAGGTTAGGCCTCAGAGCTCAAGTGCTGCCGGGGCCATGCTCCTGCCAAAGCCTCAGGCCGCATAGACTTCCTTGCTTGCTTGTTTGGATGATACCCATACCCAGAGATGTTCCTTGGCCCAAGGTACCATCCCTCTAGCCCCTGCCTCCAGCCTCCCACAGCTGTCTCTGGGTCTGTTCTTTGTTATGAAGATTCATCATTCTGGATTAGACTCCTCCATGACCTCATTTTAGTTTGATGATATCAAATAAGATCCTGTTTCCAAGGAAGGTCACAGTCACAGATTCTGGGTACTAGAATGTGTCTTTTGGAAAACATAATTCACCCACAACAAGCTCTAGTCAGGACTGTTGCCTGCTTAATTTAGTACAGTGCTGTAGAAGGTGCTGGAATTGTTGCCAAAATACCAGTCAGACACTCAGGGTCAGAAACTTAAATATTTTCAGAGACCAGGTAAGTGACATCATAGGCTTAGAAAGAAGAAAATGGTGGTTGTTTCCTAATCTGGTACACTTAGGACAGCAATGAGTCAGAGGGCATACCCTGGATAAGAACAAAAGCTACTCCATGCCAGCCATTGCTATCTGGTGAGACTAAAGCCCAGGGAGCTCATGAAAAACCAAGCAGCCTTTCTGTAAAATCTCAGTATTTTGTTTAAATCATAAACCGCCCCAAGTCAGCTCATTTGCAAATGAGACAAAAAGCTGTGAACAGGCACTGTATGACCCCAGGAAGAGAGCCTTGGGTTCAAGTCCTAGGCTTGGCCACTTGGTGTGTGACCCTGTCTAATTCGCTGCCTGTTTCTGGGACACAGTATCCAAGAGGAGGAAGAGATGCCATCCGTCAGCTCAGGCTGCTGTAGTGAATGTTGGGAATGTCAGGCCCATGCTGAAGGTGTTCAAAGAATACATTAAGAAAGGAAACTCAAGCATTGGAAAACTGACCTCATGCAGTTGTTTGGCGCATTACATAAGTTGGTCAATTTAAGGCCACTGAAGTACCTGTCCTGGCCTAACCCTGAGTAATTCCTCGCCTACATTTAACCCTTGCAGGGGCTTCTCCATGAGCAAGGCTATTTAACACAGTGATTAAAAGCACAGATTCTGAATGCAGAGAGGTGAGAGAAATTGTTTAGTGGGTAAGGAAGACATCAGAGTGGAGGTGGACAGAAAGCTCCGACACCCAGCTTTGGGGCTTCTCACTACCCACTGTGTGTGTGTAAGACACTGCAGGAAGGCCATTTTTGGACTACTCCCTATTAGTCCCCATGCCAACACCAGACAGGTGCAAAGTCTAACTGTACTTGTTTTATTAATGAGGAAACACAGAACTTGATCCTAGAGTTTTAGCTGAAATCTTCCCAGTTGCTTTATATTATTAAGTCAAGTGTCTTTCAAAGTATATGCCATGTAATCTGAATATTTTATATCACAGGAAGAAAGAAGGGGAGACAGAGATGGATAGATTTTCAATGGACCAACTCCCCCAAACTGGCTGTAAGAGCTAGTGCTGGGCCAGTCCAAGCCAGGAGCCAGGCACACTATCCTGATTTTCCACATGGCTGGTAGGGTTTCAAGTAATTTGGCCAATATCCACTCCCTCTCAGGCACCAATCCAGGAAGCTGGAATGTAAGTGTGGAATCACCAAAACTGGAGCCAGTATTCCATTTTGGGATGCAGACATCTCAGGCAGCACCTTACCCACTGTGCCTCAACTCCTTCCCAGCTTCGTCATTTTCTATGTGACTTTGGGTGAATTTCATCCCCTCTCTGGACACTAACTTGCCAGAAGTTTGTATGTGACAGAGCTCCACAGTTGAATCCATGTAGCCCAGTGTCACTAAGTTTAATTATTGCACAGTCTTCCAGAACATTTCTGATGCTTTCCTAAGACTGTCACCAGCCAGCTACTTAAATTTCAGTGGAATAGAAGATGCTGACTCACTCAGATAATAGTGTGTACTGCTTTGGAGATAGTGAGAATGATAGTGAATGACTGAATGATTGTATTGACTTCTGTAGAGATGAAGGGCAAAGAGACAGCCCTTGTTGTTGAATTTGTTGGCCTAAGATTGTGTCATGGAGCATTTGTTCTTCCCTCCATCATGTGATGATTTCCATCCATGCCTCTAAATAAGAGGGATCTGGCTGTAATATTGGGTGTCATTTAGTCTTAAAAGCTCTTGATGCAAAAATGAAGCAACCCAGTGGCTTTCCATATTTATTTTTAGCAGAAAACCTTTTTAAAAAAATAAAATCTTACACCAAGTGCCAGCATATAAAATAGAATCAGCTGGTGTCTATTATGTGCTGCTAAGGCAAAATAATAATGATGACGGCAATAACGGCAGCAGCTAATCTTTGCTAAGGACTTGCCTTGTGCCAGGAACCACTTATTCCAAGAGCTTCTCCATGGTAACTCATCAAAGAGTTACAGCATCCCAACAAGGAAACTGAGGCAGCAGAATATTAAGTAACTGACAGACACAGAGCAGAGTGCAGGGGAGAAGGTGGGTAAGAAGGCACCCCTGGAGCCCACCACCTTCCCCATACACTGTGCCTCTATTTACTCCCAGATACGCTGCAGTGCTGTCCATGTGAGAAACAGCCAATTACAACTGAGAAGCAGTTCTTATTTCTGTGACTTACAGTTCAAGGTCATATATGAAATGATTGACTTTATCACCTACAAACACTTCACACCATGTGTAGTATGGATCTCAAGAAAAAGTCACCCTACCTCAGTCAGAGCTCAGCTGTCATTGGGATGTATCAGAGGGTCTTTCAGAGAAAATTCATGTCTGCCTCAAAGCCTAAATCGTAGCCAGAATATCACTGATGTTTTGCTCTCCAAGTCCAGTGAGGATCTACCCTGTCTGGTGTGGTGGGGAGCAGGCCCACAGTTCATTCTACTTATCTGGACAAAAACAGCATGTCACTGATCAAAGAGAACTGGAGCCCTGGAGGTCATCCCTCTCGGCATTCCCCACGTATCCTCAGGGACACCAGTCAAAGAGAGGGTTCTGGTGAGACAGAAACACGCTTGTCTCTGTCACTGAAAAAGGGAAGAACAGGGAGAAAAGATGGATTATAGTCTACATAAGATGGCATGGGGGACACAGTTGCCCCGGGTTCTGATCTCGTGGTTACAGTGATTGTTCCAGTACCTTCAGAGACATTTGGTCATGACTTGCCTCATGCTATGCGGAGGCATTGCTAGAACCTGGTTTCTATGGGACTGAACACGAGCGATCTGTAAGTTGTATAATTAGCGGGGGTTTATGACACAGAAAATAAGAAATCAGATCTCTTTGAAATGTCCTATGGCAGTGTAAGCCACACAGGCCGATATCTCCTATGAAGGAGTATCAATGAGGTTGTTAAATTTTTATTTTTATTTCAAACACAGAGAGGTAGGTATCTTCCACCCTCTGACTCCCCAAATTGCTGTGTCAGATAAGGCTGGACCAAACAGAAACCATGAGCCCAGAATTCAATCCAGGACCTCCACAGAGGTGGCAAGGACCCAGTTATTGAACAATCACTTACTACTTCAGATGATACATAGAAACAGGAAGCTAGAATCAAAAAGAGAGCAAGAACTCACACCAAGGCACTCCAATATTGAAGGAGAATATCCCAAGTGGTGCCTTAATGGTTACCCTAAACACCTGCCCTATTTTTTGTATTATATTTTTAAATTATCTTCTTCCCATAAACTCTCTCCAATAATTACTGCTTTAATGACCTGAGAGCTTAAGGCACATGCACACATACTCTCTGAAGCCTGGGGCTGAGAGTAGGACTACAGTTTACATTGGAAACTTGACTAATGGGTCCATATGCTAGTTTAGAGACTGTGGGCAAGTTCCTGAAACCCTGAGCTTCAGTTTCATTAACTAGAAATTGGGCACAGTGATAGGGTCAGCTCATAAGGTTGTGAAAAAATACTGTTATGTGAAATGTTTAACTACATGCTGTACAGTTTTAGGACTCACTGCTATCACTAACATCATCTTTATAATTGTTTCATTATCATTTTCCTTGATCATCTTCTATTTAAGCTGGCGCTAGCTGTAGATAATAGCTCCAGGCAGCCAAGAGATCGCTTTAGGAACTTTTGTAGAAATGCATAGTTCTAAAAGCAATTAAAACTTCATTGTAGCTTTCAATCACTCTGGTATCATCAGCCAGGGTGATCACAGAATGTCCACAATAAACTTCTCCAATAAACTTCCCGAAAGAGCCCTTTAAAATCCCTCAAATCATTTCCCTCCCTCCCCCGAGATATCTTCACAGAGCCTCACCAAGCCTGCTCATCTCTCCTTCTTCAAAAGAAGTTATTGCCTCAGTGGAAGTGACCATACTTTAGTGGAGAATGACTGGGGAAAAGAGTTTTTGTTTCCTAAGTGATACTGTGCGTTCTGCAGGTGGAACTCAGACTTACAAGGATGAGGTATACCTTAGGTACGGCCAAACAGATACGACCTTTCATCACCAACAGTATCAATTCCTTGCTGCCTGTAAGTCCAGCAGCAGGAAAACAGCTCTGTAAGACCCAAGAGCACTTCTAAAGACTTGCAAGCCTCTTTTCTTAAATTAACACAACTTAATTGTTTCCCATGGAGTTCTTTTCTAGTGATGAGGGACCTGGGTAGTGGCTTTGGGGAGATGCTGTTAGTATGCAGTTTAGCATTGTGCTTACATTCTTATTGTGAACATAGGTTTGGATTCTAACCCCAACTCTCTCATCTACTGGCTATGAATACAGCATCGTACTGCACATATATTAAGATGTCCTCCTATCCATTAGCATGGATGGTCTCCATTCAGGCTAGGTCTTGGGGATACCAGAGGTAAATACCATTAACCTCATTAAATCAAGAGTCGGAGATGTTTTTTTTCAGTGGTGAAAATGGCACATCAGTTCATTGTGCTTTGAAAGTAAAGAAGCAAGCAAGTTATCATTGATGCCTCAGCTTTCATGACTATATTTCATCCGCATGGAGTTACTACAATGATTGAGCAGAAAAACAATGCTCAGAAAGTACTTAGCCCAAAGGCTGGCCCTTATTAAGTGCTCAGTACACGGTTTTGAGATAGTTGCTATTTCAATGATGAAAATAATGGTCTATGCAGAACAGTATATGAAATGAATCCTGCCCTAGGAATTAGGAGACCTGACTGATTGGGCTGCCCATTGACATGCCTAGTTTTTATCTTGAGCGACTCTACTGTTTTCTGCAGTATAGTTTCCTATCAGACTAAAATTAAGATCAACTGCCTCTGATTGCCTGCAAAGTTAGTGTTAGGTACAACTGAAATTTAGAATAGAAAGGGCCTCAGAGAAGAACAAAAAGGATTTAACCAACATATGATTTTCTTATTCTTTATGTGCTCCCACTTTCACTGTGTTTGCTCCCAGTGATGTTCATTGAATGTCTGGTTTCTCAGCTCATTCCTACACAAAGAGAGGCTGCTGAAAACTATCCCTAAGAGGTGGGTCTTTGACTTAACAGTCAGGACACCATCCAGGATGCCTTCATCCATTAGTAGAGTGGCTGGGTTTTAGTCCCAGCTCTGTTTCCAATTCCAGCTTCCTGTTCACGCAAACCCTGTGAAGCTTCAAAGGTTGACAGCTCTGAGTTGGATCGCTGCCACCCATGTAGGAGACCTGAACTGGGGAGGGAGCCAATGGATGGAATCTGTCTCTCAAATCCATCACCTTTTTCTGTTTGTCCTTCCCACTCTCAAAGCACAGGAACACACATATGTGTGTACGTGTACACACACACATACACACACATCACCATCACTTAGACATTCAAGGTGGAATCCAGATTAGCATCAAAGTCTCTGTGCTCTAGGCTGGTTTACGTCTCACTCTTAGGATTGGCGAGGTCCCACAGCAACTTCCCCTGTCCTCCTCTGAACTTCATAGTGAAGCTACATACATTAGCTAATGGCATTAATAAAGCAAGAGGCATCAGATGATTCTGTGTAACCCTTCTCTTTGCTGAAATGATCAGAGTGTTTCTACTGAGTTATTTGCCTTTCCTTTCCTATTCTGGCTCTTCAGGGTAAAAGAGTATTCACAGGCTGACAGCTGGTGATGTACTTGCTATGTGAACAGTTCATAAAGCATGACTGCTTCCAGGAGGGCTCTTTGTAGAAGCCAGGAGAGGGCTAAGTCTACTAGTGGAGGCAGCCAAGACTGCCTGCAGAATAAACATGAACTTGTTACAGATTAATTCTGCTTACTGAGGGAGATGCGGGAAGGGAGTGAGGACTGGGGAGGCCATTTCTATTGCACAGTGTGACAAGTGTTCCACTGAGCTGGAAGCCAAGACAGAAAGCAGTCAAGGTTTGGTGTAGCTCCCACAGACATCAAAGGCAAGGTGGAGATGAAGATCAGCCAGATGTCCTTCAGACTTTCACCATTGCCATTTCTGGCAGAACTCAACTGAAACACCCAAACCAGTGCGAGAACTCTTGATACTCCAGAGCCTCCTGTACTCTACAGTAATGGAAATAACCAGGGGACAGATGGTATGAATGTACATTGCCTGACTCACTTGTTTGGTGGCACAGCTAAAGCCAAGGCCATTACTGAATAATTATGGAAAGGAAGAAAAAAAATCAGTGTAAGACTTGGGTCGTTTAGTATTGCAAAGGACAGACAAGATATGAACTCAGTATTTTGAGCAGGACCTGGAGGGAAACATGACAATTTCTCAACATGTCTCCATTGCTAGAGTCAGAGCCTGTTAGGAAAATGACCTCATATTTGGAGAACTGGCAGTTTGGGCATCTAGGGTACAATGTTTTGTGGAGTGATCATTCCCTCACTAGAGGAGTCCAGTTAGAATGATGCACACACTGTTCTATGAAGAGTAGAGTTTCTCCTGAACTACAAGAAAGTTATATAGTTATTTAGCTTGGATAGTTGATCATAAAGAGAAACTCACTTTTTGGCCAAAAATATATCTTAAAAATCCTCTACATTATCCATAAAATACAATATATACTTGATTTTTTTTTTGCAAACAAGTTGCCTATAGGGACAGTGTTGTTGAAAATGGTTATCTGAAAAGGTGAGTCTCACTGTCAGTGGATGCTTGAGGACAGAGGGTGTTGGGGTGTGGTCATGCATGCTCTTGTCTGTACTGTCCCCAGAAGACACACACTGTGAGTGAATGGAAACAGCCACTCAGTGCTTGAACTGGTGCACTTCGGGATGTGAACGTATGGCACACATATGGCTGTACCAGTATAAAAATGGACATGCTGTTAGCCTATTAATCTCATAGAAGAGTGGCAAGGATAATACCCTGAGCCTTCCTAGCTTTGTTATCATTTCAGAGCTGCTTCTTATCTCTGTCTCATATAGAGTTTTCTTTTTCTACCTTTACTGAGTACAATAAAACTTAAAACATAAGTTTTAATGATTTTATGTAGTTCAGTAACCACCATAGATTCAGAACATTTCCACCAGTTCCCTGGTTTCTGAGCCCCCCTGGGGGAGGCATCTCCTATTACCCCTGACTCCTGGAAATCACTCTGCCTCTTCCCGTTACTGTCGATTTGCCTTGTTTTTAAGAAGTGTGTATAAATAGAATCAACCAGAATATAAAAGGCTTTTGTGTTTGACCTCTTTTACTCTGCATAATGTTTTTGAGATTCACATTGCTCATTTTATCAATAGTTCATTCCTTTTTATTGCTGAATAGTAATTCTGTAGTATAAATAAATAACCATTTTATCTATTCTGTCTGCCTGTTCAGTGGACATTTACATAATAGTAAAAACTATTATGAAGAATGCTACCATAAATATATACATTCAAGTCATTGTGTGAATGGGTACTTTCTTCTTTATTGTATAAATACCAGAAGTGGGGTTCTTGGGTTTTATGTTAAACTTAGAAGCAGCAGCCAACTTGTCTTTCAAGCTAGCTGTTTTATTTCTCACTAGCTTCAACACTAAGATTCAGTTACTGCATATTCTTTCCAACACATATTACCCCTTTTTAATTTTATTCAAATTGATATGCATCTGTGAGTGGTCTTTTTCATTTCTCTGTATGTGGTGGTGTCAAGCAAATTTTTAGTTGTTCAAATCAGGCAGTACAAGTCCATCAACCGGTCTTCTTTTATCCATGTCTTTTATACTTCCACATAAAATGTGACAGTGTCTTCAAAGAATTTTGATTAATATTTTGATTGAGGTCTCATTGAATCTATGGTTCAGCTTGATGAAACTTTCATCCTAATAATATTGAACCTCCCAAGCCATGAACATCATATGTGTCTCTACTAACTTGCATATTTTTAAATTTTTATTGGCAATGTCTTGTTATTATCAGTGCACAAATCTCAAATTTTTCATTAAATTCTTGAGATATTTTATGACTTTGTTACTTCAACTTCGCCTTTCAATTTTTCATTGCTAATGTTTAGAAATACACTTCATCTTTGCATATTGATCCTGTACTTTGAAAACTTTTTTCTCAGTTGTGCCACTTTTTTTAAAAAAGATTTATTTTATTTTTATTACAAAGTCAGATATACTGAGAGGAGGAGAGATAGAGAGGAAGTGGAGCTGCCGGGATTAGAACCAGTGGCCATATGGGATCAAGGCGAGGACCTTAGCCACTAGGCCACGCTGCTGAGCCCCAGTTGTGCCACTTTTTAAGTTTTCTGTGTAAGAGAGGTCCTTAAAAAGCACATGAAAATACCTGTTATAAAAACAAGAAACACAGATCTAATGATTGTGCACCAAAATAAATTTCTTTTAATCTCATTTCTCCATGAACTTTTCAAAGTACCCTTGTAGACATTCATATTATATACATATAAGGAAATTTTTATCTCTTACTTTCAAAACAGTATGGTTTTTTGGCTGTTTCTCTTGACTTTGTGCCTATTTCAGGGCATAGCTCCTCTAGTACAGTACCAAATCAAATTGCAAAAGCAGGCTTCTTTCCTTTGTAGCTAATCCTCAGGAAAATCATTTGTTTTCATCACCATGTATTATAATAGTTGGAAAACTTTCTGTTTCAAACATGAACTTACTTATAGGAAAGGAGTTATAGAGAAAAAAGGATCTTCCATCCACTGGTGTACACCCACATGGCCACAGTGGCTAGGCGTGGACCAGGCTGAAGCCAAGAGCTTGGAACTCTATCTTAACCTGCCACATGTGTGAAGGCTCCCAAATTGTACTATTTCCACTGCATTCCCAGGCACATTAGCAGGAGGCTGAATCAGAAATGCAACATTCAGAACTCAAATTCGCACACATATGGAATGCTAGAACACAGGTGTCTGCTTAATCCACTGGTCACAATACCAGCCCAATTTCTAATTGTAAATTTTGTATGTCTATTTTTATTTGGTTGAGGAGCAGCCCACTCATTCCCAGTTTGCTTGCTGAAGCTTTAATCATTTTTGGAGTAGAATATCATCCATTTTTCCCCACACCGATTGAGATGATCTATAGAGTTTCTCCTTAACGTTGGGAGTTAAATTGATGTTTTGTGTGCAATTCTATCTTAGTTACCTGGACTAAATCCTACTTAATAATAATAGAATTTCCTTTTTATATGTTAATGGAATTAACTTGCTGAAATTATTTTTAATTTGTGAATCAATGTCCAAGAGGGATAATGGTATACTAGTACAATTTCCTTTTCTTGTAAATGTGGGTTTCTGTTAATATTACAATTATACAACTATTTGAAAAAAGTTCCCTTCCATTTCCTGGAAGGATTCTGTAATATCAAAGATTAAGAAGTTACCAGTGAATCCATCTGTGCATAGTTCTTTTTTGTAAGGAGTTTTTTTTTTTCTAATTTAAAGTTTCAGTTAACATGGACTTAAACTGCGCCTTTTTAATCTTTTTAATCATGACTTTCATGAGTCATGTCTTTCAATTGATTTGTCCACTTTAAGTCCCCAAAGTCATTTCCATACACTTATTCAGAATATTCCTTATTAACCTTTCATGACTGTAAAATACAAGGTTCTTGGTGATACTGGATTTTTATTTCCTTTTTTTGGCAAGATTTATTTATTGTTATTGGAAAGATAGAATAGGGAAGACAGAGAGATCTTCTTACTGCTAGCTCACTCCCCGAATGTTCCAGCAACTAGAGTTGAGCCATTCTGAAGCCAGCAGATAGAAGATCTTTCTCTGTCCATTTTCCACCTCAATAAAAATAAACACATCTTAAAAAAAAAAATCAAGGATCTAAGTTCCCACCTTAAAAACTGGGAGAAAAATGAAAGACCTTGAATTACAGGGGCCCAGGGACTGCTGTTTTCTCAGTCCACAAGCAGGGAGCAGGAGCAGAAGTGGAGCAGCCAGGACTCAACATAAGCACCACAGGTGGAGGCTTAGTGTGCTATGCCTCTGCACTCGCCCCATAATATTCCTCTTTATCCTTTCATAACTACAGGTTACAAAGTTCTTGGTGACACTGTGATTTTATTTTTTACATATCCTTAGGCAATCAAATATCAGTGTATTCATTTTATTAATATTTTTTGAAGAACCACTATTTATTGATTTTTGTTTCGCATCTATTTTTTTTATTTCATTTAGTTCTATATTTTCTATGCGCTTGTTTTAGTTAATTTTATTTTTTCCAGTTTTTATAGTGGGAACTTAGAGCCACGATTTTTTTTTTAAAGATGTGTTTATTTTTATTGAGGTGAAAAAGGGACAGAGAAAGATCTTCCAACTGCTGGATCACTTTCACTTGACTGCAATGGGTGACGCTGAGCTGATCTAAATCCAAGAGGCAGGAACTTCCTCCAGGTCTCCCACCTGGAAATAGCAGCCAAAGGCTTTGGACCATCCTCCACTGCTTTTGCAGGCTGTAAGCAGGTAGCTAGATCAGAAGTGTAGTGACCAGGACATGAACTGGTGCCCATAGAGGATACTGGTGCTTGCAGGTAGAGGATTGGCGAATTGAGTCTTCACAACAGCTCTGATTCTTAATGTTTGATCTTCCTTTGTTTTCAACATAAATATTGAAAGCTATAAATGTTTCTCAAATAATTAGCTGCCTCAACTTCAATGCTTTATCCTAATTTTCAGTCAAAATATCTTTTCGTGTCAGCTTCTTCTTACCCACATTTATTTAGAAAAACATTGTTTAATTTCCACATAGGTATGGCTTGCTTTGTTTTTGTGGTTCCCCGTCTTGAAATTTTTTATTAAGAAGTTTTATATAATTACCTTTAATTTTTCTCTTGCTTTTTGACTTAACATATTCATATTACCTTAATTATGTTTGAACCAGGTGATTAATCTTGCAAAATAATACAAATCTTTAACTTTATATACTCTGCCCAGAGTTTGTCTACCACTTCATATGAAACAAACTTCATAATCATGCAGATCCATTTATTCTCCTACTTCCTTTCTTCATTCTATTGTTACATTATTTCATCTACTTACTTAACCCCCAAGGCAATGTTATTTTCGCTTCTCACAAGTAGATTTATTATACTTTTTAAAAGGCAAAGAATAGATAGTGGTTTTGTTAATAAATATGCAAATACTTACCACTCCTGGCTATGTATGCTCATTTCTAGGGATTCAAGTTTCTATCTGATGTTATTTTCTTTTAGCCTAGGAGGATCCTTTACTTGAGTCTCTTGATAACAACTTTTCAAAGCTTTTTGTTTTTTTAACATTTTACTTTGCTTTACTATTATTATTTTTAACCTAAGAGGTCTCCTTGTCTTCATTCTTCTTTTAGCTGCTTCTGGGTTCATTCTTGTTCTTATTTCATGACATTATTATAAACACTTTGGACCTTTTGTCAAATCATTTTTTCTAAGAGAGTTTCAAAAGATGGTTGAAAAGTGGAGTTAAAATATAAGATTATTTTAGCACAAAAAAAATCAAAATCCATTCAGTTCTTTCATCAGAGACATTTTTCATTAACTTCTTGAGGGCCCTCCTGTGCAATGTGATACAATTCATGTGTAATGTGACCCTTCATTTTTATCTGACTACCACTTATCACTCTTTCCTTGGCTGTTCATAGTCATTAGCATGGTATGTGCCTGTAGATCTTTCCATATTTATTATCAATATCTTTTCTTGATCAACTTGAATCTGTGAATTTCTGGATTTTGTTAGATTTAGGAAGTTGTAAGAGAGAAAGATCTTTCTGCTGGTTCATTCCACAAATGGCCACAATGGCCAGGGATGAATTGATCCAAAGCCAGGATCTCCCACGTTGGTGCAGGGTCTCAAAAACTTAGGTTATCTTCTGCTGCTTTCTCATGCCATTAGCAGAGAGCTGGATCAGAAGTGAAATAACTAGGGCATGACCTTTGGGACGTTGGCGCTTACACATTGAGCATTTGCCTATTGAGTAAAGTGCTAGCCCCAACAGATTAAATTTTTTTGGACGTGCTCTTGGTTGAATCCATGGATGTGGAACCTCTGGATACAGTGGTCCAGCTGTGTCTGAGTCTGCTGTATGTTTGCCAGTAGGTCTTTGAGATACTGTACATTCTTTCTGGTCATTGCATTAGATCATTTCTGTTGCTCTGTCTTTAGATTTACTCTTCAAGCTGACATTTTCATTCTTCTGTTAAATCTGTCCATTGGATGTTTGGGTTTCAGGTATCTTATTTTTTTGTTCCAGATTATTAATTTGGTTCTTTTTCATTGTTTCCATACATCTCCTGAGTTTTGTAATCCTTTATTTCCAGTCAATTCTATGTCATTGAGAATGACTATGATAGCTGCTTTCAGTTTCACACTTGCTGATTCTAATATCTGGAATCATTTTGGCTTTGGTCTTACATCATGAGAAGATCCAGGATTGGCAAATTGGTCACATCTTCCCAGATATTATAAGCATTGAGTATGGAAACTCTGGATATTTTTCTACAAAGATTGTAATTTGTTTTCATCTCCAGCAGTAACTTGGATGAAATTGAACTAGGTATTCGTTATTTACTGGCTCATCTCCTATCTCAATTCAAATCTTTGTCTTCAGTTCACCATTGTGTCTATTCCATATATGCATAGTTTAGAATTAAATGTGAGAGTAGGGTCCAGTGCAATAGCTTAATAGCTAACTCCTTATCTAGCAAGTGCTAATGTCCCATATTGGCACCAGTTTGTATTCCAGTTGCTCTACTTCCTATCCAGCTCCCTGCTTGTGGCCTGGGAAGGAAGAAGAGGATGGTCGAAAGCCTCGGGGCCTTGCACCCACATGGGAGACACAGAAGAGACTCCTGGCTCCTGGCCTCAGATCAGCTAAATCAGCTCAACTCCAACTGTTGTGGCTACTTGAGGAGTGAGCCAGTGGATGGGAGATCTTTCTGTCTCTCCTTCTGTCTGTAAACCTGTCTTTCCAATAAAAATAAATTTTAAAATGAAGCATTTTGATTCCCCACCTTACCTCAGAAACTAAAGCTGACTCATTTCATCGCAGGTCCTGGGTTGGAGGCTTCTAATATTCAACATCAACCGAAAATAATAACACTGTCAAATAAAAAAAGCAGCCTCTTCATCTTCTCTATGTAATCTGTAATGCAACTGAACTATTTTCTCAGTTACATTTTTCGGTTCACTTGTCTCAAATCCCTGATGGATGGGTGTTTATAGGAAGTTTAATGAACTCTTACACAGATCCCAACCAATCCACGCCTAAGGGAGGGCAGGGGGCAGGACCATGTCAGGAACCTGAGCAGCAAAGAGGAAACACCCTTTGTTGTTGCTGCCATTAGAGTGACTCTGCATCAGGCCTGGGTCGGGAGAGGAATATAATCAGCCCCTTGGATGTGGGGAAACATGAACGCTCAGACAAATCGATGGGGATGTAGTTGCAGATGCTGCTGCCTGAAATAGTTCCTGGAAAGGGAAGTACAAGACAACGTGCACGTGCACACATGTGTGCACATGCAAAATTCTTGAAATTCCTGCACCACTAGTCTTGAAAAAGATCCTCGGGTGGGGAATCTGATACCTACTATAAAGTTAAGACCCCACTTAGGATGCTCATGTGTATATTAGAGTGCCTGGATGCAAAGTCCTGGCTTTCAATACTAACTTTCTGCTAATGCTCACCCTGGGAGCCAGCAGATGATGGTCCCTGCTACCTGTGAGATACCTGAATTGAGTTCCTGGCTTCCAAGTTGAGCTTTGCCCAAGCTTAGCATTATTCAAAGAAGGATCCAAAGGATTCCTCTTTCTATGTCTCTGTACCTCTACAAAGAAACATTAAAAAAAAATTAACATGAATGTTAAAAGTTCATGAAAAATGCATATCATGACAGAACCGTGCATAGATTTTAAAAATTTGCACCAAAATAAACTTATCTTTTAATCTCATCTTTTCCCTTAATGTTTTTGAATCATTTGCATTGCAGATACATTGTGCTGGTGGGGACAAAGGGGAGAGAGATGTGGTTTTCAAAAGGAGTTCAGTTACAGACGCCCCTGAAAGTTCTCGAATATTTTGGGGCAGGGGCAGGGGACAAGAAGGCCCATGAGGAGAACAGCAGGCAATTTATGGACAGTGCACACATAGACAAGAAGTCACTTTCTTCTGTAGCCATTCAATCTAACATGAACAAAATACTGAGTTTCACTGGTGTCTCCTGGCTCAGTGCAGGCAACAGCTGTGCTCACCCAGCCTACCACATGTTGTTAACAACTCCATCAAGCAAAGAAAATTCGTGTTAGGAAGCCAACAAATTAATTTCCATCCTGGTTCTGTGGCCTTGGGCTTAAGACTTAAGCTTTATTTACCTCATAGCACTCATCTATACAATGGGATGAGTAATATTTCCCCATGCAGAGTGAGAATGAATTGAAGTAACAAGTAGCAGGGAGGGAATGTTCAGTGCACAGACTTGAGTCTTAGCAATCAAGCTGAGCCCCGATGTTGCAGTCGCCTAGGGCCCCTGCCTGGGTCTGGCTGCCTCGGCACTGAGCCCTCTGCCTCTGTGAAACAAGGACAGTTGGACCACCAGGCGCTTTGGCAGCAGGCATTGATTTATGTCCATCGCTGTGCCACATGGCTAACAGCAACATGGCTTAAAACTGGCTTAAAGTTTGTAAGCGATGGTGCTTTGAAAAATGTAAACTACCTACAGGTGCATGTTGTGCATTTTTATACTGTTGTTCTCTCCATGACCACTATCAGCATCATCACTGACTCAAGATACCGCAGGGACAAGGATAAAGATGGTGCACCTTCAAAGGATAGTCCCAACCTGCCTTCTTCAAAAGACTCTTCAGTGCTGCCAAGATGAAAGCACTTGACTTGACAGAAAGTGAGCGGGCTGTGCTCTCTTGGCCGTCTTTCTTTCCTCTCTGCTTCCTCTGCTGCCCCTGTTACCCGGGCTCACTGGCTGTGGGCCACCCCCAGACACACTGTGTCCTTCAAACCCCTATGCTTGCTTCTCACCATTGTCTGTCACTGGGAAGACCCTTTGGCCTATGGCTGCACTGAAATCTTGATCTCAAGTCCAACACAAATGACTCTTCCAGATCCTTTATTCTGCTTCTGCCATGTCCTGAAATCTTCTCTCGATTCCTTCAAACATTGCTCGCTCTACTCTTCATTTTATGTGGACACTCTGCTTAGTTGCTTATGTGACCCATCTACTCCAAGCCCATTAAAAGCCCTCATAGGGCAATATTTGACCTGCAAAGTCTAGAGAGGAAGCCATCACCACAGCCCTTTTAACATGACATTGAGGTGTAGAAACAGAGATGCATGGCAGGACTCTATTGGAACTGTCCTTTTTAGTTCAGATCTGGATTCAGGACAGGCTGGATGTCTTACATTCCAAGAAAATTGTCTAAGAAAATCCTGCTCTGCTCTTTGGGGTGAGCAAACAATGCACGCCTCACCCAGGAAAGAATTTGGGGCAACTTCTGGTAACACTGACCACACTGTGAACATGCTCCTGGCTAAGAACTGACACCACTGAGATCCTGTTGTCTCCTAGAACTGTTTCACCAGGACCGTGTTTCCCGAGTGAAATAGCCTTTCAGCTACACTTTATCCAAAAATACCCTCTCCTACTCTGACACTCCTCCCCTGCCAACACATCCTACTCTTTACGTAACTGTGCTCATCAAGAAGCCAGAATCAAAATTCCTGGTTCAGAGCTTCCCCTAAAAAATTATTAAAAACCTGAGTCATAGGTTTTGCCATTTCCTTTCCCTTCAACTCTTCCCACACATGTGACTTTCAGAATGGGCAATATAGTAATATGGTACCAATTTCCACCTGAGAATCCCACAAGAAATCTGCAGTATAGTCTAAACTTTTGGAATATGGTAAGATAATAAAATATCCATGTACTGCCCTCATTTTACCTGCAAAGTCTAGAGAGGAAGTCATTTCTCCAAGGTCACAGCTGCTCTTAACCAGCAAGGTAGGGCAATCAGTGAAGAATAAAACAAACTGAATGAAACCAAACAATTGGCTTACCATATGCTTGGGTTATTTTTATAGCTACATCTTATTTTTCACTTGAGATTGTATTTTACCTGCATGCATTCTCTCCTTCATTCAACTCTTTTTCAGTCATCTTTTCTGTTCTAGATCAGACATCGTTACCCTTTTTCATCTTTGCTTTTTGATGTCAAATCAAAGGGCCAGATCTTCTTTAAATCTCATAGTCAACAAATGTTTACTTATTCAGTGTCACCTACTGTTCTTGGCACTTGAAAAAGCAATGAAAAAATATAACCCACAAAGTACCTCTCTTTATGTAATTTTTATTTTATTAGTAGAAAATAAATTATGAATGAGTAAAAAATAATTTAAATACATCAGATGGTGATAAATACTTACAATGAAAGATTATGAAGAATATTGAGGCAGAAAAGTCTTACAGTGTTAGAGTTATCAGGAATCTACTCCCTGAAAAGAGCAAGAATCAGACGAAGCAAGCAAAGGGGTCTGAGTATTATCACAGGTAGCTTTAGGTTCAAAGGCTTTGAAGAGTCACATGACAAATGAATAGCTAGAAGGCCGGAGCAGCTGGTTCAAAATTAATAAAGCTGAAAGGAGACTTACAAAGATAAAGATAGGAGGAAGCTGACTATGTGGGACCTTTACTTGCAACTATGGAGTAAGGAAGGAAGGTAAATACAATGCAATTGTAGTCACATTTACTACCAGCATACAGGAAGCCACTGAGGGATCTGGACTAAAGAAATCGCTTGAGAAATTTTTGAGAATGAATGTGGTTGGTCTTTTTATATATTTATTTCCTTTAAAGGAAAAGTTAGAAGGGAAGACAGAAGACTTCCATCCAGTGATTCATTCCCAAAGGACTGCGATGGCCAGGCTTGGCCAGGCTGAAGACAAAACCCAGGAGTTTGTTCTGGGTCTCTTATGGGTCAGGGATCCAAGAATTTGGGCCATATTCTGCTTTCTTAGGCCAGTAACAAGGAACTATATTAGAAGTGGAGCATCCAGATCTTAAACCAGCACCTGAGTGCAATGCCAGCATTGTGCACATAGACTTATTCAGCTATACCGCAATACCAGCTCCATAGCTGCTCTTTCAAGAATAGACCCTGTGCAGGCAAGGCAAAAGTGCAAGCAGTTAGGATTTTATTAAAATAAGCTGATTTAGAGATGGGATGAGATTAGGGTAGTATCAGTGGAACTGGTAAAAATAAATTGAAAGGACTCAATACATACTGGTTTAGAAAATTTAATACTTAAAGCTTATGGAATATTATTTGAAAAGCTACTAGAAATGTCAATTTTTAAACTCTGATTTTCATTTTTTGCACTGAAACTTGAAGTCCCATTTCTGTGAACTATTTGAATTATCTTCATACATAGGGAAAATAGGATATGAGGGAGAGCAACAGATCATTTTGATGCAAGGTTTTGCCTAACAGCTGGCAAGATAAGTTTGCTGTGGCCATTTGAGGACAAATTATGCATAGTCTCACTCTGCCTCAGCTTTCTCATCTTCCCAATGGGTAAAGCAACTGATACGATAAGGTTGTTTTGAAAGCTAAATGAGTCAGTGTAAGAAAACTGCTTGAAATTATGACTGGTACATGAATCAATGCACTGTTTCCATCATTCTCATCATCTCCTTGCTCATGTCTTCAGAAAACTAAGCACAGCTTGCTATGGTCTCATTTACCTTATTTTATTCCCCCCATCAAAATAGAGATTCCATGACAACAAGGTTCTTATCCATGTCAGCATCAGCTTCCAGAACAGTGTTTCAATTTTAGTGGAACCTTGAGGAATTTTTATAGGTGGAAGCATACAGAGGTATGATGCCCAGACAGCCTGGATTGCATGTAAAAATCTTTCTCCGTGTGTTTATTGTCTGTTGACACATTCACATCCGTCCATTTGTGGTTTGGAAAACTTGTGTTTGACACTGTTGCAGTTGGAGAAGTCTCTATGCTATCCTTTGATGAAAGAAGCTTCCAGCTGAACTTAGCCCTCAAGGAAAGCTGCTCAGTTCCAGGCTATTCATTCTGAAACTTTATCAACATGCACAGTTGTCCTCCTAATTAGCAGAGCTGCAACCCTGCCTTCTCCCTCTGATTCTGCTGTCAAGGTGTAGCACATCTCTGGGATGACTTTCCATCCCAAGGTGGCTTGTCTTGCCGTGCATGGCTGCAGGAGACAGGACAAGGGCAAGGAGCCAATTAGATTGAAATGGAATATAATCTTCTGAGGCGCCTTGTCAGGGTGAAGAGTATTGGATATTCCCAAATATGACAGATGTTTCTTTATTTGGACTGATCTCAAAGGTTAAGGGTCATTTGTAAGTAAGATTTGCTCCATTTGGTATGGCAAGTCCCAATCTCTGTGCCTTTTGTTTTGTTTTAAATCCCCCAGAGTGTTTTTCTCTGTGTGTTGACATGCCCACTGCCAGCAGAAAGGCCACTGGGTCTGACATAAATATTTCAGCTCCTTGGGAGCAACTGAAGTTACAGTTGACCGGTTTGTAAGGACACATCAATACACATGGTGCTGAAATGCACCAATAGAAAGGGAGAGAGTGGAGCAGATGGTGTGATGGATGGTTGAGTCAGTGAATGAGTGAACAAAATATAATCCTTTTCTTTAGCTGGGGAAGAAGATTGCATACAACCCATGGATTTTCATGAGTCAATTCATCTGCTTTAAAAATCTAATCTTGGTATTATTTCCTTGAAGATTGTATTCCATAAATTTCAGACAAAGTCCTAGACCAAAAATATATAGATTGAATAATATGTGTATACTAAAACCCCAGCCTACAACCTTCTACATTTCAATATTCTCTCCTAAATACAACACATATGTGCATATGCACTTAATACATCCATTCATATTCCTTGTCAACCCCAACTCATATTTTCAACTGGTCTGCTTGCTGGAACCAACTTTTGTGATAATTGTCAGTTGAGTGATGTAGCACCAGGCCAGTGAAATCAGCAGTAACAAGGACGAGCCATGGACTGAGTCATGAGGAGGCATGATTTTCATTGTGTGGTTTTGTGAACAGATATGCCAATCATACACTGCCCACCATCTTGCAACATTGACCAAGGCTATCTCTTTGTTGGAAAAGCTAAGCACACAAGAAGTGAGATGTCAAGGAGGGAGATTGTCACATGAGAATTAAGGATGGTTTGAGCTCTTTAGGAAGAGAGGGTATAAAATCAAACAAAAGCTATAAATACAGAAAACCCATGGAGGCATCCAAAAACTAGGGAATGTTGTGGAAGGGGCTATAACTAAAAAGAGTATTCAACCTCAAAGAAAAAGGATCAAGATTTCTTGGCCAAAGTCCAGTTGCATAGAGGTTTCTGGACTATTGAGTTATAACAAAAGTTTTAAGAATGTTGAGTTTAATTTTAATGCAGTTCAGAGGAGCCTGGAGTGACAAAGAGTACCTAAGAAGCTTGTTAGAGATTTTCCAGGAAGGGAAGTCAGTTTTATTTCAAACTTCATTGCACTCAAATTTTTCAAAGCCTCTTTAAAAAGAAAAAAAATGCATTGCGGTGTTTGATTTTTGCTCCCATGGAAATGCTTGCAAAAGCAGGTATTTGGGAAAATGTTTTTCTCCCTTATTTATTTTCATTGTTAGTGCTGGTGTTTTAATGGTATACATGAGTTTCCATAAGCACAATACCAGTTTATAACATGGCACCAGTGGGAAATCAAAGCTTATATTACGTACTCTACATTTGCCAGCAGAAAACAATTAGGTGAGGAGTTACTGCTCAAGTATATTCAGATACTGTTCTAGAATCTTCCCTCAAGGAGAAATGCAAGCCCCTTACTGCTATTTGTTGATGCTGCAACTCAGTATGTGAAAAGAAAAATTCAGTCATCACAATAGCTCTGTTAACTTTTCTTGAGATGGCAAAATCATGGTGCCTGGAGCCCCAGAGACCTACATTTACATCCTGTCTGGGCCCTTTATAATCCTACAATCATTGCAAAATGGTAATAGTAATATAATCTTCTCAGCAATGCTTGGTACATGGGAAGGAGTGGATAAATAGTGGACACAGTTATTTTGCTTTTTGGTTATGAAAAACAATAATGTTTTGTTAGAAGTTTATGATTATTTTTAAGCATTCTGAGCAGTCTTTATGTATGAGTCTCTGGAATAACATTCCCCATCACCACTGCCAATTCCAGTTATTCATAAAAACTCTGACTATGGAGTCATTACTGTATTACATACTGTGGACACAGTGCTAGAAAGAAGGCACACAAACACAATAACCTAGGGGGGGGAGTCACAGGGTCGTGCCCTCAATAAGATTTTGGAGAGAAATTACATCAGTGTGTGTATATTCTTCCTGGGCAAAATTCCCACCTTGAGTTACTCACTAATTCCCACCCTGCAGAGGCAAAACCATGAATTTTAAAAGGTTTAAGAAGGATACAGTATTCCTTAGCTTCTACATCAAGTCCCCTCCCAAAACAATGATGTACCTGCTTGCTTGCTTCTTCGTCTTATTTTGACCCTGTGTAGCAGCCCTTTCACTAAGCACAGGGTACATACATCCTGTTCCATTTCAGATCCAGCTTCCATCTTGTTCCTGTCTTATTTTAAGTACATATCACAGAGCTTTCTCTAAAAGGTATGACACAAACTGGGTCCACGTATATGCCCACGTGTGGGGGAAGCTCATTAAGTGTTTCGACACAGCATGATGCTTTCCAGATCAGGCTCTGAAGGCAGGGAGGTGTGGATCCTGGCCTGGATTCTGCCTCTGTCAACTGTGGAGACTGGAAAGATTTAACCTCTCTGAGCTCTGCTGTCTCTTTCTGCAATACAGAAATAGCGATAATTCTTAGGTCCCAAGGGCTCTTCTGGGGATTAAATACATTAATACTTGCAAAAAGTTTGTCTTAATGTCTGATTTTGTTAGAAACTTTTAACCAGTGTTTCCAATTTAAATGTATAAGAGAAATAAACTTCATGTATTTCACAGTACAGATTTAGGAGCACACTTTTTCCACTTTCCTTTTGTCTGCCTTTATTTCCCACCCATCATCCTTTTTTTCTTTTGAAAAATCTTTTGCATACCTTGAGTTTACTAAACAATCACAGGCTTAATATTCCATTAAGAATTCAGCAAATAACAAATAGGAAAAAAAAACTCACCATTGCTTAAAAGTATAGACAAAGGCTAAACAAAAATCAACTCTCAAAATGGCGGCCTCATTCATAGAAGATATTTTTTGTACTCTGTATAGAACAGAGATAAGTAATGATATATAAACATGTAACTCTCATACACTAATTTCATTTGAGTAAATTCCCATGAGTGAGATGGTTGGGTCATAGAATAGGCCTGTTTTCATGTAGCTGAAGATATTCCATACTGTTCTCCATAGTGGTTGTGCTAGTTTATATTACCAACAGTGGATTAGGGTAACTTTTCCCCACATTCTTGCTGGCATTTACTGTCTTTTTATTTTTTGCACGGTATCTTTCTGAGGTGAGGCGAAATCTCATTGTGGTTTTATTTACATTTCCCTAATAGTTAATTATCCTAAACATTTTTCATGTGTCTGTTGGCAATTTACAGTTCCTCCCTTGAAAATTGCCTGTTCATGTCCATTGTCCACTTCTTAACTGGATTGTTTATTTTGTTGTTGAACCACTATAGAAGTAAGTATTGAAAGAGTTTCTTCAGTTCTTTATAGATCTTGGATATTAACCCACAATTAGTTGCACAATTGGAAAATATTTTCTTCATTCTGTTGGTTATCTCTTCACTTCGATGATTTAATTTCAAGTACAGAAACTTATCTTGGTGTAGTCCTAACCATATATTTCTAGTTTAATTGCCTAGTCTTCTGGGGCCTTTTCCAAGAAGCCTAGTTTCCAAGTTTTTGCCTTTTTCTGTGTCTAGCAATATTTCTCCTGTGTCTTTTGATGGTATCAGATCATAGATTTAGTTCCTTGATTGATTTTGAATGGGTTTTTGTATCAAGTGTGGGTCGGGGGCCTAGCTTGATACTTCTGTACATGTAGATCCATTTTCCCAGCACCAGTTGTTCAGACTGTCATTGTCCCAGCACTGATTTCAGTTCACTTAACAAAACTTACTTGGCTGGATATATGTAGGTTAATTTCTGGAATTTCTTTTCTGTTCCATTGATCTTCATGTCTACTTTTGTGCCAATATCAGCTGTCTTTGATTACAAAAGCCTTACAGTACATCTTGAGGTCTAATGATACTTCCAGGTTTTTTTATTTAAAATTGTTTGAGCTACTCAACATCCCTTATGTTTCCACATAAATTTTAGCATTGTTTTTTTCTAGATCTGAGAAGAATGCTACAAATTTTTTTGATTGGGTCACACTGAATATTCAAATTGCTCACAATAAGCATAGACATTTTGATGATACTCATATCATAAACATGAAAAGTTTTCCTATGTTTTGGTATCTTCTGTTTTTTTAGTGTTTCGTAATTTTCATCATAAAGATCCCTCACATCCTTGGTTAAATGTATTCTGAGTTGTTTAAACTTTTTGAAGCTATTGTGAACTTGAGTTTGAAGCTATTGTGAATTTCTCAGCCATGGAATTATTTATATATACAAAGGCTATTGAGTGTGTTGATTTTATATCCTGAAACTTAACCAAACTCTCTCATAAGTTCCAGTAGTACCATAGTAGAGGTTTCTGGTACTCCTATATAGATAATCATGTCAACTGCCAACAGGGATAACTTTGTGTCTCCCTTTGCAATATGAATTTCTTTGACATCTTTTACTTGCCTAATGGTTCTGGCTAGAACTTGCAGGGATATGTTCAATGACAGTGGTCATAATGGGCATTCTTATCTTTCCAAGTCTTAGTGAAGTGCTTCCAGCGTCCCCTGTTCAACATGATGTTGGCTGTGGGTTTGTCATATATTGCCTTGATTGTGAGAATTCATTCCTGTTAGCACAGGTGCATTCCAAAAATGCCCTACTCTGAAATAACCTGTCCCCAGTTCGCTGTGGCCTTGTGCAATCAAAGGAGGTTATTCTCAGGGGTGTGGATCTTGTCTGTAGAATGAAAGGAAAATGTGAGAGATAAAGTGATGAGCTACACAAAAGAAGAGAACTTGAAAAACAAATATACTCCCCCAAAGACAAACCAGGCCTTACTTACTTTCTATTTGGTATGTGAAATTTTAACATTATCTCATTTTGTCTTTATCTAACTGTAAATATTATCCTAAATTTGTGGGAATCTGTACCTATGAATGTTGTCATAAATAAGTGTGTGTGTGTGTGTGTGTGTGTGTGTATAGCTTTGATTTAAATCTTCTGTGAATATAAAACAGTATTTATGGCTGAAAGTCTTAGTTATAAATTCAGTACTTATTGATCAGCTGTCTACTCAATACTTTTCTTCTTTAAAAAGCGCAGTTGTTCTGGGCAACACTACACCCAACCAAAGGACTGTGTTCCCCACCTTCCCTTCAAATTACAGAAACAGCCAATGATGTAAAAATTACAGTCACTAAATCTCTGCCTAAATCTTTAAAAAGAATTAGCCAACAAGTGTATCTTTCTCTTTTACCCCTTTTTCTTTCAGTTCCTACATTGAACACTGCTGTAGTCTGTGAATATTCAGTGTTTGGTTCAGAATCCCACCTTATTGTTGCATGTACAGTGCTAAGAAAGGTGGAATACAAAGATATGAGATCTTCATGATCTTAGGTTACCTACTCCATGTTAGTGTGTAATAATCTTTATCTTGTTTAAGCCATTTGTTATTGTTAAATGTAGTTGAACCTACCCATAAATAATAGAGAATTGTTCTGTGTTATCTACCTTATATATTATCTTCTAAATTGAATTTTCTTTTGCCCAACATTGTACATGTAAAGCATCAGTTCTGAAGTTCTGTTACTGACATCTGTGAGTCCTCTGAGTAGATACTTTAGTTTCTTTGTTGCTCATTCTGTTCATGTGTCCAACATAAATGTTCATAGTAGCCCCTTCAGGAGATTTTCGTGAGAAGTAGATGAGTTGATATTCACAGCCGGAAGCTTTCTATAGTGTATACAGTAAGGCAATAACCCTTAATGAAGCTATTATTTTCTTACTCTTGTCATGATATTGTTCAGATTTCACTGCCATAGAATCTATCAACATAATGCAATTTATTTTTCATTTCTGTTTGGACCTTAATTTCCATTTTTAATGATTACTAAACTATGTAATAGATATTTATGGATATCTGTACATGTGCCGTTTTCTCAGTGTGTCAACTGAAAGTGAAAATGCTTGGTCTAAGGGCATGTGCGATTTCAACCTGGCTTGATAGAGCTAAATTGCTTTCCAAAGTAATCAAAACCATCTGTAGATAAAAGTGCTTGTTGCATCCCTTTTTGCTGGATCTCAAGTTAATTAGCCTTCTTATTCTTGGCCAATCTGATGGTATAACCATATCACTTCACAGTTACTTTCATCTTCATGTCCCTGTTTATTAATGGAACTGGAAATGATTTTGTAACAATTGGAATCAATTGGATTTCCTCTGCTGTGAACAGCTTTTCCAATTTCTACCAGGTACATTTTCTTCTTTTTGAATTCATATATGTTACAGTGTTACAAACATCTCCATTGAATCTGTGATATGCCTTCCCCTATTGTTTAGGGCACAGAAATGTTGACATGATCAAATTTGTCAGTCTAATTATTCTGACTTTGATTCCTGTCTTACCCCCAAGATTATGAGGCTATTTACCTGTATTTTGTTTTAAATAGAGAAATCTTGAGTGCATTCTGGAATGTGTCTTAGATAAAGTATAAACTATTTGTGGTTGCTGTTAGATTGTTTATCATTTCAGCCGTCCATCTGCACTGACTGGCAAAGCCGTCTCTGGCGTGTGCCGAGTTCTGATTTGTACAGAGGTCTGTTGCTTGGCTCTGTGAGATGTGTCATTTGTTTTCTATCCTTGTGTCAAAAGGCATTGTTAGAATCTCAGACTCTAAGGGGTTTGATGCCTGAGACAGTGCAGGAGCCTTGGGTTATTGTCAATGTGCAGATCAGTAATGCCATGGTAAGGAAGACTGTTCTCGAGTAACTCAACTCTTGCAGTACATACAGAGCAAGTTTTGGTGTCATGAGAACACAGCAGAAGGGAGGAATAGATTTAACTCAAATGTGCCTTTTACCTCTGAATATATTTCCAACTACATATGTTTCAGACTCCAAACACACCCAGGCCTTCTGCTGCCATCACAGGCCACTTGACATGATTCTGTCCTCAGCAGTTTCTCTCCCCATTGCTGCACAGCAAAGACGTTTGTCTTGCTGATAGTCCAAAGAAAGTTGTCTGCACACGATGCTTATGGTCTGGGTGATTATGAGGCCTTCCTGACAGAGACTGTTCTGTTGGAGATTGAAGACATCACCAAATGCCCACATGCACGACTCTAAAAAGGTAGAGCAATTTTGAAATAGAGGACAGAAAGCAGCTACTAGGGGGTGAGAAAAGGAGTTGAGTATAGGTACCTACATCTGTTCATTTGCTTTTTGTTTGTTTCTCATGTCAGAATAATAAGTCCAAGCACCCTAGAGAAAATGTTGATTTTATTTTAAAAATCGGACAACAAAGCCACCAACAACGCCCTAAAAATATTTAAACAGCTGCCATCCCTACCCCATCCCCCCCGGGCACCAGGAAATGTCAGTGCCTCTACCTTGGCAGCCTCTATCAGAATCTGCTCAGACAGGGCCATAAAAAGCAATGCCCAGTGGTTTTTCTAAATACCCAGCATCTCTGGCCAACAATTGAGGGTTAATGAAGAGGGGAGAATTAGGCCACAGAGGCTAAGTCTTCAGAAGGAATATTTTCCCTGGAAGTCTGGGCAACACACACACACTCACTCACTCACCCACCCACACACCACCACTACCCGAGACCCCTGCACCATCCACCTCAAGCACTCCAGCGAGGGGCATCACTCCATCAGCCTACATCAAGCTGCTGATGTCCGATTCATTTCTCACTGCATTGCTTCTCCTCCATTACCAAGGGTGTGGGTCATTTAAGCCAGAGGAGTACTTAGAGGGTAAGACATGTTTTTCTGCTTCTCATTTCTTTGCTTTGCTTTGCTCCCCCCACTTTTTTGTCTATTTTTTCCTCTGGGTTTTGTGAATTTAAGTCTAAAGATTTTTAGTCATTCCCTTTAGCAGCAGCCCCTCATCCCCTGATTCCACAGAACTAGGAGCATGTCAGGCAGAACTCTACACTATCTTTGCACCTTTTCTGTAAATATAAAATTATTTTTAAATAAATTATCCATAGTAACCACAGATGTCTTAGTTCTAAGAGTTAAATGTGAGTGGAATTCTGACTCACCCGAAGGCAGAGAAACCAAGAGCCAAAATGTTCAGACTAGGCATTAGAGAATGATTTTAACTCTGTTACCATCCTGTCCACTCTCCATGGCATCCCTTATTACAAAGTACAGAATATTATTTCAAGTCTTATGTGTGATTATCTGTGATAAATCATGGATATGTTACAGGATAAATGCAAATCAAAATCATCTATAAACTGTGGCAAAAATAAGAATTACCACACAGTAACACTTTGTAAGCCTCAGCTTCATTGTGTATGAAAATTGCAGGATAGGCAACTTTATTTCTGGAAATTTTCTAGTTAACCCAAGTAATTTTAGTTCCGGTACATTGCAAATATCAAGTCATGTTTTAGAAAGAACTAAAGTGTTGGTAATAAATCAAGATGGCATATAGGACACAAAAGGTAAGGAATGATATGGAAAGCCCATGATTTGCAACTACTGTTGTAACCTTAAATGGGTCCACTTCCTCTCTGGGGAGAGCCCTTACTGATAAATGAGAGACCATCCTGTTTCTTAGTTTCTTAGCCAGAAATCCTCCTGAGTCTAGTTCAGGGTTTGTAAGCTGGGCAATGGGAAAGGAATTTCAGAAACACTTCCCAGTAACTCACTCACCAATCTCAAAAAATCAGTTAACTCAGTCTCTGAGATCAAGGAGCCAGAAGCCAAAAACTGGAGTCATAAAATCAGAGCAGTTTGGTTTTAATGCTTGAAAACAGATGGTAGCTGCTTAAATTCATCTCAAGTTTCTTGTGTCAAGAGACCTAAGAATTTAAAAGTTCTGGGGATCAAATGCTAAATGAAATTATATCAAACATGTTATTTAAATGACTTAAATGTCATTTAAATCAGCATTATGCAGTATGCTCCCTTAATTGGTTTGTTTCAAATGTTTCTTATATTATACTCTCAAAAATTGGGTCCTGGGAACAAGGCTCCTCTGAGTTCTCAAGTTTCACACTGCATATGGTTGTAAATGGGAATATCAAAGAACTCCACCATTATGGTGGAAACAGCCAAAGTAATACATGCTCAACCTACCTCAAATGGGAAATTTAAAAAGAAGTTCTCTGAGATTTACCAAATACATTTGAATTAAAAATATTATTTGTATTCACCAGACAAACCTAGAACGTTCATTATACCTAGGGAGGAAGCGTAAAGTGATTTCTACTCCTGTGGGACACTAGGGTAGGATGGTAACTACTCTGGGAACGTACTAGAATGGAGCGTGGTGACTGCTGCCATAGCACCTGCGGATACCACCAACTTTTCCCAGGAAGCAATGGGAGTAAATTAACGATGATTCCCCAGAGGCACTGGGGTAGAAGGGTGACTGCTCCCACAGGCACAGAGTGGAGTGATGGCTGCCACTGGGATAGAGTGGTGAGCCTTTTCAGGAGGTACTAAAGCAGAAGATGACCACTCCCAAAAGCATTGGGCTAGACTGATGACTACTCGTAATGAGTGCTGGTGTGTAGACTGATGACAGATCCCTTACAGCAAAGGACAGAGGAGTAACTGTCCACAGCAGACACTGGGAACAGAGTGTTGACCATTCTCAGGAAACACTGGGTTACTGTTCCCAGTAGGCACTGAGTTTAGCTGGTGAGCGTTCCCAGTAGGCATTAGGTTAGACTAGTGACTGGCCTGTAGAATCCCTCAATCCAGAAAAGCTCATGAGCTCCGTGTACAGAACTAAGAGGGAGACTAGAGTGTTAAGAAACCCAAATGCAACCTTTCAGTCATGCTCTCTCTGGGGAGGCAGCATTTCCATGCTAAAGAATGGGCAGATACAGGCTTTGGGAGGGGGATGCAAAGTGGAATAAAGAGTGATGATGGTGATGATGTAAAAAGGGAAGCTAAACACAAGAAAAGACCTGTGACTGGAGTGTAAAAGTGAGGTTAATGAAAGGTGAGTCTGAAAAGAAGCTGGTGACTTTGATTCATCATGGAAAGGCATTGCATATTACAAGTTTATACCTTATCCTGTCTGAGGCGCATTTGAAGCCAAAATGAATTTAAACAAGAAGTGGTGATGATAGCATCTTTCTGAGTTCACTGTAGAAAAGATTGGAGGCAAGCAAAGTTGGAAGCAAGAGAACCAACTGTAAAACTGTTCAAATATCTCAGACAAGAGGCGAAAGTAGTCTAGCCTAGGTAGATAGGCTCAGAGAAGAATGGAGAGAAGTGACAGGTATTTATGGGCTAGAATCGGTAGAACTTAGTAATTGATAGCATGGAGCAGGTGAAAGGGTAGCATTGGGCAAGTGGAAGGGTGCTGTTGCCATTCCGTGAGATAGGCAAGAGTGGTTAGCAGCAAAAGTAGGGTACAGACAAAATCTATTTGCAGATAAATTGAGGTTGGTATTCTTGAGAGACAGATAATGTTCAATAGATAGTAGGATATTTTTTGGAATTCCTCCTTTGGGACTGGACTTGTACAACGTGTGGAGGACTTTTGAAGCATAACTATTATGGTAAGCTAATAAAATATAGGAAATGAGGAAGACAAAATGTTCAGTGACTTCTTTAGAAGTGTGAGACTATGCAACCCAAAGCATGTGTGAAAGAGTAACTCAGCCACAATAAATAGATGAAAACAGAAGAGATCTTCTGCCCGTGTGGGCTCACTTCCCTTTACGGAAGCCAGCAGTCACCTGGAGAGGAGATGACCTGCCCTCTGGAAAGGTCCTAATGCAGGGAGCTGATTCTCCGACTCCACATCCATCGGAGATGACGGTGCTGGAAATTGATTTGGGCCTTCGTGGTTACTTAGGCCAATTCCCTCAGTTTAAGGAGTGAGAAATTAGAAGCCAGAAAGGATAGTGATCTGCCCAGGGCCACACAGCCAATTCACGGGATGCTTAAACACTTGTCTTGGTTGTTTTTACTCTCTGCTCTTTGGGACCTTGATCTTTTCTTAGATCAAGAGACTTTTTTTTTCCTCCGAATTTTTTCTCATTGATTTCCAACATTGTTTTTATTTCTCAACTTGTCCCCTTTATGTGGAGCCAAATGTGCAGTCAGCATTTTCCTCTTTCTTTTCCTTTTTTCTTTTTTTTTGAGAGGTGCGCATACACATACATGGGGGTAGGAGGAGAGAGAAAGAGTTTATAAAGCCATGGCTGAGCCAGTGCTAAAGCTAGGAGATTGGAAATCAACCCATGTCTTCCACAGGATGAAGGAGTAAGGGCCTAGTACTTGGGATGAAAACTAAGTATTCTCACGTGGAATGTGGACATCTTAACTATTAGGAGTAACACCCACTCTGAAGCCCCTTCTTCTTGAGTTTTAGATCTCTATCCTCAAATAAATGAGAACATTCCTAATCAACACCTCTGTTACGAAGTAACAGTATACAATTTTAGTAAAACAGTGTATACAATTTTAGTAACTTTTAAAGTAACATAGTAGGGCATTGTCATATTAAATGATGTCTATGTTTTAAGTGACTATTTTAACTTCTTTTACGAAGCCGCTCTGCCCTGTTCTACCAACACAGGTAACACCTACAACCACCTCAACTTTTCCTGCTTTTGTCAGTTAATTGTTTTTTCTTTCCCTCCCTCTTCTTCCCCTTAATTTTTTTTTTCCTTTGCCTCTATTCCTGATCAGGTGTAGTTCCTTCCCTAAGGAAGCTCTGGAGGCAGTTTCTTTAACTTTTTTTTCAGACTCTACAAATCTGGTCCCACATACTGTGCATTGTTCTTTTGACCTTGAGAACTCTTCCCAACTTCCCAGTTCTTGTTCCCTGCCCTCCCCTAGCTGAGCCTTTCCTGCATGTATTAGTCCCCTGGAATGTGGTGTCCTGGGTATGTTCTAGTGCAGTGAGTTCAGCAGTCACTGTATACAATTGTCCTTTAATTGCTTTCAGCCCCATAGATTTGAAAAAACTTTTTCACCCTTCAGCTCAGATCTGATTTATTCAACTTCTGTGAGCAATTTATTCACTTTTAATTAAACCTGACTTAATTATTTTTATTGCTAAAACAAAGCAAAAGAATCTATAAAACAGTTTTTAAGTGAATCCACATTTCTGCCTGGAGGGATATTAAACATGAAATCATGCATCTCATTTCACCCATCTCTTATTTTTTTAAAAAATATTGTCTGTGTTGTGTTTTGTTTAATTTCTCAAGATCATTTACTTTTCAGTAGCAAGATACTTAAGAAGCCAGCATTGGAATAGAGAGAAGAACAGAACAGAAGTTCCAGTTTTCCAAGGAGAATAGTTATGGGAGTAAGGCAGTTGCACCAGCTTGCTGTTCCACAGCCCCTTCACTAGAATGAGCTAGGAACTGATCAAGAAGTGCAGGTCCCCAGACCCTGTACCCCCCATCTTCTGATTCAGGGTATCTAAGGTATGGATCAAAAGTGATTCTTCCCATGTGGCTATGTTGCACTTTGTAGATCCATGCCTACCCTGGCTACCCAACCCACTGATTCACTAAATGTCCATTCCTGTTCTTCCAGGAAACTTTCCCTTTTTAATGATCCATTTTCCTCTATCTCTGACAACTGGAATTTAGGGGTCACCCTAACTTAGGATAAGTCGCAACTAAGTAGAATAGTATGAGTATTTAGAGCTTTCCAAGTTTTCTTCAGCTAACAGAGCAGTAACAATAGGCCAGATCATAATGTGTTCCTGTATTTGAATCCAGTACACTTACTGGATACCCTACTCTATTAAAAAATTGTTTTTAAAAATATTTGTTTTCATTTGAAAGGTAGAGTTGCAGAAAGAGAAATCGAATCACAAGTTAGAGAAAAGGAGGACTTGCTTCCATCTACTTATCCACTCACTCCCCCACATGGCCACAATAGCTGGAGGTATGCCAGTCCAAGCCAGGGTCCAGGAGCTTCTTCCAGGTCTTCTACATAGGTACAGAGTCCCAAGGCCCTAACTTATCCTCTGCTGCTTTCTCAGACCATTAACAGGAAACTACATCAGGAATGGAGCATCTGGGACTTGAACCAAGTGCCCAAATGGCATGCCAGTGCCACTGGCCAAAGCTCAGCATATTGTGCCAGGATGCTGGCTCCCCCCAAATGTTTTTAAACTGGGACTGAGAATACATACTCAGTGCTCTTCAAAGATGCTCTATGATTCCCACATAGTTCAGTCTGCCTTGTTTTCAAGAGGAGTCCACAAGACTGGTTCTGGCCATTCATCTTAAAAAGAGCCAAACGTTCTAATTCACTTTTGGATTCCTATTTTGGCCATTTTAAAGCTACATGCCGAAATGATGAGGTGGAGGCTGCCTGGATTCCTGAGCCACAAGATAGAGGAGAGTCACTTAGACCTGTAATTCCTTCATGGGATGTTTTAAGCCACTGAGGGTTGTGGCTCTATTTTTTTTAAGCTTATAGTAACCTAGCTTGAAAATTAGGCCAAGGAAAAGGTGAAAAGTAGAGCGTTCAGAGTAGAAAACCTCTTAAACCTTCTCTATGCATACATACTACACACACATAAGACAGAGGGAGTTAGTTGGTAGGAAACTTTGGAGTATTTGGGAAGCTGGAGACTATGCAGCATAAATGAAAAATGTAAGCAGAAGACGGAGAATAGATCATAGGAAACAGTGTAGGCCAAAGAGAAGTCAGTGTGTACAAGGGAAATTGTGGTCATTTAGAGCTTCAAGAAGTGGGCTGACATGAACTGGTTTTTATTTTAGAAAAAATAACAATGTTCTCTGAAAGCCAGATTGGAAATGGGGCAAGTGAGGATGCAGGCGCCAGCCAGAAGATGTAACAGTAGTCCAAGAGAAAAATAATAATGCCTTTGATTATAGTGAGAGCAGTAGAAGTATTGGGAATAATGGATATTTTAAAACTTTAGAAGGCAAAAAATGATATACTTAGAAGTTGATCGGCTTCAACAGATGAAACAGATGTCAGATAATCCCTAAGTCATTCAGGTAAATGGAGATGCTATGAACAAAATAGGCCTACTGAAACTAGAATAAAATTTAGAGACAATTTCAGAATTTCAGAAATACTGAAGTTTCAAATATATAGAAAGCAAGTGTAGATGGAAAATAAACAATAGGGTACTCTGAAATCAACTCATGAAAGAGGCGCTCCAAATACATCAAATGTGAAGACAGCATGCGCCCTTACTGGTGATGCCCTTCAACTTGGAGGAGTAATGAAATGTAAAATGGAATACTAGAAGTATCATCCTCTTGTCTGTGTTTAAAATGCATGTCTGTGAAAATCTGTTGAAGTAAGGCTTAGGAACTGAGCAGGTAGGAGGAAACCAATCAGAAACACACTAAAAAGTAGTGATGGAGGCTGAGCCTGGCAGGTTACTGATGCTTGTTTGAGTTGCTGAAAGGGCTCTGCTTTGACCATTCCTGTCCCACAAGGCCCATGCTACAGTATTTCGTTTGTCATGTAATCACTTCCTTTGATTCATTTTGTTTAAGACAGTTCCTATTTCTTTCTCACTCCCTCTTCCCCATTCCATTAATACTCATTGTCACCAGTCAAAACCAATAATCCCTGCCTCACCCCACATACATCTCTCACTCAGTACTTCCTCTCTAAAAGGAAATCAGCATCTGGCATCCTATTGATAGCACATGGATTGTACTTTTTGAATGAGACACTGTCATGGCCTTGGCTCTGCCTGTCAGGTAGGATAACCATCCTTCAAGTGCTTGGAAGAATTGGACTACTTGCCTATAGTAGCAGAGTATGGAACAAATGAAGATTTAGAAGTTGAACCTACCTCAAGACTTCTAGCCTATCCAGACTCCATGGTGCAGTAAAGTCTCCCCTGTGAGAGATGGCAGAGCTAGGAAACTTGCCAAGGGTCTTCCAAATGGTGATGCTTATTTTCTAACACATATGACTGCAACTTATGGTATTTTCTGGAATCTAAAATGCCATCAGCTTAATACTCTTCTATTACAAATAAACAAACAATAGGTTCACAATACCAAAATGTGAAGGTAAACTGTAACTTACATTCTGGTGAATATTTCTTTTCTTTAAAAAGAACAGGAAGAAATAGGTTCTACAGAGAATCATTCTATCCCCACTCTCTCACCCCCCACCCCAGTGTGCTGCTGATTTTGTAAATGGTAATGGGTCAATGTACAAGGCGATTTTCTCAGGCAGGTTAGAAGTAAGTGAAAAAGAAATTGATTAAAAGGATTGCATAATTGCAAATCCTTCCTTGAGATACTAAAATACATAGGGAAAGGGTAGGACTCTTGCTCATTAACATTTTAAATGTAATTCAGGTTTGATGGGAAATGTGTTCTTACTGTTTTGATCCTCTTATGGGAGGAAAACTGTTGTAAAACATAGTAGTTGCCTTTCTAACACTAGTGGACAAGCCTCAAACAATGAAAATGGCTGATATTTTCTATGTGACTGGTGACACTACTGAAACTGGTTCCTATCACAGCAAATAAAGATGTAGAAGCTGTAGGGCAATACTGTAATAATGGATCAACAGTGTTTATTGTAATGAAAATATTCCCTGTTAGCACCTATTAAAAACATAATAACAAATGTACCAAGACCCTTAATGTTGGACATCCACATGTTAGCATAAAACCAATGTCAATATTGAAGTATTTAAGAAGTGAGTTGACATAAATTAAAAAGCATTAACTTTAATAAAACAAATGATATTTGAGTATGATAAAATAGCAGGCCGAATTTAGTCTTCCTCTCTTCCCTCTTGCACTTCCATGGTCCTGACACTTTAAAATTTAAATCACTTTGCCATATTTTTAAAACAGTAATGAATTTGAGAGAGAGAGATCCCATCCCACCTATTTGCTCCCCAAATGCCTGCAATGGCCTCCTACTAGAGTCAGCACCAGGAGCCTAGGAATTTAATCCAGATCTCCCTCCTAGGCTGCTCCTGACTCCAGAAAGCTGGAGTAGGGAGACAGAGCCAAGATTCTAACACATGCACTCCAATATGGGATGCAGATGTCTTAACCACTAGGCCAAACAACCTCCCCTGACATCACTTTTACAAACCGTGCATAAAGGGAAAATAAGTTCTGGTGCACACTTTTTGTTTCTGCTTTCTAACCGAGCCGGGTCTTCTATCCATTCCTGAAATCTACATGTTTGTTCTAGCCACACAGGGTTTACAAAAGCACCTGCTTCTCCTGGGTTCAAATCCCCTCTTCTGGGACACATCCCTCTGTGACATAATCCCATTGGATCTGCTCTTATTTGTGGCACTTAGTGCAGCTGGTGCGTATCTATGGATATATGATCTCTGAGCCACACTAAGATAAGCTCAGGCAGTGAGGGATGTGAGTGTAGGTTTCACTTGTACCAAAGAAGGTACAAGTATTTGTTGATTCAGTGAATAACTAATTAGTCGATGCTCTGAAAATGGAAGCTTGTTAAAAGATGGTGTTGATTCAGGTTCACGTAATTGAAAAAGAAAGGAACTGGTTTTATTGTAAATATGAACTAGACAGGGGAAAATTTAGAAATGAGAAACAAACTAGTGAACACAGTTTACTAGCCCATCATGCAGAACTGTGCCCTTCCATCCAGAGGACGGACTGCTTGGAGAAGAATCAGGCACCCACTTCAAGTGAGAGGTTATCTCTGAGAATTAACCAAAGTCAGTAATCCTCAAGTTTATTGGTAGTGGGAGGTGCCATTTCAAAAAAACTAGACTGGGAAAAACTTTTAATGGAAGAACCTTGAACAGTTGCTTTCGTCATGCCCCTCCCTAAAATTTCTGAAAGCAGTAATAAAACACACCTGAGCTAAAAGGATTACAGAGTCCCTCTGTGTTTCCTGTTTTGCTGTTGAGAAGATCTTTATTTGTAGAACAGAGAGTTAATTGAAAAACTCTCTCTATTTTTACTTTGGTTTGCACCAGATTGTCTGACCCCAATATCTCTCTCCCTCCCTCCCTTCTTCCCTCCCCCACCCCCTCTCTCCCCCCGATTTTGCCACTTTTGCCACTCTGTGTCCCCAGACCCATCTTCAGACACCCCTAGGAACTTCTGTGCCTGAACTCAGTTGCTTACCTTACTTGCTCAACTTCCCTGCTGAGTGGATGTCCACCTGTTTCTTCCGCTACCTGTTGAGATGTGTCCTTCCCTGTGGAGCGGATGTCCACCTGTTTCTTCCACTAGCTGTTGAGATGTGTCCTGTTATAGGAGAAAGGAGAAGCCTTCTTCACCATGCACTGCATACACATGCATGCAAACATTTACATTTTCTCCTGAGCTATGAAGACAACATATGCTTTACACTTACATAAAATAAATTTTGTGAGAATGAAAACAATTTCTTATCTCTATAACCACCATGTGATTCTTGGTGTCAGAAAATTTCAGGTTGTTAATACTATTCCCTGATTTACAGTTCCTATTCACATTTCATACATTGCCCAAAGATATTTTTTCAGACTTATTTTGTCTCTCCATAGTCCAGAATCCATTGCAGAATCACACATTATATTTAGCTTTGTATTTTTTTTCCTATTTATTTATGTGAGACACAGACCTGGAGAAGAGATAGAGTCGTTCCCACGTGCTGGTTCATTCTCCAAAAGCCCACAGTGACCCAGCTAGAGTCTAAGCTGGAAACTAGGTCTCCAGTATGGGTGGCAAGCATCCATTCAGCTGAGCCATCCTTGCAGCTTCTCAGGTCTACTTTATAAGGAAGCAAGGATCGGGAGCTGGAGTTAGTACGTGACCACACTCCCTCCATAGAGGAAGGCCAGGCATCTGAGCCACTAGGCTAGCCACCTGCTCCTATATTTGTACATTCCTATATCTATTAGATAGAAAGATAGATACATAGATACATACATTCTTACATACATACATAGGTACATGGAGATGTTTAATTTCCTTTAATCATGAACAGGTTCTCTGCCAATCTGAGTGTTTCAATAGTTGTACCACAGAAGTAATGTCATTTTTCTCCATTACATCATATCATGAGAAAATAAAGCATATGACTAAATACATGGACTTTATAACTAACTCATCTAAAATATTTATATCTCCTATATCCACCTAATCTTTGAATATTTTGCCACCTGAAAATAAGAGAAGTGTATTTTATATGGAATTAACCACAGCAAAATTTCTCCATTGCCTTTGCAACTTCTCATGAATTATTTTTCATTTCCTTTTCCTTTGCAGTAAAAAAAAAAGTCCAGGAAGGGTGCGTTTTTCATAATGAAAAAGATGTGAAGTGTTTCTGGCTTGCCAAATGTCATAATGTTGCTCTTGGTCATATTATGATAGGCACCCTAATTGCATTTGTTTTTCTATGCCAGTTATAAATGCTCTAAAGAGTGTCCTGTAGACCTGGGGTTTGGGAATGGAAAGTCATTCAGATTGATTAAAGCTATGAGGAGAATTATGATAAGGATCAGATCATAAAGGCATCAGGAAGATAAAAAATTAGCATGTAAACTAGAAATGAATCTTTTTTACCTAAGTGCCCATATCTGTGACAGGCTGTTTCTCCATTACAAGATTCATATTACCTGACATTCACATTCACTTATTTGCAAGAAAATCACCAGTGACCCTGACTGAGAAAAACCATTATAGACAACTTTGAACTTTACAAAGTGTATCTTTAAATGATATCCTTCTAGGATAATGAGCAGAATTTCAGTCAAGGGAACGGGGAGAGTTTGCTTGTGGAATCCATTAGAAGAGCTCAGGAACTGGGCTATCCTAGATAAAGCAGCGCTCATGCCCCCTAAGCGGCACCTCTGATGGATTGCACTTGCTCAGTAGTGGAGACAACCAAAAGGAATGGGAAGGCAAGAAGGGTCCCCTTCCCCCCACCCCTTGCCCAGCCAAAAAGGTTAGAACAGGCCAGTCATGTTCATGAGATAGTGGTCAGGACAGCACTGTCATCTCAGGCCTCCCTGTCCTAGACAAAAGCTTGTCCCATCTCTACCACTTACCGTTGTCGTCTGAAGGTCAGACAAAATGAAGTCTCTCCAAAATGGCATCAGTCTGAAAAGTTTATAGCCAAAGAAAGCCCCAAAATAATACTTTGCCGTTTATTTTAAAACGTGGCTTAATATACTTTCAGTGTACAGCCCAATTTATTCCTCAAAAAAGATTTAGAAAAAAAAAATAGTGTAGGAACAGGGTTTCTTTTCTCTCCTTTCATGGTGATAAAAATGAACTAGGTCAAAGGACAACTTGATATTTGCAATAAATGAAAGCTGAAATTCTGACCTAGGAGGCTATATTCCACCAGGCTATACTTACACATTTCCTAGATGTTTGCACCCAGTCATTGAACTTTCTACCCCCACTCAATGTTTTCACAGTCCCCCTCAGTGTTAGCTCTGTATCATTTATGTTAATATTTGTTTAATGCCTCTCACCCTAAAACATATGGGTTACAGGGATTGGACCTGTTTTTCTCACATTGGATCACAGTGTCTACCTTATATGAATGAGTGGGCAAGCAAGCAAGTCAGTGCGCCACCATTTCTCCTGACCATGGCATTGTCCCATGTTTGCTTTCAGACTTGAGCTGCCAACAATGGCCCTCTCGGTAGACTCGTCTTGGCAGCGGTGGCAGTGGCGAGTCCAGGATGGCTTCCCCCAGTCTCCTTCAGAAACCACACCATTACTCTCCCCAGAAGGGGGAAGGCAGCACTACAACCTGACCCAGCAGCGGCTCGTGTTCCCCAACAACAATGTGTTCCACCAAGAGTGGGAGAAGATCTCCAAGAAATACTCCAGCAATAGTATCCGCACCACCAAATACACCCTTTTCACTTTCCTGCCCCAGAATCTCTTTGAGCAGTTTCACAGGTGAGTGTCCACTGATCCAAACAGCATTAATTAAACCAAATATTTGTCACTTAGATGCACTTAGGGATACTGCCTCCTGGACCATCTTTAATATCTAGTACATGTATATGTCATTCATTGATTAAATACATATTAAGTTCTAACCTGCCTGGTGCCATGTGTCAGGTGCTAAAGGTACAAGAGGGAAAAAGAGACTTTTGTCATGGAGTTGTTGTCTAGTAAAAGTGACCTTAGCTTCTAAAACAGAAGTTTTCTGCAAATAGAACAGATACTTCCAAGGATAGGTGCATGGCATAGGGAAACCTGATTGAGAAAACATCTCCACTGAAGTAACAATTTGAATACAACCAGAAAGAAAAAAATGAATTAGCTGATTGAAAGGGGGGCACAGACAAGTCTAAGGGAGCCCAGAGAATGTTCTTGGATGTGTAGATTCACTGTGGTACTATGACAAAACAACAAAATGCACTTCTGAAACTTGAAAACATAGGCCACTCTTTAGCAATAATGAGGAGAAAATCTTGCAGTTATAAACCAAAATAATGTACTTGTCCTAAACTTTGAATGTGGTATGATAAATTACCATGTAGTGGGCAATGACTATGTTCCAGAACCCTCTCCTGTGTATTATTCAAATATTAGGCCATATCATAGTTAATGAAAGTCTTTAAAGGATAGGTGGGACTATCCCCACTTTATATAAAGGAAATGGACACAGGAAGGAAACAAAATTCACAAACATAATACTCAAGTTGACACTGAAAGAGAATGTCACGTTGGTTGGTAAGAGCCTGTGCTCCCTGATCTTTCACCCTGTACTTGGCATTTCCAGATGCGCTAACCTCTATTTCCTGTTCCTGGTGGTTCTGAACTGGATGCCTTCCATGGAGGTGTTCCACAAGGAAATCACCATGTTACCACTGGCCATTGTTCTCTTCATAATCATGGTCAAGGACGGCCTAGAGGACTTCAGGAGACATCGCTTTGACAAAGAGATCAACTGTTCCAACATCCGCATGTATGAAAGGTAGGGGAAATCTGCATGTAGATGTAGGTTATGCAAACTTCTTAGCATGTTTGAAGATGATTTTTCTTACATTTTGCATTGTGATTACAGTGATTCTCAAAAGGGGGGATTTTGACTTCCTTATGAGGGTTTGGTTTTATCTGGAGATAATTTTTGATTGTCCCGGTAGGAAGGAGGGTGCTGCTGGCATCTGGCGGATAGAGGCCAGGGTTGCTGCTAAGTCTCCTACATGACAAGGGCAATATCCCACAGTGAAGAATTATTATCCCATTAAAAATGTCAGTAATGCTAAGGTTGAGACACATTGCTTTAACTTGTGTGAACATTCATAGTGCTAGAGTACCTCAAGTCCTTACCACCCTGTGGGAGACACAAATTAAAATTCTGGAGCCTGGCTTTGGCCTGGCCCAGCTTTGGCTGTTGCTGGTAGTAGGAGAGTGAACTAACTCGTGGATGAAAGAGCTCATGTACTAGTGTATGCACATACTCTTTAACTTCTCTTTGAAACAAATTTAATACATGATTTTTTTAAGTGCTTCAAAACATTTGTGCAAAATAAAAGAGACATTTATTTTGGTACAAAATGCTTTTGAATTCCAGGCAGCTTTTTCATAGTATTCATTGCTCCTGAACTTTTCGAAAAAACTGATTTAAAAATGTTTTTGCAACAAAAGAAACTTTTATTCTCCATGAGCATGGTGCATGGTGGTATAATTAGTTAATCTGCTATATGGGATGCCCACAATCCATCTCAGACTACTGGTGTCAATCCTGGATTGTGTATTTCCAACACAGCTTCCTGCTAATGCTCCTAGGAGGCGGAAGACAAAAGGCTGAGCACGTGGGTTCCCACTGCTCGCAGGACTGGGTTGCCAATTCCCAGTCCAACCATGGCTGTTGGAGGCGTTTGAGAAGTAAACTAGATGAAAAATATGCCTCTTTCTCTCTGCCTTTTCTCTCTCCTCCCACTCCCTTTGCCTTTCTTTTTTCCTTCTGCCATGAACTTTTTGAGTTTCTTTTTGTATTAACAATATTGTATTATTCAAAGGTGATAAAAGCTAAAGAATTAAACTCTAGTATGACTGGGTCATGTCAGGAAACTAAATTTAGAAGAAACTTTTAGGATGCTATCAGGGAAATGAAAAAACCTCTGATTTTTAGAGCCTCAGAATTTCTTGGCTGAAAATACTTACTTTAAAAACATGGGTATTTGGTCTAAAGCTAAACGCAACTTAAAACACTTGTGTCTCATACAAAGGGACTGGGTTCAATATCTGTTTCTGAGTCCAGCACAGACCCTGGGAGACAGTGGTGATAGCTCAAGGCATTGGACTTCTGACACTCACATGGAAGATGGAACTTCAACCTGAGTTAAAACTGTTACAGGCATTTGGGGAGTGAAGTTCCCCTCAACTGTGTCTCCCTCTCTCTGAGAAAAAAAAATAAGAGAAGGAAGAAAAGAGAGAGAGACAAAGAAAGAGAAAGAGAAAGAGAGAGAAAGCAAAAGAAACTAACAAGGTAGGTTTTAGGACCCAGAGAGAACACACCTGTTCTGCCTGCCTGGGATGAAAGGAAGATACCTGTGACGCCGACATTCCAACAGGTGGAGTCTCAGACTAGTAGAAGGAAGTGACTTAGAGGCTGCACACCTGCTCTCTGCCTCTTCATAGCGCTCCCATGGTGTTTGTAATACTGGACTTTTATTCCTCACTTCCCTTTGGAAAAAAAAAGAGAGAAACTTTGAGCAGAGAAGGCAGGTAGAAGATGGGAACTGAATTATGAGAAGTGAAGAAATCAGAGTGAGCAGAGATGAGAAAGGAAGGGAGGAAAAGACGGAAAAGGAAAGAAGACAAGAAGCGAGTGGTGGTCTCCAACCTGCCCTTTGAAGGGCGGTCCAACAAAGAGAACCCCAACAGGCATTACTGTGGGAATAAAATCAAGACCAGCAAATACACCCTCTTGTCCTTCGTGCCCAAGAACATCTTCGAGCAACTACACCGGTTTGCCAATCTCTATTTTGTGGCCATTGTGATTCTGAACTTCGTCCCCGTGGTCAATGCCTTCCAGCCGGGGGTGAGCGTAATCCCTGTCTGTGTCATCCTGTCTGTCACTGCCTTCAAGGATGCCTGGGAAGATTTCCGGAGGTACAAATCTGACAAAACCATCAATAACCAAAGGAGTCTCATCTACAGCAGGTAAAGTGAACAACTCCAGGGAAGGGCTGTTGACCCAGCTCTGATGTTCTTGCAGCTGGTACCCCTGCAGCTGCCGTTTATAGATGGGAGTGAACAGGGAGATAGCCATATTTTGATTCAGTTGAAATCATAGAGTTCTCTATGTTGGGGATTAGAACCGGAAAGTCAAAAAGAAAATGGTTTGTTTTATGAAACCAGTAAGTCTTATTATGTGGCATTTTCTTTGTTTCTCCAAGTATATCTAAGCTTTAAAAATTTCGTGATGATTTCGTGATGATTTCGTGATGACTGGTGATTCTTGGGACAATTTTGGCCCAAGTTCAAACATGTGTGGGGATCCTGGAAGGGAGGAGATATCAGTGCTTTTCAGGGGTACTAAGTGTTAGTAGAACTGAGACACGTGACCACTGCCTGGGTTGGACGCTAATACTTAAGCCTGTTTGGTTTAGGTGTGTGGTGTAGCCTTTCTGATCCTTGCTTTGTCTTTAGTAGGATTGGAATCATTCTTGGGGCAGGGGTGAGGGCTGCTGTAGGAATTGCACAAGCTAATCCTTAGAAAATTCTCAGCCCTGTGCCTGACATGGATTAATGCTCATTGAGTGGTGACTGCTGTGTTTTTAGACCATAATGCTCAGATTACCTCTATCGCCAAGTCTAACATGGAGTGTTGTTTCTGTTGTTGTCTCAACCAAAGCCAAGCCAGCACACAGCCTGTGTTGCCACATTGTCTAACATTACATTATGCCTGCCATTGTGTAACAAAGCTTCTGTTGAGTAAGTGACCCGATTGAGTTAGCAGGGATACAACATGCTCTGAAGAAGTGTTCAAGTGTGTCTCAGTTCTGTGAGAGCCCACATAGCTCCAAAAGAAACGAGTAGGCACTTCCCTGAGGGAGCGACTGCATTTCTGAGCTAGCTGTTAGCAACACAAGATGACTAAATGACGAACAGCGCTCAGTGAGGAAAGCACAGATCTCTCTCGAGTATTGTAGGACAGTCCTGTTGCTTCTGATTTTATCAGCTCCCATCCAGCCGAAACTGAGAGGTAGCCCTGGGCATCCCTGGTACCCTTTGAAAACTGCTCCTTTCAACAGGAGATTCTCTTGCCTGGGGCCAGTGAAGGGTGACTGACTTGGAAGCAGTTGAGGAAAGTGTTTAGGTACCAAATTCCACTTGGAATGTTGCAGCTGGGGAAGCCTCCAAGGAGACTGTTTAAGACAGGATTTGTCTCCCCAAAAGCTCCTAAAAATAGCCCTGAACTTTTTTGGGCTTTCATCCACAAGGAACTTCTGGTTTCTTTGCTCTCATCTGGAAAAATTAATCAAAGGAGTTTGGTTTTTGTCTTTGGTTTTGTTTTAGCCAGATCTTAAACATTGAGCACTGGACACATTCGGCAGGGATTGATTTGTTCGCCACCTTTGAACAAGGAAACTACGCACACAGGAAGAAGTAACTGCTGGCGTGAAATGTGTTGTTGTTTTCTACCTCTCTGCTTTGCTTTTTGTAGGAGATACACAGTGAAGCTAAGAATCCATTTCCTTAGGAAGGAATGTGTGTAGGCTGTAATGAACCTGATCCTGTTCTCCACACTCTGTCAGAACATTCCAGAACAATGGACCCGTTCTTTAGGGGGGAAATTTCAATGCTGATCAAATCACAGATTCACTCTGCTGGGAGTTGAGCTGGCCTAAGCCAGGCTGTTGTTCTGTGTACAGAACACTTTCCTAAGATCATTAGAAAACTGAAATGGTGACAGTTTTAGAAGAGAAAGACATTAGTCCACTGGTTCACTGGCAGCCAAGGACACGAAGGGATGTTTATGTTAGTATTTCCCAAAGTGTATTTAGGAAAACAACAGTGATACAGAAGTTGTCTCTGAAAAGATAGCCTTGGCCAAGAAAAAAGATACTGGCTCTCTTAAACTATGACCCATGAAGGACTAATAATAAATATGCAGTAAAGAAACCTTTGCACCTCTGACTAACTTGATGTTTGCTCCAAATTTACCAGGATTTAGAAATAAGTTTAAGTATGAGAAATTTTATATTTTCAAGGACAGTAGAATCAAAACAGACTACCTAAGAAAAACAGCATTACACAAATAGGACAAACAGACAGTCGACATTTGGTACTAGCATTAGGGTTCAATAGAGAATGTGGGACTTGTGCTCAATTCGAAAGGCCACACAGTCATCCAGGAATCAGAACAAGTCACTTAGCTCATGCTTTGTTTTTTTTCTTTTTTTAGATGTATTTATTTGAAACAATCAGAGGAGGGAGGACACTAGCAGACAGAGGAGGAAAGACAGAAATTACAAATTCCCCAAATGGCAGCAGTAACCAGAGTTGGGCCAGGCTGGGGGTAGGAATTCTACAAAATTTCCTGTGTAGATTCTGGGAATTTATACCATCATCTGCTGCTTTCCCAAGCACATTAGCTTGAAGTTGGATTGGTTTTGGAACAAATGTGAGTCAAACAAACTTCTGATAATGGAATCACAAGTGGCGACGAAACCTGCTACACAAATGTGATAGCCCCCACCCAACTCTTGCTTTCTGTTACAGTGTAGAAACATAGGCCCTTATATTGCCAGATTGTGCCAATGTTACTGGGGGAATTTGATATTCATATTTTTATTTGAAATATTTTTAAAAGCTTCATTTACTCATTTATTTGAAAGGCAGAGAGTGAGAGACATCCTCCATATTCTGCTTTCCATAATGGCTATAACAGTGAAATATAGGCTGGGTTTGAGCCAACAGCCACCAGTTCCATCCACCTCTCATATTGCTAGTAGGTACTTTAGCCCTTGGACCATCTTCTCCTGCCTCCCCAGGCACATGATTAGGAAAGTGGATTGAAATTGGAGCAGGGATATTCAAACCAGTGCTCTGATATGGGAGGCAGGTGACCCAATTGACTACTTAACCATGTGTACCAGAGTAGTGGCCCCAGTGAACATGATTTGTAAGCATTGGCAAAAGGTATAAACCCACTGAAACATTTCACATCTGTTTTATTTCACCTGAGGTTCTGTTTTGCCTTTAAATTCCCCCTGGATTCTCATAAGGTTGTGCCCTCGAGAGAATGTAGGCCTAGGAGTCAGACGTCTGTACTGAAGGCCCAGATCTTCTACCAAGTCTTAATAACTTCTTAATACCTTCTCTGTAGTCTCACTTTCCACTTTTGTTAAACTTGGGAGTGAACTTCTATCGTGTCCTGTTAGATGCCTTGTACAAGAGTGGAGTCCTCAGCGGAATAAAGATGATAAATGGCACATACATGATGCTTCCTTTGAATGTAACAATCCACCTAAAAACATTGAAGGTCCTAGGAGAGTCTTCATAAGCAGATACTAAACTTTTCCTCAGCTTTTTCAGTATCCCTCATTGTACATAGTCGAGACTCCAACTCACACAAATTCAAAGGGACTTTGTGATGTCCTAAGGTAAGCATCTGATGAGCATTCTCAGTTCAGCATTCGGCATCCCATTTTATCCAGCCCCCTCTGTGCCATCTTAACCTTTAGGTGGACATCCCTCAAGGCAATAAATGGAGCAGAGCAACTCCAGCCTTCACATCTACATGTGATAATCCACAAGACAACAAAAACATCTCTTGATGCCCTCTTGGAAAATAAAGCAAGCTCTCTGAAGCTTCCTAACATTTTAGTGGTCCCATGGGCAGGTCACACGCCCATTCCTGAACTAGCTCCCAGGCATGGGAGATGCAATGATAGGAGCAAGGTTATTTCTGAGCTACAACTGCTACCCACAGAGCCGGGCATGATGTCAGTGTCCCTGAGCACATATGGACTACTTATGCAAGCTGTAAAATCTAAATGAAAAAAAAAGTCCAAGGGAAGAATAGTTGTCCATGGCCTCAACATTATCACTTTCAAATGAATTGGAGCCTAGATTCTTTGTAATTGCTTTCTGCATATTAATAGGAACCTCCACATTTTGGGGTCATTCTGCGCTTTTTGTTCCTAATGTTCTTGAATTTGAAGTAAACAGATTCTGTGAAAGACCCTGTCATAGAAAACTAGGAAATGCTAGCCAAGTGTTCATTGTTGTCTGAACAGGTGAATGCTAAAGGGCATATCCCATGACCAAGTGTCAATGACATATGTTAGAAAGTCCTGGCAAAGAACAAGGGCTCTAGGAGGATAATTTTCTTTTTTCTGAGAAGCAGTATGAAAGCATATCTCCCATAGACTAGCTGTACCCATTTTATCCATTTCCTCGCAGGTTCAAACATTTGAGAAACAGATGACCTCTTTTCATTTGTGTACAGTTGAATAGTAAAGCCCTTAGAATTCTGCTTCCTTCCTAATCCAATGCTTCATCCCACCCAGACCGGTTTAGAATGGAAGAAAATGTCTTTTCCCAAACAGCAGAAGCCTTGTTAACAGAATTAGAATCCTGTTAAAGTGCGTTCTCTTAATATAGCAACTGTGCTTGTGGTCTAAAGGTGATCCATTAATCAGATTTATGGAATGACTTCGAGGAGAGATTAGCTTTAGAATTGTATTAGCTTAGTTTCTCCCAGGGCTATGTTTAATGAATCACAAAACCATACCCAGTGAGAGACTTTTATTTTTTTTCATTCAGCTTAGTAAGTTTTTATTTGTATTCAGAAGCATGCGAGATGGAGGGAGAAATGTGAATGAAGGAAACCCACGGTGCTTTTTGTCTTCGTATCATAATGAAGCTAAAAACTTTCAGAGCGCCAGCAGCTGAGCACTCCCTTATTTGTGTGTTCAGCAAACACTAATGGAGACTTAGTATGTGTGTGCACTGCCATGGTAGACCTTGCGTGCTCTCTCTCTAGGATATCTCACTCCAGGAGTCACAAAGAACTCACCCAATTGCGACATCTCATGCCCTTGCTCATAGCCTGTGTGCACGGGACAAGGTAGCCCAGAGTGGGCAGTGACTTGTCTGTCTGCTAGAAGTAACTCTGAAGAGGCAACTCTTTCTGGAGAGCATCAACAGATGAGCACACTGGGAATGCTTTCAGCTCAGAGCCTGTTCATGCATCAACTAAAAGCTGCCTATGTATCTTGGGCAGGGATCAGAAAGCAGGACCAAGAAATCACAGGCAATCAGTGGGTGAATGACACAGAGGAGGTGTTACACACAAAGCATGGTGGGCTCTTTCCTCAGCTTAATATAAAAAATAAAAACCTGAGAATCAGCTGCAGGCAGAGAAGAAGCTTTATTTTCCAAGTGGACAAGTGCAGATGGAGGAGTTAAAGCGAAAGCACATCGGGGAGGAAGCCCTGAGGTAGGGCGTCTCCCAAAAGGAGAGAAACACTGGGTTCCATCAAGAGTTTAGGGGTTTTTAAGGTTTTCCTCACCCTTTGTTGTGTCACTCAACTGGGTAGGGTCCCTCTCTTGGATACCCAGCTGGACAGACCTAGAGGGGACCTGCAGAAGCCCTTCCCTACTGGTGGTCTCTAATCAGTTAGAAAATGACTGGGAAGTTCTGGCGCTACCCACTTGAAGGTGTAATTTCCTGGCCACTTGGTTAGGGACAAAGGTAGCCTTCCCACAAAATGGTAGTTTCCCTTCCACTGAAGTGTCAGGCTGCTCAGGGTTGAAACAATACCCTGTTTGCCAATGCTAGAGGTACATACAAACATGAGGCAGTGAAATGGGTGGCCCAGGGAGATGGCCTTCCAAAGCTTGGCCCTGGGTCTGCAACAAGATCTTAGCAGGCCTGAACGGTCTCATGAAGGTTTGTTTTTTGGGGTTTTGTTTTTGTTTTTGTTTTTGTTCTCGAATTCTATTTGTTTCCAAGGCATGGAGAGTCTGTCTTCTGTTAGATAGCTGCTGTAACAGTCAAAAGATAATCCCATGTGCTAGAGAAACATGGCAGGATTCTGACAGCCTGGCACAGGGGGCCTGTTCTGGGCTGCAGCCTGTTTCCATCTGCCCAGCAATTGACTTTCATGCCTCTGTCCCCACTGGAAGCATGGAAATGAGAGAGCCAGCGGTTGTCCTCCTGGTTTTGTCCCTAATTAAGTATATGACCTAAACGAAGCCACTTAAGCCGTCAGGGCCCATTGATCCCATCTTTAAATAGTTAGTGTAATCTCTCTCTAGTCTAATCTGAGCAGATGACATGTGAGAGGGTTTGAAAATAATGTCGCTGTACAAGCAATCTAAAGAATATAATGCCACAGGAGGTGAGGAAAGTCTTTTCAACCATGGTCACACTGGATGCTTCCACTGAGACATTTGGCATCAAAATTGGACGTGTGCCTTAATGTAGTCCGCTTGCTCACTTGATCCTCCTCCTCAACATCTGTAACATGGCTAACAATCCATTTCCCAGGGTCCTATAGATTGAAGGAGACAATACTGGTACATCAATTAACTCATTGAGGGCATTATAAAAAAATTCCAGTCACCTTAACTCTAATGTATTCAGTGTCTGTCCCAGCATTAGGTTTCTGGTTTTTTGCTGTGTTTCCTCACACCTAAGAGGAAGGATTTGTTAGTTTTACTGATAAAAGGATTTTTCACGGAGCCACATTTCTAAGAGGGCAGGGTTATAGCATACTTTAAAAAGCAGGAAGCTACATTGTATTCCCTCTTGTTTTTCTGCTGTGTGGGAGAATTTTTAAATCTGAATTCAGAAAGCTCTCTGGGCCTGGACCTCTCCAACTTCCCTGTCCACAGCACAGCTGAGCACACCCACACCAACAGGTGGCCTCCTCCAGCTCAGAGCCCAAGCCACTTGATGCAACCCAACTTATTTTTTCCACAGTCAAAATGAATTTATTCAAGAAGATAAATTCACACAGTGACCTACTGCCAGCCTGCATGCAAAGCAAACAGGTGGCAGTGGTCTGGTCCTGCAATAGTCCAGGTCTCTCATGGCTTAAGAGTCTTGAGTGGGGTTATTGATGGGTGGATGGGTGGGTGGAGCTGAGGCAACTTTTTTGAGGGCATTTTTTTTTCATTTTTTTAATTATATTTCTGACCATCTTTACATAGTTAATTAGGGTAAAAAGGTTCAAGGGCCACAGGAAAATGGGTAAGACTATTAGTTCCATATTATTTCCTTCATATATCTGAGGTAAAGGGGGATTTTAAGGGAGAAGCCCTGCCCAGTCTCCCAACCGCCCCAGGTCCCAGATGTGGGGCATGCTCCAAGGGTCTTGCTCAAGTGGTTTTGATAGTTCACCAGTTATGAATCGCTGCCAATCTCACCACTCCAAGCACGATGAGGTCACTGAAGAATCCACTGATTGACATAGTCCATCAGAGTCTCCTTTTACCCAGTTTTTCACTGCCAACATATAGCTGAGGTGGTTGATTGACTTGTTCTGTCTTCTGTCTTTTCTTGGTTAGGGTTCTGAATCCGGCAGTTCGATTAGGGGGATCCCCAAAGAAACTTTGAGGTGTTCCCAGACCAGATTCTTGTATGTACTAGCAAGTACAGGGCCCGGCACAGTTCATCACCCCGTTCAGCTGGTGGTTGCAATTGCTGGGTGGGTTCTGTTTCCAGCCCTGTCTTCCACTGGAACCAATGGGTGTTGCAGTCTAGCCTGGTTCTGCCCAGCACATACTCAGCCCTTACATAAACCAGGGGAGCTGCAGCCTAGTCAGAGCGACCCACAATAACCCCCACAAGGCCCGCCCCCTACCCTGGTTTGCCAGTATGTGTAGCAGTAGTCCAGTCTGTCCCATTCGGCTCTCATACATGTCAATGGGTATTAAAGCCTAGTTCCATCTAACCAGCTTTGAGAGCATTTCAAACTCAGTAGAATCTACTCTCTAGGGGGTAAATGAGTGAAAGGAATGTGAAGGGTGGGATGGAGAAAACAACAGGTCAACAGGGTTAGCCTGACCTTTTGAAAAGCAAGTCCCTGGGAGCTTGGGTCCATTTACAGGGTAGGAGCCAGAAGAACCAGAAGAGCCGAGGAGCAGGACTGGCTAGGGCTTCTGTGCTTGCTCCATCAGTCCCGATGCTGAGCATAAATGGAGAGGTGGGACTGGTTTCTTTCTGGCTGCTTCCTGCTGATACAGGACATTGATGTGGGGCAGGCTATCTAGACTCAGAATCAGGCTGTTTGAAGAAGAGAAGTCTTGTTTTCATCATGTGTGATGGCTGCTGGTAAATAGCAGTTCTTTACTTCCAGTAAGGACTTTCAAAATGCAGAAATGCATTGGTTATACTTAGTAGGATTACAAGCACTATGATTATGAAGCTAAAAGGAGATAAGAAGCATTGCCCTTGGTGAAAAAGATGACCAAGATGAAGCAGGGTAATTTTGAGAATACACTTATTCAGCCTTTTTTTTAATGTACTCAGTCCCTTCTCTTGCCACACCCATTTTGTTGATGTGAAAACGACACTCTTCATCCAGAAAGAGACAAAGTTCTCCTATTTCATTGGTGAGACTGCTTTTCAAGCACCAGTGCTGCCATCAGTGAAGCTGCCTAACCCTGGGGATCAGACAGTTACTGTACTAATTCTCTGAAGTTTTCTGTTTTGGAGATTGAAGGATGTCTTCTATTTTATTCGCCTTATCTACTGAAATGACCAATCAACAATTCCTGGATCCCTGATAAAATGAGTAAGGAAGTAGATCCAAGATCCTTCATGACACATTGGGTTAGAGGGATAAGTAGAGATTGGTCTAGAGTTAGGACACAGGGGGAGACAGAAAAGGCCAGTCCAGGTAATGGAGAGATAAATGTATGTCTGGTTGCCATACCAAAAGTATGCTTCTGTCTTGTTTAGTATGTATTCACCAGCAGAGAACTGCGACATGAAGTTTGTCTGGCCCAGGTTTCAGTCCCTCCCTCTGCTTAAGGGTTATGCCAACTGTTTTGGCTTCATCAAGCTGAGTAGCAACAAAGCAGGGGCCTACTCAGGGCTCAAGCTAGGGTATCCCCAGAAGGCAGCCTCTCAAGGGGACCGTAGCACCAGCTAGCAGAAACAGTTGCCATCCGAGATTTCATTTGCATCACCACCTAGAATTTCATTGCTTCAAGTCTGGAGGAAACAGATCTAACAAATAGATGACACACACAGGGTCCAAAACCAGGGTCCTCCTTAGATAACCTAGGAGAAAGTTGCCCAAGCCTGGAACAGGTTTTCACATTGAAAGGCAAGTAGAAACTGACAGGAGGGGGTTGATAATTAGGTGGGTGTTAAGGTCTCGTGATCCAACCCAACTTCTTAGATAGTATATGTAATGTCATATTTCTGCATTTCTTTAAGAAGGTATGTGTTTTGGTCCCCATTCTACTGCTTGCTGTGATAAACAGCTTCCTGGAAAACCCTAAAGGAGGTAAAGTGATTAGCAGGGTAGATTTTGTTTTGCTGGGGCCATCCAAACATCACAAACCCACCAGTACCTAAAACTGTATGTTGGAGTTTAGGTGGGTATTAGTTTAAATAAACCATCTCAGACAGGAGTCATAGTGACTGGTATTCAATTGCAACTCAGAAAAATGTTTTGTAAAATATCGCCTGGGCGTGTGCAAACCCAGTTGGGAACCAGCATGTGCTTCACACAGGAATAGTAAGAAACACAGACCCTGGCTGGGATTCAGAACTGTATGAAAGAAGGCAAAAAAAAAAAAAAATGTTTTAAGCATCCGGCTGAACTCCAAGCTCTAATAACTTGATGAAATGGGCCTCGGGACAGAATCTGAAAAATGCAGATGGGGAAGAAACATCCAGCATCATTTGAAGCATGGATGTAAAAAATGCCACTGGCTAGATTCTCAGACCAACAGACCATGGCATCCAGCCTCGGGATCTTGTTCTGTGTTTGCCACCAGCAAACCCTGCCGCTCTGTGAAACCTCCATTTCACAAGAGCCCGTGTCAGTCACGGCCGTTGGCCTGCCTTGTATTCACAAAACACCATAAGCTGCTTGGGACAATTCAGCTTGTCATTTCAGCAGAGAATACGTTAGGTCCTCCCCAACATCCAATGGGTAGCAGAGTCATAAAGCAAGAACGCAGTGCCCTGAAGCTCTGCACTCTTGTCACCAGGCCTGATTTGTACTGCAGCCAATGAGGATTAACAGCCTGTGCTCTGCCATTAAGGGGCTTGCAATCCTTCCCCCTCCCCCGCACCTCCACTCCAGTTCTCAATTCAGAGTTTCAGAGTTGGTTAGGTTTATGTCACCTTCTGATGTTTCACCTGCTCATTTCCAAACAGATGCCACATTGAGCCATGAGACTTGTGCAGCTGTCAGCCATGTGGCATGGCGAATGCACTTGTGTGACCTTACCTAGGTCAGAGAACCTTCCTGGTTTCAACCCCCTACTCTGTGAAATACAAAGAATCTTTAGAAAGCTCATGGGAAAATATATATTACAAAAAAATCAGTATATGTGTTTAAAATGTTCTACACTAAAAGTTAACTTTTAATGTGACTTTCCACAAATATTTTAAGTATCCTTGTTGAGATAATAGCAACAGTAAAAGTGACTTCACTCTTAGGTGGCTAAATGGCAATGCGGGGTCATTATGGGTCTCCAATGCGTGAAAGCTAATGACATAACATTGTATTACTAGTAGAAGTTTCTAGGTAGGATTCCATCACAGAAATCAGATAAGTAAAGCATCCCTGTTACTGTCTCATGTTCAAGACACATTTACAAGGAATCAGTAGACATGGAAATGCAAGACCAAACAATCATCCTGACTCTCTTAAAACTCTGTACTTGAAAACAGCAAGCAGAGCCCAGATAAGGGAGCAAAGCAAAGACGTGTGCCGCTGCTGTTCAGTGACCAGCAGTGACAAGGGAAGCGTATCATTTGTGACTGCAAAGGGTAGAGGAAGGACGTTTGAGGCAGCATTGCCAGCACACTCTGGCGTGCTCCAAGGCTGTTTCTCCCTAACCTGTGGCCATGACCTCACCACCCAGTACCTGTGACTTCCCGGTGCTCTGAAGCACGATGTGCGCATGCGTGCCGCTGCTTAGTAACACGCTGTACTCTGCTCTTCTTTCTGTGTGTGTGCCAGCCAGGTGGTCAAAGAGATCACGAACAGCCACCTGTAGACTTAGGGCTTCAGCATCCTCCTGATGCAAAGAGCTTTTTAATACACACTATGTAAATACACACGCATTTTTATTCGAAAGGCTGATTTACAGAGAGAAAGAAAGGAAGAACTTCCATCCACTGGGTCATTCCCCAAGTGGCCACAATGGCTGGAGCTAAGGTGATCCGAAGCCAGGAGCCTGGAGATTCTTCCAGGTCTCCTGCATGGGTGCAGCAACAAGGATTTGGACCATCATCCACTGCCTTCTCAGGTCAACAAGCAGGGAGTTGGATGGGAAGTGGAGCAGCTGGGGCATGAACAGCACTCATATCGGATCCCAGAGCCTGCAGGGGGAAGATTAGCCAATCGAGTCATTGCACTGACCCATGTAGGGTTAATTTTTTTTAAATCATGTTCTGCAGCATTCCAGCTGTACCAGGAATCCTGGTCTCCTAGGGCTCCTCCCCTGCTCCCTAGGTCCTCCCCGGTCAGCACCCTCTTTTATGTGTTCTGTGCAGAGGCAGGTGCAGGGGACAAGGGTAGCAAGGTGAGGCGAACACAGCTGTGCTCCCTGTCTACTGTCCCTGACCCAGACTGTACTTAGTGTCATTCCTTCATCTATTGGGCCTGGGTCACGGACCGAGGCCTCCTGACTACCAAGTCTCCCTTTTGAATTCCTACCACCTCTTATCAGATGGCACATCTAACCTCAAATCCCCCACGCCTTGATTATGTCAACTGAAAATAGAAAACTCTAGTCATCTGTTGACTATTCTCTAAGCGGTGATCTAGTTTGCTCCAAGCTAATAATAACTATAGTGATAGTAAAAGTAGCCAGAAATATAATGTGCTGTGACATTACTAGGTGCCTTTCCTTAACTGTCTTAGCTCTCAGTATAAATGATAGAAGAAGTTTGTTCCAGCTTATGGAGGAATAGACTTACATCCAGAAAGTTGTGGGTTCAAGGTAATATTACATAAAAGGTCATTTCAAGTTTTAAATCCAACTGAACTAGCTGCAGAGCTGTTACGTGTACCTCTGCCCAAACAAAAAAAAACGTTGCGAGGATTCATGAATCAGGTCCAGAGCCCTTGATTCTCCTCCTTAGAGTCATGGAAAGTTGACTCGAGCATTTATTTGAATTTCTAATTATCTTTAACAGATGCAATGTGATTTGTGGGTAAAATTCTAAAAATATAGTAATGATCCCTTCCTCTATAACTCCCACACTGCTTCCTTCTCCATTTTTTGTAGTTATTGATTTAACATATTTTAAAATTACATTCAGGTAAAAAGGCTTAATATTTCACCATATAAGCAGTTTAACGAGTAAAAAGTGAAAGATCTTAGTTTAATGGAAGTGCAGATGACAGCTTAAGCAATAATTGAATTTTAAAAAACTGACCATTTCGTTCATATACAGTCAATTTTAAAGTAATCACAGATCATTAAAACTATAGCAGTACAAGATTCTTAGACACTGGCTTGACAAAAGTGGTAAAAAAAAAAAAAAAAAGCTTTACCAGTCTATATTTATAGCACTGCTGATGTGCACAGACACTTCTTTCTTTTCTTTTCTTTTTCAAATTTTAACTCTCTTATAAGGGAGAATATGTAGCATTTGTTTTTCTGGGTCTGATTTAGTTCATCAAACATTTCTGCAAGGTAGAATTTCACTCTTTTCTATAGTTGGGTAATATCCCAGTGTGTGTGGGATATTACACACGCACACGCACACACACACACACACACACACACATTTTTTTGATTCCAAATTTTGGTTATTGTGAACAGTACCGCTGTAAATATGGTGATGCAGGTATCTCTGATTCATTATGTTCAAGTGTTTTGGTTTATACCCAGTAGTGGAATTGCTGGATCATATGGAAAATGTATTTCTGGTTGTTGCAGTAAGCTCTACAGTGTTTTGCATAAGGGCTGCACTAAAATACATTTCACCAAGTGTCCGATGCTGTTCTTCCTGTACATCCTCACCAGTGTTGGCGACTCTCTGTGTGCTAGATTTTAGCCATTCAGACAACGATCCCATTGGAGTTTTTATTTGTATTTCCCTGATGGCTGGTGATGTTGAGAATTTTTTCATATACTTGGTCGGCCGTTTATATTTCCTCTTTTTTGTTTGTTTTGTTTTGTTTTGTTTTGTTTTTAGAGGCTTCCTAAAAGATTGGTTGGTTGATTGACTTGAAAGTTTTAGAGGGAGAGTGGTTGCTTTTAGAGGCTTCCTAAAAGATTGATGGATGGATGGATGGATTTGAAAGAGTTAGAGGAAGAATAAAACAGAAATTGTCTACCCATTGGTTCACTCCCCAAATGACCACAGCATCCAGGACTGGGCCAATCTGAAGCCAGGTGCTTCATCTGGGGACTCCCACCTGGGTGCAGTGGCCCAAGTACTTGGCCCTGTTCTGTTTCCCAGGCACATTAGCTAGGAGCTGGAGTAGAAGTGAAATTTTAACCAACACTCACATGGGACCCTGGCGCCACAGTCAGTAGCTTGATCTAATGTGCCACAGTGTCAGCCCTGTGTTCTTTTGAGAGCTGTCTACTAAAATCCTTTGCCCAATTCTCAACTGATTTGGTAGTGGTGGTGGTGTTTTTAAAGTTTCTGATTTATTCAGGATAATAATTTGTTGTCAGATGGATGGTTTGCAAATATTCTTTCCCATTCTGTTGGATGTCTCTTCTCTGTGTTGATCCCTTCCTTGGCTGTGTGAAAGCTGAGTTTGACACAGTCCCATTTTAGCTTTGCTCTTGTTGCCTGTGTATTGGAAGTCTAATTCGAGAAGTCATCCCACAGTAAATATCTTGGAGTGTTTTCCCTACATTTTCATACAGCGGCTTCACAGTCTCGGGTCTTAAATTTTTATATATAGTAAGTGGTATGGATGTAATTTCATTTTTCTACAAACATATATCCAGTTTTGCCAGCACCATTTGTTGAAGAGATTATCTTTAATTCTCTGCATGGTCTGAGGACTTCTGTTAAAAATCTGTTCACTGGGCCCAGCAGCGTGGCCTAATGGCTAAAGTCCTTGCCTTAAACGCCCCGGGATCCCATATGGGCGCCGGTTCTAATCCCGGCAGCTCCACTTCCCATCCAGCTCCCTGCTTGTGGCCTGGGAAAGCAGTCGAGGTGGCCCAACACATTGGGACACTGCACCCGCGTGGGAGACCTGGAAGAGGTTCCTGGTTCCCAGCATCGGATTGGCACAGCACCGGCCCGTTGCGGCTCACTTGGGGAGTGAATCATCTGACGGAAGATCCTCCTCTCTGTCTCTCCTCCTTTCTGTATATCTGACTTTGTAATAAAAATAAATCTTTAAAAAAATATATGTTCACTACATGTCTGTGGAGTAATTTCTGGGCTCTCTATTCTGTTTCATTGATCTATGAATCTGTGTATTGGTTTTTTTTTGCAAGTACCATGCTGTTGTAATTACTGTCACTTTGAAGTCAGGCATTGCGATGCTCCAAGCCTGAGCTTTGCTCCTGTGTACCTTAGCTAGGTCATTCCCTTATCCTAACTTGAAAAATGGGGCGTAACAGTGAACATTTAAATAGCAGTGAACATTGTGTGAAGTTAAAATAGCAGTTGGTTCCCAGGTGTGGACCGACTGGGTGGAGGGACAATCAGGAATGTACGGACATGCCCCGCTGGGACAGGCAATCAAAACAAGCTAGATTAATTGGAGATCTACTGAACCTCTTGCAACCTGGATTATAAGGATTTACATTTCTGGGAAATGTGTCTCAGTAACCTTGTTCCAGAGTCTCAGTGTGGGATCTGCTAAGGTCAGAGACCTCTTTTCTAGGTGCTTGGAGAAAAGATTTTCATTTTTATCCTATGTTTGCAAGAAATCTTGCTTGGGGGCCCAAGTCATGAAATGTAGCCATGAGCAGAAAGTGGGCATCCAGCTGGCGTAATGAGGAGGACACAGAGGGTGGGCATTGTGATTCAAAAGAAAACACAAGGGCCCACAGTGCTTATGCCTGGCTGTGGCACCAGCAGCAACATGACCTCAGGAAAGAGGCTTGTGCTAAATGAAAAAACCTGGAGTCCTTCCCATGGGATAGGTCAACAATCCTTCCGAATTTATCTGAAGCAAATATACACATTGCCTTCCTGTGGCTGTGCAAAAAACTGAGGATTTTAAAGGTTAGTCCATGATGCTGGGATTGAAGCCTGCTGTTCGTCCCTGCACTCATTCTCCCTGGCATTCCTGGTTCACTCCAGGGAAGCTTTGAGGGCAATATATCCTGGGCATTCATGCTTCCTGAAACATGTGCTAGGTTAGCTCCTCATGTTTTACTGAACAGGAAGTTGTGCAAGACCCTGAGTCCCATGAAAAATCCCAATTTACATCCTTGGAACTTTATTTTATTTATTTATTTTTTTTTTTAGTAAAACACGGGTACTTGACAAATGGAGCCTTCAGCATTCTCTCTTCCATTCCCTTCTTTTCACCTGCTCCTTTATGGTATTCAGTTGGTTACACATCTCTCTTGCTGTGTATTTACCTCTTAATAAGCCCTATCCAGTCTCCAAAAACCATTTAGTGCTGCACCGCTTAATCTCTCCTTGAGGCAGAATCTTCCAGATGGAGCCTTTGTCCCAAGCCACATTGATTCGTCTTGTTTTTAAATAGCAGTGAACATTGTGTGAAGTTAAAATAGCAGTTGATTCCCAGGTGTGGACCGACTGGGTGGAGGGACAATCAGGAATGTACAGACATGCCCCCCAGGACAGGTGATCACAACAGGCCAGATGAATGAAGGAATGACATTCGCAGGGAGTTCACAGCCAGCTGCCACTCATGCCTGGGTGTTCCTGTACACTGGAGTTGGCTGCTTTTTCTGCTTCAGCTGGGTTTGACCACTCATCACCACCCCTGGCTCCCTGCCTTCAGGCTGTGCCTCCCTGACTTCTCCATAAATACACTGCTGCTGCTGATGCTTGAGAAGGCACAGCAGATCCTAGCCAACTGAATGCCAAATGTAAAATGGCCACGGGTACCAAGGAAATGTCTCTCGTCACTCCATTGTTTAGGTCTCTAAAATGCTTATAAATTCTTTAAATTATATACCAGCTAAATTACAAAAATGTTTTACTACCCTCAAAAATGGTCTTTCTAAGAAGGACAAAACAAAGCTTTCTTGCTCCCCTAGCTTCAGTACCTTGGGACACCTAACGGGATACTGGAGTATCTATGGGTCAGACTGAGCCATGAAGTTCCAGAGATGACCAGGTACTGTCTTGGGGAAGGCAAACCCATAACAGCTACCGAGACTTTTCGTGCACTAGCACCTGTTACCCTCAGAAACAGAAGGCAGCTACAAGGATAGCAGTGAGCTGTTTTGCTTTCCAGGAGTAACTGGACTGGCTTGCAGCTTGTGGGTGGCTCCACTGATTGTGTGATGCCTACATCATGGCAGGAATTGCCCAGAAAATACTGCAGCTCACATAAGACACCCTTCTTGCACATGTATACCCCACAAATTTATCTCCATTTTCCTCCATCTTCCATCACTTTAATAACCCAAAACCCATAATAAACAGTGGAGCCCATTTTAGAAAGGGAAAAATGAGTTTCAGTGACCCTAGGGAGAGGTGTGTTGGCCTTGTCTTTGCTATAGTACCTCCGTGTGCAACTCTAGCCAATACTGGTCAAGCCTTGGGATCGGGTGTCATATGAAAGCAGTGCCATCAGCATATAGTTCAGAATCAAAGGAGCCCTCCCTAAAACTGACCTCTGATGCCTGGAGCAACATTGAAATTGTAACAATGCATCTACTTCCTGCATCCCTCAAGGCCCTGTCCAACAGGTCACAGAAGCCAAAGGAGAGGAGAAAGGAGCAGATGCAATTTTGTATTAAACAAATGTTTTTCTAAGCATCCTCTCAAAAAGAAGAAAAAGAAAAAGAAAGCACAGGAGATGCATTCCTCCCTTTACTCCATGAGATTTCCTTTCTCGTTAAGAGTATGAACCATTCCAATGACTTCAGCTTTATCCTTGACCATTTAAACGGAATTCCCAGGGCTGTTTGGAAGAAGTAAAATCATCCCCTGAATGAGCACAGAAATCTTGAAATCTCTAACAGTTAGAATGCCTCTCTTTGTGGAGGAGGCTCAGCCTTAAGGATATAAACAGGCTCTTAAGGAAACAAATGCATTTCCAAAAATGACACAGGAAAACACCTGGAGTGACTGTCCTGTTCTTCATAGAAAAGTGAAGTGGGCTAGAGTAGAGCATAGAACAAGCTGATCAATTGCAAAGTGCTGGGCCAACTGTTACATGCTTTGGCATATAAAGAATTCTTACTAGAATGCCACAAAACACGTTACCTCCCCCTCTCCAGTACCACAAGGCTGAGGTTGGCAATGCACCTAGCTGAGGCTGCTGCCCTGAGCTCCCCAGAGCCATAAACCCTTCTACATAACTCTGGTTCTTGGGAGCTACAAGACTGCCCCCCAATGCCAATGTTTCTGAGTGTTATGGAACTGATCACATGTTCCATAAACATGCACCTTCATTTTGGGGACCAGGGATGGCCTCCAAGAAAGATCTTTTGTACCAGGAGGGTATAATCTATGGAAGGTTTACTGAGGACTCCTCCCATGGAAGGCAGAAGACACCAAATCCCATGTTTTCCTCAAGGACTTGGGTGAAGTTAAAGGAGAAAAGTGAAATTGCATTCATATCTCTTTCTCTGTGAAAGACTTGTCATGCCTGGGAAAGATTCAGAAAGGATCCAACAACAGAAGCAGAAACAGAATGTCTGGAGGGGATCAGCATCAACAGAGAAACAGAGTGAACAAGCCCCTACCTCTGCAGGCCTGGCTGTGCTCAGCTGCACTGCACGTCAGCCCCACTGGGTTCCACTTAAAAAGACCACACAAGGCGCAGGTGGTTGAAATGTATGTCCATCACGATGCCCACATGCAGTAAGAGGTTCCTGAATTCAATACCTGGCTCTAACTCTGTCTCTGCCCTTGACTACAGCTAGTGCAGAATGTGAAAAGTGATGGCTCGAGTACTGGGTTTCTACTACTCATGTGGAAGTCCAACTTTGAGTTCCCAGCTAAGTTTAGTTCATCTCTCTACTTCTCAAAAAAAAAAAAAGTCTCCATATGCCACATGTGCATTGTTGGATTAATTCCAAATCCCACCTCTTAAAGAGGGACAGATGTGACATAAGCAGAACACACATCTCTGGGCCAGACCCTGGAACTACAGGACAAAAGGAGCAAGGGAGGATACCCAGAAAATTAGGTTTTACTTGGCATGTCTAAAAGGCTTTCTGGGACAAAGGATGAGCACTTCAATTTATTTAAGTAATAATAGAAAATCAGGGTAGACGATGTAGCCTTGGAGAACAGAACCTATTAAGTACTGAGTCAAGCAGAAGGAAGTCTTAATGGAGACTGTTGACAGTAGAAGGTATTGCCTAAAGAAATAAGAAGTCCCTGTGGTGGATGAGGACAAATTGAGTCCCTGGTATCCCCTGAGAGGTGCTCACCTACCTGAGCCATGAAAACCGGTGGACGGGATGTCCATCTTCATATGATAGGAGAGTTACCTACTCTTTTAAGATGCCCCTCTTGTTAGGAAGAAGAAATCTGATCCACAGGCAAATAAAATTCTAAATACGCATGAGGATAAATCATGTATGAGTTAAATTCTATCAACTGGGCCAAGCTATTCTAGAGAGGTTGTGTTGGTGGTCATTTGAGGCAAAGTTAAATTCCACAGTAGTCTAACGATAAACTGACTTGGGAGATATTCAGGTATCAGTGAGATCTTTCTCCAGTTGTCCCTGAATTGTGAGTAATCATAAAGCTTTCTCTCGCCCAAGGAAACAGCAGAGCTATGTGCAGAAATGCTGGAAGGATGTGCGTGTGGGAGACTTCATCCAAATGCACTGCAACGAGATCGTCCCGGCAGACATCCTCCTCCTCTTCTCATCGGACCCCAGCGGGATCTGCCACCTGGAAACTGCCAACTTGGATGGAGAGACAAACCTCAAACAAAGGCGTGTTGTGAAAGGCTTCGCACAGCAGGTAGGGCTTGCCCTAAGGTTCTCAAAGGGGAGATAGCAAGTCAACCTTACTGGAAAATTGAACTTAACCTGCTGGATGGAAGGGAAAGAAGTGGATGTCTCCTTCCTCTCTCTGATTTATGTGCTTTTCATCTTCCCAACAAGCTTCTAAAGTGAGTGTTGTCCCCCTGACACAGATGAAGAAAATAGGACTTGCAATGGAATTATAATTTGCTAAAATTACAGAATTCCTGAGTAGAAACTCATTGTGTTCAACTGATCAAACTGTGTTGGCTGCTCCAGATTCAAGGAGCTTTATTGCTGTGTGGTTTCCTGTAGGACTAAGCTACCCTTCTGTGCCCATCTAACCCCTCTTCTGCCCAACTCAGCTCTGGCAATCTCTTCTCTTGTAAATGTTTTCTCAGGTTCTTTTGATCCCTCCTAATACGTAGAAAGATAAGCAGGTAAAATATCTTTTACTTTCATTTTCCATGTTTTATTAATAACATTGTATGATTATCAACTCTTTCCCCATTTGTGCATTCCTGGCCTTCTCAAAAAGTCAAACCACTTGGAGGACAAGAAGCCATCACTGACGATTTTGCTTAATCCCTACATTGATGTACATGGTGGCTTAGACATTATGGAGAAATCTTTCTTGCTTGCTGCTCTCGGACTCAAACTCTGGATATTGTGGGGTCAGAGACCAAACCCTACAACTTACTAGCTGGCTCACTTTAGACAAGTTATTTCCCTCCTATATCTTAGTATCTTAGTATCTTCATCTGGAAATACTGTATAAATATAGTATCTTCTCCATAGAGAAATGCTGATGCAATACGTATACTATAAGTGATATGTACACGAATTCGTCTATTACTAGACCTATAGCAAGAGACCAATGAATAGCTGGTCTTGACACCTATGGCTTCTATAGGCATATGTGTTGACTGATTGAAACTGGATATAATATTTTAGTGTACAGCTAGGATTTTCCTTATAGAAGCTGATTTCTAATCTGGCAACTGTGAGAAAGGACAAAATCCTATCACTTTTCTGCACTGTGCCACCTTTTAGCTGGGAAGAAGCTGAATGAGTCAGAGAATTTAAGAAAAAAGAGGAAATGTATAACTCCTCAGAAATTCCTGTGAGCAGGAGTTCATTTTTCTAAACTGAAACTTGAGAAGAGACAACATTCATCATTGCTCGCCCTGCCTCTCACTGCACCTGACGAGCAGTTCTCACAAAACTCTGATTGACTCGGTGTTCAGAAGTCTGATCTCTTGTCCTTACAATGGGAATAATAATAGCTATCCTGTAGATTTGTGGTAACATCCAAATGGTGTAAGGAAAGTAAGGAACAAAATATAATGCTTGGGACCTGCTAGGTCTACAATAAGCAGTACTGAAGCTGCTGCTCGGTTGCAGTTACTATCATCAGAAGTGAACGTCTCCATCACCACCTGTTCAGCGTCTAGTCCATCAGAACATCAGATTTGGGGTCTACCACTGAATTGGGGCTTGATCTATGAGTTTTCTTTCCTTTGCTTTTCTTTGTCACATTGGCTGACTCATCCTCATGTTTACAAAAAAGCAGGGCAAGACTGGATAAAGTTCACAAAGTCATCCCAGACATAATAATTATCTATTTGTTGCCCTACAGCCTGCCTTCTTGATGAGGAATGTTCATGCCATTTTAACCAATAACTCATCGTGAGAAATCTGATTACACATTGGCAGACATGCATGTGAGTATGCATGTGGTCATGTAAGACTTACACCCTAGCCCAACCATGTGAAGGCACTCAGAAGCGTTTTAGTTAATTCTGTTTAATCTCTAAGTTCTAGAAGCAGTGAAGCGTGTGTGTGCCTACAGATTCCCCCCTTCAAGCTCCCCCAACCCAAGCTTCACCATCCAATTCTGAATCACTTCTTACTCTCTCCAACAGTTATGTCAGGGCCACGGCTGCCGCATCTCTACCAGTGGTTTTACTTTATATCCTTGGCAGCATTCCCCAAACTATTTCTTGTGTATTAATTAGGTACTTTGGGATTTAACTAGAATGAAGAGCAGGTTGAAAGGTTCATTTACACTCCAGTGCTACAGACCAGCCAATTTATTAAATCTCTTGAACTCTAACCCTGAATTCACACAGGCTGCTTGGCATGATCTTTCACAAAGAGGAAAGGAGGGAAGCATGGAGGGATTTGCCAAAGGGATAAGAGATGTAGCAAAAGCAAGACAGATGTGAAACAAAGCAACTTTGAGTTAAAAAGTTTGCAGAGTTCTCATTTCTGTCTTTGTCCTGGACTGTCTTCCTTTGTTCAAATAGGTTTTTCCCTGTCAATAATAGTAACATCTTCTTTAAAGGTTTATTTATGTATTTGCAAGGCAGAGTTAGACAAGAAGAGACAGAGATCCTCTGTCTGCTGGGTCACTCTCCAGATAACCAAAGGAGGGGACAGGTGTAAGCCAGGAGCTTGGAGCTTCTTCCAGGTGCCTGACATGAGTGGCAGGTACCTGAGGACCTGGCCCATTTTTTGTTTCTTGCCTCAGTGCGTTAGCAGGAAGCTAGATCAGAAGTGCAACACAGACTCCAACAATTTTTGCTAAGCCCATATAGAGAGCTTTGAATGGTTGCCTTGCCTAGAGTCACACCAATTTAATGAGGTAGATATTACTACCCCATTGTCACTAAAGGAGATGAGCACAGAGAAATTGCACAGTGTGCCCAAGGATTCTGAGCTGGGCAGCACTGGAGCCACAATTCAGAAGTAGCTTTGTCCAGGGTCTTGGCTGTCCAAGCCTATAGTAACTCATCTCCCTGACTCTTCACTGTTATCTTGGATTTGTTCAGAGATGCTTTCTTCAAATCACAGATTTATTATCTTCAATATTCTTTCTTAGCATACGGAGCAGGTGGCAGGAAGAAATGTAGGCGGTGACCATACTTTGTTACCTTGCTTCTCGTTTCTCTCTTTGATGCAAAGAAACATTTAATATGGTGTGCAACATATGAGAAGTGCTGAAGTTGACAACCCTCATAGTCTGGGCCATTCCTTCCTCCCTTTCCTGTGCAAATCCCAGTGGACACAGAAGAACCTCTGTCACTGCGCTCTGCCCCCTTCCTGATGCCCATCACATGAGGATCCCCAACAAGGGGGCTCCTCCTCCACCACAAGGTCCTTTTGGTGTTTGGCGGAGGCCAGTCTGCCCCTCCCACAGCATAAGCCTATTTTCCTCCTGTTGGCTTGACCACTGTCACTGTAAAGATCATTCTTAAAGAAAATCTGGTATGACCTGCCAGGGACACTTGCCATTACACAATCCAACAGTAAAGGAGACATTTCCGTGCTTCCCAGGCAGGCTGGGTCGAGAGGGCAGGTGATTCCCGGTTGCTGCATCCCAGGTTTGTCATTACCAAGCTGGGGTGCTGACAGGTTTCTCCCTGTTGGGCCTCATTCTTTGTTGCCAAGATATTCCAAAGAGAGCCTGCCTTCACTGATACAATGAGTGATTTTCAAACTGGCCCAAGAGTTAGTTTCAAAGCTAAAACTTTTATACTGAGTCATTTTTGAATCCCAAAATTAGTGACTTCTTTATGAAATGTTTTTTTCCACATTTTGTTGCTCAGAAAAGATTGGAAGTGGAAATAATGAAAAATTAGTATTTTGCTAAGACCTGACCAACAGGAATGGGGACCCCATTAGAGAATTAATTTGTAAAATTTACCCTCTGATGATATTTTAATACCTTAAACTTCCTTGGTAAAAGAACTTCTCTTAAAAAAGATAGTAGTAGTAGCGGTAGTAATAACAGTAGTGATATATTTCAAAGGCAGAGTGGAAAAGAGAAAGAAATTTTCCATCCACTGATTCACTCCCTAAATTGCCACAAAAGGTGAAGCAGTTCTAAGGCAGGATACTGGTGCTCAATTTAGCTCTTTCACGTGCCTGGCAGGTGCCCGAGTACTTGAGCCGTCATTTGCTGCTTCCCAGGCTTGTTGTCAAGAAGCTATATGGGAAGCAGAATAACTGGAATGTGACTAAGCATTCTGATATGGAATGCCATATATACGTATGTTATATATATTGTTATATATAGTGACTTAACCCACTGTGCGATGACCACCCTAAAAGGGTTTTAACACAGGAATGGTTTTATATCTAAGAATGAGTTTGTGCCATTCTTTTCTGAAACAATTTTCAAAGCCAAAGACTCAGAAGTGAATTATTCAAGTTACAACGTGAAATCAAACATGTTTCCACTTATCTTCAATCATTGAGGCCAAAGTCCTAACGAAACGTGTTTTGGATCACTTCCCGGTGCCAACAGCATGACCCATAAACAGGCTGTTTCAGTGTCACTTTCCAGAAATGTAGACTCTTAGGCCCCACCAAAAACTGACCAGACCCTGCAGTCTGACAAGGTCTTCAGATGTTTCATGTGCACATTATGTTTGCAAAGCACTGGACGAGGGCATCATTGATTAATAACTGTGCTGACTGGTGGTTGCTCAAGCTAAAAATTCTTCATTATGAATTCTGCCTTTTAACCAGCTTGGATTCTACCATGGTGATTGTAAAACCCATTTGCTGAATTACTAATGGCTAATTGGATTCTCTGCAGTGAAGGTTTGTATGGATTTTACCACACTCAGAGGAATATCTTGGCAACGAAAATTGAGATGCAAAAGAGAGAAACTTGTCAGCACCCCTGCTTGGTAATGATAAACCTGGGATGAAGCAACAGGAAATCACCTGTCCTCTCGACCCAGCCTGCCTGGGAAGCTTGGAAGTGTCTCCTTTACTGTTGGTTTGTGTAACGGCAAGTGTCCCTGGCAGGTCAATGACAGTGGTCAAGCCAAGGGGAGGGAGCAGTCTCACTGTGTCTGTGTGTGTGATGGGAAGTGGACCAGCCCCCAAAAGGCAACAGTAAGACCCCGCTGAGAGGATCCCCTCATTGGTGACCCCCATGTGAGTGGGTACTAGAAAGGGGGCAGAATGCAGCAACACATGTCTCACTCCCCTGGCCCCCAAAATCAGGATAGACCTGTAAAATCTCAGAAAAATCAACGACAAAACAAGTAATGCAGTAAGAAATGGGCAAAGAACATGAATAGTCTCAAAGGATGGAATACAAATGGCCGACAGACACATGAGAAAAAAGTGCACAGGATCACTAGTATCAGGGAAGTACAAGTAAGAAGCAGAATGAGGTTTTATCTCACTCCAGTTAGAATGGCTGTTATCTGAAAAATCTGAAAAGAAGTGTTGGTGAGGATGCGAGGAAAATGGTACCATAATCCACTCTTCGTTGGAATATAAACTAGTACAGTCATGAGAGAGGCGAGTAGGGAGAGTCTTCAGAGATCTGAAACTAGATCTACCGTATGACCCAGCTATCCCACTCCTGAAAAGAGTAGGACCTATGAGGCTTAGATAATAGCTAAGATGTAGAATCACCCACGTGTCTGCCAATGACTGGGAAAAGCAAGTGTGGTGTGTAGATATTATAAAATACTAATAAGTCATAAAAATGAAAAAAATGAAATCATTTCTTTTACAACAAAAGGAATGTAATTAGAGACCATTACACTTAGTGAATGTTGTTCATATTCTTTGTCTACATGCTTCAGGAATAGTGGAGGGTTTTTTCTTTTTTTTTTTTTTTTTTTTTGGTACTTGAAAAAACAAGAATAATATATAGTGAGTTTTACCTAAGAATTACTTAAAGTTTAAACACAAATCATATTTTATAGGGTTGTTTTAATATAAAAATCTGTATAATAATACATAGAAAGAAATAATATCAACATACAACCTGATGAAAAACACACTGTGTGCCATAGGCAATTCTTGTGTTTTATATCACATTTCTACTAAAAAAAATAACACTACATAGAATCTATAGAATAATATTTATAATCTCTGGAAGAGATAGACACTTCTATTTTTCATGTCTGACAAATCAGGCATTAAGTAACCTTATTAATAGCTGACTGGGCTCCAAGTTAGACTGACAGATTTTTTAATTGAAATTTTCAAGGGTATGTAAAACTAGAGGAACTAATATAAAATTTAATGTTTCTACCAGCTAATTTCAATCATTCATAACCAATCGTGTTTTATCTATTGCTCTACTGCAAACACTTTCAAGCAGATTTTTAATATTACAACTTCTTATAATGAAAACGTTTCACAGTGTCTGTCAAAGGACAGGACTTTTAAATGCACCAGTATCACTCCTAATGTGTTAGCAGTAATTCCTCGGCATCAGTTTCTGAATGGGTGGTCATTATTTTCCAGTGCATTTGGATCAGGATTTAAGTATTGAGAGCAGTTTTTAAAACTTCTTTTGTGCAATAGGTCTCCTTAGTTCTGTTTTGTTCTTGCATATTTAATTTTTGTTGCTTAATGAACCACATTATTTTCCCTATAAGACTGTCAATATTATGACTTTTGCCTCTCTGTGGTGCCACTTAACATTTTCCCTGGGTACTACATATGTGTAAATTCATAGTTGCATCTAGTATGTATATTAGATTAGCTTTGCTATTTTGTGCAGATGTATGTCAGTGTTGCATCATAGGAAATATAACATATATATAACAAATATAACGAGTGTCTTTTTTTAAAAATTCATAGTCATTGATGCTGGTTGTTTCGACCAGCAAGTCAATAAAAAAAATTTAAATGGTGATGCTCTATTTATGAAGTAAAAATTTTGCCACCAAATACTTATTCCAAAAGTGTCCTCTGTGTAGCAAGTGAAGGATATGTGTCTGTTTCTTTTATTGACTAGTTTTCCAAATAATGAGTTGTTGCCCGTAGCCCCCAAAAGTATCCCATTAGCTTTTTGGTTTTCAGATCAATATAATGCAAGGGATCTAGACATAATGCCTGTCGTGTCATTGCAATTGTTATCTTAGCGACTACCCAGAGGAGGAAATGTCACCTGAATTCTTAAAACAGTACCTCACTAGTCTTGGCTAGATCTGGTTCTTTCAACAGAAATGATATCTAGAATCCACAGGTAATACATACTGGGTTGGTAGTCATTTCTGCACCAGTTAAGTAGGCAAAACCAGAACGTTTTTAAGAGCAAATCCAACAGGAATCATGCTGGGACTTCAAATGAAGGACTAGCGATTTTTACTTTGCCTCACCAATGCTAAATATGTCAATCTTTTTCTCTCATTAAGCAAAGTCGCTAACCACCATCACCTTTCCATATTTGACTCTCACAATAACTCTTTGAAGTAGAAAAGAATGAGTGACATTTTTCAGAAGTAGAAACTTAATTGCAGAGAGATTGAATCTGTCAGACTACTCAGAACATAATGTTGAGCCAGAATTAGAACTCAGTTCTGATAAGCCTAATTATTTTGCCCATTGTTAAAATAATTCTTAGATCCCTTGATGTGGGGCTTTTACTTTTCAAATGAATATAATTATTGTGTATGTGAAAATACTGAAGCTGTACAAGCTTTGGTTTATAGTTCTTATAGTAAAAAATAATAATTTCATAGTGAAAGCACACCCTATGAAACACTGGCACTTTATTTGCAGAGATTTTTATTCTGTTGATCTCCTCCTGCAACCTTCCGTTTGGGTGCAAACATTCACCTGTGATGTAGATACAAGATGTCTCCTCTTCCCAATATTTAGTACTGTTTGCACACATTGGGTAACCAGGCTTTGGGAGGGGCAGGCGTTCAGCCCCCTGATGAGGAAGCTCATGTGAGCTCTCGAGCACCTGAGTTTGATACCTGGCTGCAGCTCCGTGCTTACTGTCTTCTGAATACGTACTCTGGGACTTGTCAGTCAGATGCAAGACCTGGGATGAGTTCGTGGTTCCTGGCTTTAGCCTAGCATTCACTTCTCTCTTTCTCCCCCTTTCCTGCTTTCTCTGCTCTAATCCCCTGCCTCACGTTCCCTTCCTCCTCCTCCTGGCTCTTCTCCCTGCCTTACCCCTTCCTTCCCTTCCTGTTGCTCCATCTCTCTCTCCCCTTATCATCCCTGCTTCTATCTGTCCGGCTTTCCCTCTTGTTCTCTCTCTCTCCCCCTCTCCTGTACTCCCCTACTCTCCAGCTCTTACAAAAAGTCAATTTTTGGAAGCTTCACTAGATTATATGAAAGATGTAATCATGCTAAGATGTTCACATTGCTCAGCTTTCCACTACCTCCATATCCAAGATAACACATGTACATTTTAATTTTGGACTCCACTGCCTTAACCGCTAAGGATTATTATATACTAAATCAGTGTGGGAAATAATCAGTGTCTGAAGTGAGAACCATATTAATCTAATAGATGGATTAGGCAAGACTCTTGGTTGCATGTGATGGAGCTTTCATTCATTCTAGCTTAGAGAAAGTAATTTCCTGGAAGAATACATGACTTGTAGGATCATGGGGAACCAGGAGGCCACGATCTGCCAGTGTGTAGGGTCTTCAAAAACTTCATTCAAAATATGTGTTAGGAAATACTATGTACATTAGCTCCACCTCCCAGCAAAGGTCTAGAAACCTTCTTTGATATCTCTATTAAAAGAGAACAATTGGTCTAGCAGACAACATGGACCCACCGCTAAACCAGTCAGCTGTGGTCAGAGAGGAAGGATGCTAATGAACTCATTATTTAAAAATGCTGTATGAATAAGGAGAATTCTGAGCAGCACAGCATTTAAATATTCTAAGACCCATCAGTACAATACAGTCTTCAGAAAGCTCATAATAAGTAACATTATGAAAACACTATGGTGGATTTCAAAATTCTTTGCACCAAAATGAATTTATCTTTCCATTCATTTTCCTGTGATTTTTGGGAAGTACCCTGGATCATTCTTATTTATGTGCCACCAAGGTTATTCATCCTTAAGGAGAGTGGCTCAGCATGCTTTGTCTTTCCTGTGACCTCTGCTCCTCTTTGCTCTTCCCTGTTCCCCAAATACCCTCCATCCAGGCAACATTCTGTACAGTGTACCTAGTTGTTCCATTCTGTGTGCTCCCATAGACTTCATTCTTGCCACTGTCTGTATACTACATGCAGTAAATTTCCTCTAAGGAGGTCCTCCTGTCGCCAGATCCTATGCTAGTATTTTCATAGTTGTTTACCAGAAGTGACATATTGTGATCCTATCTTCTGTGAGCAACTTAATGTAGTTTTTTTTTTCTTTGCTGAGAAAAACAAAAGCAGAGATCTCCCATTCTCTGGGTCTCTCCCAACATGCCAACTATAGCTGTGGCTAAATCAGGAGATGGGACTCCAATCTGGATCCCCCGTGTAGGTGACAGGGACCAGTCACTGGGACCATCCTCTCTTCTCCAGGGCATGTACCCCCTGGAAGCTGGAATTGAGAATAGAACTAGGACTGGAACTCATCCTGACCTCAAACATGGATGACTCAATAATTGCTATCCCAACTGCTACACCAAATGCCACCCTCTTTGATGTAGTTCATTGAACAAAAATTTGTACTTGTTTGTGACCTCTTTGGCCAAAATATGAGGTATAAAATATTGGATTGGATCATATCATTTTCTTATGCCCTGATTATTTAAGGCAAGAAAAAAAAAATTTAACAAAAAAGACTTGTCTATGCATTACTCCCTTCAGATGCCACTACTCGGCTGGTGGCAGCTGCTCGCGTTTCAGGCACCATGCCACCCACTCCTTTATTCCCCAGATAGTGACCGAAGGCTTTCTTTGTACCACATGATGTAGTATGCTCCAGGCCTCTAGGAGGAAACAGAGAGGTACAAGCTGTGACTGTGTACCAACAAGCCATTGTTAATGAACAGCTCCACCAATGATTAATTCCCTTTGAAAATGACATCTAAAAATCCTCCCTTTCTTGAGTATTTCCTTGGCATCCCTCATAGGTTAGAGAAGTACCATAGCCAGATTCCAAGTTTGCATTTAGTCAACCCTGAATAAGGAGCTGAATTTTTGTCTGGAAATAGAGGGCTCAAAGTGCTAGGAGCCCTTACAGAGTCTCTCTCACATGCCTCAGTTTGTGATGTTACTACTTCTTTTTAAGGCAGAGAGAGACTAAGATAGCTTCCTCTCACTGGTTCCTTCCTCCAAGAGCCTGAAAGAGCCAAGAAAAGCCAGGCTGAAGCCAGGAACCCCAGAACTAGACCTGGGTGTCCCACATAGTTGGCAGGGACCCAAATACTGGAACCACCAACATGTATTGTCTCCCAGGGTGCATGTCAGAGGGAAGCTGGACTGGCAAACAGAGCCAGAGCTGAAACCCAAGCTCTGTTAAGGAATACAAGTTCCTAAGCAATGTCTCCATAATCTCTGTGCCAAACGCACACCCTCAGTCCATGTTTGTTAGCACAAAAGCAGGGGCACGCAGGGACCTTCCGGGCAATTGACTCCATATCATTTCCTCATCCAGAGCCAGGGGAAAGTAACTGCCAGTCACCATGGTGTGGGCTGTCTTGAATTCTCTGTCTACCCAGAAGCAAAATGATTATCAAATGCTTGTAACTGTCAGCCGTTTTTAGATAAGATTCTCGGAAATCGGGGGAGGGAAGTGGGGTGGAGAGGTTGCTGTTTAATGTTTATGCCAAGGAGCAAACTTCAGTCACTTAGCCCAGCAGCTGGGGTGAGAAGAGAATTCGCTCTACCATCTCCAAAAAATGGTGAACTAGAGCAGTTGTCACTAACCTTCCACAGATCAGCCCTATCTGGCATGCTTTGCCTGCCCACTTACCACTGCTGCTTGGTACAATCTAGGAGAGCAGGCAACAAAGAGGGTTACTGCTGCTGTTTGTTCATCCTTGTCCCCCGGGGAGAGTGTGGGCCCCAGGATTCCTGTTGATAGTGCCGTAGCCTGAGGATCACAGAGAAATGGGCTCTTAGAGACACACAGAAGCTTAGCAATCACTGGTCCAACTCTTCTTGTCACATTCTTGGCTCATAGTAAAAGCTCAATAGATAGATTCTTTCTGTATTTGAGGGACGGATAGGACTGCAGCATGGTTCTTGAATGACTTTTTTTTTTGCTTAAAGCCATAGAAGGGTTTCAAAATGATCACAAACATTCCTCTCCTCCAGAAAGCTTATACCTGTGGGTCTCCTACTCTGTTTTTTAAAACATAAAGCCTTTTTGTGATTTGTCTAGAGTTGTCACTTGATACATTAAAACAAAAACTTACAATGAGTTTAATGATCTTTTATATTGTTAATCTCAAGGATTTCTTTAGAAATTTGCAAAGTAGTAATTTTTACTCAGCCTACAGATGGAAATTTTTTGCATGTAAAATTACAAATATTCAATAGCTTAACTTACCAATTAGGAACATACAAAACCAGCCTGGCAATTGACAATTAAAAGTGTAATATGTGATAGGTTACACACAGTTGGTATAGCTATTAAGAATTGTCTGAAGGCTTTACATTGTGGCAAAGTGGGTTAGGATGCCATTTTAGATGTCAACATCCCAGGTTTGCTTCTAATCTTGCTTCCTGAGAGACTGAATGAAGTTCCTGGCTCCTACCCAAAGCTGAATGTTACAGTCATTTGGGGGTGGGGGTGACCTAGTATGTAAAAGAGGCTTCTTTCCTGATGCTACTCTTGGTGTCTCTGTTTCTGTCTCTGTCTCTCTCTCTGTCTGTCTCTACCTTTCAATTAAATGAATCTAACCAAAGCACAAAAAGTGGAAATTCTTGGCATTATACAAAGAAAAAGTATAACCTTACGATCAGACAAACCTACATTCCAGTGAAATGTATAACATTAGGCAAGTTACATAGACACTTCATTGAGAGTAGGAAAGATCACGTAAGAGTCAGCGAGGAGCAGCATTTGTAAACTGTCACCTTACCAAATCACAGAGGGAAATATTTGATGTACTCCCAGAGCTGGGAGGGTGTCACATTTTGAAATATTTATTTATCTGAAAGAGAGACAGCTCTACATCTGGCTCCTTCCCAGAGGTCTACAGTATCCCTGGGGCTGGACCAGGCAAAGCCAGGAGGCTAGGACTCAATTCCAGGCTACAGCAGGGGTGTCAGCACCACAAATGTCTGAGTCAAGACCTGCTGTCTCGCAGGGTGTACGTTAGCAGGAAACTGGCATTGGCAACATAACTAGGACTTGAACCTAGACACTCTAATATGGAATGTGAAAGAGCCCCACCCACACACTCACCCAAGCAGGCCACTTTGTTTTTAGATTTATTTAATTTTTATTGCAAAGTCAGATATACAGAGAGGAGAGACAGGAAAATCTTTCATCTGATGATTCACTCCCCAAGTGACTGCAGTGGCCAGAGCTGCACCAATCTGAAGCCAGGAACCTGGAGCTTCTTCTGGGTCTCCCACATGGGTACAGGGTCCCAAGGCTTTGGGCCGTCCTCCACTGCTATTCCCAGGCCACAAGCAGGGAGCTGGATGGGAACTGGGGCTGCCGGGATTGGAACCACTGCCCATATGGGATCCTGGTGCATTCAAGGTGAGGACTTAAGCCGCTGGATCACCGTGCTGGACCCCACAGAGGCCACATTGAATTAGGACTCTTGATTTGCAAATAAGGAAAAAGATTATACATTACTAAAACAAAATAGAAGTATTGCTCGAGGAGCCTGGGAAGGGAAGAGATGGGTAGCACACAGTGTGACTCAGAGAAGCAAGGGAAATCTCAAGACACAAGATCCTGGAAACTTGAGCAGACTGGATAAGGGCTGGCAGAAGCCCTTACTCCATGGTATCGCGTTCCCCTTCCGGCCTTGGGTCACTCAATTCCAGCCAAAGTCCAACAGTGGGAGAGTCTGCGCGGCTGGGCACTCTGGCTCACATTCTTCATCACAATTCTGAACTACAGAGGAAATAAAATCTCTCAAAGGGAAATCAAAAAGGAGAATGGGATGGCAGGTAGGCAGGCAGAATACAAGCAGGGAGCTGGATGGGAAGTGGAGCTGCCAGGATTAGAACCGGCGCCCATATGGGATCCCGGCACATTCAGGGCGAGGACTTTAGCCACTAGGCCATCGCTCCCAGGCGCTACTGCTTGCTTTTATGAGCTTCCACTCAACACTGTGTGCTTCCATTTAACACTTCTATGTCTGCAGGTATTCATTATCTAGAGAGCTGTCAGGTTCCTCTGAGGAGGCTCCTGTAATACCTGTTTGAACGAGCATACTGTAAAAGTTTGCTGTAGTAAAATGAGTATTGGGTAGGGTTATATTAGCAATGTAGTTACTGTAAGGAGAGATGAGGAGCCGTAATAGACTGCTATACAAAGCTGTAAAAAACTGACTCATACAATTAGGGAAAGTGTCAAGTACTGTCTTAATTTTGCTTGTGGGAATATGTTATCTAATGGACATGCTTTGGTTTAACTTACAAAAAGGCAGTGATAGCCAAGATCGCAGATTGGGCTACTAGAGTCTTCCATAAGTTCATGCACTCAAACGTTTATTGAACACCTATGCTATATGAACATGGGATTAAGTGCGAGGCAATCAGAAGAAGGGGGATGTTGACACAAATCAGTTATGGCAGTGATAAAGCAAGTTCTTAGTCTAGCTCAGGTGTGTCAACAGTGGTTACCTTTCAAAGCAAAAGACTATGGGCCAAAGGCCAGTGGGTATTAACTTGCTGGGGGCGAGGTACTCCTTGCTGACATATGTGTGTCTCACATACAGCCAACCTGCCACCTCCCAGGGCGACGGCTCAGGCTAAGATGGAAGAATCAATCTAAAATAATTGTGGTAGCTAGAAAAGACCATTTTTTCATGGAGTTCTGTCAAGTTTTTACTGTCTAAAGCTTACTTTATGCTATTCTTCACAAAAGAACATCGAATTGATCCATCAACATGGTGAAGTCAAGAGTCAGACAGAGGACATGTAACTGGTGTCCAGGAAAGGGCTGTTTCAGGGGGCAGGTTGCTGACCCAGAGAGGCAAATGTCACCACAGCTGCCATCCATGTGGTGTGATCAGCCAGCCAGACACGGGGGACTCGGGGGTCACTGCGGAAGAAGGATTGTTAGCTCCAGTGATGGTCTTAGACCTTCCCACTGCCACTGGTCAATCTGAAATGAGTTTGGATCTGGAAAGCCAGCCCTGAGCCGAGTCACGACCCAGGAGCAAAGCATGCGGATTCATGAGAGGACTGAAAGCAGCTGACAAATTACAGTGTGATTTGTCATCATTTCAGAACCCGGCAAGTGTTTGTCCCTAGAAGGATCGATATCTAGAGGGAGTAAGGCTGTATTTTTAGAAACTCCTGGATGGGTAATTTATTTCAAGCGAGTCAAGAATTTATTTATGTTGGCACTCCCACAGATGCGATGGGCAGTGTATTTACACGAAGCCAGAAGATGCTATCATTTCTTCAAATCAATGTGCCCCTTCGAACAGCTGTACCTTGGAGCTCGCAGTGATGAATTCCCTCTCTATTCTAAAAGCTCTGCACGGGAACCATTCCCAGCCCCACCTTCAGCATCTCCACCTTCTGTTTGCATAGCAGGTCACACGTCTCACCACGTGTCCACTTGGAGTGTGTCTTCTGAAGCACTGCTGAGATGGGCAGAGCAGGTGGAGTTAGCTTCATTCTTCAAATGAAGAAACTGTTGAACATAGTATTAGTCAAGCAGGAATAAGGTTAGAAGCCAAGTTTTCCTCCCACCCTGTAGCTGTGTTTTATCCCTGACTTACTATAAGAGCTTATACAGTTGCAAAATCTTTTTTAAAAATTAGAGCCAAGAAGTATTTAAAATATATTGCGATATATAAAATATACTTGTAAAATACAGTTGTCACTGTATTTGAAATGTCCATGAAGATGCAATTAAAGTATAAGTTCATTGGATTTCCAAAAAATGAAATCTACATGTAACTTTATAGTAACACACAGTTTGGTGAACTTTTTCAAGTGCCCTTGTGTTGAGCTGTCAGGTTGTTTCCGACTATGCAGGGTGCTACGCAAGTAAAGAAGAGAGCCTGCAGTCAGCCTGGGGTTCAGATCCCAGCCCACCCTGCTGCTCTGGGTCACAGATTTCCCCTCACCAAAATGTATATAAAGTACCTACTTCGTTGAATAACTGTGTACCAAAAATGAATATGTATAAAGTTATCACAATGTTGGGCAGAAAGTAGAGTCCAATAAGTGCTGTTAATTTTATTAGACGCTGTTTTTATAGCATGCTTACAACAGGAAAACAAAGTGAAAAATGTGAATATTCAATAGTTAAATGATTAGTTGAAGTGCGGTGCATTCATGCAATTGGTTTTTGTGCAGGTATTAAAGAAGCGGGAAATTTAGCAGTATGTAAAAATGCTCAAGATGGAACTGGGTGCTGTGGCACAGTGGGTTAAGCTTCTACTTGGGATATCTCTATCCATATCAGAGTGCCAGTTTGAGAGTCTGGAGACTCCGCATCTGATTCACCTCTTTGATAATGTTTTGAGGAAGGCAAAGATGATGCCCCAAGCGCTTGAGCCCCTGTCAACCACTGGGGGTTCTGGAATTCTGGGCTTCTGGCTTCCACCTGACTTAGTCTGGCAGTTGTGGTCAAATGTAAAGCATCTCTCCCACTCACTGTCACTCTTGCAAATAGATCTATAGAAGTTCAAGGTCTAGGAGACACAAAATTTTATCTTGGAAAAATATGAACATATATGTGTGTGATCATATAAATATGTGTGTGGTTATATGGATTTTTAAACCCCGAAGATGTACACACAAGCCTGTTAGCTGTGGCTATCTGTTGTGACTTTAATCCTTCTCCCTTCAGATTTTTTTGGTGGGGGAGGGGCATCTATTTCTGCACTATACACCATGCTAACCACTAACCACATATAGCTACTTAGCTTTAAATTAAGAAAGACTAACTTGCCTTCAAAAGCCCGTTCCCCTGTTGATGAGTAGAGGCTAGGAAGCCTAGGGGATAGAAGCCGACTGGGTGACAGGCACCAAGCACAGTTGGTGTTCCGCAGTGCAGTGCAGGCTGACGCAGTGTGTGTGCACTAGCTCATTAGATAGTCAGTGGAGAACTTCAGGAACTCAGAGGCACCAAACATAAACCCTGAGGAGTTGGAAATTCTAATCCCCTTGAAGTGATGAACACACATTATCTACATAAATTGAAATATCACATTGTACTCCATTAATGTGTGTAATTATCATGTGTCTATTATTAACTAATACATAAACTTGTAAAATGAATGAAAGATGAAAACCATTTCCTCACCCTGCCCCATTTCAGATGCTCAGCAGCCACGAGTAGTCCTTAGTCACTTACACGTTGCACAGCACTGCCTTGGAGCGCTCCCCTGAATGTGGTCAGTTCTGTTGGACATGCTGGGCTGGAGCCCTGCAGGAGAAGGGTGGGCAGCACGCAGCCCCCTCTGCCATCTCCAGTTTTCCATTTGCATCTGCTTTCTCCTCCTCCACGAGGCTTTCCCTCTTGTCTTCTGATATAGTTATCACAGGAGGTGACAAAGCGAGGATTACCTCATTATTGCTGCAATGCTTCTGGTCCTGAGAAGTTCCTTCCTTGATCCTATTATGAGCAGATCCCTCCGACTTAATAAACTCATGGAGTCCTCTCTGTCTCTGTCTCTCATAGGAGGTACAGTTCGAGCCGGAACATTTCCACAACACGATCGTGTGTGAGAAGCCCAACAACCACCTCAACAAATTTAAGGGCTACATGTAAGTCTGCATTGGCCCTGTGCCACTGGGAAGTACCACCTCTAGGATTGGGGAAAAACTTTCTTGAAATGACCAAGCAACACGCAGAAGTTCCTGTGGGAGGTTTTGTTTTTTATCATATAAAAAAGGACTAGGGACAGCCAAGTTGAGCTTTTTATTTTCCTGAGTTAGTCATCTGTCAGGGGTGAGATCTGTCAGGAATGAAACTCACTAGTGCCTTTTATAGAACTTTGGTAAAAGAACATCAAAAATCAAGATCATGCCCTGATTCAGGGGAAGCAAGTGTGGTTTGATTGAGATAGTGTTTCCTAAATGTATGTGTGTGTCATTGTACTGTGTGTAGTATATGTGTTGTGTGTGTGTGGTGTGTTGTATGTGGTGAATGTGTAATGTGTGTTGAGTGTATGGTGTGTGTGGTATGTGGTGTGTGTGTTGTGTGTGTGTGGTGTGTGTGTTGCCATGTTGGTAAGAACAGAAGGCCTTAGGAGTCAGACTTGATTTGAATTGGAGTTATTCTAATTACCAGCTGTGTGAGCTTGGGTAAGGTATGAAACTCTCTGGGCCTTGTTTTGCACAGCTTTGAATTAAAGACTGCTCCCTCATAAAACTTTTCTAAGAATTTAGTTCTTTTTTTCATAAGCAAAAGCCGTTGGCACAGCAACAGGAAAAGTCGGTTAGTAATGGCTGCTCCTGATGCAATGTTTGTGATTCTTACTCCTCACTGTGGTTTGCCCTAAAAACATGAATATACTTCTGCTTCTGTGTTGGACTTCTGGTGTTCTTGCCCAAGTGAGAGCAGTGGTAACAGAGGCATATGAACCCAGCGCTACAAAAACATTTAGACTCTCCCCAGCACATCTGTACTCTTCACCGCCACCTAAGGGAGCAAATACTAGGGACCCTGGTTTTCAGATAAGAAATGGGATCATCTGTCCTGAAAACAGGACTCACCCAAAATCAAACAACAGGGACAAAACAAAGCCAGGATTCCTGAATGTCAATCTTTTTAAAAACTGTATGTATATGTTTGAAAGGCAGAGTTGGAGGAAGGAGGGAGGGAGGGAGACAGATACACACACACACACACACACACACACACACAATGAGAATCTTCCATCTGCTAATCTAATCTCCAAATGACTGCAATGTCTGGAGCTGGGTCAGTCCAAAGCCAGGAGTCAGGAACTTCTGGGACTCCCATGGAGGTTCAGGGGCCCAAAGACTTGGGCCATCTGCTGCTGCTTTCCCAGACTCATTAATTAACAAGGAACTGGATCAGGAGTGGAGCAGCTAGGACTTGAGCTGGCATCCACATAGGATGTTGGAACTACTGGCAGCGCCTTTACCTGCCGTACCAGAGCACTGCCCACTCAATGTGGGTATGTTGACACCAACAACAGTGTTTTCTGTTGCTGCACATTACAGAGCTCAGCTGAGCCATGGCAACTGTTCTGGCAGCAGGACCTGGAGTGAGGCTCCACAAGACAGCTCTCGGGCCATGGAGAATGTCATAAGGACAAATTCAGAAAAGCAAAAAGTAAGAACAATACAGGAGAAGCGGTAGCTCTTAAAGGCAAATTATTTTCAAAATGCGCAGGAAAAGCAGCTGCGCACAGGCAGAAAAGAGCAAGGGAGAAAAAGGACTTTGTGGCAGGCATCTGGTCAGGGAAAACTTGCCTGCTCTTCTGGGCCGGAACCAGGTAACTGACCCAGACACTGCTGTAAGAGGCTGGCTTCATGAGCAGCCTGAACATGCTGCTTGTCAGCAGAAGGGCGCCTGCATAGTCGCTACGGTCTTATCCAGGGAGCATTGACAGTGTCACCTGGACAGAGGAGTGCTGCCAGCATCTCTGGAGATGCCAGGGCCTCTGAGCACCCGGCATCCTCCAGCACCACAGAGGTTTTCCCAGCCCCTAATGGTGCCAAGATAGAGGAGAGCTTCTCCAGGGTCAGACCTTGTAAGCGAGAGCACTATGTGGGTCAGGGCTAGGAGACGGCTCATCCTCTTCTGTCCGTTGGCAGACAGACATGAAGGCTGAGAGAAGTAGAGGTCTCTATTGTGTATTACCACCTCAGAGCAGCCTAGAAACAATCCTTAAACCGCAAGCTACTAACAGTAACGCATGATGGATTTGTTAGCCCAGTAACTCAACCCTTACCACCCCCTTCTTGACAAAGGAGAGAGTGCAATGGTGGATCTTAAATTTCAGTCATTCCTAGATGACCTTGTATGATCTTCATAATATCCATTTAAAATTATTTTTATCCACTTGATTGTCTTTGGTTTAACTTTTTTTCTTAAATGTATTTCAGAAAACGTCTGTGAGTTGCCCTATAGCAAACTAGGACCACCTGCCATGCATGAACAGTCAAACTAAGGTTTATCATTATGTTCCAACCACTATTATCGGCCATGGCCGCCTCTGTGTCAGGGGGCATGATTAGCAGTACACGGGCAGGAAATGAGGACACCTTGCCTGTAGGCTCCCCAGAGCTCAAACTGGAAATGACTCTCCGACTCAGCCTACATTCATCACAGGGTAGTACTTGGGGGACACTCAGGGAACCAGAGTCACAGTGGGGTTGATGTCAGTGACCTGGATTCCCACGTCCTCAGGTGTCCCAGCTACTAGACATGTGTGACCTTGGAGAAACTGGAGCCGCAGCTGTCTCGCAAGTAAGGATAATCACTCCACTGAGATCTCAAAGCTGTGAAGAATCAAAGAAGGGACCCTGTCAGTCCAGCTAGTTGGTTAACACAGTGAGGAACTAGTCACGTTAAAAGACACAATGAGAGGACCTGTTAAGATGATGTAGGGGCTAAATCCTTGCCTTGCAACTGTTGAGGTCCTATATAAGTGCCAGTTCATGTCTCACCTGCACCACTTCCCATCCAGCTTCTTGCTCATGGCCTGGAAGGGCAGTGGAGGATGACCCAAAACCTTGGACCCTACACCCATGTGGGAGACCCAGAAGAAGCTCCTGGCTTCGGATCAGGTTTGCTTGGCCATTGCCGCCACTTGGGGAGTGAATCAGTGGACGAAAGATCTTTCTATATTTCCTTCTCTCTGTAAATGTGACTTTGCAACAAAATATAAGTAAACATGTATCCTCGAAGAATTTAGCTCTTTTCCTGAGTAGTGCTGCTCCCCAGCAGCTGTGTGTGAAATGGGTCTGAGAATACCACCTAAAGGAACCCAGTCCTCAGGAAGCCAGAAGCCAGCTTCCCTACACATTCCCCTGAAAGCAGCCGGGATGTGGAAACTGCAGCCAAAGCTGTCTGGGTAAATGAGGATTTCTTAGGGGTGGACAGCTCCCTCCTAATGAGCCAGCCAATGAACTTGAAATACTTGAAGACAAAGGAGGCTACATTTCCTGTTAGCCTCACTTTTCTGAAAAAGAAGGTTGTGAAGGTCAGCTCAACCCTTCCAAGGTTGTATGACATCAACCAGGGCCGCCTAATCACCCCTGTCTATGTCATTCTTCCTCCCCAGGGAGTACCCCGACAAGACCAGGACTGGCTTTGGCAGCGAGTGTCTTCTGCTTCGAGGCTGCACCATCAGAAACACCGAGGTGGCTGTTGGCATTGTCATCTATACAGGTCATTGTCCCCCCCCCCCACGGTGTCTCTGTCCTGACTTCGCCCTTTCCTCCCTGTGTTATGGCCTCCTGCCCATCTCTTTCAGACAGTGGGGACTTGTGAGAGGGCAGAGGGATGGAGTCCTGTGACTTACCATTTCTTATCCATACAACGGGGGCTGCAGACCCCAGCTGCCCACTCAGGCCTCAGCTGTGTAAGGAGAATCCGAGTGCAGCTCATGCCTCTGTGTGAGGGGGGAGGGAATCAGCACACCCCGTGGTATTGAGGTACCCGCCACAGGCCGGCTAAGGAATGTCCCCGAACCAGGAGACTAGTTTAACCCAACAGCTTCACCTTGTGTGTCTCGACTCCCTCGTTTGTACAATGGGAAGAATATTTGTAACTGTTTCATGGAGAATTTTTGAGGCTCTAATAAGATGACGCAAGGAAGGCACCCAGCACCATCTATAGCAGAGTGGGTTTTGATGGTTCTAGTAGGTGTTTTGGCAACTGTGCTTTTATTATCTCTATTCACTTAAATCTCCTCCTGTAAAGACCTGTTTTCACTTTCTGCTTTGATCCTGCCTCCCCCCCCCCCCAATGAAAAATAGATAACTTTCTCACAACAGGAGCCAGAATCTTGTAGGGCAACTTGGTGGCTGCCATACCCTTGGTGCCTAATGCCTGGCAGTTGAGAGGGACTCAGTAACACCTGTTGACCCTAGGGTCACTGAGGGCATCTTGTACACCGTCTCTGGGTGTGTAGACCTTCACTGGAAGACTGCAGGATAGGTTTCCTGCCAATCTGCCATTCACTGCAACACTTAAGGAATTTGGCAGGAGGTGTTAGTTGATTTGGGTCCAAGCAGAACTACACTTTTTATGGACAATAAGAGACACTTAAATATCAAGCTGTCTTAGGTTCACTTTTTAGAGTCATCAAAGAAAAAAGCAAGTCTTTTAATAATAATGCCACAGTCTAGCTACTTTTCCCTAACTGTGGGGAGGGGATTGTGTCTGTCAGGTGATTTCATTCGTGGGTCTTGAGCAATGGAGTTCAAAGCCATCTGGCTGTTTAGTACCAGAACTCTGTGGCAGTGTGCTCACCAAAGGAAAAAACCACCCACATAGATTTAAAGTTTTGCCTCTGTGTCCAAGTAAGTTGAAAACCCCAAGTAAGTTCCGGGAGCGACACAGGAGGGGACAGATGTGGAGAACGTGTTCGTGGTGGCCCTGAAGAGACCAGCTGCCTGAAGAAAAGGCTGCATGCATTTTCCATTCTGCATGTCCCTGACCAGGCTGGTTAAATGGTTAATGCTAAGGGCACTAATAATTCATGCCTTACAGGGTGATAAAGTGAAAGCATCAGTCAGAACTTGGAATGAAGTAGCCTTTCCAAAACAGAACAGTGGACAAAAATGATGCTAGTGATGGTAAGGCTGTTACCCAGGGCCAGAGTTCTCAGCCTGCCTGAGCCTGTTTAATCTCTGGCAGGGCTGCACTGAAGGGTGTTCAGCAGCATCTTTGGTCTCTACGTGTTGGATATGGTTTTCCACACCTTTGGGATAGCCAACATTTCTCGAAAGATCATTAAGAGAACTCTGAGGAGCAAACATCTCTCTTGGTTTAAAACAGTTAGCCTCTCTCTAATGATACTACCTACCAGTGGTCACAAAGGATGACCTCCAAGCCAAAGGCCTGCAAAGAACCAGTAGAACTTCCCAAAAGGAAGAAATCCAGTATGGCATCTGTCCTTCTCAGAGCAAGCATTTATTGAGCTGCTGTTACATACCAGGGACTAATTTAAGTAGTTGGCAAAGGTTGAGTCACTCTCCTGCACCCCAACACACACACAACCATGATCTCCCATTTTTACCAATGAATAGTTAAGGAATAAAAGGATTCATTTTTCCAAGGTTGCGTTTTTTTTGAAATCAGCTCTCTCTGATCCAAGGTCAAGCAGCAGCAGTGAACTGTCTGGTTGTACGGCCCATTTTCTAACTACTTATACTTCTTGCTGTTGAACTCAACTGTTATCAAAAGGGCAGAGGAACCCCAGATGGCAAATAGCAAGTGGCTGAAGGAGTGGAACCAAGACCCCTTAGTATGGGGTTTGGGGGATTTCGAGGGCAGCAGAAAGTCTGCAGCTCCATCAATTGATTGGCCTGTGCTCACCGTGCTGCCCCACCCCCATCAACTGCGCAGACTTGAGTTGATTTAACATGCCTAGAGTTTGTTCGCTCCCACTGTTTTGTTGCTGCTTTAAAACCACAAGGCAAATAACTAATCAGCATTAAAGCCATTTGCTGCTGGAGCTGATATATCGGTTTTCTTTATTTTTGTAGGGGAAATCTGTGACTGGCATTTTTTAATGGCGCTGTACAGCATGATAATTAAAATGCAGGAGTCCCGGAGGAGAGCCCGTGCCTGAGGACATAAGTCTCTGTCAGACTGCTAGCACTCAGACCTCCGGCCCTGGCTTCCGGCTGCAAGGCTGAGAGTCATTTATCCTCTCGGTTGGTGTAGGTCTCTGGCAAACTCTAGTCTGCAGTTTTCTCAACTGGAAGAGTGGGTGGTGAGAAGAGACTGATAGTTTTCAAACTTTGAACAACCTTTGGTCCCTTCTATGGTTGCAGAGGCAGCATCAACATATTAGGCACAGCCAATAAAGTAAAGATGGAAACTACTCACCCGTGCACTATCCTACCACAGGGCCTTTGCACATATTACTCCCCCAGCCTAGATCTCTCTTCTTTCTCTCTTCAGGATTCTGAAACGTTCCTTCCTCTGAGAACTTTTTACTAGCTACACTCCCTAACTCTACATCTTATCTACCTTAGCTCATCTATTTATTTTCTGGCTTGTGAGACTTATTGATAACTAGGCCTATTCATTTCCTGTGCACCCTCAGCAGAGTGGAAATTCTTAGCCTTCCCGTTATTAACCACTAGCTCGTAATGGCCAGAAAAATGCATTTGTACAAATGGGAAAGGGATGGCCCTTCCTCCAGCCCACTTCCTTTAATGAGCGAGAAATGTGTCCTGGTGAACTGACACATCTAGCTACACAGTGAGGGGTCCTCCTGTGCCAGGCAGCCCTGTTCGTGGGGTACTCAGTGAAGACCTGACAAATCCCATCAGGCAACATGAGCTGCTCCCATAGCCCTCCTGAGGCTGATTCAGCGTAGAGGGTGAAGCCTGATTTTCATCCTCAGCTCCGGTAAGAAGAGCCAAGGCTATGGCCCAGGACCTCGGGGCCTGATTTTCTCCTTTCCTCTTCCAAGGCCACGAGACAAAAGCCCTGCTGAACAACAGCGGCCCCCGGTACAAGCGCAGCAAGATTGAGCGGCGTATAAACGTAGACATCTTCTTCTGTATTGGCCTTCTCTTTGTCATGTGCCTCATCGGAGCTGTCGGTATGGAATGTTCTGGAAAGAACAACAGAGTGATCTTCTCTTGGGTGGAGGGCAAATCCTGTTCTTACCTTGAGTGTCAGTTTCCTTACCTACAAAATAGGACTCTCCTGCCAACTTGAATGAGATGCCATTGGAATGAAAAGATAAGTGAAGTCCTCCCCAAAGTGACATGTGCTCTTTAAACATCACAAATATCATCTACAATATGTTATTTTTTTTTCCGAAAAAAAATACTCCCTGAACCCTAAAACTTTCTCAGTGGGAGAGGAGTACAAGATGAACCAGCCACAGGACTGCTGTTCATAGTCTAGCAAGAAGCAGTCAAACCTATAAGTAGAATCAGTACTACAGTGGCCCCCGGGAGAGGCCTGAACGCACATGTTGTCTTAGCTCCCTATCGTTACTATTTAGGGTTAAGCCCATATTTGGGATCAAAGCAACACAAACTTTTTTTTCTGTGCAGTTCTGCAGGTTTCCACATGCAAAGTCACTTTCCCTGTGGTTCAAATCAAGGTTTTAGCAGGTCTGGCTGTTTCCAGAGGCTTGCAGGAGAAGTACTGTTCCTCTTCAGCCTCTAGTGGATGCCTGCATTGCTTGGCTTATGGCCCCTTTCCCATCTTCCAACCGCAACACTCCAATTTCTGCTCATATTTCCTTAGCCTTGTATGTAGCCGTCTGCTCCCCTACCTTTGTTTGGTTTAAAAAAAAAAAAGCATACACACAGACAGCCCTGCTGTTTTTGTCACTGATCCAGGACATTTTCCACATCTCAAGATCCATGACCTCATCACCCCTGCAAAGTCCCTTTTTCCATGTATGATGCGTTTTCACAGGGCCTTGATGTAAGTGTGTGTCTCAGGTAGGAATTGGGCTATTCAACCCAGCACTAATGTCGCAGGACATTAGGGAGAGAACTCTTTCTTGAAGAAGTAGCTGCTTCCCATAGGCAGTATGCATTTTCCAGGGGAGCTAGGGGACAGAAGCAGATGTAGAGGCAGGAAGAGGGAAGACACGTTTAGCTCCAGGCAATTGTGAAGGGGGAAGGATGACCATTTTATGCAGGGGAGTGACTGGCTGTGTGGTGTGCCAAAAGCAGAGGGCAGAATGAACACTTAGGCAGAACTGAGCATCCAGTGAGTCGTGCACTTGCTGACTGTGACTTCCCATGGGAGGCAAAGAAGGGTGGTATCTGGAGCCATCTGAGAGAGGTGCCCTTGCTGGAGCCCTTGCCCGCCTAGGATGGCTACGGAAATGTTAAGAGAGAGCAGATAACACAGGAGAATGCCACTGTGACTGCTAAGCACAAACAACAACGGCAGGATTTGCTCTGCCTTGCTTCCAAGGCAGAAGCACACTGTCCTGAAAAGAGTGTGCACAAGTGAACACATTCCTGGCGTTCAGAAAGGCTCCACATGCTGAAGCTGATGACAGGTAGCCTTGGGGTGGTGGCCTGCAGTGTTCAATGAATATGCTTCGAATGTGAGGACGCCTGGGGAGGCAGGAAGGGGGCAACTTAGCAAAACAGTCACCCTACTGCATCCCCTGCAGCACCCCAGCCAGGGGCCTGCTTTTCTGCCCTCAGAGAGGCTGCAGGAGCTGTCGTCTTGACCTTCGAGCAGCTTTTTTCAGGGTTTGCTAGAGGCAAGAGGATATTTGAGATCTTCACACTGGGTCTTCAGCAAAAGGAAATAAATGATTAAAAGACAACAGCAAGATAAGGTGTGAGCGGGCCAAGGTCAGCTTGGCAGATTCCCCAGAATAATCAAAAAAGAAAGAAAGTTAATGGAGAGGGGAAGAATTCTATTATGTCTGAGTGCAGCCACTCATAAAGCCCTCGAAACTTTGAGTGCCTAAGGAAAGTGCAGCATGGGGCAGGCGTAAGTTCCTGAATGAGCATCTCAGTCCTTGAGTACGGGTTTACTGTACTTTCAGGAAGCTGATGTTTCTTCTTTGCCCAGAATGCCCTCTCCTGGTCTTCCTGCTCACCCAACATCTGCCAGGGCTCCAGAACTACTCAGATCCTCCTCCTCTCTGGAGCCTTCCCTGGCTTTTTCCTGTACTCTCATCTTGCTCCTCTGCAGGCCGCTGGCTCTTAGTATAAGGATGCGTGTTTGGGCCTTTGTCATTTTCTCCCTCCCTTGACCTTCAGATACTCTCATGGCTGTAAGTTTCCCTCTTCCTGCCACATACATTTGGCCCAACCTCCTGGGTGTAGAAGAGCCATTGGGCAGGGATGTGTTCCTTGTGCCTGCTAATTGCTTTAGTTCCTACATGGCAACTGAACATTCTATCCATTGGGTTATGTTAGTCTCACAATAATCCCTTAGCGAAGATACTGTCCCTAATTAACAGGTGGGGATACCAAAAGTCAGTGAGCTCTAGAGCAAGTACTAGCTACACTTCACCTCACAGTGTCTTCAGTTAGGGCTGGTGTTGCCCCTGTGCACGTGAGAAGACAGCCGGGACTGCATCAAGTGCTGCTCACTCTCATGGCCTTCTGGGCTCTGGCACAGCACTGCTCATGCACTGTGCAGTGTGCCCCTGTGTGTTCAGCTCCTCAGCTTGGTAAGGAGCTCCTCAAAGATGAGAATGAAGACTGACTGCTTGAATTAACAAGTGTTCCAAAAATGCAGGGACAAGTGGGTCAACAGGAGATGGGAGACTACAGGTCAGGAAGAATGGAGATTAGGAAATGGGTCTGTTGAGATTGCCCAACCATTTACTTTCTGCTGCTGCTGAAAAGAATGCAAGCCCCTTTGTCTCTTTCCAAACCCTGGGTACTAGGCGTGTGCAACAATATAAGCAATCCCCTTGCTAATCTATGGTAAAACATACAGAATGACTTTCAAGGGGTTGCAGTGTAGGGTGCATGAAGGACCACTTTAGAACTAAACCCACAGTTATGCCCTGTAGAATACAGATGGGCCCCTCCAAAGCCCAGCATTTCCAGGAATGGGTCCTGGGCGGTATAATGGACCAGTTGTAGGACTGATTGCAAATTCCTCCTTCTCCTCGGCTTTGCCTCCTCTTAGGTTACAGTCTCTGGAATGGAACCTTTGAAGAACATCCTCCCTTTGATGTGCCGGATGCCAGTGGCAGCTACCTGTCCCCAGCCCTGGGGGGCTTCTACATGTTCCTCACCATGATCATTCTACTCCAGGTAGGAAGGTCTCCCTAGCCAGAGGCCAGGAAGATCTATCTCTAGAATTTAGGAAAATAGAGAAAATCAGTGCTGGCCTCAGCAAAGACCTCCCTGGACCAAGAGGAGGAAGAAATGGCCATGGCTTTCCTGTAGTTTTCTGTAAAGATTTTTTTCCCCCATTGGAAAGCCAGAGTTTACAGAGAAAAGGAGAGACAGAAAGATCTTCCAAGTGCTGATTCATCCCCCACCAACAGACAAAGCTGAACCAATGCTACTTGAAGCCAGGAGCAAAGAACTTCTTCCAGATCTCCCACACTAGTGCAGGTCCCAAGTCCTTTATTGCTTTCCGAGGTCATAAGTAGGGAGCTAGATAGGAAGTGGAGTAGCCAGGACACAAACCAGCACCCATATGTAATTCCAGCACTTGTTGGGGGAGGATTAACCAATTGAGTCATTGCACCAAGCTCCCTCCTATAGATTTTTTTTTTCTTTTTTAATCTTGTAGATTTTTAAAAGGATTCATGTTGTGGGTAATGTCAGGCCCAACCTTGTGTGGTGGATGGGACCTCGCCCGTCAGATAATGAGTAGAGCAAAATACTTATCAGCTTTCTGATTTGAGCCTAAGTTTACAGCAATAACAGGCATGTCTAACCTTTTGCCAGGATTACAAAACATAAAGCATCAATGACCAAAGATAAAAAAAAGTAGCATAGAGTTGCTGAGAACACTCAAGTCCCAAGCAATAGGAAAGAAACCACACAGGTTGATGTTTTTGCACTTGATAGAAATGGACGAGAATGAGCCATGTAGGGAAGGAAAAAGCAAATAAAGAACACCTACTAAACGTGAGGCAATGATGGACAAAAAAATGATAAAAAAAAAAAAACAACAACTTGATACTCTGTAGGAAATTCCAGTCAGCCAAAGGATATAAGAAATTGGAGTTTTGCTTTGACAAAACTCCACTTGGGTTGAATTTTCGGGTCGATCTTGAGGCAGTTTTATTGTGTTCTTATTGGTAAAACATTTTCAGTGACTCATTCATCCAACATAGTATTTCTTTCAGAATGTGAACCTTGGCTTCCTAACCACCCAAAGTGAAGTCCAAGTCCTTCCATGGGCCAACCAGGCCCAAGGTGATCTGGGCCTTGACCTTCTCCCTGATTTGGGCTGTTCCCTCTTTGTCCCATATTCACTCACATACAAGGTCCTGCTCCCTGTTATTCCGTAAGCAATGGAGCCTTCCCTACTTCCCCCGCCTCAGCCTGGCCTTTCCCTCTGTCTCCCATGACAATCTCATCCCACACACCCTCTTTTCTTCATGTCTCTGCTCAAAGGTCAGGCTTTCTATGATTGCCTCCCTGCTATCTCACTCCACCTTCTTCGCTTGTTTCTTGTTCCTAAGACTTATCACCCTTTGATAAATATTTGCTTGCTGTTGACTGTCACTGGAATGTAAGTTCTTCAAGATCTGGGGATATTGCTGATTTTTTTTCCCTTCTAAGACCGTTTATGGTACTTAGAAGATAGATGTGAGGGAGCTTCAAAAAGTTCATGAGAAAGTGGAATTAAAAGATAATGTGAGTCTTCCACAAATTTTCTGAAACTACTTCACCTTAAGGATGGACTGGAAAATAATTAAGATGGGTCCTAGTGAGGGTGGGTGGTAGCCCTCGGGAGGAACAGAGATCTCAGGGTACTCTGCTGCTAAACCTCCATCACTTACTTCCAGCACATTCATTAAACAGCCAGTAGTGAGTGTCTACCTCCTTTTCAGGATCCTCAAAGAATTGCTAGGGAGACATGAAATCACTGATCTTTGTTTTTCCTGAGAAAGGCCATCCTAATGAGCTATCCTCTGCTTGGCAGTCAGTGCAATTGCTGTCCCAGTGTGAGGGGCCTGGAGTGAGGAAACCACTTGTCTCTGCACTGCTCTTCCCTCAGGTGCTGATCCCCATCTCGTTGTACGTGTCCATTGAGCTGGTGAAGATCGGGCAAGTGTTCTTCCTACATAATGACGTTGACCTGTGCGATGAAGAGGCAGGTTGGCCCATTCAGTGCCGAGCCCTCAACATCACAGAGGACCTGGGCCAGATCCAGTATATCTTCTCTGACAAGACGGGGACCCTGACGGAGAATAAGATGGTGTTCCGGCGTTGCTCCATCATGGGCAACGAGTACTGTCACCAAGAAAACGGTAGGAAGATACCCAGGAGCCTCTAGCCTCTTCCTCAAGGGAAAGACCAGGCTCCCCACAGAGGCCCTGGGGCATTTGGCAGCTTGCAGCTTGCCAAATGGTCTTTCATTTCATAGATCAGTACTACACTTACTACTTGTAATGTTTCATTTGGTAGCCCTCTAGTTGATTTTCGCCTGGTACCATTTACAGCACAGGACTTTCAACTGTCAAGGATGGATAAAGGAAGTAGTTGCATTGTCAAGGATTTATTTCTCAAATGACTTACTCTCCCTAACATGTGAGCATTAATGTAGATCTGCACTTACATGAAGTGCACAAGTGAGCTGATGAGACACATCCAGAAATGTCTTCCCTGCTAACTAATTTTCCCTGGTGCAAACTTTTGATTTAGGAAGTGGAACTGTAAGTTGCCTGGGCTGTTATGTAATATGGAATGAAGGTGGCCTATAGAGCTGATCCAGTTCCCTCAGCTACCCCTCATGTGCACACACACACACACACACACACACACACACAAAATTTTCAAAGAAAACAACATTCTTTCGGGTGTGAGGAATGGAGAAAGGAAGAACTATGATAAGCAAATCCATCCCTCCTAGCCATGGTGATTGATTATGTGGGAGCTTTTTAATAATATTAACAGCCACCATTAGTTAGAGTAAGCTAGTCATTGTAATACCTTATATTATTAAGTTTTTAAAAACAACCTTTCAAGTTAGTTACTTTTCGAAATCTTCTAATTGAAGCAATAGAAATACAGGCTAAGTCAATGCTCGGTTGTATAACCAGCAAGCAGCAGAGCCAATAATGGAACCTGTGGCATTTCATGCTATTCCTCTTTCTCCAACCTTGCTAGCCCAATGAGAAGTTTTTCAGAGCAGCGTGGGATTTTTCTCCGTTTCCACTCCCAGCCCTAAATTCTAGGCTGTCTCCAAGTAGGGCCCAACCCAGGGGTGGCTGGCGCAATAACAAGTCTGCTTTCTTGCAGCCAAACGACTGGAGACTCCGAAAGAGCTGGACTCAGACAGTGAGGAATGGGCCCAGTACAACTGCCTGCGTCTCCCAGCCAGGTGGGCCCAGGTTCCAGCAACAGTGAGAAGTCAAGGAGGTTCACAGCCACTGAGGAGGAGCCAGAGCGCACGGGTACCCATCCAGGGCCACACCCGACAAAAGTCCGTGGGGAACTGTGAAACTTCACAACCTCCTGTAGCCTTCAGCAGCTCCATAGTAAGTTCCTACCTTTTCGCTTCTGAATTTCAAGTGACCTAGGGTAGGGGAAAAAATGATGGAGAACTCTGGAATGTGAAACAGAAGAGCTTTTAAAAAGGCTAGTATGTAAACCCTACAGAGCTCTCACAATGGCAACATATAGAGTTAGATGAAGTGTGCACATGTCTTTTGTTAACTTATGTAATTCTTGTTATCTTGAAATGGTCAGTATTTAGAAATCAGGACATCTTATAGGACCATACACATTTCTCTTTTTGAAAATATAGCTGGGCAAATTGTCCAGGTTGAGCTGGCATTTCCCTATAGCAGAAATGGGCTCCACTGAAGAAATCAACTCCCCCAAGACTGGGCATGCAGTCCCAGTCCCCTCCGTCACAGCCCCCTCCCTGTCTGAGCTGAGAGCCAGCAGCATGCTCATTATGCATGTTTTTCTAATTAGAGACTTCAGAGGAACTAGAAATATTTGTTATACCCATGTTTCTATAAAGTAAAAAAAAAAAAAAAAAAAAAAAAAAGATAAGCCTGCAAGGCTTCCTGTGTTTGAAGAAAAAGGATAAAATACACTTTTCAATGGAAATCAAAAATAAATCTTAAATGGTTAGAAAGCAGAAAATACCAGTCAGAATTGCCCAGCGTACTTCATTCCCTGAAGTCAACTAACTGGTCCCACAGGCATGTGTGTTGGCATCTTGAATCCAGGGGTTTCTGCGTATGGTCCCTGTCTGTCTGGTGCATGAAGGCAGCCAGCAGTAAACTTCAGGGAGGGCAGTGAGCGCCTCCCCCAAGATTATACGGCCTTCCTCAGTGAAGGCCTGAACTGGGCCTTCTGACACCTGTCATGGTCTTCATGCCTGTACTCTATCCAGAGAACATAAAAACACATCATCTGGAATCTGGAATCTACCACTTTCGCAGAAAAGAACAAAGAGGTTCCAGCTCTCTTTTGTCTTGTCTTGTCTTGTCTTCTATTCTTTATCTTTATTTTTTAAGGCTGAGAAACAGAGACAAACAGATGTCTCATCCATTGGTCCACTCAGTCCTCTCGATCTGGCTGCAGGTGGGTGGCAGGCACCTGTATACTTGAGTCATCGCCTTGTGCTTAGCAGGCCACATGTTAGTAAGAAACTACAACCAGAAGTGGAGTTAGGCACAGAGATACTCCAAACTTGGGATCTATTTCCTTTCAGGCTTCTGTTCCCCCACTACCCTGAATAAGCACATGTAACTACATGTACTGGACATTTTCTGCACTCGCAGTGTGTATTAATAGTAGATTCGAGATTTTTTTTTTCACCTAATATCAAAAGCACTTTCATTTGCTATCTGGTGTTCATAAACCAGGACCATGTTTTCTGATTGTCTGAGTTGTTACTCATCTACCTTTGGGTGAGCAGGAAGTTCATCTGTTAAGTTGTTGTCATGCTCAGTAGTGCATTAGCCAGCTAAAAGTAGAACAGTGCGTGAGGACACAGGATCCTGGACCCTCATCAACATCCATGAGAAACCATCCATAGATGCCTTTGGGGAGAACTTACGTGAGTTGTTTCCTTTCGTAGTTTTCCAAGTGATACAACAGCAGGACACATATGTGATCAAATCTTCCTCTAATTTAATCCTGCTTTTTAATGGAAGGCCCTCCCCTAGCTCTTTATTTAAATACTTTTTATGATAAAATTCAATAAATTGTCCTAGGTATTAGAGTCTATGTCTCTTTCGGCACCTTCCAGTTCTAAATACCGTGAACATCCCACATGCCTGAAAATCTCTCTCCCAGAACACCAGGGAGAGAGAAAAGGAAGCTACCCTATGTGGCTCTCAGCTGGGGCATACTCGTCACCACCCCTTGTCCTTGCTCAGTCTGACCAACCTCAATGGTCCAGAAAAACTGCAGCCCCAAGCCAGGCCATGTGACTTCCCCACAATGCCGCTGACTGGTTATCAGTGGGAGGGACACGCACACACCCAGAGCTGTCTCTAGATTCTGAACTCTGCTGAACCCAAGCTGGCAGTTGCAATGGCAAGTTTTCACTAAATCCACTCTGGAGCAATAAGGAAATTGACACTGTGTGGGCAGGTGGAGATGATGACGTGTTCTCTTTATGAGCAGTGTATTGCTGTATAATCAGGTCAGTTAAAAAAAGTGTGGGGTTAATGGGGTAAAGGTATGTTTGGAGAGTTGTCTGAGAGGGCACTGCAGTGAGATTCAGGAAATGCAGGTTCAGGTTGTAATTCTGGCACTGGCTTGCCTGGAAGTCTTGAAGAATTCATTAAACCTTTCGTTTTTCCTCACCATTCTCACCAGGGTGTCCTACAAGTCAAATTCCAGGTTTGTGTCTTACCACTGAGATTCCTTCCAGGGAAGTATTAGCACAGTTCAGGTCTTACCTTCCCTGTGTATCAGCTCTGTGACCGCAGGCAACCTCCTGAGCTGGGCACCCAAAGTCCCCATCATCCAGATGAGGATGATGGTTGCAGCCTGGGGGGTTATTTGGAGGACTGACTGCTTTAAATCCCATGTCTTAGAGATCGATAACGAGTGGAGATTTTGAATGATCTTGGTAAAGGGAAGCTGTTCTCCCTGGGCTGATGATCCATATCTAATGTCATAAGAGGAAGTAGGGAGTTATGATAGACTATAGCGGCTGAACTCCTTGCTAAGATTTTGTTATAGTTGCTCAAGTCAGGAAAGGGTCCAGAGCCTTCATTTCTGATGATTCTTGTAAGCGGTCAGTATTGAAATCTGCTCTACACAGAACATTGTCCCACCCCAGTTGAGTCTATAATTAATGTAAATAGTCCCCTTCCATAGCTTTGGAGGTGTTGGCAGAAGGCGGGGGCAGTGGAGAGATGTGTGTTCCTTTAAAAGATTCTCTCTCAAACCATAAAATATCTCCAGCTGGGGTCACATCGTTGATTCAGTGCCCAGAGAGCTTCTGAGGGAGTCCCAGGTTGGTTTATCATGCCCAGCATGCTTGGCAGGCCCTCTGAACTTGCCCTTCTTCCTTCCACCTGCCCACACTCCTCCCTCCACCTGCTGATTTGGCACCTGGACTGGGCTGATGATCTATACAACTGCCTGTTGACAACCTTCACCTTGTGCGCTTGGTCAGCGCTTGTTCCTGAACCACACTCTCAACCTCACCAAGGATGCCAGATGGAATCATAACATTCCACCACAATTTAAAGAAGCTAGTTGTTGATTTCTTTGGAATAGGAAGCCAAAAATGTAACAAGAATCACAGTGTCAACAACAAGCAAACCTGGAACTTCTGCTTGCACTACAAAAACAAGGAAGCATCAGTCATGATCACTTGATTGCTATAAAAGCTGTGATTTTAAGGTGTGGATAATATACTTGCAAAAAGGATGAGAGCTGAGCCAAGGTATAATAGTCCTGGCAGATGGAAAATGAAGTTTCTTTTTTCTCTCGTGGTCTGTAAGCAGCCAAGATTCCAGAAGAGAGTCTTTGCTCCAAAGTGCCGCTTGGACAGCAGTTCCCAGAACCAGCAGACCAAAGAATATCTTGCTAATCATAAAATTTGCATTGGGGCAGCTCGATCTCTGCAAAATGTATCATCACTCCCCTCTGCAGGGATGCCTTTCCCTCCTCCAGAGAGACTGCTTAGAGAGGAAGGAAGGGACTATCACTGGCCCTTGGCCTCCCCTCCCTGACCTTGGCATGCTTTTCTTACTCTGGGAGAGATTTATGCAGCACTTTGTCACTCCGGATTGGTCGGTCAGCCCACATGCACACACTCCCACTGGAGGGTTAGGTGTGAGTCCTGGTATAAGCAGCCAAGTAGACAAAATCCTTCTGGAGATGATGTGATTCCACAGGCCTGGAGCAGATACAGCTTGTCTCAACTGCGCTTCCCTTGGTCCCCTGGCTCCTGTTCGCCAGAGGTGGCAGCATCTGGAAGACACCCTTCTGACTTGGTCAATGAGTGGGTTTTTTTCCCTTGGGCTTGTGTCTTGCTTAGGGAAATTTTGCCCTAATGATCTATGTGTTTCTATTCATGTGTAGATTTGCTAGCACTGCGTTTTCCTGGATCTTTGTCCAAACCAAACGTCATCAAAACCACAATTCAGCCAAAGCAAAAACATCACTGCCCTGAACAGAACTGCAGCCTCCATCTCCTCAACCAGGAAAGGCTGCTTCCCTGATAATACGCCAACTATAGGGTTAGGCCTCTAATCAGAACCACACGGGAGGTGATGGAAGGCAGGGGGTCTCTCCTTTCTCTGTTCCTCAACACCCCAGAGCTGTTGTGACAGAAATTTCCTGTGCATCCTTCCCAGAAGTGTTTTACCCGTATGTTAGCATGCAAATGTGTCATTTCCATTAACACACCCTTTACCCAGATGAAAGATTACATATACAGTTTTGAACTTCATTTTGTAACGTAATGAGTGTCAGGGAATATTATCTGTAGAGTAACAAGAGCTGCCTCCTCCTCTTCAGTGACTGCTTGAATGCCATGTGGGTTGGTTGAGCCATCATCTGTCAATACAGGAATGTCATTTTCTCTGCAGTTTTGACTGTGAGAGCGTAGTTACTAAGTTGGTGAGAATAGTGTGTGCATTTTTAATTTTGATTGATTCATCTCAAGAGGTTGAGTAGCTGCAAATTGAAGCATCTGTTTCCTTGCAGGGTGAGTGTATGTGTTTCTTTAGAGTAGCCTTTCATTTGTTCAGTTAGTGAACATCATTTACTCTCACATATACTGTGCTAGACTCTCGGAATATGAATCTAATGGGGATTGCATTTTTGGGAGCTTATAACCCAATGAAAGAGCACAAAGGATACCAATGAGTGTAAGGTGGAGCTCTGTGCTGGAAATGTGGGTGCAAATGTCTAGTGAGATCCCAGAAGACTTGCAGCTACATTGCCCTGGGGTGTCAAATGGACTTCCTAGAAGGGTCAGTGTGTGAGTCATTTTCAAAAATATGACAAGTTAAGCAGAGGCATAAGAAGAGCATCCAGTGGGGAAGCACAGCATGTTGTAGGAGGAGACTTTCTATGCAGGTGCAATGGAGAATGGGCTCTTGAGTGTACCTGGAATGAAATGTACAAGAGAGAAAGAGAGGCAGGAGATGGAGTCATAGGAGGAGCCATGTCACATCCCTCTCTTCCTGGCCTAGGCATGACGTTTCTGTCTGTTCCTGCCATTGGCTCTGCACATTTCTGTCGGGACAGATTGTTGCTACACAAGGATCACCATGCAGATGCCTAGGGCCTCACCCTAGACCAGCTGCATTTTAATAAGATCCCCTGTTGATCTGCGTGCACATTCAACTGTGGGAATTGCTGCCACGGCATTTAAAAGTTCAGGCAAAATTGAATTCAAGTACCAGCACATTGGACTTCAGTAAGCTTCATTCGGTTCATAATTAAAATAGAAGAACAATGACTATTTCAATATAGTTATGATTATTAGATGAAGCACATGAAAGCACTTAACAAATGTTTCAATAGGAGTAGGACTCTTAAGGAGAATCATACGGGCTCAGAGATCACTCTTCTCACACAGGGTTTGTGTGAATTGAATACAGGCTGTAATAGAAATCCAGCCAGTGGACTGCCTGCCTACCACAAGGCTCTAATCTGAGGAACTGGTGATCCCACAATTTTGTGTTTCTTTCCTTTCAGAAAAATCAAGTAACTGGATGGCCAGCAGTGGGTCAGGGTACTACTTTTGTCCTATGTGCTTAAAGTTTCAAGTTTCTACAGGAAACCAGTGGGCTGGATCAAAAGGAACCCGGAAGAACTTTGTCCTGTGGGGGCAGGTTATGGTGCAACTGGAGAAATTACCACCTGCTGCTTGCACCTGCAGGGTGAGACTGCGGGCAGTGCCGCAGAGAGGCAAGCCTCTGCCAAGGGGACATTCCCATCATATTCCTTCTGTATGATTTGGTAGAAATGTGTTAAACAGTAATTTTGCTAAGACATGCCTTAAGTTCATCAGTGGTGATACAATGTAGAATCCTGGAAAAGAAATTGTCAACAAGGCTGTGGAATGCCTGAAATGTGTGCACAGAGACATGTCAGAGACAGTCTGGGCCCTCACGGCATATGCAGACTGCAGGGCAACTGGACCTGAGACATATACCTGTGAAGTCATTTTAACTGTGTCTCCATTTGCACATATATACTGCATGGATTGCGTCAGTGTAATACGTAGTGTAAGGCTGGGAGTCAGGCAGTACAGAAGTGTCCTTGATCTGGCCTCATGTCCATGAACCAAACTATCAGCTCTGCTGCCTGCTCTCTGACACTTGGTGTCATGAGCAGGAAATATGGGGTTGGACTTTGGTGGCCTCCAGGTTTGTTCCCTAAGTGTGGATGTCTATAATAAGATTTCATCCCATTCATAAACTCTCTACCTTGCACATACACGCACCCAGAGGAAGCCAATTTTCTGAAACATTCCCCCCAAAGTCCCTTTTATAACCTTGTGAACTTATCTCAGAGCTTTCAGGATGCCATGTACAAGCTTACCCATTGTGTTTGGGATGTCAGGCTCTCAAGACACTGTCACCAAGGCACTTCATGCTCGTGGCATGACAAGAGCAGGAATTGCAGAGTCAGTGTCAACTGAAGGAATCCTCACTTTGTGACCTTGACCATGGTATTTAACTTTTCTGGACATCAGTTTCCTTATCCAAAACAGAGTTGGACAAGGGGATAATGTTGCTATAGGAAGGCATAGAGATGGCGGATGTCCTCAGAACACAGGAAATAATTTGTGAAGGGAGGCTCTCATTACTATTCCAAGAAACAGGTTCAGAACCCCTGGAGGGGTGTTGGTGAACTGGTAACAGGCACTGGATGGGCACTAAGACTTGGTTAAAAGCATTTCCAGGAGAGCATGAATAAGCTGCTAGGAGCCCAGGAGACCCCTCTCTGTTTCTGGTTTCACAATGACTCACTGGTGAGTTCGGTCACAGCAGTCATTCCCACTGGTATCAGTTAAGTTGGGATTGGTTTAGGACAAGCTGTAGCACTGTGAGCTCCTGTTGTGAAGTTGGCAGCGGCAGAGACAGAGGAGAACGTCAGCACCCTTCCCAGACTTGCGGAAAATAATGGGATCACGTGACATGGGTGATTCAGCACCGCTTACGGAGCAAAGGAAGGAAATTCAGGTTGGATGCAATTTACCAGCATTCTTTTTGAGAAGTACAAGAGTGCTTCCAAAGTTCACAGGAAAATTGAATTTTGAAATTCATATATACAGACAATCTTCAAAATATTCATGGAAAAAAATGTTGACCATGAAAAAATATATATAACTTTCAAAAAAGTTTTGTATCATGGTAAGCTTTCAATTTTATTTCCCCACAAACTTTTCTTCTGGACAAAGTTGAGTGTGAGTTCCTGAAGAAGCTCCATTGCAGGGTAGCATTCTTGAAGAGTTTTCTAGCGAGTGTGTCTGGTCTGGGTTTCCTCCCATGTGTCTCATCTGTAGCAGCAGGCCTTGGAGGACAGAATAAGGCTTCCAGGGTCTTTGTATTCAGCAGTCAGAGAAAACACAGTTGGAGGACATTTTTCTGTGCAACTTTCTTTTCCATTTGTATTTTACTTGAAAGAGACAATGACAAATTTTCAGACTGATTCACAGACACGTTCCCCAAGCAGGCATGTTGCTCGCATGGGTGGTGGGCCCCCAAGTGCTTGAGTCATCCCTGACTGCCTCGCAAAGGTGTTCATTAGCAGAAAGCCAGAATTGGGAACAGAAGCAGGCCTTGTACCTAGGCACCCCTATAGGAAACGCAGGCGGCCCAATAAGCATCTCGGCTGAATCAAAGGCCGATCCAACGCTGCTGTGTTGTTTTCCTTTTTTCCACTCTCAACTTGGGCTCTGATTTGCCAAAGTCCCCCAGTCCTCAGTCCTCACCCTGTACAAATCAATCACAACAGCTTCAGTTGGCCGTTTTCAGACCTTAGCTCTCTCCTAAATTTTAACTTGGCTGTGAACCCTGAATGTTGACAGAAGTGATCTTATATGGAAGCTTCATCTAAGGGACTGTTACCTAATCTCCAGAGAGATGAAGCATGGATATGAGAAAAGTTGATTGAAAAGAGATCACATCACTGTGACAGCAGGGTGACAGGCAAATTGAAGACCATGAAATTGCCACAACTACGTCCACTCCAGTCACTTCTGGGTTCTTCAAGCTCTTACCTCCCAGGAGAAGCAAGGATAGCATCAAATCTCAGGAGTAACAATGACAGGGCCAAGACAAGAAGAAATAGCTACATAGATCAGTCTGTAGTAGATTCCATATGATTTAGTGGCAACTTCTTAAAAGATGTTAAAACTTCTAAGTCTTGTATCAGAGCCAACCTGTGGTGAAAGAAAGAAACAGAAAGGTTGAGAAAGAGGGAAAAGTAGCCTACACATCTTGTCTGCTTTTCCATGAAAAATCGAGGAGATTTGGCAAACTGGACCACCAACTTGGGCATTTTATAAGGCGGAGGAGTTACCTCCCAGCAGGTAGGGCAGGGTTTCCCAGATCTCCCAGTTCCCATTATCTCATAAGGTCCTCACTTGTGATTTGGTTCTGTTCTTGTATCCACTCCACATGCCTGCTTCCTGGGGACATTCTGAAAACAAGAATATGCTCTTAGGGCTCCAAAGATGGAGTTCATGTGAGCTGGATAAGATGTCATGGACACCTGTGGTGGCTTTGGTTACTGAAGTCTGGATTATTTTTTAAAGATTTATTTATTTTTATTGAAAAGGAAGATATACAGAGAGGAGGAGAGACAGAGAGGAAGATCTTCTGTCCGATGGTTCATTCCCCAAGCATCCACAAAGGCAGGAGCTGAGCCAATCTGAAGCCAGGAGCCTCTTCCAAGTCTCCCACGCGGGTGCAGGGTCCCAAGGTTTTGGGCCGTCCTCGACTGCTTTCCCAGGCCACAAGCAGGGAGCTGGATGGCAAGTGGAGCTGCTGGGATTAGAACCAGCGCCCATATGGGATGCCAGTGCATTCAAGTTGAGGACCTTAATCACTACGCTATCACAGGGAAACCTGAAGTCTGGATTGGAGCTTTGTAGACTAGAGGGGATTTTTCTCTCCAAGGTGGGGCGACCATATACCCAGAAGATGCAGACTCCCAAGCTGTGTTGGGGGGTTCAAAATGAGAAATCATGGAAGTCAAAACCAAAAATGTATGCTGTGGAAAAATCTGGCTGCCAGGTAAATTGTGCCAGGAACAGAGATGTGACAGAGGTATTTTGAGGTCAAGAATATCATGTGGCCTGGCACAATGGTTCAGCAGCTAAGTCTTTACCTTGTATGTGCCAGGATCACATATGGGTACCAATTTGTGTCTTGGCTGCTCCATTTCCCATCTTAGCTCCCTGCTTGTGGCCTGGGAAAGCAGTTGAGGACGGCCCAAAGCCTTGGGACCCTGCACCCATGCGGAAGATCCAAAAGCAGCTCCTAGCTCCTTACTTCAGATTGGTTCAACTCTGGCTATTGCAGGCACTTGGGGAGTAAACCAGTGGATGGAAGATCTTTCTCTTCTTTCTGTGAATCTACAGTTCAAAGAAAACGAATAATGTAAGAAAAAAACACCATGAGAACATGTGCTGTTAGGAAGACTGTAAGGGCAACACACACACACACATACACACACCAGGTTAGAAGGAAAGGAGGTGAGTGGCAACCACATCGATTTTCAGCAGGGGTTGGGACTCTGGCCCACAGCCAGATAAGGCCCATGAAATTGTTGAGTCTGGCCCTGCCAAGTCAACTGCAGGTGAGATTCAAAATTCATTGAATCTCTAACGGACTTGATTCTTAGGTTTAGAAGTTTGTGTGCCCCACTAACGATGTCATAAATATCCAAATGGCCTTTGGCCCAGGTAAACATCCCCATCACTGCTTTGGAGGCTGATGGAGTGTCAGCTAGGTGGCAGCAGGAGTGTGTGAATGTGGCTGGCAACAGCAGAAATGGGCAGAGAGAGGGAGTTTCTGGGAGGGAAGAACTGCTTATACATACTTTAGGGTCAAGTAAGAAGAATCACTCAAACAAGAGTTGACCATAAATAGACCTGTGCATGAAACCTCATGGATGTAAGACTGCAGTGAAGATGGGGCCATCCCATGCCAGACATGCAGACAGTGCGGGGAGGGCCTTCCTTTACCATCCTTTCAGAGTCTCATTCAGCCCTTTATTTTTCAGGAGAAAGACGTGACTCCAGATAAACACTTACTCACCAAGGTGCGAGATGCTGCCCTCTGGCTGGAGACCTTGTCCGACAGCAGACCCGCCCAGCCCTCCTTTGTGAGCACCTCTTCCATTTCTGACTTCTTCCTTGCCCTAACTATCTGCAACTCCGTCATGGTGTCCACGACCACGGAGCCCAGGCAGAGGGTAAGGATCAGTGATGATTTAGTGGGGAGAGAAGTGTGGTATAAAGAAAAAGAGAAGGCGGCATAGGGGGTGAGGGGAGAAGCCAGACTGGGGAGAGCTGACATCTGGGTCCCGCCGCAGTCTTACTGCTGTATCGCTCTGAGATCTGGTGTACATCTCCTATCCTTTCTGGAGCTGTGTGCTCTATTAGCAATGTCCTTGGATTTAGGAAGAGAAGAAATGGTGATCCTGAAAGCTTGAGAATCCTCTCTGTATGATTTTGTGCTAGCGCCGAACAATGCCTTACAGGTCTCTTCTACAGGGGATAAAGAATAATTAACGTGATGTGTGATGTTCTTCCCAGGAAGGTAATGCAGTCTGATGGTCATTACATAAAGTTACACTTTGAACTCTGTTCAGGCGAGATTTATCTTCAATTACCCAGACTCTGAGTTAAGCTCCCTTGTGAGTCATTGATGAGAATAATTAGGTGGTATAACTTGTGGCTACAAAACCTAGGAAAAAAAGATTTGCTAAATACAGAATCAAAACCTTCGCTTCATTATTCCCAAATTCAAGCCACCCTGAAAAGTCACTTGAGCCACTGCAAAGTCAGCAAGGTTTCAAAAGTTTTCAGGAAGAATCAAGAAGCAGGAGAATTATATGACATTATTTTTGAGTGACAGGGAAGTACCATGTGGGAAAGACAGCATCCAGCTGGGGATGTCCAAGCACGCGCAGGGACTTGGCTGGCTAATGGGTCAACAGCCCCGACACTAGAGTCAGGCCGACCCAGATCTGAATCCCAGTTCTTCTGCCTACATAGTAAGTCATCATGGCTCATTTTTTTAGCCATTATACCTCAGTTTCCTCATTGAGAAGTCAGCTTGGTAATAACATCCCATATGCTTGGTGGGAGGAAAAAAATGAGATACTGTGCACAAAGCTAAAGCAGATAGTCATAGTAGGACTTGGGAAAGGATAGCTCTTACCGTGATGTCTGGCCTGGATTTGTTTTTTTCTGCTTTTTGTTTGTTTGTTTGTTTGTTCGTTTTGTGTTTTTTTTGTTTGTTTGTTTTTTTGCCTTTGCTTATGGTCAAAGAGGGATGAGCCACAGGTGGGGGATAATGAACACAGAGTGTCAGAGCCAGGGGAAAACTCTGACCTTACTCCCTCACTGTGTGAGTAAGTAAACTGAGGCCTGTGGAGGACAGACTTCATCCATTGTGATAGGAGGCCCCAAGAATCCACTCACTACAAAATCCCCTTCCTGTTCTGCTTAGGATAGCTTGACATTGTTCCCTAGATTGGAAGTCACGCTCTGCCTTCTTGCCTTCACCGCTAGGTCACCATCGCTCCCTCAAGCAAGGCTCTGGGCATGTCCCTGGAGAAGATTCAGCAACTGTTCCAGAGACTGAAGCTGTTGAGCCTCAGCCAGTCACTCTCATCCACCGCACCCTCCGACACAGACCTGGGGGAGAGTTTGGGAGCCAACGTGCCCACCACTGACTCAGATGAGAGAGACGATGCCTCTGTGTGCAATGGAGGTTACTCCACTGATGGCGGCTACAGGAGCAGCACCTGGGAGCACAGTGACAATCTGGGGTCCGGGTCAGCCACCTCAATGGAGGAGATGTCGGAGGCACCAGCCCTAGGCCTGGCCAAGCCCGAGTTGTGTTACGAGGCAGAGAGCCCTGACGAGGCAGCCCTCGTGCACGCTGCCTGTGCCTACAGCTTCACCCTGGTGTCTCGGACACCCGAGCAGGTGACCGTGCGTCTGCCCCAGGGCACCTGCCTCACTTTCGACATCCTCTGCACTCTGGGCTTCGACTCAGTCAGGAAGCGAATGTCTGTGGTGGTGAGGAACCCATTAACCAGAGAGATTGTCGTGTACACGAAGGGCGCTGACTCGGTCATCATGGACCTGCTGGAAGACCCGGCCCATGGTGAGTGCTGTGTCGCACCAGAACTCCAAGAATAGGGGAGGGGGCTGCGTGGTGGCGGAGGTGGTGCAGATGGTAGCGAGGAACTTCCATGCAGCAGTTCCCAGCTGAAGCACAGGCCCCCAAAAGGCTCCCCGCAAAGCAAGATGCTGAAAACATGCTCCATTGGACAACTCCTTGAACTGGAGGACCACAGAGCCCATGAACACGTTGAAGATACTGTGGGGTCTTGTAGTTGAGAAATCTCTTTAACTGTCTTTATCCCAGTTTCCAAATGCATTTTTTCTTGCACTGGAACATCCACTTTCATCCCCCTGGAGCACACCACAGTCCTAACTCCTCAGAGTGGTGCAAATCGAACTCATGCTAGCCAGAGAAGTGACTGGGGAGGGAGGAGATGGCAATCCATTGTCAAATCCCTGGCCCGTGTGTCTGAGATCCCAAGTCAGAGTTCTCTTCCTGTTGCCAGAATTTTGTGCTGGGCTCAGCGCCCTCTGGGAAGCCTCAGGTGTCTCTCTTTATCATCCTTTCCCTCCGCCTCCCCCAGACAGATTTTTCATACACTTCGCAGCAAGCCAGAAAAATGTCCCCGAGTCCCTACATATCAATGTCCAATTTTGGAGCAGCCTGAATTAGTGTGCAGTCGCATCCCGACTGCTAACAAGGAGGAGACAGTTCTGGGGCTATGATTCTCCCAGGATAGCAAAGCCCAGCCAAGCTTTTGAATTGCCAGGCAGCCCTGTGCCTCCTGCATTATCAGCGATGGATCAGGGCCAAGAGGTTCATGGGGATTGATTAGTGTTTAGAGTGGGAAAGGAGCTAATTACTTCTCTTCAACCCCAGACTCTGGCAGACAAGTGAATCCCTATTTCTGAGTCAAGGGAGATGTGGTACTCCACCCCCACCCCCACCCCCCGCATCAGAGATGCTGCCCCCTCAAAAAAAATGCACCATATGCCTACACAATGCAAATGTAAGAATTGAGAAGCACAACTTTGAACGGGAAAGAAAAAATAACTTCATGTGTAATATATGTATGGTATTGGAATATGCAGTTTGACTCCGGGGTTCCTGGCAGCCTAAGTAAAAATGTCAACTCAAAGGCTCACAAATGGAAAACAAAAGGATGTAAGCTGAGAAACCAGTGTCTTTGAAAAGCAAATGTTGTAAACAGTGCAGCACACAGAGACTGTGCCTTAGGCACTGGCAAACGAAAGGAACCGAACAAAGAGAAAATGATGTCTGAATTTTTGTATTATTACAGCCTTAAAGCAGTATCATGGATAAAATTTGAGGCTTGCTAGAGTTTCTTAGACTTTTCCCACTGTCAAGAATTGCATTTTGGGGTGGCATTGCAGTATAGCTCATTAAGCTGCCACCTTGTGATGACAGCAATCCCATATGAGCACTGGTTCGAATCCTGGCTGCTCTACTTGCAAATCAGCCTGGGAAAGCAGCGGAAGATGGCTCAAATAGGGCTCCTGCCAGCCTTGTGGGGGACCCAAATGGAGTTCAGCTCTTCGGCTTTGGCATGGCCAAGCCCTGGCTTTTGCAGCCATTGCAGGAGTAAATCAGCATATGGTTCACGCGCGCTCTCTCTGTCTCTCTTTCTTTCTCTCTCTTTATACCTGTCTCCCTTTTATCCTGCTTGTCAGATAAATCCTGAAAGACATATTTTACCTTTTGCATGACATGCAAGGATTGCATTATTGTTTTCACTACTTAGGATCTCTAAAAATCCTTTATTAACTTGAAAGACAGAGTGAACCTAAGGCAGAGATGCAAGAGCTTCTACCTGCTGGTGGTCCATTCATGAGCTGCCTGCAACAGCCAGGCCAAAACCAGAAGCCATAAAGCCAATTCTAGTCTCCCATGTGGGTGTCAGGGACTTAACTACGTGAACTATCACCTGCTGTCACCTAGGGTGTGCACTACAGGAAGCTGCCATCAAGAGTAGGAGCCAGGGATTGAACGCAGGCCTGTGTTGAATGGTGTCTTAACCAGAGATGTGATGCCTCAAGCACCATGCCGAATGCTCACGCTCAGAAAAATCTTGATGTCACCCCGGAAAAGAAAGATGCTGAAATCTTTCCTAAGTTCAGCTTTATAAGAAGTCTTTGCAGAAAATGCTGAAGAAAACTGCACTGAACTTTTTATTGTACTAAAATGAATTTATCTTTCAGTTTCATTTTTTCATGAGCTCTTTGAAGTATGCTTGCTTGAAGTGCTTCCGTTGATAAGCGATGTCTGACAGCTTAGATACAGGAAGCGATGATGGCATCAGTCCTGCCAGACACCAGCTAACCCAGACTTAAAAATTCCTATTATCTGATAGATAAAAGTACTGTTATTTCAAGAGAAGATGACAGAGTATTTTGGAAAGGAATTTACTATGGAGACCTTCACAAAGGGGATTATGAAAGCTAAATTGAAATATTTTTCTCACTAGATTTACAGAAAAATGCAAAAAATTATTTTCCGAAACCCATGTCTTTTTAAAGGAAGCCTAACTTTGCTAATGAGATCCATCCTTGTAGCTGTCTTGGGGCTTAGCTTGTTACCAGAATGAAAGTGAATGACAGGGAGGATGATGGAGAGTCTCCAACTTGGAGGGTAGCTGTCAAAGGCCGGCTAAGTTGGCCTTGCAGAAAACACCTAAGGAAACGGTAACAGGCTCCGGATTCAGCAGGGCCCTGAACATGTGCAAATTCCCTGTGGGATTCTGACGCAGGCAGTTGGTGGGGCACAATACCCGAGCCACCTCTGTGCCTCACTTAGCATGTTTCTCAGCTACGCTTCTCAGAAGAAGCAGATGGAAGACAGTTTGAAAATTCCTGGAGTTATCATCTTCCAGGACAGGCTGACAGCCAGGAGAGCTGTAAGGGGAGGCCTACTCGAAAGCATTCAGAGTCAAGGGGAAATGGGGATCGCTGGGCATGTGTACCTGGCCTCACGGGCAACAATGACTATTTGGCAGGGAGTGATGCTGATGTGGAAAATAAGCTGAAGAAGATCCGAGCTCGGACCCAAAGGCATCTAGACCTGTATGCGAGAGACGGCCTGCGCACATTGTGCATTGCCAAAAAGGTAAGGGCGAGTCCCCTGGAAGTGCTCAGGGTCACTCCCCGCCACACCCTGACAAGAACACAACAGCTTCCTGCTTCATTTTAGGTTTTCTAAGCCCTTTATTGTTGGTTATGTTGATATCATCAGGATTGATCTGTGCTGATTTGCCACAAAAACCCATGCATTAGACACTCGTACTGGGATAGAAATGTGAACAGCAGGGTCCCATGTCAGTGTGGTTTGTGATTGCCTGTTTTCATTGTAGATGTAATCCATAGCTCATAAAATAATGATGTAAGTTTGCCTTCAAAGTGGTCTTTTCCATGTTAGGTTTTGTGTCTAGAATTAAATGGGAGAAGGAAGATTTTGTGCTTCACATCATCATGTAGATTTTGGTTTCTTTTGAAAATGTTGTGAACTGAGTGTCTGTTCTTGAGTGGCAGCCATCAGGCCTAGTCAGGTAGTTCCTGAGACTTTGGGAGAGGGAGACCTTCGGCTCCATCATGCGGTGGGCTGCCATCCCTCCAGCTGCCTATGCCAACCTGTGGCTCAGCTGTAGCCATGGGGACCGCCCACATGGTCTACATGTGTTGATCTTTGCAACCCCTACAAGGAGTATAGGAAGGCACTTGAGACCTAGGAGTGGTGCTTTGGTAGGGCTGTGTTTCTAGCTATCTAAAAGATTCCCCGGGTCCCTTTATCACTTTTCTAGTGTTCAGTGAAGCTAGCAATCAATCACATCGCTTTAAAGCCAGACCCACCTGAGGACTGTCCCAACTGCACCACTTTTATATGTGCGACCTATAGCAAGCTTATTCATCTAAGTGTTATGTGTGAAGTGGTGCTAATGTGAGACTGACTTTTGTCCTAGCAGTTAAAAGGCCAACTGGGATGCTCCTATCCCACAGCAAAGTGCCTGGGTTTTGATTCCAGGTCAGTGTTTCATTCCTGCCTCTTGATGTGAGCTGTTGGCTCTTCCCTCACTCATGAGTAGATAGGCATTTAATGCCTGGCTTCCAGCTTCATCGCGGCCCAGCCCACTTCTGCCTGTTACAGAATTTTGATGAGTGAATCAGAGAGTGGGAGCAGGCTGTATCTCTGTCTCTTAATTAAGGATGTTAAGTAAAATGTCAGTGTCTTTCACAAGAAGCAGGATGGGGGGAGCTAATGCTGCCTACCTCATACAGTTTTAGAGAGATGGAAGTTACCTAAGATAGCCTATATCAAGTGCTTGGGACAGTGTTGAGAGCTTACTGTGCCCAATGATGATGCCCTCACCACGTGCTATTTTCCACTGAAGTTATTTGTGTATATTTGCCTTCCCCTAATAGACTGTGTATTTCTCCAAAGCCAAAGGCCTCCGCAGAGGGCTGTGCAGAGAATTCTAGAAGTAGGCGACACTTCTGACAACCGAGTTGTTCAACAGAGGAGCCTAAAAGTGCTGTGAGGTTCCAAGGGAGGAAAAGATGGTCTGTAGTTGGTTTTTGCCAGTTAGTGGGCATCTCCAAGTGCCTGATAACAGGCCAGGGGAGTGTTCCTTAGTCAATAAAAGATGTGGCTACTGCTTTCTTTTCTGATTTCCTTCCAAACCCCTCTCGGCCTTGCGCCCCATCCTTCTTTCAAGTCATGTACTGAATACCAGTTTCATTATGTGGCACGGGTTTGCATATGCTTCTCCTCAACGTCACATCCTAGCTTATGTGTCATCTTGTCATTTGTCTGCATAGCAAAAACCAAGCGGCATGCCTCCAAATTATTTCCTTAGTCTTCTGTTGTACTCCACGACCTTTTCATTTTCATCAAAGCTCTCCTTGAGATCATTTACTGAAACAATATTTGTTGGTTCTGAACATCCAGCAATATTGTCTATCTTTATCATTTCTGGTGTGTTAAGTCTACATGGGACTCAACGAATATTTGGTGATAATGAAACAAGAATTAAAAACCTCATGGATTTATGCATTTTAAGAAGAAACATTGAAGAGGCTGGCATTGTGGCTCAGTGTATTAAGCCACCACCTGCAACACTGATATCCCATGTGAGAGTTTGTGCAACTCTGGCTGTTCTATTTTTGATCCAGCTCCCTGGTAATATACCTGGGAAAGCAGAGAAAGATGGCCCAAATGTGTGGGCCCCTGCCTCCCATGTAGAAGACGTTGATGTGGCTACTGTTTGTGTTCTAGTCCAGCCCCAGCCGTTTGCACAATGTAAGGAGTAAAGCAACAGATGAAAAATCTCTCTCTTTCTCTCTCTCTCTCTGTCTCTCTCTTTATTCCTTCTTCTGTCACTATGACTCTGTCTTTCAAACACATGCAAATTATAAAAGAAAGATTTAAAATATAGGAAACGCCCCATTTAATTAGTTAGTGAAGTGCAAACACTAACAGATGAAGGAGTAGGTAGGACTCCATTTGCTGGGCCACTCAACGTTACTGATGAACTTCTTCCTGTCCTGTAGGTCATAAGTGAAGAGGACTTCCAGAGATGGGCCAGTTTTCGACAGGAGGCTGAGGTCGCCCTTGACAACCGAGAAGAACTTCTAATGGAGACAGCGCAGCATTTGGAGAATCAACTCACCTTACTCGGTAGCTAAAAATAAGGCGTCATTACACGCAAAAAGGGAGTGCTGCAAGTTGGAAGGAAATTCTCAGCCCTGATTCTGAGGCTGCTAACAAATATGTCTCAATTAGCAGCCTTCCCTGGGTATCCTTCCCGGTATTTGGCATAAATGGGCAATGCCTATTCCCAACCCAAGGTTTCTGAGGATGCTCTGAGGGCATTCCTGTATTCCTTGCTGGAAGAAGCCTGGGAGTGTGGCTCTTTCTCACCTAACACATGTCTACAGGCATCCAAATGCTTGGTGGGCACCTGCTGTGTGCCGTGTAGCATGTTGGGAGCAACAGCCATAAACTTGACTTTCCAAGAATTCCAAATCTAGTGAGAAGATGGAGGATTAATTTCTACCAAGTGTGATGAAAGTAGGATGAAAGGGCAAAGGAGTTATTAATTACCCGAGGCCAGGATGGCCTAAGAGAGGGAAGGTGGAGCAGCCAGAGTCTTGCAGGTAGAGAGAAGGGCCCACATGAAGTTGCAGAGGTAAGATTCCAGGGCGGCTGTAGTCGTAGAGTTCTGCCAAGGCTGGATCGGGTTGTAGGGAGAAACAATGGGAGATGACGAAAGTCAGCAGGAATCAGATTTGGCAAGGCCATGTCAACCACACGCTAAACTTAGGGAGAGTACAAGAAGGTAGAAGCAGAGGCCAGTGTCTGTTTTACTCTGGGTTCTACTGTGTGCAAGGTGGACTGATGAGTTGGGGAAGAGATGAGAGGCACAAAGACTTGAAGAGAGGAAAAGCATTGCTGAGGATTAGTGGGAGGGAGGTTTATGAGCATTAATACAGCTCACATCTCAGAGAATGATCTAGGTTTCCCAGTGTCTGTTCAGCGTGGACTGGACGCATGGCAACAAACTTCTCTTCATCTTGGAAATGAAAGCCAAGTTCTAATCCTGTCGTGATCCTGCACCCATTCCTCACACATTGCTTGCTCCCCCAAGTCTTGGCTTCTCTTCTGAACAAATCAAACCCTTTAGACTGCCCAGCCAGACAGGGGCCCGAGCAGAAGGACTCAGGCTGTTAGGAGGTGGCAGTGCCTTGCCGTGTACAAGGTGACAATGTGATTTTTCGAGGTGGCTGGCAACATGAGAAGAGCATCTTGCTCCTCACCTTCACTTGTCTTTGCTTGTTGCCCTATAAGATTCCCTTTAAAATTGGACCTATTAAATCATTTTAAGTACCACTCCCCCCACTGCCTCACATACACACACACACACACACACAGGTCAGGCCAGTGGAAGTGATTGCATTTGTGTGTCCCCCACCAGCAGCACCAAGGCTCCTTTGGTTTCTGGGCAGTCCTGTGATCTTGCTGTGATCTGCCCTACGGTGAGAGTGTTCAGCTGGCTGGTGTGAGAACCACTTGTCAGAACCAGTCAGCTTCCTGTGGCTGGAAAAGACATTCACAGCCTTCCTGTTTCATTTTCTCTTTATTCACACAAATAAATGTGTTTTCCTCGTCCCTCTTTCTCCTGCCATCCTGTTAATATAAATGAGCCCCAGGATCTCCCAGCCGCGCTCACCCTGGAAAGGCAGGATGGGGCTCGAGTCATCACTTTCTAGGAGAGTGTGTGGACGTGAGATACAAAAGTGGCATATTTGGAAATACATGGGCTCTTTTTTCCCCCCCTCAAGGTGACTTGGAAAGCAGAGGAGAGGTCTGGGAAGAGGCTCTGGCATGGCACTAAAAAGCTTCATGCAAAATTGCCTTCATGCAAAATCTCAAAATATGAAGTGATCTTTTCAGTATGCTTTCTGTGTAACTGGTATGCCAACCTATTATCACTCTAGATTATTGAAAGAAACAAAAAGCCTTGCTCCTGCACAGAGTGAAACCGAGTGTCATTAGACTGTGGTCTGAAATGATTCCTAATTTAAATGCAGATTTGGTTTTGCTTAATCACTTTGCAACCATTCAGTATCTGGGTATATATTCTTCAGGGTTGGTACAGAGCTATTGATCATTTAAAAGGAAGCATGTTTGCTTCCTTCCAAGGATATTACCCAAAGGTGTGAGTCCATATTCATTCTGCTGGAAGCATGAATAGATTCCAGGCTGTCTACTTAGCCAGTCGTGTAGCTGCTGGGTTGGCCTGGCTCTGCGGCCCACATAGCTGTTAGCCCTGAACTTCAGCCACCTTCTTACAATCCATTCTTAGGAATGACCTTAAAACCCCAGACAGTTCAGGCCACTCTGCAACTTGACACCGTTTCAGAGCTTTCTTTGTCAGGGAATGTATTCTCCTCCCTTAAGGTCAGTGCGAAGACTCTGGATGCTGCAGTCCCTACATTTCCGTGCGCTGCCTCCCTTTCTGAGTGACCTTCCACTAAGTTCACGTGTGTCGATCCTTCTACATGGAATTCTCCTCTTCTTTCACTTCTTTGCCCTATTCTCCAGATCTGAACTTTAATGACTCCCCGGCAAGTGCCTCTCTGATCTTTCAGGGTGAGTTTTGATCTAACGGTTATATTCACATGGCACCCTCTCATCACTCAGCTCAGTTTATAAATGCTAACGGAAGACCTCTGGGTTGTAAGAGGGTAGAGATCAGTTAAATGTAGGGTGACAAGCATAGCCTAGCACATGCAGATATTAATAAACATCAGTTGGCTTCCTAGGTCTTTGAGGAAATGAGGCAGTGACTCTTTTATTGAAACATTACCTCTGGTATCTTTGATCACCCTAGGAGCCACTGGAATCGAAGACCGGCTGCAGGAGGGTGTTCCAGATACCATCGCTGCTCTGCGAGAGGCTGGGATCCAGCTCTGGGTCTTGACTGGAGATAAGCAGGAGACAGCAGTCAACGTCGCCTATTCGTGCAAGCTGTTGGACCAGACTGACACTGTTTACTCCATTAATACAGAGAGTCAGGTAAGCACTAAGAAGCAACCAGTCAGTGACTGAGCAGCACCTGGGCACCAGGCGACATCCTGATGCACACTCCAGGGAGGTGGTACATGGTGGTTCAAGTATTTGGGTCCCTGCCTTTCAAATTAGAGAGGTAGTTTCAGGCTGCTGCCTTTGGGCAAACACAGCCCTCGCTGCTGCAAACACATAGGGAAGTGAACAAGTGAATGAGAGAGATCAATTGTTCTCCCCTGTTCCAATATTTTTTAAAAAAAATAAGGGTCAAATTTCACCATCAGATTGGCTGATGGACATGGGAGATGGGCTTTGAGATGTGTACTCCAATGAAGAATCAGAATCTATGGGGGGATACTAGCACAACAGCGTAGTGGCCAAAGTCCTTGCCTTGCATGTTCCGGGATTCCATATGGGTGCTGGTTCATATCCTCACTGCTCTACTTCCTATCCAACTGCATGCTTGTGGTGTGGAAAAGCAGTCGAGAATGGCCCAAGGTCTTGGGACCCTGAGGCGACGTGGGAGACCCAGAAGATGCTCCTGGGTTAGGATTAGTTCATTTCTGGCCATTGCAGGCAATTGGGGAGTGAACCAGCAGATGGAAGATCTTTCTGTCTCTCCTTCTCTGTAAATCTGATTTTCCAATGTTAAAAACTAATAACTTTTTATAAAAAATCTATGGGAGATATTAACAAGAAAAGCATTGGGTGGCAGGGAGGTGCGTGGCAGATGGTTCAGACTTAAAACATCTCGTAGGGTAAAGGATGGAGAAGAGGGGAAGCTGTAGAACATGAAATAGCCAGAGAAGGAGCCAGGAGAGGACACTGGGGTGTCACGGTGCTCTTTCCATTTTGCTTGAGGCTGATCTAGACCCAGAATAGCAGCTTAAGGGGATTATATTACGGTTTTATTCCGTGGAGAAATTATATACAACTATTTAAAGAGAAACTATGAGAAATGCCTAAGGCCCTTTAGATGAATCAGAACCTTATGTACTTTTTCTATCAAGTGCACAGATTATACTATGATTAGATTAACCCCTAATGAATTTTCAAAGAGGAAATAATCTCAGAAAAAAAACCATTGGCTTTAATATTATGTTTAGGACAGAAAGTAATTTGCAGCTTGCTTAAATCTAGAGTTCCGTAGGAGGGATGGAGTCTGTCTGTCCTGCTTGCAGGGAAATTTAGTTTGCAGTGATCGTCTTCCTGCAGGTAGTTCTGGGAGGCAGGCCTGGGCAAGTCTGTGAGGCAGCCGGCCTGGGGGTTGAGAAGGGGTGGGGAGGGGAGTGGTCTGGGACTAGTTTCTGGAGATTGTCTTATATGCAGAGCATCCATAGGGAGCTCGAGATGTTTGCTGATTAACTAGGCAAAGCCGCTAAGGAGCAGCTGGCCACTGTGTATCTTTAAGGCAGTCACTGCTAATCCTTTCCAAAATGTCCAAGCCCTTGCAAGACATTGAGTGAATCCTCATCCCTGCCTTCATTCTTAGGTCCAGCAAAACCATTAGATGAATTCTCAAGTCCATAAACTGCGAGAAATACATTGTACATCTCAGATTTATCTAGACCTCAGTTTTATTATGACATATTTATTGTCTGTTTCCTTCTGGGATGTTTGATTTGGCCATTATACTATGAATTAATTTAGAGCAAGTGTTTCTTCGTTGTGTATCTTGCAGCAATACTCAGGGTGTGGGACCTATACAGACCTCAGTATAGCCCACCACTGGAGAGTCGATCTGTCAAGAAGATTTTAAATGGGGTAATATACTAGATAGGAACTAAAAACAACAGTTGGTATTGTTATTGTAACTAAATATATTGAAAGCTTAATGTAGTGTAAATGTCACACTTCTTGAACTTCATCTTCCTCATCTATAAAATAGGCATAAAAATATTTACATTAAAACACCTGACAGGGGTAAGCAATATCACAGAAGACACATAGTTCTTTGGCATAGTGCCTGTGTTATTTATAGCTGCAAAACAGATGACCTCAAAGCTTGGCAGTTGAAACAGCAGCGGCTTCTAAGGGTCGTGATTCTGGGGGCATCCTAGGTCTCCCACGCGGGTGCAGGGTCCCAATGCATTGGGCCGTCCTCGATTGCTTCCCCAGGCCACAAGCAGGGAGCTGGATGGGAGTGGAGCTGCCAGGATTAGAACCGGTGCCCATATGGGATCCCGGGACATTCAAGGCGAGGACTTTAGCTGCTAGGCCATGTTGCCGGGCCCCCTTTTATGGAATTCTTTTAATTGGAAAGAAGTCCCTAGGTCTAGCACGCACTCCATGAAAGGAGATTAAAACAAAGCCACAAATACCAGGAGAAGTTTAACTATATAGAAGGTTGCCCCACCACAAGATGTGGTGTAGATAGAATGCTTAATAAGTAATAAGTATTGTGGTTCTTATCAGTAGAAGTTGGAAGTAAGTGAATTCTGAGATCTAAATTTGAAGGTTGTATTTGGAATGACTTGCTACAATCATGTGTTGGAAAATTGATATATAAGTGATGCCAACTTGAATCTGTACTGAGAACCACCCTGAAGTCCTTCCCACTCACTCCTTGAACCACTCCTGCGGCCCGTTTAGGCTTGATTATATACTTATTTTTGCAATATTGCATTTAGCATCTTCTAAAGACTCAGAAATGATAAAGTGGCTTTAGAATAGTCTAGGTAAGGAAGTAAACCTGTTACTTGCAATGTTGCCAAGAATCGACATATGACCTGTTTTGGGTTGACTTAGTGATTTCATTTAAATCGTACCACTTTGATTATTATTTATATGTAGAAGGTATTTACTGTATTGTTAAGGAAAATTACATGCCTTGTGATGGATAAGAGAACATTGTAAAGTGAAGACTGGCTGAATAAAACAATGCTGTTAAAAATGAGTAACACATAGTTCACCAGAGTTTTCTCTGTGTTTATTTTTAAGTAATGGTCACACTGGTTAAAAGGATGTTAAGAATGTAAGTGGAACCAAAAATAAGATTTATCTCCGATAAAATCTAAAATATGAGAATTGGTAAAAGGAAATACCTTCCCTACCACAATACAAGGTAAATGTCTCAAAAAAATGCAGAAGTTTTTCAATCAATAAGAGACTTTCGCATCTATAATCAGCTGGTACAAATGTAGCCAGTAATTAATAACTATGGTTCTAAATTCCCTTCATAAATAGATTAATGGATAAAAGCAAGGTCGAAGTGTTTGTTGACTTAGGAAGCTAGTAATAGGAATGCTACTGCGTCGTCCAGGATGACTGTGAGTGACTCAGAATCTTGTTTCAATTTCCTCATGTCTGAAATCAATAATACACACCCAGTCAACCACACAGGAATGTTGTGAGTTGACAAAAGAAAGGCACAATAAGTTATAAGAAATACGAATCGTCATAACTGGTGTCAGTATTTTAGTATTATTTAGTAAGCCAAAATCTTGGTGACGTATTTCCTTTCCCATTGTCAAGTAGTATCTGTTATGCTGACCCCTCATTTAGTTCCAAATTAACATGTCGTTGTTGCTGTTTCAGATACTGTGGAGAAAAGTAAAAATTGCAGACTAACCCCCGAGTCATCTAGAATGGTAGAGTTTTATAAGTGTTTTACATTTACTACTCTGTTTACCTGTATTCTGTTATTATGATTGTTCATAGGAAACTTGTGAATCGATCCTCAATTGTGCACTGGAAGAGATAAAGCAATTCCAGGAGCCACAGAAGCCACACTGCACGTTCTTTGGGTTCCACCTACCGTATAAGATAGCATCAGTCCCTCCAGGAGCTGCAGTTCCAGTAGTAGGATTGGTGATTGATGGAAAGACATTGAATACCATCTTGCAGGGAAAGCTAGAGAAGAAGTTTCTGGAATTGACCCAGTACTGCCGGTCTGTGCTGTGCTGCCGCTGCACACCTCTCCAGAAGAGTATGATCGTCAAGCTGGTGCGAGACAAGTTGCGCGTCATGACTCTTTCCATAGGTAATAATGCTAGCGAGATGTGTTTGACAACTTGGCAGGGATGACGTGGTGAGAGGCCCAGACTAGAGGTGGAAGGTCAAGCACCAGAGTGAAGTTGCTTAGGCTCAGGGTTATTGTCTCAGAGAATGCAAAATGGGTGGTAACCTTGGACGTGAACAGAAGCTAACTAGAGTAGGAGTAAATCAAAGCTGAGGTTGGCTATAGAAAACGTAAGATTTAGATTGAGGTCAAAGACAACAGGAGTATTGAATGCAGAACATCACATTTCTTGGAAATGTTACTACCAGTCATAGATTATCTGAATTCTGAAATGCAGATCAATTCATCTTCAGTACCGTGCATGTATACACAATCTGTTGTATACACAAAATGTATACACAAAATGTATACACAAAATGTTGTGCTTATGGTTTTGATGATCTGCTGAGTATTGATGGCTAGAAGGAAGATTTTAAACATTAGAAGTGTCTCATGTTTCATATTATGTTATTTCCCAAATGCAAAGGCAGTACAAAGCATATCCTCAATAAATGCTGCCAAGTTCATTGATAAAGAATTGCTGAGAGAACTAAACTATAATCCTGTTGAGACAGAGACAGAAAAGCTGCATGCACTTACCATCTTCCAAGAACAAGTTTAAAAGAGCTTACGTGATTTGGTCTTAGATCCTCTAGCCACATCGCTCTTCGCCATCTTCAACTTCCCAGAAGGTGGCTTATTCCAATTGATGTAACGGCTTAGCTTCGCTTAGCTTACTCCAAAAGCCTTGTCCTATTTCAGTCCTGAGTCTTTTCATCACTGCTTTCGTCTATAAAACACTCTTTCCAATCCCTCCACGTTTTGCACTCTTCTGGGAGCTCCCATGGCACCCAGTACTCCAGAGATGTGTCATATAAAGGCGTACTAAGTGGACTATGAGCTCCTTGAGTCCGTAAAGGAACAGTGTTACTCTTGTTCCGTATTTGATCCCACAGCAAGTACATGGTGTATGTGTAGTCTCTTCCTTAGAACTTCCCTGGTTTCAAGTTATCCCTGGTCAATCAAGGCCTGAACATATTAAATGTAGTATTTCATAAAGGAATAATTCATAAGTTTTTGTTATAATATATTATGACTGGTGTATTTTTGCCAGTATTGTGCATCTTTTGCTATGGCTAATTGCAAAGTATATTTTATCATGGGAATGTATGTCATGGGAAAGGTGATATTTGTAGGGGTCAGATCTTTTTGTGTTTTGAAACATCTATTGGGAGTCTTATATCCCACTGCGTAAGGAGAGACTTGGGGACACCCTCATAGAGTGTGCTAGCCTCTCTTCTTCCCTTATGGGCAAAGAAGATTGTTTTCTCTTCTGCACATAAGAAATGTATTGCCTATTGTGAAATATTTTAACTTTTTGATAAAAAGCAGAACAGAACAAAAATAAAGAGGAGGAAGAAAGAGTGCGGGAATCAATCTTTAACAATTACATCCTACTCTTATACCCTGAATTGTCATCCTCTGCAGAAATGTAGACTCACAAAAGCTGTAGCGCAGTACTGATTCGCTGAAGTCAGAAATTGGCTCCACTCCCAAAGCAACAGAAACAAAACCAGCAGGGTGAGAAATAGCATGGTTCCATGGCTGTACTTTTCTTGGTGTGCTAAGAAAAGAGGTTAAAGGTTAGATTGGTTGTGTCATGGGCAAGACTAAAATGGTGCGTTGCTATGCCACCCAGAACAAAATAGTTGGTATAATAAAAGCTTCCTACAATAATGGAAGTGTCAAGAGTAGTGCGTGTGTTGCCAAATAATGAGATGAAGATTTACTCTCTCATGGTTCTAATTCCATATCCTGTAACATAAATTATATAAATTGAATACAGCTTATTCTGAGAAGTTGCTAGAAAAAAAAAAAGTGGGGTCAGGAAGAGGGTGAAAACAATGTGGTGTGTTACAGGGGTTGACAAACCAAGGCCCACAGCCTACTGCATTTTTTTAACAGATGCTTAGAATGGTTTTTTATGTTTCTGAACATAAACTTTGTAAAGTACTACTGGCCTTTTAGCAACAACCAGTTTTTATTTTGCTTCTTGACTCAGGAAAGCGGACCCTTGACAGAGTTGAGCTCATTGAACCCTGGTTTGACAAATACAGCTCTGGGGAAGAGTGAGGCACCTGGAGAAGGTGTCATGGCACGCAAGCATGTTCAGAGGTGTACATAGTTCCTTACACTCAGTCCTTCAAAGGAACTGCACCAGCCACATTCCAGTAGCAACAAGTGCTGGTGGTTGTTTTGGTTTTTGTTTAATTGGATTGTACAGCTTCAGAGCATTTACTTCAACACAGAAAAATGGTCTTAGTGTAAGGGAAAGATACAACAGTGAGTGTGAGATTTCTTGGCTTTTTGTTTGGTTTCCTGAATGTACTAAGCTGGGGTGGGGGAAATGATGTACCTAGCTTTTCTCTATGCAGAAGCAAAATGGAACATGGGAACATTGCACCTGGGCTTGGACACTGCTGATCTTGTGATGTGCCTATCACAACATTCTAGTTGCCATGGCCTGTGTAGTATACTGCAAGCTAGACTGAGTTAGGGAAGAGTGTTGGTTTGGAATTCAAAAGATTTGAGTTCCAATTCTCCTGTATGTGTTCACTAGCTGGATTACCCTTGGTAAATCTCTCAATTGTTTAAATTCTCTAGTTGCTCACTGGCAAGTTTATAACATTTGCAAAGGGCATTTAGGTGAGGTACCAGCATTGCCCAAGTCTCAAGCACGATTGTATCCTCAAAGCCTAATAACTTTCATGTGTGTGTCCCCTTACACAGAAAAGTTACTAATATTTGAATTTTGTTTTAAAGTAGGACTATCTGTGCAAAGAAAAAAGGTTGCTCTGAAATGAACTAGTAGAACACTGATTTCCAAAACCTATTCAGAGATAGTGCTGACAGGATTCACTGGTAGGCAGATGAGCACTTAGAAAGTGCATCCCTCATCATCTCTGTTCTTTCAGGTGATGGAGCAAATGACGTCAGCATGATTCAAGCTGCCGATATTGGAATTGGAATATCTGGGCAAGAAGGCATGCAGGTATTTTCCCTTTGCACTGTTTTTGTTTCTTTTTCATTGTGTCTTAATCCTGATTGAAGATTTAAGGAATTCTCCAGCATGTAGGAAGAACTTTTTGCTTAGTGCTTCATAGAATTGTCTTCTGAGATGCCTTCAAGTATCCTCCAACTACACAGCGCTGCTATTGAGTGTTTTAATACAAAGTGAGATCACTGGATGCCTTACTGTTTCACGGAGTGCAGAAATATCTGTAGTCTAGAATCAAATAGTGCCTAGTCATTCAGGGAGGTAGAAACCTGCGTTTGAGTCCATGTTTCCTGTGTGTGACCGCTACCCATGTAGCAAGGTGTATTGATGTTGGTAAGTAGTGAGAGAAATAAGGGCATATGAAAACATTTGTCACATGCCATTTCAGTCTTGACTAGACTGACTCATATATTGCTTGGTACACTTTCATGGTATACGCAATTTAGTCAAGATTCAGCTTAGAGGAAGCATCGTAACTTAAGCTGCTAAGTTTTCCTATTAAAAGAACCCAGCCTATTTTGTGGGCTTTAGAATTTCTAACAGTTGCATTCTCAGCACCTACATGGAACTCTTGGCATTGTCTGAATTTGTTGATGAGGATAAAAGAGTACTGATCATGAAGCCCAAGAAATAGTTCTGTGTTGCCTCTGAGTGTCATGTCCCAGCACTGTGTGAGGCATTTCACAGAGATTCCATCAGGGTGGTTAATAATCACCGTGCCCCTGTGTGCTGGGGATTGGTAATGCATTGTTTTCAGCTATGAAATCAGATTCAGGGACTTGAAATCTCCTGCTCATGATTCATAGCCACACCTATAACTGCATACACCTAGGCCTGCTGCTCTTAAGAGAGCACTGTAAAGCGTATCTCATTCTGAGTAACCTCAAGGTCAAAAGCACATTTCAGCTGCAGGTGGAGGAAGAGCTAGCAACCTTTAGCTTGAGTAAGCTGTCCCATGAGGCAGTGAAGTGTGCTGAGAGTTTGCGAAGTACCTGAGCAGAAGCTCCTGGTATCTGTTGAATTATCATATCTCCAACATGGGGCTTGACACATAGGTTATAATAATTGGTTATAGGATAACTGGGTGGAGATGAACAGACAGACTGCACCCTTTTTCTCTGTCTGTCTTCCTGGCTTTCTAGTGAGATTTGCGTTTCCTGAGAAGGTAGATTAGGGCATCAGAATGCAGAGTGACTGAGAATCAAGGGTCTTGGGGATGTTGCCAGCTATGCACTGTAATTAAGAATCACCCCCATAAGGGAATTCTGCAGGTCACAGAGCTGTGATGAAAGCTGACATCTGTCCTGTCTTCCAGGCTGTCATGTCCAGTGACTTCGCCATCTCCCGCTTCAGGTACCTCAAGAAGCTGCTGCTCGTCCACGGCCACTGGTGCTATTCACGCTTGGCCAGAATGGTGGTGTACTACTTCTATAAAAATGTGGTGAGTGGCCGTGCAGCAACAGCACTCCCTATCCTTGTAGGTCTTGCAGGTCCCGGCCTTGGGGACAGCACAGCGAATGAATCGGGCTGACCTGCATGTCTGCATGCAGAAACTGTTTCAGTAGGTCTGTGATGTTTGGTGAACAACTTAATTCTCTGGGCTTTGGTTTGTGTAACAGAAAAGGGATGATACTCTGTGTTCGTGAACCTGTAAGAAAGGGTGATACTGTATGAGAACTATTGGACAAATAGCAGGCAGGATGAGGGGTTATGAACAGGAACTCTGGACTCAGATACACTGCTGCTGCCGTAATATTTGCATATGTGGAAATATTCTGCAAAGTTCCATTTTACCATTTGTAAAGAGGAGGCAGTAATGGTACTTTGTTATATGTGAGGGATCCTTAGTCTGTGGAATTGCACATTTTGTGGGGAGAATGCATAGTTCTCCAAAAATTTCTGCATCAAATTTTTCTAATGGTTCCATCCACAGATGTCAGCAAGGAAATGGGGTCTGAATGGATGAACTCAATTCAAGGCTTCTATTTGCGTGGCAAGAAGCCAACTGTTTGGTCCCTCAGGTCTGCCTCGCAGGCTGCTGGAGTTAGGAGGTGGACAGCCAGCCTAGGTACTCCAGCAGAGGTTGGTGGGCATCTGAAATGGTGTGTAAGCAGTAGGACAAATACCCACCTCGACTTTATCTTTTGGTTATTGTTAATTACTCTTGGAAACAAGTTTCATTGGTGACATTTTTTTATTGCAAGGAAACAGATTTAATATATATTATGTTAGGCTTCCTCTCTGGACAACTGCTCCTAAGGTAGGACTGTACCCCAGGCCTGGACAGCGGGAGGTAAAGGTGTGTCACCAATGTAAGGCTTCCACCCCAGACCTGAATGTTATGGCAGCCCCAGTGGGTCTCTTTGCAGAAATTTCTTGCAGGGCAGGAGATCATCAAGATGGTGTTCTTGTCTGACTCGGGCATCTCTGGTGAGCTTTCTCTGAGCCCCCGTTTGCTCATCAACAAGAACAGGGAGGTAGGATCTCCATATGTCTATTAACATAAAAAGTATTAGAGCTCTGAAAAGTACTGTGTGCCTTCCAAACAGTGTTTTAAAGATGGTGTTGGGGCTGAGAAACAGAGTGGTGTCTGTCTTGTTAGAAGAGTCCCTGATTAACGATGGTTACAGGGTATTGCTGTTGTAAGAAAGGAAAAACAGGCTTGAGTTATGTATTCTGTAGTTTTGTGTAATCCCCAAGAGGTTCCACATACCATCTGATTGTCATTGCCCTGGTCTTTACACAAAGAACAGAGAGACACAGCAGTCAAGGGGTGCGTACAAGCTAGCATTTTATTTATCAGTTGAGTCTCTTGGTGCATTCTTCTGGTTTGGCATTGCAGCTATGGTAGTTACGCTAGCTGCGGAGTGAGACATCCTGTACAAAGGTCAATGCATGTCAGTAAACAGTATGACAAATAACATAAATGCAGTCAACTGGATGGTAATACTCTCCCACAAGTCTATGGGAACAAGTCACTGCAGTTGACTAGACATTCAGTGTGAGACTGAGAGGGTGTTTACTTCGAATGCAAAATATCCCTGCTTAATTGGGGGCGGGGGCATCCAAAGGAAGCACTCTTTTGAAAGGCACCGCCTCTTCTCAGCTTTAAATTTGAGCGGCTCCATCCTGGCACGGTTTCAAAGTGCTGATGCTGTTTCTGGTTCGATGCTCCAGCCGCTGCTGTAGATACTCATGGTCATTGACTGTTCATTTGAATTAGAAGCTAGAGAGCTGTGATGTCTTCCACATCTGAAAGAAATTTCAGAGATGATTAAAAGCCTGCCTGCTCTGAAATTTGAACATTGTGTTAACTGTGGAGTTGAACACTGGAGTTTCTTCCCAGGGGGAAGTAAATCTTAAATATGTATGTGATATGTGTTTGTTGCTTTGGATGGCCACATCCATATAAAGAGCCTTCCGTTCTAGCTCCTGTAAGTGTTGCTAATGTCATCTTGGACAACAGTAAGTAATTTTTCAAGTACTTGGGTCTCTGCTATCCTTGCAGGAGTCAGACTGAGTTCCCAGCCCTGGCTGTTATGGTCGTTTGTAGAAGTAAATAAAGTGTCATGACGTCTCAGCAGTGTGGCTGGCTCACTCACCAGGCCTGTTCTGTCTGCAGTGCTATGTCATGCTGCTCTTCTGGTATCAGTTCTTCTGTGGCTTCACTGGTTCTACTATGATCGACTACTGGCAGATGATATTTTTCAATTTGTTCTTCACCTCCTTACCCCCTCTCATGTTTGGGATCCTCGATAAAGATGTTTGTGCAGAAACATTGCTGGCATTGCCTGCGCTGTACAAGAGTGGGCAGCAGTCTGAGGTAAGTGGTGGGTGTGTGAGGGCAGTGTCAGGAGGGAGCAGTAGGGGGCTTTTTGTACATGTGCGAGGTAAGTGGTGGGTGTGTGAGGGCAGTGTCAGGAGGGAGCAGTAGGGGGCTTTTTGTACATGTGCGAGGGGGAAAGAAAGAAGAAAGAAAGAAAGAAAGAAAGAAGAAAGAAGAAAAGAAAGAAAGAAAGAAAGAAAGAAAGAAAGAAAGAAAGAAAGAAGAAAGAAAGAAAGAAAGAAAGAAAGAAAGAAAGAAAGAAAGAAGAAAGAAAGAAAGAAAGAAAGAAAGAAAGGAAAGAAAGAAAGAAAGAAAGAAAGAAAGAAAGAAAAGAAAGAAAGAAAGAGAAAGAAAGAAAGAAAGAAAGAAAGAAAGAAAGAAAGAAAGAAAGAAAGAAAGAAAGAAAGAAAGAAAGAAAGAAAAGAAAGAAAGAAAGAAAGAAAGAAAGAAAGAAAGAAAGAAAGAAAGAAAGAAAGAAAGAAAGAAAGAAAGAAAGAAAGAAAGAAAGAAAGAAAGAAGAAAGAAAGAAAGAAAGAAAGAAAGAAAGAAAGAAAGAAAAGAAAGAAAGAAAGAAAGAAAGAAAGAAAGAAAGAAAGAAAGAAAGAAAGAAAGAAAGAAAGAAAGAAAGAAAGAAAGAAAGAAAGAAAGAAAGAAAGAAAGAAAGAAAGAAAGAAAGAAAGAAAGAAAGAAGAAAGAAAGAAGAAAGAAAGAAAGAAAGAAAGAAAGAAAAGAAAGAAAGAAAGAGAAGAAAGAAAGAAAGAAAGAAAGAAAGAAAGAAAGAAAGAAAGAAGAAAGAAAGAGAAAGAAAGAAAGAAAGAAAGAAAGAAAGAAAGAAAGAAAGAAAGAAAAGAAAGAAGAAAGAATGAAAGAAAGAAAGAAAGAAAGAAAGAAAGAAAGAAGAAAGAAGAAAGAAAGAAAGAAAGAAAGAAAGAAAGAAAGAAAGAAAGAAAGAAAGAAAGAAGAAAGAAAGAAAGAAAGAAAGAAAGAAAGAAAGAAGAAAGAAAGAAAAGAAAGAAAGAAAGAAAGAAAGAAAGAAAGAAAGAAAGAAAAGAAAGAAGAAAGAAAGAAAGAAAGAAAGAAAGAAAGAAAGAAAGAAAGAAAGAAAGAAAGAAAGAAAGAAAGAAAGAAAGAAAGAAAGAAAGAAAGAAAGAAAGAAAGAAAGAAAGAAAGAAAGAAAGAAGAAAGAAGAAAGAAAGAAAGAAAGAAAGAAAGAAAGAAAGAAAGAAAGAAAGAAGAAAAGAAAGAAAGAAAGAAAGAAAGAAAGAAAGAAAGAAAGAAAGAAAGAAAGAAAGAAAGAAAGAAAGAAAGAAAGAAAGAAAGAGGGAGGAAGAGAGGAAGGAGTACATGAGGAATACATCACACTCACGGGTCCACTCACCACAAACTTCTTCTGGACCTTCTACGTGGGTGCAGCCGTGCAACGATAAAGGATTTTCTGACTGCTTCAAAGGGAGCTCTGGGAAAATGCATTTCAGTGTGCCTAGGAAAAGACAGCAAACGCAGTTTTTGGTGCTGAAGAACCCATGGTTCTGGACAGCCAGCGGGAGAACCAAGCCCAGTTCCGATCCCAACGCTGAAGGAATGAGTACGGCAACAGCCAAGTACAGGCACAAAGGGGACAAAACAGTTGCACATGTATAACTTACCCTCTTACTGCACCCCCTTCCCATAGGCATCGCAGCTTTATATATAGCGCATTGCTGAAAACATGTAGCACTTCAAAGCAGCAGTATGCCAAAAAACAAACTCAGTGGCAGGTGTTAAGCCTAGCAGTTATGATATTAATTAATATATTCCAGCCCAGGTCTTGCAGACACAGGATACAAACAGCAGCCCTGAGCCTTCCTGCTGATGCACACCTTGACAGGCAACCAGGATGGTTCACATACCTTGGGTTCTGCCACCTGGATTGGGTTCCCCAGGTCCAGGCTTGAGCCTTATTGCTTCCCCTGCCCCACTGCAGCCATTTGGGAGTCAGTCACGGAAGAACTCTTTATCTCTATGTCTCTAGGAATCTAGAAGAAATAAAGCTAAAAAGCAGCAAGTAAGAAGACTTTGCTCAGAAGTCACTGAGCCTCTGTCTCTGAGCTGAGCCTTG